>NC_045627.1:71683888-73170138 GCF_009829155.1 Mustela erminea
CCTAATTCACCTTTAAATCACTAGCTAGCATCTAGTCTGCTGAAAATGTTCAGTGCACAAATTTCCTTCTGAGAATTTTAGAAGAGGCAAGGCCCAGCTTTACTAGAGAAGAGAATGAATAGTCATAGAGGGAAAGATTGCCAAGGATGGAGAGTTCTTGGCTCAGTGAAGGTTAATCACTCAATTGTCTTCTTCATAAGTGACTGAAAGAAGCATTTTGCCAGCCAGCTGATTTCTAACTAACATGTAGAGCTGGTAATCAAGGCATCCTACTGGATCCTGGATCTAAGGAACTGAGATAAAGCCAAGCTTTGGCTCCTAACAAGAACAGCTGATTTTGATTCTAGCCTCTTCATGTAGTTACAAACTCATTTTCCCTCAAAGAATTTTATGTAGTACTTTTCTTCAAATACACTAACTGAGCACTTATTGTGGAAAAAACTGTCACTGAGAAGCCAACATTTTGGGTGACTATGAGAGATTAACCTCATCAAAATCACAATGGAAAATTGAAGGCCCCATTTTAATGAATCTGCCAATGTTTGCACTTTCCAAGAGCAACAGATCTGATTATGAGACATATTATGATTTTCCCATCTGGAATTTCAAAGCAGTTTCTGATTAGTTTGGCCACATTTCTCTTTTCAAGAAAGATTATTACCTCCAGAGTTAAGACTACAATAGACTTAACCCTGAAACAACTTCTTCAGTTTTAAGGTTAGTTTCCACTATAGAGGAGATTTGTTTCCATTCTTTTAAATTTTTTTCTCAGAATATAATAAAATTAAGAATCAACTAGAATACACATGAGGGGTTCAAATACACACACACACACACACACACACACACACACACACACACACACATTTATACAGACATAGATAGATGATAAATAAATAGAAAAATAGATAAATAGGTAGACAGATGATAATTTTTCCAGATTCTCAGCAACATTATTTGTCCCACCAAGGGTCATCTTCAGAAATATCCACTTTTGCATCTGAACAATGCATTTCTCTTTGGATTGCTCAGGACTACTTGGCAGTTACTAGTGTAATTTTTTTGATCACTTGTGAAACTCAGATTTTGACTGTGAGTTTCATTTCGATTCTCATATCCTATCCCTTTTCTACTCTTTTCATTGTTTTTTAATCTGACTTACACAACTTCAGGGGACAATTCCCTTTCCTATGTTATTTTGATTAAGAGGACGTAGATAATACATAACACTTAACTTATGCAAAACCTTTCACTTTATGGACAGAGATAATTGAACTGCTATTTATGAAAACATATATCACTGGTGCTAGGATGTTTTGATGATCCTACACTCTAAAAGAATAAGATAACTAAGTAACAAATTCCAAATTTCCATACTCATTGATTCATGGGAGGCCAAACATTTTAATATAATGAAAACATTCAAAAAGGAAAGCCAGTTGTAAGGTAAATTCAATAAACTCCCAGTAACTCATCATTCCATGTTGTATTTTTATTTTGTAATGTGTCACAGTGAGGCTTACTGGTGGTAGAAGTACGTGATTGCAATCAGGTATTTGAGGACACAGAACTATTCCATCATGTAAGGATAAATATACCTTACAATGGGAGTGCAGAGTATCTGATCAGCATGAAATATTGTTAAATAAAAGGTCATAAAAATATGAGATAATTTGTAATAGTTGGCATGCATTGGCTAGCAGACTAAACAGGCAGTACTGAGAGATGTTCCTGGATGCCCAACTGTAATGGAGATTCTCATTTTACCTCTGGAAAATTAAGAAAAACAACCTTTTTCAACAGTTATTAATCTGGAAATTTTACCTCTAGAAGATTGAGAAAAACAACTGTTAAGGGGGAAATCCTTTATGAGCAACATTCTTGATTCTCTTCAATCTATGTATTTTTTTTAGTCAAGTAATCTGCATGTTATAGTATCTTTGAAACTGATATTATGTTCTTTGATATATGGCATTATAAGGAGGTTTCAAAATTGATCTCACTATGTGGCATAAGTAGAAGAAATTGGATGACTAAATCCAAGATGGGAACATTCTCTATGATCAAAATAGGAAAGCACACACTCACTCTTGAACAGCATGAGAAGTCATCAAAAGAGACAGTCTAACTTTGAATGCAAAGGCATTAATTATCTAAGTATCTATGAATGAAATCCATATTAGCATGAATCAAAACTATTTCCTTTCTGGAAATTCACAATGTACAATGGAATGCTTATCATTCATTATATACCCATGGGAATAAACTAAGAAGGCACACTAAACTACAGAATTGATTTAAAGAAAACATGAATCTTCTCTCTTATGACTTGACTATTACTCACTGTCTTAGGTTTTTTTAGACAACAGTTAGGAGCTAAGTACAGAGAAAACATTAATATAAAATTGACCCCTGGTTTCAAGATACATGTATATGGTATATGGTATATGGTATATGGTATGGTATATGGTATATGGTGTCCAACTCTAACTTCTGTGCCTTTTTCTTCCAGAATGGAAAGTACTTCCTTCACCTTCACTGTGAAATGGGTTCTTACAAGCCATGGTGACTTGCGGAAATGGAGATACTAAGTTAGAGAAGCTCCAAGTCTCATTCCCTTGTACCTAAGAGCCAACTGGAGGGCCAAATATTAAAAATCTGTATTTGTTCCATGTGGAAATTGTTGGTTTTTTTTTTTTTTTGCAATGCTGATATCTCAAACTTTGTTGCTTTTTACCTTCTTTCATGATTTTTTATCTAAATTTTTGCAACATTTACAACTGTTGACAAAGTCATTCAGTCAAAATCAAAATCACCAATTTTCATGTACTCTCAACTCCCTACCCCTCCTGGGTCCTCTTTCATGAACATGTTGACTTTTAACTTAAAATAAGTTTACCTTATCCTTTATCTAATCAGTCACTAGATTTAATTCATTTTACTAAATATCTATTAAGAGTTTATTATGTATCTCACAAGATGATGGGCAGAAATCCTGTCTCTGAATTAAGCCTCAAAGGTATGTATCCTCTTCATACTCCTCTTACCCTATGCTAACAATGTCCTAATTGATCTTCATATCTTCTTTCTCTCTTTTCTTATATTATATTTACTAGCATAGGTCTTTGTTGATCTATCTGGAGAGCTAATAGATATTTCACACCATAAAGAGGACATCAGTATATCCCAAGACTTTAATAAAGAAATGCCATGGTGTGTCTTAGAGGCCATAGGATTTCCTTATTGGTAACACCCTGAACTGTAGGCCCCCAAATCATCAACAATCAAGTAGCAGAATTTTATAACACAATGTCCCCATTGTTCTTTCTAGAAAGATCCTTACCATTAAATTTAATAGTTTATTTAATCATGTACAATTTATTCATATTTATCTAGTCAATATGAGTGTGCAGTGTGTATATATGTGTATGTATTGAACTTGACTCAGATATTTGTAATTCTGCAACAAATTGTATCCATCACTGGCCATTTCTCATGCCATCTTCAAGCATCTCTGCTAAAGGAGCTGGAAGCAACAAGATTGAACATTGATTTGTTGAGAATAAGTAAAAAGAGTCAAGGCCAGGGCCAACTTTTATAACCTGGATACCATTTCAAGTTAACAAAATTTGGTCTCCTTGTTACAAATGTTACAACTGTCACATACGCCTGTCCTACCCTAAAGAAAAGAATAAATTAAAGAAGTGAACAAAATTCCCTGCTTAGCACATAGATACCACTCTGCCTTGCTGCAACTGTGGCGATATTGAAAAGTAAAATGTTTAACACTGCAGGACGGCCCCTGCTTCCTTTTGAAATGGGTCATTTTGTTTATGTTTCTATTATTGGGTTTGTTTTTTCATATTCATTATGGAGTTTGGGTGTCTCTAAGGACAGCATTCATTAAAGGTGAGCAGTCAGCCTAGAGCACTACTAGATAAATAGCATTCTGTTTGGAAAATAATACTTTTTTGTTGCCTTGCTTCATCTTCTCTTTGCCCTTGCCCCTTAATTAAATTTACTCATATACTTATAGACCCAACCTCAGTGGCAAGGGGATAAAAGGCTGCCACGATATTCTTCTGTTTGCGGGAGAAGACATTATAGAATCCAGTGCCTGAATATCTGGCAAAGGTATTCTCAGTCTCTTCCTGAGAGTATCGCCCCACCCCATGCCTTACCAGAACCCTGCTTCCAAAAGCAGAATCTATGAGTTAAGAGGTTTTGGAGCAAACCCCCAAATTAAGATTTCTGCTTCTTCACTTACCCCTTCACCTCATGAATACCTTTACTTAAATTTTTGAAGCCTCACTTTAATCATCTGTGAAACAGTAAGAATGAGTGAGCATACAGCAAAATAAATATGATGCAAATAGCTGGTCCCTGGAACAAAGCATTTGCTTAGCAGACATTCATGATCAGCTTTTTCTTCCTTTTCTGATAATCCTGGGGATATAAGAGGCTTGAAGAGGTCTGCTCTAGTGTTTCTGCAGGCTGGTGGTCTCAAGAGAATCACCTAGATTGGCTTGATAAGAAAAATATGTTTTTCATCCATTCATATATGTACCTCATTCATATTGAGCTAGCTAATGTGCTCACTCCATACCAAACCATCCTTCTGGGTATCTAATGGGCAGTGATTCTTGCAAACCACCACCCATTCCTCCAACTCTAAATGGCATTGCTCAAATCCTTTTTGCAATATTGCTGCCAAGTGGTTCTGTAACCTCTGTTTAAATACTTAAAATAGTGAACTCAAAATGCCTCTTGAAGCATTTCTGTCTATATAAACAGCCTTAAGAAGTGATTCTTTCTCTCCAAGCAAGATGTCTCTCCAACATCCCTCATCTACTGATGCAGAGTCATGCAGATTAAAAAATAATAATAATAAAATAAAATAAACCATCTTTGTGTCTGGTGACATTCATCTATTTAAAATCACAGCTGTCTCACAAGCCTTCTCTTCTCTAGACTAATACATAGCTCACCAAATTGCCGATCCCCAAATCTGAAATTCATGTTTACCCAGTCCTTGCCAAATATATTCTACTGCCAGAGTTCCAGCTCCCAGCATACTCCTACACTCTGACCGCCGGACCACCTCTGGAATTTTCCATTGGTTTAATCTACTCTCTCCTTTAGGAGGGAAAAGAATACCAAAAATGCATGTATGACCTATTTGGACTCATCTGTCATCTGCTACAAAAGGATTATCAATACTTTTTCTTCTTTTTTTTTATCAAAGTGTTTTACATCTCACTCATCTTATAAACTACTCAGATTAAATACCATGAGTTTTATTATGAACATCTGAGATTATAGATTGAGACAAGAGTAGGTATACAGAGGACTGGAAGAACAGTCATAGTTGAGGCGATTAAAGCCATAGGAGGTCATTCGCGTTACCAAAAGTGGTATAACCGGTATATATCTTTATTTTCTAGTGCAGTAACTGTTTCCAAAAACAAGATATCCTGCTTATATGGTACAGATGTCTCAAGTCAGAAATTTCTAGGCATGGTTTGTTGACCTTCATAGACTTCTTTTTTGCTGTTGTTTTAATTTGAGCCTATATTTAATAGTTAGAAAATGTCCACTGGACTAAAGATTCATGGATTTTTCTGAAAAATTATAAATCTGATAATGTGCGGTCTGCATTTCTCTGTAGTAACAATGTGCTAGTAGATTAGGCTTATATTTCCTGCCTGGCCTTTGTAGGCACTTAAGTTTGCTATGCTCCCCCATCGAATAGTATTATATTTTTTATAAGCACTTCTATATTTTCCATTTAACATGAAATATTCATATTTGCTAGGAAATTATAAAGGACTGGCATAAGCATATATATGTGTCTTTTTATTTTTGTGAAGATATACCTAAGTCCCCTAACATGTGCCAGGGGAGGGTGAAGAAAGTATAATACTTTAGTATTGCTGGAGTAAAATTTCCTGGTTTAAAATCCCCATTTTGCCATTTACTAGCTATTAACATGGGCAAGTTACTTTATGTTTTTGAGACTTGGGATTTGATGTTTATAAAACAGATGAGATAATATCCATCTGATAACACTTCAGTAAAGACTAAACTAGATAATTAATAAGACTGTTAACTTAGTTCCTGGTATACGCTAAGTATATAACAAATACTTGCCACTAACATTATTTTAAAGATTTTATTTATTTATTAGAGAGAGAGAGAGAGAGAGCACAAGCAGGGGGAACAAGGAGCAGAGGAAGAGGGAGAAGCAGAAGGAGCAGAGGGAGAGAGACAAGAAGGCTCCCTGCAGGGAGCCTGATGAAGGGCACAATCCCAGACCCTGAGATCATAACCTGAGCTGAAGGTCAATGCTAAACAGACTGAGACACCCAGGCACCCCTGCCACTAACATTTTTAACGTAAGCACTAGAACATAGACCTCTCAACATCTAACGTGAGGCTTTTCTCATTGTATAAAACTGCTCCATATTCTCTGTCCTGTGTGCCTCCTTAATTGCTAGTTTCTGAATTTTCTCAAAGTGAATGCCTCACTCAAATGCTGATGACTATTGACTCATAATCAAACACTAGTTGTCCCTCTGAATTGAAACAAAATCCTGCCCTTCCAAGCTCTCTGTCCCAAGTCTTCTCCTATAGGATATGTGAAGAACACCCCATGACCTGGTGACTCATTCACAACCTCAGCTTGGATCCTGGTTGGAACTGTGTATTTTAGGACTAATGTGTCCAACACGAAGGCATTAAAAATAGGAATAATTTCCTAAACAAATCAATAACTGGTTGGGATCATAACTGATGTTATATTCAAAGCCTGATAACAATCCTTGCATTAATGTCTGTACACCTCAGTGACTGTTATGAGAGGTTTTGCCATTACTGAAGCTGCCAATTGGAAAATCTACTTGTTCTAAAAATCTGGACCATTCACCTGTCTTCAGTCTTAAGGAGCCATGTTTCTGCAAACTTCATACTTTTATCAGTCTCTCTGTTTTCTCTATTTTGGGCAGTTTTGATTTTATGTCTTATAGCAGATATTTTAGGGCTGCAGGGCCATCAAAAATTCAGGCTAAAGGAACAGAGCTGTTGGCATTTTTTGAGATAGTACATTCTGGTGTCTTAAAGTTCTATAAAATAGAAGAGGTGGAAGGATCTGTAGAAGCATTTCTCAAAGTTTGATATTTGATTCACCTCCTCCAGTATCACAAAGATATATTTTTAAATTCATCCAAAATCAGTTGAATCACAACTCTTGATTTGGAACCCAGGAATCTGCTTTTTCAATAAGTGAGACACACTGAAATTGTGTACGTACTGAGCATTAAGAAATCAATGGAGAGTTATAAGCAAAAGCTTGGGAAATGGTTATAATGATAAGGGAAGGATTCAATTAATTCCAACAAGAGGTATCATGGAGAATCATGGAGGATCACTGAGGGTCATGGAGAATTCAGATTATTACCCCTATCCTCTAGACATGAGTTGCTAAGTAAGACTTTGGATATAAAAAGAACTCAAAGTATGAAACCAGATAAATACAATTAAGTATAAACATGAGTAATTCTGATGAAAAGTACTCAAAGGGTTTCAAGGATGGGTGAGACAAGTATGGAAACAAATTATGTGGGAAGAGTAACATGACAGGATATAAAATATAAATGGGGACGCCTGGGTGGCTCAGTTAGTTAAGCAGCTGCCTTCGGCTCAGGTCATGATCCCAGGGTCCTGGGATCAAGTCCCACATCGGGCTCCTTGCTCGGCAGGGAGCCTGCTTCTCCCTCTGCCTCTGCCTGCCTCTTTGCCTGTGCTCGCTCTCTCTCCCTCTGTCTCTGGCAAATAAATAAAAATAAATAAATAAATAAATAAATGAACGACTGGGTGAGGAGAAGTACAATATAAGTAAATGTGAGGAGGTAGTAATGAATGCAATATATAAGTTTGATACAAAATTAGATGGATAATCAGGATTAAAAACTTCATAAAGTTTTCTAGAGGAGGGCTGTCATGATCTGAGGTACAGAATTCCAAAGCTTCACTGTGGTGGCCTAAGTCAAATGTGATTACTAGGGCCACATTAGAATACATCTATGTCATTCCAGAACAGATGAAGTTAGCTCTAACACTGAACCTTAAGAGTCCTCTTCGTCTCACCTCAGACTCAGCTGAAAACATCTAGGTTACTTTTTAAGAAGGAGATGACAACTCAGCAAAGACAATGTGTCATTTGAGAAGCAACCAAAATCCCTATAGTACCAAGGTTTCAAAAAAAAAAAAACAACTTGAAATGTTAAACTCGTGTCATTCACTAAACAAGCCTCAATTGATATGCTGAAGTGTTATGAGTAAAACAGCATTTGCCTATCCTGATTTTTGTCAATTATTTAAACAATATCACATCTTTGCTTGAAAAATATATCCAGTATGAGACGGTTTGTTTCAAAAAAGTCAGTTTTTTTTTTTTTTTAAGCTTTACTTCTTTACTCAAAGAAACAGAGTAGAAAAGTAATTGCCAAGAGCTGGGACTAGGGAGTGAATAGGGAGAGGTGGGTAAAAGGGTACCAACTTTCAGTTGTAAGACAAATGAGTTCTCTTCAGTATAAAACATGGGAACGATAGCCAACAACAAACACCATCTTGTACAATTGAGACTTGCTAAGAGAGAAGAACTCAAGTGCTCTTGCCAAAAATAAATAAATAAATAGATAAATAATAAATAAATAAATAAAATGAGGTGATGGATATGTCAATTAATGAGATAGGATGAATCCTTTCACGGTGTTTATGTAAATCAAACCATCATGATATACACTTTAAGTACCCTGCAAGTTTATTTGTCAGGTATCCCTCAATCAAGCTGGGGGGAAAGCACATGTTTTATTTGAATTCTCTTAGTTTTTACTTAGTGTCATTTTTCTATTCCATGATCCTATCAAGAATACCATATTACATTTATTCACCAGGTCTCCAGTAACAACTTCTCAGACGTTTCTTGTTTATGATAACTTGAATAATTTTAGGAGTGCTGGTCAGTATTTCGTAGAATGCCCCTCAACTGGGGTTTGCCTGATGTTTTTGTCACGAGTAAACTGAGGTTGATGAGGGCAAATGCAGAGACAAAGTGACATTCTCATTACCTCATATCAAGGGTACATACTATCAACATGATTTGGGATTGCGAGGATTGAGTCAAACTGGAGAGTTAATGTCCCTCTATAATGGGCAGCTTTAGTGGAGCTCCATCTGATGACTGCTCTGAGGAAATCCTGCCCTATGTTGCCTGATCTTGATTTTTCAACAGAAGCCAGAAATCTTAACATTTATATGAAAAATCCAACTTCTAAATACTGACAACTAATACAAATTTGAAACTTGATGGTTCCACGGTTGTCTGGGCCAAGAAAAAGATGTTTGTGGGCCAATGTTACTCTATGGTCATTGGTTTGCAAACTCCTTTGCAAATATATTGGCATCATTCAGCTTTTTATTATTGTTGATGTATAACTGACATACATTATATTTGCTTTAGGTGTACAACATAATGATTTGATATTTGTATACAACAGGAAAGGGTATAGTTAACCACAATACATCTAGTTAACATCTGTCATCATACATAGTTACAAAAAAGTCTTTCCTTGGGATGAGAATTTTCGATATCCCCTCTCTCCATAACTTTCAGACATGCAACACTGTACCAACTATAGCTGGTTTTTTAATCTCCTTTAGACCCTCTCCTTGATTGTGGATTATAAACCAACACTTAGAAACTTAAAGTTGTCACTTAAACAGCCTCCCAACTTAACTCCATTGTAAATCAGAAGAGTTTTTTAGAAGTTGATAATTACCCACTAATGCACCAGCTTTGCTAGGTTTCTTTAAGTAAGGGACCTCCTCCGCATAAGACTTCTAGATCTCTGAAACTTGCTGCTGATTCTCCTGTCATTAAGCCATCATTTTACCCTCTAAAATTAAACACATAAAACCCATTTCTTATATCCTCAGTGATACCTGCAGAATTATAACAGTAATACTTCAGACTGATTTTTTTCATGTCAAGCTATGTCAGATCAGGCTTCATATATGTAAACCCAATGGCCAGGGCCAAGGGCTAGTATATAAAATCAGGATACAAATGAATACTTAAAATACTAACATTCCTTATTCTACCAGTAAAATGTAGTTACAACATGACAACATCAGGCACACATCCATAATAATGTGTTAATGCAGAGTGGAGATTAACTTCCCAACAAGAGTAAAGAAGGTAGATTCAGAAGGCCTATAATCTTTATCTGGTTTACTAATTATAGGGAGAAAGATGAAGAAAGAGTAGCTTTTAAGAATAGAGTCTTAGAAAGCACAATCCCACTGTAATAACTAACCTAAGGTCCTCATACAGTTTTCTTATCTATAAAATGGGAGAAAATTCACAGAATTGCTGTCACAAAATATTGAGGAATTCTAGACAAAATATGGCACATAGAAAGGAGGCAATCTATAAGAACAATTAACTCAAGAGGCTTGATAGTGAGACATTTTGGGGTTTGAAATTTATCTCTGATTGTAACTGGGACAAGCTACTTAAATTAAGTCTCAATTTCCATAAATATCAAGAAGATAGAACACTAGGCACAGAGGACTCTTAAGAGTCTCCTCCTACAGCAATCCTCTGAGGTATATGCCAGAGCTGTGGTTCCCTTCTTCAATTATTTTATTCAATCTATTTATATCATTTCATTTTCCATCTGCTTAAAATTCTTCACAGATGCTCATTCATTTAAGGTTATCTTTCTATATTCAAAAATGCTTATGGATTTTCTCAATATCCTTTCTAATATTTCAAAGGATTTGGAGTTAATGAAGGAGGCTGTATTTTACTTAGATCTCTGTATTGAATCAATTCCAAATGTGTTTCAAAAGGACATTACCCCTAATTTATACCCCTTCCTAAGAATGTGATGTCATTTCCTGTAAGGATTTTCTTCTAATTGCATGTAACCATTTTCTTATAAAATAAGATTAGTATATGTTGTCTACAGCTGTTCCCTACTTCTGCTAGAAAGAGTCTCTCATCTATATCGTGATTAACCAGCTCTTTCACAATGAGCTTCTTAAGGATTTTCAGTAAAATTTTCATCCTATTTCTGATATTTTCAGAATAGAGAGCAGGCTGATACTGTCACAAGTTCATGATTAATTGCCCCAAATTCAGCACTAGCAAAAGCTGCACATGGTTAGTAAACCAAAAAACAAGATTGAGTTAGTGTTGGCCTTCTGGAAAAGAAGTGCCAAATTTGAGTAGCGTCAAGAGCCCCTTTCTTGTGAGATGATTAAAGATTATCAACCACTCACCCATGCGTCTAAACTCTCTCAATACCTTTAGCAAGCTGAGCTCAGCCACGACTTCTACCAAGCAGGACAAACCTAAATCAGCTCAGGGTCAGGTCGCGAAACACACAAGCACACAGAGTAGCACCCATGTACAACAGCAGAAGAAACTGCAGCAACTTCTGGGTCAGTGATTCTTAAAACAACTTCTAGAGCAAAAACTCCAGAGCCATATTGCCATGCAGATGTAAACACATATAATATATATATACACACACACACACATATATACACACATTTATATATGTATATATACATGTATACATATATACATGTATATATGTTATGTATACATGTGTATGTTCTATATGCAGGTTGAATTTTATACATAACATATATAACATTTTATATAAGTATACACTATTATATGCAAACATGCATATTCTCAACTCAGTAGAGAGTAAAAGTCTAATAGTCTAATTATTCCACTTAGGAGGATAGTGTTAGGATCCAATGAAGAGTTCTCTTTGAAGTGGGGTATCTCAAACTAAAGAGATTGTTACAGGACAAAGTTAATTTAGAGAAGCCCACAGTCCATTGCCCAAATCTTTCATGTCATTATTGCCAAGATAAAAGGTTTAGTAATTCAAGACCTAAAACTCTACAAAGGGTCTCCAAACCAGAAAAAAAGGCTGACTATGTGTTGTTTGGTTCTATTAAAGGTGAAGTTCAAATTTATATTATCCCTCAAAATTCTGCACTCTAACTTTGGAGGTTTTGTTTCATGATTTCGAAGACCTGTAGAGCTAGGTTTCCCTACTAATGATCCGAGTCCATAAATAAAAGGTATTCATAAGATGGTCTAGAGTTTATAGGAAATTTATTTTCAGTCTTCTGAGTTAAGGGCCAAATCCTCATATCCTCTGCGAAGGTATCAGGGTAACATCTGGGAGTTTTTTGTTTTAGGATGCAGCCATTCCAGCTCTGCATGAGGGCAGGTTGGCTTTTTTGGACTCACTACACACTATACCCATTCAATTATACATTCATTTATGTATCTGTGTTTATTCTTATTAAATATCTACTAAGAGCAGAGTGTGGGAGATACCTGGGCCAGCTCAAGTTAATTTAAAAAAAAAAAAAAAGATGTTGGTGAAGTTTGGTGATAGTGACTGAAGTAATTCAGTTATGCTGGTGATAATAATTGGTGATAAGTAATTGAAGCCAGACAGCTTCTCTAATTGGAAAACACCTCCCACTGTCCCTCCATCACCTTTTTTACTGAGGTCTGGTATTTACAAATATCAATTTCTTTGAAAATATATAGAACATTCTAGATTACACAAATGAAAGGTGGTATTCATATACCTGGGGTGATAATAAAAAGATCCTTGCAAGAAGCCACACAACAAACTTCATCATCCTCAGCTTGCTGGAGTGAATTTGTATTTTATTTTGATTTGAGTTTCTCTTTAGCTATTTGAGGGTTATGTATTTCTAAGAATAAAGTTTTGAGATAGAGCGGTCACCCTTAACTGCAACGAAGACTATAGGAAAAATGGGAGGCCTGTGGAGAAGGAGTGGAACAAGAAGAGAGAATTTTCATTCCTCTCCCTTTTTTTTTTTTTCACCTTCATTTTGAAGTGTCTCTGGATGTCAAAGAGGTGGTATCAGGCAACTGAGCAGATGGAACTGCAGGACCGATATTATTGGAGACTTGGGTGTCAAAGTTCTGAGCATACAGGTGGAAGCAGAAGCCAAGCACGTGGATATATTGACAAAGAAAAAAATTTTTTTTTAATTTTATTCATTTATTTGGCAGACAGAGATCACAAGTAGGCAGAGAGGCAGGCAGAGAGAGAGGAGGAAGCAGGCTCCCTGCTGAGCCTGATGTGAGGCTCGATGCCAGGACCCTGGGATCATGACCTGACCTGAAGGCAGAGGCTTTTAACCCACTGAGCCACCCAGGCGCCCCTTCACTGAGAAGATTTTTAAAGTGAGAAGAGATGCTCCCAAAAATCCTATGAAGGGGATAGTATGCTTCCATCAACAAAACAGTCCCAGAGAGGTTATTTAAATTTCTTTTCAACACATGATCAGGAACAAAGCCCAAAAGTTCATTTGATTTGTAATTCAGGGTCCTTTTCATCAGGCCATGACAGGCGTTGAATCAACAAGTATTTGTGGAGTGTCTACTATGAGCCAACACATACAAGTTACATAGGACAAAGTAAAGATAATTTCAATCTGAAATAGTGTTGCACACACACTAGTGGATTAGTTGCTAGTGAAGATAGTAATTCCTAGTATCTTTTATAACATATATAACATAACATAGAATTTTGAGGGATAAGTAAAAGTAACTTGGATGCCCTTGCTCTATTTTTGAGCTTCCCAAGCCCCAGTCATTTATACCAACCTCCTTCCTCATCGCTTCCTTGAGGAACCTTCTCAGAGGACTGGTGATCATTTTGAAGCAAGTATTTTTAAAAACAAATTTGAGGGGCACCCGGTGGCTCAGTGGGTTAGGCCTCTGCCTTCGGCTCAGGCCATGATCTCAAGGTCTTGGGATCGAGCCCCACATCGGGCTCTCTGCTCAGCAGGGAGCCTGCTTCCCCCTTTCTCTCTGCCTGCCTCTCTTCCTACTTGTGATCACTTTCTCTCTGTCAAATAAATAAATAAAATCTTTAAAAAAAATAAAACAAAAAACAAATTTGACATATATGTTAATTATAATTTTGTGTACATATCTTAACTCTTCAACTAGACAGAAGAGACTTCAAGGAAAGGAACTTTATTTCAAATGTTCTTAATTGACCTTCTCCAATACAGGAAGTAAGAGGCTATTTATTGGAAGAATGAGAGAATAAGCATTTTAAGTGTTAAAAGTAATAAACATAAATAACGCAACAGAAGAATTTATTAATGACTTGTCTAATGTGTAGAAGTTCTGGACTGCGGTTCAGGAGTTGTGAACTGTAATCCAGAAACTGACTGAAGGCACAAATTAAACTACTATGAACCCCAGTTTACACTATTATAAGATGTAAGTAGATCTCCTTTTCCTGAGCTTTGATGATAACTGGGAAAGTCAAAATAATACTAATGGATTCTAAACTCAGTATATTTTCTTAACACTCCATCCCCTGTCAGACTCATTGGAATGTTTCTGATTTAGACACTAACAATTTTGCATTGTTCCTGAGTGGCTGTAGCTTACAGAAGTCTTTGCTCTTAGCAAATATTAATGGAAATGAAAGATCAGTGAAGCCCGTGGAAGACAATTCTGTTTAGGAACCCAATTAGTTTAGTTCCAACCCATGACCTATCTGTTCAGTACTTGAAGGCTACTATCCTATTCTCTTTTGTATTTTCTTGGTCTGAAATTAGTTTTTAGTCAGTATACTATCCATGACCACAAGAAGAATTTAGCTGTAAGAAACATCAGTATCACCACAAGAAGAATTTAGCTGTAAGAAACATCAGTATCACCCGGTCAAAAATTAATTCTAGGGAAGGAGGAAGCTGCATAATTAGAAAAACCTCAGAATAAAATACCCAACCATTGGGACCTGTCACTTATTTGAGGATAAAATTAAACCTTCCTATGATGGTGCCATGCAGGACTCTCTCCATCTCAGCAGTGAGATGCTGGAGAGAACAGCATGGGCTCCTGAAAAAGTGACATTGATATGATGTGTTATGGAAAGCAATATGGTTTTAGCCTTGGTTCTGAAATATATATAACCCTCTCCTTACCACCAAAGAGCAGAAAAAGCAGACCAGGGATAGCTCTAAGGATATGGTAGATAGAACTGGTCTTTGACAAAGAGTGAAATCAGATGCACCTCTCAGTTTCTGTATAATGAGTCCCCCCCTTAAGGCCCATCTCTTAGCGATGCTGCCTCCCTATCCTCCTACTTGCTTTCCAACCCTCCCTTGGATTGTAAGTGCCTATAACTATGTCACTTCTCCCTAGAGTATATCCATCAACAGTTATTCCTTTTATGCATTTTGTTCTGATATTTGTTTATCACTCTGATGGATGCTATGGGGAATGCTGCCCTTAAGGACTAAGTGCAGCTAAGTATGGTGAAAACAATATTGTTGACTCACTATTTAAGATGCCCAGCTATGGAATAAAATTGTTATTTATTTTTAATTTGTCTATCATGATGAATGAATCATGATACAAGTATCATTGTCTCTGTATTTTATAATGCAAGAGCTGAGATTTAATGAGGTTAAAGGATTTCTTCAAGGTCACAGATTATTACTAGTAGAGCTTTGTTTTAATCCCAGGTTTGCTGACTTTAAAATTCATGCTCTTCCTGCTATATTATATGTTAATAAATAACTGAAACAGAGGGTTTAAAATAAATAATACTAACAATTATAGGTAAAAGTAGGGGAGATCAGAAGGGACTCAATTCAGATGGTTTTTGTTCAAAGGCATATTCCTAGTGTCTGGCATAATGTCCTGATAGCACTGAGATTTAATATATATTTGTGGAGTATACATTCTGGCTAATAATGGCAGGAAGAGAGTTTTCAATGAAGTGCATGTATGTATGTATATGTGTATATGTACGTAAGTACGCATGTGAAGGAAGTAAAATTTGAGATTGACTTCAAAGAATGGGAAGGACTTGGATTTGTATATATTAGTAACTAAGTGATTTGAAATGATTTCCCATAAAACAGGGACAGAATGAGCAAAACTGCAAGGAAGGAAGTACTAAAGGATTTTTGAAATCATGAATAGTCAAGTCTTAATCAAATTCTTAAGAAACAGGAAAAAAAAATCTCATATTAGAATTTCAGATCTCAGCCTACCTGTATATAAATAAGAAGCATGATGCTTTTAGATAAGAACCATCCCATTCTAACTTGAACCTTTCCACACAAGAAGTGTCACAGATAACTTCATCTCTGGGGATTCCCTATACCAATAGTTCTCACTAAAGTCTTCTTGGGGGACCTCAGGTAGTCTCGTGAAATGACTAGGTACAAGTGAGACATCTCTTTGAAATATGTATTTATCTTTTAAATGCTGGTGACATTGCATTTATTCATGTTTGGTTTAGTATAAAAATCCTTCCCTAAGATCACAGAGCAAAATAAACACTCCTGGGAAAGTAGGCCATGTGTACCTGTGACTTCATGTCTCTTGTGACAAACGGTCTATACAACATCAAACACCCAATGTTTGGCATCTGCTTGTAGAGGGATTGAATTTGCTGACAGATCTTTCAGGAAAACAGAACAAAACAAAGCATGGTGGGACATTTGTTATTTAAATTTAGAAAAACTTAAATTATTTTAACAACTTTGTTTAGGTATCTGACATATAATATTGTGTATGTTTAAGGTATACAGCTTGATGCTTTGGTGTACATATATATTGTGAAAAAAAAATCACCACAGTCAAGCTAAATAACTTAATGATTGCCTCGATGTACTTGAAAGTTTTTAGTCTGTGTGTATAGTGAAATCTCATTTAAGATCTAACTATCCTCTTAGAAAATTTCAAATATATAAAACTGTGCTGTACATAAAATCCACAGAACTCATTCGTCTTGCATAACTGAAACTTTGAACCCTTTAACCAATATCTCTTCCTTCTCCCCTACTCTGACCTGGCAACCACTATTCTGGTCTTTGCATCTATAAGTTTGACAGTTTTAGATTCCTCATAAAAGTAGGATCATATGTTATTTGTCTTTCTGTGTCTGGCTTATCTAACTCAGCATAATGTACTCCAGGTTAAATTTATCCATGTTTTTGCAAATGGAAGGATTTCCTTTTTTTTTTTTAAACACTGAAAAATATCCCATTGTGTGCGTGCGTGTGTGTGTGTGACATTTTAATTATTAATTCAACTACTGATGAACATTTGTATATGTTGGTTGTTTTTTTTTTCTTAAAGATTTTATTTATTTATTTGACAGAGAGAAATCACAAGTAGGCAGAGAGGCAGGCAGAGAGAGAGAGAGAGAGGAGGAAGCAGGCTCCCTGCTGAGCAGAGAGCCCGATGCGGGACTCGATCCCAGGACCCTGAGATCATGACCTGAGCCGAAGGCAGCGGCTTAACCACTGAGCCACCCAGGCGCCCAATTGTTGGTTGTTTTGAATAATGTTGTAATGAACATGGAAATACAGATATCTCTTCAAGACCTAGACTTAAGTTCCTGTGGATGTATAACCAGAACGGAATTGCTGGGTCATACGTATGGTATAGTTTTATTTTTTGAGGAGCCTCCATACTGTCTTTCATAATGGCTGTACCAATTTATATTCCAACCAACAGTATACAAGAGTTCCTTTTCTCCACATCCTCACCAACTCTGGTAATTCTTTGACTTTTTGGTAATTACTTTCAGGGGTATGAGGTGATATATCACTATGGTTTTGAGTTGCATTTCCCTGATGATTAGTGATGAGCAACTTTTCATGTACCTATTGGCTATTTGTATGCCTTCTTTCAAGAAATAGCGATTCATGTGCTTTGTCCATTTTTAAAAATCAGATTTATTTGGGGGTTTTGCTATTGAGTTGAGTTCCTTACATATTTTGAATATTAACACCTTATCATAATTATGGTTTGCAAATATTTTCTTCTGTTCTATAAGTTGCCTTTTCATTTTATTAGTTGTTTCCTTTGCTGGGCAGAAGATTTTTAGTCTGTATATTTTTTGTTTGTGTTGCCTGTGATTTTGCTCTCTTGACCAAAAAATTGTTGCCAAGATCAGTATCAGGAAGATTTTTTCTATGCTTTCTTCTAGTGTTCTTACAGTTTCAGTTCTTATGTTAAAGTCTATGATCCATTTTGAGTTGATTTTTATACAGGGATTGATAAAAGGTTCAGTTTTATTCTTCTGCATTTCAGTACCCAGTTTTCCCAACATCATTTATTGAAGAGACTATACTTTGCCCATTGTGTGTACTTGGTACCTTTTTCAAAGATCTATTGAACATAAATGGGTGGATTTATTCCTGGACTCTATTCCATTCCATTTTCTATTTGTTGGTTTTGGAGTTTTTTTGTTTTTTGTTTTTTGTTTTTTGTTTTGCCAGTACCATACTATTCTAATTAACTTTGTAATATATTTTGAAATCAGCAAGTGTGTTGCCTTCAGCTTTGTTTTCCTTTCTCAAGATTGTCTTGTCTGTCTGGTTTCTTTTGTGTTCCATATGAATGTTAGGAATTTTTTTCCAATTACTGTAAAGAACACCATTGGGATTTTGATACAGATTCACTGAATCTGTAAACTCTAAGGAGGTAACTCTGGTCATGCTGCGAGCTTATAGAAGTTAGGTCTGGAAATGTCAAACTTAAGGAAAACTGTAGGTTTTTTTTGCTCCAGAGGAGTCGATTTTAAGATCCCATTAAGTTTCATTATGATTGCATTCTGAAGAAAACAAGCAGTCAAGATAAAGTAGATAAAAAAACACTGCTCTATAAAGAAAAGTATGGAAGGGAGCACTATGAAAGGAGATGCCACCTCTTCCAGGTACACGTTCTTTCCAAAACACACTTTGTTTACTTGTTCATTTTTTGTTTTTTGTTTTCCTCCTACTGATGAAATTGTCTCCAAATTCCTAACAGAAACCACATGCCCAGAGAAAGGTTGTATGAAGAGTTCACACCACCTATAAAGAAACCAAAGGAAGAACAAAAATATAGCCATCATTAAAAAAAAAAAAAATGCTTTCAGTGAGAAGAACTGAAGTCAGAAGTTCATTACCTTCTTGGCTAACTATCATAACAATACCTGATACTTTCATGGCAATTTTTAAGGTAAATAAATTGTATAGATTAATGATTGAATCAACAAGTATATTTTCCTTAACTGCTTCCTACCTGTCTCCCATCCTTAAAGTGATTTTGAGCACTTCTTATGTAACAAGCACTGCTAGAAATACAATGAATAAGACACTCCCCGTCCTCAGGAGGGAGACAAGAGGGAAGAAAATGGCCCACGACATGAAAGAAATGGAAGGGATGATCTTGGTGTAGGGTTTCCAGAAAAAGGAGAAATCACTTCATAAGTGTTCATGGTGTCCGAAAAAACTACCAGGTGATGATACTGGAATTCTTATCTCCATTTTAGGGGAGGGAACTGATGCTTAGAAGTAAATGAAGTTATCCCAGATCACACACCTAAAAGGTATTAGATTGAGGACTACACACATCAATCTACCTTCCTTTTATTACTTCATACATTGTCTCAAGAAAACCCATATTTAAAAAAGCTAATTTTAAGACTATCAGAATATAGCAACAAATGATACCTGCTCACATCTAATTAAAAGATCCAAAGCTGATAGAGTCTGATTTGTGAATTTTGAATCAAAAGAGGTTATTGATAGAGGGATAATCTTAAACTTGAACATCAACTATTAATATTCTTTAATGCAAGCCTCGTTTTTCTTCTCCAGATTCTACATCATCCCACTTTGCGGCCAGAAGAAACAATTAGTCACTGCATAAATAGATCAATATTTGTCCCTACTGTAGTTGATGAGATCCAATCTCTAGTGCCCCATCTGCACATTGGCATCAAGCCCACCTCATAAAGTAGGCTGTGGGCATTTCCCTAGTTCTTCATTTCAAAGATGAGGAAACACTTTCAGCAATAATTACTAGCATGAATACTCTCACACGGCTGAGTGGTGGTAGTGTGAGATTCAA
Source organism: Mustela erminea (assembly GCF_009829155.1). Classification (NCBI taxonomy): domain Eukaryota; kingdom Metazoa; phylum Chordata; class Mammalia; order Carnivora; family Mustelidae; genus Mustela; species Mustela erminea. Next base: position 71,703,906 of record NC_045627.1, read on the forward strand.
GCAAGCCTTTGTGAATCTGAAGCCCTTGTTCCTTCCACGCTATCATGGTCCATTGTATCTTTACATTTTATTATTTCTGCAGTTACAGTTACAGCTAGAGACTGTAGGTGCTTTCTATCTCCAGACATCCCTCTAACTACCACTTCTTTTATACAAACACTTCTTGATTAAAAAAAAATTTTTTTTAACTGAAAATGACTCCATTTCCTGCCATCTCATGGTTCATCCCTGAACTTCACTTCTCTTTTAGGTGAAGCAGTGATATCTCTATACCTGAGCACACTCCCAGTGGATAGAAGCAACATTCACGCCTTTCCAAACCGGACTTGTGTGAAGATGTGTAGAAGCTCTTGGTTATTACTCACATTCTGGCCTTATTTCCAAGGTGTTCCGCTATAACGTCTGAATTTGAAGATTTGTTTATATGACCTGAGCCTGCTTATGTAAACCTTTGACCATCTGTGTATTAGTTTTCACGGAATGGATTGGGAGTGGACATATAATTTTACCGCATGTGCCAGAAGAAAGAAAGGGGTTTGGCAAAGCAAAAGTTAATACAAATAAACCAACATGACTCGTATTTTGTGGATAATGTTTTTTTGGTGGAGAACTGGCTGACAATAGAAATCGTCCTCCCTCATCGCTGTTATTTTAATTATCATATACTATTTTTAGCTTCTAAAATAGAGAATAAATAATGGCAGAAGAAAACGAGATTCATAATGAATTGGAAGTAAAAATGAGTTCCATAAAAATATTTATCTGCAGTGAAATAGGGTTTGATGGTAAACTCACATAAGGAAACATAAACAGAGCATTCTATTATATATAAATTTTCTATAATAATAAGATCCTCTTTTTTTGCATTTTTATTTGATGGTCCTGATTATGGGTAATGAAAAAGAACCTGAAAATGTCTATACCTATTTTTTTCTCCTGTTCTGTTTCCCCAAAGCTAAATTTCAAAATGTAGTAATGATGGATACTTAGCACAACACGGAAATTTGTTTAATGTATCTAATATTCATCATTCTGATAATTTTTTAGATTTTATTTATTTATCTGAGAAAGAGCATGAAGGGGGGAGGGGCAGAGAAAGAAGGAGAAGCCGAGTCCCTCCTGAGCCCTACGTGGGGCTGGATCCCAGGACCCTGAGATCATGACCTGAGCTGAAGGCAGATCCTTAACTGACTAAGCCACTCAGATGCCCCCATCATTCTGATAATTTACTAATGATTCTAAGGGTTGATTTTTATGAATCATCACAATTCTGCCACAGGATTGTTGAGAAGAATAATAAACCAGGATATGTATAATACCTATCCATAACTCCAGTGAAGGTTGAGAGAAAGAGTGTCTAGCACATAGTAACTGGTTTAGTAAACACTGTGTGTTCGTTCCATGATCAAAGATTGCAGAGGTCTACAAAAATATATCCCACTGTGTTCTTTGTATTTAATGTCCTCATGTAACAGTAAACTTTCCCTATCTCTTTATGATACCTGGTTTCTAGCATAGCTTTTAAAATCATTTGTGCTCTTTGGGCTATATTTAATTTTTAGAGCAATTCTAGGTTTATAACAAAATTGAGAAGGAGTTAGGGATTTCCAATATACTCTCTGCACCCACACGTAAATAACCTACCCATTTATCAGCATCATTACCAGAACGGTACATGTTTCTACCAAGGATAAATCTACAATGACATGGGTGCCTGGGTGGTTCAGTCGGCTAAACATCTGCCTTCAGCTCAGGTCATGATCCCAGGGTCCTGGGATGGAGTCTTGCAGCGGGGGTTTCCCTGCTCAGCGGGGAGTCTGCTTCTCCCTCTGCCCCTCCCCCTGCTTGCGCATTTTCTCTCTCTCTCTTTCTTTTTCTCTCTCTAGCTTTCTCTCTCCCAAATAAATAAAATCTTAAAAAAAAAAAATCTACATTGACCCATCCTGATCACCCAAAGTCCATAGTTCACCTTAGGGTTCACTCTTGGTGAATACATTCTATGTGTCTGGACAAATGTATAATGACATGCTCAATCACTATAATATCATTCAGAGTATATTCACTGACCTAAAAATTTTTTGTGTTCTATTTATCCCCTGATCCCCCCCTGGAAACCACTTATCTTTTTACTCTCTCCATAGTTTTACCTTTCCCAGAATGTCACATAGTTAGACTCAGACAGTATACAGCCCCTTCAAATTGGCTCCTTTCACTCGTCTTCCATAGTTTGACCGCTCAAATCTCTTCAGCACTGGACAATATTCCATTGTTTGAATGTATCATAGTTTATTTATCCATTCAGCTACTGAAAGACATTTTAGCTGCTTCCAAGTTCTGGTTATTATGAATAAAGCCGTTATAAATATCTGTGCATAGGTTTTTGTTCGGACATAAGTTTTCAACCTTGGTCCAGTTTAAAACAGTTAGTTGGGAAGTTTTATGGTTCATATACTACCACTTTCCTCTCCTGTGTCCATGATGGTCAGCACTAATCAAACCAAGCAGTTTCTGAGTCTGGACAGGTCTCAGGGTCCTTTTCAACACAGGCTTTGAACAGCCACTTGATAAACGATTCCAGTCAGTACATAAGATGGAACCTACTCGTCATTCCTTTCCTGGAAACATTGCCTGATGACATCATTCGGAACCGCTGTTGGAGAAGGGAGTTAAATTGTAGGAGGGGGCTACCGTGTCGAGAAGAAGACAGTGATGACTGATGCTCCTTTTAGCACCTGCTAAGTCCGCTCCTGTCCTGAATACTTGCTCTTCATTCCTCCAGCATGGTGATTTATAAGAACATAAAGTAATACATTTCAGAAATTTTCCAATGTGAGATTGAAATAATAAAATATCCAGATTCATGCAGGTACTGCTGTAAACACGACAGCACCATTTAGCCTCCAAAAGATGGGGGAAAGAATACAGATGATAACAGTTGACAGTTTCCTTTAACACATGGTGAAATATTGCCACACTCTTGCTCTCACTTATGGGAAGGTCAATTAACCTTAAATGTGGAAAAATTACAGGAAAAAAGAGAAATGGATCAATGTAGAATTTCTGTTGAGATGACTGGAAATTTTTGCATGATCTTAGCATCAGATCCCTTATTTGAAGAGTATGTAAAAGTGAACATTCTCTCGGTGTGTTCTTCTAAGAAAAAAAAATGACTCCAAATTAAAAACAGAATGTTTCTAAGTGTAAAATGAAAGTATGAAATGAGTGCTGGAAGGGTGTCTATTAACCTATCACCCTGAAAAGCAGGAGAAAACAGACCTAGATTACACTTTCTCTATGACTCTATTTAGGGTAGCATTTACTCCTCCCAACACAACCACCCTGCCCCACATGAATTTAACAAAGCTAAGAAGTGAGAAAACAGGGAGAAAAAGGGGATGCTGTGATGCATTGCCAAAGCAGAGACTCATATAACCAGTATGAGATTTTCCACTCTCAGCCATACCCAACATGAAGGGGTATAACAGATAAACTTGTAGGAAATACCAACTCTCAGCTTCCCTACATGCCTGTCCAGGTTGCAGGCTTCTACTTTGCATCATCTTTCTCTTTTTCTCCCTCAAACTTGTTGATGTTTAAGTCAACCTACATTTCACTTGGATACACATCCGTGGTCTTGTTTTCGCTAGCCTAAGTAAGGTCTTCGTACCAGCAGCACTGGCATTACCTGCAAGTTAGATCGAACTGTAGAATAGCAGGTCCAGATCAAAACTTCTAAGTCAGAATCCAGTGTTTAACAAGATCCCCTCATGACATGGTGACGGCAATATCTTTGGACATAGCTCCAAGTTTCACTCTCACCCATAAGAGTCCTGCTCATCATGCCCTCCCTACTCATCAATGCTTATTCTTTATATTTCTCCTCCATCTCCCTCTTCTCTCTTTCTCTGCAAGAGAATCCAGAGCAGAAGGAGAAAATAACCCATTTCTCTACATGCTTTCATCAAACACACATCTCAAATGCTGGTGTCTGATGAGAAGAAGTCTTAGGAGAACACTGCAGAACTTCTCATTCTAGGTGAAAACAAATCTCTCCTTTCCAGATCTTGGGGTAGAAAGCTTACATATCTGTCTTCTCCCACCTATTCTAAAGCCTTCATATTCACTGCTCAGAAGCGTTTCCCTGCTGCTTAATCTAACTTGTTCCAGGTACAATTGTTTCTTGGCAAGTCTTGCTCCCACTTCAGAAATTATTAAGGACAGCTTCCCACCATTTTATTCTCCATAAACTCCCTTAGCTTGAGTCATTTCCTCATTCCTCCTTCTCCAGACTATGAACTGATGTGACTAATTCCACTGTCTGCAGCTCCTCTTAGAGATCCATTCTGCTACCCTTCAGTGGGTGTAGTGGTTCCTTCCAACTTCTCTAAAATTTTAAGGACACAGGAAAGGAGGTTGACTCATCAACAGGGCATCTCTCCGGCTCCCTTTCTTCACTCAATCTAATTCCTTTGGTGAATTCCAAACAATTGATTATAATGCTGCTCATAGAGTCATGCTGACCACAATCTCAGGTCAGCAATAATAATGAGCAGATCCTAGAAAGCATACTTGTGTGTGTGTGTGAGTGTGTGTTCATGAATCCTGAAACCCTTGTTTCATTAATGACCACACAGAGACCTTGAGATCTGCTGGGAATGACAAGGCATCATTCTCTTTATAAGCCCCCAATTTATTCCCTTCTCCCCATTACCTCAAACTTTATTAGTTTAAGTTCTGATCATCAAAACTACAGGAAAAGAGGAAAGGCAACCTCTATTTAAAGTGTGAAGAGCAGGAAATCTACCTCTTCCTCTCTGAGTGTGGGATAAGGGATTGAGAATGTAGCATTCAGAAGATACATAAAACCTGCATTATATTCCTTTAAGAAGATAATTGGCAGAGTCATCCATCATGGGGTTATTGCAAGGTTAGAGGTTTTTCTCTCTGAAGGTTTATCTCCTTGAGATGAAAAATAACAGGAAAGGGATGTAAAAGGGAGTCAGAAAGACACACTGAATAATTGACTAATTGATAAAGGGGGGGGGGGGGGGACATGAGAAAGGGAAAGGGCAATAGCTCTCTGGAAAACAGCCAGTGCAAATAAAATGAATGGTGTTTGGGTAGGGAAGAAAGCATCTCTCCCCAGCTCCTTACACTTGAATAGCTCTAAATCAGTCTAAGTGAGACAGCACTGGTTTTAGATGTTTCATAATAAATATCAGTCTTTTTCTGCTTTATCTTTTGCTTAGCTTAGTCAGAAATTTTCAAGTTCCCTTTCATGGAAGTAGAAAAAAAGAAAACGTCTAAGTTATACTGATGTGACAATTGATTTGGTAAGGAGAGTCTTTGTAATAAATGAAAAGAAAACTAAAATTCACCCTGAATAATTTCCCCAGCTCCTCTGCTAGAGGGACCCTGAGCTGTACTGCAGTCTAACTTTGTCCCTTCCATTTTTCCACACTAAATCTGCGACTGTCTTGATTACAGTGACAAAAATCTAATTTAAACGGTGTCCTCAGGCCCTTAAGCTAAAACAAGCAAACAAACAAACCAACTGGGAAAATGCTGTCAGGTAAGGCTACATCTAGCAGTTTAACAAAATTATTATGTATCTCCTTCTTTGTAACACTTACCTCTGCATCCCCTGCTTGGACAGTGAAATATGTGCATAGCAATTGGAAACGTAGGAATTATATACTTTATTCTATAGTGTAGTCTGGCTTTCTGTGAAATCAAGATAATAATACAAATCACATACAGCTTATATGGGAGAAACAGTTAAGATAGTCTCTAACATAAATAAAACAAGTATATTATGCAGAGACTATACGTCTTTCCAGATCAACCCCTTTAGCTCCAATCCCATCTTCCTAATTCAATATGTGACATATGGGTATAATTGAAAAATTCACAATGTAGGTTATTCTCTCATCTCAATTATTGTCTTTTCTTCAGTTACTGACCTTGCCCAACCCAACAGTAAACACCTCCTTTCATTAATTCTTTTTTTTTCTCTGTTTCATCTGAATGATCCTGACTTATGAATAATAATAAGCTACCATGTGTTCTGGACCTTTCACGTGCTTCTTCTTGATTGCACAACTACTAGAGGGGAAGTACCTGAAGGGAAGGCATCTAATCCAATGAACTTCTCCATCTTCCGCTCACCATCCAATGAGGATTGTATGCATTGTGCATATTGTTTTGCACAGTCCTCTGTAATATGGGGATAATTAATCCAACCTCATAGGGTTGGCATGAGGAAAATATAGTCAAGTGAACTATAAAGATGGACAGACAGATAGATGGGAAATATATAAAAATGTATATTCCCCCCATAAAGAAAGAGCCCAAATCTGTTATTTTGTTGTTTCAGTTCTCACCACTATGAGCTTATAAAGCCAGGCATAGATTATGACAAGCCACTTAATGTGGCATATGCATAATCAGCCGTACATTCAGATTCTACTTCTTTTGCCATTTTTCTTATGATGACATGTTAAAATGACTGCCACCATAAAAATTCACTTGCAAAATTTCCTTCCTCAAATTGAGTAGAAAGTTAAAGGTTTTAATTTTTAAATGGACACCTCAAGGTCACAGGGAAAATGTTGGGAAGCATGTTAAATAAATATATAAGAGTACCAGAACATAGGCAAATTCTCACTAGTTCTCTCTCTGCTTCTGGCCTCTGAAAATCCTCAGAGAAGCCCACTCAAAGGGCAGGTTGGGGTGGGAAAGGAGTCTGAGGTCCCTGGGCAACTGTATGAGAACTGCCTTCTTTCTCACTGAGTAGAGAAAAAACAAACTCACCATGCAGTAAGGAAATGAAACAAATGAAGGTAGCTGTTTCTACTGTCAAAGGTTTGGTCGGAGAAAAGAAATTAGCAAATATTCCTTGTTCTATCATTTGTTTTCTAACTATGGATATCAGCACAGAAATGACTGTATTTTTTGGACCTTTTATTTGCCTTTTACGGTGAGAAAATATTTCTAAAATGTAATGAGTCACTGGAATAGTCAATCCTAGAAATAAATGGGAATCATTGAAAGAAAAAATTCTAACATAGACATGAAGAAACAGGACAACTAAGTTCTTCATAAGAGAGGTTTAAAACAAAAGAGCCCCAAAGGGAAACATTTTGAAGTTTGTTGCTGGGTTTTGGCAACCTTATCGTGGGCAAATTTGGATTCACTGGATACAGGTAAAATTCAAGGATGAGCGTTGATGTATATGATGGGTATATATAAAATGGAAAATAACATTCTTGTTCTACTGCTTAATTTGAAAATGAGGATAATAAAGGATTTATTAATTTATCTCATTAATTATGTCCAACAAGAGTGACTACAGAATAGCGGTGAAGGACATACACTTTGGAGTCAGACTAAACTAACTTTGAGAACTGGATTCCTTCATTTCCTACTTGTGCATCCTTAGGCAAACTCTTTCAATTTAATTTTTCTCATCTATAACATGAGATAATGCTAGCACATTTTACTGCAAGATCACATGAGAAAATACAAGTAATGTCTTTATCATCAGGCCTAGAACATTAAATGCACTGAGTAAATGTTGGTGAGATGTGGAGGCTGATAATTGTGATAATAATAATAATGCTGATAATGATACCACATTTTATATCTACAGCATGACTTATACTCTTAAATTTTTTTAAACATCTAGAAACTTTTAAAAGTATTCTTTAATATCTTAAAATAGTGAAGGTTTTATTAAAAAAAAAAAAAAAGTCCTCGGGAATGCATCAGAAACATTCATGAGAACTTGTAGAGGCAGAGAATTCCAGGACCAACCATTGTTAGGACTAAAAGAAAGTAAAGTCAAACATCTTCCTTTAGTAGACATGGAGATTGAAGGTCACAATCTGACTGACAGCATCTGTCCTCCAGACTCCTAGCCCTACACTCTCTGAACTATAAGACACTGAAAAATATGCAATACCCCAGCATACTCCCGAAACACTGTGACAAACCCTTCAAGAGATGAATTTAATACAGTTAGCACTATAAGGCCGTAAGTGGAATCACTGCTTGTAGAAACAGGGTGGAAAACGACCAAGTGAATAGACAATAAGAATTCTAGTGGGTCTCTATTCTGTCCAAAGAATGAGAAACACAGCTGCACACATTTGCCACATATCTATAGAATGCAAGGTTTTCCTTGGTTACTTATGAAACACAACAAGTATTTCATGGGATACTTACATCAATGATAACATAAATATTTCATACTCTAAACTGAAAACATTTACTTTCCCAAGTCAAATTCTTGCTGTAAAGAATACGAGTGTTTGTGTATATATACCACATCTTCTTGATCCATTCATCTGTTGATGGACATCTAGGTTCTTTCCATAGTTTGGCTATTGTGGACATTGAATACCCAACTTTTGTAGCAACATGGACGGGACTGGAAGAGATTATGCTGAGTGAAATAAGTCAAGCAGAGAGAGTCAATTATCATATGGTTTCACTTATTTGTGGAGCATAACAAATAGCATGGAGGACATGGGGACTTAGAGTGGAGAAGGGAGTTGGGGGAAATTGGAAGGGGAGGTGAACCATGAGAGACTATGGACTCTGAAAAACAATCTGAGGGTTTTGAAGGGACGGGGGGTGGGAGGTTGGGGTACCAGGTGGTGGGTATCATAGAGCGCACGGATTGCATGGAGCACTGGGCGTGGTGCAAAAATAATGAATACTGTTATGCTGGAAATAAAAAAAAAAAAAAAGAATACGAGTGTTTAAGAGCACAAAGAACGGTGATATTACAAGTTTAACATTGTGTCAACAACAATGTAATCAATAATTCAGATCAGGATCATCCAAGGATAGTAGAAGAAGTTGGTGGAAGTCTGAAGAGGGAATAAAGTCCATACTGTTGTAGCACAATCCTGTAGGCCTTCTTCTACCGTCCACACTGGGATCGAGTAACAACTGTTACACGGGTAATTGTTGAGGTTCTGAGCAACGGCCTAGAGCTATCCAGGAATTTAAATTCACCATTATATTCTCAGAACTGTGGACCAGCCACGGAGAACTGCATCTATAGTGGCATCTTCGAGACAGAGTTTTGTCATTCCTATAATATGATCCAGGCTAGAAATGCCTGGACCAATCAAGGATATCACAGAGTATTCTCAGTGAGCAGGCAGAAAGCTGTGGAATACACACTGAATGCTTCAGTTTTCTGTAACTCACCCTGGAGCATAGCGACAGTTTCCCAGCCTCTGATAAAAGCATTCAAGACTTGATAGGCTACCAGAGAGATAAAATGTAAGAGTCTAACCATACCCATATTCAGCCACCTGTCCCTTCCTTGTCACCAGAGCATTTCCTCCATTACCCTCCAGTTCTGTCCTATTAGCCCCGTGATGAAAGGAGCAGCCTGCCTGTCTAAGCCTGCTCCTCTGTTTGCCACGAAATGTTCCTGGAACTTGACAAAACACATCAGTGAGAGCCTGCTCACCTCGGTAGGCCTCCGTTCCTGCTTGAACGCACATCCACAAATCCAAACAGTGTTAAAGGATATTGATGAAGTGGATGCCTTTCTAAGAATGATGGCCCAGGAGGAAAACAGAAACCATGCATAGTAAGCAATCAGGAAATGTCAGCAGACCTTAGAGAAACCCTTCAAACACATCAGAGCACTGAGACAAACATCAAAACTAATGGAGTGTTTGTAAAGAGATGTGTGTTTGCCCAGAAAGGGAAGTAGGAAGCGAAGTGAGAAGCCAAGCAGGACCGTGTGTGTTACGTGGGGGCTGACAGCATGATAGGGGAAGACTACAACTCACAAGTTGCCAAAAAAGAAGTGGAAAGGAAATTGAAGATGGAGTAAACAGTTGATGTTTTTTACCCGCAGTGTGTTCATCTTCCCTTCTGGTGATAGCCCCTTATTTTCCTACTGGAGTTGATTCTCCAGTATTTTCTTAACATGTCGTTCAGGCGGGAAGGGGTTAATCCTGCCTGAATATCCGGCCTTAAAATGTCACTCAGGAATGAGTGGAAAAAGCATATACATACTCCTGAACACAGTGATTGATTTAGGGATAGTCACAACGACGCAAGCCAGAGAAACCTGAACCATTGAAACAGAACGCTAGATCTTTAATTGCAACTCTTGGGATACAGAACATTTCTTTCTGCTTAACTTAAATAAAGTTCTGGGAGAAACAGAGGAAGAGATAGAATTAGACATACAAAAAAAAAAAAAAGTATTAAAGGAAATAGCTGGGAAGGCTGAGAAACAGGGAGATAGAACGCTCTCCCTAAACTGGCTATACCAGGCAGCTGTGGGAATAATGCCCTCAGGGGATTTCGAAGCCCCTTGGTCTAAGAGGAACTGCTAGAGGGTCATCTTGAATTTTACAAAGAATTTAACAAAGGGTCTTACAGCTCTACCCTTAATTTGCACTTTGCCTCCAGCCTCATCTCACTTGAAAAATCTTTTACTTCGTGCAAAGATTGAAGATGAGAAACACTTTATCAACCACGCCAAGACTTCTCCTTTGTAGAGCCTCTGAACAAAAAATAAACTTGAAAACAGCTTTCCTTCCTTAGTTCACTTCTCTCTTTTCCTAATTTTTCACAGGGAACAAGTTGAAGCCAACTGGAATTTCTAACATTCTGTGTGGAAATTCTCTCTCCAAGGCTCACAAATTCAGTATGTAAATTTATCTTCCAGGTGACCAAGATGATAGTTTAACTTGCATAATTTGAATTGTCTTCTTTTTTTTTTTTTTAAAGGTAAAAGCTAATTTTACCTTTTCCTCACTGCTTTTCTAACTTTATTAAACCATTTGTTCACTATTCTTACAGCCTCGGCTAACATTTTCACTGGATTTAGTTCCAATCTGGATTTAATTACTAAACAAAGTAGATCATGTTTCTAGCTTAGGATACAGAGGCTACGGAGGGGGAAATACCAATGAAATAAAATTAATTTGCAACATGCTAATCAAGTGAAGGAATTTCAGCATTTCCCTAGAAAGCTATTATTCAGTCCCATATTTATTTTTTTTTCCAAAATTACTGTTTTCCACAAGGATCACTCCAACAGTAATGAAGCAGAAAAATTATGCATGTTAAGAAATTAACATGCACCATAATGGGTTATAAACTTGTACCTCTTCATTGCTCATGCACTTTTGATGAGCTTGACAAATTTTAGGACTCTTTAATTTAAAATACAGCAGTTTTAGTTCTTTAAGTTAGAGTGGAAATAATTTCCCTATCTATCATCAGAATGGTTCAATGTAGTCATTAATCTACAAAATATCATGCAGAAGGTGATTTTTTTTTATCCACTCCAATCAGTCATTTAGTGGATTTTAGAAAGGAAAAGAACTATTTTCTGAGGATTTCATTCCTAGACTTGAGGCAAAAATTTCATATGCCATTATAATTATAGAGGCAAGATTTAGAGATAGAGCTGCTGTTATCACTATGTCTTCTTGGCATGTATAAGGCCATTGCTATGGGCAGAAACCACATACAAAGAAATCAGAAACATCACATTGGAGTAAGATATGCAACACTGCCTCTAGGGCATGAAGAGTTCATTTCCTCATCCACTCTGTGGGGTCCCATGGAGCTGCTCATCTTCCTTTTGTTCCTTCTCTTGGAGGCACCAATAGCCATTTGCCAAGCAAATGAAACAGGTTTGAAAACATACAAATGGAGAATCTGCAGAGGAAGTTTTAACTACTCTTTCTGAATGAGTTCTGCTCATGGTCCTGATTATAAAGTGATCATTTATTAAGATCATTCTCAATTTCTCCAAAGAGTAGTTGGGTCAATACTCAAAATATATCAGAGAGAAGTACGAGGAATTTACAATGATATAGTAATAGATTTGTCAGTCCATAAGTTATGTGGGCCCAAGGGACACTCTTCATGTGTGATTTCCTAATAATAGTACATTATAAAGGAAAGGGCACTAATAAGGTGAAAGACTGTCAGAATTCTAGACTGTGGGATTTAAGAAACAGAGATGTTAAGAAAGCATGAGCATTCAGTACCACTCCCCAACCTACAATTTTAGGGATGATGGATTCCAACTGTCTTAAGAAATGCCTTGAATCCCAGCACTAGGAAACCATAATTGTGATTTTGGAAAAGTAGGGATGGGGTGTTCAAAGAAGTGAAGGTCATTGTTAGTGATGGAAAATCAGTACTACCTTCTACCTACAGAAGACATCACTAATTGTAGCAATTGTTACAATTATAACCATTATATATCATTGTGTAACAAAATACTGGGTATTCAGTGGCTTGAAGCATACTAGTTTACAATTGTGCAAGGGAGCTGGGTAGTTCTGCAGGTCTGAGCTGGGCTCACCTGCTCTAGGCTCTGTCTGCTCATACATTTGTAGTCAGCACCACAGTTGGTTCAGGGCCAAGTGAACTAAGATGACTCAGCTAGAAAAACTGTTCTTTGTATTTGCATGGCCTCCCATTCTCCAGGATAGTGTTGACTTGTTCAGATGATGGTAGTTGTTAAAGTTCTTAAAGCAAAGGCAAAATCATATAAAGTCTCTTGAAGTCTACGCTCAGAACTCAGATTTTACTACATTCTGTTGGCCAAATCAAGTTACAAGCCAGCCCATATTGCAAGATTGGAGAATTAGACTCTGAAAGAAAAGAGGAGCAAAAAACTGAAGCCATTTATACAAACTCTAATCTAGCACAAAACCCTTCCCTGGTAGGGGATGAGGATGCTTCAAAATCCCCATGAGCCCAATCTTCCAAGAAGTCACCCCCAATTTTTCAGCAAATTTTTCATCCATGGTGTATGACAATATCTAGTGTTAGCCTATTCATTTATGACTTGGAACATCATATGATATAATTAATATACTCTGATTGAATAGTATGTCCTATTCATTTGTTGTTAGGAATGAATAGAAAATGATTTGTATATAAACTATCTCAAATATTTTCTTCTCATTTCTAGAATATATGTTGTTTAAACTACTCATTTATCCCTTCATCATGTACAACCATAAGTGCTTCTCTTTCAATGTAGCAAAACTAATATGTGTGTGTGATACATAATATTTTACAAATTATAGTTTTTATGTAAACTAACAGCTTTGATCTTTGAGGTAGGCAAGACAGGAATTATCATTCTCATTTTAGGATTAAAAATATAAAGACTAGAGAAACTTAGTAACCTTTGAATTTAGCACATTTAGTAAATAGAGGACCTACAATGAAAAATTTAAATCCTTACCCTGCAAAGTTGGCTTTTGTACACTTCACATATTGGGAAATTTGCCCTAGAAGTTGTTTTAAATTCACTGCTTACAAGACTGAAAACTGAGAAAATAAGTGGCATGTAAGATTATTTATAGTTCTAGCACCTAAATATCTATGGCTAAGCTATAAGTTTTTCCAAGTATGGAAAATATGACCCATGTAGAATCAAAAGCCACCTTGCCAAATTCATAAATTACTCCCAGCCTTCACAATCTCTCAGAATCTCCAAATTAGAATAACCAATACATAGTGCAAGAATATAACATGGAATAGGAAATTACTTTCTCGTCCTGCAGGTATTTGTTTTATGTACTGAAGGAAGAACATTTGAATATTTTCTTAGCTGTCTTATGGGGAACTGTGACAGAGATCAGTAGGTACCACAGAATTACCTGACCTTACTCCACATGCAGGACTGATGACCCAAATAATCACACCTGTGGTCATGCCCTTTGTATCACCAAAATGAACCACACCATCAGTGGTCACATTGCCAGGTCGTGGTCTGAGGAAGAACCTCGAGTCAAAATTTACGATTTGTGTTTCGTCCCCATAGGCAGCAGACTGGAGAGTGAGTTAATATTAAATCTCAAAAAAAACCAAAAAAAAATTTAGAAACTATAAACAGAAAATTAACATTTTAGGATTTATTGAAGTAATGGCACACACTAGATGATAATGAGGCCAAAGCTGGAAATGACTAAATTTTTATTGATTAGTCTAACATCTTAGTAATCTGGAACCAATGAAGCCCCAGGCCTTTCCTTCAAATTTCTCTCAAATTTGAGCACCTCTACCATAAACTTGTATTTTATTTCATTTTTACCAAAAATGCTAATTTTGTGTTTATAATTTTTAAATTCTTTTTGTATATTGATTGAAAGAAACACCAACTTATTTACCTTCCCTGACATCCTCCTGTCCTATCTGAACCTGGTCTAGTTGCACTGAAAATCTCATTTGCTGTTGGAGATGGTTACCAAGAGGACATGACCACTGAGTCAACCAGGAGCAGGACCTGAGCAAGGGGAGGCTCCTCACTCCCTCCCCTATCCTTGCAATGTATCCTGCACTCACCATTCCCACAGTGGGAACTATTTTCAAGGATGCAGCCTATAGAGAACAATGTGTTGCTGAGATCTGGACAGTATATGTGATTGCACCTGAACCCAGTTCAGCTCTCTGTACGAACTTCAAGATTCTAACAGGCAGTTGTGGAGATCTTCTTATCTTGTAGCCACCCAAGACAAGCCTCATATGTAAGTTCCCTTGCACTCCAGAGGTTTCTGCCTCTGGAGTGGTTTGGCTTTTTATGCCATTTCTCCTTGCCCTCTGGGGAGGAGTCCAGTTTATGAACCAACACCCGTCCTAAACAAAATGAGTCTTTTATAATGCTTTGCCTTTACCATACTATTCTTCCTTCCTGGAAGCATTTAAGTTCCTCCCACCCAACTGGCACCCATATCTAAATCATCTTTCTCATGTTCATTACTGAACTTAAAAGAAAAAAGCTTTTTCTGTTTGCCCTGAGCAAGTTTTGCTCCTTTGCAATCTGCATTCAGTTCATACATTTATAATATCACTTACTATGTTGATTTTAATGCACTTGCTTACAAGTCTATTCTCTGTAATAATCTACGAGTTACTTGAGGGAAAGTAGAATTTCTTATTTGTCTTTGAATTCCCAATTCAGAGCTCACTAGCCATCACTGGGGATTGTCTCAGTAAATGTTTGTTGATTTAATTGAATGAGTTCTCTGAGAGAGAATCTGGATTGTATTCTCTTTCCAATTTTATGAAATGGGTTCCAGTCCCAACTGAGTCACTAGGCAGGTGTTTAACCTTGGGCAATCATTTTACTTCTGAGGCATAGTGTTTTTGAAAAAAATAAGAATAATGCCAAGTGTTCTCTGTAGCTCAAATGATTACTTCAAAAATAAAACAGGATAATGTGTGGGGAAATGCTATAAAAATGGAAAAGAAATCTACACGCGAAATTGCTCTTCTCTAGCATTTAACATCATGCAAGCATACTACTAAATACTTGTTAAAATTAATGATGTAGACCCATCGTTGATGAATGTCTATGCTAGAGCAGAAGACATAACTGTGAAAGTCCAAGGTTCCATCTCCTATCCAAGAAGAAGAACAATATGCAAATATATCCTGGAATCTTGATTCTTCCAAAGAAATTGCCAAAAAAGTGTATTTATTTTCAGTGAGTGCCATAGTTTAGTTCATAAGAATGTTTCTGAGAAACTCCACAAAATAGAATAAAATTACAAGAAATGAATTTGAGAGGGAAATCTAAAATTGGGCCATATCAACAGAGAGAGAAGAGAAATGTAAGCTAATAGTGTTTTTTTTTTTTTATGCAGAATAGGTCACTGAAATAAACAGTTTACTTTTTAATCTACACATATGCTGCTAAGTGAGACAATTAGGCATAATAAACCCAGTCATCTAAAATAGGATTCATCACTTGGAATACTCTAAGACCACCTCATAATTATTCATTCATTCATTCATTCATTCATTCATTCTCCATATCCTACAGTGTTTATTTCTTTAACACAAAGCTATTACGCACCTACTGTGGGGAAGGTTAAGTAGTAGGTATTAGAGAGATAGCATTGGAGTAATACAGTCCTTACCCTTAAATATTTCATAGTCTAAAAGGGAAATGAAGACCAAATGAGCAATGACCAGAGAGTGTTAATAAGTTAAGTGTGACGTTCTTCAAGGGCAATATATGGGCCACCTAAGAAGTCTTGGTGCCACAAAAAACATCCAATTAAGGAATTTTTTTAAACTATATCTGATTTCCCTGGATTTCTCATTATAAATGTCAGTTGTAGGTCTATAACATAGGCTTTCTAAATCAGAACTTCTCAAATCAGGGCTCTAAAGCATGCATTCTAACCAAGGATCCTAGGCAAGGTTACTACTAAGGGAATTTGAGAAACACTATTCTAGATAACTGATGTCTGAGGTAAAAATATCATCTAAGTAGGAGTTAACTCAGCTCTTGTTTTCTTTTTCATTATAATGCAATACCTAGAAATCGGTGTTAAAATGCTGGTAAGTGAACCTGATATACAGAAATAGCTTTGAATAGCTTATTGAAGTTCTCTATGTTTTGTAAAATTATTTTGCTTCCACAATTCTTGGGTAAAGGTCTTGAAAATGGGACCTTGACAATTTGCAGTAACATCTTGTACCTTACCACTCTAAAAGTTTAATTTAGTGCAGTTAAATAAGTTCAAAAATATGTAAGTAGAATATTTAATGATCCTGTCCAAGAGCATTTCGGATGTATTTTTATAATGTGCATTATTTTAAAAATTAAAGCACTTTTGTGATTTAGTGGAGTGAAATTTAAAGCTATGCTTAGACGTACATATAAGTTAAAATATAGTTAAAAGTTAAAATAGAATTAAAAAGTCTTATCTGGCTCAAATAGCCCAGTAGAAATAAATGTCTTCTTTATACTTAGATATATTTGATGGCACCCATATTGTTCAGAAGGAACAAAAATAAAGATTGCAGCTCAGTGAAAATGTCCAAATCATTTAGAGTTTTTCATCGAAGCTAAATGTATTATAATCATCATAAGCCTGTAGGAGCATAATATTATATATATTTTTAACAATTCACAAAAAATCTACCTTAGTTTGGAATGTTTATAAATGTTCCTAGAAAACATTTAAAGCAATTTGTACTGTTTTTCCTGGAGAAGAAATAACCACTGGGCATCTCAGCTGAAAGTACCTTGATAAATATTATATTGCTTTAAAGTTTAAGTTCTAAATCAAATTCTAAAATATTATGATTATTATAATTACCAACAGCATCAATATCATTTTATGTTATGCTGTTTAAATAATCTGAAATGCTTTTTTGGAACAAAGTGAAAATAATGAGAAAGCGAGATCGAGAGAGAAGTGGGAGAGAAGGAAGGAGACAGAGAAGAAGAGGAAATCAAGGGCTTTCAAACACCCAAAATGTAACATTGTATCAAACATGAAGGCGATGCAGAAAAGCAGAAATGCCATAATGTAGTTGGAAGAAAAAATTAACAAGTCTGACCTAATGCATGCAACACTGTGTGCTAAAGAGTTTACAGTTCTTGAGCTGCCTTAAACTAGCACAAAAAGACCAAGAGAAGCAAGATTTACACATCAGAGCACGACAAAGCTCATCACACAAACTCCTACATAGTATCTAAATACCGTTACTTCAAGCAAATTATCAATAATTCAAAAGAACACAAACTAGACCACATAAGATATTCTCTAGATATAAAATACACATTGTATTTTGAAGACTTCATACCAACAAAGAATGTAAAATACCCCATTAATATTTTGATATTGATCAGAATTGCATGATGATATATTTTTATGTATACTGAGTTAAAACACATGAATAAAAGTATTTTCACTCTTCTTTTTTATGGTGACTATTAGTGAATTTAAATTACATATTTAGCTATCATCATAGATTTCTGCAGGTTGGCACTGACCCAGAACTGCTTATTTTGATGCATAGAAAATTGATAAATGTGGAACACCAGCTTTTAGGAAATCACGAGAAAAAAAAAAGAGAGAGTTAAGAATAGAGATAGAAGACCTCCTAAGGATATGAGGCTTGAGTGGGAAAATGGAAAGGGAGAAATGGCACAGCACGAAGCTAAGACATAAGGATGGCAATGAGTTTAACACAGGATGATGACTACTTGTTCACCATTATGACCACACTGAGCAACATCTGCAGAAAAGCTAGTAAGGCAATTAGGTTTGAGTGATTTTGTTTTTCAAATGGACAATGGGATGAAAAATAAAACAAAAACAAATTTGATTTAAAATGATAATGAGTAACCAATATTAATGGGATAATTTCATTGAACAGTCCAATATCTCTTTTGGTTTTGGTTTTGACTTATTTATTTACTTTTTAAAAATTTATTTTCAGGGGTGCCTGGATAGCTCAGTTGGCTAAGTGTCTGCCTTTGGCTCAGGTCATGATCCCAGGGTCCTGGGATCAAGCCCCACATTGGGCTCCCTGCTCAGAGAGGAGCCAGCTTCTCCCTCTCCCTCAGCCTGCAGCTCTCCCTGCTTTTGCGCTTTCTCTCTCTCTGTCTGCCAAATAAATAAAAAACAATCTTAAAAATAATAAATAAAATTTATTTTCATAAAAACACAGGATGAGATTTACCCTTTTAACAGATTTTTAGATGTCCAATATAGTATTGTTAACTATAAGCACAATAGTATATATCAGATTTCTAGAACTAATTTGTCTTGCATAATTGAAATTTTATGCACTTTGATTAGCAACTCTTCATTCTTCCCTCCTTGTAGCCCCTGGTAACACCATTCTATTGTTTCTATGCATTTGGCTATTTTAGGTACTTTATATAAATGGAATCATGCATAATTTGTTCTTCTGTGACTGGTTTATTTCACTTAGTATAATGTCCTCCAGATTCATCCATGTTGTCACATATTACAGGATTCCCTTCTTTTTCAAGTCTGGATACTATTCCATTCCATGCATACATCACATTTTCTTTACCTATCCATCAATGAAAATTTAGGTTCTTTCTACATCTTGGCTCCTGTGAATAGTGTTTCAATGAACATGGAGTGGTAGTATCACTTTGAGATCCAGATTTTAATTCTTTTAGATAGATACTCAGCAGTTGATTACTAAAAATAGAATTTTTAAAAATTTTTTTTGAGGAACCTCCATACTATTTTTCATAGCAGTTGCATTTTGCCTTTCCACCAACAGTGTTCAGGGGTTCTAACTTCTCCACAACCTCGAAAACCTCCCCAAAACTTGTCTTTTGTCTTTTTGATAACAGATGTGAGGTATATCTCATTGTGGTTCTGATTGCATTTCCCTGATGATTAGCGATGTTGAGCATCTTTTCATATACCTGCAGGCCATTCTGAAACCTTTGGAGAAAAGTATATTCCAGGCTTCAGCTCATTTTTAAATTGTTATTAGTTTGTTTTGTTTTGCTATAAATTTGTTTTGTATTAGTTTGTTTTTGAGTCATAAGGGTTTCTTATATATTTTAGAAATTCACCCCTTATCATATAAATGGTTTGCAAATGTTTTCTCCCATTCCATAGATTGCCTTTTTAATCCATTGATTGCTTCCTTTGTTGTACAGAAGTTTTTAGTTTAATGCAGTCACACTTGCCTAAGTTTACCTTTCTTGCTTGTGCTTTTGGTGTCATATCCATGAAATCATTGCCAAGACTAATGTTAAGGAGGTTTTATCTCCTATGTTTTCTTCTAGAAGTTTTATGGTTGCTGGTCTTATATTTAAGGTTTTAATTCATTTCAAATTAACTTTTGTTAGTGGCATGAGATAGGGCTCCAATTTCATTCTTTTGCATGTGAATATACAGTTTCCCAGCACTAATGAAAAGACTATCCTTTCCCAATTGACTATTCTTTGCTCCTTTGTCAAATATTAGTTGACCATATATGTGTCTCTGCTTATTTTTTCTACTATCTTGATTTTGTTCTATTGATCTCTGGATCTGTTTTTATGCCAACACAATACTGTTTTGATTAGTATAGCTTTTTAAAATAATATTTCATTCAAATAATTAATTCCAAACTTCCTCATCCTCTTGGAAAAAGTTGAAAAGAGATCACTTCCACATACATTTTATGAGATGAGAATTACTCTGTTACCAGGCCAGACAAAGACACCAAAAGAAAAAGAAAACTCCAGGTCAATATCCCTTATGAACATAGATGCAAAAATCCTCAACAAAATATTAGCAAACCAAATTCAATAGAACATTAAAAGGATTATACACCATGATCAACTGGGATTATCCCTGCGATGCAGGGGTGATTCAACATATGAAAACCAATTAATGTGATATACCACATCAGGAGAATGAAGGACAAAAATCACCTGTTTGCAGTTTGAGAGTCCAAGTGCTTAACACTATGAATGGAATAAAAGAACCAATTTACATCTTTGTGCAATTTCAGAATCTCAGAATAATGAGAAATCCCTAAAAAGCTTCCAGAGAGGCTAAAGGAGTAGGAACTTAGAATGGCATCAGCCTTCTCAATCATAGCATTAACACCAGAGGTAGGTTTTCAATCAAATGCTGAATAATGAATCTCCCTAAAATTTAGTGGCATAAAGAAAGAGCCACTTAATTGTGCCTACAAATTTATGGCAGGCCACAGTGGTGATAATTCCTTTCTTTCCTTGATAACTGAGACCTCAGCCAGAAGGCTCAAATAGCTAACATAGCTAAGATAGGTTGATTAATGTCAGAAGTCTAGGACCTCAGTTTTTATTGTTCGATAAATTGTTTATTTTGTTTTATTTCTCCAGCAAGGTCTACTAAGTTGAAATCTTCAAAATGGCTTCTTCATTCAGTCTGGGATCTGGCTGGAGGGGCTGGACGAGCTGGGGACTGCATACGCATCTCACCATCCAAGCAGTCTTCATAGGACTACCTTGCTTGGATTTCTTCCTTACATGGTGGCCTTTTCCTTCCAGCAAACTTTTCAAGAAGACTAGATGGAGGCAACAAAGTTTTTAATGAGCTAGCTCCAGAATTTACAAAATAGTTTCTTCCAACTCTATTTGTCAGGTGAGTCACAAAGGCCAGTTCAGATTCAAGGAGAGGGTAATTATGCTGCATCCCCTTCATAAAAGAATTAGCAAAGCATTCACAGTTGTATTTAACATAACATTTGAAAGAAAATTATCTTTAACTTAGAAGTACATATGCAGCTTAGCTTTCAATCAGGTGTGAAAATAGACATTTCATATATACAATGACTCAGTGTTTTGTTCTAAGACATCATTTCTCAGGAATCTACTGAAAAGCTATTACCCACCAAACTAAAGGAAGTTTATCAATGAGATGAAAGACAGAGAATCTAGGGAACAATGGTTGTGAAACAAATCTAGGAACCAACCAACCCAGATTGCAATAGGTGAACTGAAATTCCTTGAGAGAGAGCACCAGGGAAACATTTTTGCTTTGTTTCTTGCTTTTAAAAAACAAACACATTACATATTAAATATTAAATATGTCTGAGTGGTTAGGGGATGAAAATGCTCAACAGGCATTTGATAGATGCATTAGAACAAATTATATGCATATTAAAGTTTATAAAGCTGATCAAAATAACAGATATTAATGAAGAAAAAGCAAAAATTTCCATAAAAAAGAATACAGTTCTGTATCTGCGACATGCATAGTCATAATCATGTAGTGTATACAGTGATTATTTAACTGAAAGTATTTGGGATAAATCCACTGGGAGAATGGGAGAATTTAAGTGGACATGAGGTGCTATAGAACAATGTTCTATCCCTATCTATTATTACAGTATACCAAAGGGTACTTGACAAAATAAGATTTAAAAAAAAATTATAAATACATTACTTAGAAATACAGAGATAGATACCTAAATAAACAATTAAAATAAATAAAAAGATATTACCTCTGGGAAGAGGAACTGGGGAGTAGGAAGTGGTGAAGGACTTCCTAGATTATGTAAACATTTTGAATTTTACATACACAAATGTACAAGTGGGAAAATGAGACACATGCTGACACTATGATCTGTTTTTTTTTTCATTCCAGAGTTTAAATATTTTTTGACATATTCGAAAAGAGTTACAAAGTGAAAAACAGAAGTTTTGACAGAAATTATCATATAAATGATTTAATGTATTCCCTAACTCAAAAAAGTGATAGATTTCTATATATAACATCCCTCTGGCAGAAGCATAAAATAACAAATTTAAAAAAAAAATTCAGACTTAGAAAAATTTGTATGTGGAATGACAGATATGGAATTACGTTTTGTAGCAAGAATCCAGTCCTAGGGCATCCGACAAGGTAAATGCCCCTCTTGGCTGAAGAGACTAATGAATGATGAGTCCAGACCCGTTGGTAGGTGGCAGGAAATAGGGCTCCATAAGACATTTGGGTGTATGGCAGGCTTCTGAGAAAATGGGACTGAGAAGACTTTTTAAATGTGTTGGAAGGAAAAAAGGAGGAAGGAGGGAAGAAAGGAAAGAAGGAAGGACTGGAGGGAGGGGGAGAAACAGGAGAAAGAAACAAGGCATTACAGGTAAGCCACATGGGCTATGGTGCTCATGATTTGATTAGTTTTATGCTGAATAATATGAACGGCTTGATGTGATATAATTAATGCCAAAATAACTAATTATAAAGTGATTATAATTAACCCAACAATTAAATTTATGAGAAAAAATGAGATAAAGGAAATAACATGCATACTTCATCAATGAAAATATTACTTAATGAATAATTAATCACACACTCTAAAAATGATGGATTTTGTAGAAAGTCTTCACACTATTACCTTTCACAGCAGGGATAAGGATGAATCTCTAGCATGCATTTACCAAGCAACTGATTTCACCTGTCACTGCAGAAAAATCTTTATGTGGAGCAAGTAAGCACAGACATAAAACTCCCACTTGTCTGGCTGACCCCATTATTTATGGAATACATCCAAATCATGAAACTCTTGTTCATAATTTGGATACTTTACAATAATATCTACCAATTTGTAACCATGTACTGTGTAGTTGTTAACTTTGTATATATTTTCTTATATCATTAGATCCTCTTGGAAATTCTGTAGGAGATATTATTTCCTCCATGTAATTTCTGGAAAGATATGAGAAAACTGAGACTGAGGGAATTTAGGTCACTTGCCCAAGGACTCAGCAGACAGTGGCAGAAACAGAATGTGACCCTTGGTCACCCCGATGCCAAAGTGTTATGTCTTTCTAACCACCTTCTGCCACCCCTGGTGTAGCCCCAGCCTCAGCGCTATTTATAATTCGCCTTCCATATTCTTGAAAACATTCTTAGTAGACTGCCTAGGACTTTAAATTAAACCTTTGACTCTCAACCACACCCTCAAATCAGGGCCTCCTATTACCTGCCTCTGGATCTGGAAGCTGTGTAGGAGGACACGGGCTCGGGCAGGAAGTGTAAAGAGAGAACAGTCTGGGATCCATCTCTTCTGCCTTTGTGGCTATAACTGTGACTAGTGGCCTCGTCCTAGCCCTTAAGAACTGATTTAGACCTTTTGCAATAAAGGCTTCCTTCTCCAAAACTATGTTTGCTCATCACTTTTGACTGTTTTAACACACACAAAAGACAGTCCTTGGCTTTCCAGATTTGGAGTTGTTTCTATATTTTTTTTTACTTGACTTGGAAAATTTTTTCATAGTTCTCAAGTTTCCATTAAATTCTAGAATATGTATTTACTACTGTATTTTGGACACAAAGAGGTCTGAAACTCCAAGGAGCCAAACCAGTGAAAGAAACTACTGTTGTCTTCCCAGTGCCCTCTGATATTCACTGAGAGTCAAATTTAAGAGAGAACAGGTATGATCTACTCAATCAAAGCCCACCCACAAAGGCAGAGAACAGAGACTCTGGAAGGAGAATGAGTCAGAGTAGGAGGTAGCCATGGAATGTACATGAAGAGGTAGAGAATATGTCAGCTAATTCAAAAGATGGATTCATTCCTGATAGTGTACCAAAGTTAAGGTACAGCTGGCAACTGTAATAACCCACATCTTACCTGTTAAAAGAAAGTAATCCCAGCAAGGGAATTTAATGAACAATGGGGAGCTCCCCTTTAAAAGAGCCAGATGTTTGAGTCAGTCTCAAGTGAATAAATGTTTTGTGGCCCAGGGTGGGACACTGGGAACTTAGAAGTGCTCAAATGAGAACTACAAAGACAGCAAAAATTTCACCAAAAATTTCACCCAAAAAAAGTGCTCACCAGAGAAAGAGCGCAAAACAGCAAACAGGTCACTGTGATGATTTTCATCAAATTGACTGAATTGGCCTTTGGACGAAGAATCATAAAAATGAACCATAAGGGCACCTGGGTGGTTCAGTCCCTTGAGAATCCGAATCTTGACTTTGGTTCAGGTCATGTTCTCAGGGTCCTGAGATGGAGCCAAGCATCAGGCTTCAGGCTCAGCAGGAGTCTGCTTGAGATTCTCTTTCCTCTCTGCCTGATCCTCCTCCATCAAAATAAATAAATAAATCTTTAAAAAAAAAAAAAAAAGAACCGGATAGAAAGAAAACAAAATATAAGATTTTTTTGAAATTCGACGACATGGGTGATTTCACAAATATGTGTTTACAGAGGTATTGATAACAGTACAATTTTGAGAAAATATGAGATTCTTAATGAAAATTCTCTCCAAAATTTTATAAGGAAACTTATTAGATTCTGAAAAGGGAGAAAAGTCCCCAGTTGTATGAAACTCTTCAAAGGACTTAGTGCTAATTTATGTTAGCAACATGTCAAAAATGAGCTGAAGAGTATTCACACATCTTTCTCTCTGGCAGACACCTTGCGGTGGAGAACCACCATTCATTCCGCAATCACCTTCTCTGTCTACTACCTTTAAAATAGAAGCTATAAAAAAATAAAAAGCACATTTCCAGCTTTTTTAATAGGTTGAGAGAAGGGGAGATGTGATGCCGTTCTTGCCAATGGGACACAAACACAGCTTATTCTTTTTGTCTCTTCCTCTTCCTTCCCCTTCCTGTTGGAATGTATCTTTGAGCAACACAACAGCTTCTGGGAAGCACGAGGTGACAGCCGTGAGGATAAAATCCCAGTACACTAAGAATAACAGAGTCGACAGAGAGGAAGATCCTTGATAGGATTACTAAGAAGCTGCACCAACTTTGCACTGCTGACATCTGGAATCCTTTTAGTTTGAAAAAAAAGAAATGATATTTTAAATATTTTAAACCATTTCAGGAATAGGAAAGATTTCTGTTCCTTGCAACGAAAGGGATTCCTAACCCATATGGCCTTTAAAGTATTATAACTTACTCTCTGGCATAAAGGTGATTTTTGTCTTATATGAAAGAGAGCTGCTAATTGGTTTTAATTGAAAAGAAATCTGTTTAGGTCTGTGGCAACATTACTTCCTCCAACCCACCCTGAGACAGGAGACAGGCCCAGGGAGCCAGGCCTGGATCTAGAATGCCCACAGTTGTTCTCACTCACTCCGAGCCTCCTGGCTGGGGCCTTCTGGGCGTCCATCAGGACCTGGGTGTGATGGGAAAACCCCAGGCCATCCAGCCACCTCCCCAGATCTACAGCATGCCCAGCCCCAAATTAAAAAAAAAATTTTAAAAAATAAATAAATCTGTTTAAATAAAAATATGCCTCCCTTTTTTGCTCTTTATTTTTGTGTGCAGGGTTGGCTTAGCTCTAGAAGAAACTCAAAAGTATAAGGACTCTGCCACATCTTGCAGTAAAATCAAACTACAACCTTAGAGGCTAGTCAGGAAGAGAATCTTCACCTGATGGCAGAGGTGAGAAAACAAAGATTCTTCAAGGAAGAGGATGATCTTGTTTGGCCGGTTCTCCAGTCAGCTTTCGTTGGTCAATCTGCCGGCCCCCTCTGAGTAGAGACCCTCCCCCATGACAAGGCCCCTTGGACCCAAGTTTAACTTGGTAAAGAACACAAACGCCTTCTTTACAAGAGTCTAGAAGGGTATTAGAAGTAAACATCTAAGCTCCTCATTGTCTGAGAAGATCCCAAGATACCTATGCATACTTTTCAAGGAGAAGGATATACTCAGAAGGGGAAATACTCAACAATAAGGTGTACAATAAAGAATTTCAGTGAGATTCTCCTAACTGGGGACCAAGAGGAACCCAGAATGTTGCACAGAAAATAAACACTAGTTTTCAAGAGACAGCAGGGAGCTTGTCTCTTGCCAGACATGAAGACCCAGCCCCAACTTGTAAGGCTCTGCCTTAAGAACCGGGTCTTCACCTCTTTCCAATCTCTAGCCCTTGCATTCCTTAAACATGGTTTATACTCAGGAAACACTTGCTGTTAAAGATGATGCAAAAGGAACAAAACATTAGCTCATTTTATATTTCTGATTCACCCAGCAAGGAAAAAAAGATAGCCTGGTAGGTACAAAGAAAAAGGAAAGAATGTTGATTCTCTAAAACATTTCTTGCACATATTTCATATAAAAAAAATCCTATCAGTCTTAAAATGAAATAAAAATCTTTTGTGTGCAGGAACAACAATCTAATGCAAATAACACATTCTGAAATGAGGTGATTTTATTCCTCAACTACACTGCTGGATACAGAAATCACAAATATTAACTTCCTATAATAAATATTAACAATTTCATAAAGAGGCACTAGATTAATATTTTATCAAAAGTGAACTGAGTATTTTCCTGTACTATTTCTTTAAGGTGAGGCAAAACGTTTTCTGCATTGAGAATTAGTTTAAAACAGATGCTTCATTATGTGCTTCCTATTTTTCCAAACAACTGATTTTATTTATTATATAGAAGCTACTAACTAATCGCCACTGAATACAGTTGATTTTAAATTTCTCTCAAGGAATCTCCTCCTTTATTTTATTAGTGTTAATAAAACCATGGTGTCTTGGATAATTCAATTTCAAATTATTTTCTACCTGAAGAGCTTTACAAACTTTAAAAAATCCAATTTTGGAACATAAGCATTGTTCCATTGGACAGTTATTTTTTTCCTTACTGTAGTTTTGTAAAATAAATATTTGAAAAAGAGATGTAAGGACCAGTAAGAATTATAAAGTCTACTCACGCATTC
Source organism: Mustela erminea (assembly GCF_009829155.1). Classification (NCBI taxonomy): domain Eukaryota; kingdom Metazoa; phylum Chordata; class Mammalia; order Carnivora; family Mustelidae; genus Mustela; species Mustela erminea. The sequence goes on from NC_045627.1 coordinate 71,730,882, forward strand.
TTTCTCAGAAATAGAGTAATGACTTTTCTTAAAGGATTTCATGGTGAGTTTTGTTTGCAAATCACATCTAAAGTTAAACTAAATGTCTTTGGGAATAATTTTAATTCTCTGCTGGAATTAGAAAATTTAAGATTGTTTCTTCTTGCCTATGCTCATCAGATTGAGGCCTCTCTATCAACCACATTTTTAATATTATCTCAAAATACTGAAAGCTTTAAACAAGGTTAAATATGGTTTACACTGTCAAAAATAGAAGCTTAATGCAATGCCATTGCACTCAGTCTTCTGCCAAATGTTTACTAAGCATCTGCTATGTTCTAGGCAATGTTGTATATACACTGTCTATTTCTCCAAACATAGATTATTGTTCCACTGTGGATTACAGAAACATATTTCTTCATCACAACTAGTTAGAAAATCAATTACTTAAAATGAGCCCAACCCTGCGATCTTTCTTGTCCTGTGTGCGTGTGTACATATGCACATGTATGCGCATGTGGACATCCACTGTATTTGGAGAATTATATTATTATTAACTTGTCTGTGTGTAATAAAGACAAATTCCATTATCACTAAGTTACTTAATCTCTCTGCACTTCATTTTCACCTCTGTAAACTGGGGGAAAACAGTTACCTTAAAATGTTGTTAGAGATAATTCACTTTAAGCTCTTGTCACCTAGTGGGTAGGCTCTCACAAAATGTTAGCTATTTTTATCTGCCTCTAAGAAATGTTATTTGACTTCAATTCTGCCATTGATATGGGTATGGGAAGGTCCATCCCCATCGAATATTCATTGAATTGAATGTTTTGCAACAATTTCCTGTGTAAGAAACCCTTTAGTAATTTCAAACTCAGAAATGAGTCCAATTGTTCAATTACAGATGAAAAAATATAAATATGCCTCCATCCAAGACTGATCCTTTTAGGAATACACTCAAGTAAAATGTCTTGTACTAACACTTTTCCTTTCATAATCTTACGGGGGAGGACTTTCAAAGTGACAAGTAATTTTAGCACCTAGTTTTGATTTCCCAAATCCTTTAGTGAGAGAATGAGAACATATTATTTTGAAAAAGAAAAAAACTTGTTTTGTTTTATTTTTGCATCGGAGAGAAGAAAAATACTAATGAAAACCAGCTGTACATCTTCCTCTAAAATATTTATATAAAGACACACACTTATTCTCTGACTTTAAAAAAAAATTGTTATTCTATAAATGTTTAAGATAAAGATTCTCTAGTTTTTATTTGCCATCAGACTTAAAGCAAATTAATTCCTCATTAATTATTGAGGGAGACATTTTGAAAGAAGTTGTTTATTTTTCAGCTGGACTATTATGGGCCAATGAAAGCAATTAAGTAAGACCAACACCAAAAACAACAGCCTAGCCACTGGGACACAATAGCAAATAATACACTGACTAACTTTACATCTGTTTCTCAAATCCATGTTCATATATATATATATCCATGTTCACATGTATATATGTGTGTATGTATACACACACACATATATATGTATATATATATGACATATATATTTATATATATGACAGCATAAACCATATTTAACATTGAAAATAAATAGACATTTATATATATACACATGCACACATACTGAACTCACCGATTGGGTTCAAAAAGTCATCATTCTGGGGCGCCTGGGTGGCTCAGTGTTCGGCTCAGGTCATGATCTCAGGGTCCTGGGATAGAGCCCCACATGGGGCTCTCTACTCAGCGGGGAGCCTGCTTCTCCCTCTGCCTCTGCCTGCCTCTCTGCCTACTTGTGATCTCTCTCTGTCAAATAAAAAAAGTCATCATTCTATTGCTACATCACCATGAGTCTGAAAAGATTGACTCAAGTATAGGAAATTCACAGATGACCCCAGAGAGTGATGGGTGTATGAGGCAAATTCTGAATATAAATGTATAGATATTATCTCTTCAATACATACAAAAATATAATAATAATGTGACATGTGATGTACCATGTATAAGTATCACATGCCCAAACAGCTGTTGATACTATACTATATCAACTTCTCTAGAGGGAGATATTTTTATATAACAGCACTCTACTGATGTATTAAGGCACAGAAGAGAACGCATATGCAAATTCCTGTCAAGAATAAAAACAATTTCAATCTTTAAGACTATCTCTTAAAAATAAAATAAGTTTTCTTATCTAAAGGATGATATTTGGGCAAAAGCTTAGACTGCATACTTGAATATGTGCTTAATATTTCTTAAATAACTTTTCTCTAGACACAAAAAGAAAATCTAACTCTTGAGATTGAGACATATCTACCTTACACATGGCACTCCTGAATTATTATCTGTGCCATAGACCTAGCAGCCTGATTCACATAAATAGCAGGGGATAAGTTAGGTTTACATGTCACTCGCTCTTGTCTGGACACAGTCTTCTAAGATAGGGTGTTCTGTTCGTAAAACCTGGGAGAGGAATTAGAGATAGTTACTCTAATGATCCAACACTCAAATACGTCCCTTGTTTTTATTTCTACTTAATCAAAAGAATAATTCTTACATGTTACAGAATAAAAAAAACGGATATGTTTTCACATTTAAGTCAACTTTATGTATTTTTGATAGTTCAATTTTAAATTCCCTTCCCCCATCATAAATTATGGAGCATATATTGCCATCTAGTGTTCTTCTGAAATAACACTTCTGCCAGATCATGAAATAAAGCATGTTACAATAGACGAAGGAATTATTTAAAAATTTGCAAATAACTATTTTGGATTTACATAATGTAGCAAAAAGCTTTTAGGTGAAACTCATAGAACAATTAATTAAAGGTGTTTCAAGATCAGGGCTTTCATCATTTCAACTAAAAGATCCAGAGAGTTCCAGATATGGTTATTTAGGAAGAATAGTAACATCATTTATGACCCAAATATTTCCATATTACTACTCAGCATCTTTAGCATGTTGGTCTTAGTCCCCAGAAACATGCCTTCATGATCACAAAATGGCTGCCACTCTTCCATGCATCATGTATTCACCTAACCATGTGTGAAAGAAGATGTAGAAAATCTCCATATGCATCTCTTTTCCAGTGACCTTCTCATCACCCACCATTGTATACCTTCCCTCAGGACACATTCCATGGATTAGGTCGTATTTTTATGTCCTAAAACCAAAGAATCCTATGAAATCAAGTGTATTCTGTGGCATTTTCAGACTTTATATCACGGACTTTTAGCAAAGAAGAACTGGGTGTCAATCAACTGTGTTGGAAACATACAATTATTAAGAAAAGAGAGGGAAAAAAAAAGTTTAGGAAACTGTTTCAGTTTAAATGGTACAGGAATGAACATTATCTTTCAGAATTCAACTATCTGTAGAAGGAGTCCTAGACATATTCCAGAGGTGTGTGTATAGGGAAAATGAGGGCACTCAGGAAGAGAAAGAGAGAGTCTAAATAAAGTAAACCTAGAAATATCTCAGTGAACGCTTTTCTATGACACAATATTACATTTATCTAGAAACTGGAAATGACCCCGAAAGAGTCAGTGGTGGACACGAGTTAGTGGTATCCTGGGAAATGCAGAGGAGACAGTAACATGATAGTCCACTCACTCTCCATGTCTCATTGGAGTGTCTTGATTAAATAGACAGGAAATTCAGCATTGATGGATACTTGGAAATATAGTTCAGGATTTGCATGGCAGCTTGGTACAAGAGAGTTCTGAACTCCTGTGGTCTTATAGTGTGTATATGATATGTGGGGCATCCAAAACCAGAGGCTTTGAGCACTAGCACTCACATAGCCAGAGTATAGATGCAAAAATGGAGTCTGAGGACATCAACATGATTTCTATTAAAAATAAGCATTAGCTTATTTTTCCAAAATAGGTATTCTATATTTAAGATTTTAGTGTTCTACTCCAAAGACAGAAAGTACCATTTATCTGAGTTTCTTTTCTTTGTTTTTCGCTAAATTCTGAAGACTGAAATATATTTTGGGATAATTTAGAATTTGAAAATGTACTCGTGCATATTTTGGTATTTAAAAACCCACAGAATCATACAATATTATGTTTACTGTAAATAAGAGTAATTAAGACAAATGGTCTCATTTCATATAGCAGGAAACTTAGACCCAGAAAAAAGCAATGACTGACTAGTGCCTCCTAATGATACAACAGGAGAGCTGGGTCTGAAGTTTAGATATCTTTCATCTAATCCAGTGCTCTTCCCATAATTTTATTTTTTATTTTTTTAAAGATTTATTTATTGAGAGGGGAAGGGGTAAAGAGAGACAGAATTTCAAGCAGACTCGAGGTCAATACAGAGCTCCATCCCATGACCCCAAGCCATGACCTGAGCAGAAACCAAGAGTCAGATGTTCAACCAACTGAACCACCCACATGCCCTTCATTTCCCATAATTTCATCTCTGAAATATAGGATACTTGTTAAGATTTAGGGTTTTAGAGAGAAGTTTGCATGTGAAAGTCAGCCCGGCCACTTAATGGTGGTGTAATCTAAAAAGACAAGCCGTGGGTCCTTCATCTGTTAAGTGAGAATATAAATAAGAACTATCTTACAAGAAATTTGGGAAAATAAAATGTACACTCTACAGCATGGTATAGGAAGCTGACACGTATGGTACTTCCAAAAGTTAGTCATTAGCTGTGCCAGGACCCTGAGATATGTGTGACTCTTGGAGACGCTGTGGAAATTTAGGGACCATCTAATTTACTATTAAGCCATCATATTACACCATGTGGCTCAGTATAACAATTGGACTCTGTAGCCAGACCTCTTGGGTTCCAACACCAGTGCTGCCATTTTTACTTTTTAGAGTCCGTGTAAGTAACTTTGAGCAGTCTTCACCCTCAGGTTGTGCAACTCTCAAATGAGTGTTATAAAAGCACATATCTCATAGGATGTTGCGGGAATTAAATGAGTTCATATATGTGAAGAGCTCAGGACAGTGCTTGGCAAATAGTAGGTCCTATATAAGTGTTGCTTTTGCTTTGATTTACCTTATTGTGACACCATCATACTGACATCTTCAGCCTAGCTCCAGAATTAACATTCTATTTCTTTTCACTGAAGGGCAATTTGCCTTAGTTCTAGGAACCTCCAATGTCCCCAACACCACACACTGTGTGCTAGGGGAATGTTAATTCAGGATGATCTGTCCTGGGAAGTCCCCTTCTCGGCCACCTTTGACCTTCTGCCCCAAAGCACTGTTAGTCCTCGCTGTATCACACAATCACGGCTTAGTTTCCTCCCCCATAACCAGCAGCCTTCGAGCAGAAAAGTGCCCAGATGCCTAGAAAACTTGGATATCAACAGGGGGAAATGCAAACCAACTCAAGACAGAAAGAGGCAAGTCAGTATCAAATGGCTCACCTAAATAGACAAGAAGGTATCAGAGAAAGACTTGTAACAAGGCTTTAACCTTAAAGAAACTAGAGACTTTAATCTCTGCTATTTCATAAGGCTACTAAATCCATAGCCCCTTCCTTTTTTAAAAAATCCACACTAGTACTACATCATGTTCCACTTTAAAACGAAGCATAAAATCCATTATAAGCTGATTACTCTTCTACATTAGAGACTGAAGCACCACTGCAATGTTTTTCTAAGTTCTTCTCTGCCTGAGGGTCAGTTTGGGCAGGATTCAGTGAACCTCAGATGACAGAAGTCACAGCGGCCAGATGAGAGCAAACATACTTCTATCTATCTATGGCCACTGACAGATCTCCAGGATGCTGTCCAATTTCTATATTCAGGTTATTGTAAAAGGGACAGTGATTTCCTCCTGATTTTCAGTATTTTGAAACTAAAAATACTAGAAGAATCTTTCCTTTCATAACTTTAGTAACAAACAAATATGGCCCACTGACTGTTTTTGTAAAGATTTATAGGACTATATAACCCTCACTTGTTTATGACTGCTTTTTTTGCAATGGTGACAAAGCTGAATAGTTGTAACAAAGACTATAAGGCATGAAAAGCTGAAAATATCTGCACCCTTACAGAAAAACTGCTAACCCTTATTTTAAATAGACTAGCCTGTCTTTCATCCAGAAATTACAGTCTGTTCTATGATTATACCCTAACAAGCGATGTGAGCAAGCGAACAAACATAGAGCCCCAGAGATGTCCATTGTAATGTTGTACACAATAGCAACAAATTTGAAAATAATTTAAAGCACAAATAATTTATAAGTCACATATAGTTATATCAAAATAATGAATATTTTAAAATTGTTAAAAATATTAAGATGGGTCTATTCAATTTGATTCAGAAACACTTGAACAATAATGAAAACATAATGGTACACCTAACTTTTTTTTTGGATTAAAGACTTTTTTTTTATTATGTTCAGTTAGCCACTGGATAATACCTAATTAGTTTTTGATGTAGTGTTTAATGATTCCTTAGTTAAGTATAACAAACCCAGTGTTCATGACAGCACGTGCCCTACTTAATACCTATCAACCTGTTACCCCTAACTTTTATTGAATGATTAACATTAGTCAGATATTAAGCTAATCTACTTCATCTATTACTATCCACAATTTATAGGTGAAAATATTGAGGTTTGGAAAGATTATATTCTTACCCAATTCACACAACTTAAAAATGGCAAAGCAGAGCAGAGATCTGTTTGCCCAACTCCGAAGGAGACAGATAGAGGGAGGGAGAGAGAGAGAGGCACCTGCTAATAGACTATGGGCTATGAAGAAGCCACTGGCCCCTTCAAAATACTTCCTATAGCTATAAGAGCTTCTGCAAGGGGTGCCTGGGTGGCTCAGTGGGTTAAAGCCTCTGCCTTCAGCTCAGGTCTTGGTCTCAGGGTCCTAGAATTGAGCCCCACATCGGGCTCTCTGCTCAGCAGTGAGCCTGCTTCCCTCTCTCTCTTTCTGCCTGCCTCTCTGCCTGCTTGTGATCTCTCCCTGTCAAATAAATAATGTAAAAATCTTTAAAAAAAAAAAAAAAAAGCATCTGCAAAAGAATTTTTTCTTGCTGAATGACTTGAGAGCGAGTTGCTGACCTGAGGTCCCCACAACAGTTTCATGTTATTTCTTTAAATAAGGGCATTCTTCCACATAACCACAACAAAGTGACCATCATTAAAGCCAGAAATTAACATTGGTACATTACCGGCAGATACCAACTGTCCCAAAAATGACTTCATAGCACAAAGATCCTATGTAGAATAATTAACTGTGTTTCGTTATGTCTCTTTCAGCTTTGGAATATTCTCTCAGTCTTCCCTTGACTTCATATCTTTAATACTTTTGAAGATTTCAGGCCAATTATTTTACAGAAAAACATTCAGAAGTGTGTCTGCTGTTACCACAGGATTAGGTTAGATGCATGTTTAGTTCCCTTTCTTCTTTTGTCATCCAAATGATTTTAATATATCCCATTACTCATAATGTTCACTTTATTACTACAAATGATGGTGTTGATTAAGTGATACTTCTCTACTGTGAAGCTAACTCTCATTTTTTTCAAGTATTTTGTTTGTGAAGAGTGTCTTTGAAAGTATGCAAAGATCCCTTTCCTCTTTGAAATTATTTGTTTATTTATTTGTACACAGTTGGGTTCATGGTTTCCTATATTACGCAATTGGTTGCAATCTGTTACTAGCATTATTTATTTATCTTGATGCTCAAATTATTGTACAGTTTGGCACAGGGAGGCCCTCCTAACTGGCTTTTGTGTCTATTTGACATATCCCCATCATTCTTTGAGCATTTTGTTACTTTCTTTATGGCACAAAAAGATATCCCTGGTTCCTACTAGTGGATAATTTATTCAGAGAACAAGATCTGGGCATAAGGTGTGCTCATTTTTATTGGTATCTCCCTGCTCCCAGGCCCTCTCAATGGAAAGAGAAAAGGAACACATAAAATCAAACAACACACACACATGCATACTTCCACAGAGTCATACTGGTAACTTCAAATTCCAATCTGCCAAAACTGAAAAGATTCCTTTTGAATCTTGATTCCTTTGAATCTTGAAAGGAATCTTTTCAGGATTTTTTGTTTTTGCTTCATTTTGTTTTGGAAATTTTATCTACCTTCTGACCATGAGAAGCAAGGCTTCCATTATCCTTAATTTATTTTTTTTCCATCAATCACCCTGTATATAACCAAATCTTTCACATCTGCCAGTCACCACCTCATCCAATGTAAACTCCAACATGTTATGCAGGGTCATGCCCCCTTTCATCTATCTGATATCACACACTGCAGCGTGGGCTCCTCCCAACCCATCATGAAATGTACACCCTCCTCACCCGGCTTCACCTTGAATCCCTGTGTGGACAGTGTGGCTCCCCTTTCCTTCTAGCACCGGTCCCTGCCTCATCCTGCCCAATATCGTATCTGTAGAACATGACTGTTCATGAAAGAAAGAGTACGGGGAGGAAAGGAAGGAAAAGGAATGGTAAAAAAAAAAAAAAAAAAAAAATTCATACCCAGCAGCATAACACAAAGTGGGAAAGAGAGTGGGGCAATATGTCCATAGAATGGAAATTCTCCAAAAGCTGAGAAAATGAGAACGATTTGGAACAATCAGTCTAGAAAGATAATGAAGTAGCAGCCTTGTTGGCTAATGAAACAGTCATGGAAGAGATGGTTGAGGAGTAGGACAAAAGAAAAATATGTCTTGTACAAAATAGGCCTTTGATAGCTTTGAACACAGAAAGAAGCATCTCCCTAGGGATACTTTGCCCTGTAGGGACAGTGGCTATCCATATTGGATTTACAAGATAATGACATTTGTAGATAGTTTTATTCTTCTCAGTCTTATTCAATGAAATACAACTAAATCTACTACTCAGGGTTGCTAAGCCCCTGTGTGTATGTCTCTCTCGGTGTGTTTATATATCAGGACAAAATCTTTTGTCAGATCATTTGATATCCTGTTCTTTCTGCTTAGAAAATACAGTCATTATAACTGCATAATTTTGATTTGACAATTGACTGTGGAAGAATTACACAAATATGAGGGGAATCTAACGATCAAAGGTCTTCTAAATTATTCAGCATCTATATCTAAATCTCACCCACTGTTCTATATTCACTCCATGACAGAAACACAAAGGACCCATGCTACTTTTATGGTAATTATTATTGTTATTATAAAATAATAATAGCTTACCTTCCTAAATTAGCCTTTGTGCTGTCAAGCAGTATACAGCTCTAGAATATAGATACCCTTATTACCACTTATAAAACAGGAAATGGATTTAGTCAGTTACAGAACATTTTTTAATAGCACAGCTTTTAAGGGTTCTTGCTCTAACCACCATAGAACACTACCTCACCATGCTACCAAAAAGAGATAGGGGATTTATAAGTATTTCATGTCATTATGAGTAAGCACTATAGGAAAGAAAACAAACTCTCTACATGAAGCGTCCTAGGATATGCACCTCTTATTTTGAAAGAGGATAGAGGCAGTCTTGAGCTAGGATCTGGAGACCCGGATCACAATTAGGCACAGTGGTTAGCAGGTAGCCCCAGCAGTGTACTACCAGGCTGAAACCCCAGCTTGGCAACTTGGTTGGGGCCCTGAGAGAGTCATTTATTTCCCTGTGCCTCATTTTCTCACCCATAAATGGGCATGTAATAAATGTCTCTTTCCTTAGGCCTGACTGAAACAATATACAAAGCACTAGGTGTGGTATCCCGCACACAGTTAGTGTAACTAATTTTTATTGTTATTATTACAATTGACAATAATGCTACTGCATAGCCTCTGGCTATGGGTTACATCTGCTGTTTTTTTCCTAAGCTTAATCAACATCTGTGTTAAAAGTTGAAACTGAAGGAATGACAATCATTGACAAGAATAATGTGTCTTAACTGTGAGAGCTTCTAAAATCTTACTGTATAGAATCAGTCAAATCAACTCCTGTGCAAATGAACCATGAGCACCTCCTATATGCCAGATACTATCCAAGGTATTAAAGATCCAGTAGGAAAAAGACAAATCATTTCCACACCCTCATTGAACTTTCCATCTTGGTTGCTCTTAAGTATGCTTCATACCATGAGTAATTAAAAAAAGACTGAAATATGGTGTCTGTGCTTTCACATACATCATGGCTGGAGACATAAGAATCATACAGTACTTAACTGGAGAGTGATTTAATGAAAAATTGTATTATATTAATTCTTAAATACAATGATCTGGAAATAGATCAGTCTAAGGCTGAGAGAGTATCTGCCTCTGAGAAGACTCCTTGGAACAGAAATAAAAATAGGAAATATCAAATAAACAAGTGTTCAGTCTGAAAACTGGAAGCATCAAAGAAGCTGTCTTTGTTAGCATTACATTTTTGTTATTATGAGATTGTTCAGATATAGTAGGAGTATCAACACATACAATGAACATCAGTACCCATATTTTTCAGTTAAAGAAATAAGCATCATGAATTGGTTGACTCCTTCTGTGAATTCTTTCTCAATATCTATGATTATCAGATGTATGGCTCTGATCACATGCCCAGTGGATTATGCCTAACTTTTTCTGTGTCTTCCTGGATAGATTATTCAAATACTTCAAGGGTAGGAATAACCAACCACTTAATGCTTTTTAGTGAAGCAAAATATCTTCAACTGAACCAAAAGAATGGTTCATTGTCTGTTTTGGAGATGATTCTAAAGTTCAGGGTCAAGCAAAAGTCACCTACCTGATACCAGGCAATGTGTCAGGTACATTCAGTAAATTTAGTTTATTTAATTGTCATCAAGGTCTTACTATTATCTCCTTTAATAGATAAGGAAACCAAATCTCAGAAAGATCACTCTTTTGCACATGACTAGTGGGAGACTAGAGGTTATACTCAGTCCTCCGAAGGGGAAGTCCCTCTGTCTCTCATGAACCTGTCCATGGGGATGTTGAAAGTGTAGGCTTTGCATTCTTTTTCATTTTTATTTTTATTTTTTTTTATTTTTAGAGAGAGAGTGCACATAAGCAGGGGTCAGTGGGGAGGGGCAGAGGGAGAGAGAGAATCTTAAGCAGACGCTAGCCCAGTGCTGGCTCCAATGCTGGACTCGATCCCACAACCCCAAGATCATGACCTGAGCTGAAATCAAAAGTTAGATGCTTAACTGATTGAGCCACACAGGTGCCCTAGCTCTAGGGCATTTTTTTTTTAAAAGATTTTATTTATTTATTTAACAGAGATCACAAGTAGGCAGAGAGGCAGGTGGTGGGTGGGGGGAAGCAGACTCCCTGCCAAGCAGGGAGCCTGATGTGGAGCTCAATCCCAGGACCCCGAGATCATGACCTGAGCTGAAGGCAGAGGCTTTAACCCACTGAGCCACTCAGGCGCTTCTCTATGGGCATTCTTAATGGAGCTCATTACCAACTTTATTCCACGCTGTCCTTAAGCCTTAATTTCCACACCTACACAATAGTGGTGAAAATAATTCCCATGTTTTAGAGTTGTATAAAATATTAAATAAAACAATCTATGGTGATTACCACACAGTATCAGATACATAGAAAATGCTCAACAAATAGTAATTAATACTGTTCTTCCTCAAGAGAAAAAAAGAAAGGTTATTTGAAAATCTTTTGCAAACTGCATAGTGTTGACCCTCAGAGTTTGCCCAGGGAGAGCACAAATGTGATGAGAGAGCACCAATTATCTGTAAGAACTCTATTAACATATCTGTACATGTGCTGGACCTCCAGATGACCGGTCTGTGAGGACCATGTACTGACCTCCGACATCATGGCTTCTCTCCTCATTTTACTGCCACTGTCTGGCGTGTCTCACCCACTCCTCCACAGTGAAAATTTTTTTCATCTTCAAAATAACCTCAACAGGAATGCTGGGAAAAGCTTTGACTTTGTGGGGGAAGTCTGTGATGTGAGTGGAATAGCTTCTTTAACAGATTCATCCCCCGATTACAGACTAAGTTCTAAGTTGACAGAGCACTACTTTCTTCACCTGTTGTCAAAGAGGCAACATTGTATTGTTAAGAGTAGATAATCTGGCTTCTTGTTATCTTCTGAAGGAACCTGTTAAATGCCTCAGCTCAAGGAATAAAAAAGTAGACTATTTAAGGGGTATAGTTTGGTCTGATCCCTCTGTTCACCCTAAACCAGAACTTACAAACTATCTGAAACTAATATTTTTTAAGTCAGGAAAGAAAAAAATATATACAAAATGGATGATTCCTTGGCAGACCAGAGCAATTTTAGCTGTCTCCAGTTTGCCATAAAATAATGTGTTTGCCAAGAAAGGTTCTCCAGATTCAGACTGGAGGATTTTATTTGTTCTTTCTTGGAGGAAGACTAGTGTGTCCTCAAAAATCAACTTGCGCAGAGTCTTTGGCAGACTCAACAACTCAGGTGCCAACAAAAATATTTTTTAATCAACCCAGTGACATTTTTATAAGGAGCATGAAAAATTCTATATTAAGGGAGCCAACTTCCACAAACCCCACAGGCCTTTCCTTGAGCCAAGAACAATATTGAAGTGAACAGAGCATTTGACAGGACAAGTTTTGAAGTGTTCTTTCACGTGGCGAGTGCAGGATGAGTTATAAGCACATCCCTGACCTTTTCCTCAGACATATTCTGATTGAATATATTTTATATCCAGACTTTGGAAAAGACTGGCTTGAATTTTCCACCAGCATGGGTGGGATGATAACCTAATGGCTGATGGACTGGCTGGGACCAGAGACCACTGCTAAACTCTGAGTTTTAGTCCTGCCCCTCACAATGAAGTTCAGTTGAGCTTCTACAAGGGAACCTCTCAGAATAGGCATCAAGGCCCATTTCTGCACAATAATCCTGTCTGCCAATCCACCCTTAACCCTGATGCCCTGTGCATGGTCCGGTTACATGGCTCTTCTTTCTGGTTCTTGGGTATATCCCATTTAATGCATGCCCAATCTTCTGCACACTCTTGTCTTCCCTGAACACTCTTTCCCACACTCCCTTCACTTCAACAAACCCACCCCCACTTTTATAAAACTGGCTTTTTCTCAGCCTTCAGCCAAAATTTTACTTCATCAGTGAAGATGTCCTTATATTTCAACATATGTTTAATACCATTATGATTCTCTTTTGTGGCAGCTTTATAATTTTCAACAAATCTCTGATAGACCTTTACAAATACTCCTACTGACAGTTATCTCACTACTACCCAAGGTGGTCTATTTCCTTTTGGCCAATATTTTATCATTAGAAAGAGATTGTTGACCAAAAAAAGATCTCGCTGAAGAAATGATACTGAAGTTGAAAGCATAGGATAATCGGCTAAATGGAAGGGTCTGTGTGTAAATTCCAGGCAATAAAGAGCATATGCAAAGGTCCTGAGATAAGAAAGAATGCCTCACACTGGAAGAATCTGAGAGAGACTGATACTTCTGGGATGGAGGAAAGGAGGCTGGAAAATTGGCCAAACGTTTATTCTTCCTATTCATTTTTTATTTAATTCTATAAAAAAGATAGAAAGAAAATTATGTAATTTGATGTGATTTCTTTTTAAGAATGCTCTGTAACTTCATGCATTCGAAAAGGGAAAGAATACACCAACCTTAGAAACATCCCTCAGATTCCATCTTTCTCACCAAGCCCACTGATTCTGCCTTAGTTCAGGCCCTCATAACATCTTTACTGGTCTATTATACTGATCTATGATTTCTTTCTTTTATAACAGGTCTCCCAGCTTCCAATATGTGTGCTGTGTACGTGTGTCCCCTTCTTTTCATTACCAGCAAAATAACAGGGAGTTCTAGAGTTGATCCAGAGTAAAAATCCTGGATGCACTGTCTATCAGTTCTGTGGTCATTGGTGTTTGGGGACTTACCTTCTTTTGCCCTCAGATCCATCATTAGTAAAATGAGATATTAGTAGTAGATATTCTTTCGTAGATATTCTAGTCTACTAACTTTATGATATCTATAAAGAACCTACTATAGGACTTAGATACATTAGAGGAACATAATAAGCAGTGGTTCCTATAGTTCATTTTAAAAATTCCATATAAAAAGTGGATTGTATAACGTCTTCTGATAAACAGGACTATAAATGATTAACCCCAGATTTGACACGAATAGAATTCCATACAGAGGCCATATGTACCTCTATAGTCCGCTCAGCAAATGACTGGCTTTCTATCCTGTCTCTACATACCAGGCACACGGCCCTCCCTCTGGTGCTAGATCTCTTAACAACTTCATGTCCTTTGCACATACTGCTCCCTTTACAGAACGCTCATCCCTGTTTATTCAACTGGACAACTCTGATTCATCTTCCAGGACCCAGAATCACTGACCCTTTCCTGTGAAGACTTCCCCAGTTCTCTTGGAACAAATGAATCACTACCCTAGTCTGTATCCCCACAGCCCTCTGAAAATAACTCATAATGTTTGGTAACAAGTTGTTTTATATTTTATCTAATTTACATTTCATTAGACTGTAAACATTTGGAAGACAGGAAAACCAAGATTTTCCATTCCCCACATAGGTATCCACACTGAGTAGGGCACACCCAGCAAGCTGAATTACGTTTCTGTTTGTCTAATCACAAACATTGCTGAGTACCTGACTGATCCAAAAATGGAAATTAAAATAGAAACAGCACCAGCTGGAGTAGAGTGAAGCCACTTCGATTTAGAAGCTTTGAGTTATTATTGACTTTATAATCATGGGGAAATTCTCTTTCTGAGCTTCACTTGTGTCTTCTTTAAAATGAAGGTATTAATAATTCCTGTCTCATAAGATTTGCAAGGCACACAAATGAAATAAGACTGTGGCTGGGAAACCCTAAAATTTAGTGCAGATTATTAGTTGTTTTTGACACACCACCCTATATCATTATGGGAGGTACAAATTAATTATGGCACCCATAACACATAAAAAAACTCAAACAGGAAAATCATATATAGAAATACATGCATTAAAATACACTTAAAATGTAGACAAATTCTGTTTCAGGTTGCCGATGTATAAGGATCCTGAACTCGCCTCCTCCTGCTAACACACCAACTCCATAGCTACAAGCGGAACGACTACATCTGAAAACAAAATAAAAATATAAACACCAGCTAAGCCGGGGTGCCTGACTAGCTCTGTTAGTAGAATGTGTGACTCTTGACCTCAGGGTTATGAGTTCAAGCCCCACACTTGGTGTAGAAATTACTTAAAATCTTTTATAAAAAAAAACAAAAAACTGTCTCAGTAATTTTGCATCAGGCAGAAGAAGGAAAGCCCACACCGAAGTGGGTAGGAGAGGCTAAGATACAATCTGGCACAGTGAACTGGGAGGGAACTCAGAACCTGGAGCTTCTTCCTGAGGAGGGAAGTGTTTGAACCCCATATC
Organism: Mustela erminea; assembly: GCF_009829155.1. Taxonomy (NCBI): domain Eukaryota; kingdom Metazoa; phylum Chordata; class Mammalia; order Carnivora; family Mustelidae; genus Mustela; species Mustela erminea. The sequence goes on from NC_045627.1 coordinate 71,746,241, forward strand.
AGGCACACCTAACTTTAAAGACCTGCACCGGACAGATAAGCCCCCAGAACAATGAGTTTTGCAAATCGATGGCACTGAAGCTCACCTCTGCGTGTGAGAAGCTCATAGGCTTGTCTTGGAGAACAGACTGAGAGGCAGGTATCTGATTGGACACATATCTGGGGACTTGCAGAAATACAGTATAAATGCAATACATAGAAATCAATACACAGAAAAACACACACACAAAATATATCAATATGTGTATAATGATAACATTTCAAGGCAGGTATAATTAGTTAATTCTATAATAAATAAGACAGAAACCATCTTTTGAGTTGAGATTGTCGAGGGTGTCACTATGGTGGAAGTGTGACTAAAGACCAGTAGTGTTCAAACATAGCAGAGAAGACTCCCGTACTCACTGTTAGTTACAGGGCACACTGAGTTTACGGAGCAGCTGCTACAGATTTTCAAGGGGTGTCCTGCTCCAATTTGTTCACTTTGGTAGGGAGAGAAGGATTGCTATAGTTCTGCAATGACAAAAGCTTACATCCTCAGAAAATTTTAATCCAAGCAATGTCATTCTGAAACGTGAAATGGAGTTAAAAAGCAGATATAAGGACAGCCAGAACTCACAAGGTGTGGAGCTGGAAAGTTGAATTGCGTTCACATTTGCTAACTGCTTCTGAACCCTACCACACCCACCCCTAAAGATGCCCATTCACCTGTTCTTTGCAGCCGTTTCTGACTCTCCACAGGATGCAATACTGTCTCTGCTCTCCCTGCCCCACTCAGGAGTGCTCCTATCCATCCAGAAGAGCCATGGGTTTTCTGAGCAACTTGGTTACATATTAACAATTGCACACAACTAAGTTACATGCACATGCCACACCCAGCTCCCCTGAGAGAACAGTTAGTGTTGAGGGGTGATCTTTCCAGAGAGTCAAAAATGCAGTGGGGGTCTGATCAAGGCCCTGCCCCCAGAAGCTCAGGGAGGCTTTTGTTCATAGTTTTAGTGAAAATGTAGATTTCTTCTAATTCCCCTTCTTCACCTCTTCTTCACAACTAAAATCACTTCCAAATCCCTCTAGTTCCCTGCTCTCCGATTACAAACATGAAATCTCCTTTTCTGCTACTATTTAAGTAGAGTGACATCCCAGTCTCTCATAGGCTGTCTGTATCCATAGCAAAAGCACCCAGTACTCCTTGAGTTTTTCTCCTGCTCAAACAATGTTCTTTCCTACAGTCATTGTACTTGTCAGTTACCTGCTGAGCGGCTGGCAGACAATGAATAAATAATGGACTTTAAAGTGAAAGAATGGACCAGAAGGAAAACTGTAAAATAAAACACCGAACATATATCACAGATTCTGGTATTTCTCTGTTCTGTAGCAATTAAATTATATCAGCATAAAACAAGCTTTGTTTTCCAAGAAGCAGAGAAACTGCATTATATATATATTTTTTCTATCAGACTATATAGTCTTAAAAATGGACTCAGACCAGAAAAAAAAATTAATTCATATATACCAATCCCAGACTGGGAAAGGGCAACACAACACAGTGTCCTACCATGAAGGCTCCTAACGATGAGTCTGGATGTTCACGGACATGTCTTTCACAAATGTATTCTATTCGTGGGATTCCTTTTGAAAAATTTTATTCTATATTAGTGTTACATTCACAGAAAAGTTGTCAAGATAGTACAGAATATTCCCATATATTCCACTACACTTGGTTTCCCCTACTATTAAAGGTTTTACAGTGGCTATATCCTCTTCTTGGTTCCTTCCCTTTATCATTATGTAGTGTAGGTCTTTGTGTCTTGCTACGATCTTTATTTTAAGGTCTACTTTGTTTGCTAGAAGTATCGTGACCCCAGCTTCCTTTTCACTTCCACTTGTTTGGTAAAGGTTTTTCCAGCCGTTCACTGTCAATCTGCATGTGTCTTTAGGTCTCAACTGAGTCTCCTGTAAGCAGCAGATAGATGAGTCTTCCTTTTCTATCCTTTCAGTCGTCCTATATCATTTGATTGGAGGATGTAGTCCATTTACATTAGAGTAAATACTTCAATATAGAATCATTTAGTTTTTGCTCAAATTTATTTCAGTTTTGGCTACTGGGAACCCTCGACTGGTTCCTGTGTCCCTTTCACATTTTCTCATCAAAATATATTTATTTTTATTTTTTAAATGTTTTTGGGTTTTTGTTGTTTGCTTTCTGGAATTAAAAGATGCTCCACACTCATCTTTATATTTCCTGCCCAGTCCTAGAGTCAGACACAACCCTTGGGAGTTCTGGTTCCTGCTGTTGGAGAAGAGCATTAGAAACAAAGAGCTGGTGGTAGGTGTACTTGTTGCTAAGGCATCTTGCTTCTACACACTCTCAGCTGACAAAGCATCAAAACATGTGATACTAACCTCTGTATATGCACACACAAATAAGTATTTCTATATGCATCCATCTCTATATTAAACTACACATTAATTTATAACAATATCTCCAATTCTGATCCATTGCCACATGTATCATTTTAGCCTACTTTCCTCACTTACTAGTAAATTTCTACTTTAATAAGAAACCTGACTCCCAAAGACCAACATCCAGTTATTAAATTGTTCAAGTCCACTAGAGACATTTATATCCTCTGAGCTAACAATTATATTTTTTAAATTAATGATTACCCTTTAATTTATAATATACCTTTTACCTACTTCAAGTCCACCTTCAAATAATATTATGCCATCTCACAGGTAGTACAAGTAGCTTATAAGAGTATTCCCACTTCCTCCATCCCATTCTGAGTGACAAGTCATTCATTTCACTTATCCACTTAATACAATTATCCAATATATTACTACTAACACTGCTTTAAACAATTATATTTTAGATTACTACATAACTATCTTTTGGATAACTATTGTTCTAATTAACAATAAGAAAAATAAAACATTTTATTTGACCTAAATTTATCCCTTTTCTATGCTCTTCCTTTCTTTATATATATCTGAAGTTTTTACCTGTATCATTTTCTTTCTGACTGAAGAACTTTTACCATTTCTTGCAAGGCAAGGTATGTTAGGTATGAATTCCCCTTATTTTGTTTGAGGAAATCTTTGTCTTTTAGATTAAATAATTTCACTGCCTATAGAATCCTAGATTGGAGGCTTTTCTCCTACTCCCCCTCAACCCTCTAAATATTTTCCTTTGTTCTCATCTTTTTGCATAGTTCCTGATGACAAGTACACTGTAATATCTATAAGTACAAATGGGTTCTTTCCAGATGCTTTTTATTTTTGTTTTTCTGTAGTTTGTCTATGATATGTGTGTGTGTCAATTTTTTTATATTCTCAAACCTTCCCAGAACTGTAGTTTGAGGAATGTCATTAATTTTGGAAAGTTTCTCTCCATTATTACTTCAAATACTTTCACTCAGTTCTCCCGTCTCCTTCTGGCATTTTAATTATGTATACAAAACTCCTTTTTATATTGTCCCAAAGTTTTCAGATAGTCTATTCTGATTTTTTTTCCCTTTTTTTTTTTTCCTTCTTCTACTCTGGGGAGTTTCCATTGACCTAACTTCAGGATCACTGATTCTTTCTTCAGCCTTGTCAAGTCTCCTGATGACATCATCAATGGCACTCTTCATTCTTGTCATGGTACTTTGACTTCTGACATTCCCTTTTGATTCTTTTGAACAACCTTTGCACAGTGGCAGTATCATAGCCAATGAGGTTTATCCAAGGTGCGATTATTGCTAATTTATTCTTTTGAACAGATTCTAGATTTCTGCTTAAATTACTCATCTGCCTTTCATGTTGCCTACTCTTCAGTTAAAGATCTAACACATTAATCATGGTTATATTACATTCCTTCTCTGATAATTACAACATTTGTGTCAGCTTACTTTGGTTCTGATTATTGTTTTCATTCTTCAATCAGTGTTTTTTCTTGTTTTCTTTGTCATGCCCTTATGTCTTCTTAAAAGTCAGACATTATACTAATTAACAGGAATTGAAGTAAATATGACTTTAGTGTAAGGATTTATAGGAATCTGTTAGAATGTTTTTAATATTTGCTATAGCTTCAGATTTTTTTCAATGTCCTTATTTCTGTCTCTCTCTTGACCTTGGGCTTCCCTAAGTACTACTTCTCAGAGACAGTTTATGTCTTTCAGCTCTCTCTCCTGCAATCCATTGTTTCCACATCCAAGACCTGTTGGTGTGGTGGTTAGATGGGGGATATGGGCAGTGCTCTATAACCTTCCAATTAAATTCCAGTTTCTTCTTTGACCTGTGTCTCTGAACTGTTCCTTTCCCGAGTGTTTCTTCCATAGTAAAATCCTCCTGCCTGCCCTTTATTTCCTTTACAATTATTTTCATGCTCCCGATATATTTCATTGACGATCTGTCAGTTCATTATGTCTTCTCCCTTTTTTAGATGAGACAAGAAGGCTGGAGAGAGTTCAAGTGATGTAATTCTCTTCCCCTAGTTGGGATAAATCTCTTTCAAAGTCCTTTCCTGTGGAAAACAGTCTTTTATTATGTTTTTGTTCTTGGATAGTGCCTAACAAAGTCCCATCTATATAGTGCACCCTCAGTTACTTGCTACTGAAAATGAAATATTTCACTATTTGTTCAGCACTCTTGGACAAACGGAGAAGACAGGAAAAGGCCAATGGTCCTTATTTGATGATTTCATAGTACTGGCATATATGACTCCATATCATACTACTTGAATATTTTTAATTCAAAGCCAGATGGACTTTTGGAGTAAAGTGCCCTGTGTTAGAATCCCAACTCTATCACTTCCTATCTGTGAGTGCTTTGTCAAGTTACTTAACTACTGGGCAACATTTTCACCCCTATAACATGAGGATAATAATAGTACTTTATGCAAGCATTCATTTAATCGACGTATTAAATTATGGCCACATGCAAGATAATTTACAAGATGCATTTTTATATGGGATAATTTAAATCTCATATAAACCTTCTGAGTTTGATGTTATTCACTTTAATATTGTGAGAAACTAATAAGTATCATAACTCCAACTTCTCTGAAATGTCAAGCCAAGTATCTGTTCTGATTTAAAGTAATTTTTATACAATATTTTCTTTATTAATTTTTTTGCATCCTGAATATAGTTTTAAATACACATTTGTTGCTAGGAGACACACAGAGATTTCTGACTGTTTATCTAATACAGGAATTTACCAACTATTTTTAGCCCTTATCAAAATAACAAAATTGCCCTTTTCTGTGGCCATGTGTTCTATTCCTACTCTCAGCTGAGCTTGCTTAGGTAAAAATTATCTCCTCTCATGGTTCTGTTTAAGGCATACATGTCATGCATGAACATGAGAGTTTGTTGCTGGTAGCAGAGTTCTCCATCACTGCCCTAATGAGATAATGTATTTGTTTTTATACTAATAACTCTAAAATGGATCATAAACTATATGATGTGCATATCTCCATACTCGATATTTCATCTGTAACAGAAAAATAAATTACCTTTTTGTTTCACATCATCTACTTTCTATTTTCTTCAGTGTCCATGGTATTTAAAAACAGACATCATAATTTATACTAATTTCCTATGACAAAACTACTCATAGAAATGATTAATCTTGTAATAAATTTTTAATCTAATATATTGTTCCTCTTTCCAGTCTACTCACATGTCATGAATCTGATCAACTATCTCTCATTATTAATCATTTTTACTTTATCACATCAATAATATTGAAGTTTCTCTTTATTCGTGTCTTACAGACAATGCAGGAAATTATACATAAGAGGTGGACTGTTAATCTAATCTATCATCTTGATGATTATCCCTAAGGAGAGGGTGAAAAATTAGTGTTGCTTGTAACAACATAAGATTAAATCTTCCCGATAACATTATTCAAAGGTGAAAGTAGAAGTAGCCATCAGCCATTAGAAACAATTAACTATAATTATAATGATGTCTTTTTCTGCCTATGATGGAGAAACTAGATCTGGACTAGCCTTCCCAACACAAACAACTATAAAACTGGACACAATATATGAGTCAACTGTTTTTAGACACTGGACTACAGGCAGCACAGAAGTGTGCTCTCTGACAGAGGAGAAACACATGAGACAGAATCCTCAGTTCCTCAAGCTTTCTGACTCAGAGTACTTTCAAGACTGGCATGAATTAAAGAATTAAAAGTTCAGGCAGAACATGACAACCTTATTGAACTAAGAAGTCAGAAATTGGGCTTGAATTTGTGGGACAGAGTACTAAAGAGAAGAAAGTTGCATTTAAAAAAAAAAAACAAAACAGGAGCTTCCAAAATTTAAAGATATCCCATTAGGTCTTTGACCATAGGCTAATGTGTGTGGGTAGAGTGAGGTTTTGAAGATTGGCAGAATAAAGCTGCCAGAGAGCTATAAGATGGATGCAGGTAGAAGAATATTGGAGAAAAAGGTGGAGAATGTAGTAGAGAATGTAGACTGGCCAGTGTGGAACAGCCTTGGTGAACTTTCAGAGCTGGTCAGCTGAATATACCAGAATGACCACAGTTTATGTGTGAAGCACGTCTACTCCTGAAATAAAAGATTCTCTAGACTTGTCCTAATAAGTCTTAAAATCAAGCCATGAAAGGTTTAACATATCTATCAGAAAACTGTCTTCAAGGCACCTGGGTCCTTAGCTGGTTAAGGGTCGGACTTGATTTCGGCTCAGGTTGTGATCTCCAGGTCCTGGGATGGAGCCCAGTGTCCTTGTGCTCCCTGCTCAGCTAAGAAAAGTTATCATTTTCAATTTGTTCAACTTTTTTCCTGTCATGAGGGTGGCAATGACAACTTGCAACATCCTTACATGTCACAGTGGGAACTGGCTACCCTGTTGACTATTATTATTATGCAAGAACACTGGATTTTGTTTATGCAAAATATTATGTAACATGTTATTTATGCATCTATTGGAATGATCATTTGGTTTTGTTTTTATTCTATCAAAATTGTATGTTACATTAACTGGCTTTTGGATGTTTAACCAATCTTGCATTCAAGAGTTAAACCCACTTTGTCATAGTGTATAAGCATTATTCATTTAAAACCAGATGGAGCAAAGGACAAGATTTTCAAGTTGGGCCATTGCTACATTTTCTTGAGAGCAAAGTATTTTGGGTTAGTTCATTAGAACGTGGGAGTACCTGTCATTTCTATGAGACAGATTATGTCCACAGATCTATTTTCAGTCCTGAAGTCTCCTTGATATGTGCTTACTACTTGTTCTTTGATCTATATTTTTATCTGGGTATGTGTTAGTGTCTGGAACTCTCTAGATTCAAAGTGAAATTGACAACATTCTGGGGTATATCATAAACATGCAGAGTAACACAACATATTGGCTTCCTTTTCTCCACTTTTTAACTTCAGCATGTAAGTACTCCCTGGTTCATTTACCAAATTAATGTCTCAGCTAAAATCCTTGTCTTAGGATTTGCTAAGGGAACTCAGTGAAGGACGATAGGCTCAAACCCTGTTTATAGTTTTCAATTTCTTGTTGAATAAAGTCCAAACTTCTTAGTTTATTCAGCCTTTGATGATTTGCCCTAATTATCTTTTCTAAAGTTCTTTCTCAACACATTTCCCAGTGGATACTTTGTTAAAACCAGGCTCAGTCCTGTGTTCTTTCCCACACCCACCTCATAGTGCCTTGTCCCTACTTTTACACTCATACTATCACTTATACTTGGAATTTCCCATAGTAGAGCTATTAAAAACCAAAGTTGGGCTGCAGGCATTCATATCCTGGTCTTGACACTTATTAGCTGTGTTCTTCATCAAGTTACTTTGTTTCTCTGTGCTTCCATTTGCTTATCTATTTTATACAGATAATAATAGCACCTAACTCATGAAGTTACCATAGACATTAAAAAAATTAATATTTAGAAAGGTACTTGATTATTTAGTGAATACTCAGTAAATATCAGCTATTACTATTCTGTCACCAAATCTACCTTCACAGTCCAACTAAACCCTCTGCCTCAGGGATGCCTTTTTTGAACCTCTAGCTATATATAAGCATTACATCACCTGAACTCTCTTTGTACATGTATTTCTGGCTTTGTGTTTATTTTCTATCATACATTATATGTAAATCTATTTTCTCTGATAAAACTGTATGTTTTCTAAGCAGATAATCCTCTTTCTTTGTATCCAATTCAATGTTTGACACATAGTATATACTCAATAATATTTAATGAATGATTTTATTCCCACCACAAAATAAAAATAATATGTTAAAGCACATTTAAGGCATGTCAATTTATAATATCTTAGTCAAATTTGACTAATAAAAGCAATAGAAAGTTCCCAATACAGAACTATATTTTATTCCCAGGAAATAAATCACAAGTTAAAACAGGAAGTTAAATAATAGTTCAACTTTATTTTCTCATTTCTATTATAAAAGATTGATTCCATTGTGAATTGATTTAGATCACAAGAAAATAAGATTTCAAATGGAGAGATTGGTTTTTGTTGTTATTGTATTGTCTGTGGTACACAAACCTATAGGTCAAGAATACTGTTTCCAATCATCTCCCATGTTTATGAATCACATAGAAACTCTAAGGATCCCCAACATTTACAGAGAAATACTTCATTCAAACATACATCTCTCTTCAACCTTTAATTTATTTCTTCACTTAAGAATCTGTTTAGTTCACATAAAAAATTGCTACGTTAAGATGGTGATTGGGATGGCAGTTACATCAAATAGCTTCTGCTCTGTAATTGAAGAGATACTCCTCATTTATCCGTCACATGACGTCAAACTTCTTAATTCAAACCACTGCCAATTTCTGAGACCAGGCTTTACAATACTTCAAAGTAAGATCTAGAACCATGATCCCTCAAAAGAAATGGGATAAAAGCTTAGGGGTTTTGTTCTGTTTTTTAATTTTCCAACTAAAAAATAATTATTATTTTAGAAACATAGAATTGTTGTTGAAATCTAATTCAAAAAGTGTTTATACTATATCTTCTGTGTGTAGGTCACTGAATTGGTTGCTTTAAAGGATTCCATGATGATGAGAGTCTCTGACTTCATGAGTTTTTAGCTAGTTAAGACAAATGTTTGAACAATCTAAGAAAAAGCACATTTTAATAAAATCCACATGAGAAGCACAAGTGTCATTTGGATGTTATTGAGTCAAAGAGCTAATTCACCAAGATAATGAAACTTGAGGCAAGATATATGTTATGGAGGAAGCGACACTTTAGGTGGGGCAGGAAGGAAGGTTAGACTCAACAGACAGAGGTGGTGAAGGAAATATAAAGAACTTGTGTGATCTAATATTTTCCCGCCTGACAGACAGTCACCCCCTTCCGGAAAAAATAGCCTTGATTTTCTTTTGAAGAAGCACCAATTTAATACACGTTCTTTGAACAGGTTTGATGTTATTGGTGACATGTAACCTAGACCTATCATCTCATCTTTCCATCCACTGTGACTGGCTTAAGAATTGGTTTAAAAATTTAGAATTCATCTGGGACTTTTGTTTTAGCAACTGAAAGGGAAACTTCCACTTTGGCAATAGCCTTGAGCCTGGGGAACATAGAAGCATGAAGCTGCTGTTTGCTACAGACCCTGGAACTAAAGCTAACATAAAGAGAGGTAAGATGCTGGAAATAAAGAAAACAGCCCAGAAGATGTTGTTGAGCCTGAACATCAAGCCTGCATGGAACTAGTCAGTTCTGAACTTTCCCGTTACTTGGATGAGAGAAATTCTTCCTCTGTCCAAGATAATTTGGTCAAGTTTTCTGCCACTTCTAAAGCAAACGGTCCAAATTTATTTAGTAAATAAATGCATAGATCTGGAAAATCAGGTATAGGAGAAGCAGTATCTCCCTGAGAATAGAAAGGTCTCCATTGTATAGTTATTACCCATAACTGTCAACATCTTGCACTCTCGGGGATTGACATTTACTTTTACTGTCAGACCTCGTCATATACACTTCTATGAAATGAATCTCAAAAAGAACAGAAAGTGAGACCAATGCAATGAAAGGTCTGTTACTATGACTGTCAAATTTCTTTGCCCCACTTGCCAACCCTTCCCATCAAGTTTCTTTCTCCATCTAACACATCAGTTAACTGGCACAGTAGACTTGGTTGATATGGAATCTCCTGCCTCATCAACTTCTATTGAGTTAGAGCTGGGAGTTGGTGGCAAGATTCAACTATGATGATGATGATGATGATTTAGCCACCATTACTGATGGCTTCCTATATTCCAAGAATTATACTAAGAGTGCTAGATGCATAATTCTCTCAAACCTTCATAAAAATCCTGTATACTAAGTACCATTTCCCTGTGTAGAGATGAGGAAACCAAAGCTCATAAATGTTCATTAACTTGCTCTAATTCCCAAAGTGTCAGAGGTCAAACCCAATAAATTCTACTTGATCCCATTCCCACTCTCAAGCCTCCTTTTAAGCAATAATCTATGAGTTTATGGTATACTGGGAACTTTAAGTGCTTAATAAGAACTTGTTGAGTCAATGGAGAACTTGCCCACTTGGCAAGTTTCCACTGGCATGGAAACCAACACACAATATTCTCCAGGTTCTAAGATAGCTTGAGAGATGCTTAGCTAGGTCCAGGGTCTTAGATAAAAGTTAATTATGGTGGAGAAATCCGTATTTGTGCTATCCAGTAGAAATTAATGCATAATTATTCTGAAGTATGCTATTCTTATTGACCACAAATACAAAACAGATGACACACTCCAGAGAGGTAACCCACTCCAAGAAACTTACCAAGTAAGGATGAGAACCTGACCCCCCTGAACGAACCCTCTAAATAGATCCCTGTTTCTCAGGAAAAGTTTAAATCTGAACCATAACTAGGACCCATAACTAGGACCAAAGGACTTAGCTGTTCAGTGGTCAAACCACCACCAGTTCTCATCACTGGATTTTCTAGAGCAACTGTATGCTGGGATTCAGGATGTATTGCTTCAATGCAGGAAATAAGCTAGCATCTGTTAAAAGCCAGTTACAGACTGGTGTTCTGATGCCTTATCTTTCTCAAACAAATGGTAGTGTGTGCACCTTTTTGTTGTAGATAATACTACCCTTATATTAGCAAATAAGGAGAGTGAGGTTCAGAGCAGTTATGCAACATCCCCATAACTATCAATTTAGTAATTTTCTAAGCAGGAATCAGAACTCTTTTCTATTTGTGACTTTAGAACGTGATGGCAACACAACACATACTCACTCTCACTATGTAACTTTAGGTTATGTCACACAACATATACCCACTACCTTCCAGTAGTAAGCGAAAACACACACCCTAGAAGTCATGCCATCAATGAATAAATGTAATTTATTTTTTAAATGCATTATAAGCATTTTCTTTGTTGGTATGTTTGTTTTTGTTAATGACTTTGTTTTGGTGTGAAAATTAGTTGAGACAGACTTTTCTAACTTTTTCTTCCAAAGGAAACCAAGAAACCAGTCTTTATGCATGATTATCTAGCTTTTGAGTACTGTGGATTAGAAAGAAGGGACTTTAAAAAATAAAAACTTTTTTTTTCTTTTTGTTACATAACAGGAACTTTTATAAATTTCCCAACTTATTGACAAAAGGTACAAAACAGCCACAGGACACCTCAGTAAATGTTACATTCAAATTGCTGCACAAGAAGACCCCAAAGACTGATTCTGATTCTGATTTTTAGTCCTCTTTTTCCATCAGTTTGATGTACACTCACAGGTCCTTAAACATTCCAGTGGCTGCTTTGTGCATCTTGTCACCACTTTGGGAAACTCACTATTTTTGGTGCTTTCATCTTTGAGTCTGCAAAACTGGGAAACTCATCTCCTCCAAGCTAAGGACAAACTGCTTTTTTAGAAACAAATGGAGAAAAACATCATCCAGTCAGTCCTCTGCCAGTGAATAGGGCTACACCCCAAACATCTACTCTGTTCTTTGCAAATCCCAGGGTGGAAAAGCTACAGCAGGTTTTGGAACTTAATTCTTACAACAACCAGGCAGGTGATTTAAATGAGTGATGTGAGAAAATAGGGAGAACACATGATATCTGGAGGCATCCAGGAAGTAATTTTGCAAAGTGTGTAATACTAGACTTTGAAGTCAGAACATCTGGCATTCAATCCCGGCTCTCTTTACTAATTGTGAGTGTATATATAAGTTATCTAAGTATTTCAGGGCTCAGTTATCTCATCTATAAAGTGGAAATAATAAGACTAACTTTAGAGGACTGCTATAGCAGTTCAAGCTTTTAGGATTATGTCGGAGGACAAAGAGTCAATACTCAATAGATTTCCTTCCCTTTAAAAAGCATTATAGAAATACACATATTTTCTGTAAAATCTTGATTGGCTTGACTTCAACTAGAGTGGGAGAAAAAAGGATATTTTGTGGTCCTGGGAAATGTGAAGCACATATGAATCACTTCCATAAACTAAACACTTGCCATTTATTCCAGACAATTAAAGTTTTATTTTATTTCTTGACTATAACTCGTGCTTTCCATTTTAAAATCTAGAGTAAACACGGACTTGTCCTTGAAGAGTATAAGAATCAACATGAACTAAGTATGAAAGCAAGAGAGGACCCTGCATAGATTTTGCTAAGTAAAATTTAAAAGCCCATTTTATCTAATTGAGCATGGACTAACACAAGTAGCTCTAGGAAGCACATCAAAGGGCCAAAATGTTTTTCTATAAAAACTAGCAGAAGCAGATAAACAATACCCAAGGCCAAACTAAATAGACATCAAAGTTGAAAAAAAATATTCACTTGAGAAAATGCACTGGGAAATTAAGTATATAGAAAAGTGTCTAACCTTCAAAAGTGTTAATCAAAATAATCATGAGGTACTATTTTATCAAACTGGCCATAATTGTTTTTTAATGCAGATGACCAATGACTAGAACAATTCAGCTGGCACTCCTGTATTTGTGTTGAGTTTATTGTGCAATAGGGAAACCATTAGGAAATATGAATACAAGCTATAAAAGTGTCCAAAGACAGACTCTGTAATGTTAATTAGGAGAGTCTACCCTCTGAAGAGTCCAAAGTTAGAGAATAAGCTGTTTGTGCAATATGCAAATACTTCTTTTTGGCCAAGATATTTAAATGATGCATTTGCATTTTTTAATTGATACATAATAGTTTTACAGTGTTAAAACAAAAACTAAACACAAGGAGAAAACATGAGATGACATGCCAAGAATTTTTCTATGGTCCTTGTCCTCAAGGAGTCTGTAATCTAATTGAAGTAGATAAAGCCCATATTGGAAAAAACTTGAGAAAGATATAATATAATGTAATATAATATTATTATAACATCTGTAGAATAATATAAAGAGCAAAACTTGGATGCTGCAGAAAGGCAAAGTACAATAACAGATTAATATATGGCTCTTCCTTTTTCATGGTTGTTTTTTAATATTAAAAGTCATATAAGTCTATTGTAGAAAATCTGAACCATGCAGGATAAAGTAAAACAACAAATATAAAATTGTCTGAATTTCCTTAGATAAATTTCACTTTATTTTCTTCTTGTCTCTTTTTCGTATGATTTTATTTTTCCAACAAAAACATCCTATCCTTCACTCAGGCGAGAAAGAGTAGTTAGAGATCCATGTAAGTAACACCTAATACACCTGTGATCATGTGGCAATCATTTAGACACTAGGCCAGTACCATTCATGGTCCTGAATGATATTTTAAAGGAAAGATTACAAGGTAAATATGCATTTGCAAGAACAGATTCTGTCCAGGCATCACCAACTTTACAAGTGGGTCCACCAACCTGTATCCCGGACCCCCACCCCGAGGATACCAGCCTATGAAAGGTTTTTTTTTGTTTTTTTGTTTTTTGCCTATGGAAGGTTTTAGTTCTCATCCCAGACTTACGTTATTGATGTTGTAGAATAAGAGCCTAACTGAGCCAGCTATTCATAGGATAGGTTGCAATTTATTTTTCAATGGCTTTCAGAAACTATACACTCTCCCTGATTTTCAATACCACCCCCCCCCACTAGACCTTTTAGTAATCTGTTATCAACCTGATCATCAGGAGACTGGGAAGTGACCCTCCAGTGAGGAAGAGCTCTCGTCAGAGTCCACAGATGGATTGAGGGGCCTAGAAATCATCTGAAAATGTATCTAATTTCAGGTAACGCTTTCTCATTCTCACGTACACTCACACACATGCTCATACGCTCACACTCACTCACTCTCACACACACTCATACTCACACACATAAGCTCTGACCCATGAGAGAAGATCCCCAATGATGAGGTTTAGGGTGCCCCCCCCCCAAAACAGGCCACTTTCACATACTGATTCTTTCGAATTACAGTTACTTGAGAAATAGCTGGTGGAAGGAGGACTTGCTGACCTTCCCTGTCCTTTTGAAAGCAGGAAATAAACTCCCCATGTGAAGGCTACCATCTTTGCACCTGGGGGTCGAAAACATCCTTAATGCAAAAGACGGGAAATTCAGGGTTGAGAGGTCTGTATAAGCAAACTTCATTACTTCTGCACTTATTTGCTACCTCAAGCCCAAACCCCTTAATAATTCTTCACAAATAATTGTTTCTTTATTTAAAAGGTATAAAATCTGTCTGCTTTGGTCATTTTGGGAAGCCTCATATTTCTATGAGCTCCCGTATGTTCACAATTAAATTTGTCTTTCTCCTGTTAATCCGTCTTACATCAATTTATTAAACCATGCAAGGAACTTAGAAGGGGAGCTTCCTACCTACTACACCTTCCACAGAAAGCTTCCTAAAGCCAATTTTCTTAAGCCAAAATATCAGAGCCTTAGGAACCACTGCTCTAGTCCTGAAAACTAATTCATCTTGTGACCTTATGTAAGTCACTTGGCTACACTGTTCCTCAGTTTCCCCTCCTGCCAAATAATAATAATTTAATCCTATTGTGATAAATATTCAAAAGATAAAGGCTGAATGACATAAAGTGCTACACATACATTAGCTAGTATTATTTCTTTTCCCTTTCTCTTTTCCCTTCTGAGATCTTGTGAAATTTAGTCACGAAGGTTCTTTGGGGCAAAATACAAAATCTTACCCATGCCATGCTCTATGTATTTCTCTTTTTGAAGGTATTTTAGTATTCTGTGCTCACTGTTGACTGAAAATTGTTATTCCAATTTGTCCCAATAGCCAAGAAAAATTTTAAATTAAGGATAAATGAAAACAGTAAATATGCATTTGCGTCCATCAGCTTAGAGACGGAAGATAGTGTGAACAGGTAAACATTGAAATGGCACCTCAACATTCCAGGCTGATTTAAAAACCTCAGCAAGGTGCTATTTAAAGAGCAGAGCAGCTTTTCTAAGGAAACAAGCAATATTATACTGCTTCAGTACTGAACTCCAATAGCAGAATATTTTCACCAGGAAAAGAAATTCCAGTTAATATGATTTTGTCCTTAAAAAAAAAAAAGAAGGCTCTAGCAAATAGTAGACATTACCATAATTGCTCTCATGGCTCTGCTGCTCTGTCCATGAGAAGCAGCATGTAGGCGCGCACGCGCGCGCGCGCGCGCACACACACACACACTCATATACACATGCACAAAAATACATCAAGGCAATAGATGGCTCTTAAGGACAACACTTAAGGAATATGACAGCATGAGTTCTAGGGATTATGGTCTGGCTTGAATTCCCTGCAGAAGCTCCATAATCAGCCAACATTTAGGAACCAAGTTTTATTTTGTTACCCTCCTAGGATGAGGGGGACCCATATAATGGTGGCCTGGGACACACATGGTTTCTGAAATCCAAGGAACTGAAAGAACTATGGGAGAAAAAGGGAGAGCCCTTGGATTTCTTCAAGACATAAGATGTTTCCCCCATAGTTCCGGAGGGAGCACCCAGCTCTCTTTTCTCACTAACGACCAGAGAATTGTGTATGGCTTCTTCCTCATAAACTGCTTCATAGTTAGAGGAAGAACATCCTCTAAAAGTTATTTAGAGGGGCTATTACGTATAAGGAAAATACATGCTCCAATTTAAGAGAATTTAAGTGAATCCTGGGAAGATTCCTTTTAAGATTCTCTGATAGTTAATTATATCCTAACTTGACTGGGCTAAAGGATGCCCAGGTAGCTGGTAAAACATTATTTCTGGGTGTGTCTATGAGGGTATTTCCAGAAGAGATTAGCATTTGAACAGTGGACTGAGTAAAGTTCCTCCCTCATCAAGCCTGGGCATCACCCAGTGTACTAAGGGCCCAAAGAGAACAAAAGTGCCAGGGGAGGGTGAATTCTCTCCTCTCTTCTGCCCATAGACATCTGAAGTTCCTGGTTCTCGGGCCTTTGGACTCAGAATGACCTACAACACCAGATTTCCTAGTCCTCCAATTTACAAATGGCAGATTATGGGTCTTTTTAGCCTCCATAACCACATGAGCCAATTCCTAGAGTAAATGCTATATATATATATATATATATATATATATATATATATATATATCCATACACACACACAGGCGTGTATGTGTATACATGAAATGATATGTATAATATCTCCTACTCATTTTGTATTTTTGGAGAACACTAGCATAGGTTCCATGATTAGAATAGTCATTTTGTATTATCCAGTTCACTGTCTTTTCTTAAACTCTGCTATAAAGGCTCATGATGGGTAGGTACTGAGGCAATGTGCAACACCTCTAATAATGGGAATCTCTCTACTTTAGCACAAAAAGCTCTGCCCATCATTTATGCATTTATTCAAAAAGGTATTACATTTCCATTATCTGGCACTGTGCTAGGGGCTAGGAGCACAACAGTGGACAAGAAATATCTCACAGAAGCTACGAATTTAGTGAAAGATACAACTAAATCGAAGTGACATTATAGCACTCCTTATTTTTAACTGAATACTCATATGTAAATCCCACTCACTGCTGTGGATTAAGCCCCTGGCAATACATACAACAAGTCTAATTTATATCCCACAGACAAATGCCTCAGGCATTAGAAGACAATAATCATAGCTTTGCAAGTTAAAACTCCCTAATCCATTCATTCAGTTTATTCCAAGCATCTACAGTGCACCATGTTATGAAGATACAGCAAATTAAATACTAACACAGCTCTTGCCTACAAGGTGTCATCCTTCCTTGCCTCTACTTCCTTTTTTTTTTTTTTTTAAATAGGTGGAACTCCTTATATCCAAATAGCTCTCTGTTTTCCACTTTAAATCCTAACCATCAACACTGTACTAGAGATTTATTGACATACAGAACTAAGTGACACAGTCCCTGCCGTCAAGGACCATATGGCTGGTTGTACGACCAGCCATGTGTAGCTATTCCATTAGCATTATTTTTTTTTTTTAAAGATTTTATTTATTTATTTGACAGAGAACACAAGTAGGCAGAGAGGCAGGCAGAGAGAGAGGAGGAAGCAGGCTCCCTGCTGAGCAGAGAGCCCGATGCGGGACTCGATCCCAGGACCCTGAGATCATGACCTGAGCCGAAGGCAGCGGCCTAACCCACTGAGCCACCCAGGCGCCCTCCATTAGCGTTATTTATCATGAATTCACTAAGTTAGGGATACTGGATATATCTGGTTGCTATATTTCCCTTTTCCATCACTATCTATGATATCTAAATATATGTTAAGTATAATAATATGATGAGATTTGCACTTATGAAAAACAGTGTAAGGTGATGTCAAGCGTTGAGCTTTGAATGTAAAGGTTACATGCAGTCATTCAAGATTACCTATCCCACAGCAATTTATGCTTTATTCCTCTTCCTGGATTATTTCCTGAGACCTAGGGCTGCAGTCTATTCTGTGAGGCACCATGCAACATTTTGAGACCCTTCTGAAACACTAAAGCTTTCACCTTGCAAAGAAAACCCTCTTGGCAGATACTCCAGGTCAGTCTACACTCGTTCCTCTCCGTGTTGGCTGCAGCTCAGACGACGGTGGCTGCAACCTGTTGCTTGTTTGGGAAAAAGTCAAAGAACACAACTAATTGTTATCCTCTTTCCACCAATGCACTGCAATCTACATAATCCACTTCCAACATTTTCAGAGGGCAGGGAACACTTTTATAGTGATGGCAATCTCTTTTTTTCTTTTATTTTCTTTGTATTTCTTTTACTTTCATTTCTTTTTATTTCAGAGTGCGTCTCTGACTTTGACCATCGAGACCCCAAGGACCTCTCTATCCATTTATCCAGTTGGTACTCCAAACACTGTCTTGTTTCTTTACTTGGATTACTCTGATATAACCATTTTTTTAATGAGAATATATAAATACAGACTAAGACAAAAGCCATTTCAGTTTTAGCTTCTTAAATTAATGCTCAGTGAATGTTAGGTTCATCCTACTACATCTCTAAGGCTCCCCTCCAACCTCATATTGCTAACTCTCAGCCCCGTGGTAGGGTCTAAGGATGAAGGCCAGATTGGGATCATCCAGAAGACAAAGCACAGATATCTTGTCACCTCCTCAGCAAGGTCCTCCTGGTCCACCCAATCTAGAGGAGTAACCACAGCACTCGCTCATATCCCTTTTTTTGTGTTCACTTCACAACATTCTTCAACAATCTGAAATTAATGTATTCATTAATTTTTAAACTTGTTTATAGTCTGAATATCATCCACCTTAAATTCACCCCTAACCTGATATAAGCTGTAGGAGGAGGGGAGGGAGGAAGGGAGGAGGCGCCCAACTCATCTTGTTTATTGCTGTAACCTGTGCTGATTCAAGCTGAGCAGATAGAAACACTGAATAATAAATGATTGAACCAGAAGATCAGAAGATGTATCTTCCACAGTGGCTCATCTCAGAAAAAAAATGATCAATCATCCTAAGCCAAGTGATTGTACTCAGCATTTGCCTTTATTTTACTTAGACATCGTATCTTGTCTGATTTTTTTCTGAAAATAACTATTGAGATTCATGTTTTATTTTTACCAATTAAATGAAATTGATAAATTTCTAGATCATTAAACTGATTCTATATCCTCTTTGAAAGTCCAGAGTTTCAATACCTGAATTTCTGTAGGATTTCTAAAAATTTTTTAGGGTAGATATTTTTTGGGCTGGTCAAAGATATTTGATTACCATGTGGCCCTTTATTAACAGTACTAGAATTCAGGAAATAAACTCCATTAACTTTCTATGCATTAATATAAAATATTCAGTAATATACAATAATTTCATCTTTAATAGAATTTCCTTGTAATGTCTTTAGGATCAGTACAGATACTGACTTAATTTTAATAGTTTCTTCCCACCTCATTGGATACCTCTCAGTTCTCCTTCGCTGGTTCTGCTTTCTCTATCTGACCTGGATCTTTTATTTTCTCTGTCTATTCACTCCCCTTAAGTAACATAATCTAATCTCATATTAACTGTGCATCCCCCATTAGGCTTTTCTTTTTAGTTCCAAATTAATATATTTAGCAACCTAATCTACATCTCCCCTTGTATATGCTTAGGCAACTCTCACTTACATCCAAAATGGAACTCCTGATTTCTTCCCCCAAATATATCCCTCCATCCATTTTCTTAAACCACCAACATTAAAGTTATCCTAATCTTATCACTTTTTCTCAGCATCACTCCATGTCTCACCAGCTCAAAGGAGCTATGCCTTCGGAAAAAATTAAAACCAACCATAGTTATGGCCAAGGTGTTGATGAATAATCTGCTTCCGGGGAAATATATTTTAAAAGGTGCTGACTCAGATTGGTAGAGCAGGTGGCCTCTTGGGACAATAACGGGAGTATTACCAACTAAGCAACCACCTTTCCCAGCTGTGTCTTAGCCAGTTGCTCTCATGCCCAGGTGCTTGGGAAAATCCAGCTGTTTCTTCTGACATTCTGACAAATGTCTCTGATAGGACACCAAAAACAGTGCTAGTGGAAAAGGATACATCGCAGACATACTTGATTCCTGTTGGTGCGGCTATACCACCATCCTGTGGAATTATGAAACTTATTTTGCTGATGGGAGAGTGACACACAGGTGTGAGTCCAAAAAACAAACAGGCAACAACAATATATGAACCTATAGTTAGAACACTCTGATTCTTCTCTAAGACAACCTTTGTTTCCTTTAATGTCTATCGCACCAAAGTGAGAGACTATTAACTCTGAATCCACAACATTCTGGGAGAGAGTTATTCTATAAACCAGCTTTACCATATAGTTAATAAAACCACTAAGATTTATTTTTCAAATTAACAAAACTCATTCAAAAGAGAATTTGCAATTCACTTGTTAATTTACTCACTTAAGAAACACATATTGAGAGCAAAACAGGCTTTGAGACAATAAACTACTCCCTGAGAAGAGATAGAAGCCAACACATATTCCCTGTCCTCACTGAGTTCACAGTCCTGCACCAAGACCATATATGGTTAACAAACAATGGGATATAAAATAGAAAACAGGGGCGCCTGAAATAAGTCAATCGGAGAAAGACAACTATCACATGATCTCCCTGATATGAGGAAGTGGAGATGCAACGTGGGGGGACTTGGGGTGTAGGCAAAGAATAAATGAAACAAGATGGGATTGGGAGGGAGACAAACCATAAGAGACTCTTAATCTCACAAAACAAACTGATGGTTGCCGGGGGGAGGTGGGTAGGGAGAGGGTGGCTGGGGTTATGGACATTGGGGAGGGTATGTGCTATGGTGAGTGCTGTGAAGTGTGTAAACCTGGTGATTCACAGACCTGAACCCCTGGGGCTAATAATACATTATATGTTAACAAAAAAATTTAAAAATTAAAAAAAAATAAGGGTGCCTGGGTGGCTCAGTGGGTTAAGCCTCTGCCTTCGGCTCAGGTCATGATCTCAGGGTCCTGGGATTGAGCCCCACATTGGGCTCTCTGCTCAGTGGGGAATCAGCTTCCCCTTCTCTCTCTCCTGCCTCTCTGCCAACTTGTGATCTCTCTGTCAAATAAATAAAATCTTTAAAAAAATAGAATAAAATATAAAATAAAGTCATAAAAGAAAGATAGTTGCACATCTGGAGCAAAAGTGAATACAGAAAGGAAACATTTCCTACAAAATGTGATACTTGAGACTACACTTAGGACAAGACAGAGTAGGGAAAAAGGCATTCCAGGCAGAGAGAACGATGTGTGCAAAGGTCCAGAGAGAAAATGTGATGCTTTAAGGGAAACACAAGGGGAAAAACATGTTAAAGTAAAGTATGCATGGTAGGAAGGGTAGACTATAAGGCCCCAAAGGAAACAAGAGCTGGATTGTGAAGAATCCTACGTAGCAGGGCAAGGAGTCATACTTCATCGTCATATACAAGGAGCACCGAAGGGAGCCACTAAGTTTACAAAGGATACACATGATCATATTTGACTTGTGACACAAATTTGACATTTTGACACAGAAAATAGTAAGAAGGGTGAATTGAAAAAAGGACTAGAGGCAGAAGGCCAAACTAATGGGCCATTCTGGTAATTCAGACAAGGAGTAACAAGGGTAGAAATGCCCTTAGAGAGTTATGTATTGTCAAAAAAATGTAAAATCAAGGGGTGCCTGGGTGGCTCAGTGGATTAAACATTGGACTCTCAATTTCAGCTCAAGTCATGATCTCAGGGTCCTGAGACTGAGCTCCGTATTGAGCTCTGTGTTCAGCAGAGAGTCTGCTTGAGTATTCTCTCTCCCTCTCCCTTGGTCCTCCTTCCCCTCTAAAATAAAGAAGAAATGATTTAAAAATGTAAAATCAACATGAATTGGTGACAAACTAGAAATGGGAGTTGAGAAAAAGGAAGAGATTATGAGAGGGGCCTCTGGATTGGATGACCATAAACCCCCAGATGCTGTTTATTCCCTGAGGGGGAGAAGTGGTGCTCAAATGGGACAAACTGAGTCAGATTAACCTGCAGGACCTTCAGCTCTAAGTCAGTAACAGGCCTTAGAAATACCAAATAGAGATGTCTTTTTGAAATGTTATTTAAGCTAAAGAAGTAACTGTCTATAATTCAATGCAGGAATGAGGAAGGGCTATAAATACCTTGTTAAGTGACATAAAAGTGGGTCAGAACCAAGCAAATGTGGAGAAGAATGAAAACAGTGATAGGATATGTAGGGAGAAATTACTAACACACAAAGAAATTAAAGTTTCCTTAACAGCCCCCTCCCATCCCAGAAATATCCGATTGAGAAGGCTATCCCAAGCAGTTCTTGGGTAAACTTTAATTAAACACATTAAAGAAAACAAACTATTCTTGAAAACTGCTATGTTCTCTTATAGCTGTGTATGCATTTGGTCTCCTCTAGTTGAAAGTAAGTTGTCTCCAGACCTGTGGATTTCACATTTTCCAATAAAATATGAGTTTGTGGTAACATTTCCTATAGCCCAATGGGCCAATCTTTGATAATTCTGGGTTTCACTATAGATGAGACTACATGCACATACCAAATATTGACCAGCATTTAGGTACCTCCAAAATGACATGTATAATTACTTGTAAAGTCTCTTTTTAGAAAACAGTAGCCGCTACCAACTATGGGCAAGAGCATCAGATACTCTTGGGATATGTTCTCAAATCTGATGCATTTCTGTAGCCAGAATTATAGATCAATAAGAAAATTTAGCTGCTTTAGCACATGGCACCCTTCAGGACTCCCTCTCACCATAGATCTCTTCCTGGCTGAGTTACTGAGGGAAAACCCAACAGGAATGCCAGGATGCAGAGTTTTCACAGGAAAATAAACTTGAGCTACTTACTCTTAAGGTAAAAGACAATGATGGAAGGTTATCATAGTTCAAAATGGTGGAGAGGAGACAAAATAGAAAACAGATTACTGGACCTACAAGTAAGAATCATCAGCCATCTTGTGATTTACCTAAATAGCCTAGCACCTAAGTAGGTAATCAACCATAATATAGCCCCCCATGGTCAAACTGCAAACTTAAAATAGAATAAATTTCCAAACTAGACAAATTACCACAGCTGTAATCACCTTCATTTCTTTATTGGGATAGGAAACGAAATATCATTAAAGAGCTCAATGATGGCCAGAAAAAATGAAGGACACAAAGACTTAATGGCCATGAAACATGAAAGCTACAAAGTTCATGGTACCACAAATCTTACCAAATTGTTTAGTTAATACCACCATCTCATTCCAGAAAGGACTGCCATGAAGTGTTAAACACTAGTGGGAAATGAACTTTGAGTTTGTTTGCAGTCAGCATAAAGACGGAACGTGTGAGTTACATGATGCACAGCAGCATATGTACTGTAATTGCAATTCTCACTGCATCTAGAACAAAGTACCATGGTGTGGGCAGCAGACCAGAAGAAGAAATTCTGAGGCTCATATGTCAGTATCATTCCATAGCTGAAAAATGGTGTAAAGTACAATAATAACCAAACCTCTGTAACATAAAAGTAGGAGGTTTAGGACAGTCGAATTGAACCAACTACGAACAACAACAAACTCCAAAGCAGAAATGTTTACCCAAGATTGAAGGGAGGTACTCAATAATAGGGAAAGTACAGCTGAAGACCTACCTGACTTTGCAGCTACAATTGTACACATAGTTGATAATCTTCCTCAACAGCATCATCCTCAAAAGACAGAGACCAATGATAAAAGCTTGAAGTATGTGTGTCACATCCAGACCAATGATGACCTAATGTCTAGGGCAAAAAAGAATAATGATCAAATACATTAGTCACAATTTTGTTAGTCGAGGTTAATCATATATTTTCAGTAGAAAGGCTAGTCTTATTCAAAGTCATTAGTGTCCATTAGTAAATTAAAATGTTGAGTTTTTTTTTAATTTTTGTTTTTATTCCATGTATTTTGTGAACTCTGATTACATTTCTGCTTTTAAACCTAAATATTAAAAAGTGAATTTTATTTCACATTACCCAAGTGACTTCTAGTTTATTAATTTGCAGAATGTTCCTCTCTCCCTTAAATGATATAATTACCAAGTGTTCTCCTTGCATGTATATCTGAGCCGTATCTTTATCAAAGACATTTTGTGAATCTTAGCTTAGTAATGAACTGTCCTTGAGTCAAAATTTTTACAAATAAATGAATTTTCCAACTCTAGATTATAAAACAAAGTACATCTTGTAGAGAAAATCTTGCCTTTCTTCTGTATCTTTAAGTGTTCAAGTAACATTTTTAGCATTTCAGGCAACCTATACAACCAATCACAAATAATCCCTTTCTTCATAGATCTTCGGAAGAAAACCTCCAAAAATACTGTTGGATGGCTTATTTTATACGCATTCATTATCTGCTATATAGCCTCTATCACCTGGAAACATTCTCTCTCTCCCTCTTTCTATACACACACACACACCCCTATATATATATATATATAAAAGGAAAATAAATATCTCAGTTCAGTCATAGCAGTAGGCCAAGTTTGAAGGGTCACAAAGATCTTGGTAAACAAAGATTCTCAATCCCCAATACCACTCATGCTTGATCTCCACTGAGTTTTCCTCAATGTCATCATTTGCACATCTTCTGAGAGTGAAATTTTATATCTCCTTTCTGTACCACTGAGCCAGTTCCATCCAAGTGTCCTGCAGACTAACCGCACTCCAGCTTCCATGCAAGCACTAAGAGCCATCAGGCAGTGAGGATGTGTCAGGCTTTAAATCAACCATTAGCCTGGAGACCACACTACTCCATCCTTCACTGAGTCCACCACCAGTAGGACCCCCATTGCTCTGCACATACATATTCAATCTAAATATTCCTACAAAAAAATAAAACTCCAGAAATAAATTCCAGAAATATAGAAAGAAATATAGAGAATATTTACTTCTGGAAATATATACATGTATATGTGTGTGTGTGTGTGTGTGTGTGTGTGTGTATGGCCATCCCTATTGCATAAGCAAAAAGCAAAAAGCATATAAACATGGTCAGAAAAGAAAGAAAAATAAATGAACATGGAGATTGGCTCTTGATCTCACTCTCTTCCCCTGCTTTACCCTGTCGGACTAGTACACATCAAACGAGATCCCTGTGTTGTGAGTCGGCTTCCCTGCTTTCACTCCCCTTCATGAATCTTTCAGTATTTAACTTCTGCTCAGTACACTGAGATGGATGGCACTGTCCCCTGAGAAACAAAACCTGTTTCTCAGCCACTGACATGTGTGTGTGCCCCCTGTTATTTTCTGATTTATCTATATTTCAGTTTGCGGCTCATACATTTAGCATAGTCATTTTTCAAGTATCTGTCTCCCAATCTCTTATTTTCAAAGCAACCATTTTTACCGATTTTTTGGTCTTGTTTTGTTGGTGGTGCATAGTGTGGTATCACAAATGCTGCAGCCCGCCCAGCTGAGTTTCCTGAGGTTTTGCTTTCTCTGCCCTAAGTTTCCCTCTGAGCATTTCGCAAGAACCAAGAAAGGCAACAGACAAGAGGGATAAAGATTGGGTGTATTTACCTAAAAAAAAAAGATTAAAAAGGAGAGAGGGATCATCTGGCAAGATGAAATTCCTCCTGGCCACCCTGACTCCACTCATTTCTCTAAGCTGTTGCTTCATTTTTCCTACATCTTGCCATTTCAGGGAGGAATAAGCCCTCATAGCATACATCAAACCTGGACAGATCACTAAATATTTACCTAAAATTAGGTTCTCTACACAGGAAAGCAGACGTCAGTGAAGCGCTACAGCAGCGTCAAGGCCCGAGCTAAAGGAAAGAGCATCCTTGCTCAGATCACCGGGGTTACATTCCGGGTCTTGCCGGGAATGGGAAATCACTGGAACACACTGCTTAAAGAGATGTAAGAAAGGAAGAAGCTTCTGGAGAAGAGACCTCAGTGGGTATCAGAGGGTCTGCCAATGGATACACGTAGCCAGATAACACGAGCAGCAAATTTCCATTGAGAAATTAGCAAATGGTGGGCACTGTGCTAAGCAATCTCTATTTGTTGTCCCTCTTCAACAATAACTCAATGATATTAAGAATGTTATTATCCCCATTTTACAGATGAGGAAATTGAGGCTTATAGAGTTAAAGTTGTGTACCTAACATGAAAATGAAATCCTGGAGCCTGAAAAAAAAGAAAAAAGAAGAAGAAAAATAGGCAGTAAGACTCTTAACCATTATGCATACAGTGGTACCTTAACATCTAATGGCACCTTGCAACTATGTCTACTAGGGAAGGAGGAAAGTCTACTGGTATATGTGTGCGTGTGTGTGAGACGGAGAGTGAGAGAGTACTCCAGTCAGTCAGTAAGAGACATAGTCTCCTGCTGTTCTGCGTTAAGTACGCTCTCCGGAGGAACAAGACATGGGAGACCCAACTCTCATTCCTTTCATGAGACCCGGTGTCTCTCACAGAGCAATCTTGCGAACTTCTTGGAGATTCCTGCAGTGCCTGAACCACAAACTTTGATATGGTATGGCCTCTAGATGAGCCAACTACTTCATCAGATGGTCAGTCACAGAAGGATCCATGGGGTCCGCTGGGACATGGCATTTGTGTCTCCAAAGCGGCCCCTTCTTAAGGGATGTGGGAAGCAATGCAACTTTGAAAACTTAGTGCCAGAGTAAAAGCTGCTTCTCTCTGCCTCCAGATGGTACAACTCCTGCTTCCTCTCAGAAACCACACGCTCTTCTTGGATGCCCTTAATTTGCTCCAGTTATTCTTAATACAGGCTTCTAGATTCCTGGGCAGCACAAGATAATGTAAAATTATTGTTCAATTGCTCTAGAAAGAAATTAAAAGTGCCTCAGCAGGACAGATGTTTTATTCAAGATAAGGCTTATTGTAAGTAATCATTTTGAATGATCCAAGAATAATCCAAGATACTCTCTATATTTGACCTAGGAGAGCCTCCTCATTAGTAGAAAAGTGGAAAAATCTGTCCGGACAGATTTCCGAACTCTGATAGATACGATGATAAAGAGAAAGACGGAGAAACAGAGTGAGGGGTGAGACATGAGGGGCTGAACATGAACAAAGATTCTTGCAAATATAGACAGATGCCCACCTTGTTTCTCTCTATTCCTAGCTTTGTGTAAGGAATAATATAAAAGCTATAATAAAAGAAAGTATGCTGGAATTATTGCTGGAAAGTGTCACATACTAGCTCTGTAACTGTTATTTAATTTGCTTGAGGCTCCCACTCCACATGTATAGAAAGGTTATCAGTGCAGCCACTTACGAAGCTTATTGGGAAAATAAATATAGTTATTAGAGTAGAGATCATCAGTAACAAGTTGCTGCTTCTGCAGTTCCCTTCCCCACCTATTTCAGGAAGTAAATGATGGGCATCCAAATGTGACTCCATAGGAATCCACTGCGGTGTTGGTGACGGGGTCGCGGCTGTGCTCCCGAGTTCCTACACATGGATGTGTCCAGCTATTTCCTGACCAGGTCTGTCTCCATTTCCAGAATGCACGCTTCATTTTTTCCACTTTGTCTTCTCAGCAATATTTGTGACACTTACTGTCTGCATGGCAATATCATGCTCCGAATCAGAGGATTTATTGAAACACGGTGTGTACCTGTATCATGGCAGTCACTTGTCGTGAGTCAGAATTATGTACAGATGCTCTACCCAGAAGGGGTGCCTCTTCCACCATATGAACATCACAGAAGAATCACCCACTTCTTGCTAACACCACACCTGCTCCCTGCTTCCCTGAAAAAAAGATTCCACAACTTCATAGCAACTTTTATTTTATTTAGCCCCAAACTGGCCATCTGCCTGGTACCATTCTTTGTTTGGTGGCTTGATTTGATTTGATTTCGTTTTTTTTAAGAGGTGGAAACATACAGTTTGGATGAAAAAGACAAAGCAAAATCAGTTAGGCTACTTTAATTTGCTGTTTAAATATCAACATCCAAATTTTTAAAAACCAGCCCTGCTTTCTTCTCTACTCTAATAACATTGGACTGACTGAGTGACTCTCACACTTAAAAGACAAATGCCTCCGCGCTGTGTTTCTATGATAAATATGGGGGGGAAAAAAAAAAAACAAGCACACAGATGAACCAAAATATCATCTCTATTTTCTTTCAGATATTTTTCTTAGAGCATATTTCCCATTTTAACTAAGCTTTATTTAGTCCCTTGAATGTGAAACGGCTTCTGACGCTGAGTGGACCCCTTTTTACTCAAGTGGAACAATCATGCCCTGAAAAGGTTGGGTGACTGAGGGGACTGGCCTAGCTCTGACATGTTGCTACACAGAGTTAATTATGATCAGTTCAGTAGTCATTGATCAAGTAGCTACCATGTGCCAAGGACGAACCCTTTCCTGGTGGTGAACCTCAGTGTGACCCGCACTTGCTGGGACATCACTCAAGATATGTCATAACCACTATCCTCGAGTTCTTCTACTCTCCCAGCTTCATCTCAGAAAGGCAAAAAGCAGAGATCCTTTCTTTTCCTTTTGACTATGCTCCTTATCTATGTTTCACTGCTTGTAGACTTTTTTTTAAAATTTCATAATAGATGCCAGGTATATAGTGAAAATCACAGTTAAAAGCAATAAATTATACTAATGTTTACCAATAAAATGAAGATAATTCACTGTGTCTTGCACCAATGCCTCAACTTCCCCAAATTCAGCTCCCAGAAACAATCATTATTATCTCTTTTTTTAATAGTCTGTGTAAAAAAAAAAATAGTTACAATAGTTTGTGCACATCCTTATTTAAAATAGCACTTCCCGGGTGCCTGGGTGGCTCAGTGGGTTAAGCCACTGCCTTCGGCTCAGGTCATGATCTCAGGGTCCTGGGATCGAGTCCCGCATCGGGCTCTCTGCTCAGCGGGGAGCCTGCTTCCTCCTCTCTCTCTCTCTGTCAAATAAATAAATAAAATCTTTAAAAAAATAAAATAAAATAAAATAAAATAAAATAGCACTTCCCTTTGATATCCTCCCCTCCTTTCTTCAGCTCAAGGACTTGGCTATACTAGGTGACACCAGCTTCAATGAATATCAATTCTAACTTAAGCTATTCAATGGGGAGAAGAAGAATCAACAGAGAAGTGTCTAGAATAAGCGGTACTGTATCATGTTGTTATTTTCCTTCTCTGCAGTCATATCCAAATCCAACGTCAGAAAAAAACAGGAAGATATATTCTTTTCAGTCCTTCTCCTCATATCTACCCCCTTCAAGGCTCACTTTGTTTACCCCTACACCTAACCCCAAACTTCTTCTAGATACTTTTGTCCATTCCTTTTCTTTCTCAGTGCCACTCCCTCTCCCCTTCTTAATCTTCACATCAAGGATTTTGATGAACAACATCAGCTGCATCAGAAAGGCCACATGGTTTAGAGATTAAGTACATAGTCTTGGCACCCGAAGATATTGTAGGAATCCTAACTCAACCATAAGGGTGACCTTGGGAAAGTGATGAGTTTGTTATATCTCTAGAATGATGAGTGCCTTGGCTCCCTTTCAGGACTGCTGTGAGGAAAATAAATAGAATGAAAAGCATCCAGATGTAATAGGTGTAAAATAATATTTTAAATGTCCTATTACAGAGCCTTGTTGCTAAAGAGAAATCAATTTAAAAGTATTTAGTCACTGAAAGTTTGTAATAAATTCTGATCATTATGGCAGAGATACTGGCCATGAACGCACGAATGCACTGGATTTCCGTTCAACTTTGACAATGAGGTGTTACTCTTGATCAAGAAAATTTCTTCTGTCTACTGATAGATTAGCCCTATGTCAGGTGATGCTGATGTGGGAAACAAAGGCAAAAGAAAAAAATTAAAGTTCCTTACAATTTATAGCCCACTGACAAGTTCTTGAGAAGGCAGAGTGACCTTCTTCAAGGAACTCAACTGCCTCGCCGTTAATATTTTGTTAAGAGCAAAAGGCAGACTTAGCCTAATATTACCACCCTTCAGAATCCTGAAGTCTCCCTTAACATATAAAAATTCCTTTGGAAACTTCATTTATCTCTATCCCCCAAGATATATATTAGCAATCATCCCCCAAACATATGACCCACTAAGGTTCTTGTGACTAAGGTCTTATCAGTCAGTAATAAATGACCTTTTCCTAAAAACAGCTAGCCCCTCAAGCTCCCAGAAACCTTGCTTCCAATCGTTAGAGGCTTAAGGTATCCCTAACCCCTCCCACCCTGAAGGTATATAATGAGTCACCCTCACAATCCCAGTGCAGCTCTTTCTGCCCAGGGATCCTGTCCCCATGTTTTAATAGTCACTGAAGATACTTCAAGAATTCTTTCTTGACCATTTGCTCCAAACCCCAATATTTTCACATCAGTGTTACTGTTTCTCAAAGACAGAGTAAAAAAAAAAAAAAAAATACTTATTACTGTGGCATGTGTTGACAAATTGGCATTAGAGTGTTTTAGATGAGAGAAAACAGGGCAAAATGGTTACAGCATCAGATTCTCTCTCCAGAAAGACAGGGAATAGCACTCGAGCATTACTGGTTACAAGGCCTAGGGCAAATTACTTAACGTCTCTAAAGCCCATCTGCAAAATGGGCATAATTGGATTGCCTCTTACTTTATAGGAATTTTTGTGTGAGAATTATGTGGAAAAAAAGGTCAGATAAATGCTTTATCACATACGGGAAACCTTAATTTTTTTTTCCATCACTATTATGACAACAGTGATGATGTTATGATGATGTTATGAAACATCAAGAAATATCAATATATTAAGAAAAGAGATATAGGGTGCCTGGGTGGCTCAGTGGGTTAAAGCCTCTGCCTTCGGCTCAGGTCATGATCCCAGGGTCCTGGGATTGAGCCCCTCATCAGGCTCCCTGCTCAGCGGAGAGCCTGTTTCTCCCTCTCTCTCTTTCTGCCTGCCTCTCTGCCTACTTGTGAACTCTGTCAAATAAATAAATATTTTTTTAAATAAAAAAAAGAAAAAAAGAAAAAGAAAAGAGGTATATTAAGATATTAAGAGGGAGATAGCCTTCTTGGTGGAATCTTGCAAACTTGATTTTTAGTTAGGAAGCTTAATTCTCCAGTTGCTATGGACAAGTAATCAGACTATCCAAAAAGATATAAAATGACTTTATTTCTCTACTAGAGGATAATTGGATCTGTCACCTGTTAATTATGACATTAGTTAAATATTTTGGAAGGTCAGTGGGGGTAAATCACTAAGAGAAATATCTACCACATTTCTTTGGCATGTTTCTGTGTATTGCAGATGGTGACAGCCTCAGCATAAAATTAGTCATTTGTAACTTCAAATGGTGCCTTGCATCCCCTGAGATTCCACCTAAAATGAAATCCAAGGAAAATGACAACACAAAGGACAAAGGAGATGAATATTTGCAGTAGTTCATCTTTAGTTTGTGCACAGAGGAAATTATCAAACCAGGCTTGCTATTAGAGTAGATAAATATAAACTTCAAATATGCACTACAACTCTTTTCTTTTCATCTTCAAACTCCTATCTCTTCCCTTCATGATGTTGTGTAGCTCATAAGGCATGAGCAGTCACCTGCTCTCAGGACCCACATCCTCTGGGGACATGGTGAGTCCAAACAGTGTCCAGTTTACAAGTAAATTGCAGCACAGGGACAGGTACAGAACGGCATACAGAGTTCCCAAATAACACCTAGCTAATCCATCAAATGCCTACTAAGAGCCATTCACAAAGCTTCCAAAGCCCCAGTGAGTGTCCTAGACCCTATTTATCAGATAATAGAACACAACATTTGAGACTAAAGCTCATTTATGTAAGGAAAAAAAAAACTACAGGTAATATATTCAATATAAAAAGTCTGAAAGTATTTTCCCCAATAGAGGGGAAAAAAAAAAAAAAAGGATAGCCCTTACCCATGCTGGTAAGTTCAACACTGTGCTGGAAGTTAAACAGAGCAAATAGGAGAGGGGATAAAGAAAGGCATCCAATTTGGAAAGGAAGAAATACAATTGTTTATTTGCAGTTGACATGATCCTATATATAGAAAATCCTAAACAAAAAATCACAAAAACCCTATTAGAGTTAATAAATATATTTAGCAAAGTTTAAGACTAAGGATCAATACATAGAAATTAGCTGTGTTTCTATATACCAGCAACAAATAATTTGCAAAAGAAATTAAGAAAACTCCCCTTATAATAACATACAAATAATGAAATAACTAGGAATAAATTTATTTAAGGAATTAAAAATTTACACACTGAAAACTATAAAATAATGTTGGAAGAAATTTTAAAAGTACTAAATAAATGGAAAGACTCCCCACATTTGTGGATTGGAAAAGTTAATATTGTTAAGATGGCAATATTGCCCAAAGCCATCTACAGCACAGATTCAGTGCAACTCTTATCAAAATTCCAAAAGCCTTTTTTTGTAGAATGTAAAAGAATTGGAAACCTCAAATTTATATGGAATGCCAATGACTTTTCCAGAAATAGAAATCTATGATATCTTCAAATTTGTATGGAATTACAAGGGGCTCTAAATAGCCAAAACAATATTGAAAAAAGAATAAATTTGGAGGACTCCCTTCTTGATTTAAAAAAAAAATCACTACAAAACTAGAGTAATCAAAAAACTTTAGTACTAGAAAAAGGATAGGCATATCGAGGTATGTATGTAATAGAGTTAACAGTCCAGAAATCCATGTGCAAAAGGATACAGCCTCATACTTTATACAAAAATTAAGCCAAAATGGGTCAATGACCTAAATATAAGAGTTAAAGCCATAACACTCTAGAAGAAAACATAGGAGTAAGTCTTTATGACTTTGTGTTTGACAACAGATTCTTAGATGACACCAAAAGTACAAGTACAAATGAAAAAAATAGATAAATCAGACAACAAAAAGATAAGCAACCAATTTAAAAAGAGGGAAAGAATTTGAATAGATAGTTCTCCAAAGAAGATAAACAAATGATAAACAAGCACATAGAATAATGTTAAACACCATTGGTCATTTGGAAAATGTTTAATAAAAACCACAATGAGCTACCACGCTACCCAATAAAATGATTACAAGTAAAGAAAGGAAAGAAGGAAGGAAGGAATGAGGGGAAGGGAGGGATGGCAGGGAAGGGGAAGGAAGGGAGGGAAGAAGGAAAAAAAGGAAGATGGAAGGAAGAAAATCAGGAAGGAAGGTAGGAAAGAAGGAAGGGAGAGAGAAAGGGAGCAAATATTGGCAAGGATGTAAAGAAATTAGAATACTTGTCCCTTGCTGGTGGGAATGTAAAATGGCTCAGCAGCTGTGGGAAATATTTTGGTGGCTCCTCAAAAACTTAAATATAGAGTTATGATATAACCTGGCAATTCACTAGGTATATGCCCAGAAAAATTGAAAAGAGGTTCTTAAACAAAAACAGATACAACTACGGTTGTGTTAGCCTATTAACAATATCCAAAATGTGGAAACAACCCAAATGCTCTTCAACAGGTGAATGCATTTTAAAAAATTGTGGAATATATATTCAATAGATTATTATTCATCCATAAAAAGAAATGAAGCACTGATACACACTACACCATGAGTGGACCTCAGAAATATGATGTTATGTGAAAGAAGCCAGACATAACTGTCAAGTTTTCTGTTTCCATTTATATTAAATATCCAGAATAGATAAATACATAGAGACAAAAAGCAGCTTTGTGATTGTCTGAACCAGGGAGATGGGGAAATAGAAGATAACTGCTTAATGAGTACTGGGTTTCCCTTTGGGATGATGAAAATAGTTTGAAACTTAGTATATGGGATTGTTACATGATATTGCTGTATTATGTTTCTTCTTTCAATTCTGACAGGTTTTCTTTCATGTATTTTGGAGCTCTATTGTTAGATGCATGCTTATTTGTAATTGTTTCATCTTCTGAGGATCAATCCATTTATCATTATAAAATTTTATTTCTGTTACTAGTAACATTTGTTTTGAAGTCTATTTTGACTTCCATGAATATAGCCACTCTCTAACTCTCTTTTTTTAATTGTTTCCATTGTATAATTTTTCCATCTATTTAATCTCAATCAATTTTGTGTCTTTGTCTCAAAAGTATGTCTTACACATATTTGGTTGAATCATATTTAAAAATTTTTTCCAATTTCTGTCTTTTTACTTGTTTAATCTACTTATTTTAAATGTAGAATTTCCATCTATCATCTTACTATTTTTCTTTATATCTTATGCCTTTTTAGTTCTTCTATTCCTCCATTACTGCTGTCTTTCTTATTAAGTGGATATATTCTAGTCTATCACCTTTAACCCCTTGTCATTTTTTTCGCTATAATTTTTATTTACTTTTATAGTGGTTGCTTTGGGTTTAGGAAGGATTTTACCCAGCTGATTTGTGTAAAATTTTGTTTCTAGATTTTCTGTAATGGTTCTTTATGGGTTTTATTTTCTTTTTATTCATTTCAAGATACTGAAGTGTTTTTACAAGACGCCTAATATAATGGCATGCTTTTCTGTCAGTCCAGTAAATATCCAGACGCTCTGATGGGTTTTGTTCTATGTATTTTGGTGGTGAGTAAAGAGTTGTAAGCTCTTTCACTTTAAGGTCTAACATTCTTCATTGTTCCAAGTCTCAAAAACATTAAGAAGGGAGTCCTTCTTAATGTTTTTGAGCAGGTGTCAGTCACTTCTTTCTTAAACAAAGGAAATTTTGTCAATAAGGTGGGTTGTATACTAAATGCTATCTATTTAGAAGTCTCCTTTATTTGTAAACCAAATGGTATTGGAGGGTAACACTTTAGGAAAAATTGAATTGCTTTTCCCAGAAAATGGAGGGCTACTGATCAGAAAAAAGTAATTAAGAATCTATTATAACTACATAGAAAGGGAAGGACCTACATCAGCTATATGAGTGCACTTTCCTATAAAACCAGAATACAAAAAAAGGATTAACATAGTATATATAATCAGGCAAAATCATCAGTAACCTTGATCACGTGGTCCCACTCTCAATTCCATTTGAAAACCCCTTCCCTAACATTTTTTTTCTATTTAAATTCTGCCAACCCCCAATACTCAATGCATTTCTTTTTTCCTCCTTGAAGATTTTACCAATTACCACGTCCATAGCTGTTCATCTTTTTCCCCAACTTTCATGATAATGATAATAACTTATACATTGTTTTCATTGATGATACATTGTGTTTGTTTTCCATTGCCTTTTACAGAAGACTTTATTCTCACCTCATCCACTATTGTCAGCTCCTTAAAAATCTTGTAGGAATTATTAGTAATAGCATAGTTAAGAAACAAATATCCTTGCTGTATCATCAGTCATTTGTACCTCAAACCTGGTTAAACTAGTGAATTTCTATTTGTGAACAGACTTAGGAAAGAAAGATTTAGTATTGTTTATATGAAGCCCACTGAAAAAACCCCATGACAAGCAGAAGAGGCTGACTGCCAGGGTAACTGACGTTTTTGCTGAGACATAAACTGACTCCCAGTATGAATATATCTATAAGAATCATCTTAGGCTAAGTGATCAAACTCCTGGTGTTTGTCTTATGTGAAACAGTGCTTTGCCCACCTTGAAACATTATACTGATAATGATCATGGAGTCAGCAGACCATTACTGTATTTCCTCTCTTATCTATTTAAGGGTCATCTCAAAAGATGAGAGTCAAAGGAACATTCTTTGTTCTCCAGAAGACAAAGGAAATTTTTCAATGCAGATTTTTAAGGCTGAGAGTTGGCAAATGAGGCATTAAAAACAGCTACCATAACAGCTTACTAATTTTGACTACAGTAACAATAATTTTGATTTTTTAAAAAACCCTCAGAATTATAAGGAACACTTAAAATGTAAAATAACTTAAATCTAATTAACTATATGTAACCAGAATATGCTCCACCCAACAAACTAATCAAACAGACTTGGCATGGGGCATTCCATTGTTAGAATATAAACAATGATCCCTGCATGACTGAAAACAGCTTGTTCTTTGAAAGAAATTAAATCCTTTTTTATACCTGTATATACATTATTGTTTGTTGAGTTTTATAATTTTTTTTCTTGAATATCTGCAATAGATTAAAGATTGAGGTGACATTCTCATTTAATCATTGCTTTTCTTCAAGAGGCAAGTAAGGATACTTTAATGATCAAACATAGTAAGGCTTAAAGGTATTTTGTGACTTTCCTATAGACAAGTGTGTGTAGCAAATGGGGCTATAATCAGTAGAATCAAGTTTTTACTAATGACTCAGGTAAGCACTGACCAAAATCTCCCCAGTCTAAGTTAGTGAAATCTCAAAAAATAATATTATTTGTTAAAAGAAATATATAGATAGATTGTCAAGTGTGTGTGTGTGTGTGTGTGTTTCTCTATTTTAATACTTTAAACTCCTAGGGACTTGATATGTGAAGTGTTTGGAATGGAAGGGGAAGAGTCCATCTCCCCTAATTTTGGCTGGGCTGAACTGCCCTGCAAAATTTATCATTTCTTTATTTGTTGATCTGGTCCAACTTAAAAATAATAATTTATGTTAAAATAAATGAACGATATTTCCTTTTATTTCCATCTATCACCACTAGAAAACTAGAGCCAAATTGATCTTTTGAAATTATACTGAGAAACCTCTCATTGCCTCTCTTCTGTACCGCCCCTGTGCAGGACTGTTTATGGAAAAAATTAGATTCACTGTTTGCTTAAACCAATATATTTTGCTGCTAGCTCTGCAAGTCCAATTAACTCTTTTGACAATATGGTAAAATGAGGATATTGGATTATGTTTGTAGCCAATTAGAAATGTCATGGTTGAATACTCATTCTTGTAACACTATTTAAAGTTATGAAACCATGGTACTAAAAAGTATTTCATGGAGTTGGAAAGAAAATTTAGGAGCAAAGGGAAGAACAATTAGTTCCTTTAGATCCTGATATGAAAATCAAATTTTTCTGTAAGAATCAGAATTATATGGGGTATATATTAGTAGAAATATTTCTCCTTATTATCATTAACATTAGTATTACTACCTTATAAAAACTAACATTACTGATGGAAGAGAATCGGGTAAAATGGATGGAATATTCGGTTAGGAAATCAATAGACCCCAGTCCCAATTCTATTTTTGCTGCTCCCTCAGTCACAATGTCCCTCATTTGAAAAGTAAAAATATTTCCATCCTTTTGTGTCTTCTTCAGTTTTTTTCATAAGTGTTCTGTAGTTTCTGGAGTATAGATCCTTTATGTCTTTGGTTAGGTTTATTCCAAGGTAACTTGTGATTTTTGGTGCTACTGTAAATGGAATTTATTCCCCAATTTCTCTTTCTGCAGTTGCATTGTTGGTGTAGAGGAAAGCAACTGATTTCTGTGCACTGATTTTGCATCCTGCCACATTACTGAATTGCTATATGAGTTCTAGTAATTTGGGGGTGGACTCTTTTGAGTTTTCTATAAAGTATCATGTCATCTGTGAAGAGAGTTTGACCTCTTCTTTGCCAATTTGAATACTTTTTATTTCTTTTTGTTGTCTGATTGCTGTTGCTAGGACTTCTATACTAGGTTGAACAATAGTGGTGAGAATGGGCATCCTTGTCATGTTCCTGATCTTAAGTGAAAGGCTCTCAGCTTTTCCCCATTGAGAATGATATTTTCTATGGGCTTTTTATAGATGGTTTTTATGAAATTGAGGAATGTTCCCTCTCTCCCTACACTCTGAAGAGTTTTAATTTTCAGCTGTATTTTTTCAAATGCTTTTTCTCCATCAATTGAGAGGACCATATGGTTCTTTTCTCTTCTCTTATTAATATGTTCTATCACACTGACTGATTTGCGGAACCACACTTGTACCCCAGGGATAAATCCCACCTGGTTGTGATGGATAATCCTTCTAAAGTACTGATGGATCGTATTAGCTAGAATCTTGTTGAGAATTTTAGCATCCATATTCATCAGGGATATTGGTCTGTAATTTTCCTTTTTGATGGGGTCTTTCCTGGTTTGGGGATCAAGGTATGCTGGCCTCATAGAATGAGTTTGGAAGTTTTTCTTCTGTTTCTATTTTTTGAAAGAGCCTCAGGAGAATATGTATTATTTCTTCTTCAAATGTTTGGTAGAATTCCCTCAGGGAATCAATCCATCAGGCCCTGGAGTCTTGTTTTTTGGGAGGCTTTTGATTACTGTTTCAGTGTCATTTCATGTTACTGGTCTATTCAAGTTGTTAGTTTCTTCCTGTTTCAGTCTTGGTAGTTTATACATCTCCAGGAAGGCATCCATTTCTTCCAGATTGCTTAATTTATTAGCACTAAATGGATAAAGAAGATGTGGTCCATATACACAATGGAATATTACTCAGCCATCAGAAAGGATGAACACCCAACATTTGTATCAACATCAATAAAACTGGAGGAGATTATACTGAGTGAAATAAGTCAAGCAGAGAAAGACAACTATCATATTGTTTCACTTATTTGTGGAACATACAGAATAGCATGGAGGACATTTGAAGAAGGAAGGGGAAAATGAAGGTGATGAAATCTGAGGAGCAGATGAACCATGTTTTTCCATGTTTCTGGAAAAACAAACTGAAGGTTTTGGTGGATGTGGGGGGATGGTTAGCCTGGTGATGGGTATTAAGAAGGGCATGTATTGATTGCATGGAGCACTGGGTGTTATACACAAACAATGAATCATAGAACACTAAAAAAATAAAAAAGTGGAAATAATTCTGATATCATGAAAATCAAATGAAGTAATACACATGATACACTTTGAAAAGTATAAATCAAAAGGCATACATTTTTAACTTATAAATTAAAGTATAAATTAAAAATTTATAAAATAAAGTTGGAATAAAACATGTCTTCTAAAATTATTTGAAACTCTAGTGCAAACAAATTTTACCATATATATTATAAGTATTTCCAAGGAAATATTTATAAAAAGAATATTTGAGAACCAAACTTCACTTTACTAAATGAGTAGATCTCTTCACTGTACTAAATGAGTAGATCTCTCATTTATAAATATTTTATAAGAATGGAGACCCTAGTATACCATGTAAAAATTGAAGAACTTATGCCAGAAAAGCAAAAAGTCACTATAATTGAGCAGATCAACAAGAACAGAGGGGGCTCTTGGAGGAACTCAAAGCCAAGTGCTAAAAATGAGGCAGGTGAGTAATGCTGAATATGAGTACCAAAGGACCCCAGTCCTTGGTCCCCATCACCAGTTCATACCCTCTGTGGCCAGGCTCTGTCCTGATTCAACCCTGGTGACAGTGAATCTCCTCAGCAATACTTCTCACATGACATTATTGTCCACAGCTAAACATAAGAATAGTGAGACTCCAGGACGTCAAGTAATCTCCTCAAAGTCACAAGGCAAGTAAGTGAAGAGTTGTATTTGATCTAAGTTCTACTCAAGATTTCCAAAGCTCATGTATATTCACTCTCTTAACCAGAGAAATCAGGTATTTCTTTTGAAGTGGTGAGTCTGCTTCCGTCTTTGTAATCATGTATACCTAACACAATTTCCTTCCTTGATCTCTCATCATAGGCAAAACACCACATATTCCCAATTACACAGTTAAAAGAGAAGTACAGACAGTACCTGGAAGAACCAGTGAGGGCAACAGCAAGGACAGATGGGGCTCCTCCATTCCGCAACAGAGTGAGAAGGTGGAAATAGATAATGGGTCATCAGGCTGCTCTTAACAGTCACATGGCTGCCAGGAGATGGGAGAACTAGGGTCAGGCACACTGGGAATTAGAATGGCTACCCCATCCTTATCTGTAGACCCAATGGCCAGCCATCCAGCACAAAGGAGTTTATTTTCCCTTTTGTACAGCTGAAACCAGCAAAATTTCATCATTAATCTCAATGAACAGCTTTTACTAAGCTCCTTGGAAACCACTTTTAATTAGGAATAGCTTTGGGCATAAGCATGTATAGACTCAAAGTAATCTAGTTGGTGAAGCCACTGGAGGTTTCTTTTTTCTTTTCTTTTTTTTTTTTTTCTTTTCTTTTTTTAGAAGATTTTATTTATTTATTTGCCAGAGAAAGAGGAGGAAAGCACAAGCAAGGAGACAGCAGGCAGAGGGAAAAGCAGGTTCTCTACTGAGCAAGGAGGCCAATGCAGGACTCAATCCCAGGACCCAGGGATCCTGACCTGAGCTGAAGGCAGTTGCTTCATGGACTGAGTCACCCAGGTGTCCCAAGCCACTGGAGGTTTCTAAAACCAACCCTGAAACAACTTGCTTGAAGTTCTCTTACTTGTAGCAATTATTAATCCTTAAATCTCATTAGTTTCTATGTTGGTAACTGGGAAAATACAAGTAAAGCCAGGGTTATGAATGAAATTATTTTGTGGATCACTTAGCTTTGTTTTCTTCTTTAGACAGTACAATGGGTTCCTACACAATTACAGACAGATCTGGGCCAGAAAGTGTGGGTGACTCAGAGAATACCCATAGAAGGGAAGAAAAATATGAAGAAAAGTTCTGCTGTAGGTGGGAAACTAGCCTAATAGCATGATTTTTATATATTAGCATTATTTCCCTAATTTTATTATTATTATATATTACTATTTTTATTATCATATATTATATATTATCATATATAATATATATTATATATTTATTTATTATATGTTATTTATTATTATATCTCTAATATTATTATTAATATTAGCATTATTTCTCTAATATTTAATATTGATATAAGTATCAGTTGGTATAAGTGTCTGATCTGAAAGTTCACATAATGTTAGGGCTAGAGTCTATTCCCCCATAAATACTAAGATATGGGCAAAGAAGAAGTGGAAGGAGTAAGACAGATTAAAGCAAATAGTACGTCTCTGCAGACAGTGTGATGGATACGTGAACAGACAGAAGCAGAAATATTGTCTCACAGAGACAGACACACAGAAATACAAATTGAGACATAATTTGACAGAGTCAAAGACACACTTAGACACAAGAAAATCTGTAATGGTTTTCAGCTATCAAATTTAATTCCCATAAAATCTGTGAATCTCTGAATTCTTAAAACTCTGCTCTTCTATTTGCATAAATTTGCTTAAGTACATTTCTTTTTCTTATAAACCAAAAATAAAATGCATTTTTAGTTGTAAGCTTTTGTAAAGAATCTATGTAGTTCACTTGTACATTGGATTGGAATATTGGAACTCCCAGGATCCTTTTAGCCTGATTCCTTTAAAGTGTAACTCCTGGTACAAAAAGAGTTCAAGCATGCTTCGCGGACAGAGCACTATAATCTCGCTGAACTCTATGCTTGGAAGTGTTAAAATATTCAATAGTGAGAGATTGCAAACTTAAGTAAAGCTCTTTAAGAAAACTAAAAGAAAGAGTTCAACTCAAATTTAGAGCAAATTTGGTGTAAACCAGGGCCTCAGCCTTAAATGCAACAGGGAGTGTTTTGAATAGAAGGAAGTTCAAGTCTCATCTTGCCTCGTTGAACTCATGGAAAAAGAGAGAGAAACACAAAGATACAATATAAAGATGGAACTTTTGGAAAGAGTAAGAAGCTCCACAAATCCTCTCCCCCAAATAGCAGCAATAAAACTTGACAACAGTTTCAAAAACAAACATTTAAAATCTCTGATAATTATACAATAAATCAAGAAATAATCATTCAAGAAAATCTAAAGAATCTGAATAAAAACAATAGGAGTATGTGGTGTTTAAATCAGAAACTGCATCATACCCCTAAGCTCCCTCCTTAGAAGTTTTATTTTGGAGATGCAAGGCAGGGCATGAGAACTGGCTGCTCTGGTCCTCTCTCTGTCCCAGCTCTAGCTCTGGGGCAGAGATCCACTCCAGATAGTTGCACAGGAAGCGAGGGTCAGCAGCTGTGTGATACTGCCGGAGGATGTTGGCTTATTTGGAGTAGAGTATGGAAAAAAGTCATACCCAGAAGCATTGTTAAAGATAACAGAGATTTTAATGGCAAATAGTTAGGAAAGGCTAACATTTCTGTAATAGAGCAAGATACATTAACCATCCAAAGAAGAGGGAGAATATCCAAAATGAATATAGTCACAGGAATCTGTAGGACACCATTAAATATATGATTCATTGTTATTCTAACAGTTACTTGTAGTGTTTACCCAATTCTACTGTGATAGGCTGAATAATTCCCCCCAACCTTGAATGGTAAAAGGCGCTTTGCTAATGTGGTAAATTAAGGATCTTGAGATGAGGAGATGAATCTGTATTAACTCTAGGTGAGCCCAAAATAATCACAGAATCTTTATAAAAGAAAGGAAGAAGGTCAGCCTCAGAAGGAAGAAGTGATGACAAAGGAGAAGACAGAGAGAAAGAAACTTGAAGATTTTACACTCAGGCTTTGAAGACAAGAAGAAAGATCCATGGCCAAGGAAAGCCTCTAAAGGCTGGGAAAGGCAAGTCAATGGAGTCTTCTAAGGAGCCTCCAGGAGGAACATGACCCTGATGACACTTAGAGCATAGCCCAGGAAGAACATTTTGAACATCCGAGCTCCAGAACTATGAAAAAAATAAAACCATGTGGATTTATACCACTAAGTTTGTGGTAATTTGTTGCAGTAGAGACAGGAAGCTGAGACATCATACCGAAATCAGATCGTAGTGCTTCTTGTATCGTGGGTATTCTTAACAGGATCATTTGTTCCCTAAGGGACAAGTGACAGGGTCTAGAGACATTTTCCATTGGCACAAATGAAGGAAGGTAGGGAAGGGAGAGGAGGATGCTGCTGGCATTGATTGGCTAGAATGTAGAAGGCCAAGATACTGCTAAACAGTACACAGGATAGACCACAGTAAGTAAGTAAGTAAATAAATAAAAAATAAACAAATAAATAGCCCAGTCCAAACTGAAAATACTAAAATTAGATATTTTGATATCTACTTTAGAAATGTATAATAGCACACTTTGCTTTCTCCATTCCCACATTCTATGCCATTGTTGTCATACATTTAATTTATATAAAAATTATTAAGTATAGGATACATTGTTATTATTTGTATACAAACAGTGAATGAGCATTTTAACAGATTTATTGATGTATAATTCATGTACCATACAATTCACTTATTTAAAGTATAAAATTCAATGAATTTTAATATGCTTACAGAGTTGTGCTGTCATCAACACAATTTCAAAACATTTTCATCACCCCCTCAAAAATCCCATTTATCAGCAGTCACTCACCAATTCCTACATCCCTCCATTTCAAGCCATGAATCTACATTTTGTCATAGAGAATTACTTACGTTGGTCACTTTATTTAAATGGAATTGTGTATGTTTTTTTGTGATGAGCTTCTTCCACTTAGCATAGCATTTTCAAGTTTGATCCCTACTTTTGTAGAACTTTTTTTGCTTACTAGTGCCATTGAATAGATAAATGAGATTTTTATTATCAATTATTCACTTGTAGGTATTTGAGCTTTTTCTACTTTTTGGCTATCAGTGATATTGTTACAAAAATTCAGGGACAGGTTCTGGGCAGATACATTATATACAAAGGAGCAGATTAACAGGGTCCTATGGTAACTCTGTGTCTAATATTTTGAGAAGGTGACAAACCGTTTTCCAAACTGGCTGCACTATATTACATTCCTACCAACAAATTTTGAGGATTTCAATGTCTCCACATCCTGAGCAACAATTGTTTATATCTGTCTTCATGATTATAATTATCCTAGTGTGTATAAAGAAGTAGCTAAGTGTAGTTTCAATTCCATTTGCCAAATGACTACTGATTTGAGAATCATTAGATCTTCCTTGGAGAAACATTTATTCATTGAGTTTTCCCATTTTAACTTGAGTTATATGTCCTTTTATTATTAAATTGTAAGAGTTCTTTATTTATTCTGGAAACAAGTCCTTCATCAGATATTTGATTTGCAAATACTCTCTCCCATTCTGTGACTTGCATTTTCACATTCTTGATGGTTTCCTTTGAAATACAGTTATTAATTTGGATAAAGTTCAAATTATTTTTTTCTTTTGTCAGTTTTCTTATAGTTTCATATCTAAGAAACTATTGCCTGACTCAAGGTCACAAAGATTTACTCTTGGGTTTTCTTTTTAGTATTTTATAATTTTAGTTAGTACATTTAGGTTTCTGATCATTTTGAGTAAATTTTTATATACAATGGAAGGCAGAAGTCCAATTTCATTGTTTTGTTTTTAAATATTTATCCATTTGAGAGAGAGAGAGAGAGAATGCAAATACATGCATGTGCCAAAATGGGGAATGGGTAGAGGGAGAGAATCTTCAAGTAGACTTCCTTCTGCATGCCACCCGAGAGATCATGACCTGAGTTGAAACCAAGAGTCAGACGCTTAACCAACTGGGCCACCCAGGTACCCCCAACTTCGTTGTTTTGACATAGATATTTAGTTGCCTCGACACCATTTGCTGAAAAGACTGCTTTTCCTCCAGTGAAGTTCA
The DNA here is from genome assembly GCF_009829155.1 of Mustela erminea. Taxonomy (NCBI): domain Eukaryota; kingdom Metazoa; phylum Chordata; class Mammalia; order Carnivora; family Mustelidae; genus Mustela; species Mustela erminea. Next base: position 71,790,609 of record NC_045627.1, read on the forward strand.
TATTTGTCCTTGCAATTGCCTTTCATAGAGGGAGAATGGTGCTTTGAAGGAAGACAGGTGAGTGCTAGATGGAAAGTTCATTTTTTAAATTATTTTCTTTCTTCAGCTACAGTGCAATAGCACTGTCCCTTCAAACTGCCAATCTTGAGTAAATTAAGAGAGGAAAAAATGCAAATTCCCCTGTATCACTGACAAAAAGAGCAAACCAGTGATTTATTCGGGCAATGTCACCTTTCTGTCTAAGGGCCACAGGTCCAACAAATTCTCATTTCTAGATTCTGAAGTGCTGACTTGATGCTAAATTCAAACAGCTGCTCAGGTCTCTTCACCGTGTATTCTGACTCAGCACCATTTTCCTAAAGAATTGATCCATAAAGCATGTACATCAACTCTGAGTCCATACTGCAGTGAGCCTGCCACATCTACCGACAAAAATATGTATCTTTTCTAATATTTACAAGGTGGGCAGTTAAGAGACACAGGAGCAATCTGAATGATGAAATCTAAAGAGAATTCAAGAGGATTATAACTAAAGATTAACCTCCTTAGACCAAAGTAACTTGCTTTTTCTAAGTACTAGAACATTTCATTTATCTGTAACTCCGTGCTTTAGTTTGAAAACCCCTGGAAAGTAGACCTTGAGACAAAGGAGCAAGGGCAAGTGGTTTGCCTTTTGGGAGCAAATCTCAGGAAACACAAGGAAGGGAAGAGAAGATCCAGATGACAAAATGTAAAAAGCCAACAGAGGTAAGATTTTTGTTGTTATTGTTGCTGTTGTTGTTTAAGATTTTATTTATTTATTTATTTATTTATAGAGCATAAGCGGGGGTAGAGGGAGTGGAGAAAGAGAATCTCAAGCAGACTCCCTGCTGACTCAGAGCCCCACATGAGGCTCTACCTCATGACCTCAATATCATGACCTGAGTAGACAAGAGTCAGGCACTTAACCGACAGATCCACCCAGGTGCCCCGACCAGAAGTAAGTTATTAAGCCAGCTAGTATGATGGATGACTAGAGAATAATCACAGTAAGAAAGTGTGAGAATGGGCAGGGAATATATACCTTAAGAGTTATCACATGTGGAGGAAGGGAGGGAACTGGGTTATTTCTGCATCAATCCCACTGGTCCTTGGGTGAGGGTCCTCCCCTCCCCCTCTTTAGGAGTCATAATTCCCCAGCCCATCTGGCCAGTAAAGTCTGTGGGCAGAGCTGGTTCTGGTGGTCAGAGAAAGCCCCAGACAGAAAGAGTCAGGTATGGCAGTAGGAAGTTGGGCCAGCGTGCCATGAACAGGTGAGAGCCAAGAGGACACAGTGAGGGTGCCAATAGTGCCTTCTTGAGCACTTATTTGTCAACTTCTTAAAACAGATCTAGATCAAGAAGCTAGCTAAGAAAGTTGTCCTTGAGTACTCAAATCTCCTTTCCTTGTGGAAGATGCCATAAATTCCAACTTAAACACATTCACTCACTCCTAGGAGAGGCTTTGAACCTTTACAAAATTTGAATAACAAAGGGCATCTGGTTCCCTAATTCATTTTAGCTTTCATATTAAAAGCAGCAGATGCCTGCTGTTGACAGACATATGCTGAAAACTAAATAAATGGCAGTAGAGTCGTATGAGCTGAGAATGAAGAAGAAATTGAAAAATTACACAACAGACAAAAGAAAACAATGAATATAAATCTTTAGGATAAGGTACAAATAGTGTCATACTTTTCAATACTCTTACAGGCACATTATACTAAGTTCTAGGATCATAAATAATGACCATAATAGGCATTTATTAATCTAATAGTTATCAAGCATGTTGATATGACATTTGCCTATTTGTCCATCAAGCGATACATAATTAATTTTGCCATCAATGTCACAGCCACTATGGAGTCACCCTTCTGTGATAAGGGCAGATACTTAAATAGGTAAAGTGATTATGTTCAAAAAGACAGGCGGTAAAATTCATCTTGGAAAAAATATAGTCAAATAGAACTTTGTTTTTAATTTTGAGGGGATATATATGGGCATGCTGTTCCATAAATAAGGAAAACCCGCTTATTCAGAAATATTCACTCCCCCAGAGCGAGCAATCATGGGACTTCTATTGGGATTACCCTGTACTTTCTTCCATTTCTATTTGCCTTCTGTGTAAAAAGCTTTAGTGAACTATTATGTGGTAAACACAAGACTACACAGAGGAAAGGAAACTGACAGAATGAATCTTCAGAAAGGACAACTAACCTTGGAAACTGCATGCAGTAATGTTATAAGAACACTGGGCTGTGAGGCACTGCAGAGAGCTTTGGGGTCAGCTATGTAGTACCGGTGTAATCTTGAACAAGGAACAAACAGTTCCTCTCCAAGCCTCAGTGTTTTTGTGTGTGAAATGAAGTTTTTAGCAATATCCAACTCTTAAGAGTTGGAAAATCGGATTGAGCTATGAAATTAAAAATGCATAGCTCAGGAGTTCTTGTCACACTGATGGCGCAAACAATAAATTGTAGTTTCCTTATAATTCATGAGAATATTCAGTCACCCTGCCAGCAGCAGAGACAGATTTCTGTTGATCCATCCACATAGTTGAGCCCAAGAGTGCCCCAGTGATGATGGCCGGGGACTAAGTTTGCATGTGTATTTTCTTAAGCAGGTTTTATCTGGGTGAAGCTATCAACATGGGGATTTCCACCCCACAACTCTACACTTGTTACACATCTTAGCCGTACTCAGCTCACCAAACCAGACCACCCAAAGCTTAGTAATGTGCTGGCTTCAGGAGAGCAGTAGCATCTTGCTTAGTGTTTATCTACAATTCACTTTGCTGTGTTCCAAGTGTTCTCTGTAAATGTGCCAAGAACTCTAATGTTTCAGAAGGTGGAAAAATGCTCTGAGCTTCCAGAATCACTAGCAATCAGCGACAAATATGAGGAAGGAGAGACAGGCGAAGAACAGAACGCATTCCAGATGCTTAGGGAAAGCCAGTTTGGTGCCACACAGGTCCCATTTGCTTACTTAGCTGTAATCAGAGCCTTACGGAGGTTCACAGAGAAATGAGTCCTACAAATAAATAACCTAAGAAGACTTTTAACAATGCCATAATAAACACAGAGCAGAATTGCATATAATAAACGAGATGGCAAGTGAAATTGCAGATTAATGACCTTGTAGGTTTTTGCTATAATGAGGCACCTACAGTAGCAGTCTAGAAGAAAACATACTATAGGATATAAATGCACATAATAGCAGTTTTAAAATAAATTATTTTATGCTAATTGCAACTAAATTGCCTTGTTTTCATATGATCTTGTAACTAAGATATGAGCATCACATTGTCTCGTGCTCGCCGGATCAGCACCAAATGCCGATATTTCTCTCAGCTACAGTTATTGTGAATAAACACCCAAACTTCTTTATATGAACTCTTTTGTTGGATGAATATTCACATTCAAAAGCAGATTCTCACAAAGTGGGTAAATCTGCAAACATTGTCTATTCTGACTCCGACATCTTCCCAAAGATTGTATCCAATTGTTTCTAAAGAAATTCTTAAGCCTTCCAATTTTACCTTCATGTATCCAGTCATACTGGACAGATGCCCCTCCAGTCAGAAATGCCACAGCAACTCTGAGCTTGGCTCTACCTTTGTGCAGTATCCATCTTCTCCCTCCCCCTTCAGTCAGAGTCAGGGCCACTCCCCCTGGGCTGCCGTGTATGGCTGTCCTACCACTGTGTACAGGTCCATTCCCAAAATCCATCCACAGGCTTGATTATGTTGATCCTGAGCACAGAAGCATGAGGCCTTTGATGCGTGGGATGACATGCTTTTTCAGGAATTGGATTAGAACCCAGATATATACAAGTGAAAGGAAAACTCTAATAATGCTGTCTTTAGGGGCTTCAATTTAGCAAATAATAATAATAATAATAAACTACTTAAGGCACAACAATATTAACTTTCTATATCATTAAAAGAAACAATTTCTGGAAGATGAATGGAAGGTGCAACTAATTAGCTGGAAAAAAAAAATAATAAAGCCCATGAAGGTAGCATTTCTTTGCCCAGGAACTTAGAGGTAAAGACTTTCCATAACAAGGAGTTCCTGTGTGTGTCTCTTTTGACATAAATTAAAAGATGTCATTTCGAAGTACCATTCAATGAAGAAAGAAAACCTATCATGCTTGTAGAACAAACAGCTTTAGGCTAAGGTGAAACAAATTAAAAATAAGTAAATCCTGGATTGAGGAAAGGGAGTATTTATGAAGAGAAAGTCAGAGGAGGGGGGAATTGCAAGAGAAAAGAGAATTTAACAGTGCTGGGGGATAGTGAGTAGAAGAAAGTTATTATCAAATAAAATAGTTGATTCTCCAAACAGAGAGAGGACATTGGGTGTAATAAGATCAAAGGAAGTATGCAGAGATCTGTGCATTGCTCTGGACTAACGAGTGAGTAATGGGCAAATTTACACAAGAAAAACCTCCCTTAAGGATTAGATTTTGGGTGCCTGAGTGTCTCGGTCAGCTGAGCACCAGACTCTGGGTATCAGCTCAGGTCATGTCTTTAGGTAGTAAAATTGAATCCTGCATTGGGTTACACCCTCGGTCTGGAGTTTGCTTGAGATTCTGCCTCTCCCTTTGCCCCTCCCCCTGCTCTCTCACATGTTCTCTCTTTCTCTCTCTCAATAAATAAACAAAATCTTCAAAAAAAAAAAAAGTATTAGGCTCTCAGGAGACCCAATAAAAGCCCTCTGTCCCATTCTGAGTTCTGAATAAAAGAGCAAGGCCAAGGGAGTCAGAATATCACCTTTACTATCATAGAATCAAAGCAGGGATACATAGTTTAGTATAAAAACAAACAAACAACAACAACAACAACAAACAAAGCTAAAGAAGTAATTCTGACAGTTGAACCCTAGAACTAGAAAGACCAGCTGTGCACTCAGAAGGGTCCAGGTCAGGCCTCCCTGCACTGGAGGAGGAGGAGGCAGGGGAAAAAGAGAACCCCACCTACCTGCAAGCAGTTGCCACCTCAGAAGAAAAGCCAAGCAGATCCCATACATTGTTTGCAAATGTCCCAATCCAAGGTATCATTCAACAGGAGGCTCTTACAACTTCATTATTTTTTTCAACAAGTATTTAATCAAACATCTTCCACTAGGTGGGTACTCTGAGAGGCCCAGGGGAATGACAAAGATTCTTTCAAATACACTTACACAAGCCTCTGAATCCTCATAACTCCTTTCAGAATGGTCAAACTGAATTTGGTCAGAGTGCATTTCTTTTCTCTTTTCTTTTCTTTTCTTTTTTTAACTATGCTAATGTTAGTCACCATACAGTACATCATTGGTTTTTTACTTCATTTTTTACAAGCGGCTGCCACTCCCATTAATTCTCCTCACCCCACTCCATATCCCACCTCCAAGTAGGAGTGATTTTCTTGCAGTCTGTGTGTAGACACTCTCAGAAGAGCAAAGCACTACCTACCTCTCGCTGCCTAACTCCATGGCTGAACTATGACCACCTACCAAGCTAATGAAAGTGAACTATGTCGAGCTTTTGATAGTTGGTTATTGTTACTAGTCCTATGTAATTATTCGCTGCATTGTTACTGTTTTAATTTTACTTTCCCAAATAAATATATATATATTTTTTAATTTTTTAAACAATTTTTTATTTGACAGAGAGAGATCACAAGTAGGCAGAGAGGAAGGCAGAGAGGTTGGGAGGGGGAAGCAGGCTCTCCACTGAGCACAGAGCCTGATGTGGGGCTTGATCCCAGGACCCTGAGATCGTGACCTAAGCCAAAGGCAGAGGCTTAACCCACTGAGCCACCCAGGCACCCCTACTTTCTAAATTTTTAAAGGAATTCTCTTTACTCTATTGGTCAGAAGAAGCCTAGAGGTCATTTTCAATAAATCAATTGCCTAACGACTTCTCAAGTGTGCTGAAGAGCCCCCTTATTAAACAGTTTCCCAAATTACAGTTGTGAGAAACAGCTCTTTTTCCCAAGAACTCTCCACCCCCGCAGAAATGACATACAAAGACATTGGGACCCTGGCATTCACATAAATTTCATGTTTTCTTGTCTAAGTTCCCATTGAAACAGTCACTTCTTTCTACTTCCCAAGTGTTTCAAGTACTCTTTCAAATAAAGGACCAACACCAAGTAAGTAAGCACTCACCTTTAGTTTCCATGCTGAGCCATGACATTAAATCTACACAAGAGTGGAGGAAGTGGATTAAGCAAGGAGACACAGACTTGGTAACTGCCCATTTTGCCCTTCAAAGATCTCACCAAGAATATTTACTTAGTTTGCTTATGCTTAAGATGTCAGTGTCTGGCTTATTTAACAAAGTGTGGCATTACACTTGGTTCACAATGACAGACTTTAGAATCAATAGACATTTTAGGCACCACTGTGTTAGTTAACAAGATATTTCATTAAATTAGGTGGCAGATGATGAAAACATCCTCAAATCTTCTCAATTATAAATGAGATTTTACAGGGAACCTGGGTGGCTTAGTGGGTTGAAGCCTCTGCCTTCAGCTTGGATCATGATCCCAGGGTCCTAGGATCGAGCCCCAAATCAGGCTCCCTGCTCAGCGTGGAGCCTGCTTCCTCCTCTCTCTCTGCCTGCCTCTCCGCCTACTTGTGGTCTCTGTCTGTCAAATAAATAAACAAAATCTTTATAAAATAATAATAATAAATAAATAAATAAATGGGATATTACTTGAAGAAAACTAGAAGGGTTATACCCTGCCAGAGATCCAGGTTCTGAGCTAATGTAATCATAATCCCCTGGTCTCAACTCATCTGTTGAGGACAGCACCCCACAGAATAGGCTCTGACCTTCAAGAATTCCCTGAGGAAATTACCTCTAGTTTGGTCATTTAACTGAAGTGCAGAGTCCTGGGAAAAACTAGAACTGGGCAAAGGTCATGAAGAGTTGAATAGGAGATGGGAGCTACCTGGGTGTCCTAAACATACAAAGACTTGTATCATTTCAAATCAATTTCATGTTTACTAATTCACCAAATAATAACAGCAATGAAATTATAATAACTATGACTTGTGGGGACACAGTACTGGTCAGATTTGGTACTCAGTACCATATTTCATTCAACCTCCATAACAATCTTGTCAGATGGATTTTATTACTAATATCCAATTTTTAGGGGGATGAAGAAAATGGGGTACAATATGTTAAAGTTTCCTACATGGCTAATGATTGATGGTTTTGGATTTTATATACTTCATATATTTTTATATGTTTTAAAGTTATATGTTTTATATGTTTTATTTTTTTTTAAGATTTTATTTATTTATTTGACAGAGAGAAATCACAAGTAGGCAGAGAGAGAGGAAGGAAAGCAGGCCCCCTGCTGAGCAGAGAGCCCGATGTGGGACTCGATCCCAGGACCCTGGAATCATGACCTGAGCCGAAGGCAGCGGCTTAACCCACTGAGCCACCCAGGCGTCCCAATGTTTTATATGTTTTAAAGTCCAGGTTGGTAAGATACTGAAGCCCATGATTTGACCCACCATACAATACCCACCAATACTTTTACCTATCAACACAGTTTAATGGCAGACAGGGAATCTGATGACTTATTTGTCCATCACAAACACAGTGAGCCCCTATTTGCTGGTAAGATTTGGGGGTATCAAAATTTACTGGTTCAAAATCCTTGTCTGCCTAAGGCTTTTTTTATTAAGACATCAGTAAAGGCTTCTTTTAAATACAAGTTATACTGAGGGCACCTGGGTGGCTCAGTTGGTTAGCATCTGCCTTGGGCCTAGGTCATGATCTCGTAGTCCTGGAATCAAGCCCCACATCAGGCTCCCTGCTCAGTGGGGACTCTGCTTCTCCCTCTCCTGTACCCCTCCCACTCTTGTTCAGTCTCTCCCCCCTAATAAATAAATCTTTTAAAAAACAAATAAATTCAAATTATTTTGTATTTGGAGGCATGGAATTAAGAAGAGGAATTTATCAATATTCTGTGGACTGTTTTCAAGCATTCTGTACGGCTTCAGAAAATGGAAACAGGATGAAGAAAAGTGTAGAAGGGGAGAGAATCCAGATGTCATATTATTTAAGGATATGTCAAAATAATGATAGAAGGATTTATCTTTTTTCTTTTGTTTTTTAGGCTGGAAAAAAAATTCCTTAGAGGAAAGTCAAGATTTGTCCTATTTGACCACAGGGAAAAAAAGGTATTTCTACATTCTTAAGCTATTTGGTAGCCAATATAGCAGATTGAAATAATAAAATCAGAATAATAATTCTTACTTGGGTTTTATAACTTTATATAGTGTTTTTAGTGTTTACTAACCTATTAGATCCTCACAATAGCCATGTGGAAAAAGAAAAAGATTATTCACCTCATTTTACAGGTCAGTTAATTAATTTTATTTTGAGACCAAAAAACTAAATAATTAGCCTAAAATTACATGGTTGGTAATTAATAGAATCGGCACCATCCCCTATCTTCAGCTCCAAATCTCCCTTCTATTGCAGTTCAGAGATTGATTGAAAGAAAAGTAAATATCTGAGGCTAGGTTGATAGAGACATTTGTGAACAATGATCTATTCTCCTTTTACCTTTTCCCATTTTTCCCAAACTCTGTGAATAAGAGACCTTTTTAAATAAGAGCAATCCCCCATGTTCATGCATCTGTTGGTCCTAAAAGCCATTTCCCAGACATAGTTCATAGCTAATTGAGGCTAGGGACACATAACCTAATGGTCAAAGCCATTATTTTATTTTTCATGTTATTATCTTGGCAGTTGGAGAAGAGAGAGATCCAAGGATGTTCCAGCCCACCTGCTGGGAAGGTAGCAAAGTTGAGAAAACAGGAAGAAGGATCTTTCTTTGTTTCAATCAGTTAGTAATGATAAAAAGATGTTTCAGAGTCTTTCTTTAGTTTAGAAATGTTAATAGATAAGTGCTACTTCTTCTCACTATTCAGTACAAGGCCAAAGGTGTGTTTTCTTTATTTTGGTTTGGTTGGTTTTAGATTATTATTGTAGTGCAATTTCCTCAAATTATGCACCCTGGACAGCACAATCACATTTACTGTTCTATCATTACAGGTTCAAAATAAATGCATTAGGCAGATGATGGTAACCTATTATTGAGACTTTTTCATATTCAGGGGTCTAGAGTTCAGAAAAAATAAACCTAAATTTTCTTATCTTTGGAAAGTCAATATTGGAGTGAACAGAAGAAAAATTTAGCAATAGCTTATTTTTAAAGGAACTTAAAGCTAAAGCAAAATGTAGATGCAGACAGACAATAAGTATATGCGAGCTTTATCTGTGCTTCCAAGTAGGATATGTTATAGAAGACACTAGAGGCATGTATTCTATTGTTCCTGTCTACTATAGGTTTAAAGTCTAGTTGAAAAGATAATACTTCATATTACATATGAAGAAACAGAAAGATGGTTCCTCATAAATGTGACACTCAATCAGCATTAGGTATTAACTGTCCAGTTTTTAGTAACTTACAAGGGCAATGTTATGCTTAAGAACACAAGCTCCAGAGTCAGATCCATCTGGGAACACAGCCCAAAACCTGTGCTGCCTTGGGTATCATAGTTACTTTCACCAGAAGTCATATAATTATCAGCAACATGGGAAAAATAATATTAGCTACCACATAAGATTTTCATGAAATTAATTGAACTAACACATAAAAAAAAAACAAAATAGTGTGTGATATTTTGTATATTCATTATACACGTTAGTAATAGAGCAATAATAATAGTAGCATAGGAGGAGGAGGAGAGGAAATCGTAGTAATAAGCTAAACATTATAGGAAAACTGGGTGTGATTAGATGGGGTTCAAGAATGTGTATGAGAAATGAGAAACAGCATCTCAAGGAGCGCCACATAAGAGGTTAGAGGATGAGTTAAAATGTTATAGCCAATCCATAAACTTGTCAGAAAAGAGAATGATGCCCATAAGATCGACCACCAAGGAGAACAGACGAGGAAGATGTTTGAAGTACAGGGTGAGAACAAGAGCAGAGATGCCGCTTCCAGTCGGCGACGAGAGAAGGCACAAACAAGTCAGCTGCAAGAGACTGGGAGCAGGAGACAACAGTGGAAAAGGGCGGCTGCCACGAGCAACTCCACAGTCTCACTTTTATTAGATAGAAAACAATAGCCAATAGAAGGATAGATGAAGGTCAAACGTTAATCCCGTGTTGTAGACAAGCAAGAAGCAGGATAAAGTTTATAGTTAAACAAGCACATTCAAAGGACTCATAACTAACAACGGGTGCTTCTGGGAAGAGAAAGGAGCGATAACGGAAAAGGGAAGCAGGCGGTTTTCATTCCACCCTGAGCTGACCGGGCGTTCCCGGGTGCTCGGCTTCCCTGAAGCAGGCAGCGTTCTGCCCTGGGCGGGCCGGGCGCTCCCAGCTGCCCAGCTTCACGGTCATATATCGTCCTTCTCCCCAAAGACCTGTTGCCAGTATATGTATTTCTTAAGGCCATATCTAAATGTGCTTGGTAACTAGTAAAATCCCCCAGGGGTTACAGTTTAAGTAACCAATTGTTCCGAGGGGCAGCAGCACATAGCGTATGTTCAGAACTGACGTGTGGGGACTAAAGCACTGCCGTTATGTAGGTCTCCAGCCATCAGCCCTGTAGAGTGTGTGCTAGGCCACAGGACCACATTGCTATTCACCCTCTCCCATCCCACCTCAAAGGGAACATCTGAGATTAGAAGTTGTCCTCCCATGCACAGGCTAATCTCTGGCTCAAAATCCAGAATGCTTCTATTGGGAATTTGAATAGAGGGAAATTCCAATCCCCAACGTTAGAAATGAGAGGTCCATGAAAGTGGAGATTACCAGCCCATGTATGCCACACCGTTGTAAAGAAGTCCCAGAAGATGCAGATCAGAAGCCAGTTAATGATTCAGAGAGATCACATGGAAGAGATAAGTTGAGAGAGCAGCCACATTCTGGGGCTGTCCTTCTGGGGGTTCTGCTGCTGACATTTCTGGGGCTCAGCTCTTTCTAGACTCCCATGAAGTCCCTCTGTAGTTGTTCCACAGCTCCTTCTCCAATCCTTTCATTTGGACTTCTTTTCCTTTCTTTCCAAATAGATCTGAACCCGGAGCGCCTGAGTGGCTCAGTCAGCTAAGCTGCTGCTTTCGGCTCAAGTCATGATCCTAGGGTCCTGGGATGGGGTTCCCTGCAAAGCAGAAAGCCTGCTTCTCCCTCTCCCTCTGCCTGCCGCTCTGCCTACTTGTGCTATCTCTCTGTCAAATAAATAAAATCTTTGAAAAAAATAGATCAAAGCCCCTCAATTAATTGTGAAAGAAAAGATTTGAAAGAACCAACTATGCAAAGTTTGTTGTTGTTGTTTCAAAGTTTCACTTCCTTCTGGCTAGTGCTTTGAGATTGTTTAGGAAAACTGTAGGCAAAAGTATCTACAACAGACAGCTCCAGAGAATTGCAGATGAGACAACTGGTACCGAATCTGACTACTAAAAAAGCACAGCTTCTTTCTATAGACAGGCTTCTCTTGGTGCAGACCTTGAGCAGCTAAGGGGAAATAAGTCGGGACTCTGCAGTTTCCCAAGACTTGAAATGAGTCTTCCGTTTACTGGTTCTCTGACCTTGGATGATTTGCATCGCTTCTATAAGGCTTATCTTCCGCAGCTGTATATTGCAAGTAATAATATTTACCTTATATGAGTTCATATAAATTAAACATGATAGTGCATTAAATCTTCAGTATGTGGGCACAAAGTAGCAAGCCTTCTGCAAGTCCACATTACCTTTATGAGAATAAGAAAAATGTGCTTTTTCTTCTGGTCAAACAACTGGCAAGTAGATGAGGGTCTCTGTCTGAAGAGCAGTACATGGCAGCCCTGCTTAACAGTCACTAAATGGTAATTATTTTATTGTTGTAACACTTAACCTATGCCCAAGTTTGCTTCTTTTGGGAAAGCACATGGCTACATATAACAAGTTATAATTTACATAAGTTTTCCTTTGTGATAGTTTATAGCCAAATAGAGTGGGGGAAAAAACAGTTGTCATCAGATTTCAGGCTGATAGAAAATCGATGCAGGCCAGAGGGCTGTCATTAGCACCAATTATATCTCATTGGTCATGATGGAAGGAGGTTTACACTGAACACGGGACTTTTTTTTTTAACTTGATATCTGATTATATGTCACCCTAAACACTGAATCAGAGCAGGTTGACATAAAAATAAAACATATCCCTGTCATCCAACGGCTCCATTATAGCTGCCTAAGAAGAGCTGATCTATCTATAATACAGAGTGCATAATTCAAATGACAATAAAGAAAAAAGAAGCTTGCATAATTTCATGCACATGAAGGATAAAGTTTGCTGACAGATTTATGGGTTATAACCTGCTGAAGATTCAGTGTGGAAACGTTTCACTCACTCCTCTTTACAGACAGGCAAATTTTTTCATCTCTGGACCCTTTGGATAAATTTTCCCCAGGAGTTGTTGGACATTAAATCTGTCAAATAGAGACCCATGAAATTTGACTCAATGCTGTAAATGGTAGGAGCTCTAAAGATGATACACACCCCTCCATGTTGCATTTTGTGGCAAAGGACAGCAAGGTTGTTAGGACTGTCATCCTCCAAGATAGAAAAGGCATGGAGCATTTGTGATTCCTACCCCTCTCACTGGAGTCCTCTTTGTAGAGCAGCTGAGTGACACCAATCTCATGCAACTGTGTTAACCACCCAGCTGAACTGGGCTTTGCTATCACACGTTTCAGTGGTCAGAATGGGTGGAGGATGAAAAAACTCAGAGCCATGTGACCCTCTAGAACTGGTTAATGAGTACTACCCAAAAGACTGGGAAGTGGTGCTGTTTTTGTTCCAAATCTGGCAGCTGGTGATCAAGTATTCTGAAGGTGTCAGCTCTGGGAACATTTTGATCTAACACACTTCACTATGTGAGTAAGCCAACAAAAATCCAAGAATGCTTAGCCAACTGAATACTCTATAGTTTGTATCCCATCTGTCTGCTTCCAGAAAGCAATGCTTAGGCCCCAGAATCTAATTAAGGAAAAGAGAAATAAGGTCTCTAGATTGCAAGTCAGACCATAACTAACAGTAGGCCTGGTATACAACAAGTGTTTCTTAAGAGGGTCCTCCCTTCTTGCATATCTAGGACATTCTACCCTTCTGACTATAGAATTCTCCTTAGTGTGGGGGAAGGAAGAATATTAATTCTTTTCAAAGGAGAGTTGGGCTTGAGGATTCTCAGATTCTACTAAATGTTGGTATTTCAGAAGCAGATAATAAGATGGAGTTTGGCATCCTGGATACCACACCTGTGGGAGAGTGTTGGAGGAAGTGAGATTGTTAAGAGGGAGAAGTCTAACTGCAGAGCAGGTCATCTAAGACCTTGGCCAACCCCACCAGATGTGCTGGAGTATATTTGGCTTGGTGGGTCAAAATGGCCTGGGTTCTGTTTATGCCCTTAGGGGAGATGGCGATCTGCAGTAAGGCAAATTCTGAATGAGCTGACAACTATAGTCTGCTAAAATGTGGAGCAGCCAGATCTTCCTCGAAAGAGTCCCATCCTTTCCCTGTTAGTCCTCAGCAAAACAGACGTCTCTTAGTTGGGCTTTATAATCTTCTCTGTAGCTTAGCCACTCTGACTCAGTGCCTGGTTCCCAGCTTTCTGTGTCCTCCTGCTACCACCACAGATGAGAGCATTTACGTAAGCTACCAAGGATGCCTTCCTTTCTGGTTTCTGCGCTTTTGTTTTAATTGCTTTATAGTCTCCTGGGACTTTTTTGTAACATCATCACCTCCCTTAGATTCTGGCCTGCAGGCTATTTATTTGAAGTTAAGTGCTATGAACTGTCTTCTATTTTTAGTATTCTCTGATCTCATTGCTATCGGTGAGCCTAGTTCTCTCCAAACCCAGCCATAACTTCCAGAGAGCTAGTCCTGACTGTTGTTAGTACACAGATACCTTCTCTGAAACTTATAGCTTGTAAAGTTGTCCATTTTTATTTTTTAAGGATTTATTTATCTTGAAAGAGAGATGGGGGAGAGGGAGAGAGAGAAAGGGAGAGAGGAATCTCCAGCAGATTCCCCACTGAGTGAGTAGCCCAATGTGGGACTTGAGTCCACAACCCTGAGATCATGACCTCAGCTGAAATCAAGAGTTGGATGCTCAATCAACTGAGCCACTCAGGAACCCCCAAAGTTGTCCATTTTTAAACTGATAACCAATTTTGGAAATGAGGAATAGACTAGAATGGTTAACAATGTGGACTTCAAAGTCACATGGCTCAGGTTTGATTGCCAGCTCAGCCTATATATGAGTAACCCTCTGGTAAATTATTTAACATATTTGAGTTGAGGATTCCTTACCTACAAAGATTACTACAAAATTTGGTAGCATCTAAATTAAACTACTGGGCGCCTGGGTGGCTCAGTGGGTTAAGCCGCTGCCTTCGGCTCAGGTCATGATCCCAGGGTCCTGGGATCGAGTCCCGCATCGGGCTCTCTGCTCAGCAGGAAGCCTGCTTCCCCCTCTCTCTCTCTCTGCCTGGCTCTCCATCTACTTGTGATTTCTCTCTGTCAAATAAATAAATAAAATATTTTTAAAAAAAATAAATAAATTAAACTACTAATAGAAAGGATATTTAGAAGGAGGAAGGAAGGAAAGAAGGTAGAAAGGAAGGAAAAGAGAAAAAAAATCAAACTGTCTGAAGTCAACTATTTATACAGATGATCTGCAATGGAACAGGCTGAAGATACCCTTCCTGGAGCATCCCTACCAGTCCCTGTTCTTATTTTGAAATTTTACTGATAATTCACATGAATTAATTCAATATTATTTAAAAGGTAGAAGAGTATATTAACACAGCAGGAGCATCAGCTTTCTAGGATTATGTACCCAGAAGGCATCCAAGTACCAAGCAAATTTATTGATAGCAGTGGTGAAGAGAGAAGATGCCAAGCCTTCCTGTGTCCATGTGGCCTAGCAGAGAACATCAGCAGATGAATGCCCTTGTCCTTACTCTGCAATTAGACACTATTACAAGGGCAAGTGAAAGCACAAGAGCCTATAGCAGCTTAAATGCCCATCATCAGCCTCTCTGCCTTTATACATCCCAAGACCCACTGAGGAGTCTGCTGATAAGCTCTTTCATTATCATTTGTCAGCTTCTTTTAGAAGAGGGATATGGCAGAATATGGTATCTGCTTTGTCCCCAGCAAGGTTCTCTGGCCCCAAGATCATGTTTCCTGTAAACCTAAAAGAGCCTGGCCTGTAGACATATGCTATAGCATATGGAAGTTATAATTTATGGTCATATAATTTATTACATAAACCAAAACACTGTTGAGGGTAAAGAGAGTATATTAATAATTCTATAGGCAATGTATTTAAATTAGAATTATCCCAGGTAAATTGGCCATACAGTCATCTAATTAGAGACACACAGCTGATATAGGGCATGAAATTAGAGCTTCACATGAATCCATTTAAAGAACAGGTATGAAATCTTTGTTGGTTATCATTCTCCCCTTGGGAACTATTTATGGTACATTGAATAATGGTCCCCCAAAATATCAGATCCTAATCCCCGAATCTGTAAATATTACCTAGATGTTTTAAGTTAAGGACCTTGAAATCAGAAGGTGATTCTAGATATCTGGCTGGACCCTAAATGCAATAACATGTATTATTAAAAGAGGAAGGCAGAGAGAAATTTGATTAGACATAGAAGAGAAGGAAATGTGAAGATAGAACAGAGAGAATTTAAAGATACTGGCCTTGAAGACTGAGATGGTGCCAGCAGTCATCATAACTGAATTAGGCAAGAAGCAGATTCTCCACTAAAGCCTCCAGATGAAGTATATCCCTATAGCACCTTCATTTTTGTCCACTGAGACCAATTTCAGATTTTTGGACTTCAGATCCATGAGAAAATAAATTCCAGTTGTTTTAATGGTGGTGGTTACAACAACCACAGCAAACACACACACTAATTTATTTTTTCTTTAGTAGTGATTTCTGAAAATAAAATAGTTTTTTAAAACTTTTAACGAATATGTAATAAAACTATACACAAAAAAGTTAAAATAAAATCACTGAAAGTTGCATATTCCAAGGAGGGGGGGAAACAGCAATACCATTTGTTGAACATCATTTCTACTGTCTTTCTCCTTATTAAGAATAAATACATGAGTGGGAAAATGGCTATATTGAATAAATCTATTTAAGCAGAATTGAAATATATTCAATTTTTAATCAAAACATTTGAATTTAATTTAGCATGGCAAAGGTAATAGAAGTGAAGTAAAAGGAAATGTTGTCCTTCAAATAAATGCTTCTTCACAACAAGAAAGTTGAGTTTTGATTCCCAAACTCTCCAGGACTCACAAGACTACATGTCTTAATACCTTTCCAACATAACCCAAGTCTAGTGTCAGTTTAACGTGGGTTAAAGAGAAGGTTGACCTTAAGCAAGGCAAATGCCTGGTCATGATACTTAAGAAACATCAAAGATATTCCTTGTACCAAAATATCTTCCCTATGGTGTTGGGGTCTGTAGTATCCACTCTCAGACACTTGTTTGTGGAAAGGCCTCTGAGAAAATGCAGAAGTGCAGCCTAGAAGGGTTGTGTAGGGCAGCAGGTCAGGAGCAATGCTTGGTATGGATAGGGCACCAAGGCCTTTCATCCTTGTGACTATTTGCTGCTAATTATAACTCAAGTTGTTTGATTGTGGTTATATTTTCATCCTTGGGAGCTGGTGTTAAGATCAAATGTGAGGCATCATTTGAAATCTTCAAAACTTATAACTCTAAGGTATGGTTAGTACAGTAGCCCATTCAGTCATTATGCATTTAGGATTTTGACCCAAGAACAAAGAACAAATAGAAGGGCACAATGGAATGTGTCATACTTCTACGAGCTTGATCCTATTTCTTAAAATTCCTGAACCTCAGTTTCCACATCTTTAAGATGGAAATAGTAATAAAACTTGTCTCATAGGGTTATGGTGAGAATTAAATATTTTACTCTATAAAGTGACCATAATATGGATTCAGCACAAACATTTTATAAATGCCAGCTAACAAAATACAACAAAGCAAATTTTCATGAAAAGAACTGGTGGGAAACTGCAAGGAGAAGGCATTTCCTGGTATAGACGAGCCTGAACAGGGTTAGGCAATGGGGAACCAGCACCATGGACAGCTCTAGAAGAGCCAAGGGCTGTCCAGAGTGAAAACAGACTGAAAAAAGCCACTTCATCCATGCCAGATTTTTACTTCATACAGCTCCACTGATCGTGGTTCATATGCAATGTGCAAACTGTCTGAAAAACACTGTGTGGGATAGAGAAGTATGATGGTGAAGAATATGGGCCTTGGATTCAACCACTGGCTCTGCTACAAACAGGCTGTGTGATCTGGACAAGTTATTTAATCTCCCTGTTTCTTCATCTGTTATGTGGGAATAATGATCAACTTCATTAAAAATGTGGGGAATATATTGTTTGTGGTATATCTAGTAGATACTTTATCTACTACAAGTAGATACTTTATGAACTGGAGCTGCTTGTGTGACCAGTTTTACTAGAACCCGCCTTTGGAGAGGTTATAGCATACGAGAGGGACAAACTAATCAAAATGAAATAAATGAGCCAGCAATAGGATGTGGGAAACTATTAAAAGTTAAAATTAGAAATTGTTTTCCTCAATACATATTAACTATGTATTCTACTAGTAATTGTATGCTATTATGTGTCAGCTGCTGCACAAAGAGTAGCGCATAAAGTAGCAACACTCTCTGCCTGATGGCATTTACCATCCTGGGGTGCTGGGGATTCTACAGGAGTCCATCCCACAGAGACTCCCACTTCCTTCTGCTCCTCCCAAGATCAAAAATAATCAGGAAGAAAGGTTATTTGGTGTTCTCTGGCCATTTTCCCTCCAGCTTCTGGCTAATATAATCCAGAGCCACTTGCAGAAATGTCTGTTAATATCCACATCTAAATTTGCAGAGTCAAAGGCTGCAGCCTGGGAGGCCAATTTGCATTCATGAATATGTAGTAGGATATCCCTTTACAAATGTGGCAGTATCTAAGAAATGATATATATAGAAAGAGCCATAGAACAAATTATTTGGTGTTAGACTTGGCCTGAAAAATGAGCTTTGAATCAAAAGAAAGCCAGGCAAGAAAACCATCATTCACTGAGAAATACCCCGAATCAGGCCAGCTGGTTTGAAATATCAGTACTTTCAAAAACTAGTCCGTGGGGTTTGCATTATTATCCCTACTTCACTGATGAAGAATCGGAGGTTCAGAGATGTAAAGTGACTTGCCCAAGATCACAAACCCAGTGAAGGACAAAGGCAAATTTCAAAGCTTAGTCTATTTGACTCTCAACCCAGGGTTCATTCCCCCTATTGTGGAGCTTCAGGAGACAGGCATCCTGGCAATGGCTCTGTCATTAACTCCCTGTAGCCTCCTTGGACAGAACACACATTGCCTCTTGAGCTCTGTGTTTGTGAATAATGAGTGGTTTGGGCTAGAGGATCTCTGAACTCTTTCTATGCCCTCTTCCTTAATCTTCTGGCTAGGGCTTGACCATTAAAGATAGAGCTAGGAACATCAAAAGCAGGGTGTACTACTTGTAGAAGAGTTTCTCTGAGTATGGTCTCATTGTGAACCTCATACTTAAGATGCCTTTAGATAACCCTCTTTTACCCAAGGCATCAACAATGTCCTCTGTCTTAGGAGTTTGAGGATGGCCTTTAAAGAATTCTCTATCTACTACAGACAATTCTGATTGCAATGTAAGGCAGCATCCTGTGGCATAAACACAGACAAGATCAATAATTACAAGCCTAATTAACCTAGAAAGGTCATCTAACCTTGCTTATTTAGCTTCAGTTTCTTCAACTGTAAAATGGGGGATGTTACGTATTCTCCTCATTTGGATCTCATAAATTCCAAAGGATAAAATTAGGATGTGAAAATGTTTTGAAAAAGATAGAATGGTCTCAATAAGCAAGTTAAATGTCTATAACTAGAAGAGATCACATAGCTAATATCAAAAAACAGAATATACTTAAATTTGTATATATTAAAGTTTATATAAACTTGATAATTTTCATCTGCTCATACTAATATGCTGTGTATTTTTTAAGATTTATGTATTTATTTGAGAGAGAGAGAGAGAGAGAGAGGCAGAGGGAAAGAATATTAAGCAGACTCCCTGCCAACTGTGGAGTCCAATGCGGGGCTCAATCTCACAATCCTGAGATCATGACCCAAGCAGAAATCAAGAGTTGGACACCTAACTTACTGAGCCACACAGGTGCCCTATGTCTGTGTATTTTAACACAATTCTAATATTAAGGACAAAGTCCACATTTTCTGACAAATTTATCTATATACAACAATATTCTTCATCATGATCCAAAAACATTAAGTCAGAAATACTGGGAGCACTTACAAAAGCAGATGCTTGGGGAACCAACAAGACCAACTGCTTCAGAATTTCCAGGAGTGGTGG
Organism: Mustela erminea; assembly: GCF_009829155.1. Classification (NCBI taxonomy): domain Eukaryota; kingdom Metazoa; phylum Chordata; class Mammalia; order Carnivora; family Mustelidae; genus Mustela; species Mustela erminea. Next base: position 71,810,164 of record NC_045627.1, read on the forward strand.
GGAGCCTGGGTGGCTCAGTGGGTTGGGCCGCTGCCTTTGGCTCGGGTCATGATCTCATGGTCCTGGGATCGAGTCCTGCATCGGGCTCTCTGCTCAACGGGGAGCCTGCTTCCTCCTCTCTCTCTCTGCCTGCCTCTCTGCCTACTTGTGATCTATCTCTGTCAAATAAATAAATAAATAAATAAATAAATAAATAAATAAATAGAATTTCCAGGAGTGGGACCTAGAGTTGTACATTTTAACTAATTATTTAATTCCCCGACTGATTCACATCTAGATAACCACAGGATCCACAGGATCCACAGCAAAGAGAGTAAGCTGAAAGATTTTAATGGTGACAGTTAACAATTAAATATATAATAACCCAGTCTGGGATTAACTAATCAGATGATAATGGCTATATGGCAGGGGTAGGTGGCAGGTGTGGGTGGACTTTCCTTATATTTCAGGGGATGGGAGTCAGGTTTAATCAGGGTGCCAAAAAAATCTTCCATTTCTGTCATTCTGTATCTATAGAATCAGGAATGGCCCGAGAGGTTAAGAGCAGACTCATGAACTAGGAAATAATCTTAAATGTTCTGAGAATCTTAGACCATTCATCAGGGGCTCATAAAAGTACAGTGGGTAGAAATGTGGACTCTGGAACAGGGATGGCTAGGACTAAATTCCAGCTCTAATAATGTTAACTATGTGATTAGGAAGTTAGCCCCATTCACTTCATCTGTAAAATAGGGATAATAATAGTATCTATGTTGTATAATTTATGTAATAAAGTATTCTAAATGCAGTACCTGGCACAGAATAAGGGCTCAATAAATGTTGGTATGTCAGTAACCAAGGAAAACAGATCACCTAAGTCACATATTTGAATCCTAGTCACATTTGGAAAACTTGCCAAGTAAGCAATTATAATTTCTTAGGGGCTATTACACACACACACACACACACACATTTGAATTGAGAAAACATCTAGAATGAATGAAAGAGCCATCACTCCTGGGTCCCGGTTAGGGAATCCAATAGAAATAAAGACAATCTCCAAGAGCTCATGGTGCCCCTCTCTCCCTTTCCTGCAACTGAACCACACATCTTGACAATGGTTTTCCAACTCTTCTCTTATCAGAGCATGCATATTCTTCCATATCTCTCAATTTACAATGAGGAAATGAGAATAATCATCAATGACACACTTACTGAGGTTTTTGCCATGTTTCAGGACTAAGCATTTCATATTATAAAAGACTGCAGTATTTACTTTTCACAAGGATCCAGGCGGATGGATATTGTTATCTCCCCTGGATAGGTCTGGCACTCAAGACTGTTTCATCTCATTCCAGATTTCAAGATCTCTTAGGGGAGCCATGCCTTGACTTCTCTGACTATGCTCTTGAAGTTAGCAAGATCCTTGAATACAGATAATGTTTAATAAACATCTGTGATAACTCCCAGCAAGTGCTCCCATGAGATGTTAGCTGTGGCTTTCCAGTCCTTAGATCAAGCAGCTATAGTAGCAGCTCCCTGCAGTGGATACTTTCACTGTTCTAGGAAGTCCACAATGTTTCTCTCCCCACACAACCCCTTCAAAAAGCTACTAGGCCCCTCTGAATCTGGACAGTTCTAGTGTAGTTGCTTCCACAAAGCAGCTGAAGCATAGACCTAATGTAAACCCACTAGTATTGGATATTATGATGCAACTGGTCTTTGAATTCACAGGTGCTCTACCCCCATATGTCAGATGACTTCTGCCCCCAAGTGCAGATAGATGACCATGAATCCACTTTAGTTTATACTCTATTCTACAAAAGTCCTTTACCCCCTCACAAGGTAGGAGGAAATTCCACACATGGTATCACAGTTTCCAAACTCTGATGACAGAATTTAGCACAGACCCAAACTTCCACAAAATTCCCAATATTATTCACAGACGATCCTATGCAAACAAAATTCTAGAAGTCACTTTATTGTACCTATAATTTAATTTGATATGCAAAATAAATTCTAACAGTGACTCTGAGCTTATATAGAACTAAGATGGAGAAGAGTATGGGAAAAGATAAAAATTATATATTCCTATTTCAGTATTCTCAAAGTGTGGCCCAAGGAACATCACGTTATAAATAAATGTGCTAAAGTCTAAGTTGAAAACCATGCAACTAATTATTGGATGTGATTGGTGATTGGACCCCTTCCCTCACAAGAAAAAGAGAAGATATAGGACTCTCAATTTATAAATCCCAGCCTTCCCAAAAAAGCACACAGGATGATTTGCAAAGAAAATGTGTAATTTAAGCTGATTAATTATGCACTGTTCAAAGCCCATAAAACAATCTTTTGAGCTTACCAATTATATACTCTAGGGATCCTCAAGATAAAGCCTGTGGATATGTTGAATGATATCTGTAAATCCCCTTTATGCTTAGTCTGGATAACAACCAGGGTTCTTTTTGTTGTAAATGTCAGAAAATCCATCCCAAACCAGCTTAACCAATAAAATGAATGTATCGACTTTCTTAACTGACAAATTAGTTTAAAACTGGATCTGGAAGGGCGCCTGTGTGGCTCAGTGGGTTAAAGCCTCTGCCTTCAGCTCAGGTCATGATCTCAGGGTCCTGGGATGGAGCCCTGCATCAGGCTCTCTGCTCAGCAAGGAGCCTGTTTCCCTCTCACTCTCTGCCTGCCTCTCTACCTACTTGTGATCTCTCTGTCAAATAAATAAATAAAATCATTTAAAAAAAACAGATCTGGAGTTTGAAGTGATATGTAAGGGTTTTCTGTTATTTTTCAGGTCACCTGTCTCTAGGTGATAGCCCTCAAAATCTTCTGTTTTAGACTTTTCCTGCTTTGAGTTCAGCAAAGGAGAAGTTTCTCCTTTCTGAAGTCTCTAGGGTAGGCCAAATAAAATAAAACATCAATTCCTGAACCAATTATGTGACTGGAAAAGGAAGTATCCATTACCCCACACTCACAAATCATAAAAAGGAAGGATGTTTCCCTCCACCAAAAAAAAGTCCACTTGCTTTTGGCAGAAGTATGCATGGATATTACACAGACAAAATAAAAAATTTCATCAGTGTTCATAAATTTATTATGCCTCAACCCAAGAAAAGTGTATATGGCTTTCATCAGTCTCATTGTGGTTAAAAAACAAAAACAAAAACAAAAAAACAAACAAAAACAAAACAAAAAAACCAAAACCTTTGAGATTAACAACTAATCAAAGCCTGTAGTTCTTTATATACAATGAAGGTAGATACGAGATGTAAGACAGGAGTTCTAAACCAGGAATGAAAAGGTACAGGATTTTCTCTTATATCTTCCTAACAAATTCTTAGGAATTTCTTTTTCTTCATCTGTGTTTTCAAAAAGCAAAAATAATAGTATCAAAGAATCTAGAAAACTTCTCCTTCCATAATATTCTTTATACTTGTAATTACTTTTTTATGCCTGACTTCTTATTAGATCGAAATTGTAAAACGAAACTGTCAGACACACATGTAATTTTAAATTTTCTATTAATCAGATTAATAAAAATAAAGGGAAATTGAAATTAATTTTAATTATAAAATGCTTTTAACCAAATACATTCAAAATATTATTATTTCAAATTGATAAAAAGTCATTAGTGAGTTATTTTAAAAGCTTTTTCTGATATATAATTTAAATAACATAAAGTTCACCCATATAAAGAATATAATTCAGTGATTTTTTAAATATATTTGCAGATATTGCAGCCATCATGAGAATCTAATTTTAGAATCTGAAAAGAAATCTTATACTCATTAAATTAGTAACCACTCCCCCCACCCCAGTTCTAGACAACTTTTAATATACTTTCTATCTCTATGCATTTACCTATTCTGGATGTTTTATATAATGAAGGGGGAGACTGAATACACAAATACACACACTCACACACAGGCTATAAATAAATATTGAGTATAAATACAGAACTTCCAGTCCAAAAAGTCAAGCTACTATCTAGAGTAACCAGCTGAGGAAATCAGACAATAAACCCCGTAACAATAGGCCCAAAATGTCTAGGACTTCATTAACTGACACTTTTCTCATTTTTGCTCTCATTTCCAACTTCCAATCAGAGAAAGCCAAATATTTACCCCTAATCAATTACTTAGGATACCCAACTTCTAATTAGCCCATCTACAACCTATGTCAATAGCATCCAATCAGAGCATACCTGAAACCATCCTTTTTTTTTTTCCCATTATAAAGTGTTCCCACTCTTCTTCCTGCCTTTGACTCCACCAAATCTAAGTGATAGTGGCTGCCTCCTTCACCATAGCAAACTGAATAAATACCCTTTTCTTGTTCTCATTTGGGTGGTCTTTCTTTATTTTCCACAGAACCGTACAGTGTATGACTTTGTGTCTGGCTTCCTTCCTTAGCATAGTGTTTTAAAGTTCATACATGTTGTAGTATATATCACTACTTCATTCTTTATTGTGGCTGAACAATATTCCATTGTATGGTTATACAACATGCCATTTACCTATTCATCAGTTCATAAACATCTAGGTTATTTCTATTTCTTTTTACTATTATGATGAATACTTCTAGAAAAATTTCTGTACAAGTTTTTGAATGGACATGTTTTCATTTCTCCTAAATATATTCCTAGGAGTGGAATTGTTTGATCAAGTGATAATTTCATACTCAATATTTAAAGGAACTAATAAACTATTTTCTAAAGGGCTGCAACATTTTAGAATTCACCAGCAGTATGCAGGAGTTCCAGTACCTCTGCATCCTTGCAAATACTTGTTACTGTCTGTCTTTTTTATTGTAGCCATCCCAGAGGTATGAAGTGATAACTTATAGTTTTTATTTGCATTTCCTTTATGACTAATGATACTGAGCATCTTCTCATGTACTTTTTGACCATTTGTATACCTTATATGGAGTTATATCTATTTAAATCCATTGTCTGTTTTCACATGGAGTTATATGTCTTTTCATTGATTGAATTGTAATGATTATGTATTCTGGATACAGGACCCTTATCATGTGTATGATTTGCAAAGACTTGCTTCCACACCATGGGTTATCTTTTCTAATGCTACCAACGAAGTTCAGAAACAAATGCATTCTATTTCATTCTGTTCTATTAATTTGTACTACCTATGGGATCAAATTATCTGGAGAAAAATTTGTGTATTGAAAGAAATGTCAGAAAATCTATATTCTAATTGCAGCTCTTCTGTTATCCAAAAGGGTAAAATTTCATAATTATTAATTTCTCTGAGCCTTTATTTTCTCATATGTAAAATATGGGAATTAAAGTAAATGATCCTCAAAATTCTATCCAGGTATAAATTATATGGGTTTGATATATAGCAGCAGAAAGTGTGATACCTGAAATATAGCCACTTCATATATCAAAATCCCAATGTAAAATAATTGCTGTACAGTCATATATCATGCATATGAGTTGGACTCCTAGCGCCATCCATCATATACTTTCCTCATCTTCACTTCCTTTCTACTCTTTCATTCATTTATTAGTTACCAAACACTTGCTCTGTATGTGCTGGCTCCAAAGGAGATAAAAAAAAAAATTAACTGGATTTCTCTATATCCCAACTTCAATAAGGGACTTCACCATGGTACCACAATAGAGATCTTCCTCTTTCTTGACTCATGCTGGAGTTACAACTGAGTAAACTCATTATAAATTGAAAATGCGCTAAGTCAAAATGCACTTAATACACTTAAATGCATTTAATGTATTTAATACATCTAATTTACCAAATATCATTGTTTACCCTAGCCTATTTTCTTCTTCTTCTTCTTCTTTTTTTTTTTTTTTTTTAGATTTTTATTTTTTTGACAGAGAGCGAGAGAGAGCACAAGAAGGGGAAGCTGCAGGCAAAGGGAGAAGGAAAAGCAGGCTCCCCTACTGAGCAGGGAACCCAGTGTGGGACTCAATCTCAGGACCCCGGGGTCATGACCCAAGGGGAAGGCAAACACCTAACCAACTGAGCCACCCAGGTGCCCCACCCTAGCCCATCTTAAACATTCTTAAAAAACTTACTTTAGCCTACAATTGAGGAAAATCATCTAACACAAGCCTATAAAATAACAAAGTGTTGAGTATCTCATATAACTTCTTGAGTACTGTATTCAAAGTGAGAAACAGAATGGTTGTATGGGTACAGAATGGTTTTAAGTGCATGGGTTGTTTACACTTGGGACTTCAAAACGGACTGGGAGCTTCTGGTCACTGCCACTGCCCAGCATCTCAGTGTTGTACCACATATCACTTGCCCAGGTAAAGATACAAAGTCAAAATTCAAAGTATGATTTTTACTGAATGTATATATCACTTGAGCACTATTGTAAGGCTGAAAAACTGTTAAATCAAACCATCTTAAGCTGGGGATTGTCTGTACCTGTCTTTTTAGAAATCTCAAAGCCTATTCATTGCACATTTAACAAGATAAACTATTTCCTGATCATCAATGCATGGCCCATTGCATATTATGTAAATTACAGACAATTTCTCCCTCTGTATAGCAAAATCCTTTGAGAATAGAACTCTGGGCATGATAATATAACCAAATATACATTGGAGAAGGACTCTTCTCTCTGGTGAATTTCTTCCTCCAGTATAGATTAATTTGGCTGTGCTTACTTCCCTGAAAAATTTCCTAGCCCTCAACCATATATTAAAGCTACCCATGCTAAATTGACTTCCATGATGTATTACACCTGGATGTGGGGAAAAAAAAGTCATTCTTCTGACAATATACTTTATGCCACAGGTACTGCAGCTTTCTCCAGCTTGTTCATCGGTTCAAGTCCATTAATAAAACAATGATCAAATAAAAAGGCCTCAGGCATAAACACAACAAGAGCAAAAATCTAGATGATGGTTTGCACTCATTTGTAATATATTTTTCCAGCATGTTATAAGATTTTTACCTTAAGCAAAAGAAGTTGATGATTTTATAATAGAGTTTTCTTTCTAAATCTTTTTCTTTCTGCTTAAAAACTGCTGACTTTTACCACAGGGTCTCATGCAATTGCTTGCCAACACACATCTCTAAATTTAAAAGCTATTTCAATAATGCTTGCTTAATTGTATGGGCACTTGGTGGCAAGCAGAAAGCACAAATTATTAATTGCACAAACTGTAGCATTTGAATGCTGACTATTCTTCTTTAAAAATCTCATTTTAAATTGTAAATAGTACTTATTTAATTCCAATTTTCTAAAAAAAATTACTTTATACTAATAGTGTCCCAGCAATTCAGAACTATAATTATGAGTTTTCTGGTCTTATAGATACATATTTAAGCCCCATCACTATCATTTTTAATGGTGAAAGTTTGTATGTTACTTAAATCTTTAAGCTTCAATGCCCTTATCTTTAAAATGGAGTGATAACAGTTCCTACCTCATAAGGTCGTGGTGAAATTTTTAAGATACAGCTTGAAGTGCTATACAGATGAATCTAATAAAAACTTCACAAATGCCTGTAGAACTCTTAAGAAGGGGCTGAGTATGAGCCTTGTGCTTTGGAACGCCTGTGTTCCTGCTTTCCCCTTTACACCTCACTTTTGTCATTTTAGACCTTTGGTTCTAGAAGTGATCTAAATCAAAGACAGAAGGAATACTGCGTAAGGTATGATATGATCAGTTAATTGCTTAAGCCCTTTCCCCTGATCACCCTCCCATGTAAGCAGCCTGCCTATCCTCCTGGTATCCCTTCTCATACCTGCAGCCAAAGGGACACTGTGTTTGCTTTCTATTCTGCCTTTCTCCACCCCTACTACTTGATCTTCCCGGGTCTCCTCTCATTTCTGTGCATGGTCCTATCAATTACAGCCCATTTCCATCCACTTCAGTCATTTTCCTGAATCCAAAACAGTCATTTCAAAATCCCTAAAAACGTTAGGGGTGCCTGGGTGGCTCTCTGGGTTAAAGCCTCTGCCTTTAGCTCAGGTCATGATCCCAGGGTCCTGGGATCGAGCCCCACATTGGGCTCTCTGCTCCGCGGAGAGCCTGCTTCCTCTTCTCTCTCTGCCTGCCTCTCTGCCTACTTGTGATCTCCGTCTGTCAAATAAATAAATAAAATCTTAAAAAAAAAAAAACCTAAAAATGTTAGATTGCCAAATAAAACTTGGGAGCTATTGCATCGCAAGTATTAGTCTACTTTCCATCTAAGATTAGAGATGTTTACTCTGCTTCTGGAGCAATCTTTGCACCATTTGCAGAATCAAAGTACTGACCTGGTTTTCAAGGTCCAGTGAGAAAAATGTGGTTTTGATGTACCAGAGATAGAACTTATTTTAAACCAACCGCTGCTTTTATCAGACTACTGTGGGTGGGTGGGGGTAGATGCAGCCTTCTATTTTTGTTCATAAGTCTTTATTTATGAAATGTTTCTCTTTCTCACTGGCTGGGTTGAGCTCCATTATTCTAAAGGAAGGACTAACACCATTTGTTACTTTAAAGAGCTTTTCTAATACATGTGTCCATTCTCCCAGAAATGCTAGAGAAATAATATAAAGAGAAATTAATAGAGATGCCCAAGTGCTATATTAAAATGTCAACTCTGACCTTTCGAGATCAGAATAGCCACGTAGCCATGATTAATGATTAATAGGTGAAAAGACACATTTATAAATTATAACCTGTAGGACGAAGAGAAGAAGGTGTGTGTTACTGGACGGGGTGTGGAAAGCCATCAGCCCCAGTGACTTGGGTCTTGACTATTTCTTAATAATGCCTGCTGAGTGAAATAAGTCAAGCAGAGAGAGTCAATTATCATAAGGTTTCACCTACTTGTAGAACATAAGGAATAACATGGAAGACATTGGGAGATGGAGAGGGCAAGTGAGTTGGGGAAAATCAGAAGGGTAGATGAACCATGAGAGACTGTGGACTCTGAGAAACAAACTGAGGGTTTTGGAGGGGAGGGGTGTAGGGGGTGGGTGAGCCTGTTTGTGGGTATTATGGAGGCATGTATTGCATGGAGCACTGGATGTGGTACATAAACAATGAATTTTGGAATACTGAAAAAAATAAAATTTTAAAAAATAATGCCAGTTTAAAAGCTATGGTTTGGTTGTTTATTCTTAAGTTTCTACCATACTCATTGAAGTTATTTATCACTTTAATACGTTTATCTTAAATGCCTTCATGGTCATATGTCTTTCAGGTTCAGAAAGAGAAAAGCTGGCAAGGATCCAGACAACTCAGCTTGTACTTTGTGTCTTCACCTGAAAATCTGTTAATACCTCTTACCATGCGATTTCTAGAACAGGCTCAAGGAGACAATGCAGATGGTTGTGGACGTGCCAAGTACCTTTCCTCCAACACTGTGCTAGGGACAGGTGATATTGTAGTTTCTGCCATGCGTTTACCAGATACAAAAATGAAGTTGGAATAACCTAGGTGACCAATTGCTGGTTTTTAAATATTGCAGCACTAGCAGATTCCAGTATCTGGGGGGAAGGCTCCAGATTCAATTTCATCAACCACTTACCTTCACACTTTCCACACACATAATCACACACACACACACACACATACACACACACACACACCTGGTTTAAATGATCATATACATACATGTTGATAAGGGCCTAGAGAAACATTATACATTGGTGAAATATAAATCAGTACAATTTTTAGGTGGAGCAACTTGGCAATATCTGTTCTATGATAAATCCATATAGTCTTTGATCTAGCAAATTCTGGTCAGGTATTTATCCTACAGTTATACTACTACATGGCAAATGTTAGAAACAATGTAGAAGCCCATATTAGTGCTTGTAGTAAATAAATTATGGCACATTCATAACCTGGAATGCCACATAGCTGTAAAAAATGAGTAAAAAAGCTCTATCTATAATAATATGGAATGATTCCCTAAGATATATCATTAAACAATAACAGCCACAAATCTCAATGCAAATTAATATGTATTTTAGGAAAGAAATAAAAAAGAATATGAATATACTTTTATGTACATACAAAATATATCTAAAAATGATATACAAGAAATTGATAATAGTGGTTATCTCTGGAGAGAAATATTGTATTGCCAGGGCTCAGAAGTGTAAAGAAGAGTTTTTACTTTATATCATATAAATATATATATATGATATATATATATTACGATATATATCACATTATCTTTTGAATTTTTAACCATGAAAATGTATTACCTGAGTAGAAAAGAACGTGTTTGAAGCCAATGTTGGTTTGAAGCCAACGGCCAAGAAAGAATTCTTGAGATGTCTTTGGTGCAAAAAGGTGGTTTTACTAAAGCATGGGGAAGGGACCCATGGGCATAAAGAGCTGCACCAGGGCCATGAGGAGTGGCCCATTATATACTTTCAAGTTGGGAGAGGGCTAGGAGTAGCTTAAGTCTCTAAGGAATTTTGGAAGCAAGGTTTCTAGGACCTTGAAGGTTTGGACCTTGGGAAAAGGTCACTTATCACTGTCTTAGAAAATCTTAGTCATAAGACCCTTCAGATGTATCTTGGTGGGCCATATGTTTGGGGGACGACTGCCAACCTTGGGGGGTTTAGAGATAAAGGAAGTTTCTAAAGGAATTTTTATATGTTAAAGTACTTAAAGGGGTCAGGGATAGGAGGGAGCAGGAGGAGATTAGGCTAGGATTGCCTTTTGCCCTTAGCAAAGTATTAACATTGAAGCAATTGAGTCCCTAGAGGAATGTCACTCTGTCTGTTCCAAGGACTTGTCAATGGGCTGTAGGTAGTAAGGAAATTTAATAATTTTTCTTTTGTCTTTGTTTCCCACATCATTACCTATCAAAAAAAATTTTTACTTATCTTTAATTAAATATTTTAAGTAAGTTTAATATGAACTCTTTGTTCTTTATGTCCCTCTTTAGAACAATGCTTATCTCAGTGAGGCCCCAAATATGCCTCAGGTATAACAGAATCCCAACCAGCTGCCAGGAAAAAAATAAAAGACTAAGAGAAGGAGCCCTCAGTGCTATTCATTTAGTATGTTCCTAGTGGGAATCATTCTCACCATGTTTTGAAGCCATCAAAAGTTACTCTTGAGCCCTTTTGGTGAGCACTCTCAGCAGAAACTATTATGAAGGGAGTCTAGACATGACAGTTGTCCCAGGATCCCTCACATCCTGCATTCTTGCCCCAGTCAGAGATGGGCTTAGTTTAATTGCTCATTTGTCTGTCTGTACCATGAATGAATAGAATGAGTCGTTTTTAAGGTTTGAGGTCTTGGACGTCTGTGGACATGGGAAAGTTGAAGACTTAACATGTTTATTTTTGACTGGATGTGAATTTGGAGACATGTCCTTCCATACTTTCCCTTTTCTTGGGGAAGATTTATTCATACCCAGAGCAACTAGGCTCAGGTAATCTCAGAGGACCTGACGTGTACAAATGCGAATTGCCAGGGCTTTGGTACTGAACAAAGTTAGTAATAAGTCTGAGAGTCAAAAAGCAAAACAACAGAAAACAAAAGAGTGCAATCAACCTGCATCAGAAACCAAGCTGATATTATCTTTCCTCTTTAATCATAAAAACTAATTTCTAAGAAGAGGTAATTAGAATAATGTTAATTTCCAAATCACTTTAAATGATACTTTAAAAAATAAAGAAGACAGTTCTTCATTTGAATTGCTTCAGTAAGCTTTAATTATGCAATGTGAGCAACTGAGCTAATTAGAAAGTGTATCCTTGTTTAGGTAAATTCCCATCAATGTGCTTTCTTAAATGGTTTTCATTTGAAAGGTGATCATTTCTTAAAAATCTACATAAGAACTTTCTCTTTGTGCATAAGGAATGAACAAAAAGAGGTGTTAAGCAGGAAAAAAATGAAAGTAAATGTTGTATGGAGGCTTTAAAAATACAAATTAAATGTGTGTCTGTCTCAATTGAGTCAATTGATTGACCCTACTCTGAGCTCCAAAATATCTGTAAGATGATCTCCTGCCTGACTCCAATTGGGAGATGTTTACAAGCCCTTCAATTTCCATTTAGCAGGAAGGAAGGAATTTACTACTGAAGGCTTAAAAGTTGCAAAGGGCTTGTACCAGCTCATATTAAATTTTGGATGAATACATATAGGAATTCAAGTTCTCATTACTAACTGTCTTAAGTTTAAAGTCAGAACATGTTTTGAAAGAGAAACTTTATAATCTACACTGTTGTTCTCATTTCTAATGTTCTTGGTAGTTTTATTGCTACATTATCGCAAACTTCTCACATGGAGATACATCTGGTCTTATTTTCATTCTAAAATACCCTACACTTTGGAGGGGCAAGAGTGACCCATGGTGATACTCAAATCAGCTAATGAATTACAAAAAATTTTAAAAATAGCTGCTTTCATTTACTGAATTATGTGTTTGGCTCTATACTTTGTGCTTTATATAAATTTATTGAGGCATTTCAACTGACCTATGAATATGCATGAATTTTCTCCCTAATAGCATTCTTACTTTTGTTGCTCCCCAAACTCCCAAGCCTGTAGGTCCTCTTTTCAAGCTAACTCTATCTAAAACACTGAAAAATATCTTTTGAGGAAGACCCCAGGAAAATCCTAAAAATTTTAGAACTTGCACTTTTTTTGCTCAATCACACACACACACACACACACACACAAAGATCAACTTACATCATTATTCCTCTGAATCAGCAATATAGCATATAAGGATCAAAGAGTCCTTTCAGTCCTAGGAAAGTGGAGTGAGGGTCATATTAACAATTGTTTCTAGATACTCAATACCTTCTGTTGGACCAGTTTCCTATAATATGCTTTGGAGACTAGCCTCATATAATCAGCTAGTTCCTCTTTGCCCAATACCACACACATTCCAAATTATAAGACATATTTCTTGAAATGGCCCCTATACTACTTGCTAGCCATACTGGCTTCCATGGCCATCACCTCCTGCTTTTGACTTTTAACTAATTGTTTACTGAGATAATAGTAGAGTCACGTGCATTTTGTAAGGAAAAAAATGCAGATAAATCCTGGGTGTCCTTTATTCAATGCCACAGGTTGAATTTTTTCTCCCAAAATATATGTTGAAGTCCTAATAACTAATACCTTTGAATATGATCTTATTTGAAAACAAAGTCTTTACAAAGGTAGTCAAGTTAAAATGACGTCATTGGAATGGATCCTAATCCAACATGACTAGTGTCCTCATAAGAAAAGAAACAAAGAAATAGAGACACACAGAGAGAAGTCAATCATGTAAAAATGAATCAGAGATTGAAATAATACTGCTGTTAGGCCAGAAAGAATGGACATAATATATTCTAAGCACTAAATGAGAAAAATATGCAGCCAAGAATACTATATCCAGCCAGGCTATCATTGAAAATAGAAGGAGAGATAAAAGCCTTCCACGACAAACAAGAATTAAAAGAATTTGCAAACACCAAACCAGTCCTACAGGAAATATTGAAAGGGGTCCTCTAAGCAAAGAGAGAGCCTAAAAGTAATAGACCAGAAAGGAACAAAGACAATATACAGTAACAGTCACTTTACAGGCAATACAATGGCACTAAATTTATATCTTTCAATAGTTACCCTGAATGTGAATGGGCTAAATGCCTGAATCAAAAGACACGGGATATCAGAATGGAGAAAAAAACAAACCCATCAATATGCTGTCTGCAAGAAACTCATTTTAGACCCAAAGACACCTCCAGATTGAAAGTGAGGGGCTGGAAAACTATTTACCATGCTAATGGACATCAGAAGAAAGCTGGGGTGGCAATCCTTATATCAGATAAATTAGATTTTAAGTCAAAGATTATAATAAGAGATGAAGAAGGACACTATATCATACTCAAAGGGTCTGTCCAACAAGAAGATCTAACAGTTTTAAATTGCCAATTACCCTAACATGGGAGCAGCCAACTATATAAACCAATTAATAACAAAATCAAAGAAACCCATCAACAATACTACAATAATAGTAGGGGACTTTAACACCCCCCTCACAGAAATGGACAAATCATCCAAGCAAAAGATCAACAAGGAAATAAAGGCCTTAAAGGGCACACTAGACCAGATGGACATCACAGATATATTCAGAACATTCCATCCCAAAGCAATAGCATACACACTCTTCTCTAATGCACATGGAACATTCTCCAGAAGAGATCACATCCTGGGTCACAAATCTGGTCTCAACCAGTACCAAAAGACTGGGATCATTCCCTGCATAGTTTCAGACCGAAATGCTCTGAGGCCAGAATTCAATCACAAGAGGAAAGTTGGAAAGAACTCAAATGCATGGAGGCTAAAGAGCATCCTACTAAAGAATGAATGGATCAACCAGGAAATTAAAGAAGAATTGAAAAAATTCATGGAAACAAATGATAATGAAAACACAACTGTTCAAAATCTGTAGGACACAGCAAAGGTGGTCCTAAGAGGAAAGTATATAGAGATACAAGCTTTTCTCAAGAAACAAGAAAGGTCTTAAGTACCCAACCTAACCCTACACCTAAAGGAGTTGAAGAAAGAACAGCAAAGAAAGCCTAAACCCATCAGGAGAAGAGAAATCATAAAGATCAGAACAGAAATCAATGAAATAGAAACCAAAAGGACAGTAGAAGAAATCAATGAAACTAGGAGCTGGTTCTTTGAAAGAATTAATAAGGTTGATAAACCCCTGGCCAGACTTATCAAAAAGAAAAGAGAAAGGACCCAAATAAATAAAATCATGAATGACAGAGAAGAGATCACAACCAACACCAAAGAAATACAAATAATTATAAGAACATATTATGAGCAACTATACACAAACAAATTTGACAACTGGAAGAAATGGATACATTCCTAGAGACATATCAACTACCACAACTGAGCCAGAAGGAAGTAGAAAACCTGAACAGACCCATAACCAGTAAGGAGATTGAAGAAGTCATCAAAAATCTCCCAATAAACAAGAGCCCAGGGTCAGACAGCTTCCCAGGGGAATTCTACCAAACATTTAAAGAAGAATGACTATTTATTCTACTGAAACTGTTCCAAAAGATAGAAATGGAAGGAAAACTTCCAAATTCATTTTATGAAGCCAGCATTACCTTGATTCCAAAACCAGACAAAGAGTGAATCAAAAAAGAGAATTACAGACCAATATCCTTGATGAATACAGATGTAAAATTCTAACCAAAATACTAGCCAGTAGGATCCAACAGTACATTAAAATGATTATTCACCACAACCAAGTGGGATTCATTTCTGGGCTGTAAGGTTGGTTCAACATCCGCAACTCAAACAATGTGATACAATATATTAATAAAAGAAAGAACAAGAACCAAATGATGCTCTCAATAGATGCTGAAAAAAGCATTTGACAAAGTACAGCATCCTTTCTTGATCAAAACTCTTCAAAGTGTAGGCATAGAGAATACATTCCTCAATATCATCAAAGCCATCTATGAAAAACCAACAGTAAATATCATTCTCAATGGGGAAAAACTGAGAGCTTTTCCACTAAGATCAGGAACACAGCAGGAATGTCCACTATCACCACTGTTATTCAACATAGTACTAGAAGTCCTAGCCTCAGCAATCAGACAATAAAAAGAAATTAAAGGCATCCAGAGAGGCAAAGAAGAAGTCAAACTACCACTCTTTGCAGATGATATGATACTTTATGTAGAAAACCCAAAAGACTCCACTCCAAAATTGCTAGAACATTACAGGAATTCAGTAAAGTGTCAAGATGTAAAATCAATGCACAGAAAGCAGTTGCATTTCTATACACCAACAGCAGGACAGAAGAAAGAGAAATTAAGGAGTTGATCCCATTTACAATTGCACCCAAAAGAATAAGCTACCTAGGAATAAAACTAACCAAGGAGCCAAAGAATCTGTACTCAGAAAACTATAAAGTACTCATGAAAGAAAGTGAGGAAGACACAAAGAAATGGAAAGACATTCCATGCTCATGGATTGGAAGAACAAATATTGTGAAAATGTCTATGCTCGGGTCATGATCTCAGGGTCCTGGGATCGAGCCCCAAATCGGGCTCTCTGCTCAGTGGGGAGCCTGCTTCCCTTCCTCTCTTTCTCTGCCTACTTGTGATCTCTGTCAAATAAATAAAATCTTAAAAAAAAAGTACCATTATTTTTTTTCAAAGAAATGGAACAAATAATCCTAAAACTTATACAGACCCAGAAAAGACCCCCAATAGCCAGAGGAATTTTGAAAAAGAAAACCAAAGTTGGTGGAATCACAATTCCAGACTTCAAGCTCTATTACAAAGCTGTCATCATCAAGAGAGTATAGTACTGGCACAAAATAGAAACATAGATCAATGGAACAGAATAGAGAGCCCAGAAATAAACCCTCAACCCTATGGTCAATTAATCTCTGACAAAGCAGGAAAAAATGTCCAATGGAAAAAAGATGGTCTCTTCAACAAATGGTGTGGGGAAAATTGGACAGCCACATGCAGAAAAATGATACTGGACCATTTCTTTATACCACACACAAAAATAGACTCAAGTGGATGAAAGACCTCAATGTGAGACAGGAATCCAAAAATCCTTGAGGAGAACACAGGCAACAACCTCTCAGACCTCAGCCACAGCACCTTCTTCCTAGAAATATTGCCAAAGGCAAGGGAAGCAAGGGAAAAAATGAATTATTGGGACTTCATCAAGATCAAAAGCTTTTGCACAGCAAAGGAAACAGTCAACAAAACCAAAGGACAACTGACAGAATGGGAGAAGATATTTGCAAATGACATATCATATAAAGGACTAGTATACAAAATCTATAAAGAACTTATCAAATTCAACAGCCAAAGAACAAAAAATCCAATCAAGAAATGGGCATAGGATGTGAACAGACATTTCTGCAAAGAAGATATCCAGATGGCCAACAGACACACAGAAAATGCGCCACATCACTCGGCATTAGAGAAATAACAAATCAAAACCACAATGAGATACCACCTCACACCAGTCAGAATGGCTAAAATTAACAAGTCAGGAAATGACGGATATTGGCGAGGATGCGGAGAAAGGGGAACCCTTTTACAATGTTGGTGGGAATGCAAGCTGGTACAACCACTCTGGAAAATAGCATGGAGTTTTCTCAAAAAGTTGAAAATAGAGGTACCCTACAACCCAGCAATTACACTACTGGGTATTTACCCTAAAGATACAAATGTAGTGATCCTAAGGGGCACATGCACCTGAATGTTTATAGCAGCGATGTCCACCATAGCCAAACTATGGAAAGAACCTAAATGTCCATCAACAGATGAATGGATAAAGAAACTGTGGTATATATATACAACGGAACACTATGCAATCATCAAAAGAAATGATGTCTTGCCATTTGCAATGACATGGATGGAACTAGAGGTTATTATGCTGAGCAAAATAAGTTAATCAGAGAAAGACAATTATCATATGATTTCCCTGATATGAGGAATTTGAGAGGCAGAGTGGGGAGTGTGAGGCATAGGGAGGAATAAAATGAAGAAAGATGGGATCAGGAGGGAGACAAACCAAAGAGACTCTTAATCTAACAAAACAAACTGAGGGTTGCTGGAGGGAGGGAGGGTATGGAGAGGGTGGTTGGGTTATGGACACTGGGGTGGGTATGTGCTATGGTGAGTGCTGTGAAGTGTGTAAACCTGGCGATTCACAGACCTGTACCCCTGGGGCAAATAATACATTACATGTTAACTGCTAGAACTTGTACAGGAATTCAGTAAAGTGTCAGGATATAAAATCAATGCACAGAAATCAGTTTCATTTCTCTACACCAACAACAAGACAGAAGAAAGAGAAATTAAGGAGTCAATTCCATTTACAATTGCACCCAAAACCATAAGATACCTAGGAATAAACCTAACCAAAGAGGCAAAGAATCTATACTCAGAAAACTATGAAGTACTCATGAAAGAAATTGAGGAAGACACAAAGAAATGGAAAAATGTTCCATGCTCCTGGATTGGAAGAACAAATATTCTAAAAATGTCTATGCTACCTAAAGCAATCTACACATTTAATGCAATTCCTATCAAAGTACCATCCATCTTTTTCAAAGAAATGGAACAAATAATCCTAAAATTTATATGGAACTAGAAAAGACCTCGCATAGCCAAAGGGATATTGAAAAAGAAAGCCAAAGTTGGTGGCATCACAATTCCGGACTTCAAGCTCTATTACAAAGCTGCCATCATCAAGACAGCATGGTACTGGCACAAAAACAGACACATAGATCAATGGAACAGAATAGAAAACCCAGAAATAGACCCTCGACTCTATGGTCCACTAATCTTCAACAAAGCAGGAAAGAATGTCCAATGGAAAAAAGACAGCCTCTTCAATAAATGGGAAAATTGGACAGCCACATGCAGAAAAATGAAATTGGACCATTTCCTTACACCACACACGAAAATAGACTCAAAATGGATAAAGGACCTCAATGTGAGAAAGGAATCCATCAAAATCCTTGAGGAGAACACAGGCAGCAACCTCTTCAACCTCAGCCGCAGCAACATCTTCCTAGGAATATCGCCAAAGGCAAGGGAAACAAGGGCAAAAATGAATTATTGGGATTTTATCAAGGTCAAAACCTTTTGTACAGCAAAGGAAACAGTTAACAAAACCAAAAGACAACTGAAAGAATGGGAGAAGATATTTGCAAATGGCATATCAGATAAAGGGGTAGTGTCCAAAATCTATAAAGAACTTAGCAAACTCAACACCCAAAGAACAAATAATCCAATCAAGAAATGGGCAGAAGACATGAACAGACATTTCTGCAACGAAGACATCCAGATGGCCAACAGACACATGAAAAAGTGCTCCATATCACTCAGCATCAGGGAAATACAAATCAAAACCACAATGAGATATCACCTCACACCAGTCAGAATGGCTAAAATTAACAAGTCAGGAGATGACAGATGCTGGCGAGGATGCAGAGAAAGAGGAACCCTCCTACACTGTTGGTGGGAATGCAAGCTGGTGCAACCACTCTGGAAAACAGCATGGAGGTTCCTCATAAAGTTGAAAATAGAGCTACCCTATGACCTAGAGATTGCACTTCTGGGTATTTACCCTAAAGATACAAACGTAGTGGTCCGAATGGGCACATGCACCCAAATGTTTATAGCAGCAATGTCCACAGTAGCCAAACTATGGAAAGAACCTAGATGTCCACCAACAGATGAATGGATCAAGAAGATGTGGTATATATACACAATGGAATACTATGCAGCCATCAAAAGAAATGAAATCTAGCCATTTGCGACAACATGGATGGAACTAGAGGGTATAATGCTTAGCGAAATAAGTCAAGCAGAGAAAGACAATTATCATATGATTTCCCTGATATGAGGAAGTGGTGATGCAACATGGGGGGTTAAGGGGGTAAGAGAAGAATAAATGAAACAAGATGGGATTGGGAGGGAGACAAACCATAAGTGACTCTTAATCTCACAAAACAAACTGAGGGTTGCTGGGAGGAGGGGGGTTGGGAGAAGGGGGGTGCGGTTATGGACATTGGGGAGGGTATGTGCTATGGTGAGTGCTGTGAAGTGTGTAAACCTGGCGATTCACAGACCTGTACCCCTGGGGATAAAAATTTATTATATGTTTATAAAAAATAAATTTAATTTAAAAAATTACATGTTAATAAAAATAATTAATTAAAAAAATACTGCCATAAACCAAGGAATGTCTAAAGCTACTAGAAGTTAGAAGAAGCAAAGAAGTGTCCTTCCCATCAAAGCTTTGGGGGAAATTATGGTCCCACCACCATGATTTGAGACTTACAGCCACCAGAACAGTAGGAGAAAAAACTTCTTCTTTTAAATTATTTGTATTAACTTATAATATTTGTTTCAGGGGTACAGGTCTGTGAATCGTCAGGCTTATACACTTCACAGCACTCACCATAACACATACTGTCCCCAGTGTCCATAACCCCAACACCCTCTCCCTACCCCAAAGAGAATAATTTCTATTCTTTTAAGCCACGGAGCTGATGGTACTTTGTTACTGCAGTGCTAGGAATCTATTTCACCCATTTTCCCTCAATTGGTATCATTTGGCAAAACTAGATGATAATATCACCACCACTATATTGATCTTGATACAATCCACCTTTCTTGTTTATATCAGCCAGTTTAATTTGTACTCATTTTTATGTGTGCTCAGTTTACATGATTTTATTATAAGCACAGGTTTTTGTATCCCCCATCAAGTTAAGATAATAAACAGTAACATAACCTCAAGGATCTCTCCTGTGGCCTTTTTAAAATCACACCAATCTCCTACAATTATACAGGATTCCATCCTAAACCATTTGGAATCCAAAGTAATTTGTTCTCTAGCTCTAAACTGTTGTTATTTCAAAAAATGTCATATATGGAATTATATAGCATATAAACTTTTGGAATTGTTTTTTGCTTGTTTTCCACTCAGGTTAATCCCTAGTGATTCATCCAAGTTGTTTTATGTTTCTATCTGCAAAATCTTGCTGAAATTTTGATAGGAGTCACACTAAACTCATACAGTAATTTGAGGACAACTGACACCATTACTACGCTGAGTTTCCAAGCATGAACATTCTGTATCTCTTTGTCTATTTAGATGTCCTTGATTTCTCTTATCAACATTTTGTAAATTTTATCATATAGATTATATATGTTCAAGTATGATCTAAGTATTTTATTTTCTTTGGAGCCTCTGTCAAACTGTAAACCTAGTTTTTAAAAAGAGATTCTGATCTCTTAGATAATAAGGGTAGCTTTGAAGTTTTGTCAGTGTGTTTTAATGCATCTAAATTTATTTTGATGACAGATTTGTCATGAAACCTTACACATACATTTTGTATATTATAAAATAAAGTGGATATCAAATTAAATTTGTTGTTATTGTTGTTGAAATTCTGAAACTTTAAAAAACAATACAATTGAACTCTAACACTTCAAACCTTCATTGTTAGTGAGATTCTTGGATTCCTGGACACAGAGCAAAGGGATGAGGAAAAAAAAAAAAAAAGAAGCAACTGAATCCCTCAACCCCCAAGAAAAGCTGGGTCTATGGATGCCTCTATCTACTCTTTTATCACCCAAAGACGTTCTGATAGATAAAAGAGAATTCAAAATTCTTATTAACTCATTTGGTCTTAGTTTCAGCGCACACTACAGTGTAAACCAAAGTAAGAACATGGTACAAAGTAAGCGTAAAAAAATTTTGACTAAGCTGGAAAAACTGACCAGGCTGAAAGGCTAACTCTTGCATGTAGCTAACATTCCCCAATAGCATGCAAAGATTAAGCAACCTCAGAAGAGTTTCAGACAGACTTTGATATTTATAAATATCTAATTCAGTAGTGACATCATAGTGCTCGATGGATTGGACAGAAGGGCTACAGATTTGAATAACTGTTCTGTTTGCATCAATATGCCAACCTGTGACTAGTGATGAAGGGACATAACCCAGAGAATAGGATTATGAGGAGCTCAGGGTAGAGTGTCCGAGATCCAGGGAAATACTTTATTTTCAGTAGAATACCAGGTATAGGGCAAAGAAAATCTAGATATAGGAAAAGAAGCAAAGACTGAATCAATGGTGGTAAGCTGGATTTAAGAAAGCTGTGTCTTGACAGGTACTCAGGGATGCCAACCACAAAATAGGCAGAGTTATAAAAGACTTATGGCAGGCAGGTGACCCTATGTTCTGGAGGGCTGAGACAATTGACGAACTCAGAATTTAAAGGTAGAAAACCTATGTAATTTTAGCTAATTGTCTTGACCAAAATTTTTGAAGCAGTGGGATCATAACCACAGCATCTCTCACACCCAGCTCCCCATTACTAAAAGTTCACTGTATGTCAGGCGTGTATGTTCTATATATTCTGTGGTTCAATCCTCCCAGGAATCCTAGGAAGTAAGCACTATTATTGATTCTATTCTAAAATGAAACACTGGAAGAAAAGGGAAGTTATGGAATGTGTCCATGGTCACAGAGACAAAAAGTCAAGACTGACTCCAGAAACTACAAACTTAACCACCAGATTATACTGTTTTCTTTCTTTCTTTTTTTTTTAATTTTCTGGACCACATGAGCAAAAAACAACCTACTGGCCCTAATGCAGAGACATCACTGAAACCATCCACTATAGCCAACCAACTTCTTTGTGTGTGTGTGCCCCTGGGTTTTATAATATGTACTGTGTTTTCCCTTGAGTACCAGAGCATTTTCAGAGACATCCTATGAAGATGTAATGGTTCCTAATATGTTGGAATCCAGTTGGTATCGCAGGAAAACCAAAGATTCTTTCAAATCAACACATGTGAGAGTTCTTTTTTTTTTTTTTATTCATTTCACAAAATCAAAACGACCCAGAGTGAGGGCAATGTGTGTAGCAATGGAGGTTATCAGTCATTCTTCTAAAATATTTTGAGATACCTGTAAATTCAGAAGCAATTTTAAGTAATACAGAAAATCCATGTGACTTTTAGACAGTTTTCCCCAATGGTTCTACCATTTTTCAAAACTTATATTTGTAAATGAAAATGTTATTAAATGGTATGCATCATGCCATTTTGAAATTTTCCAGCAAACATTGGGCATTTGGGATTACCATAATAGTTTTATAATATGGCAATGAGCTATAATTATATTTCCTCCAATGCATTAGTCCTAGATTCAGATGCTTTTATTTAATTCAATTATGGGTTGTTTGTGAATTATATTTCAAGCAAATGAGGGTATGATAAATTATTAGCAACCTCTAGCTAATAAATCCAGCACATTCTTCACAAAAAGCTAATTTATTTAAGTGTGTATATATATATATATATATATATATATATATATATATATATATATATAATGTTTGACAAATGACTCCTGCTTGGATGATTTATCAACTTAGTGTGAATTGATATTACAAAAGCCAGCTAGTAGTTCTATTTTACATTTGGATCGTCCCTTAAAGGCTGAGAGAAGGATGGCAGAAAATATAATTCTTTTTCAAGAGATTAAGATTTAAAAAGAAAAGTTTGCGTTAAGTGCATGTTAAGTACATGTTATAAATGAATACATATTATGAGAATATAGTTCAAAAAATAGAAAAATTATTTTAAAAATAATAAAAATACACAAATTATTTAAGCCAGAAATCATAGAAATTATACATGGTCATTGAAGAGTGAAAAAGTATCATTAATACTATGTAAGTTTATTAGTAAATTGTACACCCGAAAATTACTAGTTACTAATAATAAATCAGTTATTATTAGTTACCAGGATTGTTACAAAAAAAAAAAACCAACTCCTGTAGTCACCACAAACAATTTATAATGTATACACCTAGGCCCTAAACAGTGATTTACTTTTTTAATAATCACCATGATTTTAATGTAGAGCCAAACTTGAGAAACACTAATTACATTCTTTGATTGAGAATCTCAATGTATTAATTCACTTTGCAGCATAATATGTAATTGTGTTATATCAATTTATGACAACTAATAGATAGATCAATATTGCCATGTCTATATCTATATATCATGTATCTATGTCTATCTATATCACACATACAGATATATAAAAATAGCATAATCCACTGACCTATGGTTCTATTCCCAGCACTATACTAAAGAAAGTGATTAATTTTCAAGTCTTCTGTTTCTTTATTTATAAAAAATGATTAATCTAAATGACTTTTAAAATCTCTCTGGTTCTCAAACCCTAATCTAAGATTAGTGCTTAATCTTTAGGGAAGAGGGCAGAAACCTCATATTTAACTGAAGGGTTATTCTCTTGTCAGCTATCCATGCTCCAAGAGATTTTGAAATACTGTACCTCCCTCTTTACAACTACCAATAAGACACACTAAAAAGAGGCAGAGAAAATAAGATTATAAAAGTCAGAAATGATCTTCTTCTTTTTTTTCATTCTTCCATAACACCTCAGGTAAGACTGCCAGGAGAAGTTGCTCAAGGATATCATTTTCAGGTTCCTAATCAGTTTGCAGATATAAGAAGCTTGTTTAGTTATCAATTGTTGCATAAGAAACCATCCTCAAACTCAATAGCTTAAAGTAACAACTATATCATAATAACTCATGAATTTATGGACTATTAAACTAGATGGTTCTTCTACTCTATGCAACACTGACTGAGGTCATTCAATGGTACTCAGTGAGCTACTGGGACAGTATGGGGGTCCAAATAGTTTTACTCAACTGTCTGGAGTCTTAAGCTCCTTGCAAGGCTTGGCTCAATGAGGAACATCTTCCTCTTGGGGCTTAGTCTCAGAGCTAAGCATTTCTCATAGTCTTAGGGCTTCTTCAGGTCATCTCTCCAACAACACATCAGACTTCTTGTGTGGAGCCTGAGAGCTCTAAGACTGTATATTTTAAGGGACAAGAAGAATAAAGTCCTGGTTTCTTAAGACTTTGGGCCCATCAGCTGACATAGGATCAATTCCACTGTATCAGTCAAATCAGTCACTGAGTCCCCTCAAATTGGAGGGAAGGAGAAATAAAACACAATGTCAAAATGGAAGGAATTCAAAGAAATTGCAGCAACCCTGAATCAGCAACAAAGTCTATCAATGCATCCATCCAACATAGGGAGGTATTTAATTGCACTGCATTCACTGATTTTTAATCCTAGCTCTACTGCTCTCTGGTTCAGTGATTTGAGGCAAACAGTTCTCTGAACCAGGCTTGAGATTCTGTATCCGTAAAATGAGGTTAGTGATAATGCTGCATACATCATAAGATAATTGTGAGAATTAAATAGGAGAATTTGTGAAGTGAAAAGTACACAGTATCTGCCACATAGATGATGGCTATAATGTGATTATTAGTTATAAGAAATTTTGCTCAGTATTTCAGGATGCTATAAAGATGTTTCAGATCAGGGGTCTATGTGTGAAATGTTCGTATTCAATGAAGATGAGTGCTCTAGAGTTGAAAGAAAAAATTACTTGCTGACTTGGGTTCTTGGAGAAAGCGTCATGAAGCAAAATCCCGAAGGCTGGAAAAGATGGACACAACTGTGCCCTCTTCTTGAAAGAGAAATGTACTGATTTCCCCAACAATATAGAGAAATGCTTAAGTCTGTTTCACAAGTTTATTTCTTCTTCTATTAAGGAAAAAGCAAACAAAACATCTCTATGTGCCATTTGTAACCATATAGGTAACTCTCAATTTCACCCACGTTCCCCCTCATCCACCTTCCTGGAACACTCGTTCTCCTTCTTAAAAGAATCTATTCAGCATTACATTTTTTTTTAAGATTTTATTTATTTATTTGACAGACAGAGATCACAAGTAGGCAGAGAGGCAGGCAGAGAGAGAGAAGAGGAAGTAGGCTCCCTGCTGAGCAGAGAGCCCGATGCGGGATTCGATCCCGGGACCCTGAGACCATGACTTGAGCCGAAGGCAGAGACTTTAACCCACTGAGCCACCCAGGCATCCCCATCATTACAGCCTTTGCAAAGAATTCTTTGATACTCTAAGGCTTAATGAGTCCCCTCACCCCAGAGTCCCATAGCAATTTCTTGAATTTTCATTGTATATATTATGTAATATTGTCATTAATTGTCTAGGTACAGTACCTGTGTGTATCTCTCTACTCTTCACCAGCCTATGAATGCTTCGGGGATGGGACCTGTACAATGAGTGCACACGCATCTAGTTTGGTCATAACAATACACCAAAAGGGAGCCATATAGATTAACATACCTTATGTCCTTACTGCTCAAGCATTATCCTTAGACCAGAAACCTCACAATCACCTAGGTACTTGTAAGAAATTCAGAGTCTTGGGACCTGCCCATCATCTATTGAGTCAGAATCTGCATTTCAGTAAGAGCCACAGAATACCCCTTTGTACATTTATATTTTATTTTTTTTAAGATTTTATTTATTTATTTGACAGACAGAGATCACAAGTAGGCAGAGAGGCAGGCAGAGAGAGAGAGGAGGAAGCAGGCTCCCTGCTGAGCAAAGAGCCCAATGCAGGGCTCCATCCCAAGACACTGGGGTCATGACCTGAGCCGAGGCAGAGGCTTTAACCCACTGAACCACCCAGGCGCCCCTGTACATTTATATTTTAAAAGCATTGTCCAGGCATAAACTGCAGAATGGATGTCCTTCATTAAAATGTACCTCATGTTTTCTGATAGGAAATAACTGGAGACATATTTCAAACCTCTTTCCCCATTTTTGAAGCCAAATAATTAATCTAGTATAGTCTGGTTAAAACTCAGAGGTTTACTTTTTGACATTTATATATACTTTTTTTAACTCATGGACAAATTTGTGGTTTGTCCCCTTGCCCTAGTGCTGACACTAACATTATCCTCAAAACTTGTAAAGTTTCACACATTATTCAGAGCATGGAAAAGGAAGAGAAAAATTCTGCTTTAAGAAAGTATACTTTTTTTTGCCATTTTATCTTGTTTATTTGAAACTTCTCTCCTGGCTGGCTGTTCACATCCATTGCATTACCTGGGGAAGGTGATAGAGTGGGGAATGGATTGATGAGGAGAAATGAGTCTCGAGGAAACTATCAACATCCTCTTCAAATGCAGAGCAAAAAAGAATATGTCCTTTAATCTGACTCGGGTCCACAGCAAAAGGTGTGGCAAGAGTCATAAATAAAAGTCAGAGACCCTGGCATCTGACAGCCAGATGATATTGCTCATGGATTGGGATTCAGAAGAGATGTCTTGGTTTGGAGCTGCATTCTGCTGCCCTGGAAATGCTGCCCAGTGTCCTGTCTGGCTTCAGGAAATGTATTTCATCCCAGAAAGCCCCTTTCTGGTATCAACATGCCTTTAGGAGGACAAGTCTTATTCAAAGCCCAACATGAACAATAGTGATGTGATTTCCCTTCATTTATTGTGTAGCTTACTATGTCACAGACACTATCCTAAGTGTTTTACCTATGTTAGCTCATTTTACCGTCACAGTAGCTCTGAAAGGCTGGAATAATTATCCCCATTTTATAGGGAAGGAGATTGAGATCCACAGTGGCAAAGTGGTTTTTCTCACGGTCTTATGAAGAAATCATGGTTTTTGATCATCAAAGTTTATTACATTTGATTTTTTATGTCTAAAATAAATTGTTAGAACTAATAAATCAGAAGATGTGGTAATGGGTACCAGAAAAACCTTAATAATTAGGGATGTTGTCAACAGAGACACATCAGGGACTACAATGTCCAGTAGATGAGGACTGATCTATAAAAAAGTCATTTAGATGCTAACACCAGTTTCTTATGACCATGAGATATAAATCCTCCACAAGTGTTTATTTGCAACTATTGGTCTCCATAGTGCTTAGTGGAGAGACCAGTAAGAAGGCCTCACAGAGAAGCACTCCAGGACCTCACAAGTCTGGACCAGCAGATTCTCCTATAGATGGTTCAAGTGAAAGTGAAATCTCTTTTCTGGGAGGGAGAGCAGCCCCTCAAGCATCAAATCATGTGTCCTGAGTAAGTCCACAAACTCCCTCTAGCTCACTGCTATGGAGGCTGAGCTCTTGTTGTTTGTGTTTGTTTCCAGGTGATCAGAGTATATGTAGAAACGTGACAAGCTCTTGTCAGTTACTCTAGGGGTGGAAGGTAGAGAGAGAAGGGGCTTTGAATGCCCCGGAGAGAAGCTTTGAATGCCCCCGAGAGAACCCTGTATACCTCTGAACAGATACCACTTAAATAGCCAGCACATCAGAATGACAGTTCAAAGTGGATGCCATTTTATCCCCAATACACATCCCAATTATAGTGTCATTTCTTTCACCATGAGCTGACTGGGTCATCTTTCATGACATTCAACCTTATAGTCATATTGTTCAGTTGTTTCCTCACCATTGCAAAAGTCCTCCCCTACTATCCTCTGGTTAACAGTTTTTGCTTTGTCTGCTTATTTTTTAAGTGCTACTATATGTATTCTCTTTTTTGGGGGAGTGACCTAAAGCATTACACACAACATAGCCACATAACACATTCTAAGTTGAATGTCTGTCCCCAACTTCATTCCATGTTCGAATTTTGCTGTAAAGATGAGAAATAAAACCAAAACGTAACTTGAGAAATCAACAAGTTAATTTTTGTTCTGAGAATGAAAAAGTAGTGAAATCCACCTTACTTACTCCACAAGGAAAATCAGAAGGTGAAGAAAGGGCAGAATGGGAGGAGTAGTGTGGCAGGGTACCAGATTAGACAGGAGTAAGCCTGAATTCTGCCTCCACCATTTGTTGGCTGTGGGACCCGGAGCAAATCAATCTTCAAGTCTCAGGTTCTTATTTGTCAATGGGGCATACCCTCGCTAACATAAAGGGGTTTTGCAAAGAGTAAAGAATAAATTAAGGAAATGGACTAACAACTATAGAGTCTGTGAATCCTAGACTATCAAAATTATAAGCTGAATTTGTAAAAAAAATTATTAAATCCCCTTCTTAGGTGGGGTCCTCTGGAAGTAGACTCTGGAATGTAGGTTTTCCTAAAGGAGGTTTATTGAAAAGTACATTTACAGTCAACACATGTAAGGAAGTGAGCTTGGGAGAGAGAGGTAGACTGTGATATAAGTTTAACACAGGACTCTGCTGGTCCCAGGGGAATCTTTGGAGTTGAGGCAGTCCATCAGAGCTGTTTAAACCGAGGCAAGAGAATTCAGTATGTTCCCCATCATCCTCCTTACTAGGGTCCTTGGGGAGAATTGTAACCTTGGGTAGGACACTTCCCTTCAGCAGAGTACAATTCTGGAGAGGGACACAGAGGTGAGACTCAGCAATTAACACTCCTGGCAAAGGGAGAAATAAGTGTCTCTGTCCTGGAGCAAGAATCTGGAGACTATACTACCCACTACAGGATACTATACTATCCTGGACAGATACTATACTATCCACTACAGATCCCAAAGTTCCATTGACAGAATTCTGGATCCAGGCCCTTGGAAGACCCCACTCCTGTCTAAATCCAATGAGACAATATCAATGCTGTTTGCCTTTGCACTTCTGGACAAAACCTCAGGGTGATCCTCTGCCCTGTATCTTATCATGATGCAGAATATCAGCTTTGTACACCCTAAATTGAGTGTGTAGGAATTAGATCAGTTTTGTCAGTAATAGATGCACCATGTCTCCCATAGCCCCTGCATATATTAGGGGTTCGATAATTATTGAATATGTGAATGAATGGATATACATAATGAACTGAATATACCCTAAAGACATACGCGGAAGAAGCCTGTACAAAGGAATCGTGGAGGTTTTCTTCACTAAAACACCAGATACGTTCTCAGAAGTTGCTCAAGTTGCTTCAGAGTTTATTCCATATGTTTTAAACAAACAAATAAAAAAGCACCAAAAGTCTTTTAATAAAGACTAAAGAATCCAGGAAAAAAATGTAATTCTGGAATTTAGTCTGTTTATATCCCATAATGAGTATAGCAGCAAGGATGCTTTTTACAATACTCTTTAGAGCTCAGCAGGGTTAGAAGGGGGTGGGAAATGTCAGAAATCCATTTCCCTGGATGTCAGCTACCAATTTTCTAGCAATCAGAAAAGAGAATTACCTTCATAATATCTATCATTAAGTAATGTCAGTCCAATATTACTAAGAAGACACATACAGGGCACAGGGAAAGCTACTTATCCAGTGTATTCCATGGACACCTTGGCCTGGCTAATGCTTTTCACATTAGACCACAGGTTGAGGTGACACTTGCCTAGAGCTTGAGAGCAAATAAATTTATGTAGCTGAAAATTACATGTAGCCTTCCCGGTAAAATACCATTTCTCACATTTCAAATTTAACATGATTTACATGATGAAAAACACATTTATGAGCACCAGCTAGCACTTCCATGCCTTTGATTTTGGGTAATTATTTTTACGCTGAAAGATTTTTACCATTTTCCTATTACTTTTGCCCATAAGCATGCCAAGTTATTCTTTTCCATTCTCTTCCTCTCTTTAAAGGACATAAATAGAGATTTCTCTAAAAATTATTTTCAGAGGCAACTGATTGCCCAAAAATTGATCAGGAAAGTGTTCTATTTCTGCAGCCTGAAGAGCATATTCCAATCTTACAGAGCCTGGCTTAGTGACAGGCAGGCAGAATCACATGGGTGTCTGAGTTCTATTTAAACCACCTTCCGATGTGTTCACTGACAGCTTTCACCAAGGCCAGTGCAACAGTTCCCACTGGGCTCTCTGCTTCCCCTCTTGGCTCTCGCTACACAACAACCAGACAAAGGTTATTAAGTGCAAATCAGATTTTGTCACCTCTCTGCTTAGACTGTTTCAATGGCTTCTCCTGACTCTTAAATGAACTCAAAAGCTCGTGCTATGTCCTTAGTGGTACTCATGATCTGACTCTAACTCTTCTACCAGGATAAACTTATGAGAGTTTTGAGACACCAACTGAAGGCAAATAAACTGGTATTCGTCTGCATGGTCATGGTCTAAGAGATTTCTCCTGAAAAGCGACTGGCAGGTCTCCAACCACCCCATCTCAGATTGCCCATGAACCGCTCCTCTCTCTGTCCATATGCTCCTAATCTGTATCTTAAATAAACTTCTTGCTTGTTTGTTACTAAACTTGCCTTTGGCACTGAAATAGGAACAGAGACTATGGAAGTGGCTTAGATCTTAGAAAAGTATAATTTTTACCCTACTGATTCTTGCATTTGATCTTTTTTATGGCTTTTAATCTAGCATCAAAGATTGACAGCTTATGACAAGATTCTAAACCATGCTAGCCCATTAGAGGCACATAATAGGAATCAGAAGAAAGTTCTTTATGTGCTTAAGCAATGAATATGCTGTATAGGGAAGAGCTCATTTGCTATAAGCCCCATAAGCTTTCTTGCTCTTAGTTATCCATCCGTAAGTGTCTTTTTCACTACTGAGGCCTAGACATGTTTTGGTGCTTGTGGTAACTGGGTGGGACCAGTCAACATTCTACCTTCCATGTAATTCCTCTGATAAACAACAGAGTAAAAATTTTAGAAACCCTCCATGAGTACTGTGCTTGTATCAGGAACTAGGAGATAAAAGAATTTACCGTAACTGTTTGAGTCCCACAGGAGGTTCAGGAAGGAGAGGACCCTGGGCCAGAAACAGCAGACAGTGGTGATGAAACAGCAAGAGCTGGAGCTGCCACTTAGAAGCTGCACAGAAAAGGAAAATGTAATGAGCAAAGATGAAGCCCAATGACCAAGAACCTCTCAGAGCCCTGTGGAAGCCTCCTCCCTTCCTTATTTGTTTGCTCAACAAATATTCAAGAATATGGTCAAGTCTAGTGATCTACTGAGCTACAGCACAGGGTACTCAAGCTCTACTGCACAGAAATATTTATAATTATCTAATTATATATAATGTCTGTTATTAATTAATACATGAGATCTTAAACTCTTCTCCTTCTAACACCTGTGAGAACAAGCTATTTGTCAATCAACCAAAATTTTCAATGCTAGCATAATGAAAGAAACTTCTCCATCTTCATCAGATTTATTGGATGACACCATTATAGCCATATCTCACACTGACAGGCAATCTATATTAATGTGAAGGTATTAAATTTTTTGTTGGGTGATTAAGCTTAGCTATGAAATAACAAGTGATAGAGATCATGATTTCAATAGTTTTGGAAATACATGTTGGAAGAACCCATCACTTGAAGGGAGTTATTTCTCAAATGTATCTCTTCTGTGGTTTCAGAGGAATAAAAATTTCACAATTTAAAAAAAAAACCTATAAATTCTCATAAGTACATATGCAGTGCCATCAAATGAGCAGTCTGGAGGGCTGAGCAAGAAAGGTGGGAAAGAGTTCTTATATACATTTCCAGGGAAAGTTCTTACACATTTTTCCTACAAAAGTGAGAAATAGCACTTTCATTGGAGAAGATAAATCTCAAAATCATCATCTTTATGGTTTAGTTAGCAGTTATTATAGTCTGAATTTGAAATGTTTCATTTTGAGGGAATGGTGAAAGCCACTCAGCAAACTCTCAGAAGCAGGAGAGATTTAGAATCACAATCTTCTGCTCTGGGATTTATGCCAATTCCCTCTCTCTGCAGGATATAATCCCTTCTTGGATTCACAATGGTGTGCCTACTGAAAAGGGTCTCTGGGGAAGTCCGGAAGTGCTTTTGGGAAAAACACCAAAGAAATTACCAAGGCCCATTGATCCTATTCACTACCACCACAGCACTTTTAGAACTAGACTTTTGATTACAGTACTATTTTGCTTTCCACAGTACTTACTAAATTTGAAGAGTTAGACAACATATTTAAGCTCTGCTGATTTTCCATGTCTACCAGATTGGTTAATAATCCTACATTCTTGGTAGAGTAGTTTTGAATTAAATGAGTAAATAAAACACTCCAGGAAGAGCCTGGCTTAAAGAGCAAATTCAGAAGTAACTATCACACTAACACCATCATCACCAACACCATTATCATCACCATCATCACCATTGTTACCACCGTAATGACCAATCATCAACAATAAATTCTGAGCTATTCAGGGTTGATTTCATGATGGAGGAAATTGTGATGCCTCAGAAAGTAACACTAACTTTATTTCCTGGATATTTTGCTATGTTATGTGCTTCATGTTCTGAGTAAATAAAATGATCTCTTCAACTTTGATAACATAACGTTTGGACTTAGGGAATTGGTCATGAGGGGAGAGCAGCCATACACTGGCAAGATATCAAAATGGAAAACCACCTCTGAGATGACAGGTATGAGAGTCTTCCCAACAGGAGGGCTCCAAACTGGATGTTAGCAAGTACACCAAACAAAACCTCCCTTTTTAGAATGTGAATACAGAGAAGTTAGCGATGAGCAGTATGGTCAGTAAGCTTGACTATAACCAAAATGAACCCATGAGGTTTTTATGGCTCTAACTGAGGACCTAGAAATCCCAATCTTAGTGCAGGTAGCCAGTGTTTTAGAAGAAAACATCTTCTGAAAGACAACTTTTGCTGCCCTATAGTGTGTGTGTATATATCTATATCTATAGCATCTATATCTATATCTATATCTATCTGTATGCCTACCTAGAATACATCCCATTGGTGAGGTGCAATATATGTCTCTTCTTTTAAGAGCCTCAGTGGCATTATATTTCACTCACAGTGTATGTCTCTTATTCCCTGTCTTGACACACAAGTTCAGCATCTCCGAGCATGTGTATTTCAATGAGAAGTCTTGAATTTTGTCTCTCTCCTTATCTTTCCATTTTTCTGGTACACTTCCCTGTTCCTCCCTTACTGTGGTTCCCTAGAATCAATCCCAGTGAAGGATATCCCTGCAGTGAGAGGAATTAGTTAAGAAATAATTACTGTGTAGAATTTTTAGAAATTTTCCACTTCTAATCTTTGTAATTCTTTTGGAATTGTCAATTATATGATCTCTATTTTTCCAGCATCAGGGATGAGCACCTGACTCGACCAGTCCAATGAGAGTACCCTATCCCCTTATATCTTATACAGTGATTGGTCTGCTGTTGAGCACTGTACTAATTTTCCAGGTTTGTCACAACAAAATACAATAGACTATGTGGCTTAAACAATAGAAATTTATTTTCTCATAGTTTTAGAGGCTAGAAGTCCAAAACCAAGATGGTAGCAGGTTTCATTTCTCCTAAGGTCTCTCAGCTTACAAATGGCTGTCTTCTGACTGTGTCTTTACAGTCTTTCCTCTGTGTATGTGCATCCCTGGTATCTCCTTGTGTATTCACATTTACTTCTCTTCTAATAACACCACTTAGATTAATTAGACCCCTGTAATGGTTGATTATATGTTCAGTTTGGCTGGGTCACATTGCCCAGATATTCGGTCAAATGTTATCCTGTGTTTTTCTATATGGGTATTTTTGGATGAGATTTACACTTAAATCTATGCCTTTGCATAAAGCAAACTAACCCTCCATCATGTAGGTGCACCTCATCTGATCAGTTGAAATCCTACATAGAACAAAGACTAACCTTTTCCAAGCAAGAGGGAATTCAGCCAGCAGACTGCCATCAGACTTCATCTTTAACACTGGCTTTTCCTGGTTTGCCAGTATTCTGACTTTAAACCCAAAGTGCCACTCCTCCCTGAGCCTCTAGCCTGACAGACTTCCCCACTAGATTTTGTGCTCCCCAAGCATCCATAATCACATGAGCTAATTCCTTAAGTCTGCCTGTATATATATATACATATTCTATTGGTTATTTTTCTCTGGAGAACCCTAATACAGAACCACACACATGACCTCATTTAATCTTCTTTCATTAACATTATAATGTATTATTTGTTTCAGGGGTACAGATCTGTGATTCATTAGTCTTACACAATTCACAGCACTCACCATAGCACATACCCTCCCTAATGTCCTTCCCCCAGCAACGCCATCCATTTCACCCCCTTCTCCTCCAGAAACCCTCAGTTTGTTTCCACGGATTAAGAGTCTTTTATGGTTTGTCTCCCTCTCTGGTTTCATCTTGTTTCATTTTTCCCTCCCTTCCCCTATGTTCCTCTGTCTTGTTTCTCAAATTCCTCAGATCAGCAAGATCATATAATAATTGTCTTTCTGTGATTGATTTATTTTGCTTAACATAATACCTTCTAGTTCCAACCATGTCATTGCAAATGGCAAGAATTTGTGTTTTTTGATGACTGCATAATATTCATATATATATATATATATATATATATATATATATATATATATATATATATATTTTCACCAATACCTGCTGTTTCCTGACTGGATGATTTGAACCATTCTAATTGGTATCTCATTGCAGTTTTGATTTGTATTTCCCTGATGCTAGACTTCATTTAATTTTAATTACCTCTTTAACAAACTCACATTCTAAGATACTGAGGGTTAGGGCTTCAATATATGAATTTTGGAGGGAAATTATTCAGGCCATAAAATGAAGGCCAATTGTAATCCCTTACTGGCATTGATATAGATACCAAGGGAGAAATACTTGGACTCTTACA
This sequence comes from Mustela erminea, assembly GCF_009829155.1. Classification (NCBI taxonomy): domain Eukaryota; kingdom Metazoa; phylum Chordata; class Mammalia; order Carnivora; family Mustelidae; genus Mustela; species Mustela erminea. The sequence goes on from NC_045627.1 coordinate 71,845,170, forward strand.
CTGGAATGATAAATTTAAAGATCTTATAAATACAGGTCTGCTAGATACCATCTTGCTGCCTGATAGGAAGCATGCTGAGAAGAAAATCAGCCCAAAAGAAATTAAGCCAAGATGAAGGTTGAGAAAAACCTGTACAATATCATATGAAAAATGGAACCTAGCTCTATCTAAGGTCAAATATTGGACTTTCACATATGAAAGCTAAAGATAGAAAGAATCTTTCTTTGATGCTCCTAAATTTAAATAATCAAATATAATATTTTTTCAATTACATGTCTAAAATACTTGACCATTATTATATCCATTTCATCTGAAGTTAGCTCCCTTTGGTCTAGTCTCTCATTGTTCCTTGACCAGACAATTACAACAGCCACTTGTCTCTAGTCCCACTCTCTCCCCAAGATCTATCCTCCATACCAAACTTCTGATAACACGTCCCTTTCTCATTTGTGAGTCCATCCCTTCCCCTACTCTTTCAATCCATGTGGCTCAGTGGTGTTAACTCCATTTCAGCAACCTGGGTGACACATAATCTATACCCAGCCAGTCAACAGTACATGGCAACATTGACTGACACAGGAATGAGCATGTCACCCAGTCAAACTAACCACAGACAATAATGTTTAATTCCAGGACTTTTTCATCACTGTTAAGGGAGTAGGTGCACACTTCCATCTGCAAATAAACCAGAGGAAATGTAGCCCAGGAATGACCAGCACCCAACTGTGACCAAGATGAAAATCCTCACTGACGATGGAGAAAACACAAAAATGATGTTAACAGAGTTAACACTGAGCAACAGAGTTGGAGAGAAACCAGACCCTGAAGACATCTTTTAAGCCCTTGTAACCAGCTATGCGTGACCCTACTGCCAAAGAGTGTGATTTGACTGGTCTATGAAGAAGCCCTAAAACTTAAGTTTCAAAAGTACTCAGATACTTTATACAGTTTCCTTTGTGAAACCATGGCACACTTTCCCTCTAACTTTACTCCTGACTCAAATTTCCCACTAACCCAGCTTTTTGACCAGGTGTAAAGGCTGAGCAAACCTATCTGGTTCTCCATCTAGCCCTGTGAATCTGAGTCTGTGGCCTTTTGAGCTAGAGGTTTTTCTCACAACTTTCGTACTGCCTTTTATTTTCCAAATCCATGCTAGATGGTTTCTAATTATTTCTAAATGTATGTGTTTAAGATGGGTTCTGGAGAAGATAGCATTCATTAACTCACAGAGACATGCATTCAAATTTGAGCGTTTCTTCAATAGTTTTCTTTTAATGCTAAATTTATTTTGATAATACTTTTTTTTAAAGATTTTATTTATTTATTTGAGAGAAAGACAGTGAGAGAGAGCATGAGAGGGGAGAAAGTCAGAGGGAGAAGCAGACTCTCCAAGGAGCAGGGAGCCTGATGTGGGACTCGATCCCAGGACTCTGGGATCATGACCCGAGCTGAAGGCAGACGCTTAACCAACTGAGTCACCCAGGCACCCTTGATAATACATTTAAATAAAGTTGGTGCTGATGATTCTGAGTTCTTTCCTTGATGATTCTAATAGCAAAACATATGTTCTTACTCAGAAATTCTTTCTTTGAATCTCTCTGCGGAATACCCTGTACTTACTTGTTTGTTTTGTGTACTTTATAACAGCCTTTGGCCAAGAGTATGGAACCTGACATAACACTGTTCATTTCAGAAAGATGGGTAAAGCATAAAATTCACTTAAAAAAAAAAAGAGCAATGTCACTAAGAAACAAAGGGAAAAGGAGCTAAAATGTGTATATAAGAATGGCAAGTATAGCCCTGAGGTTTGAAGATGATAAGAGAGAGATTGCATTGCAGGTGGAATATTCTCTAAACCTAGTGAGAGTTCTCACATAACAGATAAAATGAAGGAAGTAGAAAAAAGTGAAGAGAGTGAGCGGCAGAGATACTTGAGAACAATGGTTATAACCCACAATATGTTTAGGGTCTCTATTAAATTTCTCAGCTTATTTACCTCCCTTTCAAATTTTTTTTGTCCCTTTCAAATTTTTATCTCTTTACCTCTCATACAAAATTGGAAAATAATTTTGGAGTAAAGAGGGCAATATCTCCATTTCATAATTAATCGCATTAATAACACTTTCTTTTATGAATCCTTTCATTTCTATGACTCATCTTTTCCCCAAGACCAATCTCCAAAAGCTGCAAGAAGGTAGTTTTATCATTGCTCTATGGAAGACATTATTCTATGGAAGACATCAATCTGTTGTGAGTGAAGGTCACTAGTCTAAGTCAACCTCATCCTCAGCCCTTCCTGCCCCATTCACTATCCAGCCATGAAAAATATTCCAAACCATAATAAATCCAGATTGAGAAGAAATCATATTATGGAAATTGAAATAATGCACACAATTATAAAAGACTGAGTTTTATTGGGACTTCTATCTCTTCTGAATGCCCTAAGTATATACACTTCCTATCCCCATGAAGGGGTGTATACACATCAACATTGGTGCAACGTACATGGTAGAAAATATATTTTTATTGAATGAATGCTTGAATGAATAAAATGAGAGTAACTAGGAGGCCAAATCAACATGTAGAACAATCTTTAAAGTTTCTTCCTTACTTGTATTATTATATTATATTGCCTTTCATTAAAGTTTGCTCTATAATGGGTGCCTGGGTGGCTCAGTAGGTTAAGTGACTGCCTTCGGCTCAGGTCATGATCCTGGATATGGATAGAGTCTCCCACTGACCTCTCTCCTCTCATGTTCTCTGTCTCTCAAATAAGGAAAAATCTTTAAAAAAAAAAAAAAAAAGTTGGCTCTATTCCCAGAGTCAAGTTTAGAATAGGAGAAAAGCAGGATTGTCTTAGTTCTGACCTGAGCCTCCCACCGGCAGGCAGATAGGATTAGCATATAATTTCTTAAAGGGGTATTCCCAAGAGAAACCAGGAGGGGAGTGAAAGAAGCAGGGAGAGAAGGGAATGACACAAAGCAGCATTCAATTTTAAGCAGCATACTAGTCTTCAGTGATGGAAGCTGGGGTTCTGCAGCAGAATTACAGAGCAGAGTCTGTCCCATCTCTAGGCAGGAAAACTGGGCTTTCATATTCCTTCAGGAGTGCCCCACAAGTCTCAAGATGGAATAAAACTGCCAGGCATTTCTGGCTTCTGGTTTGCCTAATCAAAGTAATTCCAGAAGCCAGATGATAGGCCTCTAAACAATTCACAGGTATCAACCCTTAGGAGAAGCTCACCGAAACAGAGGAACACAGGACTTACCCACAGAACTGGTACAGGAGATCTGGGGGACATCAACAATGTCTTCTACAATATTGAAAACAAATGAGAAAAGATGAAAGCACCTACTCTATTATCAAAAAAAACTGAGTTTAAGTTTTCCCTGAGCACTTAATTGCCTATATCACATTAGGCAAGTCACTACATCTCCTTGATCTTTGTTTTCCTCATATGTAAAATGCATATGGTAATAACACCTGCCCTATGTTTATAGGACTAAATTAGAAAATACATATAAACCAAACACTATCTTCTGCATGATAACCACTCATTAAATGTTAATATATCATCACCATCCTCCTCACCATCCTCACCATTGCTAGTGACAGAACATTTTTTAGTAAATTTCAATATATTGATATCCCTCCAGAGCCTGAATTCCAAGCTGTCTTCTTGTTTTTTGTTGTTGTTTTTTTTTTTTCCTGGTCCTAAAATGTGTAGTTCTCCAACTCAGTTTTTCAACCTCGAGAAACACTTTAGCTCTCCTCCTCTTCATCCTTCTCTTCCACATCCGTCTAATACTCACGTTTGTGTTACTCTTGACCTTGACTTTGGAGCCAACCAACTCACTCTTTAGCCAACACTGGGCTGGTCCAGAGAGGGGCATGGATCCAAAACAAATGAATATTGTCAGTTATCCATGTCCTGAAATTAATGGAATTATTGCCATCAACTTGGAAGACCTGGCAGAAAGCGAAAGTGACAGACTTCTGGCAAGGACAATGTTGGTATGAGGAGGCATCTTAAAACTCCTGCAACCTGAAACCCCTGAGGCTCACCACTGCTGAGGGTCTTGGAGAGCCTCATAACATCTGAGGCATCCTTTCAAGGGCCTTAGCTTGTAAATTAATTTAAGGAGAGATGAGGAAAACAGTACGTTTTCAAGGGAACATCTTCCTGGGTACTTCCAATACTTAGAAAACCAGCTGAGAGAACTTCGACTTTTAAGGTTCCCACAAGACTTGTCAGGTTCGTCATTGGTTCCACCTGCTTGGGTTAGGACAGCCCACCGTGTTCTTGTTTAGAGAGTCAAGTCTGTTCCCATCTATCACCTTAAACCCTTTCTTGGATTTTCTGGTCCTTCGCTCTAATCATGTAAGGAGTTGTGAGTTATGAATTATGAATATTATGCCCTTTAACTACAGATATACCTGATAAACACAAAAGATTCTCAGAACCTGGCCCCAGCACTCAAGACAAGGACTCCAGCAAGGTACTGGAGTGGCTTAGCAGGGAAAACATTGCCCATCAGCATTTGTTACTGTTTTTGCCAAGATGGCTAATGAAACAGTAACTTGAAGATAACAGAAATGAAAACCAAATTACTCACTTTCTTAGAGAGATTATGTTTCATATTAGAAAATTAAAAAAGAGTTTGGTCTATTTTTCTCCCATTCAATTGATCTATAACAGAATCATCAGTTAACTTAAGATGCCAGTTTAACATAGACTAAGGATTCTTTGTTGAGAGATGCTTCTTGGAGGCACACCAATCGGATATGTATTGGGTTTTATATGACATTTTACTGCTATTCTTTTGCTCATCTAAGATTCCAAGTTGGCAAAGGAGATGTCAGGAAATAAGCACAGTTGCACCAAATTATCTTAAGTCTTAAAAGTGATAACACTAGAGCTTGAAGCCAATCTTGAATATACATATGAGCACATACAGCCCCAATCTGTAAATATGGTAGAGCATTAAATGAATAATGTATTGGAACATAAAATATTCAACATTCTGTGGATTACTTGTGGCTGTATGAAAAGGCAGGGTGGGAGGCATCCATCATTTCATAAAATTCAGCTCTGTATCTTGCCTCACAAGATGAGGAAACAACAAAACTTCAGCAGCTAGACTGCTGCAACCTAGCCTCTTGCTCCCTTACTGATTAGTTCCAAAGAGGAAAAGGATGTGAAGATTTAAATTGATGATACTGCTGTTTTGTTGTTCTTGTGTAAAAATCTGGAAAGAGAGAGTAAGGAAAAAAGAACTATAATGCCAAATATTTTCCAAGACCCAATGAATCAAACAACCAAAAGGTCTTAGTTTTTTACAGTTATACCTTCCACACTGTGCTTAGTGTTGAGGGACAAAACTACCTATTTTCAGAGAGAAGAGTCTAGTAGAAAAGGCAAGACTGTAATATATGTAAAATAAATTGGAAAAACATAGGACATTCTGAAGTTGTCAGAAAATATCTTGGATGGAGGGAGATACATGACAAAATGCTCATAAAATATCAGTAAACCCTCTTGTCTGAAGCAATGTCAAATAAAAGATAATTAGATTCCTGATGGGAAAAATGATTAAGCTGGCCCCTAGGTATAGTAGAACAACTCCAACTTTCAACTTGAACTTCTAAATTTAATTTTCACTCTAAAGTGTCCTTTAGAAAATGGGGGATACTTATAACAATTTCTACATAGTAGTGATGTTCGTGTTCTACTCTTTGTGTTGGTATGTCTATAATAAGAAAGGTCCCCAGGACCAATATTTCTCCTGTACCTCTACCTGTCCAATACTGCCTTTGTCTACCGGGGTACAACTAAAGTATTGCTTTCTCCATTGAGAAAGTAATACTTTCTCAAGTATTGCTTGAAGATTGAGAAATCTCCTCAAATGATTCAATCATTTGATGTTCATTTATGTTTTAAATGGAAATCTTGTTTCTTCCAAATGGATTGATATATATATATATATATATATATATATCAATGAAAAATGCTAGTTGATGTCATTTGATCATTTTTATCCAATAAAATGTTACAGGATGTGATACTCACTATTCTATAGCCCAATCCCTAAAAATCTACCCATTTATGACTTTCTTCTATGTCCTTTTCCCTCAGAGAACCATATGCTGAGGATAGCCATGTCCAAAGATGGAAGAAGCCTGGATCCTTGAGTCTGTGCTTAGAGAAGAGCTACTGAAGAGTATTCTCTGACAGCAATAGTCTCAGAAATATGAGTAAGAAATAGAATGTTATTATATTAAGTCATTGAGATTCCATGATCATTTGTAAAATAACTAATATTTATAACCCTATTTGTTTTTATTTATTTTTTTTTAAAGATTTTATTTATTTATTTGACAGACAGAAATCACAAGTAGACGGAGAGGCAGGCAGAGAGAGAGAGAGGGAAGCAGGCTCCCTGCTGAGCAGAGAGCCCGATGCAGGCCTCGATCCCAGGACCCTGAGATCATGACCTGAGCCGAAGGCAGCGGCTTAACCCACTGAGCCACCCAGGCGCCCCTGTTTTTATTTATATTTATCTTTTATTGAAGTATAGTATACTTCAGTATGTTTTGTTTTAATATGAAGTATAACATACATATGCATTGTATATACATACCAAAAACACCAAAATCAGTGTACAATTTGGTGAATTGTCACAAACTAAATACATCCATGCAATGAGCCCTAACATCAAGAAAAATAATATTACCTGCTTCCCAAAAAACCACCCACATGCCCTCCCAAAGCGATAGCCTGTTAGAGTTACCAGCATGATGGCTTCCAACAGCACAGATTAGATGCTCCTTTACAGAAATGGAGTCAGGAGACTATAGTTGAATGGGTTACTGGTAGAGATCTCTCCCGAGGTACACAACTCTCCTCACAATGGACTTGGCTTCATCCTCCATAGTAAAATCAGTGGTTTCTCATGGCACAGAGTACAAGGAGAGAGAGAGAGAGAGGGCTAAGCATCAGAACTTCTGTCTGGCTGGGTTGACAGGTAGAAGGCACCTAGGGAGATATCAGGGACAAAGGTGGTTGCAGAAGCACCACCTAAGTCTTTGTTCCCAAATCTCATTGCAATGTGCCTGTGAGCTTGTGCTGCCCAAATGAACAAAGAGAACAACTTCTTCCCAGAAAAAGGTCCTGCTATCTCAGTAGTAAGTTATTCTAATCCCAAACCCTAAATTTAGCTCATTAACTCTTATGACCCTAAAAGAGATAAGTTGAAGGCCAGGAAGAACATAAAGTGAAAAAAAATTTTTAAAGAAGGAAAAATAAAACATAAACTAGCACATACAGATTAAATATACAGATGCTGGAGTCATTCAGAGCTTGGTATAAAACACTGTCATACATTTGATTTGTAAACTAATACTCTGATTCGTTATTTTTTAGTATCTGCATAATTTTCCAAAGTACAGCTGTCCTGTAATTAAGCAAGCCATTGTTCCATTGGGATAAGTAGGTGGCTATAAAGCAGGTATCACAAGGGAGTATTTCTGGAGTTCTCCATTTACAGACACTCACTTTGTACTAACTTGCTTGCCAGTAATACAATGCAGTCATAAACATCCTTGTACATATACCTTTAAAAACCCGGAGCTCTTATTTTTATGGGAAAGATTCAAATAGTGGGCCTTTTGGGATAAAAGGTTTATGTAGTTTCAAGTTTTAACAGCTGTTACAAGATTGCTTTCAAAAAACATTCTGTAGCAATCTACACGTTCATCAGTAATGTGTGAGTATCTTTTACCCAAATTCCTGCCAGCAATAAGTGTTAGCCTTCTTAATTTTTGTTTCCTTTTTACTTTTCCCAAAATACAAAACAGAGAAAATAGGATAACAAACTCCCAAACACTCATCACCCAGTTTCACTGATATACAACCTCTGCAACCTTATATTTTTAAAAAGATTTATTTTATTTATTTTAGAGAGAGAGAGCACACATGAGGAGGGGAGGGGCAGAGGAAGAGGGAGAGAGAGAATCTTAAGCAGACTCCCCACTGAGTGCAGAGCCCTATGCAGAGCTCAATCCCAGGACCCTGAGCCCATGATCCAAGCTGACACCAAGAGTCACACACTTAACCAACTGTGCCACCCAGGTGCCCCTGCAGCTTAGATTTTAATTCCGTTTATATCTAGGCATCATTTATATCTAGAAAAAAATATCCTTTTTAGTGTATGGTTCTGAGACTTAATGAATGCATGTATGCACCACAGTACAACTACCCAGACAGTCACAATACAGAGCCTTCCAACATACTCTAAGGTTCCCTTGTGCCATTTTATAAACAAGCATTCCCTCCACATCCTTGTCCCTGGCAAGCACTGGTATGTTTTTCCCTATATTTTTGCTTTTCCCAGAATGTTACAGAAAGGCAATCATACAGAATGCAACCCTTTAAATCTGGTTTCTGCAATTTAGCATAATGCATTTGAGATTCATCCATATCATTACTCTACCAGTAGCATGTTCCTTTTTATAGCTGACTGGTATCCAATTGTGAGGGTGTGCGCCAGAGTTCATTTATCCATTCACCCATTGAAATTTGGGGAGATTATGCATATAGCTGCAATAAACATTGATGTCCAAGTGTTTGTATGAACATAAGGTTTTTATTTTTTATATAAAAACTTAGGAACAGAAGTACTGGGTCATATTGGTTAGTATATATTTCACTTTATATAAAACTGCACACCTGTTTTCCAGAGTGGCTATAATATTTTACATCCCACCAGCAATGTATGAGAGGTCTAGATTCTCTGTATCTTCACAAGTATGTAGTATTGTCAGCTTTTTTTTTTTTTTTCCAAGTCACTCAAAAACATGAGTAGGGTTTCTTATTGTGGTTAAATTTGCATTTTCCTAATAACGAATGATGCTGAGTACTCTTTCTTTGCTATTTGTACTCTTTGATGAAACACTGTTCAATCTTATTTTTAAATTAGATTGAATGTTTTCATATTAGAGAAGTTTGAGAGGTCTTTACATATTGTAGACACATGTCCTTTATTAAATATGTGTCTTAAAAATGTTTTGTTTCCTCTTGTCTTTAATTTACTTAACAATGGCTTCACTTTATTTTTAAAATTTATGCAGAGTAAGTTGATTTGGTGGTAGTACAGTTCTATGAATTTCAACAATATAAAGGTTCATGTTAAGAACACAATAATAGAATAATCAGTGCACAGAAAATGCAATCACCAAAAAACAATAAAAAATAAAAACGAAAATAAAATAAACTTTATACACCATTGATATATTTTCCAAATCTACAGTTTGTTTTTTTTTTATTTTGGGGAGCATTGTATACATGTAATCATACAGTAGTAACATTTGGAGACCATATTCTTTCACTTGCTACAGTGCCTTTGACACTCATGCAAATAGTGTGTACAGTAATTCTGTCCCATTCTACTGCTGAGTCTGAGTTGCATTCCACTGTACGGATGTACCTTAGCTTATCTTTTCACCTATCAGGTCTTTGGTCTATTTCCAGTTTGTGTCACTTATTAATAGAGCTGCTATAAATATCCATGCAGAGATTTTTATATGAACATATATTTTGATTTTTTAAGATATAGTCCCAAGAGTGTGATTGCTGGGCCCACAGTACAGTATGGTTAACTTTATAAGAAACTGCCAAACCACTTTCCATTGTGACTGTACCAATGTTTATACCCACCAGCAGTCCATGAGGAATTCTAGTGGCTATGCCTTCCTTGTCAGATCTTGGGACTGAATATTTTATTTAGCCTTTCTATCAGACATGTGGTAGTATCTCATCCTGATTTTAATTTGTGATATATAATGACCTTAAATACCTTTTCATGTGCATATTTGTCATCTTCATATCCTTTTAGGGGAAGCGTATGATCATGTCATTAGCACTTTTTCAAACTGATGCTTTGTTTTCTTTTTTTCTGAGTATAGTTGACACACAATGTTACATTAGTTTCAGGTACACAACTTAGTGATTTGACTTAACTATACACACACACACACACACACACACACACACACACACGTTTTCCCTCCATTCAGCTACTGATGTATACTTAGGCTGCTTCCATAATCTGCCTATTGTAAATACTGCTGCACTAAGCATAGTGGTGCATGTATCTTTTCAAGTTAGTGTTTTCATTTTTCCTGGGTAAATATCCAACAGCAGATTTAATGGATCATATGGTATTCCTATTTTTAATTTCTTGAGGAACCGCCATATTGGTTTCCATAGTGGCTGTACCAGTTTACATTCCCACTGACCATACACAAGTTTTCCTTTTTCTTCACATCCTAGCTAACGCTTATTGTTTCTTGTCTTCTTGATTTTAGCCATTTAAACAGTTGTGAGGTGACATCTCATTTTGATTTTGATTCGCAATTCCCTGAAGATGTGTGATGTTCAGCATCTTTTCATGTGTCTGTTGGCCATCTGTATGACTTCCTTAGAAAAATGTCTATTCATGTCCTCCACCTTTTTTTTTTTTTTTAAATTGGATTGTCTGGAGTTATTTGGTGTTGAGGTGTATAGTTCTTTATATATTTTGGATATATCATTTGCAAATGTTCTTCCATTTAGTATATTGTCTTTTAGTTCTGTTGGATGATTCCTTTGCTGTGCAGAAGCTTTTTATATTGATGTAGTCCCAATAGTTTACTTTGGCTTTCATTTCCCTTGACTTAAAGTACGTATCTAGAAAAATGTTGCTATAGCTGATGTCAGAGAAATTACTGCCTGTGCTGTCTTCTAGGATTTTTATGGTTTCAGGTCTTGCATGTAGGTCTTTAATCCATTTTGAATTTATTTTTTGTGTATGGTGTTAGAAGTAGACCAGTTTCATTCTTTTGCATGTAGTCATCTAATTTTCCCAGTACTATTTATTGAAAAGATGATCTTTTTCTCATTGTATTCTTTCCTCCTTTGTCATATAAATGTAGATTTATTTCTGGGCTCTCTATTCTGTCCCAATGATATATGTGTTTATTTTTGTGCTAGTAGTATTCTTATTTTTCAGTTTTGAAAGTTATTTATAAATTCCAGTTAAAATCTATTGTAAAATATATGGCTTGAAAATATTTCTTTTTGTTTGTAGTTTATAGTCTATTTTATCATTCCCTTAATTGTATCTTTTTTACAAAATTAACATTTCAAATTTTAGTGGAGTCCCACTTACCAGATTTTCTTTTATTCATTCGGTCATGTATACAAATTCATCACCGAAGTCATATACATTGTTCTCCTGTGTTTCTTCTAAAAGTTTTACAGTTTTACATTTTACCTTTATTTTTTAAAAGATTTTATTTTATTTTTTTTAAAGATTTTATTTATTTATCAGAGAGAGAGAGAGGGGGAGAGAGCAAGCACAGACAGACAGAGTGGTAGGCAGAGGCAGAGGGAGAAGCAGGCTCCCTGCTGAGCAAGGAGCCTGATGTGGGACTCGATCCCAGGACACTGGGATCATGACCTGAGCTGAAGGCAGCTGCTTAACCAACTGAGCCACCCAGGCGTCCCTAAAGATTTCATTTTAACTCCAGTTAGATAATGTACAGTGTAATATTAGTTTCAGTTGTATAATGTGGTGACTTAATGCTTCCATACAACACCAGGTGCTCATCCCAGGTGCGCATCTTTTTTTTCCCCCCCACATGTGCTTTATTATTTTTTTACTGTTATTTTTTTAAACTTCTTTTCAGTGTTCCAGAATTCATTGTTTATGCACCACACCCAGTGCTCCATGCAATATGTGCCCTCCTTGATACCCACCACCAGGCTCAGCTAACTCCCCACCCCTCCTCCCCTCCGAAATCCTGTTTGTTTCTCAGAGTCCACAGTCTCTCATGGTTTGTCTCCCCCTCCAACTTCCCCCAACTCACTTCTCCTTTCCATCTACACTTTACCTTTAAACCAAGGATCCATTTGAAATTAATTTTGAACATGTAAGGTTTAGATCAAGATTTTTTTTTCTTGGTTTTGTTTACTGTCTATGCATATCTAAATGACCCAGCATCATTTGTTGAAAAGCCTATTTATTGAATTGTTTTTGTAACTTGGTCAAAAATTATCTGTATTCATGTGGATCTATTTCTGGATTCTATTCTAGTTTATTCTAGTTTGTTTTGTTTTAGCTCTATGTCTCTCTTTGCTAATACTACAATCTTGATTGCTAGAGCTTTATGGAAAGTCTTAAAATTGAGTAACATTACTCATTCTCAAAACTGTTGTAACTATCCTAGTTTTTTTGCCTTTATATATAAAATTTAGAAACAGCTCATCTACATCTACCAAAATAAAATCCTACTAAAATTTTATTGGTATAAAGTTAGATCTATAAATAATTTTTGGAATATTTGACATTTTTTCCTATGATGATTTGCTAAGCCATGAATATCATCTGTGTTTCCATTTATTCAGGAAAGCTCTTCTGAATATTTTTATCAGTGTCTCAGTTTTCAACATACAGATCCAGTGTGCTTTTTGTTATATCTAGACCTAAATATTTCATTATCTTTTAGTTTATTGTAAATAGTGCAAGCTTAATTTTGGTCTCCAAATGTACATTGCTAATGTAAAAAACATCCAACTGACTTTTACACTTTATCCTGTGACTACACTAAACTCACTTACAAATTCTAAACTTTAGAAAAATAGGTTTCTTGTAAATTTATGTTACCTACAATCAGGGATCACTTTATTTCTTGCTTTCTAATTTGTCTATGTTTTATTTATTTTTCTTGTCTTATTACACAGGATAAGACTTCCAATTCTATTTTGAGTACAATTGGAGTAGGTTTCTCTCTTACACTTGAAAGATTAAAGGAAAAAAACGAGAGTTCAATTGGATTGACCTGTTGGCATTGAGAAGCAACAGTCTTAAAAGCATTTAGACATATGGTTGTGGCTACCCTCAAAAGACTGTATAATTTGTGCTACAAAACCTGAGGGAAATATTGTGGAACACCCAGGATGGCAATTCTGGAGGACACACAGGGTAAAGGACTCTTGCTTCCACCCATGCCATACTCCAATCACCTTGATCAGAGACAGTACCATAGTCTGAGCACAGACAAGCAAGAGCACTAGTGGCTCATGCCCAGTGATTAGTTGTAGACTATCTACAAACCAGAGTTTGGAATTCATCATATGTTCTACATGAGTAAGTTGCACCCTAAATCAGAGTGTTAGCACTATTTTGGAAACAAATCTTATGAAATCTTGGGAAATAAATATTGTGATGGTCAGCAGGAGCATTCCACTTACCAAGTTGCTTTCCTGAGTCAGACCCTTAGTATGAATCCCTGGGACAATCTAATAGATGCAGTCCCAGAGCTCTTTGGGGCATGTAGTCAACAATTTGTATGGGATGGATCATTGGAGTGTGCTTCCAAATAAGAAAGACCAGAGACCATGTAGATCTTGGTCAGCCTGGGCACCATGCCTGAATGGCACTGCCATATTTATTGGTCCTAAGCACCATACAGAACTCCAAAGTTTAGGGGATTCTGAGGCATGGATCTAAACTCCCAGGATCCCTCTTGCCTGAGCTATAGGTAGTCCTGCCACCATGCTTCAGAGTCCGAACAAGACTATACACACTGTGAAAGTCATAGTTCCCACAGAAAATTTAAAAGCTCATTCCCAAATAATGAGAAGGTGATGCTTGGTTTTTGTAAACAGATATCAATTGCAGATGAATATGGTATTATAAAAATTATACTTAACATTCCTTATAATTAGAGCTAACACAGAGTACTCACTCTGTTTCACACTGTTCTAGAAACTGTTCATATTTTGACTCATTTTACTTTCAAAATTTATCACATTATTAGGAAAATAATTATTATCCATTTTTTACAACTAGAACAACAAAAGCACAGAGAAGTAAATGATGTATTCAAGGTCATAGAGCAACCAAAGGGTAGAGCTAGAATCTGAACCCAGACCATCTGGAACCAGGGTCTGCATTCTTAAACTCCCTTTTTAACTGTTTTTTGAATGTGAGGTCCATACTCAATGGAGAAATACACCAGACACTTTAAATCAGAGGGGGAAAAAGGCCTCAAGATATTAAGTTCTTGCATTTTCTGTTTTATTTGATTGTATTCTTTTATTCCATGTATTGTTTTATCCCATTTAATGAAAGAATTTTTTAACGATCATTTGATAGAGAGAAATTCGTGGTCTCACTTCCACTGAAGGCAAGAAGATTAACCTAATACATGCACACACAGAAACACAGTAATTTGTAAGGATTTAACACAGGAAATCAGGATTTTTATCTTCTCCAAAATTCTAAGGTTTTAGTGCTAGGCTTACCAAAATATTTCTTCCTTTTTTATTAAAAAATAAGAACCTCTTCTTGAAAGCAGGTATGATCACTAATGCCTTGTCAGCTGAAGTCCCTCATGAAAATATTGAATAGAGTCACATAATTGGAGACTTAGCAGAACAGAGTAGGTGTTAGACAGTGATAGTAAAATCAGATATGGCTATTATCTCAGTGCCTGCAAACCTAGTCATTTCACACTAGAAATGACTTACCAGTCTCAGAGGGACAAAGTAAAAGAAGCCTCAGATAGCATATTTACAATAGCCAGCATATCAGTATTCCTGAGATGTTACTGCAATCATCAGGGTTCAGTCCACCTAAAGCATATGCCAAGGACACACAAAAAAGAATGTCAAATAAGAAAATTCTGTTGGATTGGGCCCTAAAACAGACAGATGTCCAACAGCAGAGCAGATATAAGAAAATCATTTATTATCTCTGTTCTTCTTAACAGTGAGCATTCATTATGATTGTGACCCTAATTTTGCACATGCCACTCCATTTGAAAATTGTATTTACACATGGATAGCACCAATATTCTTCCCCCAACCCCAAGGCTTAATATTAATTCAAAACAACTTTTCTTTAAAAACTCTTCATCTTCATGGACTTTAAAGTCATTATATCATATGTATCATTATATTCAGCTTATTCTATTCTAATTGCTATCATAATAAAAACCAAAGGAGAATCTCCAAAAATCTTAAGTAACTATGCTTTCTGAGATAAAATATTTTATCTCAAAATATTTAATCTAAATATTAAATATAAATATCTAAAATATTAAAGAAAACTTTAATGTTAAAACATCTTCTCAAAGTCATTTCCATATCCATGTAAATCTCATTCATACCCACCAAGATGTGTCTGGGAAGACAGTCAGCAAGGGTTTAGAAAATAAATGTTGTTAGAGAATTGTAATATAGATGGGGGTGAAATGATAGAGGGAGGAGAGTATTAGATCGAAAACTGCATTTTTAATATAAGATTAGAGAAAATTTATTTGGCACCAAAAATGGGAAGAAAGATTGCAAAGTAATCTTAACTTTTATTTCTCTAATATTATTTCACAGACAGAAAAGACTTCTCCAAAATGTGGAATCAGAAAAGACTCTTTTTTGAAGGAAAGAGCAGATGGCTTTGCAGGAAGTATATTCTAATGGTCTGACAAAATTTAAAAAAAAAAAATCATAGTTTTCATTGCATTGTTATTGTTCAGAGGTTCTCATCTCATCAAAGTCACTCCAATGTCATTCAGTTCTACTCTAAAGAAGGAAGGAATGAAGGAAAGAAGGGAGGGAGGAAGGAGGGAAAGGACTCGAGGAGTGTCCAGTCTTCAGTCAGCAAAACAGAAGAGCAAAAGTTTGGTAATAAACTATATTGATATAAAATACACATTAAAAAAAGTATGTTAAAATGAAAGGAAAGAGAGATCAGGAAGAAAGTTTGGACATGTGGAACAGAAATCTATGATGTAAGTAGTCAATAAATATTGGAAATGTCAGGTTGGAGATATTTAATTAATTCTCTGCATTAATTGGTAAACATTAGAGAAAAGAGAGTAAGAAATCTTCCATATCACCCAGTGTCTGAGGGACATATTGAAAATTAAGGAAAAAAGCAAGAATAAGCGATCATCTTGAGCATCAAGACTCCTGTAAGAGCAGAAATGCCAAGTCACCCATTCAGCTCATATTAAACAAATATTTAGTGCCTTCTATATCATAAGTATAGTGTTAAACACTGAAAACTGAAGAATACAGAAGACAATCCCTACTCCCGAGAACCTTCAGTCCAGACGTTGTGTCATTTAAGGTTCAAAAGAACTGCCTGGTTGTAGATGGTTCCACTAAATATAAAAAAGATGTAAGGGCAAGCAATGGGTGAGAAAAGGCTACAGAAACTGAGTTTATCCTGAGCACAACTGCCCAGCAGATCCTATGAAAGGCAGGTCAAATCATGTGACATCTCTGCTCCAAAACCTTCAGTGGGCTCAACGTTTCTCTTAGAGTGAAATGCCCTTACAGTCCTTAAAATGGGCAACAATTCCCTATATAATCAAACCCTCAGTCTTCTGTCTGTAGTTCTTTCTAGTCTCTCCTGTGCTCATCGTCCCAACCATGCTGGACAGAATACACATTGCTGCCTCCTCTTCCCTCTATCTAGAATGTTCCTCCCATAGACATAGTTCATTCCTTCCCACCTTCCTTAAGTCTTGTCCTAAATGCCACATCTCAACATGTAACTGCCTGAAAAACCCATTAAGTGTGATGCTTCCACAGAGCAGGGTTTTTGATCCCTCTTCATTTTTTCCATTTCAAGTATCCTCTAACACATTACATCATGCCCATATTTACTGAGTTCTCACCGTTTGTTACTTGTCTCCTGCCACTGGAATATAAGCTGCAGGAGGGCAGAGAGGTTTTTGTATTTGTTTTCTTTTCTTTCCTTTTTTTTTTTTTTTTTAAATCACTATTCTATCTGCAGAACTTAAAACAGGTTATGCGTTTAATAAATATTTGTTGAAACAAGGGATGAATATTATGAGAATAGATAAATACATAAAAATTCCAACAGAGCATTTTCAGGATCCTTTCACTGTTCTGTCCTAAGGGAAAGGACAATGGAAAAAGAAGTGGATTTCAGATACTTCAATGATCACGACTTTTGAAGAGTATACCTCTGTGCATTAGCATAGCTACATGTAAAGATCTGCAATTACAGTTGTTCTATTTAAATATAGAACAATATTAATGTAGAAAATATAGAACAATAGAAACAATAGAAAATATAGAACAATATATAAATATAGAACCCTTACAATGCTGTATTGTTTTCTCACATTTTTTAACTTCTTCACTTATGTTGATGCCATATTCTATTTTGAAATAATTGGAGTTATTATGAGTATAATATAAACTTATTTACTTGTATTGAATGCAGTATAACATGATAAAAAAAAAACAACAACAGGATTTGGAGGCATGCAGACTAGGGATATAGTTTCAATTTTGCGGTTTACAAGGTACCTGGTCTTAAACAAATTACTGAACTTCTTCAAGTCTTGCATTTTCCATTCTACAAAATGGAGGGAGTTGGTAATAATACCTACTTTATGGGAATTAAATAAGATAATGTATGTAAATCACTGCCATAGCATTTGGAAGAGAAGGTCATTAACATATTAATGATAATAACTATAGTTAATTAAGAATTCTCTATAACTCTAAAGCCAAGTGATTTCCATGCATTATTTCCTTTTATCACAATCCTGTAAGTAGAAACTATTATAATCCCCATTTCACAGATGAAACAAACAAGATTCACTGGGATTAACTTCCCTGCGCATTACACAGGCAGAAAGCAGCAAAGCGAGGCTATCAGCTCCAGCCTTCCTCAGTCTAGAAGTTAGAAAATGCAAACATATCTACACTGGGTTCCATACACTAATATGCTGACACAGTTACATTTTACTCCAAAATAGGCTGTCTAATTGCAAGACTCCAATATATCACCTATCCCCTAACCAGCCACAGTATTTTCAGTTTCCTCCTGGTTATTCTCACTAAATAAGCCCTCTTGCACTTTCTCTTTGGTTTTGGTTTTTTTAGGGGGAGGGGGTGTAGTGATTCAGAGAGCTCTTCTCGTTTCAATATTCCTGCATCATCCTTTTTCAGGAACCATCAATATTTAATGCCTTTACCCAGATGGGTCCCCTCACTGGCCTGGTCCATTATTCTGTTTCCTCATTTCTCCCTTTATTGACAGCTTCCAGGTATAGAGATGCTCTGAGATAAAGTCAGGTTCCAGAAAAAGGCTCACAGCTCCCTCATTTCTACCCGAGAAGATTCACTTCTGATGTCTAAATTCAGCCTCCCAGTACTTCCCAAAACAGGAAAAAAAAATTATTCTAAAACTCAGTTTGGTAGTTATAGTGATGATCACAGATGTAAGCCTGCTTGAATTCCAAACAAAGAAGGTTAAGAAGAAGGCCAGAGGCGTTTTTCAGATGAGAAGCAAAGAGCAGATGAACCAAAGAGCTGGAGAGATGTAATAATGCCATTCCACGTATCAGCATAAGACAAATATTTGAATAATGATTGCTGGGTGAAAGTACACACACACACCCTGACATAAATCAAGAAAGTTGGAAACACCCAATAAGTTCTGCTAAGCAGTTAAAATGAGACACCACATAAAAAAGAAAGCAGGGGGGCTGCCTTAACACAGTGTAAACAAGCTTTTTCAAAGAGCTCCATATAGTCTTTGAAGCTACACACAGCAAAGAAAGTCTATGGATCGCCCAGACATGACTCAAACCAAAAGGAAAGGGAAAAGTAAAGAACAAGGACAGAAGTGACAGTGGGTTGTAGTCCCAAACGGAGGAATGGTCCTAAATGCACAACTCATTAACTTCCTGCTACATGTCAGAGACATTTGACATTCTATGTCCATTATCTCAAAACAACTCTATGAGCAATGAATCTACTTCATACAGATTAGGAAACAGAGGTGCAAATCATTACCCAGAAATTATCTCTAGGCACCAGACACAAACCCAGATCTGCATAATTTCAGAGCCCTTTCTCTTGAGAACTCGGCTGTCCTCCTAAGAAACATCTGTAGATGCTGCTTCCTTATTGGAATTATCTTGTGGGGATAAAGGGTTTCCAACCCAGGGAGAGGTGGCTACACTTAGAAACTTAGAAACTTAGCAACTTAGAAAGTGTGAACGGTCCAGTGTATTGCATTCAGCCACTTTGATCTTTATAGCTACATAATGTTTAGCTGCCATAATCAGTTAAAGTCTTTCTGTGCCAGAAGTGGGAATCCATTTAAATATGCAATTGAGCTTTATTTTTATTTTATTTCTGTCTGTCCCATCAACACACCCTGCACTGAAAAGCAATAAGGCAAATATGATATTTAGTAGGCTTCTGAGTATATGAAAATGTCTATTTTGGCAGGGAAGTCTAACTACAGCATGCAGGAAAAGAGATACTTTCTATTACGACTCCAAATCTCTTCCTAGAATGTGCTGGAGAATAATGATCATTTAGGCTTTTTGGAATTATTGCAGAATGTAGAAAAAAAGATCTGTTGACGGGTACTATAATTCATCCACACTGAAATTCTTCTTAAAGAGAAAGAGGATGCTAATTGGACACAATATTGGGTTCAAACAGGTATAAAGTAGGAATTTCCTGAATAAAATGGAAATTTTGGTCCTGCTGGCTATTCGTAATTTTGTTTCCAAGGAAATGTGAAGAATTTTCAGCCAAATGAAAAATGTTAGATACCACCTGGCTAAGATTATTTACAACCCAGGGAGATACTTGTTCTGCTCAAAAGTAGATGATAGTTTGCTCAAAATTGGAGTAAAATCACTCTGGGTGTTGGTATTATTTGAATAAAAAGAAACAAAGGTCCGTTGCAGTTGACTCAAGTTTGTCAACCCTGTATATGTGACAAAATGCATAAAATTGTTTCCTCTACTTGTTTCCTGTTCTGAAATGCCAAGGATTAATTACTAAGGCTTTCCAAAATTAAAATAGTTTTATCCTCTCTACTTATCACCATCCCACCTATATGAGTTTTGTGTTCTTTTCTTCTAAGCCAACTACTTTACTATGATTCAAATTTCATTATTCAAAAAATATACACAATTTACCCCTCAATTCCATTTTGTGCCCAAAAGGACATTTCTGGTAATAACTTATTCCCTGATATGTAAAACATAAGCCAAAAGTTATCTAAAATGGTTAACAGTCCTCAAGTTCTATAATTCTGTATGTTTAATATGATGTGCATTCTTTAAGGACAAGGAAACTTGTTTTAATTAAAAGAGACTTGAACTGGTAGGTATTTTTTGGGACATTAGCCACTAAAAGGATGAGAATTAATCCAAGGCTATAGAATGTACCCCTCCTGAATACCTTATCATCACACCAACAATAGCAGTGAACTACAGCTGAAAGAAATGCAAAATAAGATAGTGTTAAGACATATTGTAGAATATCCTTGATATGATATAATGAGAATGGCATTTTACCTGTGTAGCTTCCTCTCAAAATCCATACCCATAAACTAATCATAAGAAAAACATCAGACAACCCTCCAATGAGGGACATTCTATAAAATAACACGTTCTCAAAGTTTTCTGTCATAAAGAAAAGGAACTGTCATAGCCATGAGGAACCTCAGGACACATAACGACTAAATGTAATGTGGTTTTCCAGATGGGACCAGAAACACAATAAGAACATTCATTAAAAACTAAGGCACTCAGGGTGCCTTGATGGACTAAGCAGTAGACTCCTGGTTTCGGCTCAGGTTGTGATCTCAATTGAGGTCCACCTCTGGATCCCACACACAGCATGGAGTCTTTTGTTCCTGTCCTGCCCCTCCTCCCCTGGCTCAAGCATGCTCCGGCTCTCTCAAATAAATAAATAAATAATAAAATCTTTTTTAAAAAACCTAAGGAACTATAAAGTATGGAACTTAGTGAATAATACTGTAAGAGCACTGGTGAGTTATTATGACAAACTTACCATACTAATATTTGAGTAATAGGGGAAACCAGGTATAGAGTATATGAGAAATCTGTATTATCTTTGCAAATTTTTTCTAAATCTAAAACTATTCTAAAATGAAAATTAAAAAAAAATTTTATGATTCCTAATGTTGACATTTTATTCCCAAATATATACACAATGGAAATTACCATTCACAGTAAGACCTTATTCCCCTTGCTGTGTAGCCTGTCAACTGTGGTTGTTTCTTGAGAAGCATGATGACTCCCCAGTCATTCATAAATTTAAACAGGCAATCGGCGTCATTAAATCAGAAAGCAGCTCAGTCAAGAACATAAAATTTAAATTTATCTGAAGAGAGAGGAAACTGCCAGATTTGAGTCCCTGTTGTATAACTGGTGTGCTATAAAATTAAGACAATGTCCTCTAACCTTATGTTCATTAACTGCAGTAACAGATAAGAAAACTCCAGGGTTCCACTTACTCAGAAACCAAGACAAGATGCAGAACTAACAAATGAGGGCAAAGAATCCCAGGCCAGAATTGTTAGAAACTACATACGGAGGAAAAGAGAAAAAGGCCAGATGGAGTATTCTATAAAAAATAGTTTGTACAGTCAAAGAAGACACACAGAATCAGAATGTATATCTCTGGAGGCAGATTGTCCGTTTTTGTTTTTGTTTTTTTTTTTTTTTACAATAATATATACTCATTTTAAGGAATTCAAACCACCCTTCTAGAATTCAAAGAAACATATTTAATATCAAAGTTAATCTCACCACTCAGTGTGATAATCACAATTAATTTGAATTTCCTTAGACTTTCTCTGTACTTAGAAGTATATATGTTATATATGTTATCTTATATATAGAAGTATATATGTTATCTTATATATACGTTATTTTTTCTTTTTTTTTAATGTTACTTTTTCTATCTGTATTTGTCAAGCAACAATTACCCATGAACATCTTTCCAAATCAATAAATAAAATTGTATTGTGATTTTTATTGGGTTGATAATATTTCATTACTTTACACATGATTTATGAAAGCTTATACTAAGAAATCCTGTTTGCTTTGACATTAAAATCTACACTAAGGTTATAAACATTTTGTACTTTCATAATCCCTTTGGCATATTTAGCCTTTGTCAAAAATAGCAAAATGGTATAGGAGAAAAGCACTAGATTAAGAATCAAGAGGCCTAAATTCTAATATTCTACAGATACATATGGGGAAGGAAAATCTTCTAATATATGAACATAAAATGTCTCTCATTTGGGGCACTTGGGTGGTTCAGTTGGTTAAGCATCTGCCTTTGGCTCAGGTCATGATCCCAGGGTCCTAGGATCAAGCCCTCTGTTAAGCTCTCTGCCTCAGCAGGCAGACTGCTTCTCCCTCCCACTCTCCCTCTCTACTTTCTCTCTCTCACAAATAAATAAATAAATAAATTTTTTAAAATTTTTAAAAATAATAAAAAATAAAATGTCTCTTATTTATGTGTTCTTGAATCTCTTTATGTGAAATTTTGTAGTATTTAGTGTACTAGTCTTACCTTCATTTTGTTATTTTAATTTCATTTTAAATTGTTCATTGTTAATATATAGAAAGATGATTAATAGGGCATGTTGATCTTGTATCTAAAAATTTATTGGACTCCTTTGTTATGACAGTAGAATTTCAGGGATTTTATTTTGATAGACTCAGTAGAATATTCTACATAAAGGATCATGTCATTTGCAAATAAATACAGTTTTATTTTTTCTTTGCTAATTGGATCTATCTATCTATCTATCTTTTCATTTATTTGCCTTATTGTTCTGGCTAGTTCTTCCAATAAAATGTTGAGCATATATGGCAAAAGTGGGTATTCTCGCCTTATTCTCAATTTTAGGAAGAAAATATTCAGTCTAACATAATTAAGTATATTAACTGTGAATTTATAACATAAACCTTTTAACAGGAACTTTCTTTTATACCAAGTTTGTTGAGACATTTCACCATTAATAAGTTTTTGTATTTTTAAAGATTCTGTTTATTTATCTGAGAGAGAGCACATGTACAAGGGGTGGAGGGGGAAAGGGAGAGGAAGAAACAGATTCCCTGCTGAGTAGGGAGCCTGATTTGGGGCTCAATCCCAGGACCCCAGGATCATGACTTGAGCCAAAGGCAGACACTTAACCAACTAAGCTACCCAGGTGCCCCTGTTTTTATTTTCATTTTATGCCTACCCCATATTTATTGAACTAATCAGGACTTTTTTGTTGTTCACTCTATTGTTTTTTAAGATTGTATTTATTTATTTGACAGAGATCACAAGTAGGCACTGTGGCAGGCAGGGGGCGGGGAGAAGGCTCCCTGTTGAGCAGAGAGCCCAATGCGGGGCTCGATCCCAGAACCCTGAGATCATGACCTGAGCTGAAGGCAGAAGCTTAACCCACTGAGCCACCCAGGTGCCCCTGTTGTTCACTCTATTAATATGGTATATTGTATAAACTGACATTCTAATGTTAAGCCAACCTTGCATTCTTCTTCTTTATTATTTTGTATTAACATATAATGTATTATTAGCCCCAGGGTTACAGGTCTGTGACTCGCCAGGTTTACACACTTCACAGCACTCACATAGCACATACCTTCCCTTGCATTCTTGATATAAATTCCACTTAATCAGAATGTATTAGTCTTTTTGTATTTTACGGGACTTGATTTGCTAATACTTACTTGGCTTAGGATTTTTACATTCATGTTCAAAAGGATTATCATTCCATAATTTCTTGATTCCTATAATATTTTTATCAGGCTTTAGCATCAGTGTATAATGACTTCATAGAATAAATTTAAACATGTTCTCTCTTTTTTTTCTGACAAAGTTTATAAAGTATTCATATTATTCTTTCTTTAAATATTTGATAGAGTTCAATCAGTGAAGTCCTCTAGACTGGGGTTTTGCTTTGTAGAAAGATTTATAGTTACTAATTCCTTTTTTCACTTGTAAGTCAACTCAGATCTTTTTTTTTCTTCTTTTCTTAATTTGTGTCTGCTTATAGTTGCCCATTTCAATTAAGTTGTCTCATTTTTGGTAGAAGTCTGTTTATAAAATTTCCTTTTAGACCTTTTAATTTTTGTAGGATTGGTAATGACTTCTCCTTTATTACTGACTTGTTATATTTTGTGTTCTGGTGGTTTTCTTTTCTTTCCCTTTTTTTTTTTTTTTTTTTAGGTTTGTTTAGGTAAAAGTTTATCAATTATGCTGGTTCTTTTAAAAAAAAACCACCTCTTCCAAATTTCTTTCTAGACATCTCCCAGTGCAGAGTTAGCTAGACTAAGACTTATACTAGCTCAAGTAATGTTTCTGATGTTTGCAACTGCTTCACATATTTGCATGTGAAGGTCAATGAGAGTAGAAGAGTGAGACATCTATTGCTTGCCACAAATTGGGTCTTCAGATTATTTGGATGGGCTCCAACTGAGCTCTGTTTTGTTCCACTCTTATAATACAAAGAAGGGTTAAGAATGAAATCTTATTTTGTCATTTTCTTATATTGTCACTTCCTTATATAATCACTCTACAGTTTACCTTTTTATATACTTTTAAAATTTAAATTCAATTAGCCAATATGTGGTACATAATTAGTTTTTGGTGTAGTGTTCAATAATTCATTAGTTGCATATAACACCCAGCGCTTATCACATCATGTGCCCTCCTTAATGTCCATCACCCACTTACCCCATGTCCCTACCCCACCTTCACAACCCTCAGTAATTGCCTTCTCTGATTTCTTCCCATCCATTTTCCACTCCCCTTATATAGCTTTTTCCCTAAATTTACTAACACAAATTGATTTATTTCTAGTTACTAACTTCTTTCTCCCTTAATTGCATGCATTTCATTTCTGATCAATATAATCCACTAAATATTTTTGTTTGGAAATAAAACACAATTTTTAATCATTCTCTTTACATGCCCTTCACATCTATGAATTAATTTTAGTTTCTACCTTTATCATATAAATGACTTATCAAAATTCTTCTATAGCAAGAAACCCTTTAACTATTTCCCAAATGTTTGGTCTAAATATGTTTCCATACTCTCTCCATCATAACATTTAAGCATTTCTCCACTAATAACAAATACTTTCAGAAAATCTGTTGATTGCACAATTTGAAAAATATTAAGGATGTAGACTAACAAAATTGGTCAATATGAGAGTGTTTATTACATGAGGACATCCTGGAGAGCCAAGATATAGTAAGAAAAATACTCAACATAAACAAGACAATCAGTTTCTAATGTAAGAAGTGTGTTTAGTTACAAATGCTGAGTCAGAGTATACTTCAAATCACATAATCCAGGGTGCTTCAATACTCCTATCTCCTCCATGAAATACACATGGTAATTCTAAGACAAAGTTGAAATAACATTTTAATGAAGAACCATTTTAGTTCATTCTAATAACTCAAAATTATCCCCGAATGAAAAAATAAATCACTTTATCCCTAGAAACATTCCATCAGAGACTGGATGGCATCAGTCAAGCATGTTGTAGGAAAGATTTCTACACTGATAGGTAGTTGAGTTTAATTATAAAGGCTATCCCATATCACTGAATGGAGAATATTTTAGGGAAAGTGGAGTCTCTCCCTCCCTGCTTCCATTCCAGAAGCCTAGGAGTGTGGAACCCACCTCCTACTAGAGACAGAATATCTGTCTTATGGTACTTAATAAGGCTCCTGAATATTAGAGATATAGTATGGTAATAGCAAAAAACAAAGAGAACTAGCCCAAGAGCCAGAAAACCTGAATTACTCTACCACTCAAAAGCTATGTGACCTTGAGTAATCAAATCCCATCTCTGGACCCCAACCGTCCTCCAGAATATGGGAATATAACAATAGCAATAATTAAACCTGCCTGATTTTTTTTCAAGACTGTTGCCAAAACAGTCTTAAAACTATAAAATGAGATTTTGAAATATAAAAGATTATAATTATACAACTTCTCCAGGAGTCAGTTGAAGGGGAAGTACTTGTTCCTACTACATTCGTTTGTGTGGACCCAGTCTTCCAAGAAGAAATAAGAACACCCACCCATGCCAAATGGTAAATCTACAGTTCCAAAAACCTCATAAAGCCTGAGCTTATGAAACACAATGCATCAGCTGATACTCAGATTATATTTGTTTCCAAACAGAATAATCAACAAGAAAAGGCCACTCTCACTAGCTGCTGCAATCCATTGTTGGCACATTTTCTAAATTTCTCTCTAACATCTGCAAAAGTAATAAAGCAATTATAGAAGCCATCTGGAACAGAGCAGAGAGGAAGATTTATTTTTAAAAGACTGTATTCTGAATAACTGGCACTGTAATAGGTAACACGTGAGAAGAACAAATATATTAAGAAGCCCATTATCATTAAGGGAGGGAGGAAAGAGATTTGCATTAAAAAAATCATGAGTGTTCATTACCAAATATGATGAGGTCACATGACAACCCACTGCTAAAACAGGTGGAACATCCATCTCCATTGTTTCCTGAGTCATAAGCCAAGGCCTTCAGTACATTCATCATGGAATACTGGTCACCCTAATGGACTGAGTAGAGCCAGATAGCTGGAGACTCATTCAGATACCTTGGACAAATTATTCATGCCCTTCAGACACTGGAATCATAACGATTTCCTTTTACCATCAACTCACACCACAAAGATACAGATTACTAAAGGAACACAGCAAGAGGATAGTTTCAATGTTCAACCAACCAACCCCTGCCCCATCCAACCCAACCTCACCCCCCACCCCCAGGGGCACAACTGATACAAGAAAGACAAGATCTAAACCTGAAACTCATCATCCCTCTGAGGTAGAAAAAATAAAGCAAATATAAAATCCACACCCGAAACCTGTCCCCTTTAATTCCATAGTCTTTGCTAGCCCTATGTACTATTTTGTTTCGATCAAGACACAATGGTGGTTTTAAAGCTATATCAGCAAGATGGATAAATAAGACATCACTTTTTTTTTTTTTTTTTTTTAGGCATCCATCCATGGACAAAAGTGACTGTGAGAGCACTGGGATTCAGGTAGGAGATGGTGAAATCACCCTGGAGTCTAAGACCACGGAGAGTCACTTTAAGAAGGCAAGTTCACACCTTGTGAACTCTGGTCCCAGATGTATATCTGCAAATAGTTCCATAGCCTGGAGGATGCAACTACAACCCTGTTTGATACCATGAGTCAGGGACCTAGGAGGAGTGAAACCTATCTGTGTGCTGGATAACAGGAATACAGATTTTCTGTCCTAATTGTGGACCTCTGTCCCAGCTGTGGCTCATAAACCAGATCTAAGCCCCCTTCAGCCATGGTCCAGGAGCTTGTGGAGATAAGTCCACCGAACTGTAGGTTCTGAAAGGGCCCTATAATTGGGCTTCAGCCAGTCCCAGTCACAATCTCTGAACAATCCTGCTGGAACAGGGGCCCTGAAGAAGGCAATCCTGTCTGTGTCCCCAGGGATCCTGAAAGAGGTCTACACATGGCTCCAGCTTCCTCATAGCCCTGTCTCATAGCAATCCTGAGGGTTCCGGATTCCAGAGGGTAGGCTCCTCCTGCACATCCAGAGATCCCGAATGAGAACCTATTCTCAGCCTCGGTTCCCTCACAGAAGTACTCATGTGTTGGAAGGATTAATCTTGTCCATTCCAACTAAAGTCATTTATAAATTCAATGCAATCTTTATCAAAATCCCTATGGCACTTTTAACAGAAATAGAAAAAAAATCCTAAAATTCATGTAGAACCACAAAAGATCCTGAATAGCCAGATCAATCTTGAAAAAGCAAAGCAAAGCTGGAGAAACCCTTCTTCTTTTTCTTCTTCACCTCCTCCTTATAAATTAACATTAGTATTGTCACTTTGTGACTTTGTTCCATTGTTATGTCTAAATCAACTGAAGCAAAAACATAAATCATTCCTCCTTAACAAGTTATCTTTCTCTGATACAAGAAAAGAAATACTAAATTAAAATAAAATATAATCAATAACAAATGAAGACCAAAAATATTAAAAAAACAAAACAAAACGGAAATAATCTCTTTATTTTCCCCGATTAATGGGAAAATTCCTAGGCCAAGCGATGGTTCTAGGCCTGACTCTGCTTCTTGCTTTCTATTCAGGCTTAAATAGCCATTCAATTGTTTTAGGCTCAGCTTTTCCATATGTAAATTGGGAGAAATAATATGTGTTTGTTCACCTCCAGGACACTTTGAGGGTTAAACCCTAAAACTTAAGACAACCTTCTTTGTCAATTTAACAAGTTTTGTATAGTGTTTATAATCTTTAATGCAGAAATCTTTTTCTTGAGAATTTATCCTAAAAATATTTTTTTAAAAGGCATGGAGCCATGAATTCAAATATATAGTAATTTTTTATATCAAATAATTATAATGAAACAAAATATTTAATAACTTACTCGATCTTTTAAATAAAGTTCTGTTTACACATACATAATCTCCTTTAAGAATCTTTACAACCTGGAGGGAGATGAGGACGGGTTATCAATGAGAAAACTAAATCTTAGACTCAGTTGCTTATAGAAGGCCACACAGCTGTTAGTGCTTCAATCCAATACTCATTTCGTTGCACTACTTTGATTTGGCTGCGCCAGCATCACTGTAAGTGTGTGGCACCTCTGCAAATGAAGATAGAAGATCAACAATTCACAGAGCAACTAATTGAGCAGGGCACAGGAATGGACACATTAAAACCAATCACTTCCCGAGGAAGCCCTCTTAAGAGAAATGCGACCCTCCCAGCATCATCACAGTCATCCCTCCAAATGAAATATTCAGATTTGTAATGCATGTCCATTAGCTTCTTGTAAAATACAGATAAACACATTTCTTTCCAAGCTACTTGCTAAGCACATTAATATGCATTTTTCCCAAATATAATGAATGACAGACTTAGACCATCAGCAGGTAAAGCCATCAGTAAAAGCCATTCAAGCACAAAAAACCCATGAATTAGCTAGCAGCTCCTGACAAATCTGTCTAGTTAGTGTAGACTTCCAGCATGTATTTTCAGAATAAACAACTTCAGGGAGATGACTACACAGAAGATTATGAAGCAGAATGAAGAATCAAAATGAGTGCCTGGCAGTGCTATCAAGAAACGGCAGATGTTTGCTGGTAAGCTGGGGTCCTTGGCTTTAATGCACAGAGGGAAATGAACTTCTGAAATGAGAGACGCTAGTATTATCAGTCACTCTTGTAGAATCTCTGCACAACCAGGAAACCAACTGGGTTGTTTTCACGTAGCTCCATTCTACGTGAGGTGGTAGGGAGGCATCGGCTCATTCCTTTTCTCAAACTGTTGTTGGAATCCGATCTTGCTAAAAAAAAAAAAAGAAAGAAAGAAAGAAATCCTCTGGAAAAACAGAATCCAGGAACACTCATGAAAGTGTTCTAAACTGTGGGTATTGGTAATTAAGGAGTGGGGAAAAAGAGAAGAAACTGTTCCTAAATTCTCAGGATGGCCTTTTAACATTAAAGAAACAAGACTGGGAAATGAAAAAAAAAAAAAATTAATCTTCTGAGAAGTAAATAAGATAAATGGAATTTTATTCTTTAAAACAAATGTTTACATGTCCTCTTTTTCAAAAGAAGTATTTACAGAGCACATACAGATACGAGTTCAAATCCCCATAGCTACTTAATAGTTTTGTGTGTATACACATATCTGTATCTGTACACATGAAGGACAAATGTGAATATATGTGCATATCTGTGGAATTGGCGTGTGTGTTTATGTAAGTAATATGCATGTATACATGTGTACACATATATCTATATTTTAAATTAGGTTCTTTTGTTTACAAGTAACAGTAAACACTGTCAGCAAATAGGAAAGGATAATAGATTGTCTTACCAACTGGAGTCTGTGGCATCAGGGTATGTCAGTTTTTACTGATGGGCCCACTGGAGCCTATGTAGAGGGCATGGCCACATGCTAACCTCCCTAAAGACCGTCTTGTTGAATTGATGGGCTAAGGTGAGCTTCAGCATATTCACCCCTGGAAATTCACATACCCAAAAGTGCTAGATGGGCAACTTCAGCTCCTTGGGACATGGCCGGTTCCACAGATTTGCATGACACTCACACTACAGTAGATGTGTATATCTTCTGTTCACATATTCTTACAGTGATAACTTTTCACTTCAGCTAATATGCATGAGCGCAATCACTTGCATTCACTCTAACAACCCAGACAAGCACCTGTCTATAACTACTGCCAACTTGCAATCACTGAATGTTTTGATGCAAATTACAAAGTCCCCAAGAGAAACAATACGACTAGCCTAGCTGAGAACCAACATCCACTTCCACTCCCATCCCCAGTGACCAAGTATGAAAGGCAGAACACAAAGATACATACAATACATAGAAAATGCTGCTATCTTGTCCTTCCTTGAGTATAGCAGGAAATAAGAGAGATTATTAGGAGCAAAGCAGATGCCTTTAAAAAAAAAAAAATGACTATTTATTTAATTAATAATTTTCTTTCTTTGTGCCAGTTTCTCTACAGAAATGAGAAAAATCTCACCTGTCATCCACCACAGCTGCCTTATTATTTTTTCATAGCCCCCTAATCTGTTATATATTATATTTATTAATAAATTAAAAATCTTCTGTTTTTCTCCAGTGAAATGTAAGCTTTATGAGAGGATGGCTTTTTGTCTGATGGCTTTACTAATGAATTTCCAGAGCCTTAAGAAACATGTGTGACAAAGTAGGTGTTCAATAAATATATAGTAGGGTATTGAAATAATTCAGTGTTCTAAGGATGAAATGAAATCATCAATGTATCTGCCATTACATAGGATAAGCAACAGTGGCTATTCAATATTCTTATATTTAACATTTCTGAAATAATTCACACCCTTATAAAATAACAGAAATAATTAACTTGTATAGTAAATTTTAACAGATATCCTTATTGAATAATTCTTGAATAATTGAATAAAATAACAGCTATTATATATCATGCTGTTCAAAATGCATTACATGAATTGAGTCATCTAATCTCCACCACAGCTTCATGTGGTTGGCAAAAGGTTATCTCCTTCTAAATGAGGAAACTCCAGCTGCATAATTTACATAAGGTCATTCAACCAGGAAGCAGCAATGCTAAGATTCCAACCCAGCAGTCTGAATCTGGGTCCATGATGCTTTCCCAAGCCCCCAACCGCTGGAAATAAATAGGGAAAAGATAGATAAAACAGAATGGGTGAAAATTTCAGGGGTAGAAAGTATGGGATCCTATACCCAAAATAACAACAACAAAAAAGTCAACAGTGAAACAGATTAGAAGAAACATCAGAGTACATTTCACAAAAGAAAAAAAGATCGAAAGAACATCACATGTTGTTACTGCTTATAGTTCAATGAAAAAACCGAAATTCAGAGAGTTGCATATAATAGGACCCCATATTAAATGTCAGACTTTTAAGAGGCTCATTAACATCATTTTGATTTGAAAGGCCTGTAAGTCAATGAGTCTGGGTCAGTTTTGTGTTTTCCTTCTTATTATCACTGACTTCCTGTGGGCATTCCAACTTAGCTATCTAAGCAAATATCCTGAAGCCTCCTGTCCTTGCAGAGAGTAAATAAGAAAGAATGAAGTAGACTGAGTATATATACAATGGGACTGGCAAGGACTGTGGAAAACTGAAGAGTCCACACTTTTGAGAGCTTCTGATCACCAAGTGATCATCAGAACTTTTAAGTCCAATAATGCCAAACCCCCCATTTTTCAAGATATGATCATCTTCATTTTAAATAAAAATTTTAAAGAGAGAGTAACTAATTAATATAAATACTACATAGGAAAAAAAAAGTTACCAAATTTATTCAAGTTCTTTTAATGTTTGTTTCAATGAGCCACAGACTCAAGAACAGTAGATTGTCCTCTGCCTCTTTTATCTTTCCTGCAGTCCCTACCACCATGTGGGGCTCCCTATGGGTCCCCAATAAAACTAACTGACCTAACAAGATCAGAGACTGGCTTCCCCATCCTAGAAAAGGGCAAAGCCATTATTACTACCAAAGGAGAACAACTGTGCCATACCCTTGCATTTGCCTTCCCTGAAGACCAGTTTGTATTCTATCTCATTTCCCCTCTTATGGTCTGACCACTGTGCAGAAAATTATTTTGTCCTCATTGTCCACTCACCAACTGGCCCTCCACTGCTGTGCATATGTTTATGTGCTTGACCAGGCTCAAGCTACTAACCCTAGAAAACACTGGTTTCCCACAGGTGGTGGTATTTTATAAGTGATAGATATAGAAAGAAAGAAGACAGAAGGAAAGAAAGAAAGAAAGAAAGAAAGAAAGAAAGAAAGAAAGAAAGAAAGAAATCAATCTAGGTATTAATGAAAATGGGAAACAGATTAGCTCATAAACTCTGTTGAGAACATTATTTGGAATGCTACAAAGGAGTGCAGTCCAGTACTATATATTAAAATGTAAAATATGCCTACCTTCTAATGCAGGACCATTAAATAAATAAAGGAACAAAACACTCTGAAAATACCTGACATTTTAGACCTGTAGTAAAAGAATGATTCCGGTCATTTATAATAATAGGTTTAAATAAGAAAATTAGAAAAGAAGAAGTGCTCACTCATAGGGAGCTGAGGTGTCTTTAGTGGAGTAAGTAAACTGTGATAAGAAAGAACCTGGACCAATATTTTGCCATTTGCAACCACACAGTTGGAAAGTAGAGGAACTAGAGGTATTAGGCTAAGTGAAATAAGTCAATCAGAGAAAGATAATTATCATATGATCTCTCTGATAGGAGGAATCTGAGAGGCAGGTGGTGAGGCATGGGGGGAAAGGAGGGGAAAAAATGAAACAAGATGGGACCGGGAAGAGAGACAAATCGTAAGAGACTCTTAATCTCAAGAAACAAACTGAGCATTCCTGGGGGATTGGGGGAAGGGATAGTGTGGGTAGGTTATGGACATTGGGGAGGGTATGTGCTATGTTGAGTGCTGTGAATTGTGTAATGATGTGTAACTGATGATTCACAGACCTGTACCCCTGAAGCAAATAATACCTTGTATGTTAATAAAAAATTAAATTTAAAAAAAAGAGCCTGGAGCAACCAATGGTTCAAGAAAGCACCTGTAATCAAATGAGTACTAGATTGAGGGCATTATGAATGGCCCTCACAATCTTATTGAGATGTCATTCAACAGATGAGAAAACGGGACTCAAAGTTTATAGTTCTCAACTATTTTTCTGACGTAAAAACAGAAAATCCACATATCAGAAACGGTGAATTCCTGACAGTGAGTTTCCATGGGAGTTGAAGGGCAATAGACAAGCTTCCTTTAGCCTGATTTCATCAGAATTACAAAGTTGTAGTAAAATCATCTTTGGAATAGAACTCCAGGCATTCTGATTAGTAACTCTCTTGTACAAGAACACCTTGTACAAGAACACCTAAATTTTACTCGCCTTTAACCTTAATCATTCTGTCTGATACCAGTGTTCTTTGTACTGCTAGAAAGTAGACATAAGAGCCAGAAAATCATTTCATTGTACTTGTGAAAACTCAGCATTTAATAATACAAAATATTTATCCATCTTCATTATTATATCCTATAACCATTAGCAAGAAAGAGTAACACAAGAATAGTTTATCATCTTGTCAAGTTCAACAAACACCATATTGATGTGCTAACAGTTTCTAATGAAGATACAGAATATCATAAACTATTAGATTCACAAATGCATACTGAAGGGTTCAGAACACATTTATGGGCTCATTTGTTGCATGTTTCTTACCCAGTGCAAAGTCAAAAGTCCACAATATAGCACTGGTCAATGGGACTTCCACAGGGAAGGAGAATTGTGTTAAAATATATATAAAAGTGGGAAAAATAAACAAGTACTTCAATCATTACTAGTGGCTTGGAACTAATAAGGAGATTATATTATTAGCCAAAGGAAAGATTTTATTTCACAACTGCCCTGTGGAGTTGGAGCTATTCCAGGGACTATATGCAGGGTTGGCTAGTTATTTGTGAGTTTCCCAACTGCCCTTGGATTTGAGGGTCGGAGGCCTATATGGATGAATTTAAAGTGCTTTTGTTATTGCCCTATTTCAAGTGTTCATTCGTAAGTTATTTTCCACCTGCTTCCTAAGCAGGATCTGGAATGGTTGAAAGCACACTTGCTCCTGAACCAAGGCTGTGTTCTACCACTGAGTCAGACAGGGGAGAGCCTCAGCTGGTCTATTTATTCCACCCCAGTGTGGCCATGGGGCTACTCACTGAGGCAGGGAGGGCAGGTAAAGAGCAGGGATGGAAAACTGTCAGTTCTGCTTCAAAAGCAAAAACTCATTGTAAGTAATTGTTCAGTCTTTTGCTTATTATCTGTCTTCTCAAATCTGCTCTAAAACTCTAAATGCTCTAAAACATGCTTGGCCAGGAATAGCAACTTTCAAGGCTATTAAAATAAAATAG
Organism: Mustela erminea; assembly: GCF_009829155.1. Classification (NCBI taxonomy): domain Eukaryota; kingdom Metazoa; phylum Chordata; class Mammalia; order Carnivora; family Mustelidae; genus Mustela; species Mustela erminea. Next base: position 71,879,592 of record NC_045627.1, read on the forward strand.
CAACATCCCAGACCATACCTCTAAGAACAACTCAGTGGGCCTGGATGAGGCTTAGAAATCTAAAGAGAATCTAGCAGGCTGGATCCAATATAATGAATAATGTTTTTGAAATAGTATAGTGAAGGGGCGCCTGGGTGGCTCCATGGGTGGCTCCCTGCCTTTGGCTCAGGTCATAATCTCAGTGTCCTGGGATCGAGCCCCACATCAGGCTCTCTGCTCAGCGAGGAGTCTGCTTCTCCCTCTTTCTCTGCCCCTATCTGTGATCTCTCTCTCTCTGTCAAATAAATAAATAAAATCTTTTCAAAAATGATATAGTATAGTGAATAGTATAATGAAAAATAGTATAATGTGTATTTTTGAGAAGTAGTATAATGAACAATATTTCTGATTAACTAATACTTTTCTTTATGTTTTGGTCAATCAGTATCACTCATTCCTTTTTTTTTTCCACCAACATCTACTCTCACCCACCCCCAATTTTGATCACCTGCTGTGGACCCCATTGGTGAAGAAGGAGAAATTCTCACCCTATAGTTTTGGGGATGGCCAAGATACAACATCTGACAATGGACAGATGCAATCGACAGCAATTTATTCATCACATATAGTCATAGCCCAGAGAAGGAGGTCACTGCCTGCCAGCCAGGGACACAGGGAAGCAACGAGAGTATATTTCGGAGGCTGACTTTGTAATACCAAGAGGGTGGAGTGATTCCTGACTCTGTTGGTATATATAATTCATTCCTTTGTATTATTCTGCAGGCTGTTAAGGAACTAGAAGATGCTATTTAGACCAGATGTGCCTAGTCCCTGTGATAAGGGGGTTGTTTGGCTGGAGGGACCTTATTTGCAGGAGCAAAGTAGGGAGGCAACCTGCATTTGAGACATTCAAGACCCTCCCAGCCTACTATATTTCAAGGCAGTACAAGTTATTTAGCCTTAATTTTAGGCCTTAGGCCACACTCACCCTCCTAAAATCTGACCTTAGTCAAGTGTGCAAATTAAAATGGCTCCTTGTGGGAAGGTTACTTTATGTACTAGTCAGTGTTCCCCAGAAGAACAGACCAATTGGATGTACATATTGATTTACAGAAAGAGATTATGGAGGTTTCCAAGTCCCAATACCTGCAGGATAAGTCAGCATGATGGAGAGCCAGGAAAGCCAATGGTGTAGTTACTGTTGGAGTCCAAAGGCCTGAACACCATGAAAACCAATAATGTATCTCCACTCTGAAGGTTGGCAGACTTGACCCAGGAGTAGGCCAATGTTCCAGTGCATGTCAGAAGGCACAAGAGAGCAGAGGTCCCAGTTCAAAGGCAGTCAGGCAGGTGGATTTCCCTCTTACTCAGCCTTTTGTCCTATCCAAGCCTTTAAATGATTGGATGAGGTCCATCCACATTAGGGAGAACAATCTGCTTTACTCAGTCTTCTGACTCAAATGTTAATCTCTTCCAGAAACACCCTTGCAGGCATGTCTAGAGTAATGTCTGTCCAAGTGTATTAGTACCTCATGGCCCAGTCAAGTTGACACATAAAATTAATCATCACACTCTATTAATCTAAAGTGTCCAGGGGCGCCTGGGTGGCTCAGTGGGTTAAAGCCTCTGCCTTCAGCTCAGGTCATGATCCCAACATCCTGGGATCGAGCCCAACTTCGGGCTCTCTGCTCAGCAGGGGGCCTGTTTCCTCCTCTCTCTCTGCCTGCCTCTCTGCCTACTTGTGATCTCTGTCTGTCAAATAAATAAATAAAATATTTAAAAATAAATAAAGTGTCCATTTCTGGTACTGGTCAATAAAGAAATTTGACAGGACAGAAGAAAATGCAGACTCAGAGAATAAAAAAGAGATGATCATCTCATTAATTATCATAACATGTATCTAAATATTGATAACACAACCTAATTTTCAATACTGGAAAGAACTGATGTTCTGAAAGTTTAAGCGCCTGAGCCAAGATCACACAGTTACATGCAAAAGTGGGAGGGAGATCCAGAGTCATAGGAGAGGTAGAAAATGCAAAAATAGGGAGGGAGTCTCCTGTGAATTAGAGGCTTGCTGATTGCTAATACTGAATGTTCTATTTATGGATTATATGGCTCATTGTTCCTAGAGGGACCAATGTATGTCAACAAGCTGAGTCTACAAACTAACATGGCCTGGAGAAAATACAGCAACAAAGAAGTTTGGGTTTGTCACCAAAGTCATAAGTGAAAGATGTAAAGTATCTGACAATGCAAAATAATAGGTCACAAATTTCAGTGTGCATCAGAATTAAGTGTGTTAGTTGAATGTTAAATGTGTAAAACACAAATTGCTGGGCCTAACCCTTCAGTCCTTGATTTAGTAGATCTGGATGGCACTGAGTATTAATTTTCAAACAAGTTCCTAGGTGACATTAACACCACTGGGCAATGGCCCTTACAAATCTTTGCTTCTTTAAAGAGGCAAAGAGGGTGCCTGCGTGGCTCAGTCAGTTAAGCATCTGCCTTGAGCTCAGGTCATGATCCCAGGGTCCTGGAATCAAGCCCCACATCGGACTCCTTGCTCAGAGGGAGCCTGATTCTCTCTCTCCCTCTGCCTGCCATTACCCCTGCTTGAGTTCTCTCTCCGTCTGTCAAATAAATGAATATAATCTTTTAAAAAAAATAATAAAATAAAGAGGCAAAGAAAAAATAAGAGAGCTCAGTCTCAAATCTACATAGTCAGACTGTGTGAGAGAGCCTGGTCTACAGGTGTGTGTGTGTGTGTGTGTGTGTGTGTGTGTGTGTGTGCAGTGTGCACAATAAATGTCCAGGAAAGGAAATTAACATCCCTCTTAAGCAAAGAAGATGAGATCTTGCTCATCCAGAGAGAAGGACTTGATAACTGCCTCAACCCCATCTATAAACTTTTCTTTTTGAGGAGAAGTTAGCAAGAGTTTCTCAAGTCACATAAATCCATTTTATTTCATTCTGGTCTGCACACCTCAATTTCTCTACAAGGCACTCTTTCCCTGCCTTCTTGGGATCAATTTGCAAATTAACCCTGTGAGGTCTGCCCTGCCCTAGAGCTCTCGTAGCTTTAGATAGATGGAAAAACTCAGGGCACTTAATCCAGGCACTATAACCATTAAAAACGAGTGGTGTTAAGCCATCAGGATGAAAGAAAATAATATTTCATACATTTCAAATGTAATCTATATGTAAATTTAGCCAGCCTGCATTTAAAATGAATAATTTGTGAATATTTATGTTTACACCACTACTCTGTGAGAGATTCATGCTTTTAACTAACAGCTTAGGAGCAGGATTCTTGTATTTTATAAAACCAGGTATTGTCTGAGGAGTTACAGAATATAAAAGCCCATCTCCTATTTAAAAATAAACAAAACCACTAAACCACATCTGAGCTAATAAGGAAAGGGCGAGGCTGATCTAAAGGCTGCTGATTTTCAGTAATTTATATTCAAAGGGTATTTGGGAATCTTAAGAAATGTCTTGTAAATGCACAATTTTCCAATACTAACTACTCAATCAACATAAAAATATAAAGGACAAATCACAACTGAAATGTTGGCATTGTTTAGACATGGGTTTAGGTTCCAGGAACAAAATAATAGTTTCATCCTTTGTATTCTCAGGAGCTAGCATACCGATGATGGTATGATATATTTCCTCATGGGGCTTCTTAATGTATTTCCTTAGAGGACAATTCATATAGGATAGCAGTTAGGGTCACACTAGATGCTAAAGAACCCCCACAGTTCTGTGACTTCACACATTAGAAACTTACTTCTTGTTCTCATAAAAGAACAGGGTTTTTTTCCATACATTTCAAAGAATCCTAAATTCCTTCCACCCTGTGAAAACACCATCCTCTAAAGCCTAGTCCTGTCCACTCCCAGGGAACCAAAGGGGACTGAGTGGGCAAAAGGGGTAGGGACAGTTCTTCAAAGCTTTGTCTCCACTCCCACGCCATTATCCAAAAGCAGTCACATGTGCACCTGACTGGAGGTGTACTCCCAAGACAGAGAATGAATTCCAAGTTTAAAAGCTGTACTTTCAAAGGAGGACACACCCTTTGGTAGATATATAGTTACCTTTGACATAAAAAGGATCACAACACATCATCCCAGTAGTGTTCCCAGATCTGGGGATAAGCACTCCCAGACCCTGGGGAGTCTGTTTAGAAAAAGGAAAATAGAGATTCCCTGGGCTCTGGATCCTGAAGTTGTGATTCAGAAGTCTGTGTTAAAATCCAAGGATAAATATTTTTAAGGATTTTACCAAGTGATGCTGATATTGTCTGACGAGAATCATGGGGCTCCATGCCATTCTTCATTTCCAGACTGACACTCAGCAGCCCAAAGCCACACATAAATTATCCATCCATGTAATGTGATGTGCATAAGAATCCTGGATCGGGACCCAGGAACTTATATTTTAATATTAATCATCATCCTTAATACTGTTAGCTGACTTTGTCAAGTGTTTACCATAGTGAGTGTTATTAGAGCTGTAGACAAATGGGCTTACTTAACCTTCATATAACCCTACTCAGCTTGGTATCATTATTCTTATTTCAGAGGAAGAAACTGAAGTATAGGATCAAATAAATAAATTGACTACATTTACAATAATAAATGGAAGAGCTGAGATTCAAACACAAGCTGAGATTTCATCCTCGTGCAGATTATACTAGGGGAATCTGACACAAGGTCAGGGATGGACCACTGAGTTGCAAGAGAGAAAGGCAGAGGCCCCAAACCGCACTTTGAGAAACCAACAGTCAATAATAAATGCTGCTTCTTGTTGCTCTCAAATTTGAATGGCCAGCACAGGTGTTTTCTCTCTGAGCTCCGTGGATATGGACCACCCATGCTGGGTATACTGCACGCCCTTCATGAATAGACTCAGAATTTGCCCCTGTCACTTGCTCCCCGCCCGTCCTTGTGCTCCCATCAGAAGAAGAAGTGCCACTTCCCCTCACTTATGCAAGTTCCAAAATCCGGAAATCCTATCTCATAACTTCATCACAGCCCAATTAATGATGAGTCCCCCAGCTCTTGCCTAATACCTCTCAAAACTCTCTACTCCCCACCTCCCTGCCAAACCCTGAGCAGTGGGACCAGCATCTCCCCAGAACGGTCATGATAGCCCCTCCACAGCACGCCTCATGCTGCAGTGAGAACTGATTTTCCCAAACCGAAGCATGAAACCCAGGATTCTCAGCATTTCCTAGATAGCCCTGCATGTTCTGGCCTTGACTGCCTCCTGGGCTATCCTCAGACCACTCTGCCCCCATAGCCATCTCCAGCTACAAGTCCTCTCTTCGTCTCCATCATATTCTTTGGCACCACTCCCTCATACACCCTGACTGCAGCCCTCCCCTTAACCTGCCTTAAAAAAAAGTTATTTGATCAGTGTAAGCTTCAGGTCCTTCATCTCTAAAATGGGAATAAAAGATAACAAATAATTGTTAAAAGATGGAATAAATTATATTTATAAGTGCCTATTACATAGAAAGTGTTTAAAATTTTTATTTCTTGAATATAACCCAGCATTTTAATTTCTCCTATTAATCATATCAAAATATTTCTATTTCTATCATTTTTCTAGTTTTTTTAAAGATCTAAATTTTATAAGAAACTATAAAAGCATATCTCGTTATAAATTTATAAAAATCATAAAATATCTATCTCACTGTGAACTAGTTTTGAATTACTGTCAAGTTGGTAATATTCCTTAGATGACAGCACCTTACAGGTATTGGTCTTTTCAGTGTCTAAACTGCTGCTTTTTCCTATAAACCATTTAATGAATGAGTAAAAATAAATAGCAAAATTTACACACTTTCAAAAAACCTGATATAAGCAAAAGAATCTAAATAAATAAACATTAATTATCATCTAAAGTAGGAGCAGCACAGGACACAGAGTAATTTGACCAAGAATTGAACCTTTATGTGCTGCATACGGTGGAAGCATAGCTGAGGATGTCTGGTATGTGTAAGATTAGTGTCTCCCTAAGAAGAATACTTTTAATGAAACTGGTTTGTTGAAAGAGCAAAGGTTTATTATGTGAAAGAGCACTAAGATCAGATTATCTGCCCAGTGCTATAAGAAGAGATACAGCTAAATTATCTGTGTTGGGAAAATTTGAAAGTAGGTTGAAATTCTAGAGAAAAAAAAATTAACACTATGTTCAAAACAACGATGCTATTTAAGTGTCAAATCCTTCAAAACTTCCATTTGCATGTTACCTTGAAAAATAGTTTACAAATAAAAAGTAACTCTTTGATACTGAAAAGTGGACACTCTGGGTATGTGACAGCTTTCTTAGCAAAATCTTTAAGGAATTTCACATTAACTACTTGAACTCGACATTTGGCAGTGTTATCTAATTCCTTGGTGCGAGTCCATATAATTGCCAGTTATGCCCACTATGAAAAGTTGGAGTACGAAGCATTAGTAGTGTTTAGCAGCAGGTGTGATACTCAGAGGAGGGAGATAAAGTAAATGAATTTGAGCGGGCCGGTGTGAGTGCCTGAGCAGCCCTGGGACAATGCACCCAGCTTCAGACTCAGGCAAACTGGGTCAGTCTCCCCACTGCCCCCTACTGGCTGTGGATTTGGTGGGGAAGTTAACTTAAACTTTCTAAGTGAGTTTCCTGTAATGTGGAAAAATCCCTGCCTCACAACAGGATTGAAAGGAATAAATAAGGTGGAGAAGAGAAGTCAGGATTCAAACTCAAGAAGCCTGTCTCCACTCTTAATCTCACAAAAGAAACTGAGGGTTGCGGGGGGCAGGGGTCTAGGGAGAGGGTCTTTGGGTCATGGACATTGGGGAGGGTATGTGCATAGTGAGTGCTGTGAAGTGTGTAAACCTGGCGATTCACATACCTGTACCCCTAGAGCTAATAATACACTATATGTTAATAAAAAAATAAAAAATTATTTTTAAAAAATAATAAAAGAAGCCTGTCTCCAGAGCCTTTGCTTTCAACCAACGTTTTTAACATTTGACCAAAATGGACCAACCAGTATAAATGACACAATTTGACCTCAGTATGGCATATTCAGAGCCTGGGATTGCCAGCAGGTCTCAGCAGGAAGTCGGATGAGACAGTGGGGGAGAGAGGGAGTGTGAGGCATCAGCCAGGGATCCATTTCCTTCTGGAAAGGACCCCCAGAGCCCACACAGGGCATCAAGCCCGGATGTTATTTCCTATCCCCATCACCATCTCTGTTTCCACTGACTGCTGCTTCCTTCGCCAAGGAGGGGAAGCCTCTCAAACTGGCACTGGTATAGGAAGTCCTCGGAGCTCAACCCCACAGGAGTGACCCTGGTCCCTGTGATGGGGCCAGTTTTTGTCTCTCACAGTCTTTGGGGGACATCAGGAGTTCATAAGTAGACCTTTTTTTTTTCCATACTCAACACTAAAATGTTTGTAACTCCAAGAAGTTTTGGTCAAAAAAAGAAAAATCTTAATTTAGATACACTAGAGGAGATTATAAGGCCCTCTGGTAAAACTCTAAGTGCTTAAGCATTCTCCAGGATATTGAACATCAGAAAACATGGCTCTTTATATTGAGCTTTTTATGTCTCATTCAACAATCATCAGTTAAGCACCTACTGTGTGCCAAGCCCTAGGGACATACAATCAGATCAAACGAAGTCTGCCACGAGGAAGCCTGAGGGCCCAGAGAACAGAAAGGAGAGGCTGGAGTGTTTGCTCTTCCTTAGAGCAGAGTAAGAAATGGCTATGAAACCAGCTTCCCAGCAGAGGTAGTGAGTGACCTGAAACCTGAAACAGTATGCGCTTCCCAGCCAAGTGGAAAAGAACCGCCCTCCAAGCTGAGTCAAGGGCAGTCACGAAGCAGTCACATATGTGCATGATTCCTCTAATCCTCAGGGTTCACTTTCCTGGATGGGGCTGTACAGCACTTTTCATGTCAGACACACCAGGCTCCACCACTCATCAGCTGTGTGAGCAGGAACACTTAAATCCCCTCCCTGAAGTGAGGTTTTCTTTTAGTATCATGAACCCTTAACCCCGCTCCACTGCTTTATTTTTCTGTCACTTCTAATGTATCATCTACTTTATGTATTTATTTATTCATCTGATTCCATCTGCCAGACTGTAAACTCTGGAGGGCAGAAGTCTGTGATTCTTACTCTTTATTATAACATTTTAATTCAATATTTTAAAAAATCAAATTAATGCAGAAAAAAAATCTCCAGTGAGCCAAATGTTAAAATTTTAAATAAAGATCAGTGTTATGCTGAATCATACTAGAGACTGAGACAAAAGAGAAAAATGTGTCCCTTTATATACAGGTTTTTATGTAATTTTTAGTGGTTAATTCTTCAAGAATACTAAAGTAGCTTAAAAATATTTTAAAATGGAAAAAAGGCATATAGAATTAACTTCATTAAAAAATCATTTAATTCATTTAATTTTTTAATCAGCTAATTCATATAATTAACTTCATTACAATTTTTTAAGATCATTACTCGGTCAAGAGAAATTGTCAAACATGGCAATTCTCTCGATGAAATACGAGGTAAGCACTGAAGTAGAATTTGAAAATATTATTGATGAATTTACTTCCATTAAAGCTAGGAAAGTACAAGTATAATATATTCTGTTAGTGGTATAAATAAAATATTTAAAATTATATTGTAGTTTTTTATGACAACTTAAGATTCAGTATTTTTACATGTTAGCAACTAGCTCAATATTTTTAAAGCATTTTGAGGGCCAAATTAAACATATCTTTCTACTGGCCAGAGGCAGCTATTTATTCTTAAATCTGTAACCTCTGATCAAATTTTCTAAAGATGCTATGATTTTTATTGCTATTTATCCTTTCAATTAAAACACAAGCAAGTCTCTTGAGTATAGGAACACACCATAAACTACCACAGAAACAGCCACAAAAAATTTCATTAACTGCTGATGAACAGAGTACTTTGTAGTCACACCCTTTGTTCTTGCACACACAATCTGATCTACACTCAAATCTAAGAAGTTTAAAAAGACATTCCATCTCAGCTCTTTAGGACCAAGATGGTGTCCTTAATCTTGAGTCAGACTCATACCATAGAAAATGCCAAACACATTCTCACAAAAGCAAGGTTGTACCTGAGTCCCAGCAATGCTCCAAGAGCCTCTCAAATGGCATCAATCCGCAAGTTGGAAAAAGCAGTTCACAGCCCTCTAGCAGAGGGTTAAAGACAAAGAGGGTCATAAACCCATTTCTTCTAAGTCTGCCATCTCTATTTCAGAATAGTTGAGAATCATTTCGTTAGAATAGTTTTAGAATTACTGTTTTGTTTCCGGCCTTGTTGGTTGAGCCTCAAAGTCAAACTTCCTTTTTGAATTTTCTTGAATTTCCCATGCTGGACCTGAGCTTGACCCTGTGGAGGCTTTCCCCATGTTGTTACTTTCCCTGATCCTACTGTCATCTTTGAAGTATGAAGGACATCAATAACGATCTCATTTTATTGATACGGATTCAGTGTCACACAGAGGTGAAGAGCACCGATTCTGAAGTCAACATAAATGTGATTCTTAGACATGCAACTTATTACTGGTATAACCTAGAGAAAGTTACCTAACTTAGCTGAAACTCTGTCTCCACTCCTATAAAAATTGGGTACAATAATAGCTACTATTTCATAGGTTCTTCTGAGAATTCTCTGAAGATGAGCTCACACCTGTAAAATAGTGAGGTAGTAAAAATCCTACCAACAAAGAGAAATCTCTTTGCATTAATATGAAAATAAAGAAAACTGATGTATTTAGAGTACATGCATATATGTAGTCCACCAGAGACCACAAAGTCAGAATAAAATTTCACACAATTTAAACAGCAAAGCAGGTCCAAAATTCACTTGGGATTTGAGGTAGCTATTTGTTTAGTTAATTGACCTCTTCTGTAAGAATAATAAAGCCTCTCTTATCTCCTGGAAAAAAACAAATGGTTATACCTCAAAATAGACTCCCAGAGGTGTATTTTCACATTTCAAGGGGGAAATGAGGCTCGTGACCTTGAACACAACTCTGCAATACAAAACTGAAGACTGGGCTTTTCTAGTCCCTGGAGATATTATTCTGCATTGCAAAGGTTAGAGAAAGGACTCAGCCCAGGCCCACAATGGCCCCTAAAAGGCATCCTAAGAAGGGGAAAGAAGGAAAATGTTCTCTTTCCCCTTTAGTCTCTTGTCACTCTTGCAAAAGCCCTCTTCTCCTAAGTCATAAATATGAGAAATTTTTTAGCAGGTATAAAAACTGTGTGGCAAACTCTACTGTGTTTATATTTTTAAATTACATGTTTTTATTTGACTATTTTGTTTTGCCATCCATTTTGTTTCTTCTCCAAGGTTGTAGGATCACATGAAGAAAATATCCAAGTAGGATCTACTTTCCATTAAAAAGTATGGTGCCCTCTGAGACTACTACTGCCAACCTCACTCCCACACTGTCCATCAAGAAAATGAGTCTAGGCAAAATCACATCTGTGGAGAGACACATCTAAGCAAATAATCCCACAATAGCACACTAAATTCTGTTTCTAGTAAAGGCCAATTTAAAAAAATTTGCTATGTGTAAATAGATATATCTGTGTGTATATGTGCATGGTACTAAATATATGTAACATATATATAGTAATATATATTGATATGTGTTATAAGATTGTGTGTATGTGTGCATATATTATATGCACACATATGTCTAATTTAAAAAAAAAAAAAAGAGGCTGACTTAATTTCCATATCAAGTTTTCACATACACTGCAGGTGTTTAAAAAAAATAAAAAGGATTTATTGATATAATAAAATAAGCACTTCGTAAACATTTTAATATACATTTTTGAACATCTGGACACAGGGAAGAAGGGAAGGGAACAGTTCACAATAGGACACTTTGTTCACACTTTGTTCACGGTAGCAGGGGTACTGTAAGGGCCTATTCAGCCAGAGGACCCCACCCCGGTTGAACTACCATTTTGCTGTAAAACTTAAATTGAGTTCCCCCAGGGGAACTTACTTAAAAGCAAGTCCAGGAAACCAGTCCCACGTAACAAAGACCAAATACAAGGGTGGGTCAGGCCAGGTGGAGGTATTCAATCAGTGGGGGCGCATACTGTCTCCTAGCTACCAAGGTGATGGACTAGTTTCCATGGCTACTGTGGGGTGAACTGTAATTCAGTTAGCCACATGTGTGTGGCTGGGCCCAACCACAGGGCCTTTGCTCTATAAAAGTTAGTCTGGAAAGCAGGGAGGGGTCGTCCTCTCTGTAGGGGCGGCCCCTGACTGGTCTGTTTGATGGTCGGTCTGATTCCTGATGCTTGGGGTGAAATAAAGCTTTGCTTGAGCTTTGCTTTGTATCACTCTCGCTCCTTTAATCACGGACCCATTATTGGGGTACCCAATTTTGGGGGGACCCAACAGTATCTAAAGAGAGAGAGATTCTGAGTATGAGGGAGAGAAATAAAACCTCAGAGTCTTAATTCCTAGAAGGCAGAGTCTTGCCTAACCCATGAGGCCACTTTTCATAGATTAAAAAAGTTCTTTTCTGCAGAATGCAGCTCCCATTTCCTTCTGAGATGAGTGCCAGATTGCGGTTAACATCTCACATACCTGTAGGTGCCATCCTGCTGAAAGGGTCTTATGGAAGATTAGGCAGTCTGACTGTCCATCTGACTCTTTTTAACCCTTCTCCCTCAATCGAAATTTCGATCCCTAGAAAACTCTCCAGGGTTCTGAGGACTTGAAGTCTGCAATACATGAAGATTCATTCAGGTTAATAGATCAACTCTCAGACAATCCCCAAATATTACTTAGTTCTCACTACTACATCTAGCTGTGTAAATGGAACACAGTAGGTAGGTACTCATTAAAAATTTGGTGAATTATTAACTGACTAAATTGCTCTTTAAGAACCCGATAATCCTGAGGGTTGCTGGGGTGTGGGGAAGGCAGGTAGGGGTAGTGTGGCTGGGTTATTGACAATGGGGAGGGTATGTGCTATGGTGAGTGCTATGAAATGTGTAAGCCTGATGATTCACAGACCTGTACCCCTGGAGCAAATAATACATCATATGTTAACAAAAGGAAAGAAAGAAAGAAAGAAAGAAAGAAAGAAAGAAAGAAAGAAAGAAAGGAAGGAAGGAAGGAAGGAAGGAAGGAAGGAAGGAAGGAAGGAAGGAAGGAAGGAAGGAAGAAAGGAAGGAAATCCCAAACAGGCAACTAAATAGACTATTTTGGGGGCACTTAAAAGAAACACAGAGTCAATAGGGAAGATTTTCTAGATCAACAACTTTCTCATCAAGAAGATATTCTTTTTTAAAAATTTATTTATTTGAGAGAGAGAGCATAAGTAGGAAGGGGTACAGAGGGAGAGGGAAAGAGAAAAGGGGACTCCCTGCTGAGTGCAGAGCCTGACCAAGGGCTCAATCCAGATACCAGGACCCTGAAATCATGACTTGAGTCAAAGTCAGATGCTTAGTCTACTGAGCCACCCAGGTGCCCCAAGCAGAAATTCTTGAGGAAAAAAAGTAAGATAGAGGTGGAAACAGGGGCCCTTGTATATTAACCAGATTTGATGGTATTCATTCTAGTAGAAATATATATAAATAAAAATTTTCCTTAATATCTCATTCCTCCAAATACTTCCATAAATCCAGCTTCTTAGGGGTTTGTTGAGGGGTAGCTGTAATGGCTACAATTCACTGCATTCCCACTCTGCATTATGTATGTGGCTTGTCTCATTTGATTTTCTAAACTACTTGATGAGGTTGATATTATCATAATCCTTATTTTATGGTAGAGAGAAAACAAGTCTCAAGAGGTTAATAACTCACCTCAAATCATTTAATTAATAAACTGGAGGGATACATGGATGGCTCAGTCAGTTAAGCATTTGCCTTGGGCTCAGGTCATGATGCCAGAGTCCTGGGACAGAGTCCCGCATAGGACTCCTTGCTCAGTGGGGAGCCTGCTTCTCTCTCTGCCTCCTTTTCCCCCTGCTTTTGTTCTCTCTCTTTCTGACAAATAAATAAATAAAATTTTCAAAAAAACTGGGGAAACAGAATTTCACATCAGATCATATGACTCAGGATCTACGTGCCTAACCAGTACCGTGTATAGATATTAACTTTTATTACTAGCAATGTGAGCTGCTTGGGTATGACAGAGACAGAGCTCACAAGTTGAAAGAAAGACTTAATAGAAAAAGTATGAGATTTTTATGCCTAGAAAAGTTAAAACAGGAAAAATCCCCAGCAAATTTTAGAGGAGTCATTGGTCCTAGAGATTGTCTATCTGTCTCTCTTATAGTTGAGAAAACATTCTCTCTTATGATTGAGAAAACTGATGCCCAGATATATAAAGAAGTAAATATAATCACTCATTAAGTCGCAGCAAATCCAGAATAGGAACCCAGGTATATACAAACCTTTCATCTGCAGTTCCCTCCCCCCAATCATATTAAGCTATATAAAGAGTGGTTTGACCAAAGCCTGTCTGAGGGAGGAAACACTTGCGGGACACACTACTAACTGTACATGTGCAGCTACAAAGGTTCTGTTCCCATGACATACTAATATTTTTTAATAGAAAGATCAAAATCTCTTTTCCTACAAGGACTAAGAAGGATGTGTTCTCAATTATCTCAAACCCATAGCTGACAAAGTGGGAAAATGATTAGCAGCATTATATAACCTAAACTTCACTATGAAGGATTTTAGGTTGAATCCAGTTATTAATTCAGCATCTGGTTCAGAGTGACAGTTTCCTGGAAATAAAAAAATAATAAAAAACATTGAGTGCCTTTCTTCTCTGATGCCACCTAATGTGTATGTGAAGCTGGGGAGAAAATCAAACAAAACATTTTTCTTTTTGTGATGACCCAAATATTGCCCAGAAATAATTTTATACCTTAGGGTTCCCATGGAGCATGTGTTCTGTTTTGGTTTTGAGGTTTCGGTTTTTTTTTTTTTTTAATCAGGTCATTATAAGCTGTTAGTTAAGTAAACTGCTAAGTTGACCTTACTTTCCAATAGATTCCAGGGCCTTTATCTGCCGCATAGTTCTGGTTATCTCTTAGCCAACAAGCTTCCCACATACACACTTAATCTCTCTTTGTGCTACCAGCCTCCAAAAGAAACAGGCTTCCACACACTGATTAAGATCAGTTCTGAGAGCTACAATGCTGGACTTTGAGACTCTGGAGAGAAGGAAAGTGAATGCCACGTTAAAGGCTGGAAGTTCTTAAAACTTGGTAATCAAAAAGTGACCATTAGGGAGATGTCAAAATTGAATCCTTTGGGGAGGAATAAAAAATCACCGAAAACAACTGAATAAATTAGGTGAAAAATCTAAAAGGAAAATAAAAGTCCATTATTTATTCTTCTACTCTGAATCTAGCATATGCATACACAAAATGTTTCATTGTTTCCTTTCAACTAGATTCAAAGAAATGCTAGAATTGAAACACACAAATTTGTACTCCAATTAACCATCTTAAAATCCATCTATGAAATCACTACTCAGTTGTTCAGGCTATTGAGTAACTCCAGAAATGTGTGTGTTGTGTGTGTGTGTGTATGCACTGTTTATGAGGGGTAGCAGAATTGACAAATTTGTCACCACAAAATATGCTTTTTTTGGCATAAGAATTATTTTAGGTTGATCATTTTTTTGGATAGGAGAAAAACTGTGAAAACCAAGTGGAAATTACCCTTTGAATGAGCAATTTACATTTATAAGGGAAATCTCCATTTGTAGGGATTTATCTCTCTCCCTGTACCCAGAAGAAAAAGACTAAGTCTGTAGAAACTCCTATCAATGGAAAAGGTATGACTCAAACCTGCCTAAACCCATACCCTTATTTACTGTGCTTTGCCTAGAAAACCTGGCTCTTTCTTATCCAGTATTTTCTGTCTTCAGCTGAAGGTAGTATTTAAGGTGATGGCTCTGGACATTTGGGGAGTTATTCAATTTTCCTGGGTATCTCCCATATGTACAGGAGGCATACATGTTATTAATCTTCTGTTTTTCTCCTATTAATCCTTATTAATTTATTACAGGGGGTATTAGCTGAGAACCTAGAAGAGTAGAGAGATACCTCCTCCTCCCCCTCCTTCTCCTCATCATCATCACCATTACTATTATGTTGTGATCTATTTCATAAAGAATCTGATACAATCAACACTGCCCATGCATCTCAATTAAGTTTTCCTAATGAGTAGCATAACAAAAATAGCTATAAATCTAAACAAATGCTTCCAGACTCAAGGTCAAAGTAATATTAATCAAAGCCTTAAAATGTGTGAAAAAGTAATTTGCAATTTCATTAATAAACAATCTTAATATTTTGAAAAGTTGGTAGATAGTATATATGGTAAATAGGTAATTAGACAAAAAGTTTAGAGCAGATAAGCAAAGTTTTTCTATTACCAGTAAAAAGATACGTTCAGATGCTGTCCAAAACATAGAAAGACATTTCTTCCCTTGAGGCACGCACAACCCTAAGTGGAATTTTGGAGAAAGACAGCAAGGTGAAGTATCACATATCAGAAAGAAAAGAACTTAAAATACGTATCAGTTAGAGCATGCAAATGCTGTGATGAGTAGACTTATGGCCCCACAAGGATGTTCACAACCTAATTCAAAGAACATTTCAAAAGGAAATTTTTAGATACGACTAAGTAAAGATCTTGAGAAAGGGAAATTTTCCTGGAATTTCCATGAAGACCCAGGTAACCACAAAGCTCCTCATAAGAGAAAAGGAGAAGAATCAAAATCAGAGAGAGAAATGTAGGGACAGAAGCAAGTGTTAGAGAGGAGAAAAGATGCTGTACTTCTGGCTTTAAGGACCAACAAATGTGAAGACAACATCTATAAATTGGGAAAGACAGGGAAACAGATTCTTCCTTGGAGCCTCCAGCAGTAACACAGCTTTGTGCACATTTTTATTTTTAGCCTCTTGAGATATTTTTCAGACTTTTGACCTCCAGAGCTATAAGACAATAAGTTTGTATTGTTTTAAGCCATTAAATGTGCAGTAATTTGTTACAGCAGCAATATGAAACAAATACACCTGCCTATCAGTGACTGAAATAATAACAACACCCAGTTTACCTACCAAGAAATCTGGAAGTTGGTATGTCCTGCATCAGGGCAATGGCTAACCATGGTTTTTAGAAAATCAAGTTCTTTTTGTCTTTCTGTTCTTTCATCTTTATTGATTTTAATTTGTAGGCCCATCTGTTCCCCAACAAAAAATGGCTATCACAGCCCCCAACAACTTCAAGGCTAAAGATTTATTCCTAAATAGAAATACAAACGTCAATCATCACAACAACAAATCTATGAGCAAATACCAAAGCAAACACCTTTGGCATTAACACCAAAATAAGATCAAGTAAAGAATTATCCCTTCATTTCTTTCCCCAACAAGAAACTACAAAATCCTACTCCTTCACACCAACTGATTTCTCTCTCTCTCTCTCTTTTTTTTTTCATTTCCAAAACTGAGTTACTAAGCCACCCCCAGGTACAAGATAATTTGAGAAAGTGAATGTCTGGTAAAGTTCATAAGAGTTCTATCGCTATTATTCCCCAGAAACATGGTTTATTAGCAAGAAAGAACAAATCAGATCAAAGAATGCCCGTGGGAGGGCAACTAACAATATCTTCTACAAGATATTTACCTTGGGTCAGTCTCTCAATGACACCAAGCAACAACTATGACAATTAGGTGAGGGCCTTCCATGATGTCACTCACCAAAGGAGAGGATCATGTTCTCACCTGATTTGTTAATCTATAAACTGCAATATGAAAATGAGTTGTTTAAATCAGCTTCTCTTGATGCACTCTCTAGAAGACTGGTCCTCAGAGATCGTCTGGGAAGAAAAGGTCTCTGTTATATGTACACATGCATGGCTGCATGCATGTATAAATAAATTAAATGAATGAATAAATAAATTCTCATTACACATAAGCATATTAAAAGCTTTGAGAGTTAAATAGTTAAATGTCTTCCAACGCAATAAAAAACACCCCAAAATAACATATTGTCTTATTTAACACTAATATCCCATTGACTGCACTTTCAGGAAATTTAGTAATTGATGTCTCTTCTCTCTTGTCCCTTAAGAGGCAGACAAGATTCTGGATAGATATTTAATATGTATCTAAGGAGAGATCTGAAGATACTACTGATAGACCAGCTCACTGCTAATTGTATGGCACATCAGCATCACTGCTGTTTATTCTTCTCTCTTTGATCAGACCCAGCAAGGTATAAATTAGACTGGAATGGGTAAATAGTCTAACATTTTGTTAGCTAAGGAGACTCTGACAGAAACTGATGAGTTTAACCAAGCAGAGGCAACACTGAAAATTAAGCAGCTGGCATCTTGAATTGTAATGAGAAAAAAGAAAATGTTTGGGAAGATTTAGAGACATTATGAAAAGTGGAAACAGCCAATTTGAGTTGTGTTTATTGTAATGGATGCTTTCATTTAAATGACTTGGTGACAGATCTCTTTCCAGTTATCAGCTCTGTAAATAGCCCATGAGAAAAGAAAAAGTCACAGAGTTAGAAGAGTTCTGAAATGACATCCTATCCTTCTGTCCCCTTTCTAGAACTTTGCTTGTGCTCCCTTCTTACCTTTCACCGTTCCTCTTCCTTGAGCTTTCAACATGTAGCTCAGACAGCATTGAGAAGCCAGTGGAGCCTGTCATGCTTTTCTTTTTTTTTTTTTTTTTTAATTTTATTTATTCCTTTGACAGAGACAGATCAGAAGTAGGCAGAGAGGAAGGCAGAGAGAGGAGGAAGCAGGCTTCCCTGCCGAGCAGAGAGCCCGATGCGGGACTTGATCCCAGGACCCCGAGATCATGATCTGAGCTGAAGGCAGAGGCTTTAACCCACTGAGCCACCCAGGCGCTCCCTTGTCATGCTTTTCTAAAGCTCAGTGCTATCCACCCCAAACTTCATGGCCTGCATGCTGATACACAAAAAATATGTTCTTTGGATCTTCCAACTGTACTTTTCAAAGAGGTTCGTCACTCCTATAACTAACAGGTCCAGGAAGAAATCAAACTCAGAAAGAACCATAAGGCAGACCCTGGACTGACATTATCAGAATTCCAGAGCCCTATGTGTTTCCCAAAGAAATTCTGCAGATGCTCCCTCACAGTTGTCGGTCACAGTGGGAAAGAAATATTTTAATCCTTTGAACAGAGACAGATCGGTGCACACTGTAGCAACATTAACTTTTCTCCAAGGCTCATAAGATTTACTCAACAACTAAACTGCTGCATAGTCAAGAAAACCAATGTCTCCGAGCCTTGTAGCGTTGTCCTGTGAATGCCAAGAGCAATCAGGTTGGTGGATGAGAGTTTCAGAGCTCAGACTCCATGTATTAAAAGTCACATAACTACTGAATTCCTCCACAGACTTAGAGTTCCAAGGACTTGTCAAAAATGCTTTTTCCTCCCTTTTGAATTGTCCACTTGACTTTGGTATCTGTGGTTTTAGTGAAGACATTGATTGCTCGAAGAGCCTAGAGGGTGTCAAGTGACTAGATGTCTGAAGTGCAAATACAAGGAATATAAGAATTTGGTTCCCACAGTCAAAATGACCATCTTTACTGCACGATATCTACTCTTGCAGAACATCAACCAACCAACTCATCTATACACTGACTGCCAAACATAGATACTTAGCTATGAAGTGGCAGAGCTAGGGTTTGAACACAGTCTATGTGCCTGACTCCAAGGCCCATTTATCACCACCACTGCCTCAAATAACAGTAAATATGTAGCTCACTCTAGTAAGAGGTGGCTTGGGACTTTTAACCCAGGAAACCTGAGCTCAGAATCTCACTTGTACTGGTTGGGAATTGGTAAGAGAAATCACATCCACATATACACTATTTCTCTGTTTAGACTTAAAGCACTAAAATGTTTGTGAGGTGAAACGAAAGTCACTAGAGAAGAGACGAAAATAAATAACATAATTGGGACACCAACAGGTAACACTGCCATCAAAGAAAAGGGCCACCAGTGACTTCACTGGCAGATCTCAACCTGTAGTCCAGATACACCCCAGGCAAGGGATTACTATCAAATTATACTCAAACCAATGAGTCAAAAGTACTATCCTCTTATAATATGCCTCATCTCATGGTGACATCAGATTCTCTTACTTTGCATCCTGGAGAACTACAGATTCTTAACAGGACCTGGTTGGTTTCTAGAAGATGCAGATGATACAAATGTCCTCCTTAAGAGAAATCCAGCTGTGTGGGGGTGTCAAAGGCACGTGGCAACCTTGCTGAGGTAAGGCTATATTTTAAATCACACACTACAGAGGCCATTTTCCTCTCTGTGTACCGTCCAGAGATACTAAATTCTGTATCCATGCATTAAAAATAGCGAGCAGGAGAATTTAAACACCTAACCTCAAAAACTCACCCTGTCATCAGGGATTTGGATCTGCCACGGCTATTTAACTTAGCCATCCCATGGGACACTGAGGGAGCATGGTATTCTTCATAATGTACTTAATTTCTTGTCATCTCTCCAGAACCACCTCATTTCATCTTCATAAGCATTTTAACTATCATGCAACTATAAATTAAATTTTATAAGCTATGCTGAGTTCATTTTCAATTACAATCTTATGGATGAAACCCAATTTCTAAATATTCTACTGCAGGTTTCTTCATGGAGTCTCTGTTTCATGGTTAAACTGTTGCCTTCTTTCATCTCTGTCAATCCTATGCACTGTAAAAGCATAGTTAAAGGTTTTTCTCCAACATCTGAAAGAATTCTTCCCTCTTCTGGACTCCTACAGTCCTTTGTTTATCCTTGGTCTATGTCATTTATTATCTGCCTCATTTTAGAGTTATTTATTTACATTGTATCTCCTCTTCGAACTGCAAACTCCTTAAAAACATTGATGTGTGTTCATCCTTATGAACTCCTCTGTGTCTAAACCAGTCCTGTACATACAGATAATACAATCCATTCTTTTTTTTTTTTTAATTTTATTTATTTTATTTGACAGAGAGAGAGATCACAAGTAGGCAGAGAGGCAGGCAGAGACAGAAGGGGAAGCAGGCTCCCTGCTGAGCAGAGAGCCCGATGCGGGGCTCGATCCCAGGACCCTGAGATCATGACCCAAGCCGAAGGCAGCAGCTTAATCCACTGAGCCACCCAGGCGCCCCTCAATCCATTCTTGTTAAATAAGAATATGGTTTAAAAAAAGAAAAACTCAATAAACTTAGTAATAAACATGATACAGAGAATTAGAGAAAATTAATGTGGTGTGGGTATTAAAAGCACAAACTTTATTATCAGACAGCTTTGCAACTTACTAATGATGAAAATGTGGTAGATAAACTTAAATACTTAGAGTTCTATGACTTGTGAGATGGGGATATCTCTGGGACATGCTTTATTGAGCTTTTTGTCAGAATTTAATGGGATGATACCCTTTCAGCAGTTCAGTGTAGTAAATGCCCAATAAACACTGCCATCATTTTTCAGTTGAAAAACAAAGTACCAAGACATGTAAGACATGCTCATGCTCTCTCTTTATCCCTTTCTCTCTTTCCATCTCTTTTTCTCAAAACACACACATCACACCAGATATTTTACATGAATACCAAATATACGCAGATATATCTGGTAAATATATTTTATGTATTGCCAGATATTTTATAAGGAAGTGCCACAAAGGGATTTATCATAACTTACATTTTATCATTCCTTGACACTTAAAACTTCTGCTAAACAGAAAACAAACCCAGACTTAATTGAGGACAGACTTTTTTCGAGATGCCTGTTTCAGGAGAACATTCTCTGCCCCAATCTCAGGATCTGTAAGTATCT
Source organism: Mustela erminea (assembly GCF_009829155.1). NCBI lineage: Eukaryota > Metazoa > Chordata > Mammalia > Carnivora > Mustelidae > Mustela > Mustela erminea. Next base: position 71,900,487 of record NC_045627.1, read on the forward strand.
CAAAACTAAGCAGAAAACGTATTTTCTTTTATAGGGAGAGTTGAGTAGGGCTGGCAGTAATGTTGTGGGGGAATGCAGCAATCTGTGGTGACCAAGAAAGAGCATGATTGTGATGGTTCAAGAGGAAATGTTCTTCTCTGTGGTGGGCTGATTGTCAGAATGAGCTGTTAAGGGGGAGGAAGGATGGAAAGCTATATGCTGCACCTTACTGGTTGTTTAACCCTGGGGGCAAGCCACAGTTAAGGGGTCTATTGAGAGAAGAGGAGCTTGACTAAAGTTGGTCCACCCAAATTAGTAGGTAAGTTATCTTGGTCATTACATATCACTACTATTTCACTATCCAAAGCAAGTCACATAGCTATACCCATTTTAGAGGAGGAAGGAAAGTACCATCTCTTGTATCAAATAGGATAAGAATATAATATTTATGAATAGACCAAGTGACTACCACAGTAGCTCTCAACCTTTCCCTTCCTCATCATAGAAGAAATAGATCTCCTGCTGGCAGAGAATGTCTACCAGTGTGACCTTGCCTTACATCAGGAAGTTTCAAAATACTATTCTTACAGGAGCTAGATCAAGGTATTTTACTGTTAAAACTGAAAAAAAAATGCATTTTCCCCCATGCTCATTAAGAAATTAGAACAACAGATTTAATTATTTGCAGTTATATATTTTTCTTATAAATGTTTAACGTCAATGACTGCTATAACCCACAACCTATTGATGTTAGACACTAAGATAATTTATTTAGCCTCAAGGTATTCTGTACTACAGGTACTCTGCCACAGATTCAAGTAACTCTACTGCATCTTAGAGGCCTGGAGAAATCTCTATTTTCTCTGTCTGGTAGGTCAAAATCTCTGAATAGGAAGTCTAGATAAATCATCCATTCTATTTATAAACCACATGAGCAAGTGCAAATAAGAATATCTGCCTAGGGGTGCCTGAGGGGATACAGTGTTAAGCAGTTAAGCAACCCACTCTTGATTTTGGCTCAGGTCACGATCTCAAGGTTGTGAGATCATGCATGGGCTCCGTGTTTCGGGGGGATTCTACTTAGGATTCTCTCTTTCCCTCTGCCTCTGCCTCCCCTCCCCTCTGAGCTCTTGCTCTCTCTCTCTCTCTCTCTCTCAAGGAGGAGGAGGAGAAAGAGGAGGACAATGAGGAGGAGGAGGAGGAAGAGAAGGAGGAGAAGAAGAAAAGAAAAAAAGACAACTTGCCTAGCTGAAGGGGTAGTCATGAGGATCAAAGGATGTGATGTGAATGTGTTTTGCAAATGTAAAGGAGTAAATAAATGGAGGGATTATCATTTATACGTCAGATTCTGTTCATTAATCAGAGTCTGTGTGCCAGGAATACTTTCTACACTTATGCCACTAATTTTTCCTAAAAACTGATGAGTTACTGTTTTTACACTAAAGACGAGAAAACTGAAGCTCAAAAAATAGAATCCACATACACTCTCTTAACTCATAAATGGTGAGACCAAGTTTCACTTAGTCCTCTTCTGATCCAAAAGCCCACATTAATTAATTAATTTCCTTCCCTTTGATTCACACATAGCAGATAAATAAAAACCCTTAAAAGCATTACTTAATTTCAAGAAAACTGGGGCGCCTGGGTAACTCGATCTGTTAAGCACTCAACTCTTGATTTCAGCTTAGGTCATGATCTCAAGGTCGTGAGATCAAGCCTTACTTCAGGTTCTGTGCTTGTGGGGAGTCTGCTTGAGATTCTCTCTCTCCCCTTCCTTACTCTCTAAAATAAATAAGTAAATTTAAAAAAAAAATGAAAAAGAAAAACAAGAAATTCCAGTCCCCATCACCTACCACAATCCCCACCCCAGAGCTTGAAATGGTGGTGTGCTAATGAATCACTCACCAGGACCCTGCAGACAATGAACCCTCTTGATGAGTGGAGGAGTCAAAAACCATGAAAGAAGCATGTATGTTAAGTAAAAAGATGCTACCAAATTTGCATATCCCCCTCTTTGTAACTATATTCCCTTTAATATACTCACCTCTTATTTTTGGAGGTATGACCTTGAGGAAAGAATTAATTATAATAAACCATCACCCTTGCCCACTAATAGAACACTTTACATAAGCTCCAGATTATGGATATGTTTTCCTAAAAATTGAAATAAGGGGAGCCTGGGTGGCTTAGTTGTTTAAGCATCTGCCTTTGGCTCAGGTCATAATCCCAGGGTCCTTGGGTTAAGTCCCACATTTGTTTTCCTGCTCAACGGGAGTCTGCTTCTCCCTTTCCCCCTGTCACTCCCCCTGCTTGTGCTCACTCTCTCTGTCAAATGAATAAATAAAATATTAAAAAATAAAGATTGAAATGAGAAGACATGTATTCCCTGGTGAGGGCCAAAGGACAGATCTTGATCTATTGCTGTTAAGAAGTACTCATATGATTTTAAAGGAATTTCATTTTATGATCAGAAACTAAATTCCTTAGTGTAAGATCATCTCTTTTTTATTCTAAGACATCTATGAATGTTTGCATATGGTCACACACACACAAGTATGCACACTGACCCTCATTTTGGAAACAGGGACTATATTGACAGGGTATTGGGCTCCATCCCCAAAACACAGATGGAGAAGAGTCAGCCTTTACAGGACAGTGGGCTCTGTCTTCTAAATTCTGTAATAACTTGGGCAGATTACTTCTCCACTTCAAACTGCAGTTTCCACACCTATAAAGTGAAGATTAGAGTATCTTTCCATGGGTATCTGTATAGATCCAATTCAATAAAATAATGCATATAAAATTTTTAGCTCAGTGCCTTGCACAAAATGAGCACTCAGCAAATGTTTTATAAAGTATGCAAATTCTTGGGACCCAAGCTTACAAAAAATGGGTCTTAATGTAAAATGGGAAGTGGAAAAGGCTAGAAGCTATGTTCAAGAAACAAACATGTTGGCAGGTATCAAGTTGTAAGTCCTGCACCTGAAACAAGTCACTAAAATATGCATTTGGACATTGTTTCAGCTAGTAGAGCAGGTAGACACACAAGGAAACCTGGGGCCTTCCTCCAAAAGCTTCTGAGTTTCTGAAGATGAAAAGGTAAGGAGAACAGTACAAGTAGAAAGTACATGTCTTCCTCACCTGTGTTCATCTGGGTCCAATCGGGAAAGAAAAACCACACAGTCATTTGAACAGGGAAAGTTTAATGAAAAGAATTGTTAACAAGGACAGGGAATTAGAGTCATACGGTCTTGACTAAAAGAGGTAAATAAAACTATGAGGAACACAGGTACAGTAGTTAAAAGAAACTGCCACTAACCCAAGGACAGAGGTAGTAGTCCCAAAGAAGAGCAGCCCCCACTGCGAGAGATTACCCCAGGGATGAGAACTGGCCTTGACTGACAGCAGTAGCCTACAGAATAGTACAGAAGTCACTGTGGTTCTTCACCAATAAAACTTGCTGGGCATTTGCCCACTAGGGTATTAAAGAAAGCTGTTCATGGGGAGGTGTCTCACAGGAGGCACGCTGCTAATGAAACTGCCTGGGGAGTTGCCAGGAAACAGCTGGCACCTGGAGGCTGCTGGCTGCCATGCAATGCAGGAGCCTGGTGTTAGAAAACCATGAATTCTGCAGAATCCTGCCAAACAGGCACTTTCCTCCAGGAAGTGTCTCCCAGTGCCCTCTACAGAAAAGCTTCAGCACTAGCTGGCGAAGGGACAACGTTTAGAGGGCTCAAGTCCATTCTCACAGAGCAGTCAAAAATAATAAATTCAGTAACTGGCACACACTCCTTCGGTCAACGGAACTTTCCAAATAGATCAATAGCAATTGACCTTCACTTTCGACCTACTTCCACAACCCAAAGACGACTCATTCAGCTTTGGTTATCACCAGGGAGCGACTTGGATCTAGGTCTTCTCTAGCCCCCTTTGCTCCACCTCCTCCCAGTGAAACTCATTCTCCACGAGCATCCGGGAAGAGCTACAGCGGCCATTCACTTCTCCATGTAATCAGAAGAGAGTTAGTGCAGTGGTTGTCACAGTGTGATTTTTTTCCTCCGTGTCTGAGAATTTTTTAGAAATGCTGATTTTCAGTCTCCAGTAGGGTGAATGAAACACTGAGAGCACCCAGTCACCAGGTGGCGTGGATGCTTATTCATGCTTGAGAACCGCAGCTACAGAGGAAAGCAGTCTGATTAGACGGATTCACCCAGAAACGGGAATGACCAGATTAGAAATTATTGAGCTATACTAGAAATTGTTGAGCTATACTTTAAAAAAATACTTTGAAGTATTTTAAAGGAAAAGCTTCAAAATAAGGTTGGTAGCTTCCACGTTCAAACATTCAACTACACTGACCCTGTTTCCATGAGAATCGGTGGCAGACAGTATTTCCATCCAAGAGTATGGAGGTTATCAGACTGCCAGAATGAGGCCAATCTGCACTGGCCAAGAACTGTGATAGTCAGCCAGCTTCTGGGAAATGGAGGGCGGAGGTGGGGGGTGCTGATAAAAGAGCTAAGTTGCTAAGCTAATTGGTACTTGAAACTTATCTACAAAAATCCAATCTAAGCCCACCTGGGAGATGGTTTGAATGTAATTATAAATCCAATGTCCCCCATGACCTTGGTCCTGGCTTAGTGTGCACAGGCTCAGATTACAGCAAGAGGGTTGGTCTCCCTCACTTTTGAAACTGAGGATAAAACAGAGAGGGAAGGGAAGATAAATGGCCAAATAAAAATCAGGTTACAAAAAGCAATCTACCACAGCTTCCAGGGAATCATAAAGGGCATTAAAGGTAAAGACATGCTGTCGTATCTGAATCCCAGACCTCATTTCTGTGTTTTGGTTTCAGTTACATTTGATACAATTTTATGATCTGTTTTAATTTGCTAAGGTGGTACACCCAAAGAAATGTGGCTCAAAGTAAAAAATAATAAATATGCTATGTTTTGAGCATCCATTTGGAAGGAAACTAGTCGAGCATCATTCCATTCAGGAAACTCAAACTGAGGAGACAAACCCTAAAAGACTCTTAATCTCCCAAAACAAGCTGAGTGTTGCTGAGAGGTGGCGGTTGCGGGGGGGGGGGGGGGGGGGGGGGGGCAGATATGGTGGCTCCCTTATGGACATTGGGGAGGGTATGTGCTATGGTGAGTACTGTGAATTATGTAGTACTGATGATTCACTTCACAGACCTATACCCCTGAAGCAAATAATACACTGTATGTTAATAAAAAAAAATAATAAAACCACTTCTTGTAAAAATTGGGAAAATATGAAACTATCTGTATATTTGATGGTGTTAAGGAATTATTGTTAATTTTTTTTAATTAATTTATCTTTTTTAAAAATTTTTATTTTTTAATTTCTTTTCAGTGTACCAGAATTCATTGTCTATGTGCCACACCCAGTGCTCCATGCAATCCGTGCCCTCCATAATACCCACCACTAGGCTCACCCAACTTCCCACCCCCCGCCCCTCCAAAACCCTCAGATTTTTTTCAAAGTCCACAGTCTCTCATGGTTCATCTCCCCCTCCAATTTCCCCCAGCTCCCTTCTCCTCTCCATCTCCCCATGTCCTCCGTGTTACTAGATAAATAAATTTTATGCTTTAAAAAAAAAGGACCTGGATACAGGCAATTGGGAAGAAAGATGATGTGGATAGAAAACTGACTTTGATGTGAAGCTCTGCTGCTGAAACAATTTCATGACCTTGAACAAGTCATAGCTGTTCATGAAGTTCAATGTAGGTGCAGTTCTACAAACTACTTAATGCTACCAGGTCTTTGCACATGCTGTGAGAAATGTCCACTTAGTAAACTCTTTTACTTCAAGTTTCAGCTCAAGGAATATCTCATTAGATACTCACTGGTCTCTTCAAGTATAGGTAGCAGTAAAGTCTTCTCAATAATTATAAGGAACACTTCCTAGTACCACGCATATAAAATGGCAAGTGATAGTGGGTTTCATTTACCACAAAATATTGTAATTATTTGTTTATTTCTGCCATCTATATCAGGCGAATGAAGAGGATCAACACAAAGACAAGTTTTTAATTGTACTTGGTGGGAGGAATAGGGAAAAGTACATTCACTCCATCTTCTTACAAGTAGAAGTCTTCCTAAGAGTATTTCATATGGAAGAAATTGCAAATATGGACCAAAATATAAGGTATATTTGTTCTCAAAGTGTGTACTGCTTGAATGACCGATTTGGGGCAGAGATCAGTTTCTACCTCCAAATGTCTACAAGATGGATTGTGAACTCCAGCTCTTAGATGGCAAAACTGCACTGGTCAATACAGGAGCCACCAGCCACAGGGAAGAGTTTACATATGAATTTAAATTAAATTAAAATTTAAAATTTATTACCTTAATTGCACTAGCCACACTTCAGCGACTCAGTGTCCACATGTAACTAATGGCTGCCATATTGGACAATGCAGATATTCACTATTTCTAAAAATCCCAGAAAGTTCTATTTTTTTTATAGCCATTAATTATTTGATACAAAGAAACTTAAAATAACAGTGAGGAAATAACTCCTGAGAAATTGCCAAGGTCAATCCGTTGACCACATGGTGACCACTTGATCACTGCCTATGCTCAGAATTGAAGAAAAGCTGTCTTGGCAGGAGGAACCATAGGAAGAGCATGCTCATTATAAATCAGGCGCAGAGTGGTCTATTACAGGAGGTTCAAATCTCCCTTATCTCAGACACAATGGTTGCAGGGATTACCCTCTTGCAGGAATAAATAATATTTAAATGTTATGAGACTTAACAGCCAGAGCACTGTAAGTTGCTTTTCTTTTACCTGTAAATTAGGGTCGGTGTGTCATATAAGGACAGAAACCATGATCTACACAAATGAAACCTAATTAGGATGTTAACATCTAATAGAAAATCACTGGGCAATATGCATGAGATACAGACTCTTGCCAGGAAGATATCTAAATCCGTAAAAATAATAATGTCTAACTAAAAATATTTATCAATATCTCTCAAGAGTTTGAGTTCCGTTCTGCACCCTCTATACACACAGGGATACTTTATTTTTTAGTAATAATGCGAGTGGGTCATATGTACACCCATTAGTGTTTTCTCTGTTTTGTATCTTTTACTTACGAGGTAGGAGATTCAAAGAGCCATTTGGTATAAGCTTGGAAGTTAAGAACATCATATGGAAATCTGAAAATTGCTGATGTTTTGAATGTAGCTACCTTCAAAATCCAAAAGAAAGGAGTGAAAATTATTCTGTTTTGGTGTATACCTTAGTGATTTATACATATTATCTCATATAATTTTCACAGCAATGTTATAAAGTGATTATTAACTTACTTCTTTTATAGATGTTGAATCTTAGGTATAAAAAAAATCATGTTATTTAACAGGGTATTCAATTGATAATAAAATTTATCCAGAACATAAAAATAAAACACAAGGACAGCTGTATCCTTTCAATATTCAATCATCATCTAACAAGCCAACACAGCTATTGTCTTCATAATAAACAACTTTATTTTTTATAATAAGGAACTTTAACTTATTTACTATTGACTGATAGTGATTGACACTGAGTTACATGCTAATTTATAGATGTCTGTCTGATAGGAATGCAAATGATTCTTGTCCAATAGAAAAAATAACCTCAGATGTATCGGTTTTATGCTCTGTAGAAAACTAGCATTTGTGTCTAACTTCCAAACTTATTTTAGCATGTTTTTAGTGATAGACTACATCAATCTCTGTTCCTCAAGTAGTCTTTGAACCAGCTTTACCATATTGCTGGTTTCCTCATTAATGAGTTGGATCACTTTTGACACATGCTCTCTCTATATCTATATAACAGTCATGTTTTTAACTTTTTGGAAGTTATTATACTGTGATACAGATGATATTTGGAAAAACCCAGGTTTGATCTACTATTGCTGACATTTTAGAAAAAGCCTTAACACCTCTCTATTACATAAAGCCTAAGCTTTCTTTATTTTTTCAAGTTGATTCATGATATGTTAAATCAAAACTAATCATATCAACTTCCTATAGCAATCAGAGTGGCGTTGAGCCAGGTCTAACTCATCCGTAAGAGAAGTCTGAGGTTATATAACACCAAGTTCTTATTTATATAACTTTTGTTTAAAGGAAATAAATGACTGAAAAGTGTGATCACATAAACACGATTCTGAAACAGACAAGAATCTTAGTGATCGTCTTACTCAATCCCTGTGTTTAAGGTAAGGAAGTTGCTATCTAGGAGGTAAAGGGTCCTGCACAAGGTCACATCACAACTGAAAGGTCAAGATGACCAAATCCCAAATCCTACCCCACTGCTGCTACTTCACATTGCTTCTAACAAGGGAGATAAAGAATCTACAGACAATGAGAACCATTTAATGAACTAGAGGACACAGCACTGGATAACATTTCCAGCATTCCCTCCCTACCTGGAAAGGACAGAAGTGAAATAATGAGTCAACCACAGTGCAGCAGGGACTGGAGTATGAAAGAAGTAAGAGTAACAAGAAAAATACCACCAACATTGAGCACTGGACAGACAGCTCATTGATGCCCCCCTTACCTTGGTCATGAAGCACATTGTGAATAATGGAGCAGATCATGAGATCCTGACAAAGCCTCAGTTCTCTCCTCTGAACAATGGAGAATTCATATCTACCTGATGGACTTTTTATGAATTTCAAGTGAGACAATGTATTACTGTATTTACTATAGTGCTTAGCAGTAAAAAGAAGCTACCATGGTTATGATTATAATTATTTTCAGTCAACAACTACCACCACCCCCTCTACTACCACAGGCCCAGCCTCACTGTACCAGCCACAAATGCACCATCTCCGAGCTTCTTCTGGAGAAACCAATGGCATCGCCTGCTGATTAACTCTGCTCTGGCCTCTACGTCTCCAGATATGTTGGTAAAGCTGATTTCTAGCAAGTAAGCCTTTTTCTCAAAGAATCACATTAGTAGAGAAGCTGTAAGACAAACAATAGCAAAAGTATTTTTCTTTTTATTTATTTATCTTCCTAAACGAAAGGCTTATTAGCAGGATTTGCAACTCAGAAAGAGGGGACCAAAATGACAAGAATTAAAATATAAAGACATATTAATAGTCTCTCATGGTTCACCTCCCCTTCCAATTTCCCTCAGCTCCCTTCTCCTCTCCATCTCCCCTTGTCCTCCATGCTATTTGTTATGCTCCACAAATAAGTGAAACCATATGATAATTGACTCTCTCTGCTTGACTTATTTCACTCAGCATAATCTCTTCCAGTCCCATCTAAATTGCTACAAAAGTTGGGTATTCATCCTTTCTGATGGAGGCATAATACTCCCTGAAAAACAACCTGAGGGTTTTGAAGGGGCGGGGTGGGGGTGGGAGGTTGGGGGAACCAGATGATGGGTATTATGGAGGGCACATAATGCATGGAGCACTGGGTGTGGTGCAAAAACAATGAATACTATTATGCTGAAAAGAAATTTAAAAAACAAAATAAAATAAAAAATAAAAATAAATAACTAAATAAACAAAATCTTTAAAAATTTTTTTTAAAATAAAAAAAATAATCTAGGGGGAAATGTTGTAAGCTTTGGAAGTGGATTTCTTCTCTGCAGCATTAGAATTGAACTATTTCTTTGCTTGTTTGCTTGGGTTTTTTGGGGAAATTCCACCAAGTTTATATAACTTAATGTCATGTAGCTTATAAGTGGAATTGCCAAGATTCAAAAGGAAGTGCTCAAATTATTATTGTAATTTGATTCTGATTTGACAGATGTTATGTGCACATGGATTGTGTAAATATTTTATTCATTTCAGGAATAAATTATGTTTATAATTAAAAAAGAAATATTAATATATTAATTGAGGGACACTGATGCTATAAACAAAATAACTAATGCAAGTAATAAAGAGAAACTTGTGCTTTTCAGGGCAACATTGAAGTCAAAGTAGAACAGTCCATCTTTGAAAGACATTGGATAAAAGTCATATTAAGTTCTTTATTTCAGGCACCTTTTCTTCTCCTCTGCTATATTCACAATACTCAGAGATTTATTTCAGGTTTATCAGTTTACTTATTTTATTTCTTATCATCTTTATGGTCAGAATTTTGAGTTTTGACATTCCTTGGAATTGGTGAAGGGGCCTAGTACAACTGTAGGCGACAACAGTCTGCTTCCTACAAACCAGTGATTGTGCAGGTTTCTTGGTTTTCCTATTATACCTAATCAAGGGTAAGTTACTCCAAAAAGCTGCTTTCTCAAAATCGAGTCAAACATTATTAGGTGTTCTGGACTACTGAGATGACATTGGGTTAGAATGCTAGGGGAAGAGTAGGCAGAAAGGATCCAACTCTTGGCTACTCACATAAAGAACCAATTTGTTCAAGTTTGAGACATCAGCTTCAAAAGAATTTGCATTTGCTTTCCTGTGAATGAAAAATTACATGTAGACAAGGTGCTTTGGAAACTGACTAAAACAGCATGTGCTGTTACTTGACCAAACATTAACAGAGGATAAGAGGTATTCAGCATGTAAAGCTCATCATTGTATGTTCCTAGACTGAGGTCCCAAAAAGGATTCAGAAAGACAGGGAGGTACAAGGAGAAAGATATGGGGCTTTGGAAACAGATGCAGTACTGTGTTGCAGCCCTGCATTTGCTAGCCCTGTGTTTCTAAGCAAATTATGTTCCCCCTTCAACTCCACGATTTTCATCTATAAAATGGAGTTAGTAATTCTCAAGTTAAAAAGATCAACTAAGAGGATACCTGGGAAACATATTCATAAAGTATGCATCATATGAGGAGGTCCTATTGGTTTATGGAATCAAAGTAGGTTTTTATCTAAGTTTCATAATGATCAAGGGCTAACAGAAAAGAGCAACCCCCTTCCATTAGCCCTACCCTAAAGTGCCAAGCAGTAAGGACACTGAACTACCCCAGTGTAACAATCAATGTTTATATTTACATACTTTGTGATAAAAGATTTATGCAAAGATCTACCAGGCTAGTCTATAAAAAAATAAGTAGACCTCACTAAAAACTTGTATTAGGAAAACAGGCATTTTTGTGGGGAAAGCTTTACTATTTTACTCCCTATGGAAAAAAAAAATTACATACAGACACTTTGGGAAGCAATATATAATGAAGAAATTCTGTCCTGACATGTCAGAGGACTTTCTCTCCTAATCATGAAATCAGGAACAGGCCTAGAATAAGAACAGAGATCCCTCAATATCAAGTTCAGTTTTTTCCAACAAGAATAGGTTTCTTTATAAGAACAGTTTTCTTCTTGAATGGAGCATCCTGAATTTGTTGTTGTTTTTGTTCTAGTTTTTGTTGAATTTGGCCAACAGGAAAGCAGTGACTCTTACTGAGGGTAGATACAGCTCATTTCAGCATGAGGTACAACTCATCCTAGAGAAACACTGAACTGAGCATAGAAAAGTCCTGTTAGGATCATTTTCTCCATTTCAATAAGGCTGAGGCTAGGGTCTTCCTGGCTGCATATCCCCGGGTATTTTGGAGAGTTGAGTTTTAAATAACCAAGATGATTGGCCTCTTATTCTTTCTCCTGGGAACTCATTTCACCACATAAAGCAGATGACTCTTAGGAAGTTTTTCTTGATATAATATTATCATACATAATTTCTTCATACATTTTCATGTGTTCATTTTCACTTTCATAAAGCAATCAATAAAAATGTGAAGAAAGGAAGGTGGAAAGGAGAGAGAGAGAGAAAATAAAGTGGTTGGGGCAGATGAGATGGGTTGGGGATGAGGTGGGGTTATTGGTGGATGGGTGAAGAGGAGAGAGGCAGACAGTGACAAACACTAAAAGAATAATTGCTCAAGTAGCGGTGAGGTGAGAGCAAAAACTCTAAAAGAAAATTCTAGCTGGGAAAGGGAGGTTAAGATATCCCTCAGAATGAGTTTAAAGAGTTGGCAGCAGCCCAGAAACAACAGTAAATGTCTGTCCTAATTTCCAACTCTTTCTGCGACTCAAGAGTCTCATGGGTTTGGTCAATTCTCTAATTGCTGCCATTAGAGTAAATTCATAGTTAATCCAGCTAAAAATCCATCCACAGCTACCCATGCTTGAACACCAGTCCTAAGGAAAGATGGCGAGGGAAAATGCGAGGCAGCTTAACTTTCTCCCAACTCATAGCTGTTGCTTTGCCATAGAACCCAGCCAGCCTCCAGATTCCAAGCTCACCCCTTCCAGGTGCATCATGTTTGCAGTTTGCCTTCTCAAAGAAGTGAATATCTGAGGGAAGTAACATGAGGGCACAGAAGCAGTTCACAAAAGGGCTCTACCGTCTCCAGAGCCAAACGACAGCCAGATTCTTCCCAACTTCACCTGCCAGGGTCATCTAGAGTAGAGTTTCCAGATGGATACCACAAAAATAAAATAATGCCTTGGGGTGTTGGGGGAAAAAATCCAGAAATAGCATTGCTATTCATGTAAGCATTCTTCATTTTTCCATGAGTGGGTATGCTTTCATCATAATCAAGCTCCTCTCTATTTAGATTTAATCCCAGTTTCCAGACCCCCAAAGATGTCTCTTATCATGTCACTCCTTTGTTTAACCCCAACACTCCCTAACAATGACTATTCTTATTCTCTGGACAAAATTCAAAATCCTCAACACCATTCATCTGATCCTGCCTGATCTGGCCCCTGTTTGTCCTTCAGATTTAGAATTTTTTTTTTTAAAGATTTTATTTATTTATTTGACAGAGAGAGATCACAAGTAGGCAGAGAGGCAGGCAGAGAGAGAGAGAGAGGAGGAAGCAGGCTCCCTGCTGAGCAGAGAGCCCGATGCGGGACTCGACCCCAGGACCCTGAGATCATGACCTGAGCCGAAAGCAGTGGCTTAACCCACTGAGCCACCCAGGCACCCCAGATTTAGAATTTTTTAAAAGAGTATATGAAAAAAAAAAAAAAAAAAGAGTGCACCATTGATTGAGCAGGAAGCAAAAATGTATTCTCTTTATAGATCCAAGTGGCCTTCTAAAAACTACAGTATAAGAAAGGGTGGGAAGAAAGACTTTATAGAGGAAAAACCTGGCAAACATTACCTAGCAAAGTGATCAAGGTCACCGTCAGCAATGATAGTCATGTTGATAGTAGGTAATAACTAATAATGATGTAATTAAATGGCACTTCATTTCTGTGATCTTCCTCCTAAAACCTATACACATTTATGAGATATTCATGGGAACACCTTCAGATAAACACAAATAAAAGTACATTTTACAAGCACAAACCAGTACTTCTCATAATGGTCAAGGTCATCAAGGCAAGGACAATCTAAGAAATTCTTACAACCCAGAGGAACCTAAGGAGACCTAACTATTAGGATGCAAAGTTGTATCCTTCATGAGATCCTGGAACAGAAAGAGGACATTAGATAAAAACTCAGGAAATCTGAATGAAGTATGATTGCTTACTCATCAGGATCACAGGAGTGAGATGGGGGGTATATCCTCTCACAAATGTTAAATTATACAGCTTCAGTCAGCTAAGAATAACCCTCTTGAGAAGCATCGTTTACACAACACCCTGACACAGCCCAGCCCACTTGCCTTTCTGGTAGAATCAGGTTGAAGCTGGATTTCTCCTGATACATGTTTGCTCAGCTTCTTCTACACTTTTTTGGTTTTTGTTTTTGAGTTTTGCTTTTTTACTGTCACCTGAGAGCAATTCCTCACTATCATTTACACAATAATCCCTGCAGAATAAATACATACAGGGAACCAGATTTTGAAAATGTTTTTAATTTTTATTTATTTTTAAAGTAATCTCTATACCCAGTGTGGGACTCAAACTCACAACCCCAAGATCTAGAGTCATATGCTCTACCCACTGAGCCAGCCAGGCATCCCTAGGGAACCAGATTTAAAACATGACAAACTCAAAGTTAAATCTAGAGACAGTGACACACTAAAAATAAGTGCCAATATCTCTTTTGACACAATTGTGCAAGTATAATTGTTGATTTAAAATAACACAGAGCTAGAAAATAATTAGAGAAACCATTGAGTATCTCAGAACTGCAGCTTCTCAGTGGTCTACTGGGGAGTGCCAAACCCTACCTTTACCTGTGTCACTTAAATCTGATCTCTACAGGTTTTACTCATACCATTTTTGACCCTGGAAAACTGACAGACCTGCTTTCCAGCTGTACTTGCAATCTTTGGAAGTCCTACATAGTCAGCACCCACAACTTGCATGCTGCTTACCTCTTAAGAGCCTGACTAGGTAATCATTGAGAAAGGCAGAGAACCGTAGCGGTACAGAGGTACAAAGAAGGAGAGGTCTCTAAGACACAATGTTTTTACCATTTGATTGTATTCATAAAAATTCTCGGAAGACAGAGAGATACATTTATGATAATAATGGGCTCTGGTCATCAAACTGCAAAGCAAAAGAAATGTGACCATCTTTTATCTATGTAATGATTAAACTGAGTTGCATCAGTGAAAAGAGTCTCATCAATGCTAAAAGTTTCCAAATCAAGTCTCTTGCACATGAAAATACCCCAGGTTTCCAGTCTTGGGAACGACAGGCTGGTGGAGCACAGGGAACAGCCCAAAAAGATACCATAACTGCTTTGCACCAGTGTTCTGCAATCTGGGCAGAAGCTACCATGGATAAGAGGAGTTCAAGCACTTTTTCTAAGTTGAAAGGAAAAGACTACAGATGAGACAAACCAAGTAACCACTGGAAACAACTTATATAGAGGTCTGTATCTACAGTGACTTGTGGTTGGAAGCAACTTGATGTAGCCCATAGATAATACACTGGATTTGGGGATTAAGGGCATGTGCCTGGTATATTGACACATGCAGCTCTATTCATAAATCCTCAGTTTTGTTGCCATTCTCTCCCATCTGTAAAACAGGGAATAATGGGGCGCCTGGGTGGCTCAGTGGGTTAAGCCGCTGCCTTTGGCTCAGGTCATGATCTCAGGGTCCTGGGATCGAGTCCCGCATCGGGGCTCTCTGCTCAGCGGGGAGTCTGCTTCCTCCTCTCTCTCTCTCTGCCTGCCTCTCTGCCTGCCTCTCTGCCTACTTGTGATCTCTCTCTGTCAAATAAATAAATAAAATCTTTAAAAAAAAAAAAACAGGGAATAATGGCAGGTAAGACAAATGCATTAAGATTTACAAAGTTCCCTTTCCTTACTTCTCATTACTTCATTGTCTACCACTCACTATCTCATGCTTTATGCTGGTTATGATATCTTCTTTGCAACCAATGCTTGGCCTGTGTTAATGTCAATCTGGTTATAAAATAAAGCACCTTCTGAATTTTAGTGAGCAACTGATCCTATAGTGAAGTTTTTACAGGCAGGATGAGAATGCTGTGGAGGGAAGTGGTTTGGTTCTCATGGTACGCGCCTCAGCAAGCAATGGAACTCATAGATACTATGTTTCACTAAGGACCTTTTCCTTTTCTTATGTAAACAAAGCAATTCTAAAAGAACATCTAGCAAAATGTCAAAACCACCAGAAACTCCAAGGGAGAAATTTGGAAGCAAAGCTTATCTATTTTAAGTGACAGATTGAGATAAGGGAGGAATGGTTTTCTGGTGTCCAGTGAGATGTTGTGATTATTAATGTTGGGAGCAGATACTTTTTCAATGTTTCATCCTTCTATAGATATGGCTGATTTGAAGCAAGTATCTGTTGCAAACCAGACGTTGACCCTTTGATCTATGATTGTCTACCACCCAAATCTACCCCACTCTGTCCCTTCATTAACCATGTAGCACAGATTGGGTATTTATTTCCCAAGGTGTAAAATATACAATACCACAAAACCTGAAAAATTGTAATCTACATTCTGACCTTTCCCATAACACAATGCGCCCCCCACATTTGCATGTTTCTTCCTAAGTATTCTAGGCCATTTTCTGGGCTTGTGTTTGCTTTGTTAACAAATATAATTGAAAGATATATAAGGAAATAGACTAAGCATTCTTTTTTTTTTTTTTGTAAACCTCAACAATTCAATACATATTTATGATTACTTATTCACTGTTATATTTATCTTGTATGTATTTTTCATAATGTTATTTAACCTTACAATGTATGTATGTTTTATCTTCACAGCAGGGCAACTCTTTAACTATACATAATTATTAAGGATTCTGAAGACCAGATGCTTCCAGAGATGGAGAGATGAGAAGTACCCATCAATGTCTTTGCTGGGTTTTTAGTAAAGGCCACACCAGAGCCACACATATGTTAATGACAGAGGTGAAGTTACTTATATTTCACCTACTTACAAAAGCAGATTTGAGGCTGCCTACAAAATGCTCAAATAGATGTGCGAAATTCAGATGCAAGAACTGAGTCTTCGGCATCTATTTCCAAATTGAGGATGGTGCCTGGCATAGACTCCAGGGCTCTCAGTAAATCCAGGATTGTCATTGGGCTTAGTTTCTATCTGCACAGTGTACAGTAAGGAATCCAAAAATGTACCAACACAACCACTGTCCTCATGGAGGGGATGCCAAAATTAAGAAAATTACAAGATTCTGTTCACATCAAATTGTTAGTAAATACTGAACTATACACCTGCCTTATATCATCCAACTCTCAATCATTCAAATCTGTGAAGAAAATGCAGAGCTTACAATGGGAAGCTAAAGCTATTTTAGAAGGTAACAGTGATATGGAATAGTGATTTTGATTTATTCCTAAAATGCCTTCTATTAGGGGATCCTGGGTGGCTCAGTCTGCTAAGTGTCCAACTCTTGACTTTGGCTCATGTCATGATCTCAAGGTTGTGAGACTGAGCACCACTGAGGGCTCCACCAGCAGAGTCTGCTGTGATTTTCTCTCTCCCTCTCCCTTTGCCTCTCTGCTCCTCAAATAAATAAATAAATAAATAAATCTTTTAAAAAATTCCTTGTATTAAATCCTGTTAAACAGTTCCATATGCATGTACTCAGCTTTACTTTCTGTGACATGGATAAAAACAATATAAAACTCACAGATATCACCCGTTCCTCCATTTTCCCTAATATATTTGCTACAGTTTGAATAAGAATTGGAAAACTGCCAAATGTTACATTGTACTAAAGACTCATCAGGAGCCCAGCTCACAGAGCCTCAACCACAAGCGTAGAAAGTAACTGATATGAATAGCAACAAAGTGGTCACTGCTGCCCCCAAACATCATGGATCTCCTGATTCAGGACCCTAAAAACGTTAAAATGATTCAGCATCCTAAAACATGTGTTGTTGCATTCTACCTAAACATTAATCCCCCTTGGTTTCTGATTATACTGTACGACTGCATGGCAACCATGTGGTGACAAGTAAGCAAAGGAAAATCACTTGTCCCACTGCTCCCAGGCACACCCTGTGCAATGAAGCCTTTCTCTTTATGCCCCTGCAAGTTTCCTTCTCCTGCTTCATTGCCTTCATCCCTGCCCACCCTGGTTACCTTTATCCCAGTCATAGGAAACTTCCCACTATTTCTCATACTATTCCATCCGTTCACTTTCACTGCTGGCCAAATAATTCCTCAAAGGCAAAGTGCTCTAAAGAATGAATGAATCTCGATTCTTAGATATCATCCATTTGTGCACACATATTAAAACACTCTAATGACCACTGTTACATATATACTAATAACCAAAACCCTGACAATAGCCCACAATGCCCACCCTGAATCATCTGCCCCTGCCTCCTTTTCATTCCTTACCTCATGACTCTTGTCCCTCTTCTTTTACCCAGCTAGATCCAGGGTTTCTTGTGTTCACTCATTTGAAAACACCATTGATGTCAACCTCTCCCTCCATTGTGTCCAACCCCAACTCTGCTTAAACTTATCTATATTTTGCCAACAACTGTCCAATAATCACTTGGCTGGGAGCCTGAATGAGATACCATATGGAAGCTGAAAGCTGTGAAGGGAGAAATGAGACAGAGCTGCTGTCTCTTGGAGGCCAGAGCTAATGGTAGGAGATGCTATTACAGAACTATTCTCACTTATAGCAATGAAAATAATAAGGTTCTGAAACAGCAGAGGTCAGATGATGGCATTTAACTATCAAAACAGAGTGGGAACAATTATAATGAGCCAGGTAGCAAGGTAAGAATAGCAGCCAATATGGTCCTGACCTACAGAGAGCTTTACGGATACTGTGTTCTAAGAAACACAATATCTGTAGTGCCAAGATAAATCTATGCTCTAAAGAAAGCAAAGATGGATAACCAGGAGGCTGTGGGAAATTTTCTCAACAAAGTCACAATCTCTTCCCCAGTTTCCAGACCTGAGCCAGTTCTCAGGCCCGGAACCAACTGACAAAGGAGAAGACTCATTCCCAGAAGGAGCTGTAATATGATGACATTAAGCATATATGATCATAATACTTATAATTCTTCCCCAAAGTGAACTGCAATCATATAATTGGGTAACCATACCACAGGGGGAAGGTGAATATTCAAACATTTCAAAAACTACTGGATACATGGCTCTAACTGACATTACTCAACTGAGGACCCACAGTATCATTACATTTCACCCAATTAGAGTAAGATGCCAGTTAAAAAATGAAGTTGTGATCCAGGTGCAGCTCACAGATAATCCACTTTGTCCAAAGATATACTAGGAGTCATTTCCCTAGTCTCAGAATAATTATATATACTTGCTAATTGGCAGAACCCCCACACTGATTCCTTGACCTATGGGATAAAAGCTATCACAAAGAAAAAAATATATATATTACAGAGGAAAAAATAAGTGAAAGCAACAGAAACTGTCCTGCTAGGGAGGCAGAGTTTAACATCACTGATAAAGACCTAAATGATGAAGGGTGGTACTTTCCATTATATCCATTTAGTTTACCAGTCTAGCCACTAGAAAAATAAGCTAAAACCTAAAAAAATGACAGTGAACTAATAAACCCAGGAGCAACTCCAAATGCAGCCATTGTATCAACTGTGGTCTCTTTATTTTAAAAATTTCTAAAAGCATATTAATGTAATCTTTAGATACAAAGTGTTGACTATTCATCTGGAAAATCCATTATTTCCCATGAGGAAAAGAGGATTTTCCATTCATTTGGGATGGAGAGCAACTATGGTCCTCATCTTCTTTGATAGGGCCATTAATTAGAAGACATATAAGAACCTCTATCTACCTGACATTGTATAATTTTAAATATCATTGTAAAATGTGGAGGGAAGATTTTATGCAAGAATGGATTTGATCTTAAGCTTGCAGTAGGACAAAAAATTTATACTTGTATCCCAGATTCATCAACTTCAACTGATGCTACCCTTGTATTTTGTTTTGGGGGGGGGGGTTGTTGGTTTGTTTTGTTTTTTAAAGTTTTTATTTATTTATTTGACAGAGAGAGACACTGTGAGAGAGGGAACACAAGCAGGAGGAGGGGGAGAGGGAGAAGTCGGCTTCCCAGTGAGCAGAGAGCCCAATGCAGGGCTCTATGGGAGGGGTTCAATCCCCAGACCCTGGGATCATGACCTGAGCTAAAAGCAGACTTACTGACTGAGCCACCCAGGTGCCTCTACTCTTGTATTTTGAAAGGCAAAAATCAAGTTACCTAAAACAATAGAGTTATATGAAAAAGGACTTCACATATATATAAAGAGAGCTGTGTGCTAAGAGTCAAAATATCTTTTCATTTGTTTGTTTTAATTTTATGTTGTTTCCTTTTTTTTTTTTTTTTAAGTTTTCTTTTTTTGTTTGGATCTAAGCTGGATATTTGTTTTGGTCAATTTTCCAACCTGTCTGCTGTCTGCATTAGATACAGGAAGCAAAAAGATTTCATAACCTGAAAAATCACTTTATATATTTCCTCTGGGAAAATGTATTAGAGTTTTCAGAAGTAAACTTCAGAGATGTTGGGCATAAATGACGTGGGAAAGGCCCATCAATCAAATCTCAGCTGCTGATTTCTCAAAGAATTTGAAACAATATAGTTGGGATTTTCTCTTTCCGCCAAAGTCTATACCAGTAAGCATCTTTAAAGAGACTTTATAAGCACGTCCCTTGTAGATACATTGTTTGCATGCAAGAACATCAAATGTTGGGCAGAGAACACGTATAGTGTGAATTAGGTATGCCTCTTGTCCAGAAATATGGCAGAGAGAGAGAATCCAATGCCAAATGTGTTATTCTGTGGAAATTACAATGCTATATTTTACATCAGCATGCTAACTCTGAGTTTTCAGGCTCCAAATAGATATTTTAGGAAAAAAATGGCTTTATGCCCTTCTTCTCATTTCTTAAATAATTACACAGACAAAAACATATGTCATTTGTAAGCAAACTAGGAAATAAGCAGTAAACTGGAAGAAATTTTGAAGGATATAAGAGCATACACAGTTGTATTAGCCTCAAAACATAAATAAGCCTTATATATCAACATGACAAATTGAACACTGTAACATATATGCTCGAGATTTGTTCAAAATATAGGTATGTACAAATCACAAATTAATAAACGCCAAGCTCGTAAATAATCTAACATATATATATACACATACATATATATGAATACATATATATGTATATATATACATATATATGAAGACTAAAACTTATTTACCAAATTTATTATCAAAATTAATGTTGTTTTTTAATTTTTTTGTAATGGTAGTATAGTGTGATAAGGCAGTGGGTGGGTCCAATCTTTCTTTTTTTTTTTTTTTAAAGATTTTATTTATTTATTTGACAGAGAGAGATCACCAGTAGGCAGAGAGGCAGGCAGAGAGAGAGGAAGGGAAGCAGGCTCCCTGATGAGCAGAGAGCCCGACGCGGGACTCGATCCCAGAACCCTGAGATCATGACCTGAGCCGAAAGCAGCGGCCCAAGACACTGAGCCACCCAGGCGCCCTGGGTCCAATCTTTCTTGAAAGCAATTTGTTGATATGTGTCAAATATCATAAAAATGTGTATATAATATACCTAGTAATCCCTCTTATAGGAACCTGCGGACATAACCATAGATATGCTCAAAGTTTATTCTATCAAAATGGGCATTGAATAATTATTTCTATTTTTTTAGTCTAAGAACCTAAGTGTTGATAAACTGATTATGTAAACAGTGGTACATTCTTACTATGAACTTGTAAACAACTATTAAAATGATTTATATGAGGGGCACTTGGGTGGCTCAGTTGGTTAAGCAACTGCCTTCAACTCAGGTCATAATCCTGGAGTCCTAAAATTGAGTTTCATGACAGGCTCGCTGCTCAGCCAGGAGAATGTTTTTCCCTCTGACCTGCTCCCTTCTCATGCTCTCTCTCACTCTCTCTCAAATAAATAAAGTTTGTTTTTTTTTTTTTTAAATCACTTATATGAACATTTAAAGTATAGGAGAAAGTGCCCAATATATCATATAGCAGAAATGCCTACATAGAATTATGAAACCAAAATAACTGCTTTTTTTGTTAAAATTCAAGTCAGGTAGCTAGTTAGGACATTTGTATATTATTGTGTCATTAGATATTATTATCTATTTTTATATACATATATGTGAAGAATGAGAAAGATTTAGAAGAAAATGCATTTATCCTTTTCTTGTGGGATTTTGGTGGTTTTTCTTTTTATCTGAGTATTTTCTGTAACTTGAAAATACTGGGCACTAAATATCTATTATCTTAATGATTATATGCTAGTAATAAACATTATATTAAAATAAAAGTAAAGTCCTTCCAGGCCATATTTCCCTCTCTGTACTTATTCTTTCTTTCTTCAGGGTGAAAGAAAAATGGAGTACTGCCACAATTTGGTTTTGGATACATAGAAGCATCTGCCATAACCCAAATTATTATAACCCATAATCTCTAGATTCTTGCAGGTGCCCACAAATGATAAGCATTCAAACTCTGGAGTCAGCAGAGCTGTTTAGGAAAACCAGCTAAATATTCTGATGAGAGCCTGATGTCTTAGTCTATTTGTTAATAATTGAATAAATCTGGCCTCCCTCTCCCAAAGCTCACCAGCCAACTTCTCCATCAGAATCCCACAGTGTTCATCTCATTTGGACAGAAACATGAAGAGCATCTCAAGGAGATACAGAATCTCAGTGTACAGGGAGTCACATTGTGCTTCTCATCCAAAGGCAAAGCTTCTTAGGTGAGCAGTGGGAAATCCAGATGGACTTGGATTCTGATGAAGGACTCATATTCATCTGTGGAGACTGATATTTGCTGTAGCACTTTGGACCTGAGTTGCCAGGTAGTCTCGATATTTCTAATATCATTGCTACCTCTGACATTAATCTTGTCCCAGATCACATAAAATGTTACTCTTCCTTTTTCAGGCAAGAAGGAACATTCATCTCTATGGTGCATATTGACATAATCTACACTTGAGAATAGTGTTAGAAGTACCAAAAACGAGCATCTCCAGGGAAAGGATCATCTTCAACAAGTGAATGTATATGTTCTAGAATATTCCCCTAACCAACTGGATTATTCCAGGCTTCCTGCTGGAAAGCTCCTTCAGAATATTAAGCTAATAGGATAAGGCTGGCCAAGCATGTGAAGGCACAAAGTTGAAGGAGCTGGTATGTACCTGGCCTTTGGCAATTATCTATGGCAAAAATAGCAGACAGGAAAGGACCCTTTCTAGAGAAAAAGGATGAAGGAGGTGCAGGCTAATCCTGGTGATCTAGGCAGGAGGACCTAAAGCTTGGGGATCAGTGCTGGAGAAAAACAAGCCTTTCCCAGAACATTACCAGGCAAACTGGGGCCACAGTCAGAGGCTATGGAGCCAGGCCCATGATTACTGCCTGCTGGGTAAAATGACCTGATTTCAGAGACAGGCAGTCAGATATGTTTGCAGGAAACATCTAGACTGGAGCAAGATAGAAATGCTCCTTCCCTCAGGAGTTCTTCACATGGAGAAGAACTTGGATGTAATATGCACAGAGCAGCTGGATGGAGGCTCCTTGCTTTCCAGAAAGGCAGGCACACCAGAGCAATTCAGATGTCAGCCCCAGTGCTCAGACCTAAAAGGTCCATAAAAGGATGAAAGACCTTCTTCCAATGAGAGCAAGGATGTGACTGCAAAGAATTTGTGATGATGCCAAGCATGCTTGGAGACACAAGTCCACGCCTGGGGAGACACAAACTCATATCTTCCTTTCTTCTCAGTCAAAAAAAGAGTAACAAATGCATACTAGTGTTTGTCTTTACTGTGCATTATAAAGGGCTGTTGCTATTTTGTTCTGAGTTAGACAGCCTTTGTATTTACTTACTGCTCTTATTCATGCCTTGTAACACAGAAGGCATGTACATATGAGAAGGAAGAGCTATCCCTCCCCCTTGAAACTGAATGGACATGAAATATCTGTATACCAGGACTCATGACTAGTAAATCCTGCGTGTGACAAATAGTCACTTTTCAACCCTCCTTTTGCCTGTGGGGTAAGTAACAGTCTTCATTCTCTGCCTTCAGTGAATAAGAGATCTAGTCACCCAGGAATGATAAATTATTTATTTCAGAATCATACTTTAACTTGCCAAAACAAATGAAAATCTGAATGAGAATAAAACATAGTAGTGCATAAGCTATCTCCAATAATTTGGCATTACAGCTAAAACTTACACAAAATCGGAAATGCCACAGAATGAGAGCAGGGAGGACCACATCCTCATCCTAGATCTTTCATAATTTGTGTGACTTCAGTTGTTCAATCCATTTGAGCTTCCATTTCCTCAGTTAAAAACCAAAAGGGTTATGAGCAGGTCATGACCTCAGGGTCATTAGATTAAGCCCAACATTGGGCTCTGCATTTAGCACGGAGTCTGCTTGAGAGTTCCTCTCCCTCTGCCCCTCCCACTTGTGCTCACTCTCTCAAATAAATAAATAAATCTTTTTTTTTAATTTTTAAAAAAAGGATAAAATTTTTTTAAGATTTTTTTTTTAATTTATTTGACAGAGAAAGACCCAGCAAGAGAGGGAACACAAGCAGGAGAAATGGGAGAGGGAGAAGCAGGCTTCCCACTGAGCAGGGAGCCCAATGCAGGGCTCAAAATCCCAGGACCCTGGGATCTTGACCTGAGCTGAAGGCAGATGCTTAATGACTGAGCCACCCAGTGCCCTAAAAGGGTTAAATTTAACAATCTTCAAGGTCCATTCTCCTTTAATCAACTATCCATCTATGAAAATATAAATTAGTAACTGTGTGTAGATCACTAAGATATTTATATGTGTGGATAATGATGTTAGCAATAATGTTAAGCTGCCTATCCTTGTTATCCTGGATGCTATAAGTAAAGCAGGAGTATTGTTACTGCTGTAAACTATTTCTGGTATTCATGTAATGATAAGGGATATATTTGTTACTATGACTCAAAAATATCACAACAGGCCCATCACTCCCTGTTTAGTTTAGAGGCACGTCCATTTCAGTCATTAGCCTCACATAGACTGAACATCTGCTGCCTGCTATCCATACTATCCCTCACTCGGTCCCAAATGGCTGCCAACTGAACAACCAAGTTTTCCTGTATTCCGTCGTTCGCCTCTCTTGTGAAAGAGGTAAAGTAGTTCTGGTCCAACCCAATATGTTCTTATATATTCTTTGGGTAAAAAAAAGTGTCACAGAGGGTTCTACAGACACAACACATCAGAATTACTAGTGAATGTAACCCTGCCATTGTCACACCTCATGAGGAGAGCTATTACACCTACACCGATAAAACACACAACATAACAGGAAAATCACCACTTGTGCAGAGTTACAGCAATTTTAAGAAGTGTTTGAAACAAAGCAGCCCTGAGTGGGAATACGTTCCAAGTTCATAGATTCTATTGCATCCTGGCAGGAAGAGCCAGGAATCCAATGAGTGGATTTAGGTCCCATGAATTGCTTTTGTCTCATACCCGTGATATCCCTTACCTTTCACATTCCTGAGAATAAGACTTTGTCTGTACCATTGCTTCAAGCTGTGTATTTCTTTTAGATTTCTTCTTTATCACAGAATTGGTTAAATTCTCCTGCATCTTATCTTCCCAACTAGACAATCAGCTCTTTAGGAGAACAGATTATATCTTTTACTTCTCTTACAGCTCCTAGAAGAGCACCTATATAAAGGAGGAGCTCAGTAAATATTTATTGGGTGACAAATAGATTGATACATAAATGAGTAGATAAATCCTAATCATACTTTCAGATTAATTTTTAAAAGTTCTCTTATAAATCACTTTAGCCATTTAGAAAGTTTAACAGCTAGGGGAACCTGGGTGGCTCAATCAGTTAAATGTCTGACTTCAGCTCAGGTCATGATCTTAGGGTTCTGGAATGAAGCCCCAGGTTAGGGGTCCCTGCTCAGCAAGGAGCCTGCTTCTCCCTCTCCTTCTGCCTCTCCGCCTGTTCATTCTCTCTCTCAAATAAATAAATAAAATCTTTTTTAAAAATATAATGGCTAATATAAGGAATAATGGGGAAGCCACTACAAAGATCCCCATATTGAATTCCTGTCCTGTGACTCCTTGCTATTCACATCCCCCTCACCCCTCAGAGATGACCACTATTAAACTTGGTGCGCATTATTCCCACACATCTCTTTACACCATTACTCTGTATGGATCCCCAAGTATTTTCCAATATAGTTTTTTTCTATGTTGGTACACTTTATAAAATATTATTATATTCTGTATTCATCAGAAAATTGCATTTATAATCAAGAATATAACGAGCTAAGTTCATACTGATATAAATTATTCTAGTTCAAGTATTCCCAATGCTGAACTGTATTTCACTGTAAGAATATACCGTAATTTATTTATCCTTTTCATGTGAATAGAATTTGAGCTATTTTCCAATTTTTCAGTATTACACACAAAGCTGTTATGAACATTTCTATCTGGGTCTCTGTGGGCACATATGAGTGGATTTTTTGTAGGTTACATCCCTAGGGGTGAAACTGTATGGTCATAAAGAATGCACATTCTCAATTATACTAGGGATTGCTGGAGAACTCTCCAAAAGAGCTATTCCAATTTATTCTCACATCAGTCTTTGTTTTGTAAGATTTTAGTATTACAACATCTGGCTATTTGGGTACTGATATAAAGAGAGGATACTCTTTTCTGCCAAGCTTGTCAAGAAAGGTCTCAAAGCTGAGACCTGCTGGTGTCCGTTCAAAGTCAGGGACACCGACCTTCTGTGGTATAAATGGATCCCATTCCTCCACCACAGCTTCATGACCACAAGCCACAGCAATCACTCAATGTTCAAGGTATAAGAGTTTTTTTCCTTCTAACCCTTAATGGCTAGAGTCTTTTTGTTTTAAACACAGATTCCCAACATAAATGAAAATAGACTTTAACAGCAATGAAAGAGATGCATTTATCTCATGTTAACAGGACTGACTGCGGTCCTTTTCATAAGCTCCCAGTCTCCATGTGCACTGATTACATTAATACCCTATCACATTGTGTTGTGGGATCACAGCATCCCAGGCAGCTGTTTTTCATTGGTTTCGACTTGCTGCCTCCTCCCTGAAATTGATTAAATATTGAAATGCTTCAGAATGCAGTTCTTAAAAATAAATCAGACTGCAGAGTGGCCAGGCCATATTCAACAGAAACTTTGACAGACAATCATTTCGATGTTGGAGATTTGCTATCCACAGAGATCCACCCTAAATTGCTGTAATGTTAGTACTGGTACTTCTTTTCACATTCCTATTCATCTCTAGTCTCATTAGGAAACTGCAATCCCTCAAATAAGGTGAGAGTTCTGAATTTGTGTGTATGTGTGTAGTGGTTTTTTTTTTTTTTGATACATAATTGCCCTAGGGTCTTTTTTTTTTTAAGTAATGATTTCAGATGGCTATAATATTTTTGTTTTGCATATTTTATATTATGAAGTTTTCTAGAAGACTAAAATACATATGGAAAAGTACACTGCGTATGCAGAGTGATTAAACAAGCCTTGTAACCACCATACAGATCAAGAAACAGAATACTACAAAAGCTCCGAGAGCAAACCCAAGAAGATTATTTAGTCCTGCCCCTGGCAAGAGTAATGCAATTCCACCTAGGGCAAAGACATTTGAGAATCACCACAAGAGGCCCCTCCCCCAGAAGATAAGCAAGAACATCCAGCCAAGACCAAGGTCACTGATCAAGAAGAACAGTGGAATGCCAGAGGAGGGGAAAGCAAAGCATGGAATTCATGGCTTTCTCCCCATGATTCTTTAGACTTGCAAGGTTAATTAATTTTTTTCTTATTCTAATTTTTTTAAACTTTTCCTCTTCTAACATTTTCTAACTAGTTTATCTTAACAATACCTTTCTAAAAATTGTTTTAACCTCCATTATTATAGTCATATTTTATCCAACATTGTATCTAACTTTATTTTTTCTATACATATAAGATTTTTTCTTCTAAAAAATTTTGGGATACAATTTCTTCTAATCAAAATATACCCTAAATCTAGCACAGGGCTTTGTTCTAGTCTCCAGCCTGAGCAAATTCTCTCCACTTTCTTTTTCTTTCTTTTTCCAACCAACTTATCTAATCAATTCCTTTTTTAGAATGTTTTATAATTTTCATTTTTATAGTCATATTTCATCTCTTCACCATGTTTACCCTTATTTTTGTGTATGTATGTGTGTATCTCTCTCTCTCTCTCTCTCTCTCTATATATATATATATATATATATTTATTTATTTATTTATTTAAAATTTTGGGAGGTAGTTTCTTCTAAGAGAGCAAAATATACCCAAAATCAAGTGGGTGGCTCTGTTCTGTTCAGCAATCTAATATATATATTTTTTTTATTTATTTTTTATTTTATTTTAATTTATTTTAATCCCTTTCTTCTCCCCCAATTTTGGGGTCTCTTCTGATTTGGTTAGCATAATTTTTCTGGGGTCCATACCACCCTTTTAGCATTTTATTCTATCGTTCATATATTCTTATCTGGATAAAATGACAAGGCAGAAAAACTTAACACACACACAAAAAAAAAAGAAAAAGAAAAGAACAAGAGACAGTACCAAAGGCTAGGGACCTAATCAATATGGACATTGGTAATATGTCAGATCTAGAGTTCAGAATGATGATTCTTGAGGTGCTAGCTGGGCTTGAAAAAGTCATGGAAGATATTAGGAAAACCCTGTCTGGAGAAATAAAAGCCCTTTCTGGAGAAATAAAAGACCTAAAATGTGACCATGCTGAAATCAAAAACGCCATTAATGAGGTGCACCTTAAAATGGAATCTCTTACTGCTAGGATAAATGAGGCAGAAGAGAGAATTAGTAAAATAGAAGACCAAATGATGAAGAATAAAGAAGCTGAGCAAAAGAGAGACAAACAACTACTGGATCATGAAGGGAGAATTCAAGAGATAAGTGATACCATAAGATGAAACAATATTAAAATAATTGGGATTCCAGAAGAAGAAGAAAGGGAGAGGGGGATAGAAGGTATATTAGAGCAAATTATAGTAAGAATTTCCCAATATGGGGCACCTGGGTGGCTCAGTGGGTTAAGCCTCTGCCTTTGGCTCAGGTCATGGTCTCAGTGTACTGGGATCAAGCCCCACATAGGGCTCTCTGCTCAGAAGGGAGCCTGCTTCCCTTCTCTCTGCCTGCCTCTCTGCCTACTTGTGATCTCTCTCTCTCTGTGTCAAATAAATAAATAAAATCTTGAAAAAAAATTTCCCAATATATGGCAAAGGGAACAAGCACCAAAATTCAGGAGGCACAGAAAACCACCCTCATAATCAATAAAAATAGGTCCACAGACTGTCATGTAATAGTAATACTTACAAGTCTTAGTGACAAAGAAAAAATCCTGAGAGCAGCTCAGGACAAGAAGTCTGTAACATACAATGGTAGAAATATTATATTGGAGCAGAATTATCCACAGAGACCTGGCAAGCCAGAAAGAACTGGCATGATATATTCAGAGAACTAAATGAAAAAAACATGCAGCCAAAAATATTATATCCAGCTAGACTATCACTGAAAATAGAAGGAGAGATAAACAGCTTCTAGGACAAACAAAAACTAAAAGTTTGGAAACACCAAATCAGCCCTACAGGAAATATTGGAAGGGGTCCTCTAAGCAAAGAAAGAGCCTAAAAGTACTAGACCAGAAAGGAACAGAGACAATATACAATAACAGTCACCTTACAGGCAATACAATGGCACTAAATTCATATCTTTCAATAGTTACCCTGAATGTAAATGGGCTAAATGTCCTAATCAAATGACACAGGCTATCAGAATGGATAAGAAAACAAGACCCATCAATATGCTGTCTATAAGAAACTCATTTTAAACCCAAAGACACCTCCAGATTTAAAGTGAGGGGGTGGAAAACAATTTATCATGTTAATGGACATCAAAAAGAAAGCTAGGGTGGCAGTCCTTACATCAGATCAATTAGATTTTAAGCCAAAGACTAAATTAAGAGATGAGGAATGACACTGTATCATACTCAAATGGTCTGTCCAACAAGATCTAATAACTTTAAATATTTATGCCCCTAACATGGTAGCAGTCAACTATTTAAACCAATTATAACAAAATCAAAGAAACACATCAACAATAATACAATAATAGTAGGGTCCTTAACCCCCACACACACTAAAATGGACAGATCATCCAAGCAAAAGATCAACAAGGAAATAAAGGCCTTAAATGACACATTGGACAAGATGGACATCACAGATGTATTCAGAACATTCCATCCCAAAGCAACAGAATACACATTCTTCTCTAGTGCACATGGAACATTCTTCAGAATAGACGACATCCTGAGTCACAAATCAGGTCTCAACCAGTATCAAAAGACTGGGATCATTCCCTGCATATTGTCAGACCACAATGCTCTGAAGCTAGAACTCAATCACAAGAGGAAAGTTGGAAAGAACCCAAATACATGGAGGTTTAAGAGCATTCTACTAAAGAATTAATGGGTCAACCAGGATATTAAAGAAGAACTGAAAAAAATTCATGGAAACAAGTGATAAGGAAAACACAACTGTTCAAAATCTATAGGACACAGCAAAAGGCAGTCCTGAGAGGAAAACACATAGTGATACAAGCCTTTCTCAAGAAACAAGAAAGGTATCAAATATACAACCTAACCCTACACCTAAAGAAGCAGGAGAAAGAACAGCAAAGAAAGCCTAAACCCAGCAGGAGAAGAAAAATCATAAAGATCAGAGTAGAAATCAATGAAATAGAAACCAAAAAAAAAAAAAAAAAAACAGTAGAACAAATCAACAAAATTAGGAGCTGGTTCTTTGAAAGAATTAATAAGATTGATAAATCCCTGACCAGACTTATCAAAAAGAAAAGAGAAAGGACCCAAATAGATAAAATCATGAATGAAAGAGGAGAGATCACAACCAACACCAAAGAAATACAAACAATTATAAGAGCATATTATGAGCAACTAGACACCAGCAAATTTGACAATCTGGAAGAAATGGATGCATTTCTAGAGACATATCAACTA
This sequence comes from Mustela erminea, assembly GCF_009829155.1. Taxonomy (NCBI): domain Eukaryota; kingdom Metazoa; phylum Chordata; class Mammalia; order Carnivora; family Mustelidae; genus Mustela; species Mustela erminea. The sequence goes on from NC_045627.1 coordinate 71,930,965, forward strand.
CCACAACTGAACCAGAAGGAGTAGAAAACCTGAACAGACCCATAACCAGTAAGGAGATTTAAGCAGTAATCAAAAATCTCCCAACAAACAAGAGCCAAGGGCCAGATGGCTTCCCAGGGGAATTCTACCAAGCATTTAAAGAAGAATTAACACTTACTCTCCTGAAACTGTTCCAAAAAATAGAAATGGAAGGAAAACGTCCAAACTCGTTTTATGGGGCATTACCTTGATCCCAAAACCAGATAAAGACCCCATCAAAAAAGAGAACTACAGACCAATATCCTTGATAAACAAAGATGCAAAAATTCTCACCAAATACTAGCCAATAGGATCCAACAGTACATTAAAATGATTATTCACCACGACCAAGTGGGATTTATTCCTGGGCTGCTAGGTTAGTTCAACATCCACAAATCAATGTGATACAATACATTAATAAAAGAAAGAACAAGAACCATATGATACTCTCAATAGATGCTGAAAAAGCATCTGAAAAAGTACAGCATCCTTTCTTGATCAAAACTCTTCAGGGTGTAGGGATGGAGGGTACATACCTCAATATCATCAAAGCCATCTAGAAAAAACCCACTGCAAATATCATTCTCAATTTGAGAAAAACTGAGAGCTTTTCCACTAAGGTCAGGAACAGAGCAAGGATGTCCATTATCACTACTGCTATTCAACATAGTAGTAGAAGTCCTAGCCTCAGCAATCAGACAACAAAAACAATTAAAGGCATCCAAATTGGCAAAGAAGAAGTCAAACTCTCACTCTTTACAGATGATATGATACTTTATGTAGAAAACCCAAAAGATTCCACTCCAAATCTGCTAGAACTTGTACAGGAATTCAGTAAAGTGTCAGGATATAAAATCAATGCGTAGAAATCAGTTGCATTTCTACACACCAACAACAAGACAGAAGAAAGGAAAATTAATGAATTGATCCCATTTACAATTGCACCCAAAACCATAAGATACCTAGGAATAAACCTAACCAAAGAGGCAAAGAATCTGTACTCAGAAAACTATAAAGAACTCATTAAAGAAACTAGGGAAGACATAAAAGAAATGGAAAAATGTTCCATGCTCATGGATTGGAAGAACAAATATTATGAAAATATCTATGCTACCTAAAGCAATCTACACATTTAATGCAATCCCTATCAAAATGCCATCCATTTTTTCCCAAAGAAATGGAACAAATAATCCTAAAATTTATATGGAACCAGAAAAGACCCCAAATAGCCAGAGGAATGTTGAAAAAGAAAACCAAAGTTGGTGGCATCACAATTCCAGACTTCAAGCTCTATTACAAAGCTGTAACCACCAAGACAGTAATGGTACTGACTCATAAACAGACATATAGATCAATGGAACAGAATAGAGAGCCCAGAAATGGACCCTCAACTCTATGGTCAACTAATCTTTGACAAAGCAGGAAATAATGTCCCATGGAAGAAACACAGTCTCTTCAACAAATGGTGTTGGGAAAATTGGACAGCCACATGCAGAAGAACAAAACTGGACCACTTCCTTATACCACACACAAAAAAGGACTTAAAATAGATGAGATACCTGAATGTGAGAAAGGAATCCATCAAAATTCTTGAGAACACAGGCAACAACCTCTTCGGCCTCAGTCACAGCAACTTCTTCCTAGAAAAATTGCCAAAGGCAAGGGAAGCAAGGGAAGCAAGTTCAAAAATGAACTATTGGGACTTCATCAAGATCAAAAGCTTTTGCATAGCAAAGGAAACAGTCAACAAAACCAAAAGACAACTGACAGAATGGGAGAAGATATTTGCAAATGACATATCAGATAAAGGGCTAGTATACAAAATCTATAAAGAACTTATCAAACTCAACACCCAAAGAACAAAGAATCCAATCAAGAAATAGGCATAGGATGTGAACAGACATTTCTGCAAAGAAGACATCCAGATGGCCAACAGACACATGAAAAAGTGCTCCACATCACTGGGCATCACGGAAATACAGATCAAAACCACAATGAGATACCACCTCACACCAGTCAAAATGGCTAAAATTAACAAGTCAGGAAATGACAGAAGCTAGCAAGGATGCATAGAAAGGGGAACCCTCCTACACTGTTGGTGGGAATATAAGTTGGTAGAGCCACTCTGGAAAATAACATAGAGGTTCCTCAAAAAGTTGAAAATAGAGGTACCCTATGACCCAGCAATCACACTACTGGGTATTTACCCTAAAGACACAAACATAGTGATCTGAAGGGGCACATGCAAACGAATGTTTATAGCAGCAATGTCCAAATGTTCTTTCTAGGGAAAGAACCTAGATGTCCATCAACAAATGAGTGGATAAAGAAGATGTGGTAAGTTTGTATACACACACACACACACACACAGGAATACTATGCAGTCATCAAAAGAAATGAAATACACACAATGGAATACTATGCAGTCATCAAAAGAAATGAAATCTTGCCATTTGCAACAATGTGGATAGAACTAGAGGGTATTGTGCTGAGCGAAATAAGTCAATCAGAGAAAGACAAGTATCATATGATCTCCTGGATATGAGGAATCTGAGAGGCAAAGTGGGGAGTTTAGAGGGTAGGAAAGGAAAAAAATGAAACAAGATGGGATCAGGAGAGAGACAAACCATAAAAGACTCTTAATCTCACAAAACAAACTAAGGGTTGCTGAGGGTAGGGAGGTATGGAGAGGGTGATTGGGTTACGGACATTGGGGAGGGCATGTGTTATGGTGAATGCTATGAGGTGTGTAGGTCTGCTGATTCACAGGCCTGTAGCCCTGGGGCAAATAATATATTATATGTTAATTTAAAAAAAGAAAAAGAAAGAAAAGAAAGAAATGGAATATTGCCAGAAACACAACAGCTCTCCTGTGCCCTTCCAGTTATTCCATTCCTGTGTGGGATATCTGTGTGTTTGTTTCTAATTAGATGATGTAATTTATCATCTACACCTAACCACTTCTTTAAATATGAGTTCAGTATGGTGTCGTGATCAAATGACACCCAAGGTCACATAGAGAGGACTAGAGCCAGGACCCAGCCCCTTCTGCCCCATCGACACCATTTCTGCCTATACCAGGTAGCCACAAGTCTTATTTTCTCTTCCACTAAAAAACTGGGAAGAGAGTCAGTGACCCATTGAATACTGCCATATTCCTCTCCATTAAGGAGGTCAACATTGACCGGTTTGTAACCAGAGTGGGTTCCCACCTTCCCCCTCCTCCTAGAATTTGGAACTTGGTTTCTTTTACACATGGGTGGAGATTCTCTCTCTCTCCTAAATGCACATACACACACACGAATTTCCATAGAAAATGACACTGAGTCTGAAAAAAATAAGAGACAAAGAAAAAAAGATGACATTTTGGCATGTTTACATTTTCATATGAAGTAGGTGAGAGTGGAAGAGAGAGTATGGAAGGGAGACAGAGAGAGATAGAGAAAATTTAGGGGATACATATATACTGGAACAGTTGAGAGCAGTGTCTATCTAAGCAGCCTGAGGGTAATCATGGGGCTTCTACTGAGTACTCCAGTGTCATCAAGGGAATGATCAGAACTTGGGAGTTTTTAATAAAATGGTTCAGGATTTGGTCACATTTCTGAGCCAGAGAACAACCAACTTCTGTGGCAACTGGTGGAGCCATGATAAGCCTTAGAAAAACATTTCCATATAAGCAAAACTCATTAAAAGTCAATAATGTCCTCTGCAAAACTGTCAAATTAGAAAAATTGATCCTTGATTACTGGTCCCCCAACCATCAGACTAAACTGGTCCATCAAGGTCCCCAGAAGTGCTTTAGTCTCCCAGTTTATGATTTCAACGTACTTTCCGTCAAAACTCCTATTGCTCCTGTAATTCATCCTCGACTGTTGGAGGATATAAAAGGTCTGATGATTAACTCCTTTTGAGTTTTTAATAGCTGATCAAAGTGTCCTATATCACCTTTCTCTATTTGCCTTTAACATGTAGGGGGTATGGCTGCTGGTATGAAGACAAGGAGATGAACTTCAGAGGTTGGGGTAGGATGGCATTCATGCCACATGGACAGACATTCATTTTCAACTCCTTGCCACTTGGTGAAATGAGACTACTTCATGGCAAAGACACTTTCTCTTACTGCATTAAACACACATACACCAATCCACATACACATACATATGCACACTCATGCACACATGTAAATCCATACACACATGTAGATGCATGTACTTCATAGAAAACAATGACCCAGCAAGGATTTCTAATAAATCCTGCCTCACTTCATCATTATACCTGATTTCCATCAGACACAGCAGTTCTTCAATTATACACGAGAGTTTTCCAGCCCAAATCCCTTTCTCCCCCAACCCTTAAATAATTATTTGAGAGGAAATTACATTATACATTGGATAAAATAATTTCTTTCCCAGACAGATCTCAGACTTCAGGCATTTATAAGTTGATCCTGTGTAATAAAGTAATTGTGTAATTAGGAATACATTTGTCAAGTAGATAATTATTATGCTTAGAACACATAAAAATGGCTTTTTAAAGAGAGAGATAAAAAGATGGTATTAAGAATTTTACTGGATCAAATGAAAGCTTCAAGTTTTATTGGAAAGGAATAAATGGCCTTAACCAGAACTGGTTTTATGAGTCTATAAGTCCATTTTAAAAAGGGTCAGATAATGAGTTTGAGGGGAACTCTGATCTGGCTGAATTCTCCCTAATATCCTTCTGTAGCATTAAGTTGGCCATGAACATCAAAGCCACCCAGGCTGTGAAGATCAGAGCCCACAGGTAAATGTCCTTCTCCTCCTCCTCTTCCTCTGATGTCAACCCTAGCTTCAGTTTATCATTGAGATTCACTTTTCTCATTCTACATCTCCACAGTCTAATCCCTGGCCTGAGCTAGTCCAACAGCCCCCTAGATAGTCTCCACACCCACTCTAACTATCTTTTTATTTTCTTGGCTGTTCATTGAGGTAAAATTCACATAACATAATCAGTGTCATTAGGACATTCACAATACTGTGCAACTACTACCCACATCAAATTCCAAAACAACTTCATTACTCCAAAAAGCCCAATACTTATTACACCCCATACTTAATCCCCATTCTCTCCTCCTCCTAGCTGCTGGGAACCACCCATCTGCCTTCTGTCCCCCCATGGACTCATTTCATGTATTCTGGATACTGCACATAAATGGAATCATATAATATGTAACTTTGTCAAAATTTCATTTCCAGTATAATTAACATACAGTGTTAAATTAGTTTCAGATGTACAGTATAGTGGATCAACAGCTCTGTACATTCCTCAGTGTTCGTCATGATAAGTGTCCTCTTCATCTATTTCACCCTTCCTCTATCCATCTCCACTCTGGTAACCGTCAGTTTGTTCTATGTAGTTAAGAGTCTGTTTCTTGGTTTGTCTTTTTACCCCCCTGTTTGTTTTGTTTCTTAAATTCTACATATGAGTAGAATTATATGGTATTTGTCTTTCTCTGACTTATTTCACTTAGCATTATACACTCATATCCCATCCGTGTCATTGCAAATGGCAAGATCTCATTCTTTTTTATGGCTGAATAATATTCCATTTCGTGTGTGTGTGTGTGTGTGTGTGTGTGTGTTATATATACTACATATACTATATACTATATATCATATATATAGTATAAATACATTTATACATATGTATACATATACATATACAAGACAAGAAAAGTGACATACTTTTATGTCCTGTGGTAGCTCAACTATATATATATATACATATATATATTATACAGATAAATAAAATATATATACGTGTGTGTGTGTATACATATATATATATATATATATATATATATAATATGACATCCTTACCTATTCCTCAATCAATGGACATAGGATCCTTCCATACCTTATGTATTGTAAATAATGCTGCTGTAAATGTAAGAGCACATGTATCTCTTTGAATTAGTGTCTTTGTATTCTTTGGGTAAATACCTAAATACCCAATAGTGTGATTTCTGGATCATACATAGCATAGGAGTGTATTTAACTTTTCGAGGAACCTCCACAGTGCTTTCTACAGTATCTGTACCAGTTTACATTCCCACCGATAGTGCCTGAGGGTTCCTTTTCCTCTACATCCTTGTGAATACCTGTTCTTTCTTAGGTTGTTGACTTGAACCACTCTGACAGGCATGAGGTGATACCTAATTGTAGTTTTGATTTGCATTTTCCTGATGGTAAGTGATGATGAACAACTTCTCATGTATTTGTTGGCCATCTGTGTGTCTTTCTTAGAGAATGTCTGTTCATATCTTCAGTCCATTTTTAATTGAATTGTTTGGTTTTTAGGTGTTAAATTTTATAAACTTTTTATAGATTTTGGATCCTAACCCTTTATCAGATATATCATTTGCAAATATCTTCTCCCAATCAGTAGCATGTCTTTTAGTTTTATTGATTGTTTCCTTTGCTGTGCAGAAGTTTTTATTTTGATGGAGTCCCAGTAGTTTATTTTTGCTTTTGTTTCTCTTGCTTCAGGAGACATTTCTAGAAAGAAGTCGCTATGGTTGATGTCAAAGAGGTGATTGCCTGTGCTCTCTTCTAGGTTTTTTAATAGTTGCAGGTCTCACATTTAGGTCTTTAAACCATTTTAAATTTATTTCTCTGTATGGTGTAATAAAGTGGTCTAGTTTCTTTTGTATGTTACTGTTACAGTTTTCCCAATGTCCTTTGTTAAATAGACAGTCTTTTTTTCATTGGATATTCTTTCCTGCTTTATTGAAAATGAATTGACCATAGAGTTGCAGGTTTATTTCTGAGTTTTCTATTCTGATCCATTGATCTATGTGTCTATTTTTTGTGCCACTACCATACTGTTTTGATCATGACAGCTTTGTAATTTATTTTAAAATCTGGGATTGTGATACCTCAAGTTTTGTTCTTCTTTCTCAACATTGCTTTGGCTATTCAGGGTCTTTTGTGGTTCCATACAAATTTGAGGATTATTTGTCCTGCAAAAAAAAGCTGTTGGTATTTTGATAGAGACTGAATTAAATCTGCAGATTGTTTTGCTTAGCATGGACATTTTAACAGTATTTGTTCTCCCAATTCATGCACATTGAGAATCTTTCCATTTCTTTGTGTTGTCTTCAATTTCTTTGATCAATGGTTTATAGTTTTCAGAATACAGGTCTTTCATCTCCTTGGTTAAGTTTATTCCTAAGTATTTTATTATTTTGGGTGCAATTATAAATGGGACTATTTTCTTAACTTCTCCTTCTACTGCTTCATTATTAGTATAGAGAAATGCAGCATATTTCTATACATTAATTTTGTCAGTTGAGATCTTACTGAATTCATTTATCAGTTCTAATAGCTTTTTTGGTAGAGTCCTTCCTCGTTTCTGTATAAGTATGTCATCTGCAAGTAGTGAAAGTTTCACTTCTTCCTTAACAATTCAGATGCCTTTTCTTTCTTTTTGTTGTCTGATTTGCTGCAACTAGGACTTCCAGTACTATGTTGAATAAAAGAGGTGAAAGTAGACATCCTTGTCTTGTTCCTGATCTTAACAGAGAAGGTCTCAATTTCTCACCATTGAGTATGATGTTAGCTGTGGGTTTTTTGTAATAGCTTTTATTATGTTGAGGTATGTTCCCTCAAAACTAACTTTGCTGAGGGTTTTATCATGAATGAATTTTGTAATTTGTCAAATGCTTCTTCTGCATCTATTGAAATCATAAGGTTTTTATCCTTTCTCGTGTTGATATGACATATCACATTGATTGATTTGTGAATATTGAACCACCTTTGCATCCCAGAAATAAATTCCACTTGATTATAATTAATTACTTTTTCATGTTTGGCTGGATTTAGTTTAGTAATATTTTGTTGAGGATTTCTGCATCTGTGTTCATCAGAGATATTGACCTACAGTTCTTTTTTTTTTTTTTTGGTAGTGCCTTTATCTGATTTTGGTATCAAGGTAATGTTGGCTTCATAGAATGATTTTGGAAGCTTTGTTTTCTCTTCTACTTTTTGGAACAGTTTGAAAAGAATAGCTATTAGCTCTTTATTTGGTAGAATTCACCTGTGAAGCCATCTGGTTCTGCACTTTTGTTTGTTGGGAGTTGTTTCTTTTGTTTGTTTGGATTTCTTTTTTTTTTTAAGATTTTATTTTTAAGTAATCTCTACACCCAACATGAGGCTCAAACCCACAATACTGAAATCAAGAGTCAGCCAGATGCCACTGTTGGGAGTTTTTGATTACTAATTCAATTTTATTGTTGATAATCAGTGTGCTCAAATTTTCTATTTCTTCCTACAGAAGTTTTGAAAGGTTATATATTTCTAGGAATTTATCCATTTCTTCCAGGTTGTCCAATTTGTTGTCTTGTTATTCTCTTATAATCCTTTGTATTTCTGTGGTGTCAGTTTTTATTTCTGTTCTCTCATTTCTGTCTTATTTATTTGATTCCCCATCCATTTCTCTCTCTCTCTCTCTCTCTCTCTCTCTCATGAGTCCAGCTAAAGGTTTATGAATTTTGTTGGTCTTTTCAAAGAACCAGGTCCTGGTTTCATTGATCAGTTCTATCATTTTTTAGTTTCTATTTTATTTATTTCCACTCTAATCTTTATTGTTTCCTTCCTTCTACTGCTTTGGGGTTTTATTTTTTCTTATTTTTCTCGCTCCTTTTGATGTCAGGTTAGGTTGTTAATAAAACCTGTGACTTTTTTTCCCTGGCTCCTTTCATTTAACATAATACCTTTGAGGTTTATCTATGTTGTAGCATGCATTAATACTTAGTTTCTTCTGGATAAAGAATATTCTATACTGCATAATACCACAATTTGTTTATCCATTCATCTGTTGATTGACATTTGGCTTCCAAGGGTTTCACTTTTTGACTACTGCCAACAGTGCTGCCATGAACATTCATATGCTTATATTCATTTGAGTACTTCTTTTCAGTTCTTTTATATGTATCTATGAGTGGAATGGCTAGGTCATATGGTAAGTCTATGTTTAACTTTTTGAGAAACTGCCAATGGTTTTGAATGACTATTGATCATTTTAAATTTTTACTAGTAATAAACAAAGTTTCCAATCTTTTCATTTCTTGCCTGCACAGTATTTTCATTACTATTATTTTTATTGCCATTCTAATGGATATGAAGTTGTACCTCACAGTGGTTTTGAGTTACATTTCCTTAATGACTAATGACATTAAACATCTTTTCATATGCAGATGGCCATCTGTATATCCTTTTTGGAGAAATGTCTAAGTCCTTTGCTCATTTTTTTTTTTAATTGGGTAGTTTGTATTTTTGTTGTCCAGTTGTAAAACTTCTTTACATATTCTAGATAATATTTGTAGCTGCTAAGTAACTTGGAAATTACATTACTCCTCTTTTACTAATGTCCTTCTCCTCACCCAGATGAGGAACTCCATCAGGACAGGCCCTACTTCTGTTTTTGATCATTGTCTCCTCTACCTATCATGTTGCTGACACAGAGGAACATTCACAAATAGTCAACTAATGAGTGAATTAATGAATAAATAAGAAGGCCACTGTCTTGTCAAGTTAGGGACATTGCCTATCTCTCTGGCACAGACTGGGGGAAGAAAATAATTATTGTGGCATCACCTTTAAAATTAACCCTGTTTCAGTAGTTCTACTTTCTATTTCTTGTTTACTAAATATATCTTTCTGGCCAATCTCTTATAGACTGGACTACATGCTGGCACTGTGGAAACAAATGTGAAGAAAACTCAGTCTTTCTTATAGTGGGTATTTGTAGATCTATTTTACTACTCAGAAACTGAACCTCCTTCTTATGTTTAGTGAATTCTACATTTCATACATCAACCATGTAAGATGAAAATGCTGGATACTCATACCCCAGCCTTTATGGCAGCTAGCATGCAGGCATTTGACCTGGTTCTGCCGGTCAAAGTCATCTACATTGGCCTTGGATTGCACAGCTGATGGAGCAATTAAATGGGGCCATTATCAATTCTATTCTGGTGAGGTTGATAAGAATAGTAAAAGAGAGTACTCTCCAATATTCAGGGACAGTGATGGTTCCACTCCTGGAACCACCTTTAGGTGCCTGGGACAAGAGACATCTTCATGGAAACTGTTATGAAGCATGACTGTGGCGATTTTTCTTGTCTGTGGCATTTAAACCTAGTTCTCTAGCCTCTTAGAAATTCTTAAACTTGCCAAAATATGCCTTTATAAATTCATTTTCTTTTCAAATTATGCATGGATGATTACTGTTGCTTGCAGCTAAGAACCCTGGCAGAAGATTGCCCTCATAGAGCTCAAGACTCTAGAATTAAGACTACCAAACTATTGCCTTTAGGCTATTATCTTAAAATTTTATTTGAAGATAAACATGCTTATTCATTTTCTTATTGTCTATGGATGCCTTAGACCTGCAACAGCAAAACTGCGCAGTTGACACAGAAAACACCCACAAATTCTGAAATATTTACTCTCTGGCCCTTTACAGAAAGACACCTGCCTTAAATAGGTAGACATGCAAATAAATGTGCAATTCCAATACAATATTTTCCAAGCTTTTGTTAAGACATGTTTTAAAGTAATCCATATTTTTCCCTTGTATCGTATCTGAAGGCAACACTTTTATAAGTGATACCGGAGGCTTCCAAAAACATGTACCATAAGAAATAATTCCTTCAGCAAACCACTTGTTATATAAAATGAGATTTTCTTTTATTTGTCACAAATTTGCCTTAAAGAAGGCAGTCCTTGGCCTAGAAATAGGTAGATCAGTAGAGAAGTTCACTTTCTCTTGGTACTAACTTCTGTTATTACCATAGACCCTAATGATTATAAGTAACTTTATAGTTTGCCTGAATTTGTTCTGGTCTACACTCCAATCTCCTTTACACTATCCAAGTGACCACAAGCATTTGAATCTCTCCAATAACAGAAATCTCACACATTCTGAAGAAAAACTGTCCCCTTCTAGTCAATCTTCACTGAAACCAGGTTTGTCCTTAAGTTAAAATGTGCTCCTATTCACCAGTAACCAAAAAGAACATTTAATCCCTCTCTCACATCAGAGCATTTCAATATTTGACAACCACTACTCTGCCCTCCCGACTTGTTTTGTTTTGTTTTAACGTGGAACAACATAACTTATAAGAGATGTATCAAAGATTTCTGAGGTCTTATACATTTTCTCATTAGCATCTAACAGTGACACTAGGGGGACGGAATTACCAATCCAATTAGACAAGTTGTCCAATCCAAGTTCACAGCTGGTAAATGATGGAGGGGAGCTTCACATGGTTTTCCAATATGGCAAACAACATTTTGATTTAAACTTCATGTCACTCCATACAGCAAACAACATTTTGTACTTTTTAAAAAGATTTTATTTATTTATTTGACAGAGAGAGAGAGTACACAGAGAGAGAGGAAGGGAAGCAGGCTCCCCGCTGAGCAGAGAGCCCGATGCGGGGCCCAATCCCAGGACCCTGAGATCATGACCTGAACTGAAGGCAGAGGCTTTAACCCACTGAGCCACCCAGGCACCCAACATTTTGTACTTTTAAAAGCTCTCCTTTGCCATAGCTCATGTCCTCTCTCAGCATTTGTCTTTTTAAACCAGAGAGTTCTCTCTCTTTCCCTCTCTCTCTCTCTCCTCTTCCCTCTCCCTCTCTCTCTCTCAATCTCTCTCTCTCCACATATAACACACACCCACTCACACACCTTATTTTTAATTTTATCATGTCCTCATATGACAAGAAACTCCTTAATCTTCTATCCACTGCTTCTACTTCTACCATATCCTTTGAGTTGCCCCTTCATGTCATTTTAATTTTAATGATGTAATTACTATGCCCAGTAAGCAGTGCCTATGGTGTCAGTGGTTCTGTCCCTTACTAACTATGTGACCGTTGGCAATCATATTTCTGACCATATAACCTCTCAATTGCTTCCCACTTTCTGTGCCTTATTAAAATGGATGCAATATCTATGCCTTGAGTACACTGAGGGTTAATTAAGATATTAACAGAAAGTGCTAAAAAATGAAAGCCAAGCACATTATTATTGCTGCAAATACACTTGAGAAATACAACCAAATCTTTCCTATAGGCATCTCTGCTGGAAGCAAAGTTTCCAATTCTACAGTGATCAAGATAAGACATTAACATAAGCAATCTAACACCAAAATTTATTTTTATCTTCTTATTGGAACAAAGATTTAAACTCTTGGAGAACAAGTTGAAGATGAAGCACATAAAAAATTGCACTTCACATGTCAATTCTATGCAATTAGTTTCAGGGCACGAGATTTTTTTCATTATGAAGATAAACCAAGATAGAGACAAGGTCTCTTTTGTACCAAATATATGTCTTTAATCCTAAAGACTGGAAAACTCTCTACCAGGGTCCAAAAAAATCATTCTATGTGCATAGGACTGTGTATGCTGAGGTGATTCAGAAATGTAGTATCCTTGGAGACCAGAACAAAAATTTCATATCCAGAGAAATGAACAAACCTTGAAACACTCTCCAATACACTGAAATTTAGATTCCATTATTAGGTTGAAAATTAGGTTACACTAACAGGGGTGAGTATGGACAAGTTGTTTAATTTCTATAAGCCTCAGTTGCATTATCTATAAAATGATGCATTCTACCTCATTTGTTGTGAAAAAATACCAACATGAGATTCAAGAGCAAGTACTCAGTTACTGGTTGCTTTAAATAGAAGTGGCAAAAGGCAGTGGTCACAACAGCCATATGTCTGGTTAGTTGTGTGACTTTAATCAAGTTTTTTAACTTGGTTAACCTCTGCCTCAGTTTTCACGTCTGCAAAATAGGGATAATAATATTGCTCTTCTCACTTGGTAGCTATGCGAATTTAACTAGGCAGGGGTGCAAAGCACACAGAACAGTGCCTGCTTCTTAGTGAACACTCAGTAAAAAATGCTAGTTGTTGCTACATAGCATCAAAAATACATCTTTTCCTTACCAGTGATCATTGGCCAAATAATAAAGTCTTCACAAAAATGAGATTTTTTTACATTTGAGTTCTTTTAAAAGATATAAGGTAAAAAATTAAAACTGTTGCTGAGAGGAGGATTTTTGCTCTAAGAGAAAAGTCACAGAACCCTTGTAAACCATTTCCAAGTCTGCTACTGTCTCCCTGGCTTCCAAATTCCAGACACTGCCTTGTTAGCTGAATCCCCTTGCTCTCTCCAGTGCTCAACCCTGGGATTGAAGCAATCACACAGATTTCTCAGAATGAGAAAGCTATATGATTACGGTGTCTTGTGCATTTGTTGAAATAGTCACTTTAGCCGATTTTAATATAAAAGTTCCTAAATTGTTAATGTTCTCCTAAGTGATATTTGATGACAAAATTAGTATCTGCATGAAGTGTAATGAACGATTTTTTTGTGAAAACACCACAGAAGTTGACAGCGGGTAATAATCACACTGTCAAAGACTACAAGATTGCATTTTCTCAGAGCCATCTACATCCCCAGCTTCACTGGTACAGGCTGTCATCAAGATGGAAGATTTACTTCTCTTATTGCACCACGGCAGTCAGTTTAATAGGACATATAGCTGTGGTGTCCACTTCTCAAAAGGGTGCAGAATCCCTGCCATCACTTTCATAGGTAATTACATGCACAATGAAGAGAATGGTTTTCGTGCCAATGAACCCAGACCCATTCCCCACTGAAGGCTTATAGAACCCTGGAATGCAATTCAGATGTCTAAAAATGGGTGACCAGTGATCAGTTATTCAGGGAAAGATCCAAAATGGTTTGCTCAGGACCTCAATCCCAAAGGAAGTCCCCATCAGGGAATGCAAGTTTAACCTCTTTTGTGCAATTTTCTATAGTTTGTTTTCTCGTGCATTAAAATATGGGGCATGCATTAAAAATCCTTCACGGCTGTTTCAAGGTCTGTGTGTGGCTTCCCCTTAAAACCTCTCCAATTTCACATGTGATTCATTAGAGGCAGATAATGGGGTAGAGCTCAGGAACAGGATTATAGTCAGGGCTAGCTTCTCACTTTCTCACTAGTGTCGCTGCAGAACTGGCTGGTTGGCTTCTATTTACTCTAACTCTCTAAGTGTTCATTTATGCTCAAAATAATTTACCCTACATGTGTATTTTTTTGTGGTAGGCTCTGGAGCTTTATGCAGGAAGCCAAAGGGGACACACATCATATGCCCCACCACTCAGACTGCATGTATCTGAGAACTAAGGTTTGCGTTTATGAAAAATTAACTTGTACTATCGGATGTGAATTGAATATAACTAGATGTGCCAGTGAGTGGCCAGCAAAGCTGGGTTACTAAAAGCATAAGCTTCAGCATCAGTCTTTCTAGGTCTGAATCCCAATAACATCACTAACTAGCTTCATGACCTCTGTAGCCGTGGGAGAACTTCCTGGTCTGGACAGCAAACATGGATAAAACCTGGCCTGCGAATTTAGGGAAACTTCATAAGGATTATAGTTTGAAAGACGGAAAATGGGGAGCTTCATATTGGAAGAAAAGAGTGCAACATGTTAAAAGATAATGGGGAGAGAAAAAGAAACAGCAAATTCAAGGAGCACAGGAAGGAGATCTCTGTGACTCTGCGTGACTGGTTTGAGGCACCAGGGGGTGGTGGAATATATGGCAGATGGTTCTGCAAGCCGTGGTCAGGGTTTTGTTTTGTTTTGTTTTCCTTTAAAAAATAATCATTAATACAATGAATAATGATAATGATAATGATAATAATGAATAATAATGCAGTGAATAATGCATAATGAATACAAGTTGTCCTTTTGGGGAGATGCAAATGTTTAGGAACTAGATAGAAGTGATTGCCACCCAACACTGTGAACATCCTAAATGTCACCAAATCATGCACTTTAAAATTATTAATTTTAGGTTATGTAAATTTCATCTAACTTCCCAATAAATTTAAAAACTAATTGTCCTTTAAAAATTAATACATGCACAGATGGTGCAGAATTTAAAAAGTATAAGAAACTGTCTAGTGAAAAGTTAGCCTCCTACTCCTGGTCCCAAGTTACAGTGTTCGTCCCTGTAGCCATCTCAGTTATAAGTATACTTTCGTTGGTTATCCTTCCATGTAAACTTTGTATGATATAATTATGTATGCTGTTGATTTTCTTATCCAACAAGTTGCATCCTGAACACATTGTTCTGTGCCTTCCTTCTGTCACTTAATCAGCATCTTAGAGGTCATTCTGTGCAAGTACATAAAAACTACCTCAGTCTCTCCTGTGGTTTCATTGTATGGCTTTGCAGTTCTAGTTGCTGAGTATTTGTTACTTCTAATCTTTTCCTTTTATACAGATGTTGCAATAAAAGTTCTTACTTAAGTTTTAGTTTTCACATTTACAAATACCTCTCTGGTCTAACTATCAATTCTATTTACTCTCCTAGTCTTTAGCCAGTAGCTGACTAAAACTCTCTACCATGAGGGATAATACATTTTTTTTTTAATTTTCTCCCCACAATCATCTTGAGATTTGTTCATGTTGCTGCATGCTTTAATAGTTAAGTCATTTTAATTGATGAATAGTGTTCTGTTGTTTGGATATACCACAGACTGTTTATATATTCACCTACTGAGGGACACTCAAGTTGTTTCCTATTTAATGCTATCACAAACAAAGTTCCTATAAAATTTTTTCTACTAATCTTTTACATAGACACATGCTCTCTCTGTTCTTGGGAATATACCTAACAAAGGAATGATGGATCATATGGTAGGGGTATCTTAACTTTTTGAGAAACAGCCACACTGTTTGCCAAAGTGGTTATACTATTTCACATTCCTAAAATCAGTGTATGAGAGTTCTGCTTCCTCCACAGCTTCACCAATAATTGATATGATCAGACTTCATAATTTTAGTAATTCTAATAGATATGCAAGGGTATCTCACTGTGTAATGATGATATACATCTTTGGGTACTTATTTGACATCTTTGAAAGCACAATCTTGGATTAGATTGTTTGCTTTCTTATTATTGAGTTTTGAGCTCTCCTTCTATGCTCTGGATACAAGTTCCTTACCAGACATGTGTTCTGCAAATAATTTCTTCTGGCTATTGCTTATCTTTTCATTCTCTTAACGGTATTTTTTAAAAACCAAAATTATCTTTTAGCTTATATGAAGTATAATTTAGTAATTCTTTGTGAATAATGCTTTTGGTGCTTGACCCCAAAACTCTTTCGCTATGCCAAGGTAACCTTTCAACTGTTTTGTGGGGTTTTTTTTAGATGTTTTATTAAATTTTACATCTATGTTTATGGCCAATTTTTAGTTTATTTTTCTATATGGTAGAAGGAATGAATTAACATTGTTTTTTTTGCATATGGATATCCAATAGTTTCACCTTTATTTTTGAAAGAATACCTCTTCTCCATTGATAGAACAGAAATCCATTGATGTTGCCTGGATTTCTGGCTATTTCAGGTCAGAGAATAAGTAGGTTCTGGTTACCCGCATCAAAATCAGAAGTAAAATTCTAGAGCTAGTTTTCAAATTCGTTTTTCCCACTCTAAACTGGTTTTATAAGTTTAGTCAACATCATAATCCCCATGTTGCAGATTTATAAACTGAAAGTCAGGGAAGTGAAGCAATTTGCCCAATTTATAGTGTTGCTGCAGTGATTAAATGAAATAAGCTTGCAGAACCCATAGCATGACATATGACATCATAACTGTGTGGCAGTTGATAAATAAGGGGTTTTAATCTACTTACAATTATTTATTAAATTAACTCTACTATCATAACAAGCATCCCTCTTTAGTGTATTCAACATCCATCAATATTTTCCTTTGAAAACTCCCCATTTTTATTTCCTTGCCCAAGACACATTGAAAAGTGTTTTCTTGGCCTGATCAGGAAATCCCATTTGTACCTCCAGCATTACCTGCTGATCTTTTGCATTTTTCAGCAACCCATAAAGTACATTCATTAGGTCCTAAATCATAGCTCCCAGAAAATGACAAGTGAGTACAACATTTCACCGACATAAAGATCATTCACTAAAAATTAAAGGAGCCTTAGAGAAGACAGGTTTGGAGGAATCATAAATAATTATATATGTTAGACAGTCTCTGCTTATCCGAGTGTCAGGATCAGTGAGTTAATGCTAAGAAATAAACAGCTTTGGTTAATGAAACAGGCTATTAAGAAAACAGAATTGTTCTCATTGCTCGCCATATAAGAGAGTGAATCTATTACTCTCAAACACAGCCACATTAACAGAGATATTACTTGTTCTGATATTTCCCAGAGCTGTACTTTTGTTTATAAAAATAAAGATATCCTATGGGTTGTGGAATGTTATCTTTTCATTTTTGAAACCCTTCCAATAGCAGCCTGACTGTGGTACATAAGGATATTGGGGGGTTATTTTGTGAGATGGTTTGCTTCTATGGGATTTCATTGGCATTTTGGAACCAGACATGATGCCCTGAACCCCAGAGATGTCTCTGCAACAACCTGAAGTCTAACCCCATGTGTTTTTGTGAACTAGGGAATACAGAAGTAGAAATCCAGACTCTCAGACTCAGAAGCAGGGATGCTTGCTGTAGTGGTAAAGTCATCCAACTAACCCCCGGTTTCACCGTATTACTTCACAGTCTAACTTTTCTGAAGAGTTTTCTCCCTTCCTCACCTCTTTAGTACTACTACTCTGTCCCTCCACCTCCACCTCAATGCTATCACCAAAGTCATTATGGTCTCCAAGTCACTAAACCAGGGGATATATTTTAGTCATCCTCTAACCTGACCCATCAAAACCATTTTCTACCATGACCCACTCTACTTCTTAGAACATTTTGTCTCTTGGTCTCTATGACCACCAATGCACTAACTTTGTTTTTTTTTACTCTTGCCACTTTTCATCAGATTCCTTTTTAGATTCATCTTCCCCAACCTCAGTCATTAAATGTTGGCAATGGTTAGTCCTACCTGCCTGAGTCCCTGACAAAACTCTTCACACCCAAGGCTTCAACTGCCATCTGTATGCACGTGGCTCACAGGCCTTCCTCTAAGCTGTGGTCTCCCTTAACCAGGTGTCCCATTGGCATCTGATGTCTCCAAGGAATTCCATATTCATCATGTCCGGGTCCAGATTAAAACAAAAGAGTTCTTTAAAAGAAAAAAGAAAAAAAACAAAACCTGATGTTATCTCCATTTCCCCAGCTTAAAATTAACACTTTAGTAGTTTCTCACTATTCCTAAAAGAAATATTAACATGATTCATATGTAATTCAGCCAGTGCCTATTTGTCCAATCTTATCTCACACCACACTCCGCGTTCTGTCTTTGCTTCAAGCACACCAGCCATACTACTACTCTGCTTTATGTCTTCCCACTTGCTGTACTTCCTCCTGTCATGGGAACTTCTGAGCCACTTGTCTCTTCCTTCCCCAATCACCTCCTAGCTAACTGGTTCTCCTCTTCTAGATCCTGCCTCACATGTCACCTGCCAGGTTCACTGACCCTGACCTCCTGAACAAGGCTAAAATTTTCTGTTTTGTGATCTCATGATGTGATATTCTTCCGAGGGCTAAATTTAATTTAAATGTGTAATTATGTGATTAATGTGAATCTCCTCCCAGAGGGAGAGTTCCATGATAGAGGGACAAATCCTGCCAACCAACTGCTCCAGTGTATCCTCAGAGTTAGCACAGTTGGTGATCAGTAAAATTTGTTAGGTTTACTGAGTAATTGCAAACCAGGAGGTCTGGGTCCTGATCCTAGCTCTGCATTTGTTAGGCTTAATGATGTTCAGCATAAAGGATTGCTGTCTGGATGGAAGAGGTATCTGTCCCTATCATGGAAAGATATTAAAACATTGTACAAATCCTGCCTCCTGGAGGGACCCAGTGCATTTACTAGTAAGTCTGTTAACCATGCTTTCAGTCTCGAGCAGCTTGGAAAGAGGGAATCTGTAGCCTGTTCCTACTTCATTAAACTCCCAGGTCTCTTCCACCAGTGTCTGCAAGTGCCCTGAGGTGCAGCTCCCCATAACTGTGCTTTATGACTGTTGCAATGGGGGTAGATATCTGCATTTTCCCGGCCATGTGGAGTGCATAAAGTACACAGTTAATATTCTTTTGGGGATGCTCAGAGTTTGCCTCCGTTGCTCTATCATTTGGAAAACTTTAAGGAAAGGTAATGGAAGAAAACAGTCAGGAAAATAGTTGACACCCAACCTTCAGAGAGAATAAAATGAATCTCTGGTTAATATCTATTGAAATTCCAGGGTATTTGACACGGGCAACTCTACAGCCTTCCCTCCACTGAACATGTTATTCTTATACCATCCATATTTAGAAGCAGTTAGCACACATTTATTTTTATTTTTTTATAATTGTAGGATGCTAAAAATTACACAATATCTTCATTAAAACCAATAATACAGTCTTATCTTTGTTCTCATTGTTTTCAGGTTAGGACACTGATGATTAAAGACACCAAATGACCCAGTGTGTATCATCCTTCCGGTAAGACTGGTTCTAGCTCAGCTGTCTTTATTCGAAGAGTTGTCCTTCTTTTCCTCATTACCTTAGTTAAAACTTCCTTAACCTGTTTTTCCTTTAATTCCTGGACATAAATTTGTGTCCCTTCTTCTCACATGCAGTATCAATTCCTTGGGGGCTAACCCACTCGAATGATTCTATATCAAATCAGACTGCAGCACAAAGCAGGTCGTCTCTCTCTGAACCGGGGCAGGGCAGATAGAAGGAATTGACAAGGCAGCAGACACAAAGCCCTTGACATCAGAGGAGACACAAGCAAGAGAGACTTTAGTTTGCTGAAAATATCAAGGGGGACAGATGATTTATTTATCACTGGGTAGAATGTCTTTAGGTCAGGACAAGCTATATAATTTGCAGGGCTCTATGAAAAATTAAAATGTAGGGTTCCTTGTTAAAAATCAGGGGGAAACGACTTTTTTCTTTCTTCCATGGACTTCTTTTTGACTTGTGGTGTTTTTATATGCTGCTTAATGTTGCACAGCACTGGACAAGGGGACGTCTGAAGATGAAGTATAGACCCTGCCTGTGCCCAGGCCCCCCCTGGGGAGGGAGGGTGTCAGCAGCCACCACAGAGAGCGGAAGGAGCAGGCTGAGAACCCATCTAAGAGAGGCAGACAGCACAGCACGTGAACAAGACTCCCAGTCCCCAGTGCATACTCCATGGTCCCATTAAGTTTCATTGACAAAACACAGAGTCATATATCAAATTATTAAGAATTTCATGACACTAATTGAACAGCATTAAACCCTGAGCCTGGAAACTCTTCTCTGAGTGTGAAGACCTTTGTAGCCACCCTGGTTACACACCCTAAAAGCCAGCCCTGCCCTGGATTCATATATAAATGAAACCAGGACAGAATCAGAGAGTCCTGACCCACCAAGTCTTTACTTCTGCATGCCCTATAAGATCCATACTTAGTGACCTTAAATAAATACAGTATTGAACTGGAGAGATTGTCAATAAAACACAAAAGGTAAGATTTTTTTTTTTTTTTTAATCATGGTATTAACTGAAGCCAGACTTTTCTTGGAGACTCAAAGGGAAAGTTTTTTGGTACTTCTTTCATACTAATACAGATAAAAAGGTTTTAACCTCAAATTAAACCTTTTAAAGCAGTGGAAGATGAAACTAAGGGCACAACCCTCAGCCCTGATTTTTGCAGGACAATGATCTCATCCAAAGCCTGCACAACATGTGATGGGCAGAATCCTCTGCCATCTCCAGGGAGCGACAGCCAAAGGAAATTAAGCACTAAAACCTCAAACGCCTTCTTGTTGGTGTTAGGATCTCCTTGGAGCCAGGACCATCTTTGACTGTGTTGGCCACGCTCCCTAATTTCACTGCTGTCCAGAGCCGCTGCAGGCAGAGCAGCAGCTCTAAAAGGCTGACACCCGGCGATGACTGGAAGACCCTCTTCAGGTTACACCTTAGCTTCCTCACACCAGAAGGGACTATGGGTAACAGCGCGCTTAACACAGTTACCGAATTTCTCCTGGGGAAAGGACCCTACTGAGCCACCACAATCCACTCAGTTCTCGCAGTGTGGCTGTAAGAGGCATCTAACACAAGAGTTATCAGTCACATTCCTGCTGGGCTGGGGTGGTTTCATTTCCATAAACTGGATTGTATTTTTAATGTAAGGCAACTTAGTATTTAGGGAATTCTGAAGCAAATATTCTGGCGACCCAGACTCCCCTATTCGGGAAATAGCCATGGCTCTCAGGAAGACATTGAATAACTAGCAGGAGTTTAGATTTGCATTTCGAATTGGAGATGCTGATGGTTTCTCCTCAGAGCAGTTCTCTTCATTGTTATGCACGCGGGTCTTCATTTTATATGGACAGCATTAGTTTTGTTTGGCGGCAGGATGCTTCTTTCCTGAAATGCAGTCCTTTACACTGACATCTCGAGTAAGTGTAATGCTAAATATCGATGTAGTAAATGTCCTATTTCAGTTTAAATCCAGAGAAGATGGAGGAATAAGTAAATCCAGTTACCACATAGTGTGTCACACACAGGGAGCAAAGCAAAAACAATCGTGTTGTGACAAATGATCCGGTAGTGGTTCCCTGGAAACAAACTAGGTACACCAGTGCGAAATTACAACCTAGTCAAAGTGAGTTCCTAAATTCACTTTCCTTGTAATTTGGGGTTAGCCTTCACCTGCTTGTTTTTTAAGGAATGTACTAGTTTGATTGGGCTGACGCAACAAAGTACCCCTGACTGAGAGACTCAACAGAAATTATTGTTCTCACAGTTCTGGAGGCCAGAAATCTGAGGTCAGCAGAGGTTTCCTTCTGAGGCTTCTCTCCTTGACTTGTAGATGGCCGTCTTTTCTCTGTCCCTGTCCAAATTTCCCCCTTCTTATAATGGCACCAGTCATAGTGGATTAAGGTCCACCATGATGACTTCATTAAAGTAATTATCTTTATAAGAAGCTTATCTCTAAATACAATCCCATTCTGAGGTACTGGAGGTTAGGACTTCAACGTGTGAACCGGGGGTGAGGGGTGCGGAGGGAGACACAACTCAGGCCATAAAATGGAAGAAAAGAAAGCCACTTTTAGGAAAACTATCTCTTCTGATTTATTGTACACATGTCTACAATTCAAATATATTTTTAGAGTAAATCTCGAAAGAGGGAAAAAATTATTTTTTCTATAATTTCTGTTTTAAAATGTTGTCATATAGAGAGGATTTATACTAAAACAGGCCTCATTTTCTGCAGTTCTCTCTGAGGGAAATGAAAGGCCCATTATGAAAAATATCTGGGACCCTTAATAGCAGGAGAATTCCCATATTCAACTCATGTAATATGAATTTCCCTAGGTTTTCACTTTGAGGAAATGTTCTGAAGCTATTAAAGTTCCCATTAGTCAGTGTGGGCTGAGCAAAGCAGAAAATACTGCCTATTTTCAAAAACTAATATATGGGCTGATATATTCTCTATCCCAAAGATACAATAAATTCCTGTCAATGCTAACACAAGAAGAGAAGGTTAGGCCGTTGGCATTGGAGTTGGTTGCAGATAAGCCCCTGGTAATGTGCCGCCTTCTCCCTGTGCATGTTTGCATCCTCAGCTGCAAGGGAAGGGTGAGACCTCAAAAAAAGAGCAACTGTTTGAGGCACAGTTTCCAGAGCTAGCCCCACTGAAATCGCCCCTGCTTCTTGGATTGATGAGAGCCTTCCTGACTCCCTAGCCTTTCACTGGGAGAAATCCCCACTTTACAGGTTCTCATAAAGCCATTCCCCTTTGTAATATAAATAACGGTTATAAATACACTTTCAGTGCCACGGGTAATTGGCTAATTCTATCTCTATCACTAGGCTATAAGCCCAAGGACTACAGGACCAGGTATGTTTCATTTACCTTTACGACTCTCACCAACCAGGCCTGGAGATGTGAAACCAAATTCTGGAAACAAGCAGTGGCAACATAACTCGGGATGATTACTGCTCTTTCTAAGTGGCAATAGTTTCAGATTCCAGTAAACAGCTTCCTAATAATCCCTAATTAGAGAAACCAGAAATTGTATTCTTTGTATGGGGTAAACCAAACCTAGGACAATCAATGTATACTGTAAAAATATTTATATGCATTATAATATACAAAGCGATATGTATTTATAAATGCATATTTAATTTAAAATCCTGACAATATCTCACATATTATTGTGCAGTGATTATTTTCTCTCTGAGAAAATACCTATTATAGCTTTAAATATTGAAGAAGTTCACAAAGTTCACTTACTCATGTGTCATCATTATCATAATGCAAAATAATAATAAGATCCATTAACCTAACACACTGCTGAGCCCTTAGAACATGCAGAGGAAGTATTTATGGCCTCTAATTTGGCAGTCCAACTGGTAATAAAATCCCCTCCCAAAATCTCCAAAAAGGGAAAATGGTTAGAGTCAAAGACCTCATTAGCTCCTGTAAATTCCCACCCCTCATCTGGATGCCAGACCCATATACCCTACACCTTGGGCATCTTCACTTTCAGACCCTCCAAATCTGTTCCCCTGCCTGTTTTTAGGAATAAAGCTTTATTTTATCACAGCCACACTCATTCATTTACATGTTGTCCCATGAATGCTTTCATGCTACAATGGCAGGATTGAGTAATTGTCAAGGCCATTGGACTCACTGAGCCAAAAATTTTATCATCTGGCACGTCACAGAAAAGTCTGAATGCTCTATTCATGCTTACCCCCTTTCCTGAGTTTCCATTTTCTAATCCATAAAAGGGAGATGATGAGGAGGATAATAGTAATAATACCATTTCTAAAGGTCTGGACCCAAACTCTGTAGTGCCCAACTTCTGATCTTCTGAGGTAATCAACAGTAGCGATACAGTATTTCCTCTTCAGCGTTTGGACCCTATCCCTGCAAAGCCCCTTCTCTGTGTTCCTGTGCTATTAGCTGTAGCTACATAGCACTCCACACTCAACGATTTGAGTCTCATTTCTCCACGGCACCTTCTCTAAGTTTGCAGATTCTGGAAACCCCAACCCCTAACCTTCATGCCTCAGTCCTTATGGGTATAACTCTGTTCTACTTTAGTGCTCTATTTTGATCTTTCCATCTTCTAATACTTCTCTATCCAATTCAATACAGTAAATTCTTTTTGTTGCCATATTTAGTATGATTTTTGTTTGTAACTGGATCATGAGTCAGATACTATATTGATACAAAATATAATCCCAAGAAACAAAAACTCATAAACGAGATGGATGGATTGGTTGGACAGTATTCTTGACCTTGAAAAATGTGTGGAGCTCCTCGCCAATGGGAAAAGAGAAATCATTAATTCTCAGAATGCCATGCATCAAGATTAATTAAATTGTCACCTGTGGTTGATTGTTATCATGTATCTAAATGCACTTGTAAAACCAAGCATCGGCTTTTGATGCACATGGACTGGGCTATCTTCTTACTGTACTAGAGAGCATACAGAAAGAGAGTGAAAAGCTCAAGGCTTTAAACTCTTAGTCCAATTGACAAAGCATAGGAGATCTGTATGTCCCTGAAATAATCTCTTATTTCACTGAAAATCACACTCAAATTTCAATTGTGTGTATTGTAGAATTAAAAACTAAGTTGAATTCACAGACTCTCAGGACTTGACAGCCCAACACTTAGAAAAAGTTATTATAGCATGCCTAGAAGCCATCTTATGTTATTTATTTATTTATTTATTTATTTATTTATTTTAGATTTTATTTCCTTATTTGACCGAGAGAGCACAAATTGGCAAAGAGAAAGGGAGAAGCATGCCCCCCTCTCCGCTGAGCAGAGAGCCTGATGCAGGGTCCAATTCCAGGACCCTGGGATCACAACCAGAACTGAAGGTCACACTTAACCAACTGAGCCACCCAGGAACCACGTATGTTTTATTTTTAATACTCTTGTATCTGCTAGTCACAAGACTTCAGAGTAAGCAGACGTGTACAACAGAATGATCCCATTACACTGCCCAGAAATGTGGTGTTACCTTTGATGCAGCCCATATGCATCAGAAGTATCTGCACAGGGATGATAGGACACAGTAAGTCTTGATATAATTGATAGGACACAGTAAGTCTTGATATAATTGATTGAGAAGAGATTCCCTCCAGCAACCCTAGGAGGCAGATGTCTATTGTACTCGACCTGAGATAATAAGTGGGAAAATTTGTGGGAGGTGTCAACAGTCCTTTGACTAGTGGAAAGGCATGGTAGGACTACATCAGCTACACTGTATGGCCCTGTATGTAATTCTTAAGTTCCTTTTGTTTAGGTCTCCTCACTGGCATTAGTTCACTGATTCAGAGGACTAGGGCCCAATGGCCATGTTTATCTCCCTGACTCTGGTCACAGTGGACTGGCTCTTAACTGATTCAGTGGAAAATTTTCCAAAGTTAGCCAATTTTATATTCTTGCAAATCACCATGTTTGTGGGTGTCGGTCTTCTGCCTTGCACTTATAAAACATTGTTTCCTCAACACCTCAAGTCTTCAGATCTTAATCCCACTCTGCTCTGAAAAAACATTCTTCATACCTCAATTAACTAGTTCAGGCAGGTTTACATAGCATCTGGTTTGAGGGTTAACACCTGTTATGATATTCCCTCCTCAATCAACATGTCATCAATCCCAATCTTTCCTGCCAAAGTTAAATGTGGGCATGAGATTCTCGAGTGCTCTTTTCCTCCATAATCCTCACCTTCCCTTCCTTAATTTCCTGTCTTCCATAACCCATTCCACTTGTTGATTATGCCCCTGTTCCCTGAGCATTATGTATAACCCATATAATAGCCACAGAATGAGAGTTACCATTTCTGTTTTCCAGGTGGGTAAATTAAAGCTCATAAAAGGCTGTGTAATGGGCCAAATGCCAAACAGCTGTTAAGCAACACAAATGGAATCTTAACCCAGGATCATCAGACTCCATGGCCCACAGCTCCTTCTAGTGCACCAGATGGCAGTACCCGCTTCCTGCTAGACAGGCCCTTTCATACTGTGTCTTAGGCGGTTTCTCCTGGGAGAGCACATCATCCCCCTGTTACTGGAACATATGAGAATGGTAACAGTGGTAGCAGATGATCCTGGAGATGCAAGGAGCAGAAAGTAATGAGCAGATGTAATTCTGCAGAACCCAGGAGCTCATAAAGACTTTTAAGCAAGAAAACAGCATAACCAGATGTGTTTTTGAGAAGCTAACTCCGGAGGGAGGTAGACTAGTCAGACAATAGAGAAGACAGCTATGAGAAAGTAAAAGAACATGAGGACCAAATCTGAGGCAGTGGCAGTGCCTTAGAAAGAAGTTCCTCCATTTAAGAGATATTTTAAAGTAAAATCTTGAATTCAGTGATTTATTAGGAGTAGGAAGTAAAGAAGAGGGATTAAGGGCAACTACAAAGTTTCTGATTATGAATGCCATGGAACATGACAGAAAAATAAAGAATAAATTGAGTATAAAATAAGATTGATAGGGAGAGAATAATTTCTGTTGTGGATATATTAAATTTGAAATATCTGTTTGCCTGTATCTATTCCCTAACAGTCTTTGCAGTTTCTAGGGAAAAGAAAATCTCAATAAATGTTATTAGCTCTCTGAGAACTGATAATTAAAATTTCAACCTCAGGAAAATATTACGTACCCATCAGAATGTCTAAAGAAAAAGAAAAACTCAAAATACAGAGTTGGCGAATATGTGGCACAATGGCCACCTCCATACACTGTTAATGAGTGTAAATTTGTACAACCATATTGGAAAACTATTTGCAAGTATTCACTAACACTGAACATATGCACACCTCAAGCCCTAGAAATTCCACAATAACATTTACACACAACAGAAATGCATACGTATCTCCTCCAGTCGTCTGTTGGAGGAGATTATGCTGAATGAAATAAGTCACTCAAGCAGAGAGAGTCAATTATCATATGGTTTCACTGACTTGTGGAGCATAAGGAATAACAGAGGACAATGGGAGATGAGGAAGAAAAGTGAGTTGGGGGAAACTGGAGGGGGAGATGAACCATGAGAGACTATGGATTCTGAGAAACAAAATCAGGGTTTTGGAGGGGTGGGAGGTGGGAGGTTGGGTGAGCCTGGTGGTGGGTATTAAGGAAGGCACGTATTGCATGAAGCACTGGGTGTGGTGCATTAACAATGACTCTTGGAACACTGAAAAAATAAAATAAAGTTTTAAAATAATACCCAAAAAAGTGATTAAAAAAAAGAGGTCATGAGATTGAGCAGGCTGTCTGTCAAGACTTCATATGCAAAATATTTAGTAAGTTCATGACAGAGAATACTAATAAAATGGTTTTTGGGGAACTGACCACTGTGAAGGAATCTGGATTGTAAGATTTTAAGTAGAATTCAGAAAAATTTAATTTCAAATAAACTGTGAACAGTGTAAAAAAATTTATTGGCAAGTATAATCAAAAGTTGGAAATAAATTAATAGCTGTACATATATATATATGTAAAAGAAATGCATACATATGTTCACACACACACACACACACACACATACACAAAAAAAACGCTCAAATATACATATATTCAGAGCAGCAATTCTCATAGTTGCCCAAACTGTAAGCAACTCAAGAGCATAGAGTAGAACACTGTGCATCAATGAAAATAAAGAACCACAGCCACACAGAACAATGTGGAAGAATCTCACAAATAAAACATTGAGTAAAATAAGCCGGCCACAAAATACACACATGCAGTATGATGTCAGTTCTATAAAACTAAAAAACAGGCAAGACTCATCTGCTCTGTTGAAAGGCTTGATACTCTTTGTGTGTGGAGGATTCATGCAAACAGGCACCAGAGATAACTTTGTGCTTGGGTAATCTATTTCTTGGCTTGGGTGCTGCTTAGCTGGATAGAATTCCATATACATTGATAGTCTGCATCTTTTTCAGACCTGTGACATTTAAATTTAGAAGTTTACATTACAAATAGATTCTCTAATCCCTTCCAGCACTAGTATTCATAAATTATTCAATCAAAAATACTTAATAAATGTTTACATGAGCCAGTTCTTTTGCTTGATCTGAAGATGGAAAGAAAAGGCATCAAAAGCATTGTGTACATCGAGCCCCGCATGGGGCTCTCTGCTCTGCGGGGAGCCTGCTTCCCTTCCTCTCTCTCTCTGCCTACCTTTCTGCCTACTCGTGATTTCTGTCTGTCAAACAAATAAATAAAATCTTAAAAAAAAAAAAAAAAAACTGTGTACGTTTAGAAGACTCTGTCTCAGAACATCTGACACACTACCTAGCTCACAGTCTTTGCCAGGCTTCTCATCAGAGCTTTGCTTACCTGACCTTGAAAATGAAGATGTTAGCAAGACCCACCTCACTAAATTTATTTAGTGAAGATACGAACAAAATGGTGTGGGTGAGGAAATGAAAAACACTATGCATATGTTATTTGTTTTAAAGACAAGGCCCTTGGTTTTCTTGGAAGTTATACTTTGAGGAGGTATTCACTTATGAACCCCAAAAGAAAACTTTGAAGAAAAGCTATAAAATAAAGCAGCATATGGAAACAATTTTGATCATATATCACAGATTTATGGATTTCTCTTCTTGTCCTAACTCAATGAAACTAGCATAAAGTAAACTTTGTTTCTTAAAGAGGTGGGGAAGTTGAATAAGTATGTTTGGGAGCAACACCTTGTCCTTCAAAGACCAGGCCAACAAGTCCAGCTCCTTGGTTCAGAAAAGAAATTATTTCTTTTCAGCACCTGATAACCTGGCAAGTCCCAGTGGCAGAACACTGCCCTGAGGAGCAGCTTTCTCCCAGGACCCATTCTTAGCTTCACACCTCTCTGTTGCTCTTCTTTAAACCAACACAATTTTGGTAGGAGAAAAAAAAATCTTTAGCAAAATTAACATTAATATTCACTTTATGTGGAATCTAAAAAAATTAAAGAGTTTGATTTCACAGAAACAGAACAGAAGTGTTATTACCAGGGGTTGAAGAGTGAGAGAAATGGATAGGGAGAGGACAGTGGTCAAATAGTACAGATTTTCAGTTACAAGAAGAATAAGTTCTGATGATCTAATACACAGCGCAGTGACTACTCACCACATGCACACAACATCAACTATGGGAGATGTTGATTATCTTGATCTTCATAATTATTTTGCATGTTTATGTGTATCAAATCATCACATTTAAATATATATGATTCTAATTGTCAATTGATGCTCAATAAATCTTTAAAAAGAATCAACATCTTAACCTATTCAAGAACAATAAAAATAAAGGTGACTTTACTAACATATTTGAACATTCAGTATTAGCAAGAAGTAATAGGAAGGACTTCATGTGTACATCCCTTGCTTCTCATACCATCACCTACCATGTTATTGCTCCAACCTCTTCCCCATCTCTCTCCCTACAATCTACCTCACTTGCCATTTTCGTTTTTCTTTTTTTTTTTTTTAAAGATTTTATTTATTTATTTGTCAGAGAGAGAGAGAGTGAGAGCGAGCACAGGCAGACAGAGTGGAAGGCAGAGGCAGAGGGAGAAGCAGGCTCCCTGCAGAGCAAGGAGCCCGATGTGGGACTCGATCCCAGGACGCTGGGATCATGACCTGAGCCGAAGGCAGCTGCTTAACCAACTGAACCACCCAGGCGTCCCTTTCGTTTGTTTCTTTTTCTTTCCCTACAATCTACCTCACTTGCCTTTTTTGTTTGTTTGTTTCTTTTTCTTTCTAACTGTTGCAGGAACTCTTTCTGATGCCTAGAGTCCCTTCTCCAGACAAATCCCCAGGAAATTAACAAACTCAAACTTAATCTTCAGTTGAAATATGAGCGAAGATCAGGTCCATCTTATGTGGGTCCATAGAAACTCAAGTCACACATTCCATAACTAAATAGTTACTCAACATTGGTGTTTCCAGGATTGTCTATATACTCCTCACTCGGTATCCTCCCGAGGTGCTTCAGCTAGCCAAAGTTCATGAAAAAAATCTCTTCTCTAGCACTAACACATTCTTCCAAAATGTGTATTTCAGCAGACCTCAGGTGTGGACACCTACAGAAGAACTGTCTACTTTTAATATCAGTATTTTTAGTGGAGTCACATGTAGGATATCTACGCTTTCAATAAACCTGAGACCTCTTCTATATAAGATGGTTTCATTCTCCTATCATAAAAACTAAATGTCAAGTTTTTAAGAGTTCAAAACTTGTAAAAAATATAGAAACATGGTTAGAAACTTCACTTAATTTCCTTTTGTCAGGGCAGGAGAGTTGTAACATATCTCCTCCTACCAAACCATTTGAGTTTTATGGGTTTCTGTTATTTGTACAATATAATGTACTGCTTCTAAGGCTTTAAGACAGCTTTTTACAAATAGATAAATAAAAGCTATTTCTAAATAGACATAAATTAATGAACATAAAAACACATAAAAGAACACAAATGTATGTATCACATGATAGCACCATGTGTACCTCATTTTTGTGTCCTCCACATTGCCCAGCATGGTGACTTTCCACATGGCAGGTTCTCAATCACTGTTCATTGGCAATGAGAACTTACACTGCTGGGTCATTTAAATGCAAGGTGAGGGGAGGAATAGTGAGAGAAAGTTATATTCCTATTTTTCTTAGAGACAACACCCTTTTCTTACTGGACTCTTCACCAGTCTTACAGATAACAAGCTGGGATTTGAATCGGAAGAAAATAGTAAGCACTCATCACCGTCCCAACTAATGGAGATGCTGTTAGAATTTACCAGGGCAGATGTTTGCTTGAGAATAAAGACTATTCTTCCTAATCCAAAGGCTGGAGGTTTTAAAACTTAAATTTTGGCACCAGAGGTTGGCTTGAGTCGCCCCTCCTCAGTCTCCATGGCAGTCTGCACTGTAGAGAGTATCTGAAGTAGGCTGTAGTACACGTATTGCCCATCTGCAATCTGGGTGGTAGTTTGCCATACACATTTGTTGCTGGGAAACAATCACACATTTTTTTTTTTTTTAAGAGAATGTCTGAGTGAAGGGAGAGGCAAAGGGAGAGGGACAGAGAATCTTAAGCAGGTGTTATGTCCATACCCAGCATAGAGCCTGGAGCCTGACTTGGGCTGGATCTCATGACCCTGAGATCACTACCTGAGCTGAAATCAAGAGCCAGATGCTGAACCAACTGAGCCAACCCATATTTCTGAACAGACTTATTAAGAGGATTCAGAAAACAAATGAATAAATAAGCCTTTGCCACCAGGGCTAGTCACTATATAAAAGGCAACATGTTGCTTTTTGCTGTGACTACCTCATGATGCCTACAGCCTGTACCTGACAAGGTCTACCCTTCAGCTTCATTGGGTTTAATAAATGTTCTTCTTGGGGTTCCATTTGGGGTATACGTGTTGTGGGTGGATGAGTAACTTACACTGTATTTATAAAACTGCTGCCCTAATGAGATAATATATTTACTTATTAAAACAATAAACACAGCTGTAAATGAACCATAAAAAAAATTTAAAAAAACAGATGAGACAACAGATTTCTCTACCCAAAGTGTCAGTTTTAATTGAGAAATAAATTAAATAATCCAACTTTCTCCTACCATCTATTCCTCTATCTTCATGTGGATCTACAGCACTCAAGAGCAGTCAGCATTACAACACTAATTACAGAATAACAAAACTCCATATAGAAATTGATGGGCCTTGGAATACAATTTTGACAACACAACATATGGTAGCCCTTCCAGTAAACTCAAATCTAATGACTATACAGAACTATGTCTACTAAGTAACAGCTTTTGCTTTATCATGCAAATACTATTAAGATTCTTTCTTATTAGGGTTCTACAGGCAATGATAGAAATGATACATCATATAATAAGGGAAGATAGTCTAATCTATTTTCCAAGTGGTGATTCTCAGGTATGTAAGTGGAGAAGGAGGGACTATTTCATGTAAATTATGCCACAAGACAAAATTTTTCCGTTAATATTATTCAGAGGTGAACTGAAATAAGAGACATTGGGACCATTTAAATATAATTATAGCATATGCCACTATGAAAAAAAGCCACAATAATTTCATTCATGGTTTTTAAATACCTTAATTTTATTCCTTCCCTGTTCTGAAGCCTTGGTTTGTTTTGTTTTTTTGTTTTTTGTTTTTTAAACCTCCTGGCCCATCCATGTATCAGATCAAAACTATTTAAAAACATTTGGGAAAAAAATATTTGGGGAGTAGCAAGGGATATGAATCCTATTGAAATGTCTTTACTGGCAAAATTTATCTTTTAAATTTACATAATTAATTCTCAGTCACTAAGAAAAACAGACTATAAAACAATCAAAAAGAAAAAAAAATTCACATACCTATCACCCAGAATGACTGCTACTACTCTGTACTGCATGGTTTCATATTTCTCTTCAAAACAAATGGCATAATACTCTTTTTGTTAGTTTTTATTTTTAATGTATCATATAGCCATTTCATTTTTTCCCAGATTTACTGAGGCATAACTAACAAATAAAAATTATATATGTAAGGTTACAGCATGATGATTTATATGTGTATGTGTGTGTGTGTGTGTGTATATATATATATATATATATATATAAATGATTACTAAAATCAAGTTAATTAGCATATCCATCACTTCACATAACTGTGTGTGTGTGTGTGTGTGTGTGTGTGCTGATAAAATTTGAGATCTAGTCTCTAAGGAATTTTTAAGTATACAATACAACATTAACTATACACCATACTGGATGTTAGAAACCCAGAATTTACTCATAACTGAGAGCTTGTACCCTCTGGCATTTGTGAAGTCTTATTGAGCCATTGTTACAGATTTACCCAACATAAGTCAAAAGTTTCAATACTTGGCATTCAAGGACAGGAGGATACTGCTAGACAGAGAAAAGACTACATTCTACAGGAAATGTAGTCGCCATGAAAGCAAAGTCATTAAGGAGGAGGTGGGGGAGTGGGGGAGATAAGGGGGGGCTTCATGTGGTGTACTTACATCCACACCCCTCACCAGAACTCTTAAACACCTCTATTGCTACTGCTGCCTATGCCTTTGTTGCAACAGATTCTGATCCTTGGGATTATAGGAAAAAATTACCATGGCATGCCTGAGGCACAGCACAGGGATGAATTAAACACACTCTATAAACTGGGAGCCATAAGCCCTAAAATCAGCCACTATCATGTCTCTAACCCACATGATACTGATTAGAGGTTCTCCAGGAGAAGAAATGTATAAATATTAGTTGGGTAGCCCACCCTCACACCCACAGAACTATATCCAACGGGTGTGGGGGCGGGGGCAGGAAAAAAGAAAGAAGAGGGCACCTGGGTGGCTCAGTTGGTTAAGCGACTAACTTTGGCTCAGGTCGTGATCCTGGAGTCCCAGGATAGAGTCCCACATAAGGGTCCCTGCTCTACAGGGAGTCTGCCTCTCCCTCTGACCCTCCCCCCACCTCATGCTCGCTCTCTCTCTCTCTCTCGTTCTCTCTCTCTCAAGTATATAAATAAAATCTTAAAAAGAAAAAAAAGAAGGAAAGAAGAAACGTGGATACAAAGGCAGGAAACAAAAATAACAAAAAACTGAAATGAAGGTTCGTAATTGGGCCCAATTTACTAAAAGAATTAATACAATAAAAGATCATTGGCATTGTGCCTCTACAACACAGGTTCAGAATTAACTCCAACATCTGATGAAATGTACTAACTGGCAAACACTCATGGCCTTAATCAATACTGGGGCTCAAATTACACTTAGACTTTGTCATCCCACTAAATTTAATCAAAGAAACCTCTACAATATTAGAGGCCTTCTTAAACATAAAATGGATGGGGTGAGATGATTCCCCCTAACCATCAGAACTATTTCTTGACCTAAATTTTCCATGATCATATCAACCACTACGCGCATTATATCCCATAGTGAGCATGGAAACTCTGACTCAATGAGTAATAAATTTAAATTAAATTAAGTCTTAGGGACTTACAAATTGGCTTGATACAATGAGACCCGACAGACCATCTCTTCCAGTTAAAATGATTAGTATGGCCCAATCCAAATTAAAACAAGGCCTTCAAGGATTAGAATCTATTTTGCAAAACTCATTTAGAGAAAGAATGATAATGCCCACTGCTTCTCCATTTAATAGTCCACTTTGGAGTGTTGTTAAATCTCAAAAGAATAAATGACACCACATAGTGATTACCATTTTAATGCTGTAGTCCCTTCCATTAATGCTTCCATACTCAATATTACTAATTTCATCCAATCAGCACTATTTTGCTATTATAGATTTGACTAATGTCTATCAGTACCTATTTCAACAGCCTCTCAGCCATGCTGTGCAATCACCTTTGAAAGAATGTAAGACATCTTTCCCTTGCTATCCAGGAGGCATGTCAGCAACCTTACCAACACTCACAGTTTTTGCATGCCAGGTCTCAACCACATCCATACCTTTCTCAGGAGCACAGGTATGACATTTTATTGATGACATCCTCCCCTGAGAAAATTCATTAGAAATAATCATTCAAGAAAAATATTCACAAAAAAAAAAAAAAGCTCACAAAGGGGAGGTGAGCCATTGCCCTACACATAATACAAGGCACTGTTATTGTGGTAAAATTCCTGAAAAATTACTGGTAAACAAAGGGCTGCTCCCTTCTTGACGTTGTCATAAAACAGCTATTGTCCCTTTCAGTACTCACATTGTTACCCAAGTACTTATTTGCTTTTAGGCCTTTTTAAAATTATTATTCTGGAGCCAACATATTCTTTCTTTACAAATTTTACTTGAGCCAATATATGTTGTCACTTGCAAACTGACCCACCTGAATGGGACCCCCTCCAAAAAAGGTCTTAAAATCTGTCTGAATTGTAATGCAACAGGCATCCCTTTAGTGCCTTCCAAAGACTTTTTCACTATAAATCCTTTAGCAACTCTTCTTATGCCTTCTGGAATCTCTGGACCACCCATAATGCCCAAAAATTGATCATGAGCCTTTCATGATGCAAGAAAATGGCCACCTCAGCCTCACACTATATCCACTAGAGCAGCAATTGCTAGACACATACTAGGCTGTCTTGGAAATAGAGATCCTAAGCCTGTAATCTTCTGTACCCATGTACATATTATACCTTGAATCATGGACGAAGATCCTCCAAACTTGGTACATCAACTGAGGCACCCTTGCTATAGGATGGAGCCAAATCTGGCCCATGGTCCCCTCTATCTTAGGTCCCTGCCAGGTGGGATGAGATCTCCCTTCTCCCAGGCCTCTTAGTTACCTGGGAACTGCCTTAGAGTAAATGGAATAAAAGCAATTAAAGTTCATACACTTTACAGACAATATCATCACCATCAGCATGATGGAGCTCAGTAGAATGTTGCTGATCTTCATCCCTTAATCAGCCACAGCAACTTCTTTCAAGATCTGTCTCCAAAGGCAAAGGAAACAAAAGCGAAAATAAACTTTTGGGACTTCATCAAAATCAAAAGCTTCTGCACAGCAAAGGAAACAGTCAAAAAAACAAAGAGGCAACCCACGGAATGAGAGAAGATATCTGCAAATGACAGTACAGACAAAAGGTTGGTATCCAGGATCTATAATGAACTCCTCAAACTCAACACACACAAAACAGGCAATCATATCAAAAAATGGGCAGAAGATATGAACAGACACTTCTCCAATCAAGACATACAAATGGC
The DNA here is from genome assembly GCF_009829155.1 of Mustela erminea. Lineage (NCBI taxonomy): Eukaryota > Metazoa > Chordata > Mammalia > Carnivora > Mustelidae > Mustela > Mustela erminea. The sequence goes on from NC_045627.1 coordinate 71,966,774, forward strand.
TATCAGACACATGAAAAAATGTTCATCATCACTAGCCCTCAGGGAGATTCAAATAAAACCACATTGAGATATCACCTTACACCAGTTAGAATGGCCAAAATTAACAAGACAGAAAACAACATGTGTTGGAGGGGATGTGGAGAAAGGGGAACCCTCTTCCACTGTTGGTGGGAATGCAAGTTGGTGCAGCTTCTCTGGAGAACAGTGTGGAGATTCCTCAAGAAATTAAAAATAGAAATTCCCTATGACCCTGCAATTGCACTCCTGGGTATTTACCCCAAAGATACAGATGTTGTGAAAAGAAGGGCCATCTGTACCCCAATGTTTATAGCAGCAATGGCCACAGTCACCAAACTGTGGAAAGAACCAAGATGCCCTTCAACGGACAAATGGATAAGGAAGATGTGGTCCATATACACTATGGAGTATTATGCCTCCATCAAAAAGGATGAATACCCAACTTTTGTAGCAACATGGACGGGACTCGAAGAGATTATGCTGAGTGAAGTAAGTCAAGCAGAGAGAGTCAATTATCATATGGTTTCACTTATTTGTGGAGCATAACAAATAGCATGGAGGACATGGGGAGTTGGAGAGGAGAAGGGGGTTGGGGTAAATTGGAAGGGGAGGTGAATCATGAGAGACTATGGACTCTGAAAAACAATCTGAGGGGTTTGAAGTGGCGGGGGGTGGGAGGTCGGAGTACCAAGTGGTGGGTATTATAGAGGGCACAGATTGCATGGAGCACTGGGTGTGGTGAAAAAATAATGAATACTGTTATGCTGAAAATAAATTAACTAATATTTTTTTTAAAAAGGCATCTATGATAAACAATGGGACCCAAGGATAAGCAAATTTGGCCAAACTTTGCACAGTTATCTCAGCACTGGATGCGCTGACCAACAACTGACCCATTCTATACATTTTTAGAAACTCTTGAGCCACTGCTAATGGTCTGGATGTCTGGTCTTGCCAATGGCCAAGGCTTCCCCCTTGGGGATAAAACACATACACACACACAACACTAATAAGAGTCTCTTGCCTCACAGATAACAAAATATAAACCACGGTCACACATGTCTCTCTATTTATTAAAGAAGCACTTAATAAGTAAGTTCAAGGATGACTTACAGTAACCAAAGCATTCATTTTACTTCTCAGTATACACAATGCGAGGGTCTTGAACAAGACATTCAGTGAAACTTTCATCTTCCTTACGGGCTTTGGATTATAGGTCTCACTCTATACCTTACTGGCTTACTTAAGCTCAAATTCAATTAAGTGAAATGTGGCATGTTTCAGCCATGATTCAAACATCAAAGGTAAATTGTGATGTGTCTTCTATTTGACTGCTGACAACTAAAATCATCACCACCAACCCCCTTCCTCTTCTGTTCCATGGCTGGTCAAGATGATATCAAAGCCTGGAGCTCCATCCTTTGGCATCCTAGAAGATCAAACCCACAAGCCCCTACCCATGTATGGGAATCCTCACCCTTGTCTCATCCCTTGACCACAACTTCAACTTTCATATAATGTTGGTAGGAACATAAAAGGTACAGTTACTTTGGTAAACAATGCAGCAGTTTCTTAAAAGGTTTGGACATAATGCTTATAGCAGCCTTATTTATGACAATGATAAACAAACAAAGACCCTCATGAAGAAGTGAATGGATAAATAAATTATGGTCTATTTATACAATGGAATACTAGAAATCAGAACTCCCTACTCCTACAGACGGCAAAGAGTTCAGTGTATTCATTTATTCACTTTTTTTTTAAGCAACTGTCTGCCTCTCTAAGTTCCCTTCTTCTACCAAGATGACCAAGAAGTTGAAGGCAGGAAGGCTGGAAGCTGCTGGTTTGGAAACAGGACTCTGCACATTAGTCCCATCTGCTATTTATAAACTGCATGACTGGGGTATTTACTTATCTTCTTTAAGCCTCGGATGGCTCTACAAAAAAAAATAAAAGGTCATAAGTCCTACCCCTCAAAAGGGTCATAGGTACTGAGACATCCCCCTTAAATGCCCTTAGCATATGGCCTGCCACATAGTAGGAGCTCAGTAAATACTAACCTGAATAAGAGGACAAAGAAATGCTTTTGTATGCCATGTTCCTGCTGAAGTTTTGGTAACCAGGACATCTCTGTAATGTCCACCAATCCCCATCTTCTTTATGAGATTTAAATCCATCTTAGGTTAAGGAGGGTACGTGTTATGATGAGCACTGGGTATTACACACAACTAATGAATTGTTGAACACTACATCAAAAATGAATGATGTACTATATGTTGGCTAAGTGAACATCATAATTTTTCAAAGAAAGATGCTTTGAGAATAAAAAAATAAAATAAAACCATCTTAGGCGCACCTGAGGGTTTCACCTTAGGCTCAACTGACTCTTGATGTTGGTTCAGGTCATGATCTCAGGGTTATGGGACTGAGCCCCACATTGGATTCTATTCGAAGTCTGCTTGAGATTCTCTCTCTCCTTATCCCTCTTCCCCTCCTCCCACAAGTGCTTTGTCTCTCTCTCTAGTAAATAAATAAATGTTCTTTAAAAAAAAATAAATAAAACCTTCGTAAATGATTTTGTAGTTTATTAGCAATGTTAGTGCTTCTTAGTGTCTCCTTCTTCTCTGTAATTAGTTGGATGATAGTGAAAGAACATCTATTGTTAAGAAGTCTGGTTTTCACAACCTAACCCTCCTACAGCAGATGAGCTGAGAAATAGGCATCTTCAGTGACATAAATACAACCTCCCTCGCAGGGCAGGACACCTTTCTTCAGCATCAGGAAGATTCCTGGATGCTGGAGGCGGCCTTCAGGGAATTCTGTGTTCCTGGCTGGTTGGTGACTCTTGGATGAGATACATCTGAGTCTGACAAACAAGACAGTGAGCACTAATTATTTCCCAAATCTATCTATTCCATCATGCCTCGTAGAATATTCTGCGAAAATCACATGCCATAAAAAGAACTTCAAAAAAGGTGCTGGAGAGGTTGTGATCAAAAACCTTGGGGAAGCATAAATATACTCACTCTCTATACCTTAGACGGCACAATGCACTTTAACTTTTAATAAAGATTCCAAAAACTCCTGCTATCTTGGACTGAAATTTAGGACAATATAGGTTCAATGCACTTTTTTAAAAACTGAAACTATTTTTTTGAATTTCACTAATATATAAATACTTTATATATCGTAGAAAATATTTTAGAAATCCCAATCTATGTAAATAATACTGATTAAAAGTTTCAGATAGAAGAAAATACTTCTGTATTTGGTAAAAGACTTGATATAAATGGGAGAAACCACTTGCTGAAGGAAAAGAGAAAACTGCCGGGCTTTTCTTTTTTTTTTTTTTTTTTTTAAAGATTTTATTTATTTATTTGACAGAGAGAGATCACAAGTAGGCAGAGAGGCAGGCAGAGAGAGAGGAGGAAGCCCGACGCGGGACTCGATCCCAGGACCCTGAGATCATGACCTGAGCCGAAGGCAGCTGCTTAACCCACTGAGCCACCCAGGCGCCCCCTGCCGGGCTTTTCTATCCCATACCCTGAGCATATGGAATTCTCTTCTTCCTCCCCGTGGTGAATGAGCTCAGTCACCTATAAAATCAATGTTGACTGGAAGTCCTCCAAAAAGTACTTAGAATTTCTCTCTTAACATGTTTATATATGCTTTTCCTTCAGTAACCCATTATGAGTTTTGATTTTCCAAATTTTTACTCTCTAACCACTGATCTGAAGCTCATTTTTCTGAGTACTAGCTGGTAGGGGCTTACTAATGTGGGTTTTTGCAAATGTCAAAGATATTTTGAAATTTGTCATTTTTGTAGGAAAAAGAGCAATACTGTTTACAAATATACCACTCCTATGTACATCCTCTGTCTGCATATTAAATATGTAAGATAAATACTTTCTATTTCCTCTCTTATATCTGTATCTTATCCTCCCACTGGTGCATGTAAGTAACAGGGATACCAGCTAACTACCTGTGGGCTCCAATTAATAGACTTTATGATTGAGAAATAGCATTTTGTTGGTTTGGGGTTGAGATCTAGGTAAAATCTTTTTTCCCTATTATTTTGTGTAGTCGTTTATTTGTTTGAACATTGGCTTTGACTCTTAAAATCAGGTGAAGTCAGGTACGAATAGGCAATAGGCACAAACTCCACCAGTGGGAAGAACTCACAGATATGGACGCTACTGGCTTTTAAGCTCTACTCCTCAACTCTGATGACACCTGTTACTCATCACACTTGTGTGGCTAATAGTGTTTGGATATTGCCTGTTGCCTCATAGAATGTCTTTAGACATAAATGTATTCTACTTCATGATGATAAAAGAAATATAACCTTCATACCCCCCAAAACACTTATCAAAAAGCAGCTTAGTCCTTGAAATGGGCATGACATGATTCTTTTTCATAAATACAGCTATTTTAAAACCACAGCCAATAGCTTTGTTTCCCATCTCACCATCATATATTCATCCAAGGTAAAGCTCCTCTATTCACTTGAATAAAGACAAATATCTTTTAATATCTGGTTGGCAGCTACCTGACTTTAAAAACCAATTGTAACCAGTTACCTGTGACTGCTGAGTTATTGGGTTATGTCATCGTGAAAGCTAAATTTCTGTTGAGAGGAGAAGTGAGGGAAAAAGATTAACTGGAAATGTTCTTTCACTGTGTTGCTGCCAGGTTACAAGGAGTGTTCCAACTGTACCCACCCAGTAATGGCTTTTGGACTGGCTTGGGTAGAGAACATACCTTTACCTAGCAAGTCCTTTGGGAACACTTAGTGCCAAGAGAGAACAGAGAACCTACATGATTAACACAAACCTATGCTAATGGCATTGCACACTTAATTTGATTCATCTACTTTACAATCATTTATTCATCAAATTGGATATCTACCCTGTCCAATGCACTGCTCCAAGTGTTGGGCAAGAAGCAGCAAGCAAAACAGACTAGATGGTTTTCTTATAAAGCTGGCATTCCAGTAGGGGAGACAAAAAAATTAATACCAGGTAAACAAAATCAGATGTCCAATGCATCTGAAATTACTGTCCCTCTCAACCTCCTCTAGGCAAAGAGGCTATTTCTTGAGGAGGAGGGGGCAGGAGTTTAAGGGGTAGGGGATTTGGGATGTCAGGACCAGGTTACATTTTCTTCTCATCATGTTTCTTGCCTCTTTTTTTTTTTAACCTTTTACTATTTTTGCATACTAAAACAATGATTCTTAGATATTTAGAGTTAAGAATTTAGAGGATCTACCTAGGATCTCCAAATATTTTTGCCATTAAAGAATATTTGTATATCCTATCAATATGTAAATGTATACATATATAATCAAGCAATGTAATTATCAACTAGCTGTTACTGAGGACTGAGCATGTTCCAGACACTTTACTGTATTTTAGATATACTAACTTATTTTATCAGCACAATAACCTTTAAGGTAAGTACCATTACCGTTTCCATTTCACATGTAAGGAACTTCAAATTAAGAGGTTAATATTTTGTCCTATGTGACCATTTATTAAGTGATAGAACCAGGCTATGAATCTGGCACCAGAGCTTGCATTCCTGTCACTGTTTTGCTTTGTAACATGAGCATGTCATTAAATATATAAACATATATATTACCAGAAAAGAAAAAAAAAGTGCAAAGATATAACTTTAGAGGTGCAGTTATTTTTATGAAGAATTCACTTGTTTGGGTTTTTTCCCCCCAATGTATTATAGACTGCTAAAACTTTGTCCAACACTTCTGCTGGACCACTGCTCTACCTTCAGGAGCCTCAGCACCAAGACATCACAACATGGAGGTTTCTAGTTCTGACCCCAGACTTATACGCCACACATTGTAGATAAAGAGCTTAACCATAGGAGTCATTGTTAGGATGCTGTTCATAATTCATTTTGGAAATGGACTTCAAACCCCTCTATACCACACCTGGATTTAATCCCTTCTCCACCTCTTACTTCAACAGCACTTTGCTGGATTCTGAAACGATCATCCCCTAAAGCTTGACAGAGTCAGGAGTTTGGAACATGACCACCAGATGAAGAAAGGTCCTTAACACAGACTCCAAAGCCTTCAGGGGTTAAAGAATTCCCTGAAATGAGCCACAGAATTTCACCAATTTATACAAAATTGCCCCCTCCCCCCACACACAGGAAAAAGATCTATAGCTTTCAAATAATCTTTAAAGATTCTATATACTAAAAGAGCTTCAGAACCACAGTTCATGGGGTGCCTGGTTGGCTCAGTGTGTTAAGCCTCTGCCTTCAGCTCAGGTCATGATCCCAGAGTCCTGGGATCAAGCCCCGCATCAGGCTCTCTGCTCAGCAGGGAGACTGCCTCCACCTCACTCTCTGCCTGCCTCTCTGCCTACTTGTGATCTCTGTCTGTCCAATAAATAAACAAAATCTTTAAAAAAAAAAAAAAAAAAAGAACCACAGTTCATGGCTTAGTCTCTAGATTACTACATTTTGGGGAAATTCATTTGACCACTCTATGTCAGCTATCCCAAACATCAAATTAGAGTAATATGATTCCTGTCTGACATTTCTTTACAAAGGATAAAAGTTAAATGAGGGCATATAATCATGAGCTGTTACTATTTTTCTGCTCTCATTTCCCTCTGTAGAGCTTGTGAAAGCTAGTTTGCAGTTACATGAGTCTACTTCTGGGTACGATACATTTGTTCTGACTTTTAGAAGCTCTGTCTCAGTATTTTCCATATATACATCTCTGTAGATATTTTAGTATTCTGTATTCTTACTATTTTCTGAAACTTGTTACATCTGTTTGCTCCCAAAAGCCAATAAAAATTTTAAATTGACAATAAGGGTAAGCAGCAAGTACTTTAGCCCATCAACATGTGAACAGGATTTAGAGTAAACAGATAAATTCTCAAATGTCAAATGATAAGCAATAACTTCTAAGCAGATTAAAATATGCCAACAGCTGTTATCTTAAACCAGAGCATCTCTTCTGTAGAAACATGCAATAATACTGGGTGGCTGTTGAGGGGTATTTTCTAATACCATATTATTACTATTTTATTCAGGAAAATAAATTTGATATCAAGTGGGGTTTTTTTTCCCCCTTCCACTCTACCCTAAACAAAAAATTTTGAACTCTTCTGGAACTCAGTCAGCTTTGAGGACAAAGTGTCATCATCATTCACTTCCAACTATACTGCATCCATACATGCAGCACAATTTTTAAATTTACTTTAGGGGTTTTTAGAAGCGCCATTAAAATTGCATCATTTCAAGGCCAATTGAAGTCCAACTAATGGTCTGTTTTTCAAGTCTAAAGCCTGCCCTATGGAGCTTCACTTCATGAGACACCCAGCCCTGTCTCACCGTCACTCTCTGCACAAGAATAACCAGACTTCAGATAGCTAGATTTAGCTAATGAGAAGACATGATGCCCACTTACATTTGAATTTCAAATAAACAGCAAATAAGTTCTTGGTATGACTCACCTATTGCATGAGACATAATGAAACCTATAATATAAAATTACATGTAATTAATCCAAAATCAAATTTAACTGGGACCCTGTGTTTTACCAGCAATCTTACCAATAATGAGTGAGAATCCCATAAAACGGTAAACATTAGAGGGTTGTGTTGCGACATGTTTTCTGAGAAAAGGCCAGAAATGTGGCAATTATATGAGGTTAAACCATTAAGTCCAGAGACAAAAATGAACCTTAAATTTATGCATATCTAGGAAAACACAGGTGACATTAAGGAAAAGTGTTTTCCTGCTGACTTTTTGAATATTAAACAAAAGTATATTCTTATAGCAAAGGGAGAAAAGTCATTATTTGCATAAATATCTCACCTTCCAAAATCAGGCTGGGAAATTCAATTCTCTATACCATGCCTCCCCTCAACCATTTAGACATTAGTAATACTGGTCATAACCTTGAACCAATTTAACAAGAAAAACAAAAAAACAAAGAAACTTAAACAAATTAAATGGATCTATTCTTTCACTGCACAATGGATTTTAGTTTTGCCCCAAGGAGGTATTATATTTCATTATTACTAAATATGTCAGCAATATTTCCCTGAGAAGAGCACAGATTTTCCCTCCTATTTTTCCATCTTACTCAAAACCCCTTATTGCATATTTTATGAGTCACAGGAGGTCTTAATTGCTGCTTTTCAGTATTACAAATTCTGAAACCCAAGGTAGCATTTTGCTAAATGGATTTTGTACATGTAGAGTTGTTAGCATAAAAGAAAAAGTACACAATGAGAGAAACAGTCCTGGGATGTTCTCTTATGTGTAACCTTCGCAAATGGAAACAATAGGTCTTTATCAAGGGAGCCAGTCAAGTTCCTGTTCATATCAACTTCATACTCTTTTCTTTTACCTTGAGCAACATGGTCTACAATCTACTCCTCATTCTCTCTCCCTCTCCCTCATGCACCCTTCAGTTTTGAGAATGTTGTTAATAAATATAGGGGGAAATTATGAGATGAAATTTGGGGTGAGAGTCTTGAGCCTCCTGCTGCCTCCTTTGCCTATCTCCCTTGGGTACTTTGGGTCTTAATCAATCTTCACTGCATCATTAATATGCTAAGGCTGTCAGAGAAAAAAATAGTTTTCTTTTGAAGTTAGTAAGAATTAAAAGGTTGCCTTGGGAAAAGGAGCAAAATAGTTGCAGGGAATATTTGAATTTGGGAATGTGGGATTTGAGAAATTATTTATAAAAGCTAGGTTTTATGTAATAAATTCTTGGGATGGTTTGAGAGAAGGATTTTAAGAATTAGTAAATGCAATAAGACATTTTAAGAATTAAATGTGATAAGCCCTGTAGGGCTTGGCACCTGGAAAATGCTCAAGAAATGCTCATAAATGGTAGACAACACTATCTAGTAAAAAGGAATGTGAATTTGGTGAGGATCGTGCTACTTGAGACAGCTTTGCTCAAAAGAGTGCTTTGTCCCAGATGGGCCAATAATCCTGCTGGCCTCTCCAAAACAATGTTGGCTTTGGCTTTGGCCTTCTCTAAGATCACCTTAGGGAAACAGCGGCAACTCTTGAAGTGTCAGAAGCATTGACTTGCAGGGTGAAGAGCCTGAGAGCCACAGTTCAGTCCTTCAGGTTTCTTGACCTTCTCTTTCCCTCTTCCCTCAGGACCACATCCCAGCTATGCCATAGCCAAAGAAAGGAGGCCATTCTCTCAGCAAGAGAGAGGTCACATTTACTCAGGTGTGCCAGCCACCTACTTCTTGATAGTTTCAGAGCTTACCAAAACTGAAATAGAATATTTTTTCCTTTCACTGTCTACTCATTTATTTTGTTTGTTTGTTTTGCTGTCTTAATGTTTTACTAATCCCGTCAGTAACAACAGCAACGTCAGAAGGAACAGGCGACGTCAGGAGAAGTAACAGCTCAGGTTTACTGCGAGGAACGGGGTTTGCCTCACAGTTGGAGACATGCACTTCAAGTATTTTCCTATTTGATCTGAGCTCCCTGCAGCAAACGACGCTGAAAGAGAAGAACTATTTTCTTCCATACATTCGCTCAATGTCTGCCTGGTAATGTGTTTTAAGCTCTTTATGTTTCAGCTTGAAGGCATCTGTCACCAGACCAGTTTCGGGGGTCCACGGTTCTGGGCTCAAACGAATTTTTACTGGAATTTCGAATTTTTCTAGACTCGCTGAAATAGCAGCTTCAGAAAGCGCTTTGAGGACCTCGTTTTCCATTTCACAGCTGTTACACAGCAACTCCCAAGTCCCGTGAAGTCCTTTCTTTCAAGCGAGTTCTGTAAGTTCCTTTGGGTTTGGCACAACAAACCCAATGACTTAAGAATGATAACTGTTTGCATATGCACAAATGTTATCTATAAGGGAGAGGTTCTTCAGGGCTGCCTCTACTTTCCCAAGAGAAACATATTCTCCGGCCTGCAGTTTCACAAGGTCCTTCTTACGATCAATAATCTATAAACAACCATCAGGGTCAACACCTCCTTTGTTTCTCCCAAAATTCCTGAATCTGGTACCTTCATGTAGCCTACGGCCCAGCACTGTGGAACACCCTTTGGCCTGTTCCCACTACATCCCTGTAACTACAAGCAGTGACTTTTCTCTTCTAATCACTATCCAACCATCATGTGTCTTATTCCTTTGGACTCTCAATCAAGACAGGGTTGCTGCAAATCCAAAATAGTAGGTGATTTGGGGTGGTACAAGGGAATAGTAATGACAAAAGCAAATGTTGAGTATATCATGGATGCCATACATCATCTGAGTGCTTTATAATTCAATCCACAACTCTATGAGGTGGATACTGATTTTATTCCCATTGCATAGATGACAAAAGCTGAAGCTGGTAGAGATGAAACAACTTCCCCAAGATCAATAGTTTAAAGATTTGTGGAGGATGGATTTAAATCCAGGTGCTTGAGTTAAAGTTTGAGCTATTAACCGATAAGCTAGCAGATCTTCATCGCAGGTAACTTTTGAATTTCTGGGAAATTTTAAAAGAAAGAAACCCTTGAGTTCAACAACCTGGAACAACTAAATCGATCCATGTTACTACCATCACAAGTTGGCAAGTCAATACCATCCCTTAAAGAAACTAAATGTAGCCTCTAATTTAAACACACTACTGGTATGAAGAAGTGAGGCTATAGCAAACTGACCCTACTACCAATAACTCTAAATTCTGGGAAAAATACATTAAGCAATTACCCGAGAGCTGTGGAAGGACATCAGACAGATTTGAGAAAGGAGTCAAAGCCTGGAGGAAATGGCATCTCCTGGATGAATGCCCCAACAAGAAACTTTGCTCTGAGGACAAATGTCATTGTGGTATGTTACAGTGGGACTAAACCGTGTTGGGAAAGTCTGCCATACTTCTGGCGGGAGAAAACTTGAGTGAGCTGCCTGACATAGCCAGCATCACCAGCACGAGGTAAATCCTAGAAAGGAGAACACTAAAGAATCCAAAAGCCGAAACACTATATACACTCTGCTAAAATCTTTAGCTGTCTATTAAATTATTTATTCACAGTATAGAACAAAAGCAATCTGAACTAGATTCTAGGTTATTAACCATTACCTTCTCTATCCAAGAGTTTTCAGTTTGAGTCTAATCAAACCAATTGCCTGATTAAATAAAAACAGTAATATTTTTCACAGAAAATTAACAGAATCCAGAGTCTCAAAAACGTTATTTTACAGTATTCAAGATGCAAACAAAAGTTACTCAACATTAAAAGAGAAAAGGTCACCCATTCTGAAGGGAAAAGATAATTAAAAATTCTACCCAAGATAGCCTAGTAGTTGGAAAAAGCAGCAAGCACTTTAAAAATAGCTCTTACAGGGTGCCTGGGTGGCTCAGTGGGTTAAGCTGCCTTCAGATCAGGTCATGATCCCAGAGTCCTGGGATCAAGCCCCGCATGGGGCTCTCTGCTTCTCCCCCTCTCCCACTCTCTCTGCCTGCCTCTCTGCCTATTTGTGATCTCTGTCTGTCAAATAAATAAATAAAGTCTTTTTTAAAATAAATAAATATAGCTATTACAACCATGGTCAAGGGGGTAAAACAAAATATTCTCAAAATGAATGGCAAAAAAGGAAGTCTCAACATGGAAATAGAAAATATTAAAAATGAACAAATGTAGTACTGGAAGTAAAAAGTACAAACTTTGAAAAAAAGTTACCTTGATGGTATTAGGAAATAGTCAGTGAATTTGAAAATATATTAATAGAAAATATCCAATCTGAAGAAAAAATTGTTTTAAAAGTCAACAGAGACTCAGAGAAGTGTCACACAATACCAAAGTTCTTAACATACCAGTTATTTAAATTGCAGAAGGAGAGGAAGTAAAGAGAGATCGAAGGAATACTTTTTAAAAAAAATAATGGTAGCAAATTATCCACATTTGATGAAATACATAAATTTACAGATTCAGCAAGCTCAGCGAATTCCAAATGGGATGTATATGAAGAAAACCACATCTAGGAAAATCATATTCAAACTGCCAATAATCAAAAATAATGAGAAATCCCTGAAGCCAGGCAAAAATAAAAGACATGATATAAGGAGAAGAGCAAATCAAAAATCATGGAAACCAGAGGACACTGGAAGCACATCTTTGATGTGCTGAATGAAAATAAAGTAAAGTAAAATAAAATAAATCAATTTAGAATTCCACATGCAGTAAATAGTCTTCAAAGAATGAAGGCAAAAGAAAGACTGTTTCCCATGAATGAAACTAAGCAAATTTATTACCAGTAAACCCACACTATGCAAACTACTAAAAGAAATTCTTCAAGCTGAAAAAAGAAAAAAATGATACTAGAGTGAAAATCAGAATTTCCATAAGAAATGAAGAACATTTAAAATGAAAAATATCTGTGTAAATATCAGATTATTTTTCCTCTTAATTTCTTTAAAATGTATAAGAATGTTTAATGCAAAATTATATTTTCTTATGGGTTTTTACTTTATGTAAATGTAATACCACTGACAACTGTAAAATGAAAGATGACAAAGAACGTATTAAGTTGAAGTCGAAAAATTTTTTACAGTTTATGAACAGTATTAAAATATCAATTCTAAGTAGACTGTTAAAATAATGGACATGGCAGCAGTTTTATCCCTAGAGAACCACTAAAAATACAGAGTATACTTAAAAAACCAATAGCTAAATTAAAATGGAAATCTAAAATATATCCAAATAATTCAAAAGAAGTCAGAAGGGATAGGAGACCTCAAAGAAAATAAAATTACAGACTTGACACAAAAAACACAATTCACAAAAGGAAAAAATGACAAATTGGAATTTGTCATAATTAAATTCCTTTGCAAGGTGAAAGATCCTGTTAAAAGGATGAGAAGATAAGCTACAGACTGGGAGAAAATATTTGCAAACCACACATCTAACCAAAACCTAGTATCTGACTCATATTAAAATCTCTATAGTAACAAAACAATCCAATTAAGAAACAGGCAAAAGACACAAAAAAAGATTTTACTGAAGAAGATACACAGGTAGAAAATAAGCACATGGGAAAATGTTTAACATGTGCCATTAGGAAAAAAAAAACTCAAACCACAATGATATATTATGATATACCCATCAGATGGATCAATGAAAAATAATAACACCAACAAATACTGGTGGATGCAAAAGAAATGGTTCTCATTCAATGCTGATGGAAATGTAAAATGGTACAGTCACTCTAGAAAACAGTTTGGCAGTGTCTTATATCACATAACACAGCAACTGCAACTCCTAGTCATTTATCTAGAGAAATGAAGAAGATATATTCACACACACACACACACACACACACACACACACACAAACCACCTGTATACAAAGCCAAAATCTTAAACAGCCCAGATGCCCTTTAACAGGTGAACAATCTAAGATACATCTATACCATGAAATACTGCTCAGCAAAGGAAAAGAAAGAAAGGGAAGAAAGAAAGAAAGAAAGAAAGAAAGAAAGAAAGAAAGAAAGAAAAGGAGAAAGAGAGAAAGAAATAAAAAGAAAGATACATAGAGAGGGAGAAAGAACAAACTCTTGGCATATATAACCTGGATCAATTTCCAGAGAATTATAGCAAGTGAATAAAGCCATCCCAAAGGATTACTTACTGTCTGATTCCATTTACAGAACATTCTTGAAATAACAACATCATAGAAATGGAGAGCAGATTAGTAGTTGCCAGGGGAAAGGGAAAGACTGCAGTGTGAGAGAAGTGAGTGCTAAAAATGCCTTTCCAAAGTGAGGAAAAATAAAGATGTTCCCAGACAAGCAAAGACTGTGGGAATTTATTTCCAGCAGATCTACTCCTTAAGAATTATCTAAAGGAGTTCTTCCAGCAGAGGATATGAGCAGAGCTCCCAATGGCCAAATCTGTAATAATTTGTACAAGAGAATAATGTTACTATGGGATTATAATCCAAAAAAGAAAATAAATTTCCATGAGGATATACTGATATAAACAAATTACAGAATAAGTAAATAAATAAGAAAGAAGTCATATCTCCTCCTCACAAAAGAATTTTGATTAATAAATGTAGAAGAGATGAAGGAAATATAAAATCACTATTAGAATACCATCGTAATAATTACTATAGATGAGATCCACTGATGAATGCTAAAATTAGAGGGCAAAAGTTTCAGAAGAAATAGGATATTTGCATAACCTCAAAATACCTCTCTCCAAAATATTTATTAATGTCAATGGGAAAAATGGTAACTTTTCGATAAAGAAAACTGACAGACAACACCTTAGTCAAGTGATAAAGGTTTAACTTCACCACTGAAGTTATGCAGATATAAATTATTTCAAAATAACAAGTTTTGCTGGGCTTTTGTTGTTGTTGTTGTTGTTGTTGTTGTTTTAAGAAGAGAAGAGAGGAGAAAGCCAAAGCTCTGAACTGGTAATTTACAGAACATGTTTGCCAAATACTTGTGAATATACGTTTAGCACCTCTAATAATCAGAGAAACGTAAGTTTTTAAATGTACCAAGTTTTTTTTATACCATTTTAGATCTACTAGGCAGGCAAAAATTTAAAGAGAATAAAGCAGCTACTAATTGTGAGAATGTTGAAGTTAGGTGCCCCACAAATGTTCTCTTTCATTATAAACAGAAACGTGAAAAGTAACATTCAGCAGATCAACTTTGTTCTCTTACAAGTGAAAATCCACATATACTCTTTCACATATCAGTACCTCTCCTTGGAATTCATCTGAAAACAAATAAAGCAATAGTTTGTAGAACATCATGGTTATCTACCCAATGATATTCAAAGCAGACTTGGTCCAAGTGGCCAACTGAAATCACAAAGTCTAAACAAATAAAAACACCATGAATCCCTTAGAAATAAACTAATAAAAGGATGGATTGGATCTATAACAAGAAACTAGGAGAAATTTCTAGATATTTTTTCATTAAAAAGGATTACTTCATTCATTCATTCATTCATTCACTCATTCATTCATTCATTCCTGCCTGCCTGTCCTCTACCAGGACCTCATCCATAACGTAGTTATCAGGGATTTTCTGAAATGGGGGGAAGGGTTGATACAAATGAAAGGGCATGCAGAAGAGAAGCAGGGAAATAACATAACAAAAGAATGAATTTTTTAAAGATGTTATTTATTTATTTGTCAGACAGCAAGTGCACAAGCAGGCAGAGTGGCAGGCAGGAGCAGAGAGAGAAGCAGTCTACCTGCCGAGCAAGGAGCCTGATACGGGACTCCATTCCAAGACCCTGAGATCATGACCCGAGCCGAAGGCAGTGGCCTAACCGACTGAGCCACCCAGGCATCCCCAAAAGAATGGATTTTTAAAAAGATATCCCCAAATCCCCAAATATATTATGCCTAAAATAACTGCATATCTGTCAAACCACATATGGGTATGGATATGTATCTAAAAAGGATGGAAAGATGTCAACAAATGGCTACTGGGATCATCTCAGGATGGAAGGATTTTAAGTGAGTTTTTAGGATCTTTTACAAACTTCTATGCATTATTCAGATTATTCCACAGAGCATAAGCTAATTATACAAATAAAACAATAATAAAGTTGTTTTCACAGTGAGAGGGGAGAAGGTACTAATGGAGGAGACTGAATTTCAGGTGGGTTTGGTTCTCGGCCAAACAGTTATATTTCCATCCTTTCAAATCTAGAAACAACGCACATTTTGCCGATAGGACAGTGATACGTGAAGCTATGATTTCTAGTGAATAAATATTAAATCCAGTGTTAGACTCCTTATTTGTTTGTTTCTTTCACCTATAAGAAGGTACTTAGTTTTTAATGTCCATTGTGCCTCAGAGAGAAAAGTAATTCCAGACTCTTCTAAGCATTTGGGTAATAAATGTGGTCAAGTTCATGGAGAAATCAGTTTCTCAATAAATATGTAAATGTAATAAATAAAAACAAGAAAACTTTGACAAATCAGCAGTTTACTCAAATATTTTAAATTTTACCAACGAATTCATTTACTCATTCAATCAACATATTTTATCACCAACTATGTACCAAGCACTGAGCTAGTCTCCAAGAAAAAAAGAGCAAAAAATGATGATCTCAGTGTCTTGTGAAATATAAAGAAAAATTCAGATCAAAAATACTATAATATAGAGAAAAAAGTAATGCATAAAGGAGGTAGAGTTAACTTATCTTGAGTGGAGTGAGGGGGAAAAGGAAGAGAGAATTAGTTGGGCAGAACAGTTCCAATGAGAGGTGATGTTTGACCCTGATCTTGAAGTCTCAAATGAGTTTGCCGGATAAAGAAATGAGAAAGAAGCATTCCAGCCAAAGGGAACAACATGTGCAAAGGCAGAGCTTAGCAAAACATGATACTTTGGGAAAATATGAGTGGCTCAATATGGCAAAAGTAAAGTGATAGAATACGAAGCCAGAAAGCAGACTGGTGGGATCATGAAGAGATCCGTGTATGCCAACCTAGGCTTTATCCTGTGAGAGTCAAAGAAATACCAAAGGTTTTTTGGGGTTGTGTGTGTGTGTGTGTGTGTGTGTGTGTGTTTTAGCAGAGAGGCACAATTATACGTGCATTTTAGGAAAACCACACTAAAATTGTGGAAGGTGGATTTGAAATTGGCAAAGCTGGAGAAAGGGAGACTAGCTCGCAAGGTACTACTATATTAATTCTGCCCAAAAAATAAGGGGAGGGCTGGATTAAGCAGTAGATGGAGGAGCCAGTTGTCTGACAAGGGGAAAGCCAATTGTCTGACAAAGGCTTATGAGAGTCTAAAACTGGTATTATTTCATGTGCAGTTAGTGGGAGGAGTTGAAAAAGAAGGTGAAAATGGAAAGAAAAATCTCTCCCATAGATGACCAAGAGAAAGAGACGACAAATACGAAAGAAGCAGTACTGAGAAAGAAGAGTTCAGAGGGACGTAATGAGTCAAAGGAGCCTGCCACACCTTCACCTGAACATGCAGTAGCCATTAGAAATACTAAGTGCAGTCTCCCTGTAGAACCCCAATCAGCCATTGCTTCCTAGAAAGCACTGACACATAATTCAAAACAAGAAGGAGGGAAATGTGGAACGGTCATGGAAAGACAAGAGGAGAAGGACTGGGACAGAGAGCCAGGAAAGGCAAGGCGTATGCGTGACAAATGAAGCAATTAAACTTTCCACTAGCCTCTCCCTCAGCCATCGGGTAGTTAAGTGTTCACAGTGCTTTGTTCTTTGGAGGCAGAATGAGTTATTTTCCTTCTTTAATTGGAATCTGATTTTCTCTTGAATTCTGCATTTCAGACTAACGGAGTATTGGGGGAGGGTATAATAAATCTGGGATGGCTGTTTTCATGCTACATGAGTCACTTCTTTAATAATCCAAATCCCCCTCCTGCTCCTCCTCTATATCCACATCTACACCACCCAGTCCCAGGCATAGCCTAGCTCTTAAATCCTTGATGTTGCCCAAAACGGTTCCTTAGCAAACAATGGTGCTACAGACTGAATGGTAATGTCCTCCAAAATCTGTATGTAGAAGCGCTGTCCCAAAATGTGATATTTGGAGATGGAGCTTTTGGGAGTTAATTAGTGTTAGATGAGGTCCTAAAGGTAGGGCTTCATGATGGGCGTCATGATGGGTGTCCTTCTAAGAAGAGACATAGAGTTTATTCTCCTTCTACTCACATGTGCACAAAACAAATCCATATTAGCACGTAGTGAGGTGGCAACCACCTACAAGCCAAGAGAATAGGCCCCAAGAGGAAACTTACCTTGTTGGCAACTTGATTTTGGAGTTCCCAGCCTCCAGAACAATGAGGAATAAATTTCTATTATTTAAGCCATCGGTCTATGGTATTGTTAAACAGCCCAAAAAGATCAAGACAAAAGGACACCACAGATACCAAAAACACCACACAGAGGATCTGTGTCCCAAGCTGATACCTGTTCATGATCACCATCACATCTAATATGAAAACTCAGTTGCCTTAATCAGATGTCTTTTCCTGGTCTCCTGCCTCCATCAAACCCTTCCTGGGCTAAGGTATTGGCAGGGAGACAAAGAGACGTGCCAGTATAGAAAGATTTTGTCAGGAAACCAATATATAGTCATGGGAGACCAGCCTTCCAAAGGAAATGATGCAATGCTCATAACACAAACTTTGGGGGAACAGAGAAAATGGGAGCCAGATTCCCAGTCCTTAGCCACATCTGGGTGCTGTCAACTACCATCTAGAATTCTGGAAAAGCCTATAAGGCATCCACAGCATTTCGGTATGTTACCACTAAATGATGTGTGATGAAATTTCAACCCTAAGGTAGAAGACTTCTCCAAATCAGACAAGTACCACCTGCAAGATCCTCATGTGTCTTGCCAACTTGTGGTAAGTCCATAGTGATGTGGACAATGCTGTATTCCCAATGAGCAAACCCAGGAGGAATAAAGGATATGAATATATAGTTCATGGGACCACGAAACTTATCTATTTATTTATTCTTGATACCCAACTTTATTCCATAAAGAATTGTCATATATGTAACACATGCTCTTGAAATGTGGGTTACAGTCTGATTTTTATTTTCTTCCAGGCCATGAAATGGGAATACTTGCTGGGTGACATAAATCCCCACAATATGGACCTTATTCTCTTTTTACATTGTGTTTAAATACAAACAGCTGCATTATGGTTGGCCATCCAATAAAGGCATGGAAGCATGAGAGAAGGCAGGTGTGGGGATGCACAGTGATGAGCTGCTCATAGTTATATGAAAATAAGATGTTTAAAGCTATTGAGCCCAAACAATCATATGTGCCAATCATGAATCCAGGCACCAATATCAGCTATAACCATAGATCTCTCCCACCCCCCCCAAAAAAACCCTGACCACAGAAAAGGTTAGTCACATGACAATAATATGGGGAAAACGTGTGAACACCCACCTGCATATTCACATACCCTAAACAGCATCATCCTCAAATACAAAGCCTAGTGACAAGTGCACCAAAAATATGTCACAGGATTTAGAAAGAATCCCATGATTCTCTCAAGTCTGGAGTAGAGAAAAATATGAGTTGAAATATTAGTCACACTATAATCTGTCAATGCCAGTCATCTGATATCAGTGACATGCTCTGCATTAATTAAATCTTTAGTGTACAATATTAAATCTAAATTGTTGGTTTCCTCCATCTGTTCTTTAATTTCATACTTTTTACAGGAGTCTACTTAGGTTATGTTTCTATAATTAAACCAAAACAAAGATAAACTAATTACCTTCCACAATAGAAGTCAAAGCAGAATCTAATTCATTAATAAATTTTTATCTTCCTCAATTCATTAATTTACTGAATGCTGTTCCCTCCAATAGAGTTTCACCTTTAGCTCCAACATTTTGCAAGCATCAGACTAACATTAAACAGGATAATGTACTATTGAATCGAACTTTTCTAAAAGTAACTCAAATTGTTCAACAACTTGAATATACTTTCTAAAAGTAAATCTGGTGGAGAAGCTTGAGTCTATTCTGTATCTTTGTTAAGCAGGATTTTTAGCACTTCAGGCATTCTACACATCCAAATACAGCAGGGGTCTATCTTTGTTTATTTTCAAAAGCAAAGTGTCCTATCACATTGGTGGTTGGATCTCCTTTGAAGTGCAGTCTGTATGTTCACCATCTATTATATAGTTCCTGTCACCTCCACTCTTTCAGGAGATGTATTTCTTTTTAGGGACAAGAGAAAAGCAAATCTTCTTGGTTGAGTCAAAATTCTTTGAAAGGGAGAGGAGATTCTTGCAAAATAAAAGTCCTCCAGGCTACTTCTAAGACTTTCATTTCTCTTAGCACCTGATTTATTTTTTCCATAAGTTTTCAGGCTAGAAAGAAACATGTCCAACTAAAAAAATAAATACCAGCACAGACCACAAACAATTTACCTGAAATCCCAATCTGTAGGCACTGGAGAAAAAGTTAATAAAATACACTGTCAGCAATCTAAGCTAAATGAAAGAAAATTATTCATTACATAGCCTGCCAACTCTCAAGTCTTAGTAGCGAAAGTGAATAATGGAAATAAATATCGATGGTGATGTAAGAAAGAGGAAAGAAAGGCCTGGGGAGGAGCGAGAGGGTACTAACAGTGGGCAAATATTAGTAGTTAGCCTTAACATATGTTTAATAAATGCTGTGCACTTGCTAAGGAGTTTACATCTGTTATTAATTCTTATAACAAGTATATGAGACATTCTCTAATATTATTTCCTTTTGACACTTGAGTAAACTGGGACTTAAGAGAGGTTAAGTAACGTGATTAGGTGGCAAATAAATCATAGAGTCTGAATTCAAATGCAATCACGGTAACTGCTAACCATTACACAGAGAGTATGAGTTAACTTGATCCTCATTTTCAAACCATACTCATCTGAGGAATATGGGTATGGTGAGAGAGAGCAGAAAGGAAAGACCTGGATAATGATCCAAATAGTGAGAGGACTTCTCCCTGCATTCTACTCTATGGCCCAATATTCTGGAACGAGCAGGAGACAGGAACTGGCAGTGCTGTTCCCTTCCTCACAGTAGGAGCAGCTCTTATTATCATTCCAGTGTTCAAAGTTTTAATTTTTGATACATAATAGTCCCCATAATTAAGCCAACTATTTTATCAGTTTCTCAAACTAATAAGCAAATAAAGCCATCAGTTCCAACCCAAGAAAATCTTGCTGTGTTGAAGTAATAAGAAAAGCCATGATGTTGGTCTCCGATGTGATATCTTTCTATGACATTTCCAAAGCAACTTTAACCCTCCTCACACTCACCTAGAGACTATAATCTCCCAGCAAGAGGCAGCTCCTCTCTGCACCCAGGTTCTGCACACTCTTCTATCTCAGAAGCCACATGCTGAGCTCAGTTTGTCTTCTGCCAGAAAACAGACCCTGAGAACAGAATGCTAGTGAATGTTGTTGTTTGGGAGGTGATCCCAGAAAACATGAAGTGAGGGGTAGGTCAAAAGGCCAGTGAGGGAAGGAGGCTGATAAATGATGATTTCTCAAGTAAGTTCCCACTATTCCTCCGAAAAGGCCCCTTATACACTAACACATTTATTGGTTACTTCAAGGAGGGGACACTTAATTCCCTAGAACTGCCAACATCCCATGCAATCCTTCACAAACAATATCAGGCAGAAATGCAGATGTTGGTAGTTAAAACTTATAGCACAATGGTAAGACCAGAGAGGTACCAACAGTGCTACTCCTAGTGACTTTTTTCCCCCTAATTATATATAATATAGGTCTTGCATTGATAATGACTTATAGAAATGCAAGTTTGGAGGATTATTATTCAGTGAAGTTCAGGTAAAGACAAATAATTTCCCTTCATAAGGATGGAAAAAAGACCCCCAATCATTTTCAGTTTTCTTCTAATAATGTTGGATCTCTGAAAGATGTTTCTGTATTTGGTTGCAGTGTGTCTATTTATAAAGACAGGTGGATGGGAAGATTTCCCTAGGAGAGAGATGATCTTTTTAAAAAAATGCCAAGATAATCACAGCTTGAGAGACAGAAACAGATTAAGAGGCAAGAGGCTGGGGCGCCTGTGTGGCTCAGTGGGTTAAGCCTCTGCCTTCGGCTTGGGTCATGATCTTAGGGTCCTAGAATTAAGCCCAGCATCGGGCTCTCTGCTCAGCAGGGAGCCTGCTTCCTTCTCTCTCTGCCTGCTTCTCTGCCTACTTGTGATCTCTCTGTGTCAAATAAATAAATAAAATCTTAAAAAAAAAAAAAAGAAGCAAGAGGTTAGAGAGACATAAACATACAGAGATGACCTATTTCCTCTCCAATTTTTATATTATTCTTCTATTTTGTTCTTTTTTGTATTTTCCTATGTGTCTGTTCATTATGTTTATGAATCCAATTGCTATATTGATAATAGATACTTTAAGTTCCTAGTCTGCTGATTCTATATCTTTCATATCTGGGTATATTTCTATTGACTTAGCTTTCTTGATGTTGGATCATATTTTCCCATTTCTTTGCTAAAATGGTAATGTTTTCTTAGACAGCAGATGTTGTGAATTTTACATTATTGAGTGCTGGATTTTTTTTTTATTCCTTTAAAATATGTTGGACTTTGTTCTAGCATGCATGCAACTAAGTTACTTGAGGATGATTTTGATAGTTTTATGGCTGGCTGTTAAGCACTATATTGCAGATCCAAACTTTTAACCACCGTGCTATATAATGCCTCTCACATTAAAAGCTTTAGAAAAATAACTCCAGCTTATAAAATTCAGGGAAGTGAGAGGAACATCAGGGAGAGAGTCCAAAAGCATGCGTAATACACGGGATAAGAGACGATGATAATTTAGAATGGTGTTAGCACTGCAGAGACACTTACACACACGGAGGGTGGGAGACATGACTCCGTGATTTCATAAATCACAAGCCACCCACTTCCCTTTAAGACTCTTCTCCTTACCCTTAAATCTGTAAAGAAGAACTTCAGAAAAATCGGAAGCTAGAGAATTTCAGTGCTCAACATGAACCCACTTGCCCCATCTTGGCTTCATATGTGACTTCCCAACCAGGTTGCTTGTTCTATAGATAGAATGGACTCTTCCTTTCTTTCACCAAGAATATAAATCACGTTTTTCTACATGAAAAAGTTTACAGAGAAAATTATTTATACCACACGTTTTCTCCATTATGGCCTGGGTAACCTCTTCCCAAAACTCAGAGAAAAACACACCTTGTTTTAGTGGGATGTTCTGACTCTGTCCGAAGTCCCAAAGACTCTAGCTGACCTTGGGGAAGAGCAAGCATCACCTCTTTGGAGAGCAGTCCAAGTACAAGGGCTCAAACCATGATATGATAAGCCCAGGCATAACTTGCTTTGTACATTCTGTTTACATTAGGGATTAATTTTCTTCTACTATACAGCCCTGGGGACAATATTAGATGTCCAGATTTAGTATAAGTATAAAAAGGATTTATGAATGATTCACTAACTTTTCTTTTCCTGTTCAAATCATAAGGCAGAAGGTAGGTAAACCAATCACTTGGCCTTCTTGCCTCATATTATTTTATCCCAATAAACAAATTTCACCCCTACCCATTGACCCTCATGCTCAAGACCATCATGAATAGAAGTGACCAAAAAAACACTTCCTGGGGACAAAAAGGCTTGATTCAAAAGTAGATAATCTTAAAAAATGGGGAGTGGGTTATATCAGTGATTACCCCAGGATGCTGTGGATAATTAGAAGCCACAACTGAGTACAGTACATAGAGACTTCTAAACCAAAATTGGTTTATACCTAAGGCTGAGGATTCAGGGCCTCTGCAGGGGTCCTACATATGCCTGTGCAGTTTTACT
This sequence comes from Mustela erminea, assembly GCF_009829155.1. NCBI lineage: Eukaryota > Metazoa > Chordata > Mammalia > Carnivora > Mustelidae > Mustela > Mustela erminea. Next base: position 71,990,148 of record NC_045627.1, read on the forward strand.
GGATAAGAAGTCAAAGCTGAGGGGACAATAGGTCCTGAAATCTAACTCTACTCCCTCAACTGTTCTTGAACCCATGGGGCTAAGTCAACCTAGAAGGAGAGCCTTTTCCTAGTTTGCAAAATGGCATCAGGAGGCTGAGGATCCAATGTCTAACCAATTTTCAAATTTGATAAAGTCAAAGAAAGGCTTTTTGACTGAAAGACAAAAAATACACCACTTTAAATTCCTTAAACAGAAAGGGGACTTATTAAAAAATGCAGGGATATTTCATGAAAACTAAGGGCAAGATAATGGTTGGATCTCAGGAAATCAAATCCAGCCAGATGCTCCTTTCTGTCTCTCTTGTGCTTATTTCTGTGTGTCAGCCTGATTCTTCTCTCTCACTGCAGACCACGCTGCTCCACATGACCAATCATGACTGCTGAGAGCTTCCCAGATTTATACCTCACAGCTCTAGCACCAGAGGAAGACTGACCTAGTGTTCTATTTCCAAGACCAATTTCCTGGGCAAGAGACTTTTGGTCCAGGCAGGGCTGGAGAGCTACAGTACTCACCCTCCAACCAATCAAACATGACCAAAATGGTAGGATCTTATGGCAGCGGGGGAAACAACTATTTAGAAGGCATATGAAATGACCAGTTGGAAGTTTTTTTTCTATAGAAAAAAAGCCTTCTGGAAGAAAAGAAATATCTTTTCCCAAAAGAAAGTAAACTGACAGATACAAGTGCCTACTAAAATTATATATAATTAAGGGAAAGCCCCACATCACCTACATTGAATTGAATGTGCCTCTTGAAAAAGCGAAGTCCAAAAAGAAAAAAAAAAGTGTCATAAACACTAAAAAAGATCAACAGTTTTGTTCCCATAAGCCTATATCTCAAATCCAATTGAACAACTCTCTTCCTACATTTAACCCTGCTTAATTCCTACTCACTACAAAAGGCTTACTCCAAGAAGCCTTCCCCAAGTATCATATACTTCAGTGATCTATTTCTAGCCCCTACTGATATCTTGATCCATAAGTCATATCTCTTAATCAGATCCCGCTCTTATTCATGAATTATTACCTACATGCAGCTCATCTCCTCTTCTGGATTTTAAGCCCTTAAATACTTTTATCACAATTATGGTTCACAAAGCTAATAATTAAAGATGACCTTTATTCTGTCCCATGCAACTTATAGCACAGTGTTGGGGTGGATGCAGCCTTAGTAATCATGTTTAGATACAGACGCTGGGAAGATGGAATTTAGCATTATTTACACAAAGCGTACCAATAGCACCACAGCAAGCAGATCAATGGAGTGATGGTTACTGATTTTTTCCTGAGACGTGCTCTGAATACTGTGCTGAGAAAAAATCTCAAGCCACCAAAAATATGTAAAGATCTCATATATTTGTAAAATATGTGACAGCCCCGGGTGCCCAATAAAAAAAAAAAACACATACCAATAATGAGCAAGGAGTAAGGACACATTTACCTCCACCTTTGTTTTTCTCTGTTTTAAAAAATTCCAAAGAAAAGGGAAATTCAGAAGATTTACAGAAAGGAACATTCTCTCTACAAAGCAATGGAAGCTTGTAATTCAACCCAGATTTGCAAATCTGAGATTTCCCAACTGTGTAGAAAGCAATAAGCAGGCCTCACGAATTCGCATTTACTGAATGGCCATCATTTTGACTTTGTGGAAAGTAAAAATTACGAAGCATATTTAAAAAGCAGAAAAACTAAAATCTGATTAAATGGTAAAGGGAAGTATTCCACAGAGAGCATCTTGTTTAGTGAACTCATTATGAAAATTTTATATTAGCATATTTATTGTTAGGTTGTAAACAATGCTCCCAGACTGGCTGAAATAGGCTTTTCTGGGGGGAAAAAAAAAAAAAGTAAGGCAAATTATCCCTTTCATATTTGTTTAAATTATTGTTTCTTAAATATAATTTCCCACATTTCTCACATTTGTGCAGTACTTTGGAATTTAGCAACACATTATCATGTAACTTTTATATAGCCTTTCCCCCCTTTCACAAGATAAAAGAAAAAATGAGACTTAAAAGTTTTCCTAAGTTGCTATAGATAGCTGCAATCTGAACAAATTCTAAGTCAAACAGGCTAAATAAAAATAATCTTACTTTTATTTTGTTTTTTCTTAAATGACATGAATGCTTCTACCGCAAACATAACAAAGGAGAAAAGGAAAAAAAGAAAGAAAAACACTTCTCAGTTCTAAATTCCCCAACCTCTTTTATTTTATGTAATTCCAATATAGCTAACATACAGTGTATATTAGACTAGAGTGTACAATGTGTTTCATGTTTTACTTTGACTCCAGTTATCATACAGTGTAATATAGGTTTCATTTGTACAATATAGTGACGTCACACTTCCATACAACACCCAGTGCTCAACATGTAAGTGCACTCCTTAATCTCCGTCACCTATTTAACCTATCCCCACACCCTTGTAAGGTATACAATATTGAGATTCAACAGTTCTATATATTACTTAGTGTACATCATATTAAGTATACTCTTACTTCCCTTCACCAATTTTACCCATTCCCCCACCCACCTCCCTTCTGGAACCATAATTTTGTTCTCTATAGTTAAGATTCTGTCTCTTGGTTCATCTCTTTTTTTCGGTGTCTTGTTTCTTAAGTTCCACATTGAATGCAATCATAGGGTATTTGTCTTTGTCTGTTTCACTTAGCATTCTACTCTCTAGGTGTCACTACAAAGATTTCACTCTTTTATGGCTGAGTAATATTCCACTTATACACATACACACACACACATACACACACACACATCTTTAAACATTCATCTATTGATAGACACTTAGACTGCTTCTACAATATGGCTATTGTATATCACGCTGCTATAAATGTAGGGGTGCATACATCCCTTGAATTAGTGTTTTCATATTCTCCAGGTAAATACCAGTAGTGGGATTACTAGATGAGTGCAGACCTCCATACTGTCTTCAGTAGTGGCTACAACAGTATACATTCCCATCAAAAGTGCATAACAGCTCATTTTTCTCCACATCTTCACCAACATTTGTTGTTTCTTGAGGTTTTCATTTTAGCCATTCTCACAGGTGTGAGGTGATACCTCATTGTGGCTTTGATTTGCATTTCCCTGACAATGAGTGATGTTGACTATCTTTTCATCAGTCTTTTGGCCACCTGTCCATCTTCTTTGGAGAAACATCTGCTCATGCCTTGTGCTTATTTTAATTAAATTATTTGTGGTGGGGGTGGTATTGAGTTGCATAAGTTCCTTATATATTTGGGATACTAAGCCTTTATCAAATATATCAATTACAAATACCTTCTATTCAGTACGATGTATTTTAGTTTTGTTGACTATTTCCTCTGCTGTGTAGAAGCTTTTTATTTTGATGTAGTCTCAATAGTTTATTTTTTTCTTTTGTCTCCCTTGCCTCAGGAAACATAGCTAGAAAAATATTGCTATGGCCAATGTCAGAGATATTACCGTCCATGCTCTCTTCTAAGATTTCTGTGGCTTCAGGCCTCTCATTCTGGCTCTTACTCCATTTTAGAATTTCGGTTAGTTTTGTGTATGGCATAAGAAAGTGGCCCAGTTTAATTCTTTTGCACAAAACTGGACAGTTTCCCCAACACCATTGTCAAAGAGACTGTCATTTTCCCATTGCATATTCTTGCTTCCTTTATTGAAGATTAACTGACCATATAATTGTGGGTTTATTTCTGGACTCTCTTTTCTGTTCTATTGATCCATATCTCTGTTTTGGTGTCAATACCATACTGTTTTGATTGTAACACCTTTGTAGTACATCTTGAAATCTAGGATTGTGATACCTCAGCTTTGTTCTTCTTTTTCCAACATTGCTTTAGGATCTTTTGTGATTCCATACTAATTTTAGGATTATTTGTTCTAGTTCTGTGAAAAATGCTGTTGGTATTTTGATAGAAATCATATTAAATCTGTAGCTTGCTTTGGGTAGCATGGACATTTTAACAGTATTTTTTTCTTCCAATCTATAAGCATGAAATACCTTTCCATTTGTTTGTGTCATCTTCAATTTCTTTTATCAGTGTTTTATGGTTTTCAGAGTACAGATCTTTCACCTCTTTGGTTAGGTTTATTCCTAAGTATTTTATTATCTTCTGTATAATTGTAAATGGGACTTTTTCCTAATTTCTCTTTCTGCTACTTCATTATTAGTGTAGAGAAATGCAAAAGATTTATTTACATTGATTTTATATCCTGTGACCTTATTGAATTCATTTTTTTTAAAGATTTTATTTATTTGACACAGAGAGAGAGAGATCAATCACAAGTAGGGAGAGGCGGGCAGAAGGGGAGGGAGAAACAGGCTCCCTGCCAGCAGAGATCCCGATGCAGGGGCTCGATCCCAAGACCCTGAGATCATGACCTGAGCTGAAGGCAAAGGCTCAACCCACTGAGCCACCCAGGTGCCCCTGAGTTCATTTTTCAGTTCTACTAGGTTTTCTTTCGTGGAATCCTTAGTGTTTTCTATATATAGTATCATGGAGTCACCTACGAATAGAGTTCTACTCCTTCCTTACCAATTTAGATTCTTTTTATTTCTTCTCTTGTCTGATTGTTGTGGCTAGTACTTCCAGTACTACATTGAGTAAAGGTGGTAAAAGTGGACTTTTCTTATTCCTGATCTTAATGGAAAAGTTCTCAGCTTTCACCATTGATATAATGTTAGCTGTAGGTTTTTTATGTAAGGCCTTTATTATGTTGAGTGTGTTCCCTCTAAATCTACTTTGTTGAGGGTTTTTCTTATGAATGGATTATTGTACTTTGTCAAGTGCTTTTCCTACTTCTATTGAAATTATCATATGGTTTTTATCCTTTCTCTCATTGATGTAATGTATCACATTGATTGATTTGTGAATACTGTACGCCCCTTGTATCCTAGGAATAAATCCCACTTGATTGTGGTGAATGATTTTTTTAACGTATTGTTGGAGTCTGTTTACGAATACATGGTTGAGAATTTTTGCATCTATGTTCATCAGAGTTCTGGCTTTTTATAGTATCTTTCTTTTTTTATTTTAAATTCAATTAGCCAAAATATAATACATCATTAGTTTTTTATATAATGTTCAATGATTCATTAGCTGCATATAACTTTATCTGATTTTGGTATCAGGCTAATCCTGGCCTCATAGAATAAATTTGGAAGTTTTCCCTCCTCTTCTATTCTCTAGAATAGTATGATAATAATAGATATTAACTCTTTTCAAATGTTTGGTAGAATTCACCTGTGAAACTGTTTAGTCCTGGTCTTTGATTTTTTTTTTTAACTACTGATTCAATTTCATTGTTGGTATTCAATCAGTCTGTTCAAATTTTCTACTTCTTCTCAATTCAGATTTGGAAGGTTATAGGTTTCTAGAAATGTATCCATTTTTTTCTAGGTTGTCCAGCTTGTTGGCATGTAATTTTTCATAATATTTCCTTATAAACCTTTGTATTTCTTCTTTCACTTCTGATTTTGAGTTCTCTCTCTCTCTCTCTCTCTAGCTTTCTCTTTTTTATGAGTTTGCCTAAAGGTTTATCAGTTTTGATGATCTTCTCAAAGACCACCTCTTGGTTTCATGGATCTGTTCTACTGGCTTTTTTTAGTTTCTGTATTGTTTATTTCTGTTCTGATCTTTATTATTTCCTTCCTTCTGGTTTGGGTTTCGTTTGTTCTTTCTCTAGCTCCTTTATGTATAAATTTAGTTATTTGAAGTTTTTCTTACTTCTTGAGGTAAGCCTGTATTGTTATAAACGTCCCTCTTTTAACAGCTTATGCTACATCTCAAACATTTTGGACTGTTGTGTTTTCATTTTCATTTGTCTCCATGTGTTCTTTTTTATTTCCTCTCTGATTTCTTGGTTGACTTATTCATTGTTTAGTAGCACATTGTGTAACCCACATGTCTTTGTGTTCTTTCCAGATTTTTTGTTTATAGTTTATCTCTAGTTTCCTAAAATTGTGGTGGGAAAAGATGCACAGTATGATTTTGATCTCTTTGAACTTATTGAGACATGTTTTGAGAACTAATATGTGATCCATTCTGGAGAATGTTCTGTGTGCTCTTGAAAAGAATGTGTATTCTGTTGTTTTGGGATAGAATGTTCTGAATATATCTGTTAGATCTGTCTAGTCCAATGTGTCATTCAAAGCCACTGTTTACTTACTGATTTTCTGTTACAATGATCTGTCCATTGGTGTAAGTGACATGTTAATGTCACTACTGTCACATTGGTGTAAGTGACATGTTAATGTCACCTACTATTATTGTATCACATTGATTACCTCCTTTGTTATATTAACTGCTTTATGTCTCCCACATTGTGTGCATAAATATTTATAATTGTGCACTGCTGCATTTATGATTACATAGTGTCCTCCTTTGTCTCACTACAATCTGCTTTAAAGTCTACTTTGTCCAATATAAGTATTGTCCTAGCTTCCATTTCACTTTCCACTCTTTTCTCAAGTCCAGTGAGTATCTTTATGATCATTACTTTAAATTCTCTATCAGACATATTACCCCTATCCATTTATTTTGGCTCTCTTGCTGTGATTTTGTTCTGCTCTTTCATTTGAGACATATTCCTCTGTCTTCTTAGAAAACTCCTGCAGCAGGGCTGGAAGTGGCAAGTCTACAGAAGAGTGTAGGGTCAGGGTACCCACTGCCAACAAGATCAGGCTTTGCCCACTATAGGACGGGACCTCCAGTTCCCCTCAGAGTTGAGGTCTGGCAGGAAGGGCCATGTCTGCAGGAGAACAGGAGGATGGGCAGGTTGTTAGCAGGGAGGGCAGGGAAAGTCAATGACCCCTGCCAACTCCTTTGTTCCTTGAGAAGTCCTCCTAAAGATCCCTGCCCCTCCAGCACACTCTGAGATTAGTAAATAGGTTTTATTCCCATATACCCCAGCATTTTTCAGACTGCTGATTCTACTTTCAAAGGGCTTTCTTTGTACTTTCAAAGGGCTATTCATCACACTGCATCGTTAAGGGTGAGGACTGTTTCCTATCAACCTCCATCTCTCCCGGTGACTTTTCAAGGGCTAGGTCTTAAGCCCCAGAGGTAGTAAGAACTTATGAAATTAGGCCCCTCTGGCTCAAAGCCAAATGTTATGGGGCTTCATCTTCCCCGTGCAAATTCCCCTGCCTGGGAAACTTGGTGTGAAGGTTTGTTTCTCAGTCCTCTCCATAGTTGCCATGTCCCTCCCTCCCTTTAAGAGTCCAGCAGGCCCCCTTAGGTCCCAAATGTGTCTCTGGCCTTCCTACCTTCTTCTATATGTCTTCTTCCCTACACTTAGCTGTGGAGAGTCTGTTCTGCCAGTCTTCAGGTTCTCTAGTTGTATTTTTGGAAGTAGGTAAGTTTAGGACTTTCCTACTCTGCTATCTTCCCTAGAAGTCTCCTAATACTAAACTGTTAAAGACCGTATTTATGAAGGATTTTAAGGGAATAGGTAGGAAAAGGAGGAAGTCCATCCCTATTGATTTTGGCTGAGCTCAACTACAGTGTAAAATGTATGATTTCCTTGTTTATTTTACTCTTTCCATATGAAAGGAATTATGTGTACACAAATACATTTTTGTCATATAATTATTTTTTTCTAAGTCTGTCTAGTAAAAGCAGATAATCGACAGCAAACTGATTTTTTGAAGTTCCATCCCAAATTTTCTCTCCTTCCTAGCACCTTCAACTACCCCTGCAGAGAGATGTTTTTAGGGGAAATTAGATTCACTATGTGCATAAACCACTGTATTTAGCTTGTGGCTCTGCAGGTCCAATTAACTCTTCTAACAGTATGGGTGAAATGAGGTTATGTTTATGTTTGTAGCCAGTTAGAATTGTTTTTATTGAACACTCCCTGTTGAATCATATTTAAAGTTAAGAAAACATGGTACTGAAATGTATTTCATGGGATGGAAGAGGATGCCTGGGGGGGAAAAAGGAAGAAAAATATCTAGGTCATGATTATGAAATATATGACCTCTCTTTTATCTAAAGCATAAACAGAAAGCTTATTTGTACAAATTTAAAAATACTGGGCATAATGCACTTTAAAGACAACGATGTTATGACTATTAATTAGTATTATTATTGCATTATGAAAAAAATAATATTGATGTCAAACAAAATGGTAAAAGTTGAAGAAACACAGAACTGACAACCAGTAGGCCTCCTATCCTAATGTCAGGTCCACAACTAGTGAGTTACAGCCTCTCTGAACTAGCTATTCCTTGTGTGGAAAGTGGAAACAATAGTTATTTAGAATACAAAGAAATGTGACATAGTTGCTGCTCTCAAACAATTTACAACACATTTGGCAAAATGGAGTAATTCACATAAAAGATAAAAATAACAATGGACGAGGTACTTTTTGGAAAAGTACTTTTCTAAAAACAGTATCATCAACTTGTTGAACTTCCTAAAAAACCCAAAGAGGCAGGCACTATTATTTTTTTTTATTATTATTATTATTATTATTATTATTATTTCTATTTTACACATAAGAAAACTGAGGCCCAAAGGGATTCAGAAACATCACAAGACCTCCCTGCCAGCGAAGTCGTGGAGCCAGGTTGCAAACCCACCCAGCTTCAGAGCGTGTGCACTTAACTTCCATATGGTATAATGACAAAAAATAATGTACACTTAAGAAAGGGAAAAGAAGGATCATTTATTGGGATAATTATGTACCAAGCATAGCTAAGAATTCGGGTGACAAAAGAAGGCTCCACATCGTAAAAGGATGGTGTACCACATCTTAAAAGGATGAAGAGTATTTGGACAGACCGAAGAATACAGAGTGAGGCCAGTCAGCATGAAGGTGGTGGTAGATATGGACCTGAGTGAACTGCAGTGACTGATAACCCCGGACAGCTCAGTCGTGGAGGACTTTTTCCAAGCTCCCTAGACAGCTCTGTTCACCTGACCCTCTTACAGGTTAATCTCCACAGCTGAGCTTTGCTGCTCCCACAAAGCAGCATCTGAAGAGCACGCAAAGACTCAGATGATAATCATTCTGAAGACGCCCATCAAGGTCCCAGATGGCCTTCATGAAGCCTTTGGACTAATTAGACAAAAGTGCCCTCACCAGATGAGCACACAGTTTGGGCAGTGGAGTGTGCCCTTGCATGGTGTAGAGAAGGCGAGTGTTGGGTGGATGCACCCCGTGGTCGGCTTGGCTGGTTCAGCATGGCCTGAACATTCTCAAGCAGGAGCACGCAAACTGCTCAAAATTGTGCATATGAGCCCCAAGGCAACACGCAGCCACATTCCCTGGAATCAGCCTCCAAATCTGCAAAGGTTTATATAGTTTTACACAATTACAAAGACTATACATAAAGGTGGTAATAAACACTTATATATGCTCTTTGGGGGGGGGGAAGAAAGTTGGAAATGTTTGAAAAACATAATATGTGATATGTCAAAATCTAGTAGTCGTACCCATGGTAATCAATATATTTTTTTTTACTTCAGGAAATTACACAGAAGTATGTTTACTCTGTTATAGCTTACATTGGAGTAAAATTAGAATCAGTATGGTAATTTGGGATACATCATTAGATTATAAAGCAGAGATTCAAATGTTTGCATTTTATGTTCCTGATTCCAGAGGGAAATATTTATATTAGGAATTTTTTAAGTATGAAATTCTACACAGAATTTGATATCCAGTTATATATCTTTTTTATAACCAACTATGTATCTTAAATGTATTTATTACTATATGATTTAAATAAGTACAAGGGAACTTTTTGAATGATGCACCTTAAAACTGAATTGCAGTGATTGCTATGAAATCATATAAACTTGGAATTCATTGAACTCTACAAGTACTCTTTTTATGGCATGTAAGTCATGCCTTACTAAAGCTATTTTTGAAAAAAAGACTAGAACTAGTAACTTTTGGTAGATGTATTACAAATTATTTTCATTTATTTCTTATATTTCCAAGATTGCCCCATTTTATTTACAATGGCATGTATTACCTACATAATAAAAAATAATTTCAATGCAATTCAGTTTAATGTGTACATTTACCTAGCACACTTAATGTGCTTAGCATTGTGATGGAATCTAGAGTTAGAAGAAATAAAGCTAATACTTTGTCCCTTCCTTAAACTTACAACTAAGAGTATAAAAATGGTAAACAACTACTTATTTAGAGCAGAATGAAATTACCTTATGATCACGTTGCAAATAATAGGTGTTGGTAAGCTGAATAAAAGGAACAATCAATGACTGGTCAACGAAATGAAGGAGCAACAAAAAGAGTAGTTGGTAGGAAAGCTTCAGTGAGTCTCCTGGAGAGTAGTATACATAACGACACCCTTGGTTGAAAAGAGTGAATTGACATTTGCGTGGAAGCAACGTTTAGTAGCAGAAGTAGGCACTCCCAATTTTTAACATATATATTTATATCTGTGGAATAATAACCTTCAGGAGACAGGAAGATTTTATAGAGAATGGCAGAAAGGGGGAGAGTTAATAGGAAACAGAGTTAATCATTTTGTACCTCATCATTGAAAAAGAAAATAAAAACAAAAACAGAAGAGTCCAGTTCAAAATACAGTTGTTTCTCTAACCAGAGTGAATGCGGCAAGGGTAGTCACCTCCCCTCATTGGCCAATTAAAGACCCCCCCCCTTTCTGAAAGTAGTTAGAACTCTTGAAAACAGATAATAGAGCTAAACCAAGCATTCCCAGAAGATTCCTTACAAATTTACCAAGCAGACATATTATTCTACTTCTCTTGGTTGGGGGTGGGGAGGGTGGTCAGTTAAAAGGTAGAGAAAAGCCAGACATGGATATTGTACCTCAGCAGATTCTGAGGGAGACTTATGATCTGTATTTAATACATGAGTGTACCACCTCCCAACCCCAATATGTAGAACCTATTACAGCAAGTCTATGAACCACACTATTAAGACACTATACCACCTTAGAGGTTTGAATATGGAGAACTAACAAAATAATGCACATTGATACATAAAACCTTAGTATTATTTGCTGTTACCATTATTATTACTATCAATCACTAAATTAAGATTCTAGTTGCGTACTAGTCCCAAGAGTAATGATATATTTATAGAAGAAAACTTCTTTTGATTTAATCCAAAGATAAATCTAAGGAAGATACTGAATATACCAGATACTTAAGAATTAATGTTTTCTCGGTGAACTAAAAGCCATTTAAGTGATTCCCAAAATTGTCTTTGCCAGGAGAACTGGCCAACAAGAAACCTCCATCACCTCACAAATGACATGTGAAGTCTTACAAACCCCAGCTTTTATCCCAAGTTTCTTAAATAAATAACATTTTGCCTCTCCCCAAGTTTGTGAACTACAGGAAGACAAACTTTGCCCTTCCCTATTCAGGGAAGACATTCCGTCTAAAGAGATGGAAGGATGTGGTTCCCAACAAGAAGCCACAGCTTGGAGAGCTTCCTATATTTCTTTCCGCACGGGCTTCAGTGGAAATCTTTCCTTGGCAGTTTAGTATTTAAAATGTCATCACCTGAACGCTTTGATTAATTGTATCACCATGTTTTGGATGAACCAGTTAGGGAAGGACTTTCGTCTCATTTTAAGAGTGACCTTTCATCCTCAGAGGAAATTTGCTTGCCCTAAATGCAAGGCCTTGACGTCATTAGCCACCTCAGGCACCAAGTTACCTTATTAAATTAGAGTGGTAAACTATAGAGGTGTTCTTTAATTTTATCGTTTATAAAAAGCTATTTTGGAGGGGAAAAAATGGGCCATCTCTTGGCAGAATTCAGCAAGGTTATGCTGAGTCAGGCTTTCTGAGTTCTATGATCAGACTCACCCAGGCTTCCATGAAATGCAATCACAATCACCTGTGCTCAGCCTGACTCACTGAGGGGGTAGCACCCCTCGAAATCCTCTCTAGATTTAGATGACTGCATTTAATCTCAGAGCCAAGGAGAAACTAAAGCAGAGAAGGATCATGAGATGCTGCCTGAAAGATAGGTGCTACCTGGACGTCCTGCACAAAGACTTTTTATAACAATTTTAGTTTAAAAATTTTACTAATACAGCAGCTTTTGTAATTGACAAATGGAAGACGCCAGTTTTTTCCTCACTATCTAGTGCTGCTTTGGCCAGGGGGACAGGAGGTGTGAATGTAGGAATGTAGAGATGGCAGCCAAGTCAATTATATTTTTTTATTCTTATCAAATTTTCTCAAGCAAACTGATTGTCAGAAAGACCAGCCCATATAGTTACATTTCCCTCCTCTAATAGGGCCAGTTGCTTCAAAATTCTGAATATGTCAGGCATATGGCTTTACCCATTACCATTAGTAAAAATTAGGGATCTAGAGTTCAGAGGAAAAACATTGAAACTTCTTTTCCTTGGAAACCAACCTAGAGCCAAGGGGGGCGGGAGGGAGAAATAACAAAACACCATGTAATGTAGCTGAGAACTGGAATAGTGAAGGTCCAGGCAGAGAACAACATTTGAGAGCTGGGCTGGAGTCTGAAAAACTCAAGAGATGAATTTCCTGAGATAGCTTAGTTGAGGAGACCCATCTTAGACATACATCACAACTGGACAAACAGCCTCTGTATGCAGAAAGTGCTGGGTCTTTGCTGCTGACAAGAATACTGCAAGGCAGAAATTTATAGGCTTATATATTTAGACACAAAAGGATTGGATTCTACCTTGGACATTAATAGTTCTGCTAGGTTTGGCAAGTTATTTTATTTTCTTAAACTTTATTTCATCATCTGTAAAATAGGGATAATGCCCCCATGCGTGGGAGTTAATGTAAAAGTTAACACACAAAGGAAGCTTAGCATGATGCCTGACATATAATACATCTTCAATAAAGCTATTAACTAGCTTTATTATTTATTATTTATTAGCTATTAACAGTTACAAATGGGAAAAAAAATATCAAGACTGGGTACAATCAGGTGGCACTCAAGGATGTACACAGAAATTAGCAACTTAAGGGATTCCCTGGCCAAGAAAAGCATCTGAGATTTGATTGCAACCCAAACTAGTTTAGCACAGGATCTTCAGCCAAAATGGGTAGATGAGAAACCAGGTCTGTCTGAACTAGGAAGTGGGCACCAGGTCCCGGAGTAATTTCAAAGCTGACTCATGGGTGTGGGGGCTCGTTTCTGTCCAGGTTCCCTGATCATTCTCAAAGGTAGGCCTAAAAAAATTATTTTGAAGAGGGAAGGAGCAGAGACAGAGAGAGAGAGAGAATCTTAAGCAGGCTGCCTGCCAAGCACGGAGCCTGATGCATAGCTCAGTCTCACGACCCTGAGATCACGACTCTCAGATCAAGAGCTGAATCAAAATCAAGAGCAGGATTCTTACCAATGGAGACACCCAGGTGCCCCCAGCCTAAAATTAAAAGAGTAGTAGTCAAGTATAATCAGAGGATGCAAGTTGTCAAACAAATGTTCTCTTCCATTTTTTTCAAAACCATAGCAGTCACTCTATCATGTCTCCCTCCTCAGTATAAGAAGTATTTTGTCAAAGTTTATCACTGTAATGGGATAATGGTCACAGCAACTCTTGCTGTGTTTTGAGTCCACGGGGGCCCGTGTGTTCCCAGTATGGAAACACCCTATCCACAATCCCTACAGAGTATGTGATTTAACTTGTGATCCCCTTCAATCCCTCCCCCTCTCCAACCAGTTTCAGCTGACGGGACCATGAATAGGTACCTGAGTCGTAGTGGGACATCGGTGGACTGAGCACTATATGACTTTAAAAAAGGAATAAAGTTAATAAGACTCCCCGCATGGGTTTTAACCAAGAAACAAAAAGGGAAATTGCAGATGGTACAGTTAAAAGTCTTGAAAATACATTACTGGCCCATGGGCACAATACTCTTAGAAACGGTGAATCTCAGACAAAGCTGATCAGGTGACCTGGAATGGAGCAGAGAGACTAAGGGCAGCCACAGGAAGGAAGATGACAGCCACCATATCATAGAAACATCTTTTGGGAGATTTGCTTCTTGATCTTCCTGGGGCCTGGTATCTGGCATTTTCTGGAATCTTAGGCTTCGCTTTCCCTAAGACCTCCCTCCAATGATTTTATTTGAGCTTTTTCTGTTTTTCTTGCCACAACCACAGTAAAAACAAAAACAAAACAAACCCTGCATTGCTTCTGAAAGCAAAAGCAGAAAAGAACCAACTGAACACTTTCTTTTCTGAAGATCTTTTCACACTAGCTAATCCTTTGAAAATGACCCTGAAAAAATGTATACAAAATGTCAGCAACTGGCTGGTCTTAGCCATGGTGAAGCCCACCTTGAATCTAGTCCCACTAAGTGAAGATATCTCATTTTTCCCTTTCAATGCATCTTTCTGTTGCCATAGAGAGTCCCCATGACTCAGGGGTAATTAGTAAAAGATCTGCAATTGCAAGGACCATGGTTTGAAACTCAACTATGTGAACTTGGGCCAACTGCTGTTTTGTTCCAGTAAGGAAGAACTTTGTATGATGTTCTATTTGTTTGTTTCTATCATTATGGTCTCATGGTTTCTTATTTTATTCAATGGCCAATAATCAATTTTATCATTATTTATTTTCATGCTGTACTACCTTTTAATTTGGCCAGTGAGGTCCTTCAAGCTACTTTTTATGTCCCTTGGCCATGTCCCCCTCATTCCTCGAGTACTTCCTTATCTTCTGGGCTTTCAGGCTCATCTTGTACTTTCTTTGCCCTAACCTGAGAATAGCCATTTCCCCAAGAAGATCTGGTTTCAACAAGTGGAGAAGAAGATATAGAAACAGAGACCTGGATGTTAAATATATTCATTGTTTGTTGCATGTCATTGTTTTTAGCCTACAGTTATTTCTTGTACCTATTTAAAAATATATATATATATAAGTTCATACTAATATCTCCATTTCCAATTCAACACAATCTGAATCCCATCTTTCAACTTCCATCCCTCTTCTCCAATACCATAAATCCAATACCAGGATTCAGAGCCAGTGATTATACCTTTACAAGCCAATTGCTCCCTCTGTAAAGTGAGGATAATAATAAACTCCTCGCTCAGCTTTTGTGCAGGTTAAATGTAATAGTGTTTATAAACATCATGCCACGGGCCTGCACTGCACCTGGTACAGGCCTACCACAAGCCCACACAGTTCCTTGTGTGAAAGAGACAATATATGCTTCCTCCAGGTGGACAGCCTGACAAATGCAGTGTAAGCTGGCTTTCTGCCCCAAAACTCTCCCCAGCTTGGAGCATTTGTGCAGTCTGCAATCTGCATAATAGTGACTCACACCTGCACCGTAGGCACTAAGTAGTTTTGTTATACTAGATACATGTGTATATTTTTCATACAAATGTTTCATAAATAGGAGATTAGATGGGGCTAAATAAACTTGTCATCAAGGTTTCAGTCTCATACAAAGCTCAGGGCAACTCAGAGCACTGTCAGTAGAACCAAGTACACCTCCAAGGTCATCATGGAAAACAGTGTGCACTTGCTGGCTACACATCATTTTTTTAACCTCATGCCTCATTATATCTCACCTTAAACTCTACATCAGAAGCAGGTTGAAGTGAAAATAAAACCCAATCCCCTTAACCAAAGGCTCAACTATCAGCCAAGAAGCAGATGACCTCACTATAAATTACAGAGTACACAAATGAAGACAACACTAAAGGCAGAAAAGGTCACCTGATATCATGTTTGTGGAGCATCACGTTTGCCAGCAGATCAGTTACAACTGGAGAAGTCCCTACGCCTGGAGTGTTCCACCAATTCCCTTTGAAAACAGGAAAATCTGTTCATCCCTAGGTCCCTCAGATGTTCTTTCACAGGGCTTAGTGGATTTTAGATGTTGGGGGGAACCTAATAAATCTAACTCAATGTTACAAATAGTAGCTCTGAGTTGTAGAGCATTAAAAGTAACACCGACTTGCTGAGCATTCTATGTAAGTAATGAATCACTAAGTTCTACACCCGAAACTAATATTATACTGTATGTTGACTAACTGGAATTTAAATAAAAATTTGGAGGGGAAAAAAGTAACAGACTTCCAAGGCAACATTTTTCTGTGGAA
Organism: Mustela erminea; assembly: GCF_009829155.1. NCBI lineage: Eukaryota > Metazoa > Chordata > Mammalia > Carnivora > Mustelidae > Mustela > Mustela erminea. Next base: position 72,006,256 of record NC_045627.1, read on the forward strand.
GACGGCAAGGCTGTTATAATAGTATCTGTAATAGGAAAGGGGTAGAGACAATGTAGACAGTCCCCTCTCCTCTATAAGAGAGCACACTGTACAATGTTACAGTGACACAAAACTCCAGGACACTGCGGCAACCTTGCAACCACGCTGTTCTTTTTAACCTTCTGAGGGGGGTAGAAGTGGAAGGTTTCTCATCTCCTGAGCCAGGTGACAGCGACACCTAAGAATGCCTTGGGGGTGGGGGGGTACTAAGGAGTAACATCCTTCATTTTTAACATGAAAATAAACATTTAAACATTAAAAAAAAAAATAACATCCAAGAGGTGAAAGAGAGGCAATAATACTATTGCTCCCAGAGTACTGAGCTCCTGTCACGTGCTGCCAAGAGTCTCAAAACTCTCAGATTCATTAAATCTATTAAATCTATTAAATCTATGCCTTACCTTATGTGATGAAGACCATGCAAAAGCCAAGCCAGACGAGTTCTCTCGGGTTCGTTTTCAGGATTCCATTCCCCTAAACATGGTTTAGGCACCAGAGCCCTAGCAAGGCAAAGAGGAATGAGCTTTTCAAAAAAAGAAGCCTGAAACAGCCTAGCACAGAGTGTGCATCTAGTAGGTGCTCAATAAACAGGTCCTTCCTTCCTCCTTGTGTAGGGCCCTACTCCTCTCCTGCTGAGCATTGGAGAAGGAAACAAGTTCATTCTTTCCAAAAGAGACCTGGGTCACTGAAGGACACCCGCTCCCTCCTCAACAGCCAGAATTCAGGCATATCCCTCACCCTCCGCCCACTTCAAGCACCCAGGTAAATCCCCACCCCAAGTGGGAAGAAAATATCCTCCTGGCGATGAGGAAGGAGTCCCGGCTAACTCTGGGAGGACCAGCTCTGTGCAGGGAGTGGCTGGGGCCTCTGGCTGATCATCACCAGGATGCTCTCCGACCACACCTGTGTCTCCCCCCAGGCCCACCATACAAGCTGAGCGTCAGAAGTGGACAGAGCAGAGTTCGAGCCCACTCCCCCATTTCCAGCTGCGTCTCGGGGGGCAAGTCACTTCCCATTTCTTCATTAGTAAAATGAGGGTCTGGGCAGGTGTTCGTAAGGTTGAGGTACGTTTTCAGTGTGACTATACAGGAAGCAGACATTATTACATGTTAACTCTTACCGCTGGAACCTGAAGACGACCACGGGTCCTCCTCCCAGGCACAGACAGTTCACCGCCTCCCGACAGAGGTACGATGTGGAAAGACCAACACCTCAGCGCCACTCGCCTGCAGAGACGCTGGCGCGGCCGCGAGGAGAGGTCAGAGGAAGGGCCGCATAAACACGAGACTGGAAATTCCGTGGACACCCTCTGTTAAATTTTGCAGAATTCCCGAAGCCTCAGAGCGTTGCTACTCCATAAGCGGGAAAAGGGGAGGCCCTCTTCTCCCGCAGCCCCGCCGCGTGCCCGCGCTGCCCGCGCTCCTGGTTGCTGCTGCGCTGCCCGCCTGCGGGGCAGCCTGGGCCCGGGGCCCCTGCAGGCAAGGTGCTGCTCACCCAGCGAGTGGCCTCGCTCTGAGGCATGACGCTGGGGCAGGACACTCTGTGAACGAGCTGCCGCGGTGCCTCGGCCGGCGGCCTGGCGGTGCTCGGCTTCCGGTGCAACCCGGGCTGACCCCAGAAGACCGCCAAGGCTGAGATCGTGAAACCCTCGCGACACTTTGGTGGATTCGAGCCCGACCTCCCGCTCCTTGAGAATCACATGGTGAGCACAGGTGCACCCGCCTGCAGAAGGCTCTCCCCGCGCCCAGTGAGCACGCCCCTCCTGGCCCACTCCAGGTTCACCTGGGCTCAGGTGTGCAGCAAGGGATTCCGCTGGAACTTGCGGAAGGCCTAGAGGGCCCAGACGATCTGCCTGTGCAAAGGTACAGCCGCTGGTTATTCACCACCTGCTTTAGGCCTGACAACGTAGCCCACAGCCCCACTGTCCTAGGGGCCCAGCAGTGTCAAGGACGTTTCTCCTACTCCTGGGGCTTGGCAGTCACAGCACTGCCACCTGCGGATTTCATCCTTGATGGTGCTTCCTCTAAACCTGCATGCAGGAACTCCCGATATCCAGCAAAGTACCCTGACATGGGTGCTGGTCCTGTTCATCCCAGCCCTGCTCCCCAGACCATGGCTCCTCACTAAGAAATTGCCAGGGGTCAGTACAAAGAAGGAGAGGAAGAAGGAAAATGGTGTGGGGGGGGGGCACTGCCATGTTAACTCATTAACACAAATGAGTGGCAAAGAAGCCATACCCAAAAGCCCACTGTAATGTGAGGGATTGCCTGCAAAATGAATAAAACTCAGATTTCTAAACCAAGTCGGAAGGCAAAAATTGGGGCCCAGACCATCATTTTGGAAGGAGGAAAAAAAAATTAGAAACAGGAAAAGCAAAAACTATGACCAAAAATGAGCATCCAGCACCGGGGGCATTCTGTGGATTTTAATGCTGTTCATATAGGTAATTTGAGTGCACAGAAAGTCCCTAAAGAACCCAGAAGGAGTTATTTTCAAAATCCAGCACAGAATTCTGTCTAGACTGTGAGACTCAGTAGATTTGAGGTGCAGCTTGGTTACAAGCTGAATCAGATAGCTGGATTGAATACTGGGTTAAGTGCTGGCTGTGCAAGTCATGTAAAACTCAGCTCCGTCCCCTTTATGATGGGAATAACAACAGGATCTATTTCATAACCTTGTTGTGAGTGGCAAATGTGACAGTGAATTTAAGATACTTAGCAAAGTGTTGGACTTCTACCTACCTGATGAATGTCTCATTGTTATTATCATGGTCCTCCAACTTGTTAAACGGGAAGTAGAGGTCTTAGAAGATATTACAATGCAAAGATATTACAATGCAAACATCAGTGACAGCAAACCAACATCTACCCCTCTCTTATCCCATATAAATTCTGCTATGGTAGTCAATTAAAGATTGAATACCTCAAAAAAGAAAGTTGAAGCCTATTATAGTACATTTAAAAAAAAACTAGAAATAGAGCAAAAATAGTAATTCAACATTTGTAACTAGAAATAAAGGTCAAGACCACTGCAACTGTCCCACTCCTCACTGCCCAGTGGAAAACCTGCTGCATAGAAGGTCCCTAGGGAGCCAGAAAAGGCATCATTCAAACTTTCCACTGGCAGAAGATGACTGATTCTAGGGTCCCTAAACCCATACATCCCTGCAGAGGACTTTAGAGGTGGGTGGAGAGTTGGTCAGAATCCTCTGCTGGGGAGGCAAGCATTCTGTGAACCACAGAGGACAGGCTAGTTGCAGGACTCTGTGGATATTACTTGTCCTAGTACTACAGAATTTTTAATGTTGAAAATATATACAAGCATGACAAATGGGGGGCACCAAATGACCATTAGGCTTATAATATGTATGTGAATTAGCCATCAAAATAGTCTCTGCAAATAAGGGGCCATAAAAATGCTAATATTTCTACCTTTACTAGTAATAATAATGCATCATCAGGCTGAAACAGTTCCTTAAGTGCCTTATGTTCTCTGCTGGAATCAAGTCATTAATCCCATTTATATAGCTAATGGGGAAGCCCTAAGTCCAAATTAAGGTCTTGAAGAAAAGTACTGAAATTAATGACAAAGGGGAATCATTTTTCTCTACAGCTGCAAGGTTGCTTTGCTAAATACGTGCTAAATCGCACTTTTTGCCCCTGAACGTTGCTTTGAATACTGACTAATCTACTCAGGAAAGAAACGGTTAATAAACCCACATCAGTAGTTTTTGAGTTGGTCAACCCAGACAGTACCTGGTCCCTTTGTATGTCTCCTTCCTTAAAGTTTCAAGTTCCAGGGTGCCAGGGAACAGAACAGTGACCCCTCTGCCTTACCACACTCACCCCAAACTCTGCAAGGTGATGCAGTTTTGGTCTGCCAGCCCCTTCCACATGAAAAATACAGCACATAAGAGTTATACGTTTTAGTGAAATCCTGGGTCAGATGGACAGACAGACGTGGGTCGCATCCCAGCTCTATCAGCTTCTGAGGTTTCTGGATGGTGAACATCTTTTAGGACAGTTTTCCTTGTCTTTAAAGTGGATGGGGAAGGAAAAGTACTCTTGGGATTATCTGGACAATTGTTTACTAATATTAGTATTAAATGACTTTGAGGGAGGGAGGGAAAATGGAAGGAGGAAAGGAAGGGAAGGGGGGTTGGAGGAAAAGGAGAGAAGGAGAGCAGGCAGGCAGAGAGAGAGGATCCCTTGAAGCGTCACAGCTTTACTGGACAGATCGGAGACAGAACAGGCTAGAGGATCCTCTTCAGAGCCCAGGTTCTCTCCTCTCAAGAGTCTGACCTTGTTCTCGTCACTGAAAGATTCAAGAGCAAGAAAGCTGTGAAGCCCAGTGGAGCAGACACCTCCTAGGAGCCACAGTTGGGGGTGCGGGGGGGAAGGGGGTGTTGGTGTCTCGGAGCTACAGTGATGGCTTTTGCTTTTTGCTGGGGGTGGTGGAGTCCGCGCTGTGAGCATGTTGAAGGCTACAAAGAGAGGGAGGTGCTGCGTCTATCTTGTTGCTGTGCTCGCAAGCAAGAACATTGCTGCTGAACCACTGCCTCCTTGCTCTGCAATTACAGTCCTAATTAGAGGGGGAGGCTACAGCAAAGGTTCCTAATGCACCTGGATGACTGTCATTAGCCATCCTACCCACACATAACCTGCGCAAGAAGCACTGGGAATTCTTTCCCAGCATCATGGACAGCTGCATTTCCAAGTAGCTCCTCTCCCTATTTTGTGCCCAGCATGCAGCGGCATCTTATCCCCGCAGGTGTCTCGGGCCCCAGGTTTCCTGTGTCTGCAAAAATGGAATAGGAGACCCCAACCTCAGCACTGGGACCACATGCTCTGGTATAAGTAAAACACCCATGCTATTTATCATCCATTGGTGAAAAGAAAGCACCTGCAATAATGACACTGAGATAATAAGCATAAACTGGGACTTCTCTGAGCCAACAAGGACATAGGGTCATCCTAAGTATGAAACACACTGATGGAGTGGGGACTGATTCTAACTGGGCTTCATATTTTGGGAACCCACAAGAAGAAGGAAATGACCTACATGCTAGTAAGCTTTCTCTCTCTAAAAACTATCCTAGCTGGGGGTGCCTAGGTGGCTCAGTGGGTTAAAGCCTCTGCCTTTAGCTCGGGTCATGATCCCAGGGTCCTGGGATCGAGCCCCACATCGGGCTCTCTGCTTAGCAGGGAGCCTGCTTCCCTTCCTGCCTCTCTGCCTAATAAATAAACTGTCTGTCTGTCAAATAAATAAACAAAATCTTTAAAAAAAAAAAACTATCCTGTTTGTCCTCCTTTAGGAAAAAGAAAAAGATAAGATTTTACAAATTAAATATATTAAAATTATTAATATAAAAGTAAGCAATACAGAAAAGCACACCAAAAGAACAAAAATTACTGAAAATATCACCAGGGGCGGGGGAAGTATCATCATTTAGTGAAAATCATTTTTTCCACACTCTATGCTTGAAGAATAGATAAATGGAAGGATGGAGAGAAAAACAAAATACACCAGAAGGGATTATGCTACACTATATATTTTTAATAAAAGAAACTGAATTTAATTTTATATGGTTATACAGAAAAAGGAACCAGAAATGAAAGTAAGGGAAATGTTGAACCTCACATAAATGCTTCTTCATTATAAGAAAGATGAGTTCTTATATCTAAATTGCCTAGGTCCCTACAACACTACATACCCTAACCCCCTTCTGATGTGAGTCCAGGAATAACTTGGATTAAAGAGAAGTCAGTTGCCAGCTCCAGATGTCAGGCAGCCCTCGCAGCAAGTCTGGGGAATACAAAGATAGTCCCTCTGCCCCAAAGAACCCATTATGATCTTACAACTGGTATCTTCCATGTCCTCCTTCACTCACTTGGTTAGTGAAAGGCATCTGTTCAGAGAATATATGTTGCCTAGAGAGGTTGGTCTGTTGTGGTAAAGAGAGTCCTTGGCTAGAAGTCAGGAAACCAAGTCCTTTCTTCCAGACCTACTTCAGAAAGTTGTCATTGGAGCTTTCTGAGACTTGGGGTCTGCCCTAAACAAATAGTTAACATGAAAAACTATTGAGAGACTCAGTGGTGATGAAGGGAATCTTTGAAACTGACAACTGGAAGTTCTAGGTGTGACCATATTGGCTTAGGAGCAAAGAACAAGTAGATGATCATAATGGGGATAGGTCACATTCCATGAGCTTGGCCATGCTACCTGTAGCTTACCCTTCCTGAGACTCAGTTTCCACATCTTCAAAATGAGGATACTAGTAGAACCCAACTCATAGAATCATTGTTGGGATTATGAGACACCCTATAAAAAGAGCTCAGCATGTCCTTTGACTCATCAGAAACATTTAAAAAAGCTAACTAACAAACTTAACTAAAACAAGTAAATTTTTGTGATGAGGTCTAGGGAAATCCAGGGTTGGGCCACTTCCTGGGCTGAATAGACCTGACTAGAGTTTGGCAGTGGGAAGCCAATGTAGCCTTAGAATCATTCTGTGGATACTTAAAATGGAAATGGGAGTGAAGCAACCTCCTCCAAGCCAGATCTTTACCAAAGTCAGCCTTGCCAAGCATAGTTCATGTCTGACATTGACAATGTTCTTAACTCTCTGCAGACCATGACATGGGCTACAGAAGATTCACTGGTGTAGTTTAGACGTTAGTACCTTTTGCTTTGGACCCAAACATTCATTCTTACGAGTTCACACTCTGCCATGGATAGGCTGTGTGACCACAGGCAAGTTATTTAATCTCTCTGAGCCTGATTCTTAATATGCCAAATAGAAATAATAATTCATTTCATACAGCCGTGGGGATGAGTGAATGAGGTTGTGTGTAGGCTATGTCTCCTACACAACCTATTACCAGTAAATGCACCAGTAAATAGTAGCTCCCGTTATTAATAATCTTGTCTGTCCCTGCCTTTCAAAAGTTTATGCATGCTTGCAGGGACAAAGCTAATATACTAAAAGATGAGTCCACGGTAAGTGATAGAAAACCAGTACATGCTAAAATGAGGGAAACATCTACTTAGTAAATATTTGTGAGTTCATTGTATGTGCCCGACTGTGCTGGCAGTTGGAGATACAGTAATGAATAAAATAGCCATATTCCAGCTATTACCATCCAAGTATGCTGGTGACTCACATAGAGTCTGTGGCATGAGACCCCCAGCTCCCTTCCAAGGCTGAAGCCCCGCACTACTCTAGACCAAAAGGATTCCGTCATCTCTAAGATGACTAAGAAACACTCATCTCTCTGAGGAGCGTAGGTGGCTCGGTTGGTTAAGCACCTGCCTCTTGATTTCAACTCAGGTCATAATCTCAGGGTCATGAGATCAAGCCCTATGCCCACACTGGGCATGGAGCCTGCTTGGGATTCACTGCTCCCCACCTCTAAAAAAATAAATAAATCTTTGAGGGAAAAAAATCTTTCAAAAGGCACGAAGAAAGGGAACTTTAGCTCACTCTCTATTTGCCGTCTTCCTTTTAGCTAATGTAATCTGCAGAAACTTGCAGGAAGCTCAGATAATTCCCAGATCTAAAATCTCAGAGTCAAGAGCTGTAGTCCTAGGGCCTGATTTACATTCATGAATATGCAGCAGCACGAGCCTCTTGCTTGGGATTTCTGCCCTTTGATGCATGTCAGGGCTGTTTGTGGCTATACATTGTCCTTTCCTAAATGGAGTGCACAGTTAGGAAATGCAGATCTCAGAGTCGCAGGGGTAGGAAGAGCCACACCCAGTCTCCAGCCCCTGTCATTTCTTGTCTGCAACTGAATCTCAAAACTAGCCTTTCTCATCTTCAAATCGTTTTTTGGTTCTGTTTCAAAACACAGAAAAATAATATACTTTATTTTCCTCTAGACCTATTTTTGAGTGACAGGAAGCAAATGATTTAACTGTAAAGTGCTTCTACTAATAACCTTCTCAGACTCAAAAAGCCCCAGAAAAGGCAAACACCCACAGAAATACTGCAATCTACACTGATCTTAAAAGCAGGACAAAATAGCTTATATTTCAGAGATTCAAGAGAGATGTAGTTTAATCTTAGACATTAGCAGCCAATTCTATTTTCATTGTAAGGCCATTTGTGCCCATAAGAGGCTTTCTGAAATAAAACTAAAAGAATACTTGCCTCTACTCTTTGGTCTTGGCAGAAAGGTATTCTCTCGGGAAAAGATCGAGCAGCCCAAGCCAGCCTATGGATTTGGCATTACTACCATCATCTGCTTAACCAACTGAGAAGTTCCCTTTTTGCAGGACCACAATCCTCTTGGATTTCATTTACGGGGTTGGGAAGTTCCCTGCATTGTCAGGGGACCTTCTTGAAGGAAGAAACCAGTTTCTGAGGTCCAGGCTGAACCTGTCCCTGGGTGAGTGCCATTCCCAAATGGTGCCAAATCTCCTTCCAGATTCTAGGCTTCTGAGAGCTGAGGCTAGAACCAGGAGAGGCAGCAAGAGAGTGCACCAAAGGCCATGGCTAGACATGATAATGCTATTCTTTGTGTTCCAGAAAGGTATTCCAGAAAACCTCTTACTGACATTACAGATGTCTTTAAATTAAAATAGAATTGCCGGTTAATGTCAAAGATTCAGCAGTAGGTTGTTACTCTACAGCTGTTACCATCTCTAAAGAGACATTTCATCACAGTGGTTATAGAGAAGCGTCTTTTTTATCAGACTAGGCCTGAGGTGCCATGCCCCAAATTGGGAAAGAAAGTGAGGGGGAACCAGCATTCTGTAAACATCCACCTTGATTATCAAGGCCAGATGCTGCTTCACAACAGACACCTTCAGTAGGAATAACTTCCCCCTGAATTATGCATTATTATTCTCAATTCATGGATGAGGAAACAAAGTTCAGAAAGGTTAAGCCACTTGTCTGAGGTCATGAAGCCAGATGCAGAATGGAAAGTGAGGTCTCCTCTCATGGTTCTTTATTCTCCACAGGATACCTTGAAAGATGTATATCCCGGTTCTAGTCCTATTTCTTACTGGCCACAAGTATGACCTTTTACCCATCAGAGGGGTAGAAATCAAGGTCAGCATATGTAGGGGATGGAGAGATTGATTACATCCATGGCAAAAAATTCAGTGGTTCTAGAAGGAGCTTAGAGAAACCTGTTCCAAACCTGAGCTGCATCAGATTTAGCTGGAGATGTCAGAGAACAGTTGGTGGGTCACTTGTAAAACTGCCTGACTATAAATTCCTTCCTTGAGGAACCTAAGAGGTAACACCCTCCTCTAGCTGGCCTGTTTTAAGATGCCCTGCGAGAAAGTTCCAGGTGGCTTCTAAAAGTCTCTGTCCACCACACACAAATATGATCAAGCATGAAGGCAGACGATGTCTCAAATCGTGTGCCAGAATCACCTCTGGAATCAGAACTGAGATCAATAGCTCTGACTGTATATCACTTAGACACGTCACCTAATGTCTTTGTGCCTCAGTGTCCTCAGCTAAAACACTGGCCATGAATATGCTTTGAAAAGATAAACAGTATCAACACACAAAGTACATACAACTACAAGAAGCAAAAATGTACAAGGCATAAGATGAAAACTAGAAGGTAAAATATAATTTTAAGAAAGGATAAAACCAAACAGAATAGTTAAGGATACAAGTTTGACAATTTATATAACACAATGACTTTCTCTTTGTGTATCTGTTGTTCAACACAAACATTTATGAAAAGATCAGAGGCCATCTTTCGCGGCGAATTTATCTATAAATACCGTGCCTCTCAACAAGCAGTATCAAAACACCTGAGTCAGAATCCCCAGGGCACTAATTTTAAAGAGACTCCTGGACCTTACCCCAGACTTGCTGAGTCAAAATCCCCACGGATAAAGCCCAGGACTCTGCACTCTAATAAATTCCCCTAGTGACGCCTATGCAGGTAGTAGACAGACCTCACTCTAAGAACCCTGCGGGAGTATCTTCCAGTCACACTGTTAAACCTGGAAGAAGCATAGCCAGCACTGTTAATGAATAAATGGGGGGGGGGGGATTCACACAGGTGTTAAATAGGCATTGGTGGCATATCAGGTTAACTGATATAACTGAGGCCCTGAGCAAAGCTTATCATATCACAGTGCTGGATGCCGTTGCTTATAGTGGAGTACAAGATTATCACACCCAATTTATAGAACCCTGGGGAGAGGCTTCGGGGATAGGAAATGAATCCAGAGTTCACACACATTCACACATTTGGCTCTTACTAAGTTCCAAACTATTTTACCTGAGGATGAAAGGGCCTGCCAGAAACTTAAAATAACAATGGTATATGTATGCATGTGTTTATATGTATGTCTTTAAGCCTCTTGCCAGCCTCCCCTTTTCTCCATCCCCTTCCTCTATCTCCACATCAGCCTCTAGTGGACCAAAAGATAAAAATGTCTCCTTTCATCTCCAGCTACAGTCAGGATTCCTAATACAGAAAGTAACCGGAATGCCTTTGATACCAAGGTTGGAAATGAACACCTAATATACTTTTCAGACCTTAACTAATCAGACAGCTGTGGGTATGTGGAGTGGTGTCCTTAAGTAAGGCCTTCAAGTGTTTCCCATGAGAGGACTCAAGCTTGATGAATTCATCAGAGAGCCTAACACTTGTCCTGGCCAGAGCATCCTGTTACTAAGAATCTGAGAGTCAGGCCCGGGGGGTGGGGGGGAAGAGCTGACCACCTGGTACAGAATCTGAGGTCAGAGAGTCTGCAGGCAACACAAAGGCCAGAATCCCAGGTCTCAGCTCTCTTAAATATCAGCTGTGTGAACAGGGACAAACAGCTGATATCTCTGATTCTCATTTTCCTCATCTGTAAAATAGTGACGGGAATAGTGCACACCTCCTAGCATTTCCTTGAATGAACAAGTACAATTATCCAGCGGACTTACCTAATGTGCTACCTGCCACAGACTGAGCCCTCCATTAACATGTGTAATGTAAGAAAATGCATCTCACTCATGTATCTGGTCCTACATGTAAAACTTGTCCAGTGAGTAACTGTAATTTATTGAAAAAATACTTACAGTTTATACAGAGAACACTCATTCAAATTTGGAATGTATCTGGAAACACAAAAGAGCTATAATTTCCAAATAAATATTGGGGTCCTCCAAAGCTGTGTGACTCCATTGAGACTCCAATAGTATCCCATATTGTGTCACAATGGCCTTTCTATTGTCTGCTTCTAAACACCTGATATCTGTTCCCTCATCTCCTTTCTCCTGAGCCCCAACAGGAAGAGAGGATCTTGTCTTTATTTGGGGCTGGTTGAGTTCTCAGATCCCTCCCCCCACCAAAAAAAAGACCTATTCTTATACTCTTGAGTTTGCAGAGAACTCCTTCACATATTCTGTCTCCAGACTCCAATGACAGACTTAGTACGAGTCCTAAATTGCTCTTCATGTGTCCCTGTGTGAAGGGAAGTGACATCTCTGCAAGTCACCATGCAGGAGCCACTGCGTTGAGCCTAGAATTTTCTTGGGCCAGTTTAGTTCTAACTGTAGCTCTGAGGTTACAGAGGAAGAAGAGGATCAAAATGGAATGATTTTATTTCCTCAAAATGCAGTTCCAAGACCGTCCCATCAGAATAACCTGGAGGATATTGAGATTCAGTGATCTGCATATTAGAGGTGACTGATGATGAGAATTTCAGAAAAGAAAGAGAGAATAGAGGGTGCCTCGGTGGCTCAGTGGGTTAAGCCGCTGCCTTCGGCTCAGGTCATGATCTCAGGGTCCTGGGATCGAGTCCCGCATCGGGCTCTCTGCTTGGCAGGGAGTCTGCTTCCTCCTCTCTCTCTCTCTCTCTCTCTCTCTCTGCCTGCCTCTCTGCCTACTTGTGATTTCTCTCTGTCAAATAAATAAATAAAATCTTAAAAAAAAAAAGAGCCTGATTCTTTCTAAAAAGAAAAAAGAGAGAGAGAGAGAATAGAAATTGTGATCCACAGAGCCTTCCCCCACCACCCTGAGATTTATACACAATCGTCTTTAAAGAAGATATCTCTGTCAGCTCAATTAAGTCTGTGCTGCATAAACCTGGCCCCAAAATTGTTCCTGACTTACAAATACACACTGTGGAGAGGGGCTTCCCTTTAGGACCATCTCCTCCTTCATGCCTTCCTTTTTCCAAGATGGATTCATGGGGTTACATTTACTGTCCTGAAAGATGCCTTGTCCTCCACTATAAATCAGTGCTCTCACTGCTAGATTGACCTGGATAATGTAGCATGTGTGGAAAGGGAGGGGGGAAATCTCTAGACCTTAAATTTTATCTCACTTTAAAAAAAAAAATTTTTTTTTTTTTTTACATCTGCAGATATTTTAGCTCTCAATAGTTCACCCGTTTATTTAAGACCATTAGAAGAAAAATGATCAAGTATTAAATCCCCGGGCATAAACATGACAAAAGAAGGCAATCGATGACTGCTGGCAGTCATTTGTAATATTCGTGTTCTGGCTAGCTGTAAGTTTTTCAACCTTAAGCCAGAGACACTTTGATGACTTTAATAGAGCTCTCTTTATGAACCCTTTTCTCCCTTTCTGTTTCTGAACTGCTGACTTCTTTTTTATCCCTGGCTTTCTCATTGTTGCGTGCATGTCTAAATTTCAAAGCCAGGATCTGCTTGAGGATACTCTGTTCCTACTATGAGCACTCACAACCACGGGAAGCAGAGATGCTCAAAGACAGAAATGCTCTCTGCTGAAAGGTTGCATCCTGGAAATGCAAGAGGCACATGTTAGCTCCAGCTCTCTAAGAACTTAGATTGATAATAATAATAATCTCCCAGATATATAACATAAGAATTAAGATATTTCTAGTCATCCGGTCCAACCCCTGCAGCTCTGGAGATGTGAAATTTGGGGGCACTTATATAATGTCTATAAGCTTCAATTTCTTCATCTGTAGGATGTAAGTGATGACAGAAACACCTCCAAGGATTGTGGTGAATAGTAAATATCATTAGGTTTGTAAGGGCTTAGCAGGGCCTGGCATATACCATGAGGTCTATAAACAGCGGTTACAGAGCCATGGACGTCTGTGCCCGTGCTCTTCTCACTCTGATTCTTGGCACTCTGTAAGCAAAGAAATGCCTGTGGTTCTCGGGGTAAACCAAACAAGCGCAGGGAATCCTGCTGTGTGACAGAGGTTCCACCTGGAACCTCCCGGTGGTCCATAGCCAGCCTCCTAACATGCCTGGGGCCTCTGCACCACACACCTACACTCCATGGACACCTGCATTTCCTTCTGACCTCATCTTTCCTTATTTTTATTACTTGGTGATCTCCATGATAAAACCCCATTCAGAAAATAACAGGTAAAATAAGAATATGTTAGCGCACAGAAAGTATATGACTGCACCATACAAAAAAACTTTAGGAGTATTGATCTGTTTGATAACACTGAAGAAAAATTAAACCATCTTTTCAAATGGCCCAAAGGAGCAAAATCATAACATTGAGGGAAAAAACGTGAGAAATCTGTTTGGTGGGGGTGGTGAAGAAATGAGAAGGGATTGTGAAAAGACAAAATGGTGACAGCCTATCAATCAATACTTCTATAAAAATGTAAACATTTACTGTCTATATGATGGTGCTCCTTACAGGATCTATAAAAGTGTCTCTACATAAAACCGCCTCTGATTTCATTTGGAGAGGGCTATATTTATTAATTATTATTGAGTAAATATCATATTTTTAAAATACAGTGCCCTATAATACTTAACTGTAAAAATTACTGGAAAGAGCTTTTAGTTAAGAGCCTTGTGAGTTAACCCAGCTCTTTCCTTCCACACACAACTGTCCACAGACTTTTCCAATAATCACGTCCCTTATGAATATATCCATGTGGCCTGGGCTATGTTGTGTCTTAAAAGGCAAAAGAAAACAACCTTCCAGACTTCAATCACCAGTATCAAGATTATTAGTTTGTGTGCTCCTGTGGCTGGATTCTGACATCGAGTCTTCTCCATCTGCTAATCAACATTCCATAGGAAAATTCACCCTCTATGCTTAAAAATGTGCCCAGTATCACTTATCCTCTGTTTTTTCCTCTGTTTCTTCCCTAAAGATATTCTTTATCACTTTTTTTGTCCACTCTGACAAGAAGCCCTGGGATTTTCATGACACCGAAAGGAGGTTGGAAATTTAGTATATGTGCATCTCAAAGAGTTCAAAACATAAAACCACTCACATATTCATTGCTCTTTTCTCCTAAATCCATAAATTTCCAGCCCTAGTGTGGTTTTGTGATTTTTCAATGTCGGTTCTCTTTTAAATCACTTGCTTTCCCTCTAGGGTTTCCTTATTCCAGAAGATGTAGCCCTCTATTTCTACTTTACATCTTGCTATCTCTCAGATCAAGAGCTAGCAAATAACATGGCAAAAATCCAAGTACGGCTCCGTCTTTCACTGAATGGAGAAGAGGCTGGGGCTTCAGCTGCATTACTGTAAAGGTAGCCTAAAGCCATCTGTCACTCAAAGGGCCCTGTTACTGCATGGGTTACTGCAGTTCTGTTAGGGATGCTATTCTGGGTAAAGTAAATTAAAAGAAATGAATATGAGTGTTGAGGCTGATCTTCAGAAGTCAAAGTATTCTCATGGGTGCTGTGTGTAATCTTCATGGGGAAAGGAGTCATGTTTATAAATCAGAGCCTGCTGAAGGAAAGGAGGAAGGCATGTGAGTGCTGAGGACATCCAGAATGTCACACAGTCCCCCATCCTCTCTTCTGGCTATGGTCACATAAGTAAGCCCTTCCCTTCAAACAACTACTTTTCCCAACCCTGCCTGATGGAGCAGTGGAAACCTGTTTGCTTTAATGGTGGTGTTGCCTTGTTTTATGAGGCATTAATCAAAAAAGCCAAAGCCACCATTTAATGATTCTTTTAATATCATAACACTACTTGAGTCCAGTTCTTTCCAGGGTCTGGGGTGAGGACTCCAGTCATTAAACAGACTGCCCACACCCAACACTCAGATTTACACATGCACACATCTGGATTCTAAAGATCCATGGTGTCAGAGAACTTTCACAGCAATGAGTACTATAGTGGTCTCCCAGTTCACCCTACAACAACCAGGGTAAACTTTAAAACACAGATGATGTCACTCCAGCTTCTTTGACTTAGAATGTGGTCAAAACTTCATGCTGTACCCTATCCACTCCTCATAAGCTGTCTGGTAGCTCTCTGAACAACAATGGTAAGTGAATTGGGTACCCGCCTATACTGCCTATATGCCATAGTCCCATAGTCTCAAACCCATGGGTTTGGTCTGGAAAGTAAACAGCAAGCCTTCAAGCATTAAACTCCCCAATAACCTCTCTGCTTTTGCTGCCAATTTGTGCTGCTTATGCATATCTGGAATAAATCTAATACTTCTTTTTTCCTGACTTGAATTGTCCCTGACATCAAGAAAATGAGCAATAGCTCTGGGAATGTCCACATCTGAAAGGAACATATTTTTTGTCTGCAAGATGCATAATTTTTTACTCTGATAATTCTATCATTTGATTCTTTTACATCTTTTATCACAGTATCTAAATTGTTTAACCAGGCTGTCCCAGGAAGACAAATGACATGGAAACAAAGCAAGCTTTTTATGGATCTAAGCAATCAATATGCTGTGGATGGGGCAGTGGTGGTCCAAATGCCTGTGTTCCTCATGCCCTAGTTTATTTGTGCCAGGTCCCATAAGCTCTCTGGTACTTGGCTTCTCCTTTATAATTGTCTTGGTCTGCTAATCAGAACAATAGATTTTTTTGTAGGTCTCGTGAAAAAGTGGGTTAGAAAGAGCTCACAGACAGTGTTCCACAGGCTATCCACAAAGCTCTGAGGATCCAGGATATCAGAGCTAATGCTGAATAGGAGACTTTGAGCAATGTGGCACGATTGGATCCCTTCATGGAAGCCACAGTAATGACTACTGGGGCAACAGGGCTCAATGAACATTACAGGGCATCTGCCAGACCTGTTCATGAGCATGTATGAGACTCCACCTAGAGACAGCAAAAATATTTTAGGGGACTTTCCGCAAAATTAGTTCTTATGGGAGAAACAAGGATGAGAGACAGTGATCAATGTGTAATTGTAACCCAATTCAATCTGTAAGCTGAAACAGCTTGTGGGAAGCCAGGGCTGCCATATAAGGATCAGTACTATGCTTCTAACTTAATGTGAGCCACAGAATCTCCTGAGCAGTGTTTGTAATACTACAAATATCCAACATCCAACTCTAAAGATTATGACTCAGTAAGTCCGGAATAAACTCAAAAATCTGTATTTTATCAAGTTCTATAGATGATTCCAACAGCCGGCTGGGACTTACAGTCATTGAACTAGATGGTCTCAAAAGGCCAACACTGACATAGATTGAAAAATCTTATAACATATTCCACAAAATCATTTCCTTTTTATCTGCTGTTTACATATTTATTTATCTATTTTATACCCTCTTCTGTGACCTGTTATCTACACTCAGGGCTCACTATTGCTCTTCTACCCTGCAACTTCACACACGTTTTTGGAAAATGCTTCAAAGAGTGAAAGCCCACTGTAAAAGTCACTGACCTGTAACACCTTTAAATATAGAAAACCTTTTGAAGAAAAATATAGACAAATTCTTTCCTTCTCTTCTCCCTATTGTGATTTCTTCTGCTTCCTGTCAGTTTGTGGCTGCCCAGGATTTAACCATTAGTGTAAACTCTGTCTCATGTTGGTTCAGAGAAGGACCTGTTTTTGAAGCTGATAGCAGCAAGGGGTAAGGGGGCAATCCTGAGGCCTTCCACTTTGTAGTGTTCCGCCCTGTCCCTCCATGCCCCCATGGCACTCCAAGCTCTCACATCTCATGTGGAAATGCCCAAAGGAGCCTAGATTCTAGTTTTTCTGAAACTTGGAATTCTCCAGCCCAAGAGCTCTCCACTGGCACTTACTGATATCATTCTCTTCCCTTACATGGACTTTGTGGAAATGAGGGGAAGGGGAGGGATAAAATAGAACCACTACCCCCTACCAATGTTATATAGTGACTGGCAGTGTAAAAGTATACATACTCTTCGGGGCGCCTGGGTGGCTCAGTGGTTAAAGCCTCTGCCTTCGGCTCAGGTCATGATCCAGGGTCCTGGGATTGAGCCTCACATCGGGCTCTCTGCTCAGCAGGGAGCCTGCCTCCTCCTCTCTCTCTTCCTGCCTCTCTGCCTACTTGTGATCTGTCTGTCAAATAAATAAAAATCTTTAAAAAAAAAAAAAAAAGTATACATACTCTTCAAAACATCTAAAGTTAACTGGGAAGATTAAAGTCTCTGATTCAGTAATTGGTCCAGGTGGGGTACATTATCCAATCAGGGTCAATGGGTTTCCCTTAGTTGGACTGACATGGATTCTAATGGCAAAAGAGCTATTTTCTTCCACTGAAATAATGAATTTGCAAACCCATATATTCTGGGTGTCATCTCACTGCCTAATGTGGAGACTTCTCAAGAAGGAAACCACCTTAGAATGAAGAAAATTCAAGAGATGTAGAAAGATAAGGACCTAAAGGCATTTTCTGAGCTGGCTGTGCCTGAAGACATATCCACCCACTGGACTCCCCACTTATGAGAGCCAAGGTTAAAAATGACAGTCTTCCATTGCTGGCCTTAAATCTAGTCAACTTGTTATAAAACCATGCCTTCAAAATATGTCTTGACTCTGTCAACATTATTACCCATTATAACTTCCATAACCTTTCTCAGGTTTTTGTCACTCCTTGCTTGAATTCTTTTAACAACCTGTCCCCAATACCACCCATCACCACCACTTATTCCTTCTGTCTCCAGGCCCTCCTCCACCTTGTAGCCACTCTTACCTTCTAAAACCCAAATTAAGTCATTTGTGTCCCTAAGAATACTTAGGGTTCTTCATTGCTGAACATTATGATTTTATCTTTTTCTTTCTCCAGCAGGAGTCTCTTTAATTTTTTCAAATCAAATATTATGAGGACTCTCAACTTATAAAACTGAAATATTATGCAAGTCTCAAGGCACAAAATTTCAGAAAAGGAGAGGGAACAATAAACAATAAAGAAGAGGGCAGTGAGATTGTACCCAACCAAGTTCACCATTAACCTGGTAGTGAGCCCTGGCTATATTTCTAAAGTCCCTGGTTCTCTAAAGAACTAATTTGAAAACACAAAAACAAACACTTTAAGCTCTATGGAAAAAATCTATTATGGTCTTTTCCCCAGTTACTCCCAAACTCACACACACCTACATTCTCAGCCTCATTGACTATCTTTTATTTTGCTCCCCATGGAGATGCTCCTAAGGATGGAAGGTTGGTACACTGGCTTGTGAGCTCAGGCCCTAAATAATAATTATGCAACTGAGAAATTTCCACAACAGGAGGAAAGAAGATGAAAGACAAACAGAAGTAAACACCAAAATTAAACCTGGGAAGGAAGGAGAAAAATTGAGCTCTAAACTGAAAGAGCAAATCAGATAGGAAGTGAATAGATTTAATGAAGAGCATATCTGGATAGGCAGCAATGAGATCTCTGTATCAGGAATTGAACTCGAGTTTGAGAACTCACTTCTTGATCACAACTGTATGCATGATTCCTCTACTTATGACGTCTGCTTGAGGTAGCCAAATTATAACAAATCATAATAGATGCCATAACTTGTTCCTAAAAGGTACTTCAAATGATGAAAGTTCATTGTGCATCCATGGAGATGTTATTGCCTCTGCATGAAAGGCCCTACCTCTTTCTCAGTCAGTTCCTAGTCATTCTTCAAGCTCTATTCACAATGTAAAAACTTCCTGAAATCTCCAGGTACTACAGGTTTCTTCCTTTCTGCATATTATTTATAAATTGTTTAACATATATCCATGGTCATTGTGATTATTGTGATGTGTCCTTTCTCTTTCCTACTTAATCTAAAGGCCCTTAGAGTCAGAAAACATTCAACTTATTTTTCTTTCTAGCTCCTTTAACACCCAACTCAATGCCTGGCATTTTATCAAACTCTCAACAAGCATACATTGAATGAAAATACCATGAAATCATGTACTATGAGTCTCATTTCTATAAAACAATATCTTTTTATCCTTCACTATTCTCAAACATTTTGGAGTTAGCAATTCCATTCAGCTTTAATCTTAATGTTATTTTTTTAAGATAAACATGAATGTATTGAATAACGAAATCCCACTGTGGCAAAGTTCCCACTGTGACAAAGTTTAATGGGTAGTTATCTGTAAATGCTGGGGTCTGAGGCACATTTTAACACACTTCTTTTGTATAATCTTGATTCTGTAGAACGCACACAAAGATCTAAATAAAAAGCAGTCCAAAATTCAAAGAAAGAAGTCAAGTTGAGGGGATAGCAGATCTGAATCATCCCTTCTTCAGAGTAAATGAAAGCAGAAGGGAGGAAATAATGAAAGCTAGAGGAGAAACAGAGAATAGAAAAACAATGGAGAAAACCAACAAAATCAAAAATAGTTCATTGAAGAAATCAACAAAGTTGACTAACATTCAAATTAGACTTAGCAAGAAGAAGAGGGAAAGAGAGAGACAAAGAGAGAGAGAAAGAGAGAGAAGCCAAATTATAAAATTCAGGAATCAAGAGGAGACATCACAACTGACAATACAGAAATAAATTATATCATTGGAGAATACTATGAACAACAATATGCCAACAAATTAGATAAAACTTACATGAAACTGATAAATTCTTGGACCCAAACTACTGGATCTGGCTCAAAAAGAATTAGACAATCTGAGTTGACCTATAATAAATGAAGAGATCAAATCAGTAATTTATGAACTTGCCACAAAGAAAAGTCTAGCCCTCAATGGTTTCACTGATGAATTCTATCAAATATCCATAAAAGAATGATACCAATATTTCACACTCCCCCCCCCAAAAAGAAGAGGAAGAAATACTTGCCAGCCCATTCTGTGAGGACTATATTATCTTTATACTAACACCAATGGCATCACAAGAAGAAAAAAATACCAATATGCATTTATAAATGCATATTTATATTCTCAACAAAGTACTATAAGATCAAATCAAGCAACTTATAAAAAAGGTTATCCACCATAACCAAATGGACTTACCTAAGTAATACATAATTGGCTTACCATATGCAAATCTATTAATGTAACATACCTATTAATAGAATAAAGGACAAAAATAACAATCATATCAACTGATATTTAAAAAAATTTTATAGTATGTAACACCATTTCATAATAATATTCAACAAACTAGGAACAGAAAGAAACTTTCTAACCTTATAAAGGGGTATCTATGAAAAACAGTTAACTCATATTTAATGGTTAATGACTTAAAACTTTTCCCCTAAGATCAGGAATCATTCAAAGATGTCCACTTTTACCACTTCTATTTACTACTATATTAGAGGTTCTACTAGGAAAAGTAGGTAAGAAAAGGAAATAAGAAGAGAAAATAAACAAAAACTGAGCCACCCAGATGCTCCCCAAAATCTTACTTATCCATTCATCTATCAATAAACACTTGGGAATATTACTTAGCCATAAACAAGAATGAAATCTTGCCATTTGCAACAATACAGATGGACCTAGAGAGTACAATGCCAAGTAAAATAAGTCAGTCAGAGAAAAACAAATACCATAAGATTTCACTCATGTGGAATTTAAAAAATGAAACAAACAAAAGAGATAGACAAAAAACAGACTCTTAAATACAGAGTAAATACTGGGGGTTGCCAAAGGGGAGGTGGGTGAGTAGATGGGTCAGATAGACAAAGGGGATTAAGAGTATACTTATCTTGATAAGCGCTGAAAATATATTGAATTATTGAATCATTATTCTGTATATCTCTAAGATAACACTGTATGCTAATTATACTTGAATAAAAAATAATAATAAAATAAATGAAAAATCTATTGTATTTCTACATACTATCAATAAAAACTTCAAAAATGAAATTAGAAAATGATTCCATCTACAAAAGTATCAAAGTAAATAAAATACTAAGTTTTACAGTTAACAAAAGAATTGCAAGACTTGTACACTGAACACTACAAAACATTGTTGAAAGTAATTAAAGAAAATCTAAATAAATGGAAAGACACACCATGTTTATGGATTAGAAGACAATATTTTTTAGATGACAATGCTCCCCAAATTGATCTACAGAGTCAACACAATCCCTATCAAAATTCCAAGAGCCATTTTTTCAGAAATTGACAAGTTGATTATTCATATGGAAATACAAAGAACTTAGATTGATAACCTAACAACCTTGAAAAAGAATAAACACTTCTCTCTTTTTTTTTAAGATTTTATTTATTTGACAGATCGAGATCACACCAGTAGGCAGAGAGGCAGACAGAGAGAGAGGAGGAAGCAGGCTCCCTGCTGAGCAGAGAGCCCGCTGCAGGGCTCAATCCCAGGACCATGAGATCATGACCTGAGCCGAAGGCAGAGGCTTCAACCCACTGAGCCACCCAGGTGCCCCAAGAACAAACACTTCTCAATTTTAAAACCTATTGCAAACTACTGGCATAAAATAGACATATAGATCAATGGAACCCATGCATTTGGAACCAACTGATTTCTCACAAGGGTGCCAAGACAATTCAATAGGGGAATGAATAGTCTTTTAACAAATGGTACTTGTACAGATCAATAACCACATTAAAAAGAAAGAAGGGGCACCTGGGTGGCTCAGTGGGTTAAAGCCTCTGCCTTCGGCTCAGGTCATGGTCCCAGGGTCCTGGGATCGATCCCCACATTGGGCTCTCTGCTCAGTGGGGACCCTGCTTCCTCCTCTCTCTGCCTGCCTCTCTGCCTACTTGTGATCTCTGTCTGTCAAATAAATAAATAAAATCTTTAAAAAAAAAAAGAATGAAGTTGGACCTCTATCTAACAACATACTCAAAAATTAGCTCAAAATATTTCAGAGGCCTAAATGTAAGACCTAAAACTCAAAAACACTTAGAAGAAAACATAGAAATAATTCTTTATGACCTTGGTCAGGCAATTTTTTCTTAGATACAACACCCAAAGCACAAGCAACAAAAGAAAGAATATATATATTGGATTACATCAAAAGTTAAAACATTTTGTGCTATAAACAATACCACCAAAATATGAAGACGCAACCCACAGAGTGGAAGAAAATATTTTCAAATTACATGTCTGATATGAGACTATTTTCCAGGATAGATGAAGAACATTCACAACTCCAACAACAAAGAGGTAAATAACCCAATTTAAAAACAAGCAAGGAATTTGAATTGATGGTATATACAAATGGCCAATAAGCATAAAAAGAGATACAAATGGCTAATTAACATCATTAGTCATTAGGGAAATATAAGTCAAAACCATAATGATACCAGGTCACAAACACTAGAACACTACAATAAGAAAAGAAAGACAATAGCAAGTCCTGGTGAGAATATGGAGAAATTAACACCCCCACATAATTAATATCTATATTTACTATAAATGTATCATGTATATAAAATATATATATTAATATATCAAATATAATTTTTATTAATTATAATTTATATATTAATATGTCAAATATAATTAATATATAAAATATATATTTGTATAATAACTATTATATAATAGATATTAAAAATAAATATATAAATATAATATATATATATATTTCCAAAAGAAATGAAAACATGTCCGCACAAAAAGCTGTCCATGAATGTTCACAGCAGCACTATTCATAATTTCCAAAAACTGAGAAAACCCAACAATTGACAAATAAAGTATGGTATATTACCTATAATAGAATAGTATATGGCAATAAAAAGAAATGAAGCACTGACATATGCTACAACATTGGTGAACTTTGCAAACATTATGCCAAATAAAAGAAGTAAAAAAGTCAGTCACAGAAAGATATTCTGTGATGTATGAAATATAAAAAGGCATATTTTAGAGACACAAATTCTACTCGTGGTTCCTTAGGGCCTGGAAAGCTGTTGTAGAGGAGAAAGAGGATCAGTTGCTAATGGGTACAGGGTTTCTTTCAGAGGGGACAAAATGTTCTAAATTTACATGTCAGTGATGGTTACACAATCCTGTGAATATACCAAAAAGCAATGAATTGTGTACTTTAAGTACATGAATTGTATAATACATAAATTATATTCAATTCCATGTGGCATATGTACCGTGGAATGGTTTCTCTTCATGACAGGGTATTCATAGCCTCTATTTATTATTATAGTTATGCTATTGTGATGGGGATTTTCTACATGATCACAGAACAAACAGAACTATGACAACAGCTGTTTCATAATATATGTAACTTGATTCAGCCTACTGTTGATAGTTCAATCTTAGTTGCAGAAATTACTGGGTTTTTTTTTTAGTCACTGAAATAAAAAGGAAGAAAAAAGAAAAAAACAAAATTCCTACTAACCCAGCTTTTCTATTGGGAAAGACAGAACAAATCCATTTGGCTCTTTTAGTGTAAGAGGTCTTCATTTGTGAGTTTCCTTGGCTGGACATTCTCCTACACTAACTTTTATTCTTCCCTGTGTGCCAGAATTCACACCAAATACATTGTGTAGTATTTCTAAATGGTATTCATTCAAATTTATTTCTATAGGAGTTTTCTATCTTACACAAACACAAAATTTGAGCTCTCCTTTTCATATTGGTTTCTTAAAAAAAAAAAAAAATACTGAAACCACAGTTGAGATTCTATTTGGGTTAACATGGTGATGCCATTGTTAGAAATTTTTTTTTATATTCCTGCTGAAACATTGCATATGTTCACTTTCTGCATTAGAAAAATGGAGAATGTCACTAAGGAAAAAAGAACAGCATATTACAGCTGAATAGATACAACATCTGTGACCCTGGAAAACAGACCCGTGTTATTGAATGAGAGAGACTGTACAATAGATGATAGAATATGTAGATAATACAAACTTTTGTATAAAGAGAAAATAGGAGTAGTGAGATAAACACAGTGGAAGTCTTGAACTTATGTACTTTCCACCGTAAATTCTGTTCTGTCTCATATACAGAGACACTCCAAAGAGATGGATCTCATCCCCACACTTAATCTTAGCATCAACATTTGCACTGGTGGGATACTGTGCTTCTACGATTTTCCCTCTCTCCTATGATGACCTTCCAAGAATTACAGAGGCCAGTCAGTGGTTCAAAAACTCTTATATGTAACATATTTTATCAACCTTTAGTGAGTGTTGTTTCTACACTGAATCCTGCAACCACCACTCCCGGTCTCAGACTCTCTGACCAATATACCAATTCAACCATGAAAAAAAGCTTTAAATTCTAACCCCACATCCTGGGAACAATTAGACTAGGCATAATAAAAAGGTTGCACAGGCTCTTAAACCACATGCAGACAATGTTGCTCTTTTCCCCTCCATATTAAGGGCATTCGTGAGCATCTAGAAAGATGTCAGGCACTTGATAGATATAGATGTCTAACCAATGAAAGAATGAATGAATTATGAATTAATGAATCAAGGGTAAAATGGGGTGTCGATCCAAAGTATTGAGATGATTTTAAGGTATTGACCATTAGTATTACATAGTCCCCTTTATTATAATTGTTTCTTTTTCCAAGGTCAAATTTGGAGTGAGACCCAACCTTATTTGTCCTAATTCAGATTCTCCAGAAAGAGATACTGAGACAAGTATTGCTGCACCAGTGGCTTATTTAGAAACACTACAAAGAGAAACTTATGAAAGGTTGTAGTTGCAGGATAAGGACTGGGAAGAAACCAAGTAAGGCATGATTTTAGATAACATATCAGTATCAGCTTGAGCCTATTAGAAGCTCTAGAGTTCAACTTCACTGTAGTTCATCACGGTTTGAGAATTGCCCCAACTTGGCATGAAGGTCCTGGGTTTTCATACTGCTACACTAGTTAGTCATTGGTTTGGTGCTATGGAGGGGGCTGTAAATGACTAGGCACTTCCTGTTGTAATCCAGAGGCTCTAGCAGCCTGAAGGTAGTCCTTTAAAGAAAGTTGTAGGAGAAGCACACAGAAGTTAGTAGCTATGCACCCACAGGTCATCAGAGGGCATCTGAGCAGAATACCTACAGTGTCCACTACACTATTTAAAACAGCTAAGAAGAAATAAGACACATACCACATATTAATTAAAATGAATTATTAAATTAAATAATTTAATATTTAATTAAATTTAATTAAATATAATTAAAATGAAGTCTGAATCTCAGCTCTGTGCTCATTACCTATGTGGTCCTAGTCAAGCTGCTTCCCAATTCCTGAACTTCATATGTTCCAGGTTAACAGCAGATATTTTTAAAGTATGGTGTAAGGAGCAGATGAGAAATAGATGCAAAACGATTTAAAACTGTGCCTTAACTATGTAACAGCCACCCAATAAATATTAATTATTGTTATCATCATCATCATCAACATCATCATCATACTTTCCTGGGCTGGACTAGTTCTTTGGATTAAACACCATGGTAAGAGGCATCTGGGTGGCTCAGTGGGTTAAAGCCTCTGCCTTCAGCTCAGGTCATGATCTCAGGGTCCTGGGATCGAGCCCCGCATCGGACTCTCTGCTCAGCATGGAGCCTGCTTCCCTCTCTCTCTCTCTCTCTGCCTGCCTGCCTCTCTGCCTACTTGTGATCTCTATCAAATAAATAAATGAAATCTTTAAAAAATAAAAAAAGTTTAAAAAATAAATAAATAAACACCATAGTAAATCTGGATTTCTTTTCACATCTGTACACCTAAATCCCAGTCTCTTCTGGTTGTAAGAGTCTCAGCTCTATGTTCTGTTTTCCAACTTGAGATGTCCTTCTCCTCTTCTTCATGTTTCATCTTCCTCTTTTCCTCTTCCCTCATTTTTTCTTAAAGATTTAAAAAATCTTGTGCACAAGCAGGAAGAGGGCCAGAATGAGAGGGGGAAAATCTCAAGCAGACCCTTTGCTGAGCCCAGAGATCAGCTTGGGGCTCCATATCGTGACCCTGAGATCATGACCAGAGCCAAAACCAAGACTGAGATGCTTAATAGACTGAGTCATCCAGGTGCCCCTCTCTTCATTTTCTGACCATCAGGCCTGAGTTTCTTCTGACCTTGACATTGGAGGCAGACAAATCAGACAGAGCCAGTCCAAGCCAGGAGAATGTGTGACTCTAAAACTAATAGATTGTGTCAGGCATCTGCACCTGAAATTAATGAAAGTACCACTAGCTCCCAGGAAGATCTGCCAAGAAGCAATGGTGACAAGGACTCCAGCCAGCAACAGTGCTGCAACAATTGGGCTTCAGTGAAGGACAGCAGTAGACGGATTATAGAACAGGGCCAGTGGGCTCAGGCAAAAAAGAAAGGACTGGAGAAGTCCCAGGAACTTTAAGACGTAATTCTACATGTTGGATGAATTCATTTTCTTTTTTTTTCTTTTTCTTTTTTTTATTATTATGTTCAATTAGCCAGCATATAGTACATCATTAGTTTTTGATGTAGTGTTAAACGAGTCATTAGTTCTGTATAACCCCCAGTTCTCATCACCACACATGCCATCCTTAGTACCCATCACCCAGTTACCCCATCCCTTCACTCCCCTCCTTTCTGTAACCTTCAGTTTGGTTCCTGGAGTCCAGAGTCTCCCCCTCTGATTTTTTCCCATTCAGTTTTCCCTCCCTTCCCCTGTGGTCCTCCATGTTATTCTATTTGAGTGAGAAAAAAAGACATAAAATCTAGGATGAGTTTAAAAAGAAGTGGAGCTCAGCAGCCTTTCAGCAGACGTGTTTTCCTCTTACTAAGAGATCTCAACTCTTTAAAGAACCCCTATTTCTCATTAGCTCTGCCTCCTTGGCTATTTACTATATATTTTCTTTGGGAAAGCAAGGCTACCTTATTTGACCACTTTGCTGATAGCCACCATGGGACGTCACTTGTGTCAGGCAAATCAGACCCCAGATCCACTTAATAGCTTTTCAAAGCACATTTTTCTTTGCCCAGAACTCAATACAAAGGATTCCGATGGGGTACCTCGATGACTCAGTAGGAGAACTCTTACCCTTTGACTCTCTTTTTTCTTGCTGTCAAGATGTCTAATGATAAAACTCCTTGAAGATGAAGACAATGCCAATACTGAATCTGAGAGCACATTTCAGGTTAAAGAGTAAAAATTATTTCGAGTCAA
This sequence comes from Mustela erminea, assembly GCF_009829155.1. Classification (NCBI taxonomy): domain Eukaryota; kingdom Metazoa; phylum Chordata; class Mammalia; order Carnivora; family Mustelidae; genus Mustela; species Mustela erminea. The sequence continues at coordinate 72,033,489 of NC_045627.1, forward strand.
TTCTTCTCTTATTTATATTGATTCATAGATCTCCATTTTTATTTACTTAAAATGCAAACTTAAGATAGATTAGAAATTCTTTGCTGAAAGATGGTTCTAGAAGGCATGCCAAATAGACCAAAATTGGGGTTTATATGAAGACTGTTGCTACTTTTGCTGACTGAGTCTCCTCAGTTAGCATATTTGGTTCCAGGTAACAGTTTTCTGCCTCCCAAAAGACTTAGACCTCAGATAATGTCACTACAACAATAAACCATCTTAGACACCTAGCACTCAACGTACAAAGGTGACAAAGCAGTGAGCAGAAATGTAGCAAAGTATAAAATATTCAACACACCTTGTGTTAGCAGTGGTAATGGGAACCAGCAGGACGGGACGCATCCATCAGTTACCAATGTTCACCCCTGAACAATACCTAGGGAGAGATAGATTGTGGGGTCAGAGAAGGTCCATGACTTGAAACATTACAATTTAGCCCCTTGCTCCTTTACTGGCTAGTAACAAAGATGAAAAGAAGAGGAAGATTTATAGGCACAATTCAGGAGTGTTGTTGTTCCTTTTGTATAAAATGTCTGAGTACATAAAGTGAAAAGATCCACAATGTCAAATACCTCTGAGAACCAATGAATCAAAAAACCAAGAAATCTTGTTTGAGAAACTATTATGTCCCTTAAACTGTACTTATGACTATGGGGATACAGGACTCCATTTTCAAATATTGTAGAATTTAGATGATATGACAAGACTAATCTGTATGAAAATATGAGGACACAGTTTGCTACAATAAGGAAGAACAGCCTGAACTTGTCAAAAAAGATGGTGCAACTGGCAAGGGTGTTGGTAGCTGACAAAATCCTGCAAAACAGTTCAATAAATCATCTTGTTTGAATGATGATCATAAAATACAAAATGGCCTGCATCCTGTTAGAAGCCATGTTTCAGAGTGAGGGTTATAACACAGCACAGGACTGTGCAGTCTGAACTGGACTGGACATGAGTAAGAAATTAAGTTGTCAAGGATTATTTTTTTCCTGCAGGAGAGTCTAGCCTATTCTGATTACTGAAAATAATGCTTCCTATTTTTTTAGTTCAAATCTCAGGCCCAGTTCTTATTCTACTGGTTTGAGTCATGTGCCTACCCTCATACTACTCCCCAAGAGACCCAACATTGGAGAAACCAGTTGTTTGCATTATATGTTCCATGGCCTTATCAATATTTTGGTAGATAAATTACTATTTACAACTGCCAAATTCCTAGAACAGTGGGGATAACACATGTCCACAGTCCCTCAGTAGCTACAACAATAACTGCTCCACGAACAAGAGTGTGGTCTCTCACTAACACAAATTCTCTGGATATTTTACAGTTCAGTAGCCACATATTTCCTCAGGAAAAATAATTTTCTGTCATCTACATCACCTTTTAGGTCTTGGAGTTAGCACTATTCAGTTCAGTGGTCCTATTCAAATGGAGAAGCGCTCTAAGTAAATTCCTTATTTTTCACCAACAGTCATCTGGTCTTTTTTTTATTAACTAGTAACGCATTTGTCTATGGGTAAAATTAATTTTTCTTTGAAAATCCTGGAGAATTAGAAAGTTAAACTTCAGAGATTGTGATTGATAGTGTTTTAGTACCTTATCTAACTCATCAGCTTTAGTCCCATTTGGGGGCTAATTTTCATTACAGAAAATATTTTTCCTCTTAGTAAATAGAGCAGAAAATGTTCCTATCCTGATACCACAAGGAAAACCTGAACTAGGCATTTTGCAATGAAATCAGTGACATCTTTTAAAGTGTATGGTTTCTCTCATTTTGAATTTCATATTTCTTTGGAAATTTACTTCTGTAATTGAACATAAACTTAAAGAACAACTTTTGTCATAGCATAGGTTCTTCCTGTGGTCTGCACTGTATTTTCTTTAGGATTTAAATGTTATGAAATGGGAACAATAATGGTGCCCTAAAGAATATGAATATATATGTGTATATGTATATACATGTATGATATGGAAGAGAAGATGTACAGAACTGATGTCCTGATTTGGGACAAAGACAAGAAGTTAGTATTGAAATTGCTCATGCTCCCAAACTTGGAAAAATAGTAAAACAAGAGCCTATGTCTCTCTCATCTCAGTTCACCGCTTTTAATATCATCATCTTTTTTATTCAGTTGGACCAAATTATTTCAAATTTGACCTATGCATGTCCCTTCAAGTCAACTCTTAATCCATTTGACAAGAACCACATCCATGGGTCTCCTATGGAAATAGCTTGATAAAATCTTGAGTCTCAAGAGTAGTAGCATGCACATCTGTTTCCTTACACATCTAACCCAACCATTCCTCCAAATTATATTGCAGGAATCTGAACATAACCCCACATTTCAAACTCATCACCTGCACCAAAATTCCAATTACTGCATCATAACAAGGTGCCACAAGCCTATTATATCTTATTATATATGTTATATTATTATACCTTATGGCCTATAATTTTCAACTAATTTGGAGGTCAGTGTGGCAACCATATAAAGAAAACCCCTGGGGTGCCTGGGTGTCTCAGTTGTTTAAACCTCTGCCTTTGGCCCAGGTCATGATCTCAGGGTCCTGGGATCGAGCCCCGCATTAGGCTCTCTGCTCAGCGGGGAGCCTGCTTCCCCCTCTCTCTCTGCCTGCCTCTCTGCCTACTTGTGATCTCTGTCTGTCAAATAAATAAATAAAATCCTAAAAAAAAAAAAAGAAAGAAAGAAAGAAAGAAAGAAAGAAAGAAAGAAAGAAAGAAAGAAAGAAAAGAAAAGAAAAGAAAAGAAAATCCTTTAGCAAAGTGGTATATATTTGCTGCAGGACCCACAAAGGTGTGTTATCCTGGGACCCCAAAACAATATAATGAGCAAATAAATGCATGTGACTTGGACATGGAAATGATGGCATCAGTACGAGTATCACTCTCCTGGTCCAGCTTCCCACACACATGCTCATTCATATAAAGCTTTGACAAAGATTGTTTGCTTGACTAAACTTTATTCAGGTTCTTAAACCATCCCCTAGGCCCATCTGTACATCTGCTTATAAAATCCAGTTTTAGCAAGAATTGTGCTAAGTTTCTTTAGGAAGAACCCATCCATCTTCAATAACTGACCAAGTTCGCCATCCTCCACTATCCCCTGGGTGATACCTCTCCACTGTGGTCTGTCTTCAGCAAGAATTCTGTTAGTCAGTTTAGCCAGAATTCAACTTACCCCTGATGTATCCTTTTTTTTTTTTTTAAGATTTTATTTATTTATTTGAAAGACAGAGATCAGAAGTAGGCAGAGAGGCAGGCAGAGAGAGAGGAGGAAGCAGGCTCCCTGCTGAGCAGAGAGCCTGATGCAGGGGTTCGATCCCAGGACCCTGAGACCAGGACCTAAGCCGAAGGCAGAAACTTAACCCACTGAGCCACACAGGTGCTCCTGATATTTCCTTTTAAGAAATTTTCATCCCCTGAACTTCACCCTGATCCTTGGCTGTAAATTCCCACTTGCTCATGCTATATTTGGACTTGACCCCAGTTCTATGCTGAGGTTTCATGTCCTCTACTACTGTCATCTTGAATGAAATCTGTTTATACCCCTCTAACTACTGCCCAGCTCTGGTTTTTCTTTAACAGTTTTCTCTGAGGCTCACTAGAAACCACTGTTGAGTACCTAAGTAATTTCATTTTTTGCTGTGTGACTGACATTTACAGAGCTCCTTCACGTATCCACATAAGCTCACACTGCTCAGAATTCAGCCCAAACTGCACATCCATTTCTTTACTATCTGGTGATTTTCCCTTGTTCATCACTTAAAAATAGCAAATGTCCCATTTCATGATTATCCGCATATCACCAAGTCTCAAGTCTAGCCTTCTCTTTTTTTATTTTTGATTTTTTAAAAAAGATTTTATTTTATTTATCTGACAGACAGATCACAAGTAGGCAGAGAGGCAGAGAGAGAGAAGGAAGCAGGCTCCCTGCTGAGCAGAGAGCCCGATGTGGGGCTTGATCCAAGGACCCTGGAATCATGACCTGAGCTGAAGGCAGAGGCTTTAACCCACTGAGCCACCCAGGCGCCCTAGCCTTCTCTTGATACAGAGGAGAAAACACAGGACTCTGAGTAAGCACAGTTCTCCTTACTCTTTAACTAATGATACAAGGTCTTCATTTTTCATTCCTGAAATCTTTTCCCCCTTGACTTTTTAAATTCTCTGCTTCAGAACAGACAAATCCCTATTCAGAAACAACTTAACTTTCATTCAAACATTTCAATTACCAGCTCTCTTTTCATTCTCATTTTTCTTGCTGTGTACAATAAAAGAAACCCCTGCCCTCTGCCAGAGGCAGCCTCTTATAAGGGAACAATGTACTTTGTTTCTTACGGTCTAAATCCAGGTACACAATATTTATACAACATGATTCATCTAAATAAGCCAGCTAATGATATTTTAAGATTCCCACTTCCCAGAGCTGGTTAGCCCCCATTAGGGTAAACTAAAGATGGCCCCAAGAAAACTCGGTCCTCCATTTTTATTATAAAGTTTATATTCCTGAGAGAAGGGACAATATCATCTGTTATTTCATAAATATCTTAAAAGACAAGAAGTTAGGGTGAAAATGTGGGGAAGAAACTGAGTAGAACCAAAAAACACATTTATTGTCTATATTCTATCTATATTTTCCCTTGCTAACTCTCTTCAGTTGCTTTTCTAAAACTTAAGCCTTTTGTTTTCGTGATAATTTGAGAGAACAGTGAATGATAATGTGCTTGGATTTTAGAGATATCTTGAGTGATCCAACAAAAACATAAAAGCAGGAGTAGGAGGTGTGGGTAGAGGAGGATCTTGGAGAAGCTAGTAATTACAGATATATTTGACAGGATAACTGAACAGAAATTCTGAAGAAGTCATTCATTTTTCTGTAGACCCTACAGATCTTTCTGTTTCCTGCTGAGTGTTCACTAGGAACTATGAAGTCTTCTGTTTGGTTTTTTTTTTTTTTTCTGCTACAGCATTAGAGCCTTAAAGTGCCAAGTAGTAAGCTATTACTACGATAAATGGAAAAATTCCTATCTCCCCCGGAGTCCTTCTCTGTTACAGGGAAGGACACCCAAAAAACACTTTTAAGTCCAAAGACCCTGTAGAGCTTCCTTCTGTTTTAACCCCTGGGCTACACTGACTGATAAATAACTCCTTCAGGGGGTTGGTTCAAGAAACAAAGTCGAGCAATGGGCTCCATTTTGCATATAGAATTGTCACTCACCAACAATGGACACTTTCTTCATCACCAGAGGATTCTTCCCTTAGACAGGGTTCTCTGTCAGGGACTGCTTCGGCCCCAAGCAAATAAATCCTGGGCAATCCTGTCACCACTAGGGAGCCATGCATGAATCCCCCTCAAAAATAAGTGTTCTGTCCCCTGCTCTCTACAAACTTTTGGCATTCCCTATTCCCAACCATAAAGCAAAATATCAATTGTATTTTCCCTGCTGTTGTTTCTTTCCATTAAGTCTATCTTTGCTATCCAAATGTGGGGTTCGTTAGTTCAATTAATTAGCAGGGAACAGTAGTGAGGTTAAAGTCTTGAATTAGTTGTCAAATGGTTCAGCCTAGTCTGGCCATGGCCCCGAGGCCCAGGTAATAACATTGATCCAGCCACCGTATTACGGCAAGCCCTAGAGGTAAAAAAAGGGAGGCCAGAAAAGAGACAGCTCCAAGGACACCTGATCTTTTCATGGCAACCTAGAGGAGCCATCTGGCAGCCTCACTGTTTCTACCTTTGAATAGTTTGAAGAGTTTGGGGAAGGACACATTTTCACTGGTGAGACAAGGATTAAACACGCTGGGACCACACAGACTCAAGTGCTCAACCTGGTATTGCTTTGGGAGTTGCCTGGGATTGAGACATTGAAAATGGCCTAGAGGCCAAGGAGGCTGATCAGGGTCTTCAGGGATACATACAATTTAAATAGAAAAGAGGAAGGGAGGGCCTTCAAAAACTTCCACATCTTCAAAAACATACTGATTCAGATTCTGATGTTTGCTTATTAGTAGTAATGATGACTTTCAGAAAGTGTAATTGTAAACCCAAGGAAAACAAGGAGAAAAAGCTTCTACAGGACAGATGTTGCTAAATGTAATTATCCTTTAAGGGCCAAGAACCATGAAATAAGAACCTATCTCTTTCCATGCCATTTGGACACAAAATTATTTCCTCACATTTCCCATCTTCCTACCTAAAATCTAGACCTGAATTCCCCTTCAAACCCAGCACTCCTTTAACACAAGATGAGAGTTAATGTGCTAAGAATTGCAAGTGTGAAGTAAATGCTTTGCTACTTTTAAACCAAATTAGCTTTGTTTAATAAGCATCAAGCCTACAAATCTTTTAACCTTCAATGACCTTAAACACCTTATTCTATAACCCAAGTGCTTGGGCAAAGCTAAGGAAAATCACAGTTTGTTTTCATATCCTCTTGATTTACCAATCCAATAAACTTACTAATAAGTTGCAAGAATAAGTTATTTTTTGGACTAAAACCAGCAACATAATTAGCCTGGGATACCCTTGGGCTCTTAATCACACAGCAGTAAGCTTCAAAAGTGGTGACAATGTTTAACATTTTAACAACTGATGCAGTTTCTGTTGAGGAAGAGAAATCTCTCAATGGACTTCACTTTGACCTGTGTGGGAGAGGAAGGGGAAAGCAAGAACAGAAAACAGTTCTTGTTGTTAGAGAGGAAGATACCCCTAGGTTTATATAATTATAAAAGATACTGACCTTCCTTATTAATTAAGTAATCGATCTTGCTATGTGCATTTATCACAACATAAAGTATGCAGAACTTAATGATTCCTCTTATGCAGGCTTCCATAGTTTATAACAATTTATAATTATTTACTTTAAGAGGGAAGTAGGGATTCTAGAAATAACATTATAAGAAAATGTGTTAAAAAGCAAGAAGACTTTATTCATGATATCAGCTTTGATTTCAAAGCACCAAAATGGACAAGAAGAGAAGCTATGGGTAAAACAGGAACTGATTTTCTCCAATATGCAAAACTGGGACTCCTCAGACAAGCTTGAGAACTAACTGTGACTCATCTCATAAATATTTGGAGGCTTTTTGTGTTTACTATTTAATTTCTTCCTCACAATCTTGGAAGAAATCCTTTTAGAACCCCTGCTATATTTACCTTAGGTTGCCAATTTATTTCCTCTAAAAATAATAGCTATCATTCCCTAAACACCTACCAGACCAGACATGGTGATATGTGCCACCATCCCACGCCACCTCCCACATATTTAATCTCAACACATCACAACCACCGTGAGAGGGTATACTATTATTCTCATTTTACAGATGAGAAACTCAAAGTTTAAAGAGGTTGAATTGCCTTCTGTCTCACAGATGTGAATTGCAGAGCCAGGATACAGAACCTCATTATCTTGAATGTGTTTACAAAATGCCACAGTTTCAATCATGGGTCTAAAGAGTAACATTTAGAACCATTACCCCCCCTTATGCTCATTGCCTTGTAAAATTCTGATTCATGTGAGAACGCCTATCCAAATACCTGACAGAGTACCTACCTGTACTCTGAATTCCTTGAAATCAGATGCCACCTTGTACGCATTTTCTGATTCCTGGCACAAAGCCCTGGGCATCATCATCCAGCAGATCTCTGATGCTGCTTTTACTCTGATTCAAAAGAGCTAATCAGGAAATGGTGGAATCCTCCACTCACTTAGAAAGTCAGTGCTCCTTGTAGAGACACACGCTGAAGGCTCCTTCATGTCAGGCAAATCCCGCACCTCTGAGAAGCCTTTGGAGACCTAGAAATTCTACATCACGAAACAGATCAGTTCTTAAGACTGAGTTGTATAGAATGGAGGAGTTTATTTGGAGGAGGAACCTCATTGGTCCTGTATTCTGTAACTTTGTCATGGCCCCAGACAAGCTTATTTCTTATATGCATGTCTCAGGCTTCCCATAATAATCCACTCTGAGCCAAACAGAGCTCACTGTCTCCTGAATCAGACAAGGATGCCCCGATCTACCAAAATCCTTGCAGTTTACCAACTAAGCCAATAAAAGCTGCTTCTATATTTTCCTATGTTCCCACAGAACTATGTATTCATTTCTTTTGTGGCCCTTGTTATATGGAAATATTTCATTTTCATGTGACTTTCATTAAACAATGAAGTCCTTAAGGTTAAAGACCAGTATTTATTCAATTCTGTAATTTTGCCTTACCAATGAGGATAATATAAGGTGAACATTTGTTAATACAACCGTAACAACAATACTTAATAATCCTTAAACATTGAAGACTCTACTAAGTGCTTTAAGTTTATCTTTTATTTACTACCTACCACATCATTTTAAGATTTTTTTAAAGATTTTTTTTTTAATTTATTTGACAGGGAGAGACAGAGCAAGAGAGGGAACACAAGTAGGGGGAGTGAGAGAGGAAGAAGCAGGCTTCCGAGCAGGGAGCCTGATGTAGGGCTCGATCCCAGCACCCTGGGATCATGACCTGAGCTGAACACAGATGCTTAATGACTGAGCCACCCAGGCATCCCTCATTTTAAGATTATTGTTCTTTTTAATAAAGAAAACTAAGGAAACTGAATTTTCCACCTAAAATGCCCAAATCTTTCATGGCTCCCAGTCCTAACACATACCTGGCACTTAGTCAGTGTTTATAGGCTGATCAGTCAAGCACAAATAAGCAATTACCGCTAGTTGTACTATAAGAATTTATACTATAAGAATTTATACTATAAGTGTTTCTACTACAGGGAGATTTAGCTCACTTTTCATAACTGTATGAGTGGTGGTGATGAAAAAAGATGGATAAATTTTTCTCTCCTGCTCCCCAATTTTTACAGCTTTTCCTACCAGTTTATCTCACCGTTCTCTGTAGTAACTGGTGATGCCAAGATTTGAAACCCCGTTGATGAGTATTTAAGCCCCTCAGCAGTGAACCCTGGGGGCAAAGGTGAGAACAATTACCAAGAGTGAAGTCCGCCTTGTGCGCTCTAGAACTGGAGCTCTATACTTTATTAGCAGTTAAGTGGGCATTTTATATGCTCCAATTTCCTGTACTAATTGTCTGACATAGAGTCAATGCAGACAATCAGAAAGAACTGCAAGTGTAGTATCTTTCACATTACTGGGAAATGTCGCTCCATTATGAGGAAGAGATTTAAGAAACTGCCAATCTTAGAGGACCTGGAAGACTAGATTTTGTTTTGCTCTCATCCTACAGGCTGCAAAAACTATGCATTCTTAGGTTACTAGGTTCAAGAAGTCAAGGCAAGGTCACATTTATGCATAGCAGGTGCCATGAAACATTTGTGAAAATGATAAATGAGGAAGCTACAATACTCTCTTTTGAACACTCTTCAGTTAATCACTGGAACTTGGTTTAATAAATTCTTTCATTTTAATAGTATCAGAAAATTTTCATATCATAAAGAAAGACATGTTGCTTTGTGCTACTAATAAAGAGAGAAATAGAGATCAGGGAAGGCAGGAAGAGAGGAAAGGAGGGTGGGAGGAAGGATTTGGAAGGAAGGAATGAATGAAATCAGTACAACTGTATAGAATATAAATGGAGAAGAACCTGTCTGGTAGCAAGAAACAGCTCAATTTATTATGTTTAATGGCATTGCCACGAAACTCAGCATAACTGACATCCCCTAAAAACAATGCAAGGAGGAAAATATAAGGAAATATGTCTTTAAAATGCATTATTTCCTTTGTCCTAAAAAAATGGAAACCTATGCTTTCCTATGCTTCTGCAGAAAGCCAAAATCAGTTTTTCTGGGAGGGAATATCCCAATTAATCACCATATTTTTTCATATATTATTCCTTTCTGACCCTTCTCACTTGTCCAAACTAATTTTGTCTCACATCTTAAGTGTTAGGGAAGAGCTAGTTTTGAATTTGTATTAGGTTCTGGTCATTCATGGAGAAATTCAAATCATTGGGATAGTGTGGACACTGCCTTACAGAAATATTCAACCTGGTTGTAGAACCAGATACATACATATTAAACAACAAAAGGACAATCCCAAAGCAATTGTCAACAAGCACAAAGTAAGACGCTTCCTACTACTTAATTACATATTTATGCTATCTCTGTAGTTTTGTTCTACCATCCTGTTATTCCATTCAGAATTTACAGAAATTCTTAATGAAATTGCTAAAAATAGCATCCCTCAGAGACACATATGACTTACCTTGATAATGATGATTTCATTGCTTTTCTTATTTTATTTGTGCAGCAGGTGATCATTAAAATTAAGCTCTTGATTAAAATTACCCAGGGTAATTTATCTCAAGCTGCCTTTTCATTTAACAAGTAAAGCGATTCATAAACACTGATAGGGCTAAAGTTTTTACCATGCTTAGTAACTCCTTGGGATAGAAGGTGTTATGTTAGCATAAAATCGCAATAATTAACTAGAATAATCCAACCCCTGGGTATCAACAGACATTCACAGAGTCATCGGCAAATGCAATGAAGAAATTGCCACTATTATGCATTTTTGGTAGAAGTTTTAATTAACAAAGTATGAGCCTAGGCCTTAAATAATTTCTTAATGGAGGGTAAGTCCTCTTCTTATTTAGCATTATTCATCAAAAACACATTCATCAGCAGCAATATTGCATAGTGTAACAAAATTCTCTCATCAAATAAAAGCAGCAGAGATAATCAAACCACAGTTTCAAGAATAATCACAATCAAAGTTTGCTAAATATTCCCAGGACTCCAGTATTGCTTTTATCAAATAGATGGAACACGGTACTATTTGTCCTACTCTCATTATTCTGTGCAGAAGGGTTACCTTGCTCTTCAAAAGAAAGTACTCTAAGCTACTCTACATGGTACTAGGCTAGTTTGGTTGTTGCCAACATATGTTGCCAACCATAATGGAAATCATGCGAAGTTGAGAAAGAGTCAGAGCTACGGTCTGTTGCCTCAAGGACTCCAAAGAACTCATTACCTAGCTTAACACATCTGTAGGCCACTAAAACTTTGACATGGTGACCCAGATGGTCAAAGAGATATAGTTTTATCCAAAATGAACAGTCCCACATATCCTTCGTGGATTTCGCCGTTAGATGATATTTTCAAAAATGACATATTAATTTTAGAAAATTAATTTATTTTACAAAAATATTTTACATTATTTTACAAAAATGACATATTAATTTTAGAAAAGGAGTGGGATCTTGGTCTTCTGCCAATTCGAAAAATAATAATAATAGTTTCAAAAGAGTTGATGACCTAATCCCTCATGTCTTACTGATCTTGACCTTCTAAACAATTGCTGTCCTGTCCATCCTTCCTAGGAAATATACATGTTACACTACAGTTAGAAATACATGAGGTGGAATTTCATTCTTCATGGAAAGCATTAAGCACATCTGCTGTTCAAGTTTTCCATCATATGTACTGATAAGGAAACAAACTGTCACCATACTAGAGATGTTTTAATGTTCTTTAAGCGTATTATCTGCACATTTGATGGTAAGCCATCAATAAGGGCTCTCCACAAGATTTTTTTCTTAGCAGGAAGAAAAGAGAAGTGAATTTGTAATTATGGGAATAGGCACAATGTATTTGAAACATCTAAGGTAGGTATGATTTCATAATGTCAAGTGATAAGGAATATATTGAAATAATTATCTTTCTTATTAATAATTACTATTTCTATAAGGGAAATAGAACAGATGGAGAAATTTATCTGGAGGTTATACTTTCAAAGAGCTGTATTAAAAGCAGTTAGAAAATGACTTCTGAAGTCTGGGTGCAATTGAAGTGGATTTGGCCAGGCCATTTCCATCACAATAGGATTTTTGAAGTGGAATGCAAAGGGGAAAAAAGGGCCCATTACAGACTGATCACCTGATCCAGTCCTAGAGATAATGTGAAATTGTTCCATAAAGTAATGTCTGCATGGCTTTATCCAGAATAGTCTGAAGTGGATAGCCAGAAAAATGCACAGTTCTATTAGCCCTACTCCCTTATTTTTAGCTTGAAAGCCTATTTCCTAATGGCAGTAATGACTAGTCTGCCTACTCATTCATCTTCCATTAAAGATGTAAATGAAAGCAGTATCTTGGGACCGCCATCCACGGGGGAAAGTTGCTTGCAGGTCCTACATAATAAAAAGGTGAGAGCTAAGGTTACATCATGGGCTTTTTTAAAGCCCCAACTCATCTGGCATTTGGTAAAATATGCTTTATCCCAGAGGGAGACTATGAAAATAAAGAAGAGTCTGAAGAACATGGAAGGGAATTGCATGGGCTCTGTCAAGGCGGGTGAGGATACGTTGAATCACACACATACACATCTTCTTGAGTCTCATCTGTGGAAAAGACTACAGATCCTTGAGCAGGAAGGAAACATCTATGTGTTATGTTCTTTCTATAGGATGGCAACCAAATGTCAAATTAATCAGTCTAAGATCCAGGGTCATAAATCATATCCTAACTCTTGCACTACTGCAGGGACAATGAAGTCACAGGAAAAGGAAGACTTAGATGACACCATTTAAAAATACTATGGCCTAATACAGGGTCTCCCATATACCCAGATACTTCAGGACTGGATCAGTGCCAACAATGGTCAAAGCATTTGTCTTGACATATTTATGTTATTTAACATTTGGTGCCATCACCCTGAGGGAAGATCATCTGGGTTGCCTTGATTCCATGGACTTCTTCCTTCCATTCCGTGGACTTCTACTGATTTCATACTCTTGTTTTCTCAGAACTCCGGAAAGTACCACCCTCTGAGTAAGATAAACAGACCCTGCCATGCTCAGGTCTTTAGCAGACACATGAGGGAAAAAAAAAACAAATTTGGGAGGAAAGAGATTCAGACAAATAAATAGGTTAGATAGCATCCATCATAGACATCACTATACACAAATAATCTGTCCTACATTCTGAGCATAAATTGTTTGTATAAAACAAAAATGTGTCTGAATTAGTGTTCTGGTTCAGTAGAGAGAGTACTTAGAAATACAAAAAAAATTGTAGATGCACATATGATAGACCCCATTTGGACTTCTAAAATTAACCAAGGAGGTGTGACTAGGTGGCCCAGTCAATTAAGCATCCAACTCTTGGTTTTGGTTCAGGTTGTAATTTTAGGATCATGAAATTGAGCCTCAAGGAGGGCTCCATGTTCAGCACAGAGTCTGCTTAAGACTCTCTCTTGCAGTCAGGGTACCTGAGTGGTTCAGCTAATTGAGCATCCGTCTCTTGGTTTCAGCTCAGGTCATGATCTCATGGGTTATGGGATCAAGTACCATGTCAAGCTCTGTGCTTAGCGGGGGATCTGCTTGAGATTCTCTCTCTTACTCTCCCTTTGCCCCTCCCTCCACTCTTGCACTTTCTCTCTCAAATAAATATATAAATCTTAAAAAAAAAAAAAAAAAAAAGACTCTCTCCCAGTGTAGCCACTCTGGAAAACAGTATGATGATTCCTCAGAAAGTTAAAAATAGAGCCATCCTACAACCCAGAAATTACATTACTTATCCAGAGGATATATAAATACTGATTTGAAGGCGGACATGCACCTCAATGTTTATAGCAGTAATGTCCACAATAGCCAAAATACGGAAGGAGTCCAGATGTCCACCAACAGATATATTGATAAAGAAGATGTGGTGTATATATATATATAATTTGCATATATTTACATAAAATGGATTTACATATATAAAGTAATATTCGTAATATATATTAGTAATATTAGTAATTAATATTAGTAATATATAAAGTATTTTTATTATATATTAGTAATATATAAAGTCATATTACTCAGCCATCAGAAAGAATGAAATCTTGCTATTTGCAATGATGTGGATGGAACTAGAGGGTATTATGCTAAGTGAGTCAATCAGAGAAAAACAAATACCATATGACTTCATTCATACATGGAATTTAAAAAACGAACACAGGGGAAGGGAAAGAAAAAACAAAATAAGACAAAAACAGAGAGGGAGACAAACCATAAGAGACTCTTAACTCTAGGAAACAAACTGAGGGTTACTAGAGGGGGGGGGATGGGGTAACTGGGTGATGGGCATTAAGGAGGGCACTTGATGAAAGAAGCACTGGTTGTTATATGGAACTGAAACTAATAATACACTATGCATTAGCTAACTTGAATTAAAAAAAAAAAAGTCATCTTCCATCCCTCCCCCTACCCCTGCTCTGCCCTCTCTACCCCCCTCTCAAATAAATAAATAAATAAATAAATCTTTAAAAAGTAAAATACCTGATTAATTTAATTAACTGAGGAGATTTTTAGGGCCAGAGAATAAGGGTAGGAGGCTAGCAAGAAAGGGGTGCTAACCATCATTGCGATCTCTACATTAAACATTAATGTGATCTTATTTGTCCACAAAGCCTCTTGTGAGTGTAACATACAAGCCAGTATCTCTCCAGCTAGATTCTAAACCCTTTGAATTTAAAGGTTGTGTCATTCCCTTTTATATCCACAAACCTAAAACTGTACTTGCACACAGAAGAAATCCATTAAATGTTAGGTAAATGAATAAATATCTAAATACTGAATGAATATAAACAATGCACACCTACCTATTATAGAAACTAAAGAGACAGTCTCCACCAGGAACTCTGTCTTTATTGCTTTCTGCTAAATTATTAGGGCAACAATCACCTGTTCCTGACATTCACTGAAATCAGGCAAGAAAACTGTAAGTTTGTGACGGGAAGAAAAAATACTTCCTGTAGCCTTCAAGGTCTTCCAGCTGGATTAAGAATTAAATTTACATGAGAAAGATGGCGGGGGAGGGGGGGTGACCTGAAGTTTTATTACATGCACACAGAGGCCCAGTAATGAAATTGAGACTTCAAGAAATACCATGGCAAATGGTTTTTACACATTTTAGACAGAGAAAATAAATTTGTGAGGAATTCACAGGATAAAGAAAACAGGTGTTTAGGGGCACCTGGGTGGCTCAGTTGGTTAAGCATCTGCCTTCCACTCAAGTCATGATCCTGGGATCGAGCCCCAGCTTCTCCTTCTGTCTCTGAAGCTCCCCTTACTTGTTGTCTGTCTCTCTCTCTCTCTCAAATAAATAAATTCAAAAAAAAAAAAAAGAAAAAGAAAACAGGTGTTTAGAAGCTTTAATTCGAAGGTGACTCTAAGCAGAACTGAAGCTAAGGTAGTAGATTAGGAAAAAGTAACAACATTTGTATCTACAGTGTTCTTAGCTTTAAAGTCTGATGGGGATAAGGTGATAAGGATGTCTTTTTACTTCTTAGTGCAGGGAAGGTGTTTTTTTTTTTAAAGAATTTATTTATTTGACAGAGAAAGATCACAAGTAGGCAGAGAGGCAGGCAGAGAGAGAGAGGAGAAAGCAGGCTCTCTGCCGAGCAGAGAGTCCGATGTGGGACTCGATCCCAGGACCCTGAGATCACGACCTGAGCCGAAGGCAGTGGCTTAACCCACTGAGCCACCCAGGTGCCCCAGGGAAGGTATTTTTATATAAAAATTTTGTTTCTTGCTTTTAGAGACACAAAGAAGTATCTGAGTATCCTTCTACTAGCTGTTTAAATAACTTTCATTGAAAATAATCAACATGCCAACACGGCACTTTCGGGGACAGCCTGCCTTTGGCCCCTACATACAGAACAAGAAAAAGATAAAAATCATTTAAAGAGAAGTAAATGTCTTTGGGGAAATAACAATGTGTCGATGTAAATTCATCGATTGTAACAAATGTGTCACTGGGGCCCTGGAAGTCAGTAGGGGAAGGTTGTGCATGTTTGTAGACAGAAGGTATATGAAACTCTCTATAATTTTTGTTCAATTTTGCTGTGAAACTATAATTGTTCTAAAAAATAAAGTTTATCAATTTTTTAAAGAATAATATTAGGCTGGAAAGAATGAAAACATTTGACAAACCATAAGAGACTCTTAATCTCACAAAACAAAATGAGGGTTGGGGGGGTTAGGGAGAGGGTGGTTGGGTTAATGACATTGGGGAAGGTATGTGCTATGGTGAATGCTGTGAAGTATAAACCTGGTGATTCACAGACCTGTACCTCTGGGGCTAATAATACATTATATGTCGATTAAAAAATTTTAAAATTTAAAAAAAAAAATGAAAACATGTAGTCCTTAGAAGCAAAACCAGGCATTTTCCTAGGTATTTAGGCATTGCTTTTATCATTTTACATATCTTACCTCTCTGAAAATTTTCTCTGAAAATTCCATGAAGGAAGTCCTGTTACCCATATTTTCATCTCTGTGCTCTTGTCGGATGCCTTTTCCAAGGCATCACAGCTAGTTAGGGAAGAGGTGGGATTTGAACCCAGGCCTCCAGGCTGCTGGGTTTATACTCTCAAACTCTACTCTTTCCTGCCTCACAAGTGCATATGCTGCATCTCCACAGGAGATGAAGCAGACTACAAAAAGCTTTTTCAGTCCCCTATTATATAAATCAGGGGGGGAAAAATCACATGGTTCCAATTCCACTAAAGCTTGGAAAATTAAACACACACACACACACACACACACACACCACATGTAATTCAGAGTTTAATGTCTGTTCTTTCTCAAATCTCATATCTGCTTCAAAACACAGGGACTGCAGGACTTAAATATTATCACAATTTTCCTTTTGTTATTATTCAAAGATTAGAAATTCTTGGACACCACAGAGATAACTTGCTTGTGTTATTTCAAGTTCCTCGTCACAATATTGAATAAAATCCCACAGAATAGGAACCTTAGACAAGTGGAGCAGGTGTTCACAGCGGATGATACAATCAGATTCTACCCTTATCTCAGTGCCTGCAGCCCAAGCCTTTCTACACTCGAAAGGATTTACCAGTCTCCAGAGGGACAACGAAAAGTAAACCTCAGAAAAGAGAGTGCTCACAATGGCAGGAATACCAATGCCCCAGGGTGACTGTAGCAATAAACAGGGATTAGTGCAGCCAAGGCATATGCTACCCGACATTAGAAAGTAATATCCAATGAAAGATGTTGATTGAATTGGCCTCTCCAACAGACAAATGCCCAATCGCATAGCTGATGAAAAAAATTAGCTTGCTACTAAACATTAAACGGATCAATAATCTATTAGCTCTAACCTTGTTAGCAGGCGCTTGCAGTACAATATGTGACCTGCCTTTTTAAACAAGCTGTCTCCAGTGTCTCTCCTGGACTAAAAGAATTTTCTTTTTTCCATATTTGATAACCATATATTTAATATTCCATATTATAGGTTTCCCCCATTATCTAAAAATGGAGCTTCCCTAGGAAAACTTTCTTAAACCTTTCAAAATAGCTTAAAGAGAAGAAGCAATTACCATTACTTCATATGGAAATTTTTTGAGTGCTCCCAAACCCAAAAAATAACTTCTCTTAGGCTTTTCTCATACCTTAGAACACATCCTGCTAATGGATGCACAAAATAAATTGAGATAAAGCACAGAAGCTACACAGTCTGGAGCTCTGGCAGTTTGATGTTGAGATGCTGAGTGTAGCTCCTAGGGAGGGAGTTGGTGGGGCCACTCTTTTGGCTCACAGTACACGGCCTCCGTAAAGGCTTCCTGCAAAACAATCCCTGAATGCTATTTTTGCTTTTCATCTTTTTTTTTTTTTTTTGGTATAAAAGCAAAAATCCTCTTCGGATTTCTTTTGGTTAACAAAAACAGGTAAGCAAGGCGGCAGAACACAAACTTTGGAAAAGCAGCACAAACCTACCAATCAAATTGAATTTTTACCTTTCTCCAAAGGCTGTTCACCTTCAAGGCCTTTCAAGATCATTACATATGTATCATTTTATTCGGATGAAAACAGCATGGCTTTTATTTTATGACCAGAAATCACAGCAGAGAGACAATAGTCAGTGAATCTCCACAGTCATAATGAAATGTTATGAAGCCCTTGGTGACAAATCACATTCACAAAGTCATTGTCTTATCAGCATACGTATTCTCATCCGCATTCACCTATAGGCAAGAGTGAGAAAAGAGTGAGTAAATGACCATGCAGAAAATGTTCTGATGGGGAAATGCAGGGAGAATGAGAATAGGTTGATGGGGTGAGAGTAGTTTTAGGTGAAATCTCCTTATTTATGCAAGTTAAAAGACGGTGTATCTTGTAAAAATTAAAGTGTGTTGGGGAGGATGCTTAATAACCTTGATGGTTTCTTCCTGCTCTCTGTTATTATTTCCCTCCTGTGACAAACTTCAGGACGGAGAGCAACAGCAAGCCCTACGTATGCATGAGAGAGTGGACGGAGCTGCAAGTCGACTAGTCCAGTGATATGACAGCAGTTGCGGACAATGCCTCAAGCTGGTATGTTTCAGCTAGCCCTCTAGAGGCAAATGTTTCCCTTCTACATAAAACTTAGTTCCTGCTACCACCCAAACCTACTCATCAGAGGTTCCCATAATGCCAATCTTAAGAAGGTAGGATAGGGAAGAACAGAAAGTTCTAAAAAGAAGTATATTCCCATGAAACCATCATGATGTAGAAAGAAGCAAATGGCTACAATAAAAGCCAGAAAAAGGGAAGGAACTTCAGACCGGAAATAAGGAAGCATTTAGAATGAAAAAAATATTGAAATGACTGTCCAAGGAGGTTTCATAAGCCCTTTGAGCTAGTTAGCAAATATTACAGGGATATGCAGGCTATCCTTCATATCAGCCAAATGTTTGTGGGACCTTTTAGAAATTAATGGAGAAAAAGAGGAGATTATCATTGGAAATTTAAAGACTCCTGAGTCCACAGAAATCCTCAGGCAACTAGCTTTCAACCAGTACACGTTGGACACCTATCTACTCGAGTGCTATGACACGTACTAAAGATATAAAAATGAAAAGTTGGCACCCCTACTCTCAAGAGTTTAAGTAGTTTGGAGAGGAAGGGTTCAGCTTCTCGAGGAATACAGCCACCTATGGCAAAAAGGTGGGAAAACAATTTCAAATGGTTTAGACAGTCAGTGACAAGGCAACAACAGGATCCAAGAGTCATCAGCATTTCCACAGCATCATGAAAGAAAGGTTGGAAGAGAAGGACATAGTAGATTCTTCCTTTACAAAACCTGTTGGAAAGTTTTGTCTTTCTGAATTTGTGTATTTTCTGTATATGTGTGTGAGCGAGTGTATGTGTGTTGTCATATTTGGAGACTGAGTTAAATCTTTTCAAATGCCAAATTCTTACCTTGTTTTTCCTGTTTATTCAAATGTATGCCATATACCAAATTTCTGTTTATAAAGCAGGCAATATGTGAGTTATTATAAATATGGTATGACTTTTTAATTTGACTTTTTTTGATGTAGAGTAACATTTGACAAATAAATGAAAAATGAACAATAGGTTTTGAAATGAGACAGATCCTGTAATTAACTTCTGTTATTTACTCAATATATAGCCTTGAACAAGTACAATTTCTGTGAATACCCAGTTTCCTCATCTATAAAATGGAGGTAATTAGTCTGAGGAAGAGTAAACAAGGTAGTATAGACAAGTGTGGGCATAGTTTCTGGGGCAGAAAAATCACTCAAATATTGATGATATTGACCACATTTTATTAAGAAATGATTATATTCATTTATATAGGTAGAGACAGAGACAGAAGCATTTTTTCTTTATTCCTCAGAAAATACTACAAAGCAGTAATTATTATTCCATTTTTAAATAAGGAAACCAAAGTTTGTAAGGTTTTGATGACTTTCCCTTTTTAGCCAAATCTGTTTCTGGAAGGACTGAAGTATCGTGTTTGCTTTGGACTTTTTGGAATTGTGGGGGATAGTGTACAGTTTGAGGCTTATATTTTATCTCCACGCGGGGATATTGTTGAATGAGGAAAAGGATGCTAAATGGATGGGGTGCCAAGAAAACATAAACATGAAGTGTCCTGGGTGAAATGGGTTTTGTTAGTAGTTATTTGTAAATTTAAGCCCCAGAAAAGTATGAAAGAAGGATGTTCTCTGATCACAACAAAAATGTAAATAACAAGAATTAAATAATACTTCCAAACTACCCAGGGGTCAAAGAAGAAATCACAAAGGAATTAGAAAGTGTTTTGAATGAAATGATAGTGAAAACCCAATTATCAAAATTCATGGGTTGTAACTCATGCCATGGTTAGAAAGAAATGTACAGCTGTAATGTTCATATTAGAAAAGAAGAAACTTCTAAAGTCAATGTTCTGATATCTCACCTTAAAAAGCTAAGAAGAAGACGAGCAAATTAAGTCAAAAGTTAAGAGAAGTCAATAAAGATAAGAGTGAAATCAATAAAATGAAAAACGGAGAAAATCGATGAATCCAAACGCTGGTTCTTTTAAAAGACCAAAAAGCTGATAAATTTCTAAGTAAACTGATTTTTAAAAAGCGGGGCAACATGGGGTTTTGGGGGGTAGGAAAGGAATAAATGATACAAGATGGGATCAGGAGGGAGACAAACCATAAGAGACTCTTAATCTCACAAAACAAACTGAGGGTTGCTGGGGGGAGGGGGGTTGGGAGAAGGGGGTGGGGTTATGGACATTGGGGAGGGTATGTGCTATGGTGAGTGCTGTGAAGTGTGTAAACCTGGCGATTCACAGACCTGTACCCCTGGGGCCAATAATACATTATACATTAATAAAAAATTTAAAAAATATTTTTAAAAAGGAGGGAGGAACAAGTCATCAGGATCAGGAATGAAAGGAGGATATCACTATAGATCCTACAGGTAATGTGAACAAATTTTCTTACTAATTTGACAACTTAGATGAAATGGAAAATTCCTTGAACTACACAAATTACAAAAAAAAAAAAAACCACAAAACAAAGTAGCAAATGTTAATAGCCCTAGCACTATTCAATAATTTGATTCATTCCAATTTTAGTATATGTGCTGCCGAAGCGAGCATAGGTTAAAAAGTTTTCCACTAAGAAAATCCAAGCCCAAATAGCTTCACTGATAAATTCATTTACATAAAAACAAAACCAAAACAACAGGAATCGATTAGTGATACCTTATACATAGTAGGCAAAATCATTTAACTTCTCTGGGTCTCAGTTCCTTCTTGTGGAAATAGGAATTTCTATACCAAA
The DNA here is from genome assembly GCF_009829155.1 of Mustela erminea. NCBI lineage: Eukaryota > Metazoa > Chordata > Mammalia > Carnivora > Mustelidae > Mustela > Mustela erminea. Next base: position 72,054,628 of record NC_045627.1, read on the forward strand.
ACCTCATAAGCTTGCAAACGGATTAACTATGATAACTGATTTATAGGCTTTAGCACAGTGCTTGTCATATTAAAGTATTTAGTAAGTGCTAATCATTATTAACTTTTATTATTTCATCTCCTATCATATGATAGTCATCTAATTATGCTAAATTCACCAAATTTTTCTTTTTTCTTCCCTTGAAACCATTGCTCTCAAATCTTATAACCAAATATGGAAAAACGATGAATTGGGGAAACTATAAAGACAAGTTTAGATGCAGAATAAAACAAAGCCAAATAAACAAGCGAAAGCTTTCAATATCCCTTGTTTAAAAAGAAAAGCAAGAATCAGAGGAACATTTGTTATAAAACTGTTACTGACAGTTACTACCCATCTAAAACTGCCAACTATAGATTCAGTTCTGCTTTATTTCTAAGATAAATCAGACTTAGAGCAGAAAAGTCTTGTGTATTTTTATCCTTACCTTTTACTCTCCTGCTCTAGACCAGTGGACCCTTAACTAAGACCAGACCATTCCTTTTTTTTTTTTAAGATTTTATTTATTTATTTGACAGAGATCACAAGTAGGTAGAGAGGCAGGCAGAGAGAGAGGGAGAGGCAGGCTCCAGGCGAAGCAGAGAGCCCGATGCGGGGCTGGATCCTGGGATCATGACCCAAGCAGAAGGCAGAGGCTTTAACCCACTGAGCCACCCAGGTGCCCCAGACAAGACCATTCTTACTGGGATTTCCAGAGAGGTAAGATTCCGTATTGCCTGTTAGACACCACCGTCTCCACTCCTATTCCTTGTTATTCTGATACTATTGAATGACTTCTGGTTTCTCAGCTCTACCCCATTCCTCTTCTCTCCTCAGCAATACTTTCTGTCACAGCTCTACCCCAGTACTTCCAGTTTATAAAACACGGCACCTGCATTTGTCCTTTCAAAAATTATACCCAGGCACTGTCCTCAGAACTGATGCACAGCTTTCTTGTTGCAGTCCTGTAAAGCAGCGCGGAATGACTCAGAACAAACGTGGCCGTCCTCCAAATGGAATATCTAAACAAGTGTGCTCTGCAGACTGATTATTTTTAAAATGTCTCCACCACCTAGACACAGATGAACAAATGTTCTCGGCCTCTTATTGAAATCTTTGGTGAGTCTGCCAGAATGTAATTGTGGTGTTTTTAAGTGCATTTGACAGAGCTGAGTTGATTTTTAATTTTATCTGTCAAAAAAAAAATCAATCAAAAAATGTTTTTTATGAACCCATTTGTTAAATGTTCCACACTGTACTGGAAGCTCCAGGGAATCAAAGAGAAGAGTAAACCACAGTTTATGGCTTCAAAGACTTTACAATCCAGTTGTGGATACACACACACACACACACACACACACACACACACACCATTCATAAAACAAGAGTACACAGTAAAAAAATGAAAAATTAATAATGATAATCTCCACCTATTGAGGTCCTACAGGACTGAGCACTTTACAAAGGAGTTTTTGCAGCCTTGCCACAATTCTGTAAGTTCTGTCTTATGTTTTCCCCATTTTCACAGTTAGAAAAACAGGTAGAACCAAGTCTATCCAATACCAAAGTTCATGTTCCTTCCACTAAAAAAAAAAAGGGGGGGCATAAAATAAATGCAAAATCTTGGGTTCCTCTTCAGATTCTTATTCAGTTGAAGTCTGGCCTTTGATACCTTTTACTTTAGGATGTCAGGTGATCCACTGTACAGCCAAGGAGGAGAACTTAACTAAAACAATAGTCACTATATTACTCATATACACAATACATAATATGCAAAAAATACAGGTATTAAGAAAGTTCAGTAGATGATAATTCCTAGCAGGAAACCTAGAGTGAAACAACTTGCTCTACAACAGATACTTCCCAGTTATGTATACTTTAATGTTAATCAACTTTTCCCAAAGTCATGCCATAACCTATGTCTTTATATGTGTATATATATATATATAGTAATATATATATTACTATATATATTCTGATATAATATATAAGAGCTTGCAAAAGTACCATTCACAAGTACCATTTCTTTTTAAGCATCATAAGAATTAGGGAATAAGTAGGGATAGTTACTTTATTCATTTATTTCCTACTGGGAAAACCAAAAGCCAAACTTACTGCAGGTAGCACAGCTAACCAGTGACCAAACACTGTGCTCATTTCATTATTTCTCTCTGACTGGCCCAATCGAATATCCCTCCAGCTCAATGACACTGAGGACTGGCTACATTATCTGTGCAACCCAAAGCAAAATGAAAATTCAGAGCTTGTTCAAAACGTGTCCAGAATTTCAAGACAGCAACTGCAGAGTCTTAAGCCAAGTACTGAGCCCTTCTAAGTAACTGCACAGGTGCATGCCCGTAAAGCTGGCCCAATGACACCACTGCAAATTAAACCGTAAAATCAATAATTCAAAGAGCTACTAATTGAACAAGGCAAAGGGTATGGATGCATTAAAAATAATCACTTCTCCAGAAAGCACTGCAAAAGTACCTGTGACAGATGCAATCCAAGCTGTGTGATCATAATCATCCTCCTCTAAGTAAATTATTCAGATTAGGAAATGCATGCCCATCAGCTTTTGGTGAAATAAGATATAAGCATTTCTTCCCAAGTTACTGACTGAACACATTAATATGTACTTTTCTTCCCAAGTTACTGACTGAACACATTAATATGTACTTTCCCAAATGTAATGAATTGATATGCTTGAGACCAGGACAAGGTGAAGGCATCCGAAAGTTCATTCAAGAGCAGGAAAACCATCAAATTAACTTGTAGCTTTCAGCAGACCCACCGTATTTGGCCTATGCATCCCGCATGTCATTTCAGAATAAACAGCTGCAGAAAGGGAGCTACACAGATGATTTCACCACAGAGTAAGAGTTGAAATAAACACTTGACGGTGCTAGCAATGACTAGAAGATGTTCTCAGGGGGACTGGGATAGGTGGTTTGAATTCTGAGAGTAACATGATCTTCTGGAATGTAGAAAACCCCACTGCTGTCAGTAACTTCTGTAGAATCCCTCAACACTGTAAAACTAATTGGGTTGAGAGCCAGCTCCATTCCTTGTGAAGGAACAGTGAGGAACCGGCACATTCACCTTCTTGTCTCTAATCCGTACTTCAATCTTACCAGAAAATCTCTGAAAACTGGAAATCCCGTCAAGAAAACTCCAGACCAATTTTTCAACCAGGAAATGTGTAATTTGGGAAGTGGAGGAGGGAAGGAAAGTTCCTAAATGAATAAAATGTGTCTTTTTTCATTAAAAATAAGATAAACGTGATCTAGGGGAAAAAAAAGAAAAAGCATTTAAACGTATGAAATATGAACAAGGGAAAAGTTACAGAAATGTATGTTTTATTCCTCAAAACAAACATCTACAGATTATAATTTCTTATTGCGCAGTAATCATCCACACCATTTGGTAGTGAATATAAAGATTTCCTCTTCTGGAGTTAAACCAACTATTATTCCAACACCAATATGAGTGAGCTTGATTATGGATATTAGGTTCTTTTGATCTCTAAGTACTAAAACTAACTTAAGTAAATATGAAATGACATCAGTGCATACCACTAAATCCAAGAAATAGTCGTATAACCAGGTCATAGGAGCAGGGTGGGAGTGGGGGAGACCAGGACAGCTCCAGGGACCTCTAATGGACTTGGTGGATCTTTCTTCTTGGTCTCTACCATCACAACAACTTGTTTCTGCTGAAAGATTCAGTGGAGTTCACATAGAGAATATATCCACACTCAGAACTCTTTTAATGCAGGTGTGTGTAAAGTTAAATGCATTTTATTGATAAGTATCACCTGCAGCTCACACATCCAAAAGTACTAAAAGGTTCACAAATACCCAAAAGATGTGGACTGTGAATGGTAGTTCTAGGACAGGAGAGTGCCATTTTCAGGCTCTTTCCACTTGCCCTCCTTACAATGGACAAGAAATACATTTGAGTCATTAAAGACAAAAAGAACTTTTGTACCATGTGCATGCTTAAAAAGAACAAGTGTTTCCTTAAAGATTATTACAGGGAACTAGCACAGCATAGTTTTGGATTTCCTGAGATGTAGCTGGGTTCAAATCTGAAATGACCCATTCCCTAGCCAGCTGTTTGAGACTAGGAAAGGTATAAACTATTCATGAATTTTAGTTTTTAAATAACACCATTTTTCTCTGAATATTAAGATAATGCAAAGACTTTCTGGAGATGTGAAAAATACAGGAAGTTTCAAGCCAATACACTGTCTAATTGTTCTATAATCTCCCCCTGAGCCTAAGAGTTAAAATCACAATAGAATTCTTATAAATTTCTAATCTATGCATATGTGAACATATATATATATATTCCCCACCATCACTGCTTTAGCTGCATCCCCCAAATTTTGAAGTTTTGTTTCATTTTCATTCAGCTAAAACTATTTTTCCCGGCAATTGTTTCCTAGACCCATTAATAATTCAGAAGGGTATTACTTAATTCAAATTTTCAGGGATTTCTAAGATAACCTTCCTGTTACTGGTTTCTAATTTACTTCTGTTGTGGTCACAGAACATTCTCTGTATGACGTCAGTCTTCATAATTTACTGAAAAATGTTTTATGGCTCAGCATGGGGTCATCTTCAATGATCCATGAACACTTGAAAAGATTGCTTTCTATGCTTATAAAGTTCCGTGTTCTATAAACATCAATTAGTTTGGGTTGGTTAATAGTGCTGTTCAGTTTTTTATATTATTACTGTTCTCCTGTAGCAATTATTAAACCAGATTTTAAATTAATATTTTGAAATCTCCAATCATAATTATAGGTTAATCTAGTTCTCCTTTAATTAACGTCAAACTTTGCCTTATGCATTTTCAATCTGTGTTATTAGGCATGCACATGTGGCTTTCTCATGCTTTGTTCACAAATTAACCCTTTTGTCTTTATGAAATTTTCCACATTGTCCCTGGAATATGTGTGAAGACGACTGGTGTGGTGAAGATGATTCTTTTCTGATATTATGCAGTTACTCTAGCTCTCTCAAGATTGCTCATTGTATTAGATGTTTTTAATATATTTTCAGTCCTTCTCATTAAACCTATCTTTATCTTTTAATTTAAGTGTTCCTTGTAAATTCAGTATAACTAGATCTTTGTTTTAAAGCCAGTTTTAGGGGTGCCTGGGTGGCTCAGTGGTTTAAGCGACTGCTCAGGGGGAGCCTGCTTCTCCCTTTCCCTCTGTTGCTCTGCCTGCTTGTGTCACTCGCTCTCTGTGTCAAATAAATAAATAAAATCTTAAAAAAATAAAAAGTCAAAGAAAATTAAAAAACAAAGCCAGCCTACAATCTCCACTTTTAATTGTGTATTTAGATCATTTAGTTATCAACATTGTTATGTGTAAACCTATCGTCTTTGCTCTTTATTTTCTGTACATTGAACCTTTTCTTTGTCCCTTTATTCCTGCCTTCTTTTGGACTAATAAACTATTATATTCCTTTCTAGATCCACTTTGACTCCTTAATTATACATCCTTGTTTCATTCTGTCAGTGGTTGCTCTGTGGTTAAAATATGTATCTTTAACATATCTCAGTTGTCTTCAAATAATATAGCCCTTTATGTATGACCTAAGAGCCTTAGAACAATATCCATAGTCTTTCCTGTGTTGTTAGACATTTTAACAAGAACTTAATACAAGACATATTCTCCTCAGTTTTGTACCCAGTCCCTTTCCTATAAACAGTATGTGAAAAGTACCAATTTTCAACATCCTAACCAACCCCTTGGAATTGTCACATTTAAAATTTGTGCCAATATGATATTTATGAAATAATTCATCATCGTTATTTTACTTTGCATTTCCCAAATTCCTAAAATTCTTGAGGCTTGGCATCTTTTCATTACTTTGTTGACCATTGTATTTCCTTTCTGATGATGAAAAGTTTATATATATTATACATATTTCCATGGAGCTGTCTCTTTCTTGTTGATTTTTGAGAGTTTTTATTTAATAAAGGAGATATTTATCCTCTATTTTATTCATTACAAACATTCTCCTTGTCTTTACCTTTTGACTTTGCTTTCTGCATTTTTAGATAGACAGGGGTTTATTCTTCTAAATATTTAAAAATTTGCTTTTCACATCTAGGCCCTTAATCATTTAAGGTAAAAAGTTAAAAAAGTAAACCCTGTATTACCTTTTGTTCGGCTTTTTATGCAGCCTACACACAAACACATTCAAATACTGCATCCCCTTTTACCTCAATCCTGACTTTTTTATAGTTCAGCTTATAAAGTTTTCCTTGACTACTCCAGCCCTCAATGGCTTTCCCTTCCCAATTTCCTAAGACATTTATTACTGAGCTTTGCTCTTAATTGATGCCTATGTATGGCTGAGAGTTGGGAGGTTGGGCAATATTCAGGCAGATAATCTTAATGAATCAAGAGGGCCAGAAATGAAGACTATAAACAGAATGGAGAATGGAATAGTACAAGTCTTGTCTCAGGGGGAGTTGCTACTCAGCCCTGCCAATTATTTCTATGAGGTACATTAGGTCAACATGGCCAGATCTCTCTCTCTCTCTCTCATTCTCTCTTCTTTTTCCAATAGAACTTTATGTGAGTATTCTGATATTTAAATATTGCCAACTCATGTCAAGATATTTTTAAAGCATTACGTATGTGTATTTCCGGGGTGGATCATTATCTCCTGGTCAGATTCAGTCATCCCACTACCAATCTCTAAGCTCTGGTTTGACTGTTTCTTATTAGCTGACCAGTTTAATAAACTCTTCAACTCAATCATAAACCTCTTGGTGTAGGAACACCTACTTTGTAACCACCACAGAGGCTGTCACAGGAAGAAGCTGATGATCATTGTTCTGTAAACTCCTGATTGTTGATTGATGGGAGACATCATTTGCACACCCTGTGCCAAAGTCCTGTCCACACTGAGACCTAGGGAGAGGACTGGAGCAGATCCCACAACAAGGCACTACGATCAAGATGCCTACCCCTCCAGTGACTGTCATTCCAGTGAGGCATGCTTAGAAAATAGATCTTCCCAAAACCAGGTCATTTCTTCCCGGGGCTGGGATTCCAGGACACATTCTGGACCCTCTGCCAGCATAAATTCAAGAATGTTTAGGTACCAGTGCTCTAAGTAGGACAAAGAGCAGATGCCCAGTTCCTAGAGGAGTGGAAAGAAGTAGAAAAATGCTTCCAGCCTCTTCATCTTTTAGGAGAATAAAATCCTGCTTCTGAGCAAAGTTGTGCATGACCATGGCTGTTAATGTGTAGTTCTGGGTCCTTACTCTGAGAATCACCAACCTCAAGGTAGCAGGCTCACTTACAGCCTGAGGAATGAACCAGAGGTCCATCTGCATAGTGAAGGTAGGCATTCACCAGGAACCAGACACTCAGAGTCACAGCTTCAGTTATCCCTGAGCCTTAGGTGAGGTGCTTGGCCTCTCTGATTCTCTGTCTCCTCACCTTTAAAATAAGAACATTCAAATTACAACTCCCTCTTAGAGAAGCAATGTTGGGGTGGTACGGAGCACTGACTCAAGTAAGACAAGAATTTTACCCTACTAGTTAAGTGACCCAGAGAAAGTTACTCAACTGAGCTCCCTGTGCCTGAGTTTCCACACCTACAAAATGAGAATATATAGAATTTATCCCACGGGGTTCCTTTGGAGACCAAATGACATTATGCTTGTAAAACTCACTACAAATGACAGGATCAAGTTCATGGATGTGTGAGAAACTGGAGACTGTAAGGCATCATTATTATAGGATCTTTTGTTCCACTCTCCAGAACAAAAAGACCCCCCAAAGTGGTCATTCCATTGTTACTGTGTTGTTGTTATTGTTATTACTTCCCTAAGACTGCAGAGTCACGTGAAGAAAAACTTCTTAGTAGGATCTATTTCTGTTGAAAGCTAATATGTTCCCTCCTCTGAGGCTACACAACTTTCACCCACCATGCCTCATGTCCACCTGGAAACAAGCCCAGGCAAAAGCACTCTGTGACTAGGAAGCAAATCCTCAATGGTGCTTCCAAATACTACACAAAGAAGTCCTAAAAGTTACTCAAGCCTATCTCTGAGCATATGTCTCTTTGTCCCACGGCGTCTGAATGCGCCTCCATGTACCTCTCCACATCTCTGTAAACAGCTTTCTAAGGAGATTCCAAAAAGGCTCCCTTTGCTCAAGATTCAGCTGCACTCACCTTCAGAGCACGGTGCCTTCTGATTTAACATCCTGCCTGACCAAGGGTCTGTGGAGGGACATGCTATTCCTACTTGCAACTCCTGCCTCTAGAGAGGTTCTAGAATCTGAAGGTCTTCCACCCAGGCAGACAGACTCATACTTAGAGAAGAAAAAGTAAATTCTCAGATGGTCTCTGGAAAGCATTACTGCATGCGGCGAGTGCCTGGCACTCAGTAAGTACCCATGGAATACGTATTCAATGAATGAATTGCTTTTTAGCAACCTGAGCAGGCAATCCAGAGGGGGCTCTCACCTGTTAAAGGAAGCACATGAAGATACTTGTAGAGCCCACCGACTTTCTCACAGGGGAACCCTCCTGGGCAAAGCAATACTCATGGAAAACATAGAGGTAAGTGATATGCTCATGTTCCCAGTGAAGAAAATATACAACACACCAAGTGCCCTGAGCCTCTTTTAAGGAAAGATTAATATTTAAAGATAATGGGGGTTGGATGCCTGGAGAAGCTAAAAACAGGAAAGATGGAAGCCTCCCAGAATTTTATTTTAATTAGGCTCCACATTGGTCTTGAACTCATGACCCTGAGACCAAGACCTGAGCTGAGATCAAGAGCCAGATGCTTAACTGACTGAGCTACCCAGGTGCCCCATGAGCCTCCCAGGATTTTGGAGCAGGGATTGGCCCTGGAGACTGTGCAGTCTAACCTGCTTATTCTGCAGATGAAAAGCTGGTGCCCAGAGAGACATAGAGGATGCATCTAGTCCCTCAACTGACCAGTGATAAATTGGGGTCAAGAACCTCAGCTCTAGTCCTCACCATCCCTCTACCACCCCTTCCATGTTCAGAGGCTCTTAACCTCCTTCTCGAATGGCTTTGAGCAAAGCAAAGACGAGCTGGTCAATTTCACAAACCGGTGCATGAACATTTATAGCCCTGGGGATTCTGCTTCCTCAATTCACCCGAACCTTTTACTAGAATGACTAAAACTTCCTTTCCTTTGGGAATCGAGAAGAAACCCTCCCTTTCCACCCAGGCCCACTATTTAGCGCATGGCTGAAATGGTCACAAGCTTTATGCAAACCTGATTGTTAGCAAGAAGAGTTTGACATCACCTCGTTTTTACTTACCCTTTGGCTCAGGGTAATGAACTCCTGGTGATGTAGCAGGGGAGCATCAGAAGCCTGCACTTTCTGATGAAATCAAATCTCTTCCTGAGAATTTGGAAACAGAAAAAAAATACATATATAACAAACAGTGTCTTCAGTAGGGTGCCCCCCAAAATGTCCCAGGAGAAATCCTAAGGTGTATGCAGCATGTGTTTTTATAAATCAGTCATCATTTAAAGTTGTTCGAGCAAACTGCCAAATTGATCTTGCTATCAAGATGATTGAACAGCCTTTTTCATCTGACCCAGAATCCCAGTGATCTCTTACACACCGTACTCTCTCCGCCCCACCCTCTCCTCTACAGACATTTGCAACTGCCTCTCTTAAAAGCAACAGGCTGCCACCCCCTGGCAAGAAATCAGCCTTGCGAATCCACAAGCAGGATCGCAAGACCCTTCGGATGAAGGGGGAAAAATGCCAGGTTTAAACTTGTTGGTTCTTCAAAGTGCTCCTCAGAAAGTGACCATTAGAGAAACGTTACAAGGATTTAGCTTGCTAGGGCACAAAAAGAAAATATATAAGAAAAAAAAAAAAACATCAAAGCAAAATCTGTAAGAGAAAGAATTTTTCCTTGCTGATTCTGCCACTTTAAGCTCAGCCCTTATGGGCACAGCAAGCTTTCTTCTTCATTTCCTTTTTCCCAAGAATAAAAAAAAAAAAAAAAAAAAAAAAAAACCCTCGGGATTGAAAGACTTTACTACACCTCTTTTGAATCTCCCACTCAGACATTAGGACTTCATCAAGTTGCCAGTTTGCTCAAATAGGTGCAATGATTTTGGACGTGTAACCCTCCTGCAAAGCCCATCCCATATTCATATAGGTCTCCTTAACATTCCTGCCTGGTGAACAGAAAAACTCGGTGGCAATCCCAACTAGCAACCAAAATAAAGGAACAATGTTATTCTCACTAGTAATCACAGAAATGAACATTAAAACATGAAGGTGCTGTTATTCACCCAGGAGGAGAGTAGAAATATTTGTCATTGATAATATCTCCCATATAAATAAAGATGCAGTAAAATTAGCACTTACTTACACATATACTGCTAGCAGCAAGACAAATTGTTACCACTTTTTAGGAAACCACTTTAGGAAAGTCATATACGGAGTTCACACTCTTTGACCCAGTGGACACGTTTCTTGGAATATTCATCAAAAAAATAATGCAAGGGAAAGAGAAGTTATCCACATAAATACGTCCACAGCAGGTTTGTTTTGAAATGACCTACTTTTCTAACAGGTCAGAGATATGTAACATTAAAGAATTCACTTACAGTATAATGTTAGACTTTAAAAGCATGATGCTGTAAACAACCAGAATTTTCCTTATCAGCTCTAGAGACCCTCTCTTGTTAGTTTCACCCCAGTAAGGATACACTTGGGTAATTTCCTGGGACCAAGAAAACCAGGGTGGGGGCCACGTGGCCAGGAATGTGATACGTGAATCCCAGGAAGATACAGTGGCTGCTGTTACCCAGGCCCAAACACCCCATCCTGCAGGGCTGGCAGCCTCAGCACCAGAACCTAGAGTCACAAACTGCAATGCCTCCCCACCTGGGCACAGCCCCCATCCTCACCCCCCCAAAATCCCCCAACGCCCATGCTCTGTCTCTGCATCTTCCCAACCACTGCTTTCGGGTCAGGTCTGAGGTGGTATATGGGTGACTGTGAGCTCCAGGGAATGCTGGGAAAGTGAGGCCCTGGTATTTGCAGATGTGACCGTGGTTAGAGGGTCCCCACCAAAGATTTTTTCCAAAAAGGATTTAACACTGCACGATCAGAAAGTAATGAAAATGGCCCACCAGAAACAAAATATATATATAATATTATGATCATAACCAGTAAAAATTATTAACTCTGGGGAAGGACTGAAAGAGACTAGATTCACACATAGAAGCTTGGGTGATTTTTTTTTTCTTTTTTCCTAATGTTTAAATTCCTAAATCAAATATCCTATTAAAATGCAAAGCATATGTGATGACTTTTGGAGAGTAGCCATAACAAATTACCACAAACTGGGTGGCTTAAAACAGCAGAAACTTACTCTCTCACAGGTTGGAGGCCAGAAGCTGGAAACTGAGTTGCCAGAGGGAGGGGCCACACTCCCTCTGAATGGCCCAGGGAAGAATCCTTCCTTGCCTTTTCCAAGCTTCTGCTGCTTGCTGGCAATCTTTGACATCCCTTGGCTTGCTGCTAAACCACTTCAATCTCTGCTTCTGTTGCCACATGGCCTTCTGCCCTCTGTGTCTGTTTAAATGACCCTCCAATCTGATATGACTTATCTTAACTTGGTTATGTCTGCAAAGACTCTATTTCTAAATAATGTGCCCTTCACAGGTTCCAGGCAAACATAAACTTTAGGGGTTACATTATTCAACCCCATGCAATATTTTAGACATGTCTTTCTTTTACTGAAGCCGTAACCAAGCTCCTCTCGTCAGGGATTGGGCCTTTCCTTCTTTGAAACCCAAACATGCTTTCCATTGCATCGTCTAACGTTGGGCTCAATACATGCTGACACAGATTAAACGCGTGATGAGTAGGAGAGACAAGGAATAGATCAGGCATGGAGGAAAATGCCTAGATTCAAAAGAAATAAACAAATGAATCATTCGATATGGAGCTAATTTAAAAATCTTCCACAACCTCAGAAATAATTTCTTCAATCTCTTCAATATCAGTATCATCATCATCTATTAAAGGATCTGACAAAAATCACATCTGCATGTCCTTTTCATCAGTATCACCGTAAGGACTGCCTCCTAAATAGAACCATAACAACAACAAAATAAATAATCCACTACCTTGAGCTAAAGCCCCTCAACTCAAATTTAAGGTAACAGTAAGAAAAGCCATAAAACAGAGAATTTCACTGATAGGTAATCTTTACGTTTTGAAAAGACAGACGGATAAATGGGTGAGTATGGTGAGACCACAGGTTAGGCAAGGTAAACAGTCTAGGAGTGTTGAGTGGGTCGGGAAGATATGTATGTAGATGAATAGATACGCAGTGCAGATTAGCAGAATAGTAGATAATATTTACCTGTAGCCTATCTGCATTTCCCATTTTCCATTTTCCAAGTTTCTTAAACTCCCAGAGGACAATACTCTGGGAAAAAGCAGAAAATAGGAAAGGGCTACGCTGTGACAGGTTGGGCTTTGGGAATCTGAGCACAGATTAAATTTATTAGAAGGTAGGAAGGAGAAGAGTAGCCACGTGGCACCACCAGTCCATAAATTCAAAGCATTTCAAGCAGCACACCCTTACCACCCAGGATGTTCCGTTCTTCATTCTCAGAACCCTTCATCACCCAACACTGTATGGGCCCTTTGATTTCTCATAGTCGTTCCCTTACCCCCACTTCAGGAAAACTGAAATCCAGCTCCTGGGAGCCCTCTTGCCTAGCTGTTTGGGAACAGACATGCGCCCCAAAGAGCAAAAAGGGCAGACCTCTATCAATTCAAAGGCTCAGAGGCTCTGAGTTGCTTCATGTTCGCTACTATAATCCTATTTGAAATGCTCCCAGTAGCTCACAGTTGAACCCAAGAGTAATTACTTTTGTACGGTGAATAACAGTCCTAATCTATTACTGTGCACAACAGTGTGTGCCTATTTTGTTGAATAAACATAAGCTCACCTCAGATGCCACTGAGGAACATGGAGATATTTCCACAGAGGCTCGTGTCCTGCATGACTGCATCAGGAGAAAGAAAAGGTAATTCAAAATAGGCCAACATATTAGTTTTGCAATCTATAAAAAGTTATCAACATGCTCAGAAGCGTTCAAAACGCTCAAAGATAGGTCTTTGCTTCTCTTGAGCTACTTAAAATCTCAAGAGCCAACACTAGAGAGAGAAAATAAGATGAAGACATATATCAGGAACAAAATATGTGTCTATTAGGATGTATTCAACAGGCAGTTAATTTTTAAAAAACTTATGAACAGGGGCTTAAATAATAGAGACATTTGTGTTTACATGAACAGGAGTTTGAAGACAGGAGATTCAGGGCAGCAACCCAGTATCATCTTCAAAAACATACATACTTTGTGTCGTCTCTTCTGCCACACTCAGAGTATTGGCTTTTCATTCTTAGGTTTGAGCCTTCGCCTTTGCAAGATGGTGGCCAAAGTTCCAAGTTCATGCAAGGCAAAAGACAATAAAACCATCTAAGGACCTAAACAAATGTTTCTAGTCTTGAGGTCAACGAAGGGATAATTCCGTTACTTCTGTAAATATTTCCCAGGATATTCATGGACACTTTCCTCCCATCCCCCACTTCAATTAATAAGAGTGAAGAATTTAACCATGCAGAGGCAAAACTGAAAATAAAACCAGTTTGCATTACAGTGCAGCAAAAATAACATTACTTAGTGAGTGTGGGAATTTATCCATAGAAAAAAATGCTAACGCAAAAAAATAGATGTGCCCCCATGTTCACTGCAACATTATTTATAAGAGCCAAGACATGGAAATAAACCAAGGGTCCACTAATGGCTGCATGGATAAAGAAAAATATGGTATATATGTGTACAAGGGAATATTATTCAGCCATAAAAAGAATAAAATATTGCCATTTGCCACAACATAGATAGACCTTGAGAGCATCATGCTAAGCAAAACAAGTCAGACAGAGAAAGGCAGGTATTATATTTCATTTATATAAACAAAGGAAAGAAAAAGAAAGAGAGACAGAAAGAAAGATCATAGATATACAGGACATATTGGTTGCTAGATGTTGAGCGACCAAAACGGGCAAAGGGGGTCAAAAGGTACAAATTTCCAGTTAATAAATAAATGTCGTGAGGATATAATGTACTGCATGGTGACTATAGTTAATAATATTTTATTGCATATCTGGAAGTTGCTAAGAAAATGGATCTTAAAATTTCTCATCACAAGAAAAATGATTTGTAACTATGTATGGTGGCAGATGTTAACTAGATTTGTTTTGATGATCATTTCACAATGTATACAAAGATTCAATACCTATGTTGTACCCCAAAAGCAACATGTCAGTTATACCTCAAAAAAATCCAATCAAACTTATGAAACACAATTTTACCATCAGAAAAATGGACACCTTTTCTTCATTGGGACCTTTGTGGGACAAAATCATCAAGGAAACAATTCAGTTTGCATTATTCCCTGACACGGGACAGCTCTCTTAAAAAGACAGTTATTTTCTGAAAGGCACCACATGATAGATGATGCCTTCCCATGAGATGACCCAGTTCCTTTCCTGATGAGAGTGCCAAAGGTAATATTCTGGAGTAAGCCAGGGCAAGTCCACATTTCCAGTCACAAGCTACAGAGAATATTCTCAAATATGTGTATTTTCAAGGGCTACAACATTCTGTATCTAAGCATTAAATAGCAAGAGTGAGAATTTAAATGCAATCCTCAAAAATGTCATCAGGGATTTGATACTCGTACTGTTATACAAAGCAATCTACATATACTATGACACGCAGCACCCTGATTTTGCAAGAAATTCCTTGGCATGCTTTTTATTTCATCAACACAGCATCAACCCATTTCATCTGCTCAACATCCTTCCACACTATCCATATATTAACCCATTTAATTAAGTGTAATTAATTACACTTTCTGTCCCTGCAAAAAATACTCCATGAAAACAGCAGCCTTGTCCTTGGTTGTCCCAACACCGTGGCACATAGCACAGAGGATATGCTCGCTATCTATGTGTTAAGCAAGTTAGTAAAAGACCATGTCAAGTGATTTTCAAACACGGTTCAATTAATAATTACAAATCTCCATTTCAGGATGTGAATTCTGAAGCTCAGAGGCATTCAATCACTAGCCCCCAAATACGAATGCGTTCAATGGCTGCCGAACTTGAACTGAAGTCGAATCAGACCCTCGCTATTTGGCTACAAGCCCACACTCTTTCCTCCAAACCACACTGCCTTTGCAGTTTGAGTTATTATCTGTATTCGCTTCACCCCTCTCCATCACTCATCTGCAAACTAACATTTTCCGAGATATAGGAGTCTCACACTCACCTCCCTTCCTCCGTGGTTCCCTTACTCTTGTATCTACCCCTCACATAAACTACCAGGCTCTCAGACAGACATCTTGAAAAAGGCATCCGATGGAAATATACCCATAGTGGGAGAGCCATAGCTTCCATTCTTGGTGCCCTCAGCAGAGCAGTTTCTGGCACATGGATTGTGTTAAATACGTACTAATACATCCACTCATGGTTAATGATGATGGCTACCTCTGCACAGCACTGCCCACATGAGAAGTGTGTCATAACATCGCTTTAGATCTCCCCCAGAGCCCTACCAGGGCGGGTAGGGCAAGACATCTCACTATAACAGAGAACGACTCTGAGTTTCGAGACCACATCTCAGACCTGGTTGGCAGAACCAACCTAAATATAGATTATCCTCTACCAACCTCCAAGTTTCCATCCCAACCTCCTACTTGGTGAGCTGTTTATTCATCCTTCAAAAACAAGGAGATGCTTACCTGTTCTGCGACAGTGCCTGGAGAATGTGAGCCTCAGCCTGCTCTCTACTCTATCACTCTAGCCCATACGTTCTGCAATATTTATCACCATGCAATGGTCTTCGGTGAATAAGACTTACATATTAGACTGAGAAATACCTGGGGAATACTTTCCTAACACTATCATCTATGTCTCTCCAGTGCCCAGCACAGAGCCTGAGTACACAGTGGGAGTTTGAGAAAATGCATTTGACCTTTTTTTTTTTTTTTAAAGATTTATTTACTTATTTGACAGAGAGAGATCACAAGCAGGCAGAGAGGCAGGCAGAGAGAGAGAGAGAAGGAAGCAGGCTCCCGGCTGAGCAGAGAGCCCTATGCGGGGCTCGATCCCAGGACCCTGGGATCATGACCTGAGCCAAAGGCAGCAGCTTAACCCACTGAGCCACCCAGGCGCCCCTGCATTTGACCTTTTGTTAGACCATTCCAACAAGTTAAAACCAAACTAAGATTTCCATAAGACCTTGCTACTCTAGTAAGCAAGTATTTGCATGCTAAAAGGATACCTTCAGCTGAATCTCACAAACATAATGTTGAGCAAAAGAGGCCAGATCGAAAATAGTACGTATTCATTGGAAGTTCAAAACAGGCAGAATAAACTAATGGTTTAGGAACAGCTGTTATCATGATTTGTCTTAATGAAACCTATCCCTGAACACCAGAGGAATTCTGGAAAAAACTGTTATTTTTAAATGTTCACAAATTTCAGTATCACCTGACAATGAGCCAACAACTAAAAGCGACACCTCTTTGGGGATATTTCTTGAAACTGCATAATAACTGAAAACACCATGAAAGGTATTTTTACTTGTTGTTAATGTTCTCAATGCCTGGGGAACATTTTTAAATGGCCTTAAGCTGTTGCATCCAATTTAACTTTCTAGAAGTTAAGTTTTCATAAGCAGCTTGAATTGTAACAGTTTTTTCTGATTTTAAAGATGCATAATTTCCTTAGAAACCCAAAACCTCACCTGCAGAGGCCAAAAGGTCTGGCGTCCACCTGTTCTACGTCTAGCACAAGCCCAGGCACAGCCACTCTGCAGTTTGGGCCTCCTGTAATCCAGGGATCCCTCTCTTGCGTCCCTAATGCCGGAGGAGGACCATCTTTATTCATGCAGTTCACTAGAGGAGGTCAGATAGAGGGGACAAAGAGGGCCACTGTCTGTTAGGACATACTATCTTCCTTGGGCTTACAACACCAAAGAACAATGGCTCATCTACAGGCTGGAAAGCACCAGGTCTGATCACACTCCCCCATGCTGGTGGAGAGCTGCAGAATTCTCTCTGTAATGCAGGTGGTGAGTGCCCAGAAACCCGGAATTCTCTAAGGACAGATAGTCTATTGACTTCTCCTGCTCCCCTCCAGAGGAAGAAGAGACAAAGAAACTTTCCATCTAAACTACCCTAGGAACACAAACCTTTCCGGGTCTCACTTGAGCCCATCAGGAAGTCTAGAGACTGAAGGCCAAGTCCCCAGAAGGCAAGTCAGCCTGCAGACATTTAACTCTTTCCTAACCTCCTCTATCCTGACACTCTGTCGTTCTCAACTCTTTGCGGGGTCTTCAGCGACACCAGCCCTGTGAGCAGGGGGAAGGCACTGTCAGCTCACTCTGAAGTGTTTTCGGGGTTAGGGTTTAGAAAAGTAGATTGGGATTGGGTGAGATGGAGGTAGGTCTCGCAGGGGGCAAAGGCTCCAGTGTGCAGCATTTTCTGAATCCAGAAGCCCCATCTACTCGTTCTCTGTACCGACACCCAGCGGCTCTAACTCCCCGCCCTTCAAGTCGGCCTCCAAGCCCATCATCTCTTCTCTCCTGCTCCTGTTGTGGCCAGAACAATGCAAAGCCTGGGGGTAGGTGGAGTCGACAGTCAAGAGCAAATGCGAGTCTCACTGGCCGTAACTCCTCCAGCTCCCGGCGGCTTTGCCTGCGTCGGTCAGGGCTTGAGCCCTGCGCTCTCGGAGGTCCGCAGTTCGCGTCCCCACCATACCCTCAGCAGAAGGAGGGCGCGGAGAGACACAAGGGAGTGGCAGCCGCCGGGGCCTGGCGGCTTTACGTGCGGGCTCCCCGGGGCGGGGCCCTGGGACAGCGGGACACCGCAGGAGGCGCCACCGCAGGCGCCCGGGGCGCTGACGACTCAGAGCCCCGAGCCAGCGAGGAGCGCGCTCAGCCGCTGGTGGAGCCGCGCCCTGCGCCCCCTTTTCCCAGCGCGGGAGCGGGGACCAGCGAGGAGGGGGCCGAGGCGGTGGCGCGGGGACAGGCGCTCAGGACCCCAACTCCAACCAAGCTGGGCGGTGGAGGGAGCGGGCGGAGGCGGCGTGGGGCTGGTGGCGGGGAGCGCGGAGCCAGGCGCCTGCGGAGGCCACGCGCTGGGCTGGACGTCCAGGGGCTCCCGGCTCCGCGCCCGGCTCTGCGGGCTGAAAGCGGGCACCGGGGATACGCAGCCACAGCAGCCGCCCGGACCCCACCAACCCGCAAAGACCTCCGCGTGCGGGTTCCTGGAACCCTGCGGACCGGGCATCTCAAAGCTTCACTACCTGGCAGGTGGAGGCTCCCTGCTCTCTGCTGATGGGGGGCCTTGATCCCCCGGGCCCGGACTGTACCTCCTGGACTGGGCAACTTCAGCTCCACAGCTGGATATTTTACCACTAGTTTGCAGAGAGGATGCTTGCTCAAACCACTCAGCCAACTGAGCTTTGAAATGAAGGTGTCAGATGACGAAGTCTCCTCCAAGACCTAAAATTCTCATTTGTATGATCACAATATCCGCCCAACACCACAGCTGCTGTAAATAGTTCAGATGAAAGTCTATGGTGGGTGCATTTTTAAATACGTTTTACAGTACGATGATTTTCTTAAGAAGCCGATCTTTTTTTAAAAGTTTGGCTTAAATGTCTTCAAATTTCTAAGTCCTTACAGACTTTGTGACACTGCTTGTTTGTACATAGGAATTACACAATAGGTATCCATGACTAAATAAATGAATACCAGGACCGTTAATGCTTATCCAAACAAAAGCCCTAATTCCAGTGTATGTGTGAGTGTGTATGTGTCTGTGTGCTCGCGCATTTCCCATTGCTATTTCTATAGTATTTCCATGGAAACATCATTGAAATTTGACCCCGGTGTCTATCATGGGTCCCCTTAAAGAGAGCATTGGGGGCGCCTGGGTGGCTCAGTTGGTTAAGCAACCGCCTTTGGCTCAGGTCATGGTCCTGGAGTCTGGGGATCGAGTCCCTAATCGGGCTCCCAGCTCCATGGGGAGTCTGCTTCTCCCTCTGACCTTCTCGCCTCTCATGCTCTCTCTCACTGTCTCTCAAATAAAAAATAAATTTAAAAAATATTTTTTAAAAATAAATAAATAAAGAGAGCATTGGGATAGTTCTTCCTTGGATGTTTTCAATGAGATTCAAGAAACCACAAGAAAACCACAAACTTCCCCAGGCAGAATTATAACAAAGTTCTCTTAAGTCATAGTCTTAAACCAATCCATGATATGTAGGAATAGAAGGAGAGAGGCTTTCTCAGTCATTAAAGTTGAGTGTATTGATATTTAAGAGAGTGATGTCTGACATTAAAAGCCTGGAATGTGGCCTTTTGTGGACCTGACTAGTGGTTTGTCCTTGAAACTTAGCTCTGTACGCTTCCATAAACATCACAACATCTGGCAGGCTGAGACCTCTAGATAGGGAGACTGAAGTGGCTATTCTTACTTGCCCAAATCACAAATTGCTCTTTGTGAAATCCAGGCCAGCCATTCCATGGCCTTCAGAAAGTTTCCAGAGATTTGCTGGATCATTTGCTTAATGCTTTTTCTTCACGCCCTGCTAACCTCCTTGCCAACCTGGGTAAGTATGCCAGAGTTCCTCCAGGAGAGGTAAAACAGATTAAAAACCCAAAACCCAAATAGATCCCTATCCCATTAGAGGAGTGGGAAAAGCAAATTGAAAGAGGGTAGAAGAGAAGACATCAGGATATTTGTAGGTTATGAGCCAATATTGATTTTTGCCTTAATACACTCCATTTAGACTTAGAACTATTACTGCCTTAAATCCTGCATGAGGAATTTCCTGAAGAAACTTAGTGAAAATATGGCTGATTTTTCTCTCTGTAAAGGTTATATCTCCTTTCTTCCTGAACTTACCCCAGTTATGTCCTTAGAGAGGAGACATTTGAGATTGGTCCAAGAAGAATTCACAGGCACGTGATCATTTTTCTTAATCTCTAATTTAATTTTCCATTTGAGGAAGGGTTTAATCAGGAAAAACTAGAAATTGGTTCCAGAATCGGTTGGTTGTTTTTTGTTTGTTTTATGATCATTACCTTTTAACTCATAGAGCCTTGCTCCTTATTGGCCTCTGTCATCAGACAGAAGTTTAAAAGCACCATTAATTCCCCAAACCCATGCTTTCTAACAAAACTGCCAAAGAAATAGCCTCAGCAGGTAGAGAAGCATCAGGCAACCCTAAGCTAATTAAGTGGTTTCCAGTGCAGTGTGCTCTTCAGATTGCTGAACAGATTTTATGGATCTGGTGCTACAAGGATGCACCGTCTGGTAAAAAGAGGAGGGGGCAGCTAATGTCAGGAGCCAGGCAGTGGATCTAGATGGGTGGTTCCTACAAGAAATCTGAAGACTCTAAACATGAAAAATATATCTCAACTCTTTCCACATCTCATTAAGTCTACCCCAGCAGCTTCCCCACTGCTGTCCCTGCTTCTCTGGTGCTCCTTCTCTATGTCCTCTCTACAAAATTCATACTCCAATTGGGGTTTATATACCCAACAACACCAGACAATGACACAGTGCAAGGAAAAGAAGCAAAATCACTTATTGTACAGACTTAATTTTTATATTCAAAAGCTAACAAATACCTTTACCTACATTTAACTCCTGAAGGGTAACAATACAGTTTATAAACAGGTATGAATATTTGGAGAGCACATGCTCCGAAGTCTTCAGATTCAATGAGATATTTGATCAAAACATTATAGACATTCTGTAAAGCAGCTAGCGATCATATTTTAAACACATGAAAATGTCATCCAAATTCCTTTTGCTTAAAAGCACTGACAGTTTTCTATCTTACTCAGAATAAAACAAAAAATGTAAGAAGGGGGAAAGTTTATCTACCTGTTCAAAAACTGCCATAAAAGTTTATTCAACTTTATAAAACTCTTACCAGTACCAATGATACTGCTTGGTATCTACGACACACCTATCTCATCGATTGCTAAGTTGTTTCTAGATATTTATTTGTAAGCTGATAAATCTTATAGCAGCCCTCCCCCCCTCCAAAAGAGAAACAAGGCAGGTATTTCTTATCATGATGGAATACAATGAAATGTACCCATCCATAATCATAAATTTAAAGAGAATCTTCAAACACAACTCTACTATTGTAAACCACAATTTGCCCCATTGCCTCGCCACTCTGTGTTTGTGTGTGTCTATGTATTAAAATCACATGTTATTTCTCAGTTATTGCCATTATCTGGACAGGCATTTCAGATTTGAAAGAATAACATGTATAATCAAACTGAACTGGTGAAGTATGAAATAATACCATCACCAATTTTCTCCTCCAGAAAAGAAGTAAGTACTGGTAGACTATTTCTCCTGCTGCCTTAACTAGAAAAAAAAAGGATACATTATACAAAACTCCTATTTTAAAAGACATTGTAGAGCTGTGAAAGCAAATGGGACTAGATGAATTAAAATCAGGAGAGAGGAGTCCTTGCTAAAATGAGCTGAGATAATTCTTGGATGGACATGGGGAGCATGACTTTTTGTTTCTTAAAACTTAATACCAAAGATGTGCTACAACTAGCAAGCTTGTGCAACAATTAGTATTCTCATACACTGATGTGGGGATTGCAAAACGGTATCTACTCTAGCAAATGGTTTGCTTATAATGCTTATATAGTTTCTTATAATGTTAAACATATAAAGTTATACAAAGTTAATATAAAAATGTAAAAGTGCCATACACCCCAGAAATCCTACTTCTAGGTATTTACTCTGGAGAAATGAAAACTTACACTCACATAAAAAACTTGCACGTGAATGTTTAAAGAAGCTCTATTCAGAATTTCTCAAAAGTAGAAACAACCCAAGGCTTTGTCAGTGGCTCATCAGACTAACAAACAGTGGCACATGTATTCAATGTAATGCTTCTCAACAATAAAAAGGAGCATACTATTATTACATGCAACTATCTGGATTAATCTCAAAGACATTCTGCTAAGTGAAGAAAGCCAATCCCAAATGATTACATACTGCATGATTTCATTTATGTCTCAAAAAAGACAAAACTATAGCAATAGAAAACCAATTTGTGGTTGCCATAGATTAGGGAAGAAGAGAGGATATGAATCCCAAGGACTAGTACAACAGCTGTTTGCAATGATAGGATTATCATGTATCCTTATAATTCTGGTGATTACCTGACTCCATACATGTGCTAAAATTCATAAAACTGTACACAAAAATAAAAACTCATTTTATTGTATGTTAATTTAAAAATTAAAAAGTGTGAAGACTATTGAATGAGACTTCTCGGGTTTGAATCATGGCACAACCTCTTCCCTTAGATATTTTATTTGATGTCACAACAACCCTATGACTTAGATATTATGTCTACTTTACAGATGGGGAAACTGAGGCTTATGAACGCTAACTCACAAATTTGCACAGCTAGCAAGAGAAGAAATACAAATGAGGTCTCAACACACCTTTGTTGTCATTTATAGAGATTTTATATAACATGGAGGAGAAGAGTCACAAAGTGTTGGAGTTTCCCCCAAGGATGACCTAGGGGAAATGAAGAGATGAAATAAGGATGAAACTACAATCAACATGGTTGGTGAAGCAAAACTGGAGAGCATGATTGGAAGCAGATCCAAAATAAAGCCTCCTATATTCTTCCCCTTGGGATATACAACCGGGGCACATCATGTCTGCAGAGTAGACACTTACCTCCCAGTCTCAGGCCTTTCCTACCCAGGTAGCAAGATCAACGCCTGAGGCAGGAATGGAAGTAACCAGATAATTTTCCAGTAATTAAAACGACATCTTCAAATCACTATATATTTGCTTGGCTTTGCAGTGAAAGCGTAACTGATGAATATATCGGCATTCTGGTCTTCCAAGGTGGAGGTATCAACATATAGCCAGCTTTGTAAGCCGTATGGTTGAACTTGGTCCTAATCTCTCAGGTACTGTCATCAACATTACTACTGGGTTTAGCTGCTATGGAATTTGTCTGGTCTTTAACAAACACTTCTACAACTGCTTGACTCAGGTCCTGATGACTGATGATGTCATTCACTTGGACCTACAACATAAATGCAGTCTTGTGGACCCAACCTATGAAATAGCTCACATTCACTTACATTTTTATGCCTTGTCTGAGTTTGTCCCTAAATATTGAATGTTTACAAGCTGGAACTTTCAGTCTTGAGCACAACTAAGAATTAATTATAGGAGCACCTGCAAAGCAGTTAGGTATACTGCTGAGTGCTGAGTTCAAAGAGTTATCCAATATCTTGAAGGTAACTTTTCAAATATAGCCAGACACACCCCAAATTTCTAATTCCCAGTATCACAAGTTCATTATATTTATTTTTCTAAATATTTTCCCATCTCAATGGAAATTTCTAATAACTTTAACTTAGTATAAATAAATTTGTTGTTAGGTTATGATTTTGTTTGTTTTCTGCAGCACCTCTCTGCATGGCAACATGTCACATGTATGTACTTTAAATGTCCCTTTTCTGGCCATAACAAGTTCAGTCTCTCTTGTCATTGATGTTCCTTATATAATTGTACATTTGTTATTTCAGTAAAAATGATAACATTTTTAATAGTCTTTATGTTTTTAGAAAACTTTTAGGTTCACTACAAAATTGAATGGAAGATGCAGATATGTCCCATGAACCCTCTGTTCCCACCGAAGCATGGCCTAATATAAACATCCCCCCCACCAGAGTGGTGTGTTTGTTACAATCGATGAACCTCCAGTGACACCTTCTAGTCACCCAACATCCACAGTTTACCTTACAGTTCAATCTTGGTGCCAACCATTCTGTAGGTTTAGACCAATGTACAATGACATGTATGGATCATTTTGGTATCATACAGAGTAGTTTCACTATCCTAAATATCTTCTGAATTCTGTTTATTCAACCCTCCCCCCTCACTTGATAGTATTGTTACTAAAGTCATTTTAATCTCAGTGGGAATGTTACTGCATTAACCACCTTATATATTACCATAAAGGTTCAACTCATTTTCAAATTATTAAGCATTGTAATCTCTAATTACAAATTAGATGTTAATTTATTTTCTTCATTTGCTCATTTGCTTGAAATCCTTTTTCGTGTCATTGCCTCTAAAAGTGTATACATTTCATTAATTATTTTTTCCCTTTAAATGGGTTGTAGAACAAAGCAGTAATTTTAAAAATTATAGCTGTCTAACACCTACATTTAACAAAGACTCCACACTCCCTGATATTATTAACCTGACAGCAATTAAAAACCACAGCACAAATGCTCCACTACAAGGTGTATTAGGATTTAATAAATTTCTAAAACAAAATAAACACATCTTTGAAGGTTCTTTCCTACTTTGAAGTCTTATAAACCACAATTAGAGAACATATGCACGTGGACTTATCTTTATATGAAGATCGTTGGAAAAAAAAGTAAAATTCTAGGATATATTTAGGGAAACATTATTGGATATCTATTTTGTGCCAGGAACAGTATGCATTTATTTTATTTCATATTTTTAACAACTCTGATCTATGACATTTTAATTCCCTTCCAACAGATGGGACAACCAAGAGTTGGAGATTAAGCAGCCTTCTAAGCCAGGTGGAGGAAGGCATTCCAGGCGGAGGGACCAGCATGTGATGTATGGGGGGGCGGGGGGGGGGAAGCCAAAGGGACATGGGGCAGGGAGAAACTAAGAGCAGGGCCTCTGGGCTAGACCATGGAGAGAGGGAGGGAATCATCTGAGCTGAGCCTCAGGAGGCAGGCAGTGTGGTTTGGAAGGATTTAACAGCAAATGTCAAGAAACTGAGCCTTCATTGTGTTTTCCTCACACTCACTGTAGCGTAGGGACTGATTGGAGAATAAATGCTGCTGTTCTGGGGGATGTCAGTAACAGACTCGGGGCTGAGAGTGGCCAGGGAAGGGGAAAGCACATGGTTTCAGGAGAGATTTGGTAGGTAAGAGTCACAGGCCTTACTTACTGACGGCAGGGTAATGGCGAGTGAAGAGGGAAAGGGAGATCTGGGGGGCGATTCCTGAGTTTTCAGACTTGCCTAATCATGTAGAAAGTAATACTCTTCTCTGAGACAAGGAGAACCAAAAGGAGAGTTTTGTGACTTTGTTCTGAGACATGAGGTGCTTTTGAAATATGCATAATTGTTGTAAGATACAGGGAGCCAGAGTTCAGTGGAACTATCTGGGCCAGAGATCTAAGTTTAGTGGTAAAAGTGAGGACCATTAAAACATTTACTGCAGTGTTTCCCAAGTTGTGCCTTGGACCAATGACATCAGAAGTCAGTGCTGTTAAATCCACGAACTTGTCCTGTAACTCAGTGTTTGCCCAGCATTGGAATCACCTGCGTGTAGCAGCAGAGTGGACAAGTGCATCATGTGACCACAGAGGTGCCTGGGCTTGAATCCTCATTCAGGAGCTAGTGGTACAACGTTTATCTTTCCTCTTTTCCAACATTCTGCCCGCAATTTTATCTACATGAACATGCGTAACTGAACCTGTTAAAATAAATGAGACGCAGCATGCATTTCATTGCTTTAACCTGCCATCTTTGGGGTTTGTCCCTTGAGTCAATTACTTACAAAGTGCAGGATGACTAGTTCACATTTATGCCTCATTCTCATCTGAAGTTATTAGGAAGAGACTCTGAGGATGATAAGAAGTGTTTTCAGGGAGGAATTTCCACTCAGCTTGCAGAAGAAAAGGATTTAGAAGAGATGCATGAGACTTCGAAGTATTACCAACGAGGCATCCAATAAGACACCTTTGCTTACCGAACTCATGAAAACAGGAAAGTACTTTTCATTTGATTGCAAGAATGAAATCTTATTCACCTAGTTGCTCATTCTACAGTAGTCCTGCTACAGAGGACTGGTTAGCAAAGAAAGCTTTGTCAAATTTTAACATTATTTGGGGATGGAATAGAAATGGAGGAATAAATTATCTGCTGTAAATGTTGCCTCTTCAGCAAACCTGTTTATAAAACTGCCATTGTGATACGGTCAACACTTTCCTCTAATTTCAGAAAGGCTCCCTGAAGAAAAACAGCCCATTTTATGCCCAGGAGGAAGCACAGAGTGAGAACTGTGGATACAATCTCCCATTCAGATAGTGTTCTTAGCTATCCAGAATACTTTGGTATTTTCTCTTCTGTTCAAGCATCATGAGAACTCTTGAAACGGTGGAGCCTATATTATGTCGATGAAGAAACTGAGACCAGAATGTCAATGATGAATCCCACATCATCTGAGAGTCAGCAGCTGACCCTGAGCTCGACCTACGTCTCTTTACCTCTATGTTGTTTAATATTTTGGCTAGAAAAAAGGTTCTAATGAGAACCAAAAATAATATTTCACTCTTAAACATAAGCAAAGCAGTATTTCCTCCTCCTTTTTATTAGCTAATCATATACCCTTCTTCAAATCTACTTATGTTCTTTTTTCCTCCATAAACACTAGCAAAATTCATTTTATGCCCTCTAAATCCCCCTGCTTTATATACTTACAGAATTGAGAGCAAGAGTCTGATTCTCCTACATCTACATGTATATATCACCCTATATTAATGATCTAGATGTATATATAATGAGAATAGTCATGGCAAACGGTAGTAAATATCTCTAAGATAAGAAATAAAAAGGATTGGTGGTAGGGGCATCTGGGTGGCTCAGTTGGTTAAGCACCTGCGTTTGGCTCAGGTCATGGTCCCAGGGTCTTGAGATCAAGCCCCACGTTGGGCTCACTGCCTTCTCTACCAGAAGAGAGGAAAGGCAAAACTATAAAGGCCAACCAGAGGCCATTTTTAGAAACTGGATTTGGATGCTGAGTGAGGCAGGCTTCTTTATAAGATCACAAGAGGTAATGTAAGCTAGGATCTTACTCTTTGAAATGGAGAGAGTCTGTCAGAGAATGGAGCCATTGGTCCAGCAAGAGGTGGGGAAGGAGATTTAATTCTGTATTTTTGACAAATGTAGATTGAGACTCGAGATTCATCGGTCCTGAAATTTTGAAGTTGACCTAATAAATTCATTTTTCCTATAAAAAATTGAGTTGGGTTTTTGTCACTTGTGAACATAAGTCCTGTGGCTAATATACTATATAGTTTCTCTTAGTATATTGTATTTGAATTCTTGATTCTGATCAAGTATGAACCAATTTGACCTTCTGAGTTATTTTACCTAAGATGGTTCAAGTGAAAAGTTAACCACCTGTGTGTGTGTGTGTGTGTGTGTGTGTGTGTGTGTCCTGAACAGCATTTAGAATTTAAGCAGAGAGCTTCTATGTGACCTAACTTGAATGGATTACCTGCTCAGAATCACTAATTTTCTACACTGCCAAAATAAAGTTATAAATATGTCTATATATATATTTGTAAAAGTGAATATCTCGACATAAAATAAGTAAGTAAATAACTTTAGAGAAACTTCATGAAAGATAAACTTGGATAATTTCATAAACACTGACCACCACAAAATTTCTGATATGTTGAGTCCTTTCACCATCTATGTCAATTTTGGCTCACGATTGTGATCTAAACCACTGCAAAAAAATATGAAGTGATCTCAGAGCCTTCTATGGTAAATGTATATGCACATATGTTCATTCTGTCTCACTCTGGGGAGCCCGTGGCAGAATGGGAGGTGGGAAAACTTTGCCCATCCCTCTAGCCCCCCATTTTTATAAGTGACAATCCAAGTCTACTGAAGATGAAGGTTTATGGGAAGGTGGAGAGTGGCTTGAAGAAGAGAAGAGTGCAAGGACGGCCATTTCTGAAGACAAGAAAACAATGCCCCTGTGCTGCCGGGGGAGAGAAAGCACTACATCCCTGGGCAGGTGAAGGGCAGGGTACTGAGATAGCTCCTAGGCAGGTTCTAGAGAAGAACAGGTATGAGGATGAGACCAACTGCACCAGGGACATATTCATAAGGACAGCCTCACCCCAAAGTCTCTCATCCCACAGAAGGAATCAACATGGAGAGCCATGGACAATGAGGATGTTGGCAGTGGCAGCATCAGAAAAAGGAGGAGCTATGCCTCCCTTTTCTGGACATGACCTACACCCTGAGTTGCTAGAATAGTTCTACAGGTGGAAGGGGCTCCATAGTGACTGAAATAGAATTTCCAGATAATCCAGCTAGATGATATGTGGGCCAAAATGTTGTGTTAAAAGAATGTAAGTAATATTTCTTGCATTTCTGAGCTAATGGGCTACCATGCATAACCATTATGAGTGCCATGTGTAATTTCTGTAGCCTTAATCTTTGATAATTAGAAGCCTGTGTGTGATAATCATTGTAACACTGGCATCATTATAGGCATTTGCTGAGGACCATTGGATATCCACAATATCCATGTGTCATCCCAGCTTAGGCAAGACGTACTTATGAATTCCAAAATCAGAAACAAAATGCACATATTTCCATGTACCTTTCCAATAAAGGTCAAAAATGTGAAAGAAAGAGAAACTGATTTTCAAATTTAGATTAAGTTTAGACATGTATGATGAACCACTTCCCATTCTCCATCCTAATACTCGTTATTTTCAGACTATTTAATATTTACCAACATGATGCTTGTCAGTTGGTTAAAGACTATCATGTCTGGAAAGACAAGAATGTCCTGGCCCTTACAGTCTGAGCCTAGGCAAATTGGTAAAGGCTGGGGTAGGGAGGAAGACAGAAATGCCTGGACAGAGGAGTTAAGAGAATTGTCTTCTCCTGAGGACTCGGATCCCCAGGTAGAGACAAGGACAAATGTCCATCAAATCCTCACTGAACACAGGCCCAGGACCTACTATTGACTTATTTCTATTTGGTGAATATGATGGCTTTGACCTGTACGAAGATGGAAGGTGCTAGCTTCTAATTCTTGTTAGTCTTTTTTTTTTTTTTTAAGATTTTATTTATTTGACTGAGAAAGAAACTACAAGTAGGCAGAGAGGCGGGCAGAAAGAGAAGGAAGCAGACTTCCCGCTGAGGAGAGAGCCCAATTCGGGGCTCGACCCCAGGACCCTGATATCATGACCTGAGCCAAAGCCGGAGGCTTAACCCACTGAGCCACCCAGGTGCCCCTAAAGCTTATTAGTCTTAACTGAAGACTAGGATTTGCCTGTGATATATATCACACGCTGGCTTAATGCTTATTCAATTAAAAAAAAAAAAAAACTCTCTTCTTTCTCTACTTAAATTTGTGGAGAGGATTTCTAGATTGGGAGAGTTTTGGGGGTTTAATTATATTTCTTCCATCATTTTTCCACATGAAATCAGTGATTGTCACTTTGGAAAAGTGTATTCAAAATGGGGAAAGTTATGTTCTCAATCACATTTTTCTCTGTTGATATAATAAATTAAGTGGTTTTATGAATGTGCTCACCAGCATCAGTCTCCTAGTTTTTCCCTGTCCAGATACTTTCTGTTAGATGTCCCTCAAATTTAGAAGGTAGCAGCACTCTTCAAAGTAGAGGATGAACAGAGAGAAGAGAGGTCACAAACCATGAAAGCTTAAGAAGCACATAAAGGCCATGGGAAGCTCTTTGGACACACACCAGAAGGTAGAGACTGATTTGAAGAAGAAAAGTATGCAAAGATGGGCTTTTCTGAAGGCAAGGAAACAAAGCTCCCGTGCTATATGAGAGAGAGCACTGTATCTCTGGACAGGGAAGGGTAGGTAGTACTCAGATAGCTCCTAGGCAGCCTTTAGAGAAGAATAGATATTAGGGTCACCAGGATAAGACTACCTGCACCTAAGATCCAGCCTTACCCCAAGGTCCACATCCTACAGAAGGAATCAATAAGTTCATGGGGTTTGTTGGCCTCTTTTGACTTGAAGTTCATATGACTTTTGTTTTAGTAGGGTTTTCCAAGCAGCACCCTAGTCACTGTCGATTCCTTGAGAGAAGAGGGGTTGTCTTGTCACCTTCCAAAGACCCAGTTACCTAACTTTCTTGGATTCACTCATTTCCTACTTAATTAACTAAGCATTTTTTACTTGAAAGCTAAATAGCATCCTTGAGTTGCTGCTAGAATTTAAATCCGGATCTGGTGACCTCAAGATGGGAACTCTGTGTCTTCACATATAAATTATATTAATGGTAATAATTCTTCAGATGATATTTGCAATAGGCACATTTTTGAAGCATTAAATGTGTGTACGAGTAACTTTTACTGTTTCATATTGGTTGATTTGTATCTTTTACAGTTGTCCTTAACATCATTATTTTATTTCACAGATACTTCATCTTAAGCATTTAGAAACTTTCTCTTTTCTTCCTTATTCTCCAGTTAGCAGTCAACAGATGTCTTGAGTGTCCTAGGATCAGAAGGCCCCATTTCCCTTAAATCTTCTAGAAAAGTAAAAGGACCCACCATGGGCCAAAAAGATGAATGCACTGGCTGCTCTCTGCCACCTTGCCCAGAATGAGTGAGGTCTCCCATTCCAGAGAGTTTCACAGTGTGCCAAGATTCCACAATGGGGACCCATAACACTGGACTCTTCTCTGTTTTAGAAAGTCATTTAACCCCAGAAATTGAAACCATGATCCCAGCTCCCTGGCAAACATCTGCCATGCGTTGATAAGACCATCTGGAGCTAACAGGTCCTCGCTCTGTTGTAGAAGCTTCATGTAGCTGCCTGCCCAACCGAATTACTCTACAACTTGTTTTCTGGAAGCACAGGCCAAATAGGGTAGTTTTGCTGAAAACTACTAATTCGATGGTTTGCCTGTGCTTGAGTGGGCATCCTTGTGCCTTCCCCTAGTCATGGTCTAAAGTGTTTCAAGTCATTACATTCAGGGGGACATGGGGGAGCACAGGGAGCTGCATACTAATGCCTTCCTTGAGCTAGTGGCTTGGGAAACAAACTATGTTTATCTGCATTTCACAAGCTCATGAGCATGCATGCCCTAATCTAAATAATATATTTAGAAGAGTGATTATGATAATATAGGCTGAGCTATGTCTGTCATAGGAACTTAAAGAGTGCTTCCTAGAGTGGGATCCCTAGAGTGGGATGGCTTTTAATACGGTTGTGCCATTCACCCCATTCAATTAGCAGCGTCCTCCATTATTGATCTTACCCTCCAATTTGCAGCAGTGCCATGAAGTTCCGGTGCTGTGGGAGCCGCTGAGTCTAGGTGACATGATGAGATGAACATTGTATGAGGTCTCTAGCCCAGCGATGTACAGTAAGTCACTTAGTCACTCTGGGTCTCAGTTTTCTCACTGGCAAATAAATTACCTGACATCAAACCCCAAATTGTTGTGATACTCAGATGACATAAAAATAGCAAGACACAGTGCAATCAGTAATAAGCTACATGCACAGATTACAAACTTCATCCTTTTATCTTTCCTTCACAGACCAGAATTCGATGAAGTCGGGTCCTCATTGTTGCAACTCTGCAGCAATGTGTCACCTCTAAGTATGTGTGGTTTAGGGACAAATTGTCTTATACAAGCTTACCTGCTCTAAATCTTTACAAACTGAACTCTCTCTCCAAAATATACTTTTTTTTTTTTTTAATTTTTCAGCATTGGGCTGCTCTTTGGCAGCAGGATTTGGCAAGGTGTTTCTTCACTTTCCTGACACATTAGAATCACCTGGGATTCTTTGAATATGCCAGTACTCCAACCTCCAACGAACAGTCGCTGATGGCATGGTCCAGGCATCTATATTTTTTTAAGTGTCTCAGGTGATCTAAAGACACAATGAGGAATGAGAATGAGAACAGCTCATGCACAGGAAAGAGCACCAGCTCTGGAATCAGATACCCTTAAGTCAAGAATTCTGCTGACTGTATGACCTTAAGCTGAGCTC
Source organism: Mustela erminea (assembly GCF_009829155.1). Taxonomy (NCBI): domain Eukaryota; kingdom Metazoa; phylum Chordata; class Mammalia; order Carnivora; family Mustelidae; genus Mustela; species Mustela erminea. Next base: position 72,086,656 of record NC_045627.1, read on the forward strand.
TCAGCCCCTCAGTTTATGGTATGTCTAATGACAAAGCGGGATTGACAACTTTCAGAGTTGTGTTGAGGATACAACATCAGTTTTGTAAATGGAACAGCCCAGTAGAAGCACAGTGGATGTTCATTCATGTAACATTCATGTAACGTGTAATCATTCATGTAACAAATTTTATCGTGTACTCTCTCTTCCTGGGTGTGAAGTCGTGTGTGTGTGTGTGTCCACAACTGGAGTGTAAACTCTTCGAGGATAGAGACTGTGGTTTATTCTTCCTCTAAATGCCCCTGCAACACCCAGCACAAACTAAGCATAAAGTAGGGAGTTGTTAAACTTTTTTTGATCAATTTATTGACAGAAAGGAAACACAATCATCAACTCTGGCAAGGGTATTTAAAACAGAGTTGTGTTCTAGTAAGCGCACCACAGCTTTTGATGTGAGCCAAAGACCATTTGATCATCGGAGTCTAAGCCACAGAAAACCTTTTCTATAATCAAACTGTGAGCCCCTCAAGCTCTGCATTTGGAAGAGAGTCACGTTTGCCCTAGGGCATTTCATTTCATACAGGACTGTGTCAATTGTGAAGGCAGGACCTGCTTTCATTTCTGAAAGAACTATTGTTGGTGTCATGTTCTAGAAACTGGGAGGACTGGAAGGCCATCAGGATAGCCCAAGTGCTTGGGTGCGGGACCTGGAAATTGAACGGGCTTGTGAAAGTGGAACGGACACTGGCAACAATGTGCGGGAACTACAGGGTATTCGTTACTCCATCAAAGTAACAGGAAACTGTTTACATCCTTCCTGGCGCCAGCTCAGACTGGTCTTAGAGGGGGGGCAGAGGAATCTGTGGGGCCAGCTGACACGAGGGGGAAGAGACAAAGCAAGGGAGTTCCGCCAGCGGGGCTGTGTCCTCTCTCCACCAGACATGCCGCACCACCACATGAACGCCGTTGCTACTCCTTGTTCTGGGCAGCAGGCGGAGTTAGAGCAGACCAGCAGCCCCCACACGCGCTGTGTGTGGTTCGCGTGTTTAGCTCACACCATATTTTAAAGCACCGCCCAGCTAAAGAGGTGTTTCTCTAGATAGTAACAGAATTCAGCAACTTGACCACCTTCTGTGCCATCTGCTTGCCCCTGTTGGACTGTGAGTTTGCAAACTTGAGTTCGAGCTTACTGATCACCACAGAAGACGGCTGTGAACAGCTGTCACGTGTTGCCACTAGAATGCTCTACCTTTTACTGCACATTCCAAGCTTCAGTCCAGCTTGGATCGGACTGGACTTCAGTGCCCCATAAAGGAAATAGTAATTCAAACCAGTAAGAAAGTAGAGATTTGGTTCTTATCCTGAGTCATCATCTGTTATGAGACACCCACAGAGCTTTGAAGTATGTGCCAGAAGGTGTGCAAGGGATTTAAAGATCCAGGGTTTTGTACAGAAGCTTGTATGGTTGTAAGGAGTTGAGCCAGAAACCGTCGGTCAAGGAATACTAAGGCACCTAAGTCAAGGCTTAAAATAAACAAAATCGAAAAATCAAGTCATCTGAGTATGGAGCCATTAACCCAGGATAGGAGGCAAGATCTGCATGTACCTACAAAAAGTTACCTATGAAGTCTCATATGTACCATTCTTTTTATCAGTGTAGGGTTGACCTCACACGTGAAAGAGCAGACATAGGAGTTTTGATATGTGTTTTACCTGGACCAGAAGGGTTCTCACCGGCTCAAATTTCAAATATAATTCTGGTTTTAAGAAGTTGCTACTCCTCCCATTTTCTCTCAAGCCTCAGAAAAATCACCTTTGTTGGAGTAACTAGTCAAAAACTAGTTCTGATATAGGAAAAAATATGGAGGGTCATTTTGAAAGAGATGAGTCTCTGGGGGGGGAGTGTCTTTCTACTTATTGGATTTCCATTAATACCTTATTACCCTGTAACTATTTTCATAATGGGTTTTTAAATTTTGATTTTTACTCCTTTTATAACATAAAATCCATGACTGTAACTCCACAGTTTTGTCCTTTTTGCATTCCTTTCCCATTTTTTCCCAAATGTACCATTATTATGTTTGTATTATAATACAGTTCTATGACTTTTTGCCATATAGTCTGTCATAAAATTTTTCTCTTAGAAAAATACCCTTTTTGTATTCATGAAGACAATATTTTTCTATAGCAAAGTTATCTTCTATTAACATTAAAATGGCATTAGCATAATATCCATATACATTAGCATAATATTCACTGACACTAACATAATATTCAATTGCATTTACCTAAGATAAATTACCTAAAACAGATTAAGTACATTAATGCACATTTTGTTTCCAATTTTTAAAAGACTCCTTGCTTCTTTATAATTATTTCCTTAGGATAAATCCCATACTGAAACAATGATTCTGAATATAAAACCAGACTTGTTAAGTTTATAAGGAATGTCCTTAAAAGTTGTAGATCTTAATGTTCAACTTTCTGGTAAAGCAGGCAAAGTGCAAATCATTTCGCCCATTTTGCAAGTAGAAAAACTGAGCCTAAGAGAAGTTAAAGTGGCTTTCCCAAACCAGATGAACCACAGTGGCAGAGTAAGAGTTAAAGGTCTTCTAGGGGCGCCTGGGTGGCTCAGTGGGTTAAGCCGCTGCCTTCGGCTCAGGTCATGATCTCAGAGTCCTGGGATCGAGTCCCGCATCGGGTTCTCCGCTCAGCGGAGAGCCTGCTTCCCTCTCTCTCTCTCTCTGCCTGCCTCTCCATCTACTTGTGATTTCTCTCTGTCAAATAAATAAATAAAATCTTTAAAAAAAAAAAAAAAAAAAAAAGGTCTTCTAGTTCCTGGCTTTTCCTTCTAAACGAGAGATATGAAAGAGACTTTTTGTTCAGCTTTGTTTTATTTCCCAAATTTTCTCCTTTAATTATATTTTGGAGAAAGTCTATCATTTGAGGAGAGAGAACAAATTATGTTCCATGAATTTCAATAATAAAATCCAAAACAAAATAATGATAAGATTTATAATAACTAATATAATAATTGAGCCCTTCAGTATCCCAGGCACTGTGTGAAGTGATTTCCATCAGCGGTGTATGCTGTGGCTGGCGAGCTATGGTGTGTACATCTTCCCACTTTGAAATGGTCCAGGTGGGAACACTCACACCGTAGAAATCAGCAAATGCTGACCTTGTCCCCACTCTACCCCCAAAAGCTGGTTGTTAAACATTTGCTGGCACACCTCATGAAGTGAATTATTTCACTTCATGGGGTTCAAACAAGCCAATTTTACCATAATAATCTTCATTCGCAGATGAAAAGACTTAGAGGTTAAATGATTTCCTGGTAGTAAACAGCTATAAAGTAGCAGATGTGAAACGGAATCCAGGCAGTCTGATTCCAAAAATTAACATTTAATCACCAATTTCTGTTTCCTATTCCTTTAAAACCAAGGCAGATAGCTACAGAATATTCTGAGATGATTAGGAACAGATTCTAGGTTGTGGATTTTGATTTTGCTTTATTTTCCCAACCTCAGATGGATGATCAGACTCAACTGAAAATATCTTGCTGTCTTTCAACAGTGCCACTATGACCCTTTGAGGTAGACTAATGGTAAAAACAAACAAAAACCTCCACTTTTTATGAGTATCCTGACCAAGGTGACTAACTGAGTCAGTAGGCCACCCAGGCCACGTGGTCCATTAGGCCCCACTGCTTCCTATGATGAATGGGCTGAGAGCTTGTGACTCAGATAAATATTGACTAAGGATGCTCAGCCGACTTCAGCAGTAAAATGTCATGTAATTCCACTATTGTATCTGGTAGCGAACAACTATAATTTCCCTTATGTAAATCATTCCCCACCCTTAAAGATAGTGGATTTGTTAATATTACTGTCCTTCGTGCCTGCCGCCGATGACATGCTGGTTAGTTTTCTGGCATAGTTCTACTCTGCTGTTATTCTAAGTGACTTACATAAAATCGGTTTATTACTTTTGCAGATGTAGAAGAACACCAGAATGTAGGCCAACAATGAACAGTAGCAACTAATAAAAAGGAAGGGATCTCAGTTGGTTATTTATAGTGTGAAAACAACTACTTTTGGTGTGTCAACTGCAGGCAAAAAAGAAAAACAGCCCAGCATTTCTGGGAGCTTAGAAACTACCTGTCAGTCATATGACATGGATCATATTGTTTCTTGGAAGACTTTGGAAATGAGTTTAGAAACTACAAATGAGCATTCCTTTTGAAATAACTTCCATAAACATGTGTGTAAGTAAAATCACTTCATATTTGTGAAACATTTTATAGCTTTCAAAATGTTATGGTTATAATCTTTGGAGTACAATTCTCAGAGAGATGACATTAATATTCAAAGTCATACAACTCTCCAGTGGTAAAAGAACTCAGGTTTTCTTACATGAGCTTAGTTCATTTTCAAATCTACCAATACCACATTGTGTCTCTGGATACAGGAGACACATTAAAGGTGCATGGGGGGAAAAAGTCCATGAAATAGACATTAAAATGCCAATCAAGAATCTTTCAGATAGTGGGCATGTTTATCTTTATTTTTTGCTTTTCTTATTTACCTTCATCCATTGGTTTTAGGAAAGTAGGCAAGGTACAGCTTTTCACTGAAATATTACCAAATGTATGATTTGGGAGGAAACTTAGAGATCATTAACCCAGCTCCTATCCAATATCTGCTAATTTTTTTCTGAAGAGTTCTCACCAGACTCTTAATATATCTTGAGGTGAATTATTTTATTATATGTTTGGAAAATTATAAGACATTCCTATCTTAATATGAGTCAAAATTGGTCTTCTACCTTGATTTAGAACTTCCATCTATAGTTACACAAAAGATCTACTTATACATAGCAGAAAGCTATTTCCAACACCCACTCCAGTTAAAAAATTCTACCAGAAAACTCTTCAGGTATTGCAATTCTCTCATCTAAACCTTCTATAGATTCCCCTGACACCCAATACATCTAAATGCTTTTTCCTACAGACTGCAAAGAATAATTGTATGATATGGGGTCCATGTTCCTCACTAAGATGGACACGTTTAGTCTGTCACTTAATTGGCCAAAGGTGGAAAAACCTTAGAATTCTTTATGATGTGCCAAACCACAACTCAATCCAGGATTCTGTTCTCAGTGGGAAAAGCAATAGTGTAAATTACGGTGATGAGAGCGCAGATTTGAGTAGTCCTTTGGGAGATGGCCGCTGAGAGCATCATGTTTCACCTTGTTTAATGGTCGTGGAGACTGATGTAGTGGAAAGAGAATGAAAAATTGGTCAAACTTGGAATAAGTGTGATAAGAGCAACTGAGAATTCTACTCCTTGGCAAATAAAATCGGACAGTATCAGTAAATAAAGGAGTAGAAGTTTTCAAAGTTAGTAGAAACAAAATAAATTAATTTAGTAAGTGTAGAAAAAATCTGAGGACACCTGGGTGGTTTGGTCAGTTGGGCACCCGACCCTTGATCTTGAGTTCAGCTCAGGTCATGATCTCAGGGTTGTGAGATCAAGCCCCATGCAGCCCCCCCCCCCCCCCCCCCCGCCGCACTGGGCTTGGAGTCTGCTTGGTATTCTCTCTCTCTCCCTCTCCCTCTGCCCCTCCCTCCCACCCCCAAACCCAACCCTTGGCTTGTACCTTAGAGGTTTCTCTCTCTTTCTAAAAGAAAGAAAGAAAGAAGAAAAGAAAGAAGAAAGAAACGGGTTGTCAAGATACCATGGAAAAACACAAGATATAGTTTGAAAGGAGATTTCTAAAGGAGCAAGCAAGTCCCACTAAGAAAAACAGAGTGGAGAGGCCAGCCAGGAGGTGGAATTTATGCATGTCCTCAGTGGCGGAACTATGATGTTTTTGCCAGCTACAAGCCCTCAGGCTGGGCTGAACTCCCTCCTCCTGAGGACATCTGAGTCCTTCACATTCTTCTCGTGGAAAGGAGCCAGTGAGAACTGACAAGTCTCAATTGCTTATTTGCATAATAACCCAACCCATCTCCGTTAATGTAGTTTCAATCCCAGATTTTCATGGAGGACCTAAATGACAACTGCACTCATGACCTTTTGCCTTTATCACTCTCCCTTTGTCTTCTTCAAAACACGAGTCAAGTTTCTACCTGAATCAGTGTCTTCTGAATTACAATTCCAATTGCCCAAATAAATGGCTGTTTGCTTAAATTTTCAGCGAATTCTTTCTTGGTTGGCAATAGGAAGAAACTGCAGCAGAATTCCTGCCACCAAAAGCATGGTCCAAATCAAATAGTCTTAGATTCTGATTTATAATCAGCAGAACTGCTTCTTTCTCAGTAAGTGCCAGGGACCCCCTCCCTCTGAAAATGCTAAAAGCCATGTGGGTATATAGCAACAATCAGTATGATCTGAGAGGGTCCAAATTCCACTTTGATCTCTTGGAGAAATGTGTGGGGTGAGTTTGGGAAGGATTCCTACAGTAGAAAAAGGAAGAAGTAACAAGGGGGTAGATTTGGGTTTGTGAAAGAGTTGCACTGAGCAGTGTTAGGGGAACTTCTCGGATATCTCCAACCTACTGCAGCTCTTGCAGATTTTTGTGATGGTCAGTAGCGATAAAAGCCAATGACTTATGGTCCACATTGCCTCTCCTGTCATTGATGCCACAGCCTCATGAAGGAACATCCACGTGGAGCCGCCTTACAAATATGGCGGTGTGTAAAGGGGATAACTAAGGACAATTTCTTTTAACACTACTAATGTTAGGAACATTCAGGCTTCAAATTACTTATTGAGAAGAAGGACCTGAACGCTTCCTGTATGGTAACTATGTTAGGATAATCCAGGGAGATATTTTTAAAATACTGAAAAGGAAAAATAAAGCATTAAAAAAAAAAAAAAAAACTTAGTTCTTCCTCACCTGAAAGACAAAAACTGTAACATTTTCCTCTAAACTCTACCAGTTTTTTCATATCTGCATGTTTTATTGAGCTATTTTTTGCAAAATTGGGAATACACTGCATCTACTATTTTATAATATTCCTCATTTAAAACATGATGAACAGGGGCGCCCAGTTGGCTCCATGAGTTAAAGCCTCTGTCTTTGACTCAGGTCATGATCTCAGGGTCCTGGGATCGAGTCCTGCTCTCTGCTCAGCAGGGAGACTGCTTCTCCCTCTCTCTCTCTCTGCCTGCCTCTCTGCCTACTTGTGATCTCTGTCTGTCAAATAAATAAATAAAATCTTCTAAAAAAAAACCATGATGAACATTTTTTGTACCATTAAGTACTCTTTCAAAATTTGATTTTGCATGGCTGCATTATTTCTCTAATTTGTCTAATCAATGTCCTGTTATTGTATTGTATGTTTCTTCCTGTCGTTTGCATTATACTTGTTCATAAATATTTGTGTGCCTATAACTATTTTTTCAGGATAAATTCCTATATGAAGAAATACTGGCTAAAAGAGGGTGAATATTTTTATCTTTCAATATGTACTACCAAAGGGTTATTTCCATGGTCAGTTGCCAAGACTGGCTAAAGCATTTTTAAAAATGGAAATTTGATGGATCAAGCACACATTTCATATCGCTTTTTCTCTGATTAATAGTGAGGATGATTACATAATTTGTTCATTTGGACATTTCCTAAGCTGCTCATTCATGTGCAATAGAAGAGTAATAATTTGTCACTGGATTAGAGCACCCAAAGATCCTGACTTCATTATGCCTCTTTAGTCAGTAACGATGCTGGAGGTTAAAGCTTGAGCCAGGACAGAAAGGCAGCCACGGCTCTGAGAGGGGCTTGCTGTGGCCATTTAGCTAAGTTAATTCTTCCCTGTACCCTGTTTTCCCCATCTGATTAAGAGTAGTCTAAAGCCTATATCCTATGTCATATTCTATTATGGGATAGGATAACCCTATCCTATTCTAAATCCCGTGCTCTCCATCTTCAAGATGAATTTAGAGTAAATGAGTGTAGGATCCAGATCCTCTAAAGTCTGGGGTGTTTTCACCTCCTCCATGTTATTTAATAGTAGCATCTGGGTGTTTTCATTTGTCCCCTCAGGATCCTAAAAGCTTCCAAAGCAGGAAAAAGTTTACAATTCTGGAAAATATAAATAAATGCTAAAAAGTTACTTAGCATTTTCTCTGTACTAAGGACTTAAATAACACACACAAGGTCCTATAGCCTTGGAAGATTATTATTTTTTAGATAAAGAATATGAGGCTGAGGGGCGCCTGGGTGGCTCAGTGAGTTAAAGCCTCTGCCTTCGGCTCAGGTCATGATCCCAGGGTTCTGGGATTGAGCCCCGCATCGGGCTTTCTGCTCAACAGGGAGCCTGCTTCCTCCTCTCTCTCTTTCGTGATCTCTGTCAAATAAATAAATTTTTAAAAAAAGAATACGTGGCTGAAAAAGTTTTTCATAACCTGCCCAAATTTCTTTAAAGATTTTATTTATTTATTTGGGAGAAGGCGAATGAGCATGGGAGAGAGCATGAGCAGGGGGAGGGGCAACAGGAGAGGGACAAGCAGACTCCCATTGAGCAGGGAGCCTGATGGCCTGGGGCTCCATCCCAGGATGGTGAGATCATGATCCAAGCCAAAGGTGGACACTTAACTGACTGAGCCACCCAGACACCCCATAACCTGCCCAAATTAATGTGATGAGTAAATAATAGAATTAGGCCTCAAACCTTGGCTTTCTGACACCAGCCCATACTTGCTATGACCATCTTGGAATCAAAGCCTGATTTAAAAGCCTCATACCATAACTTCCCAGACACAGTAAATATCTAATGCCAGATGAAATTCCTTCTTACACCTAGAATCTCCCTAGGCCATCTTTTCTCACTATCAGTATGAACTCAAGAAGTGCAAATAACATTTCCTATTAAACTAAATTAATGTAGTTAGTGATGTGGAGAACAAAGGTAAAAGAAATACAGAAAAAAGTTAAATTTCCTCATAACTCACTGACAAGTCCTTGGGACAGGCAGTGACCTTCCTTTAGGAACTCTACAGCTTGAACAGTCCACTTAGAGATTATATAAAATAACATAAAATGAAAAATAATCCAAACTTCAATCAATAGGATATTTGCTAAACAATAATTGATAAACAACCTGATGATAAACAAGAGTACATAAAAGCCATGATTCCCACCCAGCCATTCAAAATGAAAATACAGAGTATTGTTTATTGTTCCACATAAATGAGCATGATGTATTATTGTTGGGGGTAAAAAAAAGTATATTACAGAGTAGCACGTGTAGTATAGCATGTTATGTGTGAAATTGCACTTTTATCCACAGATGATGTGTTTTTGTTAAATGATGGGATTGTGAAGATATTTGTTATTCTATGTCCCTGATTCAATATTATTTCAGTTGCTTATAAGTATATTAGATGAAACAAAATTCTTTAAAATAAGCAGTTCTTATTCTCTGTGCCTTTTAAAACAATCTAAGCCAGCACTTCTCAAACCTGAACCATCTGGAGAATCGTGATCTTGTTAAAATGCAGGTTCTGATTCTACTAAAGGTCTATGGTCTGGGATGGGGCCAGAGATAACTGCCTTTTAAACAAGCTCCCAGGTGAGGCCCTTGCTGGTGAGTGGAGAACATTTGCATTGTAAGGATCTAAGTGTTCTTGTTGATTACTCCAGCAGGAATTTCCATCACTCATTCTGTCCACAGTTTCTGGAAATCCCGGCCTGGGACTGTTTTCCCTCATTTATTAGTGCTGTAGTGATTTCCAGGTAAATAGAACCCTAGAGTTTTCTTTCTTTTTTTTTCTTTTCTTTTTTTTTTTCTCTCTTTTTTTTTTTTTTGCAGTTTAATAAACATAAACACTGGGGGACACTATTTTAAATTGCTGCACACCCATTACGCAACTGGAAATAGTAATCTACGTTGCTTCTCCCATCAGGTAATTTTTATCTTGATATCCTTGACTGTGGATGTTCTCTGATTTAATGCACTGATCTTTCAAATATATAAATAGTTAGGGAGTCGTTATGGTTAAAAAACAAAAACAAAACAGTAATTGACAGGCTGCACAGAAGTAAAATGAGTTCATTATATGAATGTTAATTTTCAACACATTTCTTAATGTATTTCCATGAAGAAGATTAAAATAAAGCATTTTAAGAGTGACTGGGTATGTGAATGGCCTAAGATTTCTTTTATGAAAGCCAAATGTTAAAACCCTGAACCTGGGAAGCAGTTGGATGAGCCTAAATCCCTTAGAAATTATAATATAATTGGCTTTTCAGTAAATTATTGTTTTAATGTTCGGCATCGAGTGGTGATTATGTACCTGGCTCATCAAGTTGATTTATGTATATTATTCTGTTTAATATCTTACTTAAGTTTGTTACAAGTTCATTAACTCACCCAAAGTAACACATCTCGTAGGGGGGTAGGCTATATTTCAGTTCACATCTGTTTTAATCCAAACTCAAGATCTTCACTAAAATGTGTACTCTGAGATTCATTCAAAGAGTTGAGCACTTGTGTAATGTGTGCCAGGTACTGTTTTAGGTAACGAAGAAAATTTAGCACATGAATGAAAAGAACCACATCTTCATCGAACTTACCTTCCAGAGAAGATAAAGGAAAAATTTTCTTACAGACCTATATGAGATATTAATCTCTTAGCTGTCTAATCCTGAGTAGGAAATAGAATAATTTACATGCCTCTGAGGATCTCCATTTCAACTATAGAATGAGTACTTTACACTCTAATTTTGCTTTATCTCCCAAACCTCTATGTCCATGAAGTTTCAAACCATTTTATGTTACATTACATTTCCTGCTTCCAATTCTAACTACCAATAGGTCACCTCACCCAAGCCTCCTGATTTCATGCCTTTGTTTCCAAATAGTATTGGAATAAGTATTGTTTTCCAGTAAGTATTTTTTTTAACAATATCATTACCATTGCTAACAGCCATGGGTCCAAGGTCATGCTGCTGTAAAATGATTTGGTGGCTTCCCACTACAGTGTTTATATCAACTGTACTCCCCCAAGCCAACTCCTCCCACTGAGCACACTGTTGATGGCCTGTCATCTGGCCTGCAGGATCTCTGCCATGGTCACAGATAAGATCAATACACTGGACTCAGGACCGTATGTATGAGAATCCACTGCCATCTCTGGAAGTTATCATGGAGAGCTCTTCAACAGTTGCCATGAAATAAAGCAGGGTATCCATCTGAGTTCCTGAAGACTTTGAGTCTTTACCCAATGTTCTCTCCTTTAGGAATTTCACTCCTAAAACTTTCCTTCCCCTTATAGAAAAAAAGTGGGTAATATTAGAACTTCCATAAAAAGAATCTGGGTACAGATTTGTTCTCTAACACTTCTGCAGAATACGGGTTTTGTAGGCGATTCAGTCCTTTCTTGATTTGCTAATGCTTTTCTCAATCATTAATTCACTTACTATGATAATAATATGTATGATGGCCCATAATGTGTTAGGCAGCACACTGAACCCTAGGAATATAGAAACTATGATTAAAATAAGGCTTTCCCTTCAGAGAGCTCATATAATTTTTCAGACACAAAGAATTATAGGACTAGAGTGGTATTAAACATTTCAGATAGTTTTGGGTATGAAAAAGTAATGCCAAGAAATCTGGATGTTTCAGGCGCTATGTGGAGAAAAGAATGGAGATGGAGTCATGAAACATTTGTATATGGCAGCCAACAAATTTTGAAGCATATAAAAGTGACCAGCTTTCAGGGAAAGGATAAAATGAGCACCTTTATAGGTGAAGTGATGATGGAGAAGGAGAGGGTATAAGTGCCTTTGGGTTTAGAAAACTTACCAGGGACCAACTTATGTTGTCCCCTGTGTAGAGTAGGAATAACTTGAGTCATCTGCTATGGAATTATATTCCTATTCAAAGCAAAGACACAGTCTACCCACGTCAAGTTTGCTCCAGTTTTGGACATGCTATCATCCCTTTTGAGCAAATAGTCTCCCTCAGTTTCAAAAATGTAACTGGCAGAGGCCACATAAGTGCTCGTCTTAACATGAAGACCCCAAGAATTTACAGATTGGTCCCAAACCCTTCATACTGTTTTGGGAGTATGAAATAAAAAGCAATAAAGTGATCCAAGTCCCAGTTCCCTCAGAAGATGCCCTCTTGACACCTGTTGTCTGGCATCCCCACCAAGTTGCAACCCTCTTTCCTTGCAAAACAGAATTCTCATTTGAAAAATAAATTATGCGATCACCTACATTTAACCAAGAAATCTCTGCAGCCTCCCACACAGTTCCAAGGACCCCAAAGCAATGTGCTCCAATTGTCTGTTGTATAAAACAGAATTCGTCTGGTCTTTACCCCATCTCAGAGATTCTAAAACCCCTGCACTTCCCCAAGTAGTGAGAGTGTCTTTGTTATTCTTCAACCCCTTAGATCACATATGATTTTATATTAATGAGATTAGATGACTGAAATGGGGGCTGTCTGTCTTGGGGAGGCAGTTTGAGGCAAGGACACAAGAATGAAAAGAACACATGACAGGTAACAAAGAGCTGTGGCCTCCAGCTGCAGAGTGGTCCTAAGTATACCTAAGTATACCTAAGCAAAACCAACTGTGCTTAGAAGGTTGGAACTTTAAGTCAGTCCAGCTTTTGAGAAAGGGAGTGGGTGAGATTGTGCTCAATTATGTCAGCCATGTTCAATTAATCATTCTATGTCATGAAACCACAATAAAACCTCTGGACATGAAACTCAGTGGATCTTCTTGGTTGGAGAATAATATATCAATGTCACTGCCTGGAGGAAAACAGGCCACGATTCAATGGGGACAGGGCATTGTAGCTCTGCATTTGGGACTCTTAAACCTTGTCCCATGTGTCTCTTCATTTGGCTAGTCCTGATCTCTAGCCTTTATAATAAAACGCTAATCAGAAGTAAAGCATTTTCCTGAGTTCTGCAGGTCATTCTAGCAAATTATCAAACATGAAAGGTTTGACTACTCCTGAATTTATCGCCAGTCCGTCAGAAGTATGGGTGGCCTGTGGACTCCAGGGTGCAGTTGCAGCTGCCTTCTGACGTGAGAACAGGCTTGTGGAGGACTGAGCCCTTAACTTACGGGTCTGCACCAACTCCAGGTGATTAGTACCAGAACAGAACAGCAGTATACCCGTTGGTGTCAGAATACCATCCCAGGAAGAGATGTGACCGGGGAAAGGAGACAATGCTTTCTTGCCTGCTCACTGCCAATATGCACATTTTCATATATCCTGAAGCTTACTATTATAATTTTTGCTTTTTAAATGTTTTGCTTTAAAATGAGGGATGGAAAAAATAAAAAATTTTAAAAATAAAAAAATAAAATGAGGGATGGAGGTGTTGGCACATGTAAAGTTAAGTAAAGTTCAATTGCATGTTTAAACGGAGTTCCATTTCTGCCACAGGAAGACACAATGTTTTTAAAAGGTCACAGATAACAGCCATGGGGCCACACATAGGAAAATGGCAAAAAAGCAACAGACTGGACCAAGTGTAGGTGCCCCTCCCTGGAGAAGGAGCTTTCTCCCTCCGAGCCTGACACCAGCTCTACAGGGAGCAGTGAGGACAGAGCGTGGCTTCTTAAAAGGGGAGAAGAGCAGTTGAGAAGACAACTATGGGATTCTGCAGAACCAGGAGCAACCCCTGACTATGGACATAATTAGGTGTGTGACCATGGCCCTGTCAGTAGACTGAGCCTCAATTTTGTCATCTGTAAAATGTAGACAATAATCCTTCTCTTCCTACATGGTGGTGCAGATTAAGTGAGATGATGAATAAAAGGTGAAAAACTTCCTAAAATTTATAAAGAGCTTAGTAGACGGTATACTTAGGACCACTCTGCAGCTGGAGGCCACAGCTCTTTGTTACCTGTCATGTGTTCTTTTCATTCTTGTGTCCTTGCCTCAAACTGCCTCCCCAAGACAGAGTTTAATATTTTGCTGCTCTTGGTAACTTTGAAGCATTTATAGATTATTGAAAAAAAGCACACACTTAAGACAGCCTTGCCACTTTCTTATTTCTCTGATTTTTCTTTTTACAGCTAAGTCAAGTTACACTCATTTTACATGAATATTATTTTCAACATTTGTGTGTGTGTGTGTGTATGTGGGTGTGGGTGTGTGTGTTTCCCCAAGCAATTGATATTAAAAGTCTTTTTGCAGACAAGCAGGATACTGTTTCTATATTCTGTGATTTCTCTGATTTGTGTGTTCTTTTGCTCCTTATCTTAAAAAAATGCTTTGGGTCCTCTCTTTAATGCCCTTTGTTTGGATTTCATACCTGCAAACATCTGTGATCCTCCCTAAAACCATCGCCCCAAACTGATTCCTCAAAAGGCTTTGCTTCCTGACTTCTGCATACCTACATGCTAAATTCAACAGCCAGAGCTCCCTCTGGGAATAGAGGTGGCCACACTCTGGTTAGAATACAGCCTACCTTGTGGGCATGCCTGGAGCTGGAAGTTATCCATCAATGAGGAGTGGACAACCTGAGACTTGAGAGAAACAAAGCCTCTGTGAAGAGGCTAAGTATTGATGATGTGGGAAAAGGAAGAAGGAAAGGAAAAAGAAAGGGAGAAGAAAGAGCTCCCAGGTCAGAAATAAAGTCTAGGCATGAAAGGAATTGTTCAGTGAGAATGAGCCACACACTGTGGAAAATATAGCTCATGGGCAGATAAATAATACACTAGATTCTCCTTCAAAGAACCCAGTCAGCTTTGGAGCAGATTCAGGCCAGTGAGATCCTTCTAAAAGTTGCCAAAGAAAAAAATAATTAAATAAATAAAATTTGCCAAAGAAGCTAGTGGGGGAAGGGAAACAGAACCTTGAGGCATCCAACAGAATCGTGGTCATGTCTCCCTCTCTGCAGTCCAAGAGACCTTTCAAACCTGTTCTGTTGCTTTCTTTTTGCTGTGCACTCTTTAGGTAGATTTACTTAACCCCATCCGTCTGGGTTTCCTCAGCAATAAAATCAGGGTAATTACAGTGCTGGGCTCACAGCATCATTCTGAAGAGGACAGGAGATACTGAATATGAAGAAATTTTACTAGGAATGTCATAATCACTTAATAACATTACCTAATATCATCAATATTTTTAAGGGGCTCCTCTGTCCCAGATAATGTCCCCACCATTTTCCATGCAATACCTTATTTAATCCTCCTGATGCTTCCCAATAATGGTATTATTATCCCCACTATATAGATAAGGAAATTGAAGATTCATTCAGAAAAGTTTAGTAACTTGCCCAAATAGAAAAAAGCAGAAGGAAATAGCAGAATTTGAAATAAATCCCCTGTCCTTCCTTTTCCAAAATATGGACATTTCTGCTATATGTGGAATGGACCCCAAATTAAAATAAATAAGTCTACTTTATTTTTAAAATAACATCAATTCTGCCTATTTTCTTTAAAAACACCAAAACAAGTTGGAAATATGAACAAGGCAGAAATTATATATATATATATATATATAAAATTCACATATGTTATATAGTTATATAATACATATATATTACACATAATACATACATGCATAGTATATTATATACCATACCCTACATACACAAAGACAAAAGATTTCATAGTGAAGAATGCAATATTCAGGGTTTTGTTCCAATTTCCCTTCCTCTTAAGCCATCAGTCACAGAAATGGGAGGGAATCTGAGGCTTCTCCATTTCAGAGTTTCCCTTTAAACATGAGCTCATCTACCATTCAGAATAGTTTTCCTGCCCCTCCTTTTTTTCTCCCATCAGTGGTTGCATTCATTTAGAATCTGGACCATTCCTCTCCAGAGTGTAACAGAAACCATAAGCACTTAAGAAAAGAGATAGTGTTTTCAAATCTTTAAATCTCCAGATCCTGACCCAGCACCTGGTGTTTGGAAAATAGTCCCTAAATATTGGCTGAATGTGTACTGAATATGTGCTTGAGCATTTCTGCTGTCCCGGAGCCTTTAATGTCCTCAATGATCATTTTATCTCTTTCCTTTTCCCTTTTAGTTCTTTCTCCCCTCCCCCACTTTTACTTCCAAAAAGCACACAGACACTTGACTGATATAAAAATTGGCCTCACTCTCTCTGGCTTCATCCTACCATTTTGTTCTTTTAACTGGTATCTGTGGCCTGGGAACATTATTTTGAAGTTCTGTTTTTTCCTCTTTGGTTTCTTAAGACCAAAAGCTACTGCACACACTCTCCTCCCAATGCTTCTGTCAAGAGGGTCTGAGTCATTGCAGGTGAGGAAGTAAACCTCCAAAGCTTGCCTCTGGAGGATTAATTGAAAATAGACTCAGATCAGGCAGTATTCCTAGTGTCTATCAAACCTTAGTGGACTACTTTGCCTGCACATACATTCTATGTTCTGCTAGGTAAATAAAGTATGCCTTTACTCCACATCCTAGAGAATTTCGAAGTTTGTGAGAAAATTTCCAAGAATAAGAAGAATCAAGGTTGCTCTGGAAATTTATTCCCCTTGATTATACCTTATAAGTTTTCTGCAAGCTGTGTTATAATTAGATGTTTGTTATACACCACTGTCTCTCCATCCACATGACCCCATTGTGACTTCCAATCAAAATTTCCTCTGTGTGGACATTTGCTGACTCTGCTCTGTAGTGGCCAATGGGTGGACGAGAATGAGACTGGGCATAATGTATGCTGATATGGAAATGACTTTGAGAAGACATTTCATCACATAAGTTTTCAGAACATTTCATTTTAATTCTCTAGACTTACTAGAGATTGTGCAAGTAACTTCTGTGATTTTTATGAGCAAAATAAATTAATCATATTATAAGCAATAAGATGATGCGTATACAAGGATCTTAAAAGACCACAAAGATGGACAGACATTGAGTAAAAGGAAAATTCACTTTATGTTAATATCCTGGGATCAAGGACAAAGATGTGCACATTGTCCATTATAAAGCTAACTATTTCACTCAGAGATAGTGTTTTGTGGGTCAACTATTTAAAAAGGCAGGCCACAAAAGCACAGATGGAAACTTGCAGTATAATGTAGACCAATCAAGTCATCTCCTGTTAATTGCAACTGAAAGTTCTGGGACAATAGGAAAAGCAGCCACCTGAGAACTGTGAGGTGAATGACAGCAGGCAGACTGGGGAGGGGAGGCAAAACTTGAAGAACAACTGATTTAGGGTCTTTTTCTCAAGTTTTGCTTCTTCTATCCCCTCAGGCTGTCCCCAGGGGCAACCTTCTTACTTAACTTCGGTGGTGAGTGGCCAAAGTAAAAATCTCTGGGAGAAATCCTGTCTTTCTGGCCAGAGGACCAGGAAAAGAATTCCCAGGGAGCCTGAAAATGTGGAGGAAAGTGCTGTTTTTGTTTTATTTTTCTGGGTTTTTTTCCTCCAGTCCCTGGTCCTAGCCACAGTGGCAGTGGTTATGAAGAATCCTGGGAAAGAGGATTCTTTAATTTTATTATGATGCCACACGGTCCCTGGTTCAATCTTTAAACAGCTATTGTAATCAGCTCCAGGAGTAAAGACATAAAAACCCTTGAAATTTATGGAAAGATAAATGAGTTCTGAAATAGAAATTATAAAGAACCGAATTGGAATTTCAGAACTGAAAACTATGTATCTGACTTTAAGAAGTCACTGAATGGGCTCAATTAAATAATGAAGATGACAGAGGAATGAGTTATTGAACTTAAGATAGAACAATAGAAATTATCCAATCTGAAAAATGGAGAGAAAAGATCAAAAGAAATAAACAGAATCTTGAGAAGTTGTGAAACAATATCAAAAAGATCTAATATTACTGTCATTTGAAAAGATGAGGCAGGAAAGAAGAAAACACAGATATAGAAAAAAATTGAAGAAATAAGGGACAAAAAACAAAATTGGTAAGAGTGGAAAGAGACCATTTTTGCAACTCTTGAGTAGCGAAGACACAGAGAATGTGCTTTTCATTGGCTGACCGAAACTGATAGTTTTCTTGATAAATTCTCAACTGTGGGTGTACTTTTTCGGGATTCACTTACCCTTAGACCATCTTTTGAAGACTGAGAGTGGTTAATCTCTTAAATGTACCTTTCCTGGACTTGAAACCATCTTTTCAAGAACTAAAAAGAGCTTAATGGAGTATCTTCTTTGCCCTCACATCAGATTCCCTGTTTATCATTCCCAGTCCTCATATTTCCTCTTCCTACCATGTCTAATGAATTAAAAATCTTTGCTAACTGCCAGGAGTTTAGAGAAATCAGGTTTTTGGATGGTCTCTCTTACTATAGCAGGAAAAAATCTTTCTCTTCTCACATCTATTTATAGAGATCTTAATCTAGGATCCCAAATACAGTATGTATCGGTTCCTTGTTTATAAGAGGTACTAAAAGCACATACTAGATTTTCTTCTGGTTCTCACTATAGTCAAAGAATCCAGAGAATTTTCTATATGAAACTGCCTCTTATAGACTGGGATCTCACCACCTCTTACCCAAACAGCTATTTTTTCATTGTTTCCAATACTATCTCCTTAAAATTTACCTATCACAACTACTGAACTGATACATTGAAATGAAAATATGACTGTGTCACTCTACAGTTAAAGTCTTTCTGAATATATTCTTTTTTTTTTTTAAGATTTTATTTATTTACTTGACAGAGAGACACACAGCGAGAGAGGGAACACAAGTAGGGGGAGTGGGAGATGGAAAAGCTGGCTTCCTGCTGAGTAGGGAGCCTGAGGCAGAGGCGGGGTCTCTATCCCAGAACTCCAGGGATGAGGACCCTCCGAAGGCAGCCGCTTAATGACTGAGCCACCCAGGTGCCTCTGAATATTTTCTTGATACAGATTCTTCGTCAGATATGTTTAGCAAACAGTCTCAACCAGAATGCAGCTTGCCTTTTCACCCCTTGATAACCAGACATTTTTAATTTTGATGTTTTGACTTTTAAATCTGAATGAAAATTTTAACTTCTAATTTACTTTGTTCCTTTGGTTAATGTCTTTTGTGTTCTAGGAAATCTTTTTCTGTGCTAAAGTCATCAAAATATTCTACTAGGATGCTAGAAGTCTTATGGTTTAAGTGATCCAATTCAAACTAAGTTTTCAAGTAAGACAGGAGATAAAGTTCGTTTTTCCCATACAGATGTCTATATATTCCAGAACTAGTTGTCAAAAAGACTTCTCTGTTTCCCCATTAAATTTATTTGTGATTATTTCTGGGCCCTTCTGTTCCATTAATCTATTTATCTACCATTATGGCATTGTGACGTGATTTATGGTCATCTCGACACTAACTTGTTTGACATAGGGAAGTTGTAATGGGTAATATAAAAAAATACATTTCATTTCCTGCTCAAAGATCAGGGGTCTTTCCCACAAGTACAATTCAAAAAAAGATACACAGCTCTGCAGTTCCAGAATAACTTCCATCACCCACGAAACTGTCCATAAAACTTACTGTCCAGGTTTCTTAAGGTCCTATTTATTTTCCCAGTCTGCCTTTTAGAATAATACTTATTGCACCATACATCACTGGGCCGAGGCTCCCACGCATTTCTGCAAGTTCAGTTACCATCCTGCCATCACTTAGAACCAGTGAGCTAACTCTCTTCTTGGATGGTAGACCCAAAATATTGCTTTCTTTTCCATTTCAATAGAAGACTCATCGGCTGGAAGGCTAGTCCTTACTACCATTATGAAATAGGGTTTCAAGGAAAAAATAAGATGGGCACAGATCTGTACGTTTTCCTAAATACTCATCTCACACTGGTCTGAACAAAGTACTATACTATAGACATTTTTCTAAGGAACAAGTCTACCTGGTCTCTAGGACTGGATTAGGTGAATTGTCTGTAAATGGGGCCTATTATTTGTCTGCATTCACTTCTAAAATCTTATTATAATAGAAAAAAGCTGGCCAAATCATCTTTGATTGCATCAATACATCAAAAGTAATATAATAACTGCTTTTAATCTAGATATTTAAAAGTATAGACTCAAGATAACTCTTTCCATCTATCTTCCTTATAAAAATAGTTACTATTAATAAGAAATAGCTTATTATGCCCATATGTCCCTTACCACATGGTATGAAAGCATGCATCTCTTAAGTGTAAAAAATACAGGGTGCATATTCCATAATTATGAATATACCCCCCCTCTTTTCATCCTGCTGAGAAAAATCTTTCTAGAAAGCTCTTATAGATGGCTTACAATCAATGATTGCTAATGATATGCACAGAACATTACAATAGCTCTCCTAGAGTGGCAATATATTTCTTTTTTAATATAAATGATGAAAAACTACAAAAGCAGCTTCCCTGAATGCATTCACCTAAAACATCCACTAATGTTATTCTAAAATTTAGTGTTACCTGTAAATTTCATAGCAAAGTGTGAACAAAAATTTCATAGCTCAGTCCTCTGAGCTTGCAAATACAGTGGGCAGTACTGCCTGTGAGGCATCAGTGGAATGATCACCAGCTCATGTCGATTATTTTCTTCTCTCTCATCTTGGCAGTAATTCTACCTCTATTCTCTGTGCTCTGTATAATATTAGTTACTTCTATAAATTTACGAAGAGAATTAAGAATTTTGGAGCCTTGCAGTACATAACAGATTTATAAAGATCATCTATAAAGTCTCTCTGTTTCAACTCATTCTGATCTTTTTCTTCTCCCAACTCCTAGAGCACCTGCAGAGAGTTCTGGACTTTAATGTGCCTGGTCTCATCTTGTTCTTTTAACAACTACACCCTTCATAGAGGGTTTACCATCCTGAATGTGGGAAGCATGTCTTTTGTTTCTTTGACAATCACCAATGAGCTTACCCTTGTGTTAGACATGAAGTAGATGGCTAGCAACCATTTATACATTAATTATAAGAACAACTTTAGCTAACATACATAGAGCACTGATATGTTTCAGGCTTAATTAATCTGCATGATAATTGAATTACATTATCCTTTTTCTATGGTGAAGAAACTGATTTTTATAAGATGTGTTTTTATTTATTTTTAAATATTTTAAGTTTCTATTTTAATTCCAGCTAGTTAATATACAATGTTATATTAGTTTTAGGTGTACGATAAAGAATTTGACAATTCCATACATTACCTGGTGCTCATCACAAACGTACCCCTTAATCCCCATCATGTATTTCACTCATCCCCCCACCCCTCCCCTCTGGTAACCATCAGTTTGTTCTCTGTAACTAAGAGTCTGTTCTGGACTGCTCTCGTGCTCTCTCTCTCTCTCTGTTCTTGATTTCTCTCTCTCTCTCTTTCTCCTTTTGGTCATTTATTTTGTTTCTTAAATGCCACATATGAGTGAAATCATATAGTCCTTATCTTTCTCTGACTGACTTATTTCACAATGTTAATACCCTCTAGATCCATCCATACTGTTCCAAATGGCAAGATTTCATTTTTTTTAAGATTTTATTTATTTATTTGACAGACAGAGATCACAAGTAGGCAGAGAGGCAGGCAGAGGGGGGTGGGGATGAAGCAGGCTCCCTGCCGATCAGAGAGCCCGATGCAGGGCTCGATCCCAGGACCCTGGGATCATGACCTGAGCCGAAGTCACAGGCTTTAACCCACTGAGCCACCCAGGCCCCCCGATTTCATTTTTTCTTAAGACTTGATGTAATTCATATGTATATATGAATATTATATATATGTGTATATATGAATTTTATATATTTTATATATTTTATATATATTATATATTTTATATATATTCTCTCTATATATATAATAAAAAGATGTGATATATATATATTATATATATATAAAAATATATATTTTTTTATCCATTCATTTATCAATGGACACTTGGGCTGCTTCCATATCTTAGGTATTATAAATGATGCTCCTATAAACATATAAACATAGGACTACATATACCCCTTTAAATTAGTGTTTTCGTGTTTTGAGGATAAATACCCAGTAATGCAATTCCTGGATCACAGAGTAGTTCTATTTTTAACTTTTTAAGGAACTTCCGCACTATTTTCTACAGTGGCCGCACCAGTTTGCATTGCCACCAACAGTGCATGAATGTTCCTTTTTCTCCATATACTCAGTAACACCTGTTGTTTCTTAAAGAGGAAACTGATGTTTAATGAGTGTAAATGGCTTGCCACAAATCACATAGCTTGTAATCATAGGGAAAGAACTATACTATATTTTAAGTCAATAGACACAGAGATTACTGTCAAAAGCCAGTAAACTCTGATAGTAAATTTTTGAGTCAGAATTTCCCCCCTTTCTAGCATAGGCTAGTAATTTGTTGAATTTTAGGGCAGTCCAGACACACTGTCATTAAGTGCTCTCTCAAATAAAGCAAGAAGACTTCAGCTTAAACGAACACATAATGAGAATTAGCAATGAAAGTATAATAGAATCCAGGTATAGAACACTCCCAGCACCACCTCCCATTAGCTTTACCCTAACCTCCTAGTCCTTAAAGACGTTTATAAATCAATCCAGTACCTTCTTTCAGGAATTTATACCAAAACAGAAGATTAAATTTGCCTGGTGTCATCCTCTGTTCACTCTAGTGGAGCTTAGCCAGGTGTAATAGAAGCAGAAATCTTGAAATATGACGAACTGGCATATTTAGCTGAACCAGATTGTGTAAATACACCATTCACGGAGTTGCACTCTTAAGCAAAATAATTTGTTCCCTTAGAGTAGTGTCTCTGGTAGAAAGCAGAGGTTTCTTTTGTTGCAAAAGCGAGAGAAATGAGAATGAAGAGAGCAGATAATTAAAATGTTTGAATTAAAGCTCACCATTTTTTTTGTCCTAAATACAAATATGATTACAATGTTTGAATTAAAGCCAACCATTATTTCTAAATACAAATATAATTACAATGTTTGAATTAAAACTAAACATTGTTTCTAAATACAAATGGATATTAATATCCATTGTGAGCCCCCTGGAAAAAATTTTAAGTCAAATGAGAAAAGAATTCAGAAATAAAAATGAAGACCTTGCACATTGGTTAAAGAATAAGAAGAGGGGGGTTGGGAGAAGGGGGTGGGGTTATGGACATTGGGGAGGGTATGTGCTATGGTGAGTGCTGTGAAGTGCATAAACCTGGCGATTCACACACCTGTACCCCTGGGGATAAAAATATATGTTTATAAAAAATTTAAAAAATAAAAAAATAAAAGAAGAAGAAGAACTCTACTTTCTCAGAGTACGGTCTTTTCTTCCCCTCTAGCAAAAGAAAATCCAGACTTGAGACTTGCTGATACAGGCATAATTGTGTAATGGGGACACTTGCTGGAATGTCTAAGGGAAGAGGGACGTCACCAGGTGGTAGAGAAAGGGATATGCTTTGGGCTGATTCTGAGCAATATGCATCGTGTACTGGGTTTGGGGGAAAGAGGTAGCAGATGGGAGGAGCTCCTTCCTTCTACAAGAAATAGAGTCACAAAAGAAAAACAGAGATGTCTTAGGCACTCATTATCATATACACACACTAAAAAAAGAGCAAAGTTGGCTTAATATCTGAAAATCAATTCATCAAATACATCATATTAATAGAATAAAATGTCTACACACTGATGAATGAGTAAACAAAATGTAGTATATTCATACAATGGATGTTATTTGGCAATAAAAAAGAATGAAATGCTGATACCTACTGATGCATAATACCACAGGAATGAATCTTGAAAATATTATGCTAAGTGAAAAACACTATCACAAAAGATCACGTATTGTAACACACCATTTACATGAAATGTCCTAAAGAGGCTAAATCTATATAGACAAAAATTAGTGATTCCTAGAGCTGAGGGGGGATGGGGTCGATGTGGATGGGAAGTATTGCTCATGTCTACAGGGTTCTTTTTGGGAGGACAAAAATATTCTTTTTTTTTTTTTTGGACAAAATATTCTAAAATTAGATGGTGGCAGTGGTGGTTGCATAGCCCTGTGAATATACTAAAATAACTGAATTACATACTTTAAATAGGTAAATTGTATGATACAGAAGTTATATCTCAATAAAGCTTTGGGAACTTTTTGTTTTGCTTTAATCTTTTCAGAAATATAGCTGAATTCATGACTGGAACAAGAAAGGTAATATAAGCATTGAATATTTTATTGGACAAAAAAGCAAGAAGTGCTCAAATATTAATGTGTTTATGTCAAAGCAATGCAGAATTGGCTCGAAGGGGTGTCCACTGGCCAAATTTAAAATAATTTGTGCAAAAAAAATACAATCATACCATGTAGGAAAAACTATAAATAATTTGTGAGTCCATAGTGATATTAAAAATGAATACTACATAAATATATATAATGCATTGAAAGAAAAGATAAAGAAAAACTCTGCTGTGTAAAAGAATGTCAGATAGTAAAAGTAGAAGGAAGGATGGAATTAGAAAATCAACTTTCTGTAAGCCCCATTATAATAATGATTCAAGCAAGAATGACCAATAAATATAAAAACCACTGGATGGAAGCCATTAAAAAACATATTTGCATTATCTCGAAGTATCACCCAACAGATGACTGACTAATTAAAAAGGTAAAATTGTAAAATGGAGCAATCTGACAGTCACCACATTAACCAAGAGGTCAGGCTTGCCATCACCAATAATAAAATGTCCTGATACTCTGTGTCTCCTGATATGAGTGGTGTGAGATACACATCAACTTTGTGGAATGGTTGCGAGAAAGGTATAATCTGAATTTAACCAAGATCTAACTGCCAGACAAATCCAGAAGATGGAATGTTCTTCAGGACATGTGGCTGGGAATTGTCAAAGGATATGCCATCATCAAGAATAAAGAGAGATGAGAAAAAAGTTCTAGGTTATGGGAGAGACTAAAACACTCAATAGCAAATACTATGTATATATCTTAGATCCTTATTTGTAAAATAAAAAGAACAATAGAGGACATTTTGGAGATAATATTAAAATTTGTGGATAGGCTGCTTGTTGGATGGCATTATTGAGTTAATGTCAATTTTCATAAGGTGGCAATGGCATTATGCCTATATTGAAAATAAAAAGTATTCTTGTTCTTGGTTATGCATACTTAAATATTTAGTGGAGAAATGTCCAGATGTCTTGATGTTACTTTCAGAAGGTTTAGGAAAATGGATGTATGATCGTATATGCACACAGGCACCTATATATATGTATACATACACACAGAGAGACACAAAGAAATAGATCTATTATGGCAAAGTTTTAAAAGTAGTAAACCTGTGTGAGGAATGCACAGCCATCCATTGTATAACTCTTCCAAATTCCTTTGGATTTGGTATTTCCAATACTGGTTTACTGCTCATATTACTAATCTGGGCATTTAATTTTACACATCTGTTTTTTGTGTCCTTTGTGTTTTATTTTATTCCTTAAGCACTAATAAAGTGCCCAACCCATAACATTTAAAGTGTAAAATATGTAATTGCCAAGAAACGCAAAACAAGGGTTTGACAGAGGCTGCTTTTATATTCTGTTCAGTTGTGGAAGTAAAATATTCCAGACACCTGAAATTCATAAATGGAGAAAACCTATGCCTTGTTTGCATGGTAAAACTCTAGTATGGAGAGTGAATGGGTTTTCTTATGATCTCAGTATGCTAACATTCCCTGCCCTACTTCCTCAGTGCAAGGAAGATTTTCTATAATGAAAATTGGTTCCAAGGATTAATATAAATGAGATTGCCCAAATATAATAACTAATCATAATCTCTGGAGTTTAACTTTACAATTCTGAAGGTTTTATAAGGAAAAAATTAAACATTTCCCCCAAGATAAATGTATTAATATTTAATAAAAACAAAGCTAGATTATAGGGTGAGTAAAAAAATAAGAAATTTACATAGAGCTCTTTTATATTTGAACAAATACACATTCCCAGACATGAAAAGTGTATGAATAAGAGGAAAAATTGCAGGCTGATAAAATATTTGATTACTCAGGGCACCTGGGTAGCTCAATTGGTTAAGCATCCAGCTCTTGATTTGGGCTCAGATCATGATCTCAGGGTCATATGATGCAGCCCACACTGGGCTCTGCACACAGTGTGGAATCTACTTAAAGATTCTCTCCCTCTCCTTCTCCCTCTGTCCCTCCCTCTGTTCTCTCTCTCTATCTCTCTCTCTCTCTCCCAAGTCAATAAAAATCTTTTAAAGATTTTTTGGTTACTGAACTAAAGATTTCCCAATTAAGCTGTGGCAAAGTGACCCAATCTCCATTTTAAGAATGATTATTCTTGTGGTTCTTGGTGGGTGTGTGAGGTTGTGTTTTATCAATGATTCAGGAAAGTGGCCATGATTTATAGTAATTAATCTCCCAAAAGATCAGAAATGGCCATGGAAAAAATACAGCACAACTTTTGTTTTTTCCCATTTCAGACCATACAAGGAATGCTTCCTTCTCACATTTGATTAGCTTTGCTGGAGCTATTCTAAGGATGGGTACAACAGACAAGTGAGCAGACCAAGAGTGGAAATGGGAAAATTAGAAAAATGGTATTTGTGTTAATCTGGATAGGCTAAGTCATACTGTAAAAACAAATAAAACCTGACATATCAGCAAATTAATAAAGTTGTATTTCTTCTTCATAAAATGCTTAATTCAGGCTGGGCTCTCCTCCATTACATTGTAACTTCTCCATTTGAAACATGAGGTCCCTGACATAAGGCACCATGACAAAGGAAAGAGGAAGCAGTAAAAATGCAGCATTGTTTACAAAATCAAGGTCTTGAAGTGTTTTGTAAATCCCTCCTACTCATCCTTTCTTGGCCAGAATTGAACCATTTGACCTCAAGTTAACTACAAAAGAGGATTCTCAGGAAGAGGAAACAATGTGGCCCTTACCGACCACTGCTTCTGCCACGGTGGTCTCTCTTCTGGATAGCTTCTCTCAAGAAGATGAACTCCTGGGGTACCTGCTGGTCAGTTTTTACAGATGTGGCAAGAACCTAGCTAAGAGTAAAGCCATTACAGAAGAAAACAATGCAAAGACAGAGAGCTTTTGTTCATCATATTGTTGTGGTCCGTGGACCCTGCCATGACTGAGCCAAAAGAAAATGTTCACTTCCTCTGTGTCCTTCAGTTCAGCTTGATTTGGATGTATGCCTCTTATAGCCAAGACTCATCACTAACTCAGAGCCACACGCTTATTGACAGTAACTTAATTAATTAATAGTTCAATCAATATATAAATGGGCAAGAATCATGGGTGTGTACTATCCTGTGCCTGGTAGACTTCCACTCTTCTGTCAAACTTTGTCTCACTATGACCTCTTTTATGAAATCTTCCCATTGCCCTTTGTGCCTGGTTCTATTAATGCTTAGAGTTCTGACAGGCAGTATAGTGTAGCAGTTAATGCTTAATCACTTGAGTTAGTTTGCCTGGGATGAAATCTAGCTGCTACTTACAGTAGTGTGACCTTCAGCATGGAATTTAACTTCTCTGTGTCTCAGTTTCAGTGACCACAAAATGGAGATAATATAATGTTATGAATATCTTAAAAGTCAATACATACAAAGTACTTAGCATAATGCCTGGCAATAGGTAATTATTCAATAAATATTAGTAATTATTATCATGAATATACTGTAAGTCCACCAAGGACAAAAATGTGACAATTTACTGCTTCCTTTTCTGTAATACCACCCATGTCATCTAGATCACCACCTGGCCCATAAATGACAATCAGTATAAGTTGAATAAATCATCATGATAATAGAAATAATTGTGATGTAGTAAGATGGTTACAAAAAAAAAAAAATAGCTCCAAAAGGGGAGCCCTATTACACTGTTGGTGGGAATGCAAGCTGGTATAGCCATTCTGGAAAACAGTGTGGAGGTTTCTCAAGAAGTTAAAAATAGAGACACTCTATGACCCGGCAATGGCACTACTAGGTATTTACCCAAAAGATATAAACATTGTGATCCAAAGGGGTACCTGGACCCCAATGTTTATAGCAGCAATGTCCACAATAGCATACTATGGAAAGAACTCAGATGCCCACCAACAGATGAACAGATAAAGAAGATGGGGTGTGTGTGTGTGTGTGTGTGTGTCTATACATATATACAATGAAATATTACTAAGCCATCAAAAAGGATAAATCTTACCATTTACATCGACATGGATAGATCTGGAGGGTATTATACTAAATGAAATAAGTCATCAGAGAAAGACAATTATCATATGATTTCACACATTTGTGGAATTTAAGAAACGAAACAGAGGATCATAGGGCAAGGGAGGGAAAAATAAAATAAGATGAAACCAGAGAGGGACACAAACCATAAGGGACTCTTGACTAGAGGAAACAAACTGAAGGTCACCAGGGGCGGGGGGAGGTGGTGAGGGGATAGAGTAACTCGGTGACAGGCATAAAGGAGGGCAAGTGATGTAATGAGCATTGGGTGTTATATGCAACTGATGAATTACTGAACCCCACATCTCAAACTAATGATACACTATATGTAAACTATTGAATTTAAGTAAGTTCAAATAAAAAAATTTTTAAAGAAAAGAAAAAAATGGCTCTAGTATCTGCCCCTCCTAACATCCCTTTGCAATGTGACTTTTCAGCATCTGCCTTCAAGAAATTGGGTCTGTATCTTCTCCCCTTAAATCTAAGATGGCCTTATACCTGCTTTGGCCAATAGAAGATGACAGAAATAACACTGAGCCAGCTTTAAGTCCAAGCCTAGAGAAGCCATTCCCATGGAGGGAATGAACTGTCTTTGCCACATATAAATCTGCCCTCAAAACACTTTGAATCCATTTGGATTACATAGATTAACAAAGTCTGTTGTAATTTGAAAATTCTTGATGAAGGCAATGGAACTCTAGGTGAGCCCAGAAAGGTTGAGTAGAAAGAAAAAAATTCCAGATATACTGAAACACATTAAAAAAAAAAAAAAAGTGTGGGGATGGCTCAGTCTGTTAAGTATCTGCCTTCAGCTCAGGTCATGATCATAGGGTCCTGGGGACACATGGGGCTTCCTGCTCAACAGGGAGCCTGCTTCCCCTCTGCCTGCAGCTCCCCCTACTTGTGCTCATGCTCACTCGCTCGCTCTCTCTCTCTCTGATAAAGATTTTTTTTTTAATACTCTTCATTGAGGAAAAAAAAGTGTGAAAGAATGCTTAACTGGATGCAGGCCTCCAGGAAGCTGAGGGAGGTATGAAGAGCTGAGTCCTCAGACTGCTGGGGTACAGACACCTCATCACTAGCCACCCAGATCTGGTCTTCATTATATTTATCCAAGCTTCTTATCTGCTTTGTTCCTTTGGTTCAAAGATCTGCTTTATTCCTTAGTTCTCCGAATTTAAATATCTTATTTATTCCTAATCTTGGCTTTAATTTTCCTTCCTGCTGTAGAAGTTTCTCAGGTGAGGAAAAGCCACTTAGGACCTGATGGTAGTACCCACTGGACCAGCATTCTGCCCCCGGGAATTCTATTGTGACTCAGCACATCATGTTTCTCCTTGTCATTGTGTAGGGTCCAGGTTAACAGGCAGAAAATGAGGCTGGAAAAGTGGATTGTGGGAGGGAAAGGCCATACAAGACATTTTCCAAGACTTCAGGCATTTGAATTTGATTCTAAGTTTGTTGTATCAGGAAAGGGAGCCAAGCTAGCTCACAGTGACTAGCAGTCATAAAATCACTCACTGACAACAATTTAATCTAGTGTCTAAGTCCAGGGGCTATTCAGAGGATCAAGGCTCTTCCCCAGGCTTGTGCCCTCCAGGTGGGTACTGAGACCTCCCACTTTCTATATCTGCCTAGAGAAAGTCATATCTAGGTATCTGACTCATGTTCCCTCTCTTGACCATGTGAATGGATTTATTCTTGGTCCTCACGATGAAATTAATAGCTGAGCCTCCTCCTGCAGGGTGAGTAGAAGAGGGTGGGGTCTTGGAGCCACTGACAGCTCCACCCAGAGGAGAAAGTTCTCTCCTAGGTGGCCCATCTTCAGCAGAATCTGCATGCCCCATCTGGAGATCCAGGGATACTTCTCGGTGAAGTAATGTGATCGGTGACACCTCCTCTAGGCACTGTTGAAGACAGTGTGAGTGAGTCAGGAGTGAGTGGTAGGAGGTCTGATGGCCTTTCTCACAGGTCAGTTCTCATCTACTGGTAACTGTTGACCAAGTCATGTCCATTGACAGCACCCCTAATAGATATTTCTGGTACCTGCCTTTATGTCTCCAAACAAGTTAATTACACCAGATTATTTCAGACACAGGAATGTGTGTGATGATGCATTGACACTCAGATCTGTAGGTCACCCACAACATCCTAAGAAAAATCACTTTGTTCTCCTGAGCCATGCAATGGGCATAATAGGTACCTGTCATATTTGTTTTGGGGGAACAAATGAGACAATGTAGCTAAACACTTAACACAGTGCCTGGTTTTTAGTAAATTGCCCAATAAATGAAAGCAACTGATACTATTTTAGTATGATAACTGGTTTCCTATGACCATGCTGACTCAGGCCATGCTTTAAAATCATGGGCAAAACATGACACCCTGTGACTAGATAGGCCACAGGATAGCACTGGGGAGGGGAGGGAAGGTGGCGCTCAGCCCACTGCATGGGACAGAGTCTAGCCTATCCCCCAGGCCGCCAGACACATCCCATGGTCCTCCACTTCCTCCACATTTCTCTAATTAGGTTCCAGATTCCAAATGCAGGACATATTCTCAATACTGCTCTGTATTTTCAAGAGTATGGTGTTTTCCACCCACAAAAATCTATTTATTCTGCTCAATGTATTTCCCACAATACCACAGTCATCTTCTCCTGAGAAAGCTGTGAGTATGAAGAACCACCCAAGGGAGTGCTTTGAGTAAACAAGATAAAACGTCAGCAAGAAGGCATCCTTTCTGAAGACCAGGTAGAGAAGGAGTCACAAATGCATAAATAATTGTAGTGTGATTAACACAATAATAAAAATCTGTACAGTACATGATGAAAGCACAGATTAGGGAGAAGGTAATTCTGCCTGGGAGAATCAGAAAAGCTACAAGAGGATGGAGTATGGGCCTTGACTCCTTAAGAAGGGGAGAGAGTATCTCAGGCTGAGGGAAAAGCAGGTAGTGTGCAGGGGTGGGGGGAAGTGCTGCTGTTTGTTGGAACCCTGTGTTACCCATGAGGCTGATCCTACTATACGGTAGGGTGGGAAGTCCTTTCATTTCTCTAGCAAATGGGGAAAACTGAATCTGTGGACAAGCAGTTCCATTCACATTATTGGGAAAATCAACACACATTTTCATCAAAGCAAGAAGGCACCCATGTTCATCTGTCTCTATTCAGTCTTCAAGGCTTTTTCTACATGAAGACTTCCAAGCCCTGGGAGAAAGGAAATTCTCCCTCTTCTCAACCACAGAATACACAGAATTATTGAATATACGTTTCCTGAGCATAATGTCACCGTCTGACATATTCCCACAGCTACCTGCATCGTTAGCCCAGTGTACCTAAGACTCATTCTTCGGGTGGCAACAAGGTGCTGGTGCTGTGCCAGGCTATGTGCTGTTTGCTTTATACCAGCTCTCTTATTTACTCCTTACATACACTGCAGGGATTATCATCAACCTTGTTTTACACATCAGGAAACCAAGACTTAGAAGAGTACTTGCCTAAGGCATGATTTGTCCTAAAACACATGGTTTGTGAATGACACAGCGAAAATTAAAACAGTTTGTCTAACTTGAAAGTCCAATGACTTAATCACTATACCACACTAATAAATGAATCCATCTGTCACCTGTCATCTCTGGAAACTTGTCTTAGAGGACTGATAACTTTCTCACTTGAGTACTCACTGTGTGCAAATTTATAGCAGTTATTACTGAAGTATTAAAAATAGATTGCAGTTCCTGATTTATAGAAAGTTTTGATTTTCTGTAGTTTCTACTGTATAGTTGGTATAGCGGAGATAGGGCAGCACATTAAGATTTCCTGGGGTGTAAGCATGTGGCATTAAAAAGAAGTCCCCAGGTGAAGATGATGGGCCCTTGCCTTCTGCCTTAGATGGTGCTACTAATCCAAGGGTCTTAGATAGATACACAAGGTGTGAAAGGCAGAATAATGGCCCCACAGGTATTCCACACCCTAATTCCCAGAACCTATTGTTACCTTACATGGCAAAAGAAACTTTGCAGAGAAATTAGCATCTGACCTTGAGATGGGGAGCTTATCCAGATTATCCAAGTGAGCCCAATCTAATCACATGAGACATCAAAGTGGAGAATGTTTCTCCAATGCAGTCAGAGATACGAAGATGGAAGGTAGATCTGAAGACAGCAATGAAAGACTCCACATTTCTTTGCTGATTCTGAGACTAGAGAGCTATGTGCAAGGACCAGAGGAGTCTCTAGGAACTAAAGGTAGCCCCCAACTGACAGCCAGCAAGGAAACAGGGACCTTAATCCTACAAGTGCATAGAACTGAATTCTGCCAACCCCTAAATGATCAAGGAAATAGAATCTCCCATCGAGCCTCCAGAGAGGAATGCATTCCTGCCAACATCTTGATCTTAGCCAGGTGATTGCTGGATCAGACTTCTGGATTCCAGGACTATGAGATGGTAAGTTTGATTGTTTTAAGCTACTAAGTTTGTGGTGACTTATGGCAGTATAGAAAATTAATACAGTTGGCATTTTAGAGATAAAATTTCGTCTACATATTCATTTTATTAATAAAGATACTGAGAGTAAAGAAATATTACTATTCAAGAGCCCATCCTGGTTAGTGAAAGTACAGGGACAAGAGACTGCAAAGCGGAGGAATCACAATGATAAAGGCAAATTGTCAAAAATTAGGTACTGCCGCGGTTTCTTATAAAATTATGCAAATGGATAAAAATATGTGAGAATCTCAGTAAAAGGATATAATTGGCTAGCTCAGTGGTTCTTCTTCAAAACGGGCTACCTATTGCTATCATATGAGAGTTTTTAATAACAGTCAATGTCCAGAACCAATACATAGAAATTCTTATTCTCTGGGTTCATGGTAAAGTCCCAGGATCAGTATTATTCTTTCAAGATTCCTGAGGTGACTTCAATTTGTAAGCAGAGT
The DNA here is from genome assembly GCF_009829155.1 of Mustela erminea. Classification (NCBI taxonomy): domain Eukaryota; kingdom Metazoa; phylum Chordata; class Mammalia; order Carnivora; family Mustelidae; genus Mustela; species Mustela erminea. The sequence continues at coordinate 72,119,702 of NC_045627.1, forward strand.
TGAGAAACACTGCTTTAACCAATATTCAGCTTGTTAAGCTTTACCTGGGACATCTGCAATGTTTTGTGTATAGTCACTGACATTGGTTCTACATGAGCACCAAAAATGCCAGCGCGTTGTGTCTCATGGCCGTCCTTGATGACAGGCTCGTCTGCACTACCCCATCATTAACACACAGTTGTTCTTTATTCCTAGTTTCTTAAATATATTAATTTTCTGTTGCTGCGTGACAGATGACTCTGAAATTTACCATTTCATTTTTTTAATCATTTTCTTTTCACCGTCATAAATGTACTTTCTAAAGGTCATCCTCTACTTGCCCCAGCCCTCCAACCCACCTCCCCTCTGGTAACCCTGGGTTTGTTCTCTATAGTTAATTGTTTCTTGGTTTGTCCTTTTTTTCCTTTGCTTGCCTCTTTTGTTTCTTAAATTCCACATGTGAGTGAAATCATATGGTATTTGTCTTTCTCTGACTGACTTAATTCACTCAACATTTTACTCTCTAGCTCTAACCATGTTGTTGCAGATGGCAAAATTTCATTCCTTTTTGTGGCTGAATTATATTCCTGTTTTTGTGTGTGTGTGTGTGTGTGTGTGTGTGTGTGTGTGTGTGTGTGATAAACATCTTGACCCATTTATCTATTTATGGACACTCGGGCTGCTCCCATAATTTGGCTATTGTAAATAATGCTGTTATAAACATAGTAGCACCTGTATCCCTTTAAATTAGTGTTTTTGTATTTTGGGGATAAATACCCATGGGTGTGAACCCTGGATTGTGGGGTAATTCTATTTTGAAGAATCTCTACACTATTTCCCACAACAGCTACGCCAATTTGCATTCCCACCAACAGTGCAAAACGGTTCCTTTTTCCCTATAGGCCCACTAACACCTGTCATTTCCTGTATTTGTCATTTTAACCATTCTGATAGGTATAAAGTGGTATCTCATTGTAGTTTTTATTTGTGTTTCTCTGATGATGAGTAATATTGAGCATCTTTTCATGTGTCTGTTGGCTATCTGTATGTCTTCTTTGGAGAAATGCCCATGTCATTTCTTTGGAAAAAATGTTTTCTGCCATTTTTAATTGGATTATTTGGTTTTGGGGTATCAAGTTGTATCAGTTTTTTGGTATATTTTGGATACTAACCATTTATCAGTTATATAATTTGCAAATATCTTTTCTCATTCAGAAGGTTGTGTTTTAGTTTTCTTGATTACTTTTCTATGCGGAAACTTTTTATTTTGATGTAGTCCCAATGGTTTAAAAAAGTATCATTTTAAAACAGCAAACATTTATTATCTCACTTTCAGAATCTGGGTGCTTCTTCTTCAAGGTCTCTTACAAGCGACCTAGCTGTCAGCTAGGGCAGCAGCCATCTTAAGGTTCAATCAGGGAGGAACATCTCCCAAAATCATTCCTGTGGCTTTGGCAAGCCTCCGGTTCTTGCTGGTTGATGCCATAGGCAACAGATCCTTTCCACATGGGTCTTTCCATAGGATTACTCACAACATGGCAGCTTTCTACCTCAGTGCTAAGATAAAGAGAGAGAAAAAGAGAGAAATAGGGGAAGGATACAGGGAGATGTTAGGATAAACAGAAGTCATATTCTTTTTGTAAATAAATCTTAGGATATCCCATCATTTTGCCACATTTTATTAGTTAGAATTGAGTCAGTTAAGTCCAGTTCACAACCCAGGGGAGGGAATCCATATAACACTCTTGGACATTGTCTTATTTTAGATCAAAATCAGATGCTTTGTTAAACACCCTGTTCTGTGTGACACAGAGCCCACACTTTTAGTCCACTGCTCTACAAGTTTCCATGATTTCAACTCTCCAATTCCTCTAGAAACAAATTTTAGAAAAAATTCTATATAATATAGTCTACCTTGCTTAACCACCATCTGGATACTGTAGAATCTCCTGACCTTGGAAGGTGAGACCCATCTGTTCTACCTCATCAGAGAGGCAATTTGTCCCATAACTCCCATATTTTAAGAACCATCTCTTTATGTATTTTTCCTTGGATTGCCTTCACCCTGAAGAATTCTTTTTACTCATTGTCATTATGTCAATTGAGATGATCCTTATCATTCTTTCAAATTTTCATATTATTCATTTTTACGATATTTTAGATAGGTAATACACATATATAACACAAAATTTTAAAGAACACATGAAAAAATATTATTCCTTTGTGCAATATTTATCCTCATTACCTGCACTCAGAATCCCATCACCTCTTGCCTTAGTAAAACCTTAAGCTGTTAAGTACCCCCTCCCTCTCCTTCTCTACCCAACATTTCAGAGAAACTTTCAAACATGATAAAATTATTTTTAACTTTAGAACAGATAAAATTTAAAATAACTTATTTGAATCATATGTTCTCCTCCAGCTACTGATCGATTTTCTTTACTTCAAATTAATGATCTCAAAAGAGGACTCAACCTCTACGTCTCCCCTATCTTGAGACGTGATATTGACGGTTAACAATTAAACATCCCACTATCTTCACTTCTTCGTCTACTATTCAATACGAAGTTTACTCCTAGTCTCATTTGGACATGTACTGCTTCACCAAAACTGCACTTACTAAGATCAAACAATGACTTTCTCTTTACATCTAGTGAGAACTTCTGGGTCCACATTCGGCTTGACCTCTGAGCCCCATTTGACACTATTGAGAATTCCCTCCTTGCATCAGCTTCTTTGGCTTCTGCTTTTCCACTGCCTCTTGGTTTTCCTTCTATTTTCTAGCTGCTTCTCCTAAGTCTTCTCCTGCTTTCTCTTTTCCTAACTATATTTTAAAGATTGAAAAAAAAATTTTTTTAAATAAAGATTGGGGTTTTCCAGGTCTCTATCTCTTTTCAATCTATACTTTCTGTAGATAATCTACAGAGATTCATGAGATTCTTAGATTCATATCCCCAGCCCAAAACCTTCTTCTACATTCCAGATTGCCATATCCCCTTGTTAAGCATTTCTACTTTAATGTTTAAAATGTTTATTTTAATAAACATTTATTTCTGGGAAATAAAGCCATGGTCATTTGCCCCCAAACAGGTCCTCTTCCATATCTTGAGGAACTGTACCACAATCCAGTTGGCAAACTAGAAACCCAGATGTCAATCTTGACCCCATCTCTCCCTTGACTCCCTACCCCTCTATATATCTAGTCCAGCATTGGATTTACATTTAGCCACCTAAATACAACTTGTGTTTTGGTTTTCAGATACATTAGTCAGTACGATTTTCAGGTATAATATTTCCTACTTTCCAAACCCCACCAAAGTCCATTAACCTGTGCAGATGCTTTTATACTCCAAGCTGACTCTGGACCCCTTGGGAATGAGGTTACGATGTGAGAAATTTTTTGCATATCTTATAGTTTAATGAGATCAGTTAACTCTAAAGACTTCTTTCCAGTTCTTCATTAGAGAGTTAATTTGCACAACTATAGGCGTAAGCAAAATTCTTGTGTTTTTATTGCATTTCCTGGTTTTTAGTTCAACTATTTGAAACACACACTATTGACTTAAAATAAACCCATTTATTTCCCTTAACCTCTTCTTGGAGGGAAATATACTCCCCTCCTTCCCTCCTCTCAACCTACAGTATAAAATCTAAAAAATTGTGGAATAGGACTGTTACCTTGCTGTTCTAGAGCTATTCCACATTAACTTGATAAATCATAGAGGCAGAAGTCATTTATCAAAGAAATACATTTATTGGAATCATATTCAGTTTAGGTGCATGGTGTGCTAGATTGGTTATCCGGCTCCTACTACATAATTTATCAAACTCTGACTTGCTTGAAAAATAATAAATAAAACCTCATAATAAAATGCTAAAATGATCTTATATCTTGGACTGTACTTTGAAGAAACATAATTATAGCTCTTCACCCTATCATGTACACCCATTATGCTGAATTTAGCAGTGAAGTAGTTGCCAGTGTATTTCAAAATAAATACAAATAACAGTGAAGGATAGATAGATGGTCAACACACTGCCATGGATTTAAAAGTGGCTCATATTCTTCATGCCCATCACTCATTCTCTGAAGAAAAAATAACCTTATGTGATGGATACCATTGTTGATATCATTTACCTTTTCTTGAAGTCCTAACTGAGCTCCAGTACTTCAGGAATCAGCATTTTATCCACTCCTCCAGTGTTCAAAAAAAAATAGTATCTGATGTTTACAAAAGCATAGGGACTTACTCAGAACTCAGGAAAAAAACATTCTCTGTTTACAGAAATTTACTCAAAATGGATCAATGACCCAAATGCAGTAGCAAAAGCTATAAAACCATAGTAAGAAAATAAAGGGGTAAATCATCATAACCTTCGATTTGGCAGAGAATTCTTAGATACAATGTTAAAATCATGAGCAACAAAAGGAAAATAGATAGATTAGACGTTATCAAAATTTAAAATGTTTGTACTGCAAAAGATGTCATCAAAAAAGCACAAACACAGCCCACAGAATGGGAGAAAATATTTGCAATCCTATATCTGAGAAGGAATTTGTAGCTAGATTATACATGCAAATCAATGGTTTAAAAAAAAGTAGGGGGTGGGTGAGGAAGATGAGGAAGAAAGAAAGAAAACTCAGTTTAAAAATGGGCAAAGGATCAGAATAGACATTGCTCCAAATGTCCAATAAACACATGAAAATATGCTCCACATCAGTAAATGGAAATCAAAAACCACAATGAAGTAATGCTTCCTACCCTCTAGGATGACTAGGATCCAAGAGAGAAATACCAAGTCTTAGCAAAGATGTGAAGAAATCCTCATACAGTGCTGGGGGAGTAAGTAACACAGTGCTACTGTGTGGAAACCAGTCTGGTAGTTTCTCAAAGCGTTACCAGCAATTCCACTGGTAAGGAATGTAGGGTTATGGGCTTGGTCTGCCGTTTTGGGATCCGAGAATATGAAAGATTTCAGTAACATGAAAGCATTATCAAGTGAGAGCTGGAGAAATAAGTTCACCAAGGTCACAGAACCCAATGGGCCAACCTCTGCTGGTCTGAGCTGCAAATCAGAAAGATCATGGCTAGTGGTGATATTCATCAAGCAATGCAGGAAATAGATTTTATAATCTGAATCTCTTATTATTGGTCATCATAGGGCAGTTTATGTATAGGTCAGCCATTTGTAAAGAACCAGAGACATGGCAGGCAATAGCTACCTAGTCCTAATAATCCAGAAAACTTCATTTCTTCATTGACCACCCTCCTACAATGGGTTAGGAGCTCTTTGATCAGATATCTTTCTATTACAAGTTCAGGCATAAACCTCTAAAAGACTACAGGCAGACATATTGAGACTGGGTCCGCTTTGAGGCAAAGTGGTGCTTTCTTACTTTTTTCAGCCTGAGGAGGCAATGCTTTGGATCAGTTATTTCTGGCAACTGCCTGGGGGTAGCCCCTTGGAAGGATTTGTCAGTGTTTTTGATAAAGACATTTTTGAAGAGAAGGATTTGAAATTTGAGAGCTTCAGTTCCAGTTAAAATAAAGATTTTGTTCTAGTGACAAACTTAATATTTATTTCTTAGGGCAGCAGGGATGATGTAAAAAATATTCTGTGTAAATACTGGTGCACAGCACTTGGCATCTATTGAATACTTGATACACGTTAACTGTAATTATTTCTACTATTATGTGCTCTGTTACTGGCTTTAAATACTGTAGTGGGTTACTATCAGTCACCCCCCCTAAATGCCTCGAATGTTCTGAGGTACAGATTTAAATCTAGACTGTCTCTATACCTAGAGTCTCTACTAGCATCGGTTGTGAAGCGGCTATGATTATATGGGACAAAATGGCCATAGCTACCCTGAAAATGTTAAGATGGGCATAAAATTAGCCCTTTTAAATGGTTCTCTGCTTCATATTCAGTCTGGAGGATTTATGACAGAGAGACTCTGAAGTCAAAATCATGAATGCAGTTTCACATCCACAGGGAGAGTAGGGCTTCCATATCTGGGACAAAGCAATTCCTTCCTAGTAAGGGAAGTTAATGGGTTTGAAAACATGTCCCAGCAGGAGAGCAGGCAGAGACCATCCTGACAGCTCTTAAAGAGATCTGAGTTTTGTCAATTTGCTGACATAATTAAGACTGATGATGTCTTATTTGCGTTTTTCAGGCTTTGCCACAAAACATTTACTTTCACTTTTTTTCCTTCTCCACACCCCTCCAATTCTGTTCACTCCATGTTAACAAAGATCAAGGCTGTAATTCAAGTCAAAACATGATCTCTTTTGAAATCAAAACAACTTATGAAAATGCGCCGATGGGAATATGTCTAAACACACTGACACACTTTCTGATTAGTTGCTTTGCTGGTTCCCAATGCATAATGGAAGCTCATTCAGGCAAATTCCAAAGAGGACCATCCTTCTTTTTCTTTTTTTTCATTAAGGCATTCTTAAAATTTTATGTTGACTGTCAATGTTGTAGTTACTCCTTTTCAGAAATGTGCTATGGATTTTTAAACAGTGAGGAGCAGAGAATGGGGTGGGGGTATTTTTTGAAGCCATGTAAATTAGCCCTAATGGGTGATGCAGAAATTTTTTCTTATTTTCTTCAAACTTCCTGTTGACCTTCTCTGCTTACCTGGGCCCTGTTAATTTGCACATGTTCACATCAGACCCTTCAAGATAGCAGAATCCAAGCTAAGGTACAAAGGAACCTTCCCTAAGAGAAAGGGAAAACTTGAAGGGCATTTCTCCAAATCCACCTCAAGACAAAAAGCAAGAATGCTGCTTTCTCAACTTCTCCAAGACTTCCAATACAAGACCTAAATCTCACTAATTACTATATTCATTCATGGCAGACACAGAAATCTGGCTCACCTGATGATTAAAGCAAACAGTGACCATCTCTGACTGAGGCCAGAACTGGGAAATCCAGGCCAAGTTTGAGATGAGAGCTCCCTGGGGATGTTTCCTGGGAAGGCACAGTTACAGGACTCTAAGCTCCAATGAAGTTAAAACTCTGCAAGCTCCCAAGAGTGAACCCTTTTCTCCTTCTACTGAGCTGGCTAAAAATATCAAAAGCCTCCCTTTGCTCTTGCGTTTGACACACTCATCTGAGACATCATGGTAGGACCCACTTAGAGAAGCATTTTTCTAAAAGAGGGATAAAAACAAAAGATTTATTTAATTGTAATCATATGTGTTTCTTCAGATAGGTATTTCAACCCCATAATTTAAGTTTCAAAAGGTACACAAGCATATACAGTTCCTTAAAGCATTCTTCCTAATCCCAGTAACCCAGCCTCCCCATCTCCTTCTCAAAGGCAAACAGCTTTATCATTTTCTTTTGTTTCCTTCCAAATATATTTTATGGAAAAGCAAAAAATGTATGCAAATGCATGTCTCCTTTTATTCACTTTTAAATATAGAAGCTTTGATCTATATCTTGCTTTATTCAGGCAGAAATATATCTTGGAGATCATTCTCTACATTCTAGATAACATTTCATGTCAGATTATGGAGAACCTTCTCATTCTTTTTTGGAATTACATGCATCCTATTTAAGAATTGACCATGATCTGGGGCGCCCGAGTGGCTCAGTTGATTGTGTAACAAACTTGATTTTGGCTCAGGTCATGATCTCAGGATCTTGAGATGGAGCCCCCTTTGGGGCTCATGCTTAGCCGGGAGTCTGCTTGATATTTTCTCCCTCTCCTTCTCCCTCCTGCTCTGTCCCTGCCCTCCTCACACTCTTTCTAAAATAAATAAATAAATAAACCCTTTAAAAAGGGGAGCCTGGGTGGCTCAGTAGGTTAAAGCCTCTGCCTTCGGCTCGGGTCATGATCCCAGCATCTTGGGATCAAGCCCTGCATCGGGCTCTCCACTCAGGGGGGAGCCTGCTTCCCTGCCCCCCTCTGCCTACTTGTGATCTCTGTCTGTCAAATAAATAAATAAAATCTTTAAAAAAAAAAATTAAAAAAAAAAGTTGAGATGATATCTGATACCTCAGAAACTATAAAACATGTGACCATTTAAAGCAGGAAGTGTTCACATATATTTGGAAGGGAGTTGGATAGGAAGGATTGTAGGATAAGATGCTATCTTAGATGGTGTCTAGGAAATGGAGACTAGAATTGGAATTAGCCTTCTGAGGAAAGGAAATCCATGTGAAAAAGTTTTGCAAAGGTGGGAGGAATGTTCCCGAGCAGTGAGTAGTCCAGTTGGATTATACGGTTGTTTCCCTGTGGGAGAAGAAGAGAAGACAGGAAAATGGAAAGGAAAATGGGCCCAGTTTCTGATCATGGAAGACCTGGGTTATGGGGTTGACAGGCTGGGAGAGAACATTAACATTTGTGATGGGGAGACATAGTCCAAGCTCTCCGCCTTGTGAACATCAGACATGGAAAAACACAAGAGCAGTTTCAGGAATTTGTGTCCATTTGTAAAGTTTTCAGGAAGCTGACATTACTTGTGCACTGAGATCAACGAAGACATAGTCTGTTCCCTCTGAGAGGGTTCACCCTTTTTCGTGTGTGCATAGAGGGTGGAGCTGGTTAATGAAGCGAGGTTAGGACTCCCTCCCCAGAATATGGTGTTTGTTTGTGTCATGATATGGAAATTAATTAATTAGCTAATTAATTAACTAAAATAGCTGTCTATGGATTTGGTTCTTTCTACTTGATTTTGGTAACTTATGAAACAAGATAAGAGCACGATGCCAAAAGCCATGATGTTCTGCCATCCCATCAGGCAATACTGGAAGGAGCATTAGCTTGAGGAAACAACCAGAATCAGTATTGTCTCCCTGAACCTGTGTTGGGAACAGGATAGATAAGAATGTCGACCAGCCTTCATGTGGAGAAAGAAGATGGGATTTTTACCTCAAAGTCCTGCCTGGATCATGTTTCCCCCAAACCTCCTGAGAGATATCTAGGCATTATTGCATTAAACTAAAATATTTTATAATTTATCCTCCTCTCTCTCTGCCTGTCTCTGCCTACTGTGATCTGTCAAATAAATAAATGAAATATATTTTTTTTAAAGTGGGGGGCGCCTGGGTGGTTCAGTGGGTTAAACCTCTGCCTTCAGCTTAGGTCATGATCTCAGGGTTCTGGGATCAAGCTCACATCAGGCTCTCTGCTCAGCAGGGAGCCTGCTTCCCCCTCTCTCTCTGCCTGTCTCTGCCTACTGTGATCTCTCTCTCTGTGTCAAATACATAAATAAAATCTTTTTTAAAAAATTTATAATTTATTTTCATTTTTAAAAACTGAGATATAATTGACAATAAACTGCATGCTAACCAGGCTTTCTGAAATGGGCATAATTAAGCCAGGAGGACCGGGTTTAAGGCTGGGCTGGAATGATATTAATACTGTGCTCAGAGCTCACAGGTCTTTTTCCTTTCCTCCTGCAAGCTTGGATTTATAAATATACCTCCTTTACCCAGGACAGCTTCAGAGACTTCTGATCATGCCCTTTATGATGTTCTAACCTCAAGTCAAAGACAACATTTTAATTTAACACATAAACATCTGAATCAGTTTATTTCCAATGACTGTAACTGGACTGGCCTTCCTGGGAGGATGGAGACAAGCACTTGGAGTAACAGTAGCATTTAGGCTGCCTTAAGAAGAGTGTAACTCTCCCTTCTAACCTAAGTGGTGCAAGAGGAAGCTCCATTTCCCCTGTTGTCATATTGCCAACTAGAATATCATCTTGGAGATATTAAAATACAAATGAAGATGTAAAAGAGAAAATGAAGACTACACCTTTTAAGTAGTAAGAAATGGTTATAGGGAAAGCACATGATTTAGAAAGGTCTGACTGAAAATTTCATTAGCATCGCAACTGATAGAAAGAGTGGGGCGGAAGCCTGGGGTGGTTCAGCTGCCGCAGTCATCTCGGGGCTGTGGGATGGCGCTTCCCCCCTTCCCCTGCACCACGGGCTCCACACTCAGCAGGGAATCTGCTTCTTTCCCTTTCCTTCTCTGCCCTCCCCTTACGCACATATGCACATGCCCAGGCACTCTCTCTCTAAATAAAATCAATACCTGTTAGGAAGGAAGGAAGGAAGGAAGGAAGGAAAGAAAGAAAGGGGGGGGGAGAGGGAGGGAAAGAGAGAGAGGGAAGGAAGGTCGGAAGGAAGGAAGGGACATAAAATTGTTTGCATTTTCACATTTTGAAACTCTGATTACTCTTTCCAAACCAATGAGGTTATTGGTGGAATCATTTGGGGCTGTCGGATGTAAAGATGGCAGGATGGATTAATTGAACTCTCAAGGTCTTTTATGATGATTCTTGAAGTCAGGTGTTATTATAACACCCTATTTGTCTAATATGCTATAGTGCTCAATATTATAAATGACACGGAACAGCCCTCTCCCAATAAAATCAAAGGATATTTTCCAAAAGGACACTAACTGATAGGGCATACTGCTTTATATTTGTGCCTTTTTTTTAAGATTTTATTTTTATTTTTATTTTTTAAAGATTTCATTTATTTATTTATTTGACAGAGATCACAAGTAGGCAGAGAGGCAGAGACAGAGAGAGGGGGAGGCAGGCCCCCCGCCGAGCAGAGAGCCCGATGCGGGGCTCAATCCCAGGACTCTGGGATCATGACCCAAGCCAAAGGCAGAGGCTTTAACCCACTGAGCCACCCAGGCACCCCCAAATATTTGTGCTTTTATAGAACTAATGATTTATATGTCTGGTACAATTTTTATTTTCTCAACCTTTTCTCATTTCTTCATCCCAAAACTAAGTCCCTACATCTTTCTGCCAACACAATGTATTTTGGTTCATTGACCATTTGAAAAGAATGTTTTTTCCCTTCCATTCTGGCAAAGAGATCAATACCTCTAATTTGGTGAGTTTGGTATTTCTCTGCATGGCTCACCCTTTACAAGAGTTTTTATGAAGTAAGGAATTTTTGAAGACTGCTCTTTTCTGAGACTTGATAGAACATCAGAAATGTGGAAACTGGTTGGTTTTGAGTGGACTCTGAGCACAGAGGGAGGAAAGGGAAAAGATCTCGAAATAATAGAAATGGCGATTAGGTTAGCAAGCAAATGCAGGAGTTTGGACCAGAGGGTTGACAAGAAGCTCTCAGGGGTATCAAGAAGATGGTTATCAGGTTGATTGGGGAAGGGCTGGAAACGCTGGCAGATCCTATTCTGTGTTAATCAGCAGGATTCCTCCTGCCTTTGGTTCCATTTACCCCACAGCCAAAGGCATTTCTTTGGCTACGCAGTGACTGAGGCTGGGGTGAAGAGGACAGAAAGAACCCTAACACCCACAGATCCATACCCACTGCTTTCCGAGCATGTGGTATGTGCCAAGCCCTGCTAAGCCCTTTACAAGCTTAATGACATTTACTATTCACCGCAACCCTTGGAAGTGACATTATTGTCACTTATATCCTACAGATGAAGAAAGTGAAGCTTAGAGAAGTTAGTATCCCAAATTTCCCATCGAAGCAGTGGCTTCTATATGACTAGAAATCTCATAATTCTTAAGCTGTGCATCTAAGAGTGTGTGTGTGTATGTGTGTGTGTGTGTATGTATAAAAGTTTATATATATATATGTATATATATATACACACACACACACACACACATATATATATATATATATATATAAGATTTTATTTATTTATTTGACAGAGAGCGAGAGAGATTACAAGTAGGCAGAGAGGCAGGCAGAGACAGAGAGGGAAGCAGGCTCCCCGCTGAGCAGAGAACCTGATGCAGGGCTTGAACCCAGAACCCTGAGATCATAACCTGAGCCGAAGGCAGAGGCTAAACCCACTGAGCCACCAGACACCCATAGAAATATATTTTTTTAAGCTAAATTCTTACAGCATCAGAGCTGAAGCAGTGCTTCTTATGAGTCTTATGAGTCTTATCTAGTCTAGTCTAGGGTGCAGGCTTTCTGCAATAAGCAGGAAGCATGTTTCCAACTCTGCTTTGTCCAAAGTGGGAGAGCCTCTGCTTACAGTACGCTGTGGGGTGCCCATCCAGCCAATTGAGCCTTCTCCAAGTGGACCCTGGCTTTGAAACCTGGAGATGTAATTGTAAAAGAACTATGGATCTAAAAAGAAAAAAAAAAAAAAGATAGTCAGGAGTTTTGAAGCAGAAAGGAAAAGGCTTGTGAGGAAAACTCTATTGAAGTCATCAACTTTCCCTTGCTTAAGGTCAAAAACTTACAACATGTTGAAATACTATTTATTATATTACAAATGAGTGCCAGTAGTCATCTATTTCCTTGCCCTTGTCATGTTTCTGCCTGGGGTATTTATATTTGATCATTGTTCTCTTAATGGATTGAACTAATAAACAAGCATGTGAAAGCTACAGTACCTGCAGATCTGAAGTAATAGGGAGATATAAAGTGTATTGTCGGAGGATTTGTTATTTCCCTTCCCGAAGTCTCATCAGGAAAGTCAATTTGGCAAGGACAGCATTGATTTATGATTGAAGACAAGGGAATCTATTGGGAAACTAAGTGCCACCCAATTAATCCATTTTGGAAAGAGGAAGTCACAAAGTAGAAGAGATTGGAAAGGCCCCTCTCCAGTGTGGACTTGGCTATCATTTTAAGACCAAAGTTCTATTCTCAGAAAATTATACTTCAAGAGGGATTAGCCTCTGTCATTTTCATAATACATCAAGGTCAGAGAAGAATGTCTCTTAATCAGTTTATGGAATTACACATGGTAGATCTTTGATGGTTGGACTTTGATTGTCATCAAAGACAGAACCTACGGGGCCCAGGTGGGGAGTGCCTAATCAAGACAAGGATGTAGATTGATGAGATTAATTTTTAATCATCAACAGAGCCAGAACACACAGAGCAAGTGTTTAATAATTATTCAAGTACAAGAAAGAATGGAAAGAAAAGGAAGGAAGGATGAAAATGGTGATCTCCATGATCAGAACTCATACCCACGACCTATAGAAGTCTAGTCTAGAGCAATCATTTTATATTAATATTTTAGTATATATTTTATACTTATATATTTTATCATTATATTATATATTAATATATAGTTATAAGATCATACTCTGATTCATCACATATCTTAACAGAATTTAGTTGTTGTGTAATAATACTAGGAATCATCCCCTTCAGCACTTAGAGAGTCAAAAATTGAGGCTCCATCAGGGAAATTCAAATTATTCACCTTATACCGGTTAGAATGGCAAAAATTGACAAGGCAAGAAACAACAAATGTTGGAGAGGTTGTGGAGAAAGAACCTTCTTACACTGTTGGTGGAAACACAAGTTGGTAGAGACACTTTGGAAAACAGTGTGGGAGTTCCTCAAAAAATTAAAAATAGAGCTACCCTCTGACCTGGCAATTGCACTACTGGGTATTTACTCCAAAGACACAGATGAAGTGAAAAGAAAGGCCATATACACCTAAATGTTCATAGCAGCAATGTCCACAATAGTCAAACTGTGGAAAGAGCTGGGATGCCCTTTAATAGACAAATGGATAAAGAATATGTGGTCCATATACACAATGGAATATTACTCCACCATCAGAAAGGACAAATACCCAACTTTTACATCAACATGAATGGAGCTAGAGGAGATTATGCTGAGTGAATAAATCAAACAGAGAAAGTCAATTATCATATGGTTTCACTTATTTGTGGAGCATAAGGAATAGCATGGAGGACATTAGGAGAAGGAAGGGAAAAATGAAGGGGGGCAAAAATCAGAGGGGGAGACAAACCATGAGAGTCTATGGACTCTGAGAAACAAGCTGAGGGTTTTAGAGAGGAAGGGGGAGGGGGAGGGGGAAACCCAGTCCTGGGTATTAGGAAGGGCATGAATTGCACAGAGCACTGGGTGTTATATGCATACAATGAATCATGGAACACTACATCAAAGACAAGTGATGCACTGTATGGTGACTAATATAATGTAACTAAAAAAAAAATTCAAAGGCAAAAAAAGAAAAGAAAGAAAGAAAAAGAATTTGAAGCTCTAAGAACTATGATGATTATCTAAGGTCATGACCCTAATTAATAGCAGAACTAGGATTGGAATTGGAGTTTCCTGACATCCCCTCCTGCATGCAATCTGATTTTCTATTATTATGTATCCACAGATTGAGATCAATAACTGGTCTCTGGTTTATCGACTTTTCCCCCAATTCTATTTGCTCCATGTATTAATTTGCTTAATTTATATTTCAAATATTTATTGAACATCTAATATATGTCAAGTATTGGGGGGGGGGGTCACTGGGAATCCAGCATTGAATAAGATAGCCATGGGCTTGGCCGGCACGGGTTTACAGACTGATGAAATCCAGGCACTCAATGAGTAATTATAAGCAACAGGTCGGCTTTGAAAGGAGGAACTCTTCAGAGTTGGCACTGCTTCTGTCTTCTGGGCAAGAAAATGGAATGCACCAAGAGGTTCTTAGAGCTCATAGCAAGAATCTGGGACTTTGACTCCAAATTCCAGATTCTTAAGAAATCGCAATTACCTTTAAGGTACATAAAAATTACCATTGCCTTTTACTGGTTATTGATCAATTTCTCTGTTGATTTTTTAAATGTATGAACTGTAGTGAAATCTATTGTTCTGCCTGTATAATATCCATCGCCATTTCTGATCATGACAATAAGAATTTTCTTTCCAGAATCTATTTCTCCCCTGTTCTCAGTGTGTGTATGTTGGGAGAGCATAAACTCTCTCTGATGAGAGCGTTTGATTCAGAAGTGGCCTCTCAGCCCCAAAGTTACTGTGGAGGAGAACCTTCACCTTCTGAGCTGGGAGCACCTCAGACTGGAGCTGGAGACCATGGCGGGAATAACCTGGCCTCTGAGTAAAGCCCACACTCAGAAAAGCAAAGCCAAAAGAGTCTCAGGATGCAGCTATGCCTCAATCTTGAAGCTTTCACTTATGGAAGTTAATTTTTTTTTCTTAATACAGAGTTAGATGAGATTTCTGATACTTTCAACAGGAAGAATCCTGACAGCTACCCCAACTAAAAAAAAAAAAAAAAAAAAAACTGAAGGTTTAACAGACATGTTTTTAATTTATCACAGATCCCAGATTCTATACCCCCAGTTTATCCGGTTTATAGATTGGGCAGATTTGGGGAGCTTGGTTTCTCTAGCACAAATGACTGATGTAACTCTGCTAGGATAACCCAGCAGAGCTGTCTGGGAAGTGGGGGAGAATTTGTAGATCATGAGTCCCTTTTGCTTTCCTGGACTTTTCATTAATTACCTCCAATAGTCAGATCAACGTTTCTCAACATTGAATGTGCAGCAAGATCCCTCAGATGATCCTGGTGTCATAGCACATGGGCCACACTTGGAGGATGTTGATACATGAGCAGGGAGTTTATTGCTTCCTCTTTTCATTATGGTTAGAGCAGCATACAGTTCTGACAAAGTAAACTGCAGGTTCAACAGAGTGGTATCCGAGACCTGATTTTTCTAGGTCCCTCCATGCAAATAGGAACCTGTGAAGCTGAATTAGAAACTGTCACTATGTCTTTCATCTGGGTTTGAAAACTAATAAGATGTTGAGTTCTCTGCAACCTTAAGAGGAAGGGAAAGGTTTTTTGTTAGTGGGAGAATTCACTCGAGGGGGGGGGGGTACAAAGCCCTTTTGTCTTTTTTTCTTTTTTTCAAGATTTCGTTTATTTCTTTGACAGAGACACAGCAAGAGAAGGAACACAAATAGAGGAGTGGGAGAGGGAGAAGCAGGCTTCCCAGCAAGCAGGGAGCCTGATGTGGGGCTCGATTCCAGGACCCCAGGACAATGACCCAAACCGAAGGCAGATGCTTAACTAACTGAGCCACCCAGGTGCGCCCCACCCCTACCACCCCCACCAGTTTGTCTTTCTTAAGGCTAAAGAGAAAGAAGCTGAAGTGACTTTGGCCCAGAACTTTCAAAGATTAATTGCAGCACAATATCCTTTACTAGCAGGGCCTCATGAGGGACTTATGTGGGCAGCTTTCCAGAAGGAAAGAAAATGGAGCTGCCCAGCCTCAGTGGGGCTTACTGGCTGTTTGAAGCACTTCTTTCTGAAAAGGGGAGAAACACTTGTGCTGCCACAGAAACCATGAAAAGTTATCACAGATGGAAGTTACTGCCGCAGTCACTGGGGCCAAGATGGGGGAGCCACAGCTCAGGACCTCGGAGAGCAGCTGCTGAACATCACCGCAATTCTCTACTGAACAATGACCTTGTGCAAGGCTGCTTCTAGCTGCTGGTGCAAACACAGTACCTGGAGAAGGTAGAGAAATCCCTGCACCAGAAGATCGCATAGCCAGAAAGAGAAAGAAGGTGTGTGCCCTGAACACAGAGCAGCGTGAATGAGCACCAGATGAGGGGACGAATGAGGCGTTGTGGAAGAGTGGAGGGGAGGGCAGAGGCTTGTATCTGGAGAGTCCAGGCCTCCGGCATGGATGGGTTAGGAGCACTGAGTGGCCACAGGAGCAGTGGAAATGTGTACTAGAGTCTGGGTGCGGGAGGCCTTGGCTTCCAGACTGCGGCCACTGAGCACCCCCTTGAAGATGTCTGAGTGGTGACGTGTGATGGGAAGAGCCAGGCTCTAGGAGAATTATTAAGTGGCTCATGTGGCTTCTTAATTTCAAGAAATGGGCAAGCTCTATACTGATGACTTGGACAGGAGCTTCAAATGAAGATCTTCATCTCCTGGAGGATGAAGAAATCACATACCACTGAATGCACTCTCAAGGATGAATTTTAAAGTTCTGACTAAGGTTGTCAGAATACCCAAAAGGTTCCTAAAGGAAAAGGCATATGTCCTTAACAGTAGCTGACTTCTGCAAAGTCTACCTCCAAAAGTACATCTAAAATGGTGCATTTTATACATTCACAGAAAACGGTGCTCATACAGGCTGTTCCCTGCAGCATCCTTGAAAATAGCAAAAGATGGTAAACAACCTGAGTGTCCTATAGGAAATTGATGGAGTCAGTTACCATCCACCCATCCTGTGACACATTGTGCACCTATGAAAAGGACGCAAGATCTTTCCAAGTTCTGAAAATAAAAAGATACCCTAAAAGAAATGGTACAGAGCAGTGTCGCACTTCTACATAAGCAAGGAAAAGGGACTATACCTATGCATATTTTAGCTGCATTTTTTACTAAAACCCCAAGGGACACATTAAAAAAAAAAAAGACTAAAAAGTGATCATCTAAGGGAGAAGAGTATAAACTTGAAGAAGGAGAGACAAAAGTGAGAATGGATCTTTTTACTCGAATCCTTAATTATATTTTAAATACATGAGGGTATTACAGAGTCAGCATGTTAAATGTTTTATCCATTGCCCAGCGTTTCTAATGTTGGTGAGCCTGGACCCTGATGCATGGAGGCTCCTAAGAGAAGGACTAAGGACCAGGAGCGTCCCTAAACAGCAGGGCTGCTCACATTTATTCATCCAAAGGCCTCCAGAAGAACCAAATTCCTGCTCTTTGCCATTAGGCAAAACTACCAGTTCTCCCACAGCGCAAGTCATGTCTCAGTCACTGAGATAGCGTGTCCATGATGGCCTGTCTCCTGTGCCCAGCTCTCCTGGTGGAAAGGAGCAGGTAGTCCAGCACCGACCAGTCCCAGAGCCCAGAGGCACCTGCCTGCAAGGCACAGGCCTTCTACTTTCTAACAAATCTCCCATTATATGGCAAGTCTTACTGAATCCGTGGATAACCGTTATCGTTAGTGTCACTATCCACAATTCAGGAGTTGTCTCCTTCATCACCCCTATGGATATGATCCAAGCCTCTGTCTTCTGCCAACTTCCTTCAGCGGAGGGGTGTGGATGCCCCCCGGGTACAGTAGCATAAATAGAGGTGTAAACCCGAGTTTGGTGCTTTTCAGCATGGCTTTGAAAAGGTTGTTTAACCTACCTAGCTCAGTTTCCTCAAACTGAGGGGTTTGTTTCAAAAGTAAAAGAGAAAAATTATTTATAAAGTTTTCTCTCTATCCCTGGCACATTGAAAAGGGCGCCTGGGTGGCTCAGTGGGTTAAGCCTCTGCCTTCGGCTCAGGTCATGATCCCAAGGTCCTAGGATTGAGCCCCACATCCTGCTCTCTGCTCAGCAGGGAGCCTGCTTCTCCCTCCCCCTCTGTCTGCCTCTCTGCCTACTTGTGATCTCTCTCTCTCTCTGTCAAATACACAAATAAAAAATCTTTAAAAAAATGTGTTGCTGATATATAATGACTTTTATCCCCTGCTTATGAAGCCTCTGGTATAGAATAATCTGGAAGCAACTGGTAGAGAAAGTACTGAATAACCCTTATGGGCTCATTGCAGGAATGAGATGTGGACTCTCCTCCAAGAGTTCCATGTTCCTGGGCGCCTGGGTGGCTCAGTGGGTTAAGCCGCTGCCTTCGGCTCAGGTCATGATCTCAAGGTCCTGGGATCGAGTCCCACATCGGGCTCTCTGCTCAGCAGGGAGCCTGCCTCCTCCTCTCTCTCTCTGCCTGCCTCTCTGCCTACTTGCAATCTCTCTCTGTCAAATAAATAAATAAATCTTTAAAAAAAAAAAAAAAAAAAAAAAGAGTTCCATGTTCCTGAAATAACCTCCCTGAAACCAAAGGGTGAGATCTTCATGTGTTGCCAAATATGTTTCCAATTCAAACAATGTATTTGTTTATATATGTAGCCAGAGCTGCTGATAGTCATCTGAGCTGTAACCTCCCCTTCTAATTAGACTGGTAATTGCAGAGCAAGGACACATTGATTCAGCCCAAACATCCTCTACAGGACCCTCAGTGCTGCAAAACAGACTCACACCTCCCTCTCTTTGTAATCTTTAAACATGCACACAGCACAGACCCTACCACTCTCCGCAGAAAGCAAAAGTTGGACAAGATGGGGTTGGGAGGGAGACAGACCATAAGAGACTCTTAATCTCAGAAAACAAACTGAGGGTCGCTGGGGGGTGGGAGGGTTAGGGAGAGGGTGGTTGGGTGAGGGACATTGGGGAGGGTAGGTGCTATGCTGAGTGCTGTGAAATGTTCAAGCCTGATGATTCACAGACCTGTACCCCTGGGGCAAATAATACATTGTATGTTCATAAAAATATTTTTTTTAAAAAGCAAAAGTTGTCACTGCTGCTCGAGCAGCCCCCCAGGTCTGGTTCCTAGGAGGTGTCTGCTCCACTGGGTTTCACAACGCTCTTGCTCTTGAGCCTTTCAGTGATAGACCCTGGGCTCTGGAGAGGGTCCTCTAGCCTGTCCTCTCTCAGGTCTGTCAGGGAAAGCTATGGCTTTTTAGGGAGCCCTTTCTCTCTACCGGCCTGCTCCCCCCACTTCCCTCCTCCCTTTCTCCCTCCCTACCTCCCTTCCTTCTCCACATCTTCCTCCTTCCCTTTCTTTCCTTCCTTTTCTAATAAATATAAATAAGTCAGATAAACCTAAAAGTATTTACTATTAAGCTGTTTTCAAGGCTAGTCTTTCTTTCAAGGGTGAGGTAGTTTGGTGGGAAGACATTAAGCAAACTAACCAATGAGGATTCAGATACTGGTGAGCTGGGATACGAAGTAGGTGCCACGGACTCTAGAGCCCACAGTCTTATCCACCTGGCTTTCCTGTCCCCATTTTGGAAAAGGGTCATAGGCTAACTGCCTTGCAGAGTTTGAGAGGGCACATCATCGGGGATTCTCCCACTCTGCACTGTTTCACTACACACAGAGAAAGCTGGTTGCTGGGGCCAACTAGAATGTGACTGCCGTGGAAGAAACTTGTTAATGGGCCAGGGTTATGCTGAGGTGCTAGCCATAGGTCATCTGACTCAAAACCATCATGAACTATCACAGCCACTTCTTTCCATAGTATTGTTCCAGGGTCTCATCCAAGTAGAGTTCAGGGGCAAAAAAGCTTTGGGTGTAAAGGCAACCTCACATTTGCTGAGGGGGGAAAAATGGATAAGGATCTCCCCTTGCCTGTAATTCTAATACATCTTCCCAGGAACCTAATTTGGACTCAGGGCTTCCCCATTAACTATATAAATGGAATTAATGACTTGATTCCAGCAGAGAACATAAAGTACTTAAGGAATGGCTTTGGCCAGATGACACATTATTAATAATAATAATGAGTAGAATTATTTAGTATTTATATGGCCCTTTATTTGCAGAAAGTGTTTCAATGGCTTTCTCACACACATATTATAATCCTAATGGTCATTTTGTGCTTTCCCATTTGTCACGCTTATGTGTGTTTATAGCATTTAAACATTCGTGATAGTAAGGAAAATTAATGCCCATGAAAACCTGTAGCTGCCCGCCCTGTGTGGTTTGGTTCTTCCATTTATTCACAGAACACACTTCTTCTTGGCTCAGGATCCTAAGACCATGTCTCCTTAACCATCAAAGTTCCCTGCAGGCCGTCTGGAGTTCTGAGCCCTGGAACCAGCTGTCTTCTGTTAGTGGAGATTTTGCCTATGTCCTGGCATTTTTTGACTCATCAAAAGATCTTCTACTGGGCAGTGTCTCTGTTTCTAGCTGCAAATTATTTTCTCGGGTCTATTTCCATAGCCATTCAATGCCTTTGAATAGGTTTGGTTTCAAGGTATCTGAGCTTTAATTAACCAACTCCCAACTGCAGGTCTACATGGAATAATACAGAGTAACCTCTGATTTACTGTGGATATTCACACCCCCACTCTCCATTGCTAGTCCATTTTGGATACCACTGTTTTCTGTTTCACGAATTAGAGGGTGATTATGATGACAGGGACGATGATGCTGAGGGCCACAGATGAAATGATCGAGTACTTCGATGTCAAGCACTTGGTTAATACTTCACTTACACATTCACACTTACTTTCCAGAAGAGCCCTATGAGGTGGGTGGTGTTATTATCATTTTTTATTGCTCCCATTTCACAGAGGTGGGAGCTGAGGCTCAGGTCACACCCACCAGCCAGTGCTCCACCTGATAGTCAAGTCACGTGACTTGACCCCTTGCACTTGTCACCGTGATGCAACCCTCATTGCAAGCTAGAGAATTTTGTGCCCGTTTTTTTTTTTTTTTTCAAGACCATCACCTACAGTTTTAGTGTCAGATATTACCTGTTCAGGAAACCTCTGTGTACTCCAATTGCCTTGGTGTTGAAAGTTAAAAGTCAGGAAATTACTCTGAGCCCTTCATGTGTCTCTTGTCTTCTCTCCTCTTCTTTTCCTTTCTTTTCCCCTTTTAGAATGATGGCCTGAGTCTCAGCTTTGTGATCCTCCTTTTTTAGAATAGAATTGACTTTTCTTCTGTATACAATCTAGCTCCTTCTACCCCATGCCCTAACAGCAGCATGGAGGGCTTTCTATGAGACCACATGTTGGTAATAAGGAAGTAGCATCTGGCAAGGTGACCCAATTTTTCTTCTTAAGAAATATGAATCTGGAGCTAGGGAAATTCTGTGAAATATAATTTACTTCTACTGTCTCTGTCCTTACCCCTGGCCTCCCCATACGCCCAGTTCACTCTTCTCATGAAGGAAACTGACCGGGGATATTGATTCATACCAGGTGATAGTAACATAATGAGGCCCCTCCATCAAGTGGCCCTAAAATATGTATGTGGATTTAAGGTAAAGGAATGTTTCTCAACTGGTAGAATTTTACATTGAAGCAGTAACAGTCAGCAGTTCTTAGTTCCAGGCGCTGCATGAAGATCTTCCTATATTACCCCCATTTCCTCCTTACATCAACATTATACAACATTATACAGATACATTGACCCAAATTGGCTAATGGAGAAATGGCAGGTAATTTTCTCTGGGTGCCACAGCTGGTAAATGGGGGAAGGAAGTTCAAACTCTGATCTGTTTCATTCTGAAACCACACCTAACCTCTGTGGTCCAACTAGATAGAGGACACAGGTGTGGGCGGGAGACCCTTCCCTGTGGTCACCCAGAGACATCTACTCTGCCTATACACAGGCTGACCCTGAAAAATAGGTAGCTGGGATCCCCTGTCACTCCCAGGGTGGTGGTGTTTCCCTCCCATCTGTGGTGGGAATTGGCCAGACAACAGAAGGTGACAAAGAAGGTGATTCCAGAATCCTGGCTGTAACTGAGGACCAGCCCAGGGCACCATCAGCTCCAGCTCTCCTTTGGACAGAGTGAACCTCTTTCTTTCTCCCATCCTCAGGAGGTGAGGAGCAGAGGATCCTACATGTGGAAGGACAAAAGACCCATGTATTCAACATCTGCTGGATGCACATTCTGTGGCAGCCTCTTCCAGAATTATCTAATGGGGAGTTCACACCTCTTTTTCTTCATAGGGATCCAATGACCAGAAAACCAACTACAAAGAACTCACTTGGCTTGGCCATTGCATAGGCTTTCCCATTGCATAGGCTTTCCCATTGCATAGGCTTTCCCATACCAGACAGGGCATTTGATCAAAGCCCATGTGATGGTCTTTCGGGTCTAACTTGACTGAGCTCTCGTGCCCAGGTACTTAACAAAACACTGGTAAGTATTGCTCTGAAGTTTTTTTGTCAGATGTGGTTAACATTTCTAATCAGTTGATTTTAGGTGAAGGAAACTACTGTCAAGAATGTGAGTGGGTTTCATCCACAATGTTGAAGGCCTTAAAAACAAAAATTGAGGTTTCCCAGAGAAGGAATTCTGCCTCAAAGCTGCAACACCAATGCCTTCCTGAGTTCCCAGCAGGCTGGCCTGCCCTACAAAGTTTAGCTTCCATCATCCCTTGGGCCAGTTCCTCATCTATCTACATCTGCAACACTTCATCTGTTTCAGCCTGAAAACATCTTAACTTTTGAAAGCAATGGGATGGGAGCTGCCCACTGTGGAAGCACCCGTGTTGCCTCTGCTCTGTCTCTTGGAAGTTAGCCTTTAATCCTCATACCCCGCAAGGCACTCGAAGGGGTCACTGTCACCTGGCTCTGGAGGCAAGAGGTCATGTGGCTCTGAAGTCCTCCACCTCTACCCCATGGAAAGGTTAGAAAGAAATGCAGCGGCTGAGCAGTTCCTGCAGCGACCTAGAGTATTGTGTTACTGTCACATTGTGTAGCTCAGGTTCCTAAAGAGGAGAGGGGACTGTCCAACGTGGTGTCCAGCCCATTCCTAGTGCAGAGGTCATGCTCATCCTCTCCTTGCTGTCCTCCAAGGACAATGCCAGCCATGGAGGTCTGTGTCCCAAGAGGCTCCATGTCAGGGCCTCAGACAACGGCAGCATGGAGTCAAATTCAATCAGTTTCTCTGATAGATTTAAAGTCCATCAGGTCCTGGGAAAGAACATTCGAAGGGCCTGAAGATGAGCTCATTTGCCTCTCTTCAGATACGAGTCAGTGAAAAAATTCAGCAGAGGAGTGTTGAACAGGTAGAAGCTCATAAATCTGTCAGCAAACTTTACTGACCGTGTACATGAAATTAGGCAAGGCTTTCTCTTTTTTTTCCTTAACTTCAATGTCATTTTGAATCATGTACTCTACGTTATAGACAGATCCACTTCTTCCTGGCTGCTAGCCAGGCTTTGGAAGACAGGGATAGGCTTTATTTTTATTTCAACCTGCTTCTGATTCACACTTTAGGGTGACATATAGCCAGGCATCAGGCTAAAAAAATAATCTGTAATAGGCCCATCAGCCCACTTTCCTCTATGCTCAGTTGGATATAATTGGTGATATTGACAACACACTGGATTGCATTGATTTTCCCACCCACATGGAAAACCTCGGTGACACTTTCTTTTTCATTCCACTACCCTGTTAGTTATGAAAAATTCTCCAAGGAAAAATGATTAGTCATAAGTTATTTATATGTATGTATCTATGGTGTTTCCCTGAAAGATTTGACCCTGAGCATAAATAATTTACCACTTATTATGTTCCAAGTCTGCAGGGCCTCCATGTCACCTTATTCTGGTTGGGCATTGCAACAAAGAGGTCCAGCCGAGAGAGTGAGTGGGAGCCGGAAACCAATCACATTCCGTTGCCAAATTTCTACCTTGAGAAAGGGACCTCTCTTTCCAGTTCACATGAGGTACCATGTGGCCGTACTGATGGGGGTTTATCTACACTGTTCTAATCTGCACAAATGCTGTGCAAGGTAGAGTTGTCACTATGGAGACAGGGATGTCCCCTGTGGTGTGGGGTTGGAATTGGTGATGTGAGTATGAACTCATGACATTTAATAGGGACAGAGAGGGACAGAGAGGGACAGACACGGAAATAAATAAACGTAAGCAGTGTGTGTGTGTGTGTGTGTGTGTGTGTGTGTGTGTGTTTAAACTCTCAACTTGGAATAGACGAATTTGTGCTTAAATTGTAGTGCCTCGTCTACATGGCTTTTATCAAATCACTTAGCAATTCTAACCCTCAGTTGTCTCACCTAAATACAAAACAAAACAAAAAGCAGAAAATAAACGAAAAACAAAAAAAAAAAAGGAAAAAAGGATAGTAATATCTATCTCACAAGGCTATTGTGAGGATTAAAGGAGACACAGCAGACTTACCATGACATCTGGCCCATACTGTATCACTCAAACTATAACATTATTGTTAACTTACTACTATTATATAATGTTTTCTAAATGATTAGAAATAGAAGTGTGCCCGGGCCTAGATAGTTCCCATCACGACCCTTATCCTGTTTATTTTCCCCCAGGATGCTGAACTTAGTTTAGCTGAAGCCACTAAATTCCAGCCAAGACTTCACCAGAGTCAAGACCATGGGGAGGCCCCAAGGTCAATCCCCAATGGGAAGCCATTCTTCTCAATGACTCAGGCCAAGCGCAGAACACTGTGACTGCCTGAATTCAGAGCCTTGATTAGCAAGGGTGAATCTGACCATAGACTAAGTCAGAAAGGCTGTACCTGTAGAAACCCTGCCTGGCTGAGCGTTTCCAAGAAAGGACCCGTCTCCTTTCCTCCAATGTATACCTCATTCATATTTATGAGATCCAATAACATTCCCTAACTTCATAAAATATGTTGAAAGGACTTTTATTTCTGTGGCCTTTCATTAAGGAGGGTGGAGCTAATTTCATCTAAACAGGAAGGACCACAGTGACAAAATACAATGAACCTCTTTCCAACTTTGTTCAACCAAAGCACAGTGCCATGCCACTAGCCAATAATGTCTTGAGCCTCAGGAGGAAAATTAAATCCAGATGAAACTTCTGGAAAGGGAAAAATGGCCAGCTATCCGATTTTGTGGTTACTCATGGAAATCTACATTTTTCCCACCCTCAGTTGACCAAACATAAATGACTAGGCTTTAAAAAAAGGAGATCAGGGGCCACTGGGTGGCTCAGTCAGTTAAGCATTTGACTCTTGGTTTTGGCTCAGGTCATGATCTCAGGGGTTGTGGGATTGAACCCAACTTTGGACTCCAGACTCAGCAGGGAATCTGCTTTAGATTCTCTCCATCTGCCCCTTGCTGCACTGGTGTGAGCACTGTCTCTCACCTTCTCTCTCTCTCTCTCTCTCAAATAAATAAATAAATAAATATTTAAAACAAACAAACAAACAAAAAACCTAAAAACTTTACCCATCTGTTGCTGGGTCTTTAATTGAAAGACTACATACGAAGAGGCCTGAAACAGGACTCCTGGAAATGCCAGAGCTTCATGGCCTTGCTGACATGGGGAGCTCTGGGGAATAGATCATCAGGAGGATTTTTGCACATGTCCTCGACAACCACAATCTGGGGAATTATTTAAAGCCATATTCTTAGATCACTTGACGAATCATTAAGTACTTGATACAGTGATTACACTCTTTAGATTTTCTTTTGACCAAATTAAAGCATGAGAATTTCCTTCATAAACATGTAATTACTTTGGGAGGAAAAAATCACTATGCAGTAAATAATAGAAAATTATATATAATGTTTTACATATTGACCTCTATTATTTTGTTACATTTCTAGGAGCCTTCCTGGAACTTTCTGATCTTAGCATGTGATGAAGTACCTGTAGAATCTTTTCCAAAAGCAGAAGGCCAAGAAGGGAAGCAGCCTTTAGATTAGGCATGAGTGGGATAGGGGAAGCAAGCTTCCTAGAAGGGGGCTAACTCTCCTCTGAAGGGAAAAATGCCCACCATTTTGGGTCAGTACAGAAGACCAAAAGAACATGGATTAGTTCCGAAAAGAAAAACTGGCTCAAATTTCATTTCCTCCACTGACCAGCAGTTTTCCTTGGGCATATATTGAAATTTCCTGAGCATCAGTACCTTATCTGTGAAGTGTGAATAATACTACTCAGAACTTCTGCAATTCAGATGGTCTGCAACTTCACAGATGATGCATTGGTTCAACATCAGGAATGGGATGGGAAGGAAAGCACAATCACAAGAAAATTGGAAAATGGAAAATTAGTGGTAGAATGCGTCATGAACAATGTCACCTGTACTTGGGTCTATAAAAAAGTAGAGTAAAAATTCCATCATCATTTTGGATAGGAATTAGCTGTGAGGATGAACAAGCTCAGTTCAATGAGCAAATCTCCATACTGCTTTTTTTTTTTTTCATTACTGTGTTCAGTTATCTTTATCACAAACATTTTACAAGCAACTATTTCAAAGTGTTGGTTTAATTAGGATCATCCCTTTGGTTAGAAAATAAATGTGTTTGTGCTTTAAAAAAAAAAAAGTATGTCTGAAGTTGCAGACTCGTCTGATAATAGTACTTGGAAGTGTTGTTGGGAGGACAGTCCATCCCCAATGTCAGCCCTTAGGCTATTGGCCATGATCTGGGACTTTTTGATTGGTCCCAGTGCTCAAAATTAGTAGCTCATGTGGGGCATTGGTGGTTCAGTGGTAGAATTCTCGCCTGCCAAAATTAGTAGCTCACTAGACCTTTTGCAAATACTGGCTCAAAGCAGACCTCTCCTTTGTCTCCAGGATTCTTAAAGAACCCCCTCTATTTATCCTGTTGATCTAGCTCCGGCACTTGGAGAAACTATATGCTTTTGCAGAAATAATTTTGCTTTTGCCTTTTGTAAAGTCCTTTTTCACCTGTAGTATCAGTAGGCCAAGTGAAGGAGAGGGCTGATTATTTATGTTTAGCTCAATTAAACTCGGGTTTTGTATATGAAATTTCTGCT
The DNA here is from genome assembly GCF_009829155.1 of Mustela erminea. Lineage (NCBI taxonomy): Eukaryota > Metazoa > Chordata > Mammalia > Carnivora > Mustelidae > Mustela > Mustela erminea. The sequence continues at coordinate 72,146,770 of NC_045627.1, forward strand.
TAGGGACATTTGTATTAAGAAAAGTAAATCTACTTGTATATATTTTATTTTTTTAATTTTTTTAGAAGATTTATTTGACAGAGGGACCATGAGAGAGAGAACACAAGCTGGGGGAGTAGAAGAGGGAGAAGCAGTCTTCCCACTGAGCAGGGAGCCCAATGTGGGGCTCGATCCCAGGACCCTGGGATCATGACCTGAACCAAAGGCAGACACTTAATGACTGAGCCACCCTTGTATATATCTTAAATACTTTCAGAAAGACCACCTAGTAATTATTTTATAATTTCTAACTTATAATCCATGTTTTTCAAAGCACGTTGTATTCATTCTATCACTGGATCTTTGGAGCAACAGGATTATTATTTTCACTTTCCAGATTAGGAAAAGTAAATTCAAGATGCTATAGCCACAGAATTGACAGTAAGACTAGTTCACTAGGTCACTAGTTCCCAGTGCTGTGTTCCTTCAACTTCACCGTATTGTGACCCATTGAACAAATTTCATTGTGTTTTGTAATAATGAAGACATTGGCCCAGGTAATAATGAAATACCTTCAAAATGCTTTGTGCTTCATATATTTCTTCTATTTCCCCTCCAGACTTTTGCTTTTATGAAGTATATTTCAGTACCATGTTTTATTAACTTTAAATAAGTTTACAAGAGGGAGCATTCAACCAAAACAACCCTAATTGGCTCGAAACATAATATAATAACCTCTTTTCATCCAATTTGTTAAAGGAGTTAATTGGACCTGCATACCCACAAGCAAAACACATTGGTTTAAACATACAGTGAACCTTATTTCCTCAAAAATCATTCCTCTACAGAAGCAGTACAGATGGAAGGGAAGAATGAAGGATTCTGAATGAAACTTCAAAGGATCAATTTAGTTCCAATTATCTGCTCTTGCCAAATAAAAATGAGAAAATGGTAATTTATATAAATTTATCTATCTGTGTGTTTACGTGTCTAAGATAGACAAATAGTCACCTTTCCGATTGAAACAGTGAAAAATAAAGAAATCATAAATTTTACAGTGCAATCGAACCCAGCCAAATCAGCTGGTTGGGCTCACTGTGTTCCCTGTCCCTAACCCCCTCATAAGCATTGGCCTTAAGAGCCTAAATTATTTAGGAGCGTATCACCCTTATAATTTTTATCCTATGGACACACTTATCGGTCTTAAAAAACAAAATAAACAAATAACAACAACAAAAAAACCCACAATATTAAAAGTTAATAATTTAGAACTAGTCCAATTCAAATCTGTTGTTACTAGTTAGCTGCCTGGTGTATTAGAAATTGAGTATATTGATTTTTAGTCTATCCCACAACTCAATGGACTCCTAATCTCTGGCAAGCCTCAAAATCTGTTTACCTCGGGAGATCAAGTCAAGTTGCATGAGAATGGATTTTTTAAAGTAAAGCTAAAATGTTAGAAACTCACATGGGGATCAATCAAAAATAACATAGACAAGTAGAAAACACATAGAAAAGGGGAGTTACCTTTTTTTAAAGATTCTACTTATTTATTTCTTTGAGACAGGGAGTGCTAGCCCACAAGTGGGGAGGGGCAGAATAGAGAGAGAGAATCTTATCAGACTCCATGCTGAGCAAAGAGCCAGGCTCTTGGGCTTGTCTGGGGCTCCATTTCACCATCAAAAGATCGTGACCTGAGCCAAAACAAAGAGTCAGACATTCAACTGACTGAACTACCCAGGTGCTCCAAAAGGGAAATTACTTTAAACAAGCCATTTGCAGTCACTGGGGAGCACTGTTTATATCCTAAAATGAAAAGCTTTCAAAATTCATTAACTAAAGAGGGTGCTGTCTATGGAACATTTTCTGGTGACACTTTGTTGTTCAGTGTTTTTATCTTCTAATTATGCCACGCAAATCACATTCCATGTAATTATTACTTTTCACAAATTCAAATTGACCACCATCAACTACTATAAATTAGTAAGCTTTAGCAAGACTCAGACTTGGAAATCTGTGTTAAGTATTCATCACCTTTTAGAAAGAATGTCTCTTTACATACATCTTCTGACCTTTTTTTTTTTTTCCTGGTGAGATTTCCCTAAGTAGAGAAGGTGGAGGAATTGTGTCCTCACTCACTCTTTTCAGAGCAAAAAGCTCTGTCCCATATTTTACAAACTTTGGGTTTGCACTTTCAGTGTGAGATTTTTCATTAACATATTACTCAATGCCTGGAACCCATTTATATTTCAAGAAAAAAACCAGTAACCCTGCCACTTATCTGTTCTTCCTTCCTGCTGTATAAATATTCAAAGTACTTCGTATAACTGATATGGACCTCATCTTCCCTACATCTCTCCCCAAATATGTAATTACTTACAGTTTATGTGGGATTGGACTACAAATTGCAGAGAGTAGAAGAAAGTATTGTCAATTATTCATGTTAACAATAACGATTACTATAAAGATATTTGTGCAGCTTAGAATCTAGAAGGAGAGATGAGCTCTACATACAAAATCATTTATGAATAAAGACTTACAGTATGATCAGGAAATGCAGTGGGAGGAAGAAATAGATCAATGATGACCATGACATGTGGGGGAAGTGAGACATGAAATAAACCCTATGAGTAGGATTTATTCATTTTTATTTTTATTTTTAAAGATGGTGTTTATTTATTACAGGAGAGAGCACAAGCTGGGGGAGGAGCAGAGGGAGTAGGAGGAGCAGGTTCCCCATTGAGCAGGGAGCCCATGCGGGACTGGGTCCCAGCATCCCTGGATCATGACCTGAGCCAAAGACTGACACTTAACCTACTGAGCCACTCAGGTGCCTCCCCACTCATGGATAGGATTTAAATAGAAGGACATATATAGAGAATCCTGTTCACATTAGGCTTGAGGGATATAACTACAGAAATATTTTGTTGATGACTTCGGCTGAGTGTATGGGGCCTACTACTCATTTAAATATTTTCTTTACTTAGAGACAAATTCAATTATGTGAATGATGTAGGTCCTTCCCATTTTTATGTTGTTATAATAGGCACTATTGTTTCATCTGATTCCAGGCCACCTTCTTCCATGAGAAACATTTCTATTCTTCCTGAAGCCTTTCTCTCTCCACATTCTTCCAACTTGGTCATTTATCTTATGTTTTCTAAACAGATACCATTTGCTTATATGGCCCTGGTACTGGCCACATTTAATTGGTCTAAGAATGGGTGCCTCACCCAAGCTGGGTTAATGAGTCTTTCCTGCTGGACTTGGAAGCAGAAAAACTATTTGGCCAGTCTCCTCTCTAGTACTAAAGCCATAAGACGTAAATCTGTGAGGTCTTGGTAGTCATGTTTTTGGCCATTTAGGGAAAGCTATTCTACAATAGTGAAAGTAGGCTGACAAGACACATAGAGGGAAATAAACAAGGGAGAGTGAGAATATCCTGATAGTTCTACTGTTATGGAGGTCCAACTATAGCTTTGTTCTTGGGTTCTTCGTCCAACATTTTCTGATAAAAATGTTCACACATGTATAAATCTTGTAATAATTATACAGTGAACACTCACAAGTACTACCTAGATTCTACAGTTAACAATTTTCTGTATCTACCTTACCAAATAGCTGTCTATTCATCTTTTATCCACGAAGTCATCTTACTTTTCATGAATTTTAACATGTTTCAAATATTACTACCCTAAATAGTATAGCATACATACCACTAAGTAGAGTTCATTTATTGTTTGTTTTTATTGAGGGAAAATTTCTACATAGAGAAATACACATAGAGTATGCATTGTCAATTGAAGCCCCTATAAAGATAATTTCTAAAAAAGAAAAAAAAAAGGATACCTTCTATTTTCATTAAATAGGTTTCCCTTTCTCTCCTTAAGATAATTCAAAGCTTTTTTTCCTACCTACAAATGAAGGGGTCATAGTTTACTTTAGGAAATTCATGGTTAAATTGGGAATTGGACAGTCTTAGCCAGTTCAGGATGCTATAACAAAATAGCATAGACTGGGTGGCTTAAAGAACAGACATTTATTTCTCATCATTCTAGAGACTGGGAAGACCAAGGTCAAGTTGCCTTCAGATTCAGTTCCTGGTGAGAGACCTCTTTCCAGATTGCAAACGGCTGCTTTCTTGTTGTGTCCTCTTACGACAGAAGGAGAGGGAGCAAGCACTGTGGTCTCTCTTCCTTTTTAAATGAGGACACTGATCCCATCATTGGTGGCCCCATTCTCATAGCCTCATCTAAATCTGAATACCTCCCAGAGGCTCCACCTCCAAATACCATCACCTTGGGGGTTAGGGCTTCAACAAATGTATTTGGAGAGTAGGGCCACAAACATTCAGTCCATAACATGGACCCAGGGATCTAAGGCTTTTGTTAGTGTATATACATCTTTTGCAAATTAGGTAAGAGTTTCTGCTCTGGCCTGATGGAGCCTCACAGTTTCAGAGGCTGGTAAGAGAATCAAGGCTGGATTTCAGGCCTCTGATAAGTGCACTTTATGGTAAATATGCACAGGGTGTATATGGGAATCCTATAGATACCCTGGATCTTCAGCCTGAGTTGTGAGCCCTACTTTGGCTTAACATTTTCCATCTGTTTTCCAAATGTCATCATCTTTCTGCGGCTTTGTCACTGCCTAAAGCATCCTGGGGTGTTCAGCAAGAAAAGCCCACCCCCTGACCTCTATAATAACCACAAAGAGAAGAAGTTTTTGTGGGGTTGGGGATAATGGGGGGACGTTGGATGTAGCAATATTTTTGAAGGTAAATAGTATGGGCTAAAAAGTGCACAGTGCCTATTTATCTCTTCTCTTGTGATCTGACTCATCAGAGCAGGAAAGGGTAAGTTGGTGACCAAATTATGGATACGGTTTTGATTACCCTACTTGGATAACAAAGAGTGCTCCCAGGAACACTGGAACACTGCAAATTTTTATTTACACATGATATTGCAAACATCAAGGAAGTCATAATGCAATCAGAATTCAGCAGCAGTGGAAGTTCTACCTGAGCAGGTCTGGTGGTGGTTCAAGGCTTCTGCAAATAGGTAATGCCTCCCTGAGGCCAGGCATAGGTTTCTAGAGATGCAAAACAGGATAATTGTAACTCACTACAGATGACCAGAAAATTGTCCAAAATAAGAAGCTGTTTTTCTTTGAGACTTGGAGAAAGACCAGGCATTTCTCTTCTAGAAGTGATGGTGGGAAGGATCTTCAGCATAAATAATTGACCATCTTTTTGTAATTCTTAAGAATCTCTATAAGCCTTTGCAGAAGAAAACTATAATTCAAAGGTCAACCCAGGAAGGAGGAATGCATTTTATTCATGGAGGAGGTACTTGGCCTACAAACTAAGTTTGGAGCCAGAGAGAGCGGTGCAACAGGCTTACTTGGTAAGTAGATGCTCCTCATTTTTCCAGTTCTGCTCCTCAAATTTTAAAGATCTAGAAACCAGGAGTTCCTGGGTGGCTCAGTTAGGCATCCTACTCTTGATTCAGGCTCAGGTCATGATCTCAGGGTCATGGGATCAAGCCTGGTTTCCATGCTCGATGGGGAGCCTGTTTCTCTCCTTCTCCCTCTTCCTCTGCTCCTCCCCCCACACATGCATATGGTCTCCTGCTCTCTCAGCCTCTCTCTAAAATAAATAAATAAATATTAAAAAAAAAAAAGGATCTGGAAACTGGTCTCATAATGAGGGAGGGGTCCAGGAGAATCCATTATCATTTTTGTACCATGGAGGGGGGAAATGCAGACATTAAGGAAACTGTGCCTGCCCCACCCTGAGCGCCACCTCTTTTCCTCCCCATAACCAGTGTTCAGATCTTCATGGTCTCTTACCCTGGGTATTAATTGCATCAGCCTCCTAAATTTGTCCTTGATCTTTGTCTTGCCTTACTGGTCTCTGCCAGACAGAGTCATTTCTAAATCACAGAAGATGAGAGGTTTTCTAGAGGACAGTGGTTAAGAATGTGGACTTACACTGAGACCCCTGCCTCTGTCATTCTCACATAATGACATTAGTCACACTGGTTGACTTTTCTGTACTTGAGTTTTCCCTTCCCTGACCTCTGGGTAACAAAACTCTCATTGGGTTGGAGTAGACAGGCAAGGAGTAGATATAGCATGGGGCCTGGCATCTGGTAAACACTCACCATTACCCCCAGCTTAAAAGACCCACTGGCCTCTCTCTGTCCCCAGCTTCAGTTCACACTCCTAACGGTGATGCCAAGGCCCTTCAAAATCAGGCTTCAGCCTCCTATCCCCCCTTAGCCCCTGTCATCCTTGCCCTGACTCTCATCCTCTCTCAGAACCTCAAAACTTGTCACACTCCCTCATCCTCTGAGCCCAGCCAATAGAGCTCCCTCTGTCTGTAGCTCCTCCTCCTTTACACTCAGTTATCAGCTACTGCTCTTTCAAGGGAGGCCTAGAGAGTTTAGGGACTAGAAGTCTTGAGAAATCAGAGTGTCCATGGTTTTAACCTTGGCCCTGATACCCATCCACCAAGTGACCTTAGATAAATCAAGCTAATGTTCCATGCCTTCATTTTCTCAACTGTAAAATGGGCTTACTACCTGATATGATCTGAATGTGTCCTCCCAAAATTCATATGTTGAAAGCTAACCCCCAAAGAGTAGGTATTAGGAGGTTGGGACTTTGGGAAATGATTCAGTCAAGAGGGCACAGCCCTCATGAATAAGTGCCCCTATAAAAGAGACTCCAAAGAAATATTTTTCCCCTTCTACCATGTAAGAAAAGAACAAAAGTCTTTAACCTGGAAAAGGGTCTTCATCCAACCAGGCTGCCACCCTGATCTTAGACTTCCAGCCTCTGGAAACGCGACAAATAAATGTCTGTTGCATATAAGCCATCCAGTCTCTGGTATTCTGTTACAGAAGCCCAGACAAAGTCACAGCAGAGTTGCAATGATTAAATGAGACACTGAGCACAAGGAACTCAGCAAGGGTCTGGTACATGTAATGACCCAAGTGATCATAACTGCAGTTGCAACACTGTTCCTCCCTCAATGCATCAAAATGTTTCTTATGCACTATTATCGTGATAACTTAATTAAATTTTAGAGTACAGCTTGATCACATAAATGTTCTTGCATGTACATGTATCAACGTGAATGCAGACCCTGTGTTGTATTCATTTCTGTAGATATGGTGTCCTGCACAATCCCAAAAACAATGTAAGTACTTGAATAGATGATGGATGGATGGATAGAAAAATAAGTGAATAAGAGACATATTTAAAAGGTAATTATAAAAAAAAAAAATGTGTGCCTCAGAGCTTAACAGATAGCCCAGGTTCTCAGGCTGTATAAGTTCAGAGGAGGGAGAGCTTGAGCTCTGGGCTTGAGCATCCAGAAAGCTTCCTGGAGGAAAGGAAGACTTGAGCCAGGCCTTAGAGGATGGGTGTTTTGGAAAGGGCCAAGAATCTGCTAAGAGATAGTAATGCAGCCATCTGTTTAGGTATTCCTCAAAAATTCTAAATGAGATAGTTCTTAATTAATTGGGGGGTAAAGCTGGATGGGAGGTCATAGATAAACACAAAATATGACTAGAACAAAACTAAAACTGCCAAAATACATTACATAAGTAGATTTAAAGAAAATATATTTAGAGTAGATTTAAAGCAAATATATTCAGTCTTAATTGCAACTGATACTTAAAAAACATTTATCTGTTACAGAGCTACCTATTTCTATTTTCTGCATGATCTACTAGGCAGACCAAGAGACCAAACACAATACTAGATCATAGTAGTTAGTGTAGAACACCTGCTGAAATAAATAAACCCCAAAATGTCAATGGTCAGTGTAACAGGGTACTTCTTATTTAAGCAAAAACCTAAGGACTATGTGCATGGTTGGTGGGAGTCTCTCCTCCCCCGTGATTATTCAGGGACTCATTCTTTCATCATACTCCAGAGTCTCATTGTGACCTGCCATTTCAAAGGAAAAGAACATGAAGAGTGCTGAAGGACTTTTATGGACCAGGCATACAGTTTAGGCACTGCTCTTCTGCTCAGATTCCATGGGCAAGAACTCAGTCACATAACCAAGCCTAACTACCCAGCAAGCTGGAAAGGAAGTATACATGTGTTCCCAAGAAGAAAATGACTTGGGCTTTACTGAGCAACCAGCAGAGTCAGCCACAGGACCACCTGTTTTTGTCAATGAGTGTTTTCCCCTCACTCTTTCAATGGATTCCCTCCTCTTCTCCAAAAAACATAACAATTTCATAAGTATCCAGTATCTAAAACTATGTATTTCCCAGGTTAACTCTTAGACGATGTGATCTTTACTAACACATTTTCTCCTAAGAGTAGAATAGACTGCATGGAATATTATGCAGCCATCAAAAAAATGAAGTCTTGTCATTTGCAACAACATGAATGGAATTAGAGGGTATTAGGCTAAGCAAAAGAAGGCAATCGGAGAAAGATAATTATCATATGATCTCCCTGATATGAGGAACTTGAGAGACAAGACAGAGGCTTATAGGGGAAGGGAAGGAAAAATGAAACAAGACAAAACCAGTAAGGCAGACATAAGAGACTCTTAATCTTAGGCCACAAACTGTGGGTTGCTGAGTGGAGGTGGGTGTAAGGAATGGGGAGGCTGGGGATGGACACTGGGGAGTATGTGCTATGATGAGTGCTGTGAATTGTGTAAGGCATGAATCACAGACCTGTTCCCCTGAGACAAATAATATATTATATGCATGTTAATTTAAAAAAAAAATAGCCTGTAGGTACTAATGTTATAAGCAGTCAACTTAGTGGGCTGAGTGATGCCTAATAATTTGTTAACCAAGCACTTATCCCTAAAATTTGTATGGAACCACAAAAACTAAACAAAACAAACAAATGATCAAAGAACTCTTAAGAAATCTTAAATGGTTAAAGAAATCAAAGAATAAGAAAGAAGCACAAAGCTGGATGCATCATGCTGACTGATTTCAAACTATATAACAAAGCTTATAATAACTAAAACAGTATGATATTGGCATAAAAACAAATACAGATAGAGGAGGAAGCAAGATGGCAGAGAAATAGCAGACTGAATATCATTACGTTTCAGGAGTTCAGCTAGATAGTTATCAAACCATTCTGAACACCTACAAACTCAACAGGAGGTAGGGGCACCTGGGTGGCTCAGTGGGTTAAGCCTCTGCCTTCAGCTCAGGTCATGATCTCAGAGCCCTGAGATTGAGCCCCACATCAGGCTCTCTGCTCAGTGGGGAGCCTGCTCCCCTCTCCCTCTGCTTGACTCGCTGCCTACTTGTGATCTCTCTCTCTGTCAAGTAAATAAATAAAATCTTAAAAAAAAAAAACTCAACAGGGGGTAGAAGAGAAGAAGGGCAGCAATTCAAGGATCAGAAAATTGACCACATTCTGGAAGGTAGGACATGTGGAGAAGTGAATCTGAAGCAACGGGAAGATAGACCACAGGGGAGGGGAACCCTCACGGGGACATTGTGGTCTCTGGACCTGCAGGGTCACAGAAAGACCACGGGTGTCTGAGTGTAGCAGAGCTCGCAGGTATTAGAGCGGGGAAGCTGGCTACAGAGACAGAGCCGAGGAGTAAACTCTAAGCTTGGGATTACTTTAAACTGTGATCCATGGCACAGTGAGGCCACTGCTCTTTGGACAGGGGCCCCACAAGTGACAGATCCAGGGAGACTCACCTTCCTTCTCTGGAGGCAGGAATTTGCTGGGTTTGGAGACTCCAAATGGGACTGTGTGCCAGAGACAGAAACCATCTGTCATAGGCCAGGTGAGCTCAAGCACAGCAACACACCAGAGAGAGGGGTGGGATTGAGCACTTTTCTCCAAGGGCACACTGAGAAGTGGGGCCCTGAGCTCTTGCCTCCTCTGGACCAGAGACCAGGAGGCCACCATTTTAATTCCCATCCTCCAGAGCTCTATGGAAAGCATTCAGGGAACAAAAGCTCCTGAGAGCAAACCCAAGCAGTTTACTTAGCGCAGCCCCAGGCAAGGGCAAAACAATTCCCACTCAGGCAAAGACATTTGAGAATCACTGCAACAGGCCCCTCCCCCAGAAGATAAGCAGAATATCCAGCCAAGACCAAGCTCACTGATCAACGAGAACTGCAGAATGCCAGAACTAGGTAAAAGCAACACTTAGAATTCATGGCTTTCTTCCCATGATCCTTAGTCTTACAAAGTTTTTATTTTTTAATTTTATTTTTTTCTTATTCTATTTCTTTACCTTTTCTTCTTTTCTCTTTTAAAGCTTTTTAACTATTTTATCTTAACAATAACTTTTTTAAAAAACATCTTTTTAAATCTTCATTGTTATATTCTGTCCTTTCATTGTGTTTGACCTTGTTTTTTGTATACATATAGGGCTTTTTTCCTTTAAAATTTTGAGAAACAATTTATTCTAATAGATCAACATATATCCAAAATCTAGCACATGACTGTGTTGTAGTTTCCAGCCTGATCACATTCTCTCCTCTTTTATTTTCTTTTTCCAACCTACTTATCAATTCCTTTTTTAGAATCTTTTTAAATTTTTCATCTCTACAGTCATATTACATCCCTTCATCATGTTTACCCATATGTAGATAGATAGATAGATACAGATAGATATAGATATATAGATAGATAGATATCTTTCCTTAAAATATTGGGAGGTAATTTCTGCTAAGAGATGAGAATTCACTGAAAATCAAATGGGTGGCTCTGTTCTATTCACAGTCTAATATATATATATATATTTTCCCCCTTTCTTCTCCCCCATGGTTTTGGGTATTTTCTGATTTGGTTAACATATATTTTTCTGGGGTCTTTGCCACCCTTTAGTGTTTTATTCCCTCCTTCATATATTCTTATCTGGATAAAATGACAAGGCAGAAAAACTCACCACACAAAAAAGAACAAGAGGCAGTACCAATGGCTAGGGACCTAATCAATACAGGCACTGGTAATATGTCAGAATAATAGAGTTCAGAATGAAAATTATCATGATGCTAGATGGACTTGAAAAAGGCATGGAAGATATTAGAGAATCCCTTTCTGGAGAAATAAAATCCCTTTCTGGAGAAATAAAAGAACTAAAATCTAATCAAGTTGCAATTTAAAAAGCTATTAATGAGTGCAATAAAAAATGGAATCTCTTACTGCTAGGATAAATGAGGCAGAAGAGAGAATTAGTGATATAAAATACCAAATGACAGAGAATAAAGAAGCTGAGCAAAAGAGAGACAAACAACTACTAGACCACGAGGGGAGAATTCAAGAGGTAAGTGATACATATTAGAATAATTGGGATCTCAGAAGAAGAAAGAAAGAGAGGGGCAGAAGGTATATTGGAGCAAATTATAGTAGAGAATTTCCCTAATATGGCAAAGGAAACAACCATCAAAATCCAGGAGGCACAGAGAACCCCCCCAAAATCAGTAAAAATAGGTCCACACCCCTTATCTAATAATGAAGCATACACATCTTAGTGACAAAAAGAAAATCCTGAAAGCAGCTTCGGACAAGAAGGTAACATACAATGGTAGAAATATTAGATTAGCAGCAGACTTATCCACAGAGACCTGGCACGAGAGAAAGAATTGGCATAGTAAATTCAGAGTATGAAATGAGAAAAATATGCAGCCAAGAATACTATATCCAGCTAGGCTATCATTGAAAAAGAAGGAGAGATAAAAAGCTTCCAGGACAAACAAAAAACAAAAAGAATCTGCAAACACCAAACTAGCCCTACAGGGAATATTGAAAGGGTCCCCTAAGCAAAGAGAGAACATAAGTAACAAACCTGACAGGAACAGGGACAATATACAGTAACAGTCACCTTACAGGCAATACCATGGCATTAGATTCATTTCTTTCAATAGTTGCCCTGAATGTAAATGGGCTAAATGTCCCCAATCAAAAGACACTGGGTATTAGAATGGAGAAAAAAACAAGACCCATCGATATGCGGTCTTTAAGAAACTCATTTTAGACCCAAAGACACCTTCAGATTGAAAGTGAGGAGGTAGAAAACAATTTACCATGCTAATGGACATCAAAAGAAAGCTAGGGTGGCAATCCTTTTATCAGATAAATTAGAATTTAAGCAAAAGGCCATAATAAGAGATGAGGAAGGACACTATATCATACTCAAAGGGTCTGTCCAACAAGAAGATCTAACAATTTTAAATATCTATGCCCTTAACATGGGAGCAGCTAATTATATAAACTGATTAATAACAAAATCAAAGAACCACATGAACAATAATACAATAATAGTAGGGGACTTTAACACACCCTCACTGAAATGGACAGATCATCCAAGCAAAAGATCAACAAGGAAATAAAGGCTTTAAATTACACACTGGACCAGACGCCCATCATAGATATATTCAGAACATTCCAACCCAAAGCAACAGAATACACATTCTTCTCTAGTGCATATGGAACATTCTCCAGAACAGATCACATTCTGGGTCACAAATCAGGTCTCAACCGGTACCAAAAGATTGGGATCATTCCCTGCATATTTTCAGACCACAATACTCTGAAGATAGAACTCAATCACAAGAGGAAAGTTGGAAAAAACTCAAATACATGGAGGCTAAAGAGCATCCTACTAAAGAATGAATGGGTCAACCAGGAAATTAAAGAAGAATTGAAAAAATTCATGGAAACAAATGAAAATGAAAACACAACTGTTCAAAATCTTTGGGACACAGCAAAGGTGGTCCTGAGAGGAAAATTTATAGCGATACAAGCTTTTCTTAAGAAACAAGAAAGTTCTCGAATATCTAAAGGAGCTGGAGAAAAAAACAGCAAATAAATAAATAAATAAATAAGCCTAAACCCAGCAGAAGAAGAGAAATCAAGATCAGAGCAGAAATCAATGAAATAGAAACCAAAAGAACAATAGAACAAATCAACAAAACTAGGAGCTGGTTCTTTGAAAGAATTAGTAAGATTGATAAACAACTGGCCAGACTTATCAAAAAGAAAAGAGAAAGCACCCAAATAAATAAAATCATGAATGAAAGAGGAGAGATCATGACCAACATCAAAGAAATATAAACAATTATAAGAACAAATTATGAGCAACTATATGTCAGCAAATTCGACAATCTGGAAGAAATAGATGCATTCCTAGAGACATATAAACCATCAAAACTGAACCAGGAAGAAATAGAAAACCTGAACAGACCCATAACCAGTAAGGAGATTGAAGCAGTCATCAAAAATCTCCCAAGAAACAGGAGTCCAAGGCCAGATGGCTTCCCAGGGGAATTCTACCAAACATTTAAAGAATTAATACCTATTCTCCTGAAACTGTTTTAAAAAACAGAAATGGAAGGAAAATTTCCAAACTCATTTTATGAGGCCAGATTACTTTGACCCCAAAACCAGACAAAGACCCTATCAAAAAGGAGAATTACAGACCAATATCCTTGATGAACACAGATGCAAAAATTCTCACCAAAATATTAGCCAATAGGATCCAACAGTACATTAAAATGATTATTCACCAGGACCAAGTGGGATTTATTCCTGGGCTGCAAGGTTAGTTCAATATCCACAAATCAATCAATGTGATACAATACATTAAAAAAAGAAATGAGCAAGAACCATATGGCATTCTCAATAGATGCTGAAAATCATTTGACAAAGTACAGCATCCTTTCATGGCCAAAACACTTCAAAGTGTAGGGATAGAGGGTACATACCTCAATATCATCAAAGCCACCTATGAAAAACCCACAGCAAATATCATTCTCAATGGGGAAAAACTGAAAGCTTTTCCCCTCAGGTAAGAAACATGGCAGGGATGTCCACTATCACCACTGCTATTCAACATAGTCCTAAAAGTCCTAGCCTCAGCAATCAGACAACAAAAAGAAATTAAAGGCATCCAAATTGGCAAAGAAGTCAAACTATCACTCTTTGCAGATGATATGATACTGATACTTTATGTGGAAAACCCAAAAGGCTCCACTCCAAATCTGCTAGAACTCATACAGGAAAGTGTCAGGATATAAAATCAATGCACAGAAATCAGTGGCATTTCTATACACCAACAACAAGACAGAAGAAAGAGAAATTAAGGAGTTGATCCCATTTGCAATTGCACCCAAAACCATAAGATACCTCGGAATAAATTTAACCAAAGAGGCAAAGAATCTGTACTCAGAAAACTATAAAGTACTCATGAAAGAAACTGGGGAAGACACAAAGAAATGGAAAAACATTTCATGCTCATGGATTGGAAGAACAAATATTGTGAAAATGTCTATGCTACCTAAAGCAATCTACACATTTAATACAATCCCTATCAAAACACCATCAGTTTTTTTCAAAGAAATGGAACAAATAATCCTAAAATTTATATGGAACCAGAAAAGACCCCAAGTAGCCAGAGGAATTTTGAAAAAGAAAGCCAAAGTTGGTAGCATCACAATTCCAGACCTCAAGCTCTTACAAAGCCATAATCATCAAGACAGCATGGTACTGGCACAAAAACAGACACACAGATCAATGGAACATAATAGAGAGTCCAGAAATAGACCCTCAACTCTACGGTCAACTAATCTTCGACAAAGCAGGAAAAAATGCCCAGTGGAAAAAAGATAGTCTCTTCAACAAATGGTGTTGGCGAAATTGAACAGCTACATGCAGAAGAATTAAACTGGACCATTTCCTTACACCACACACAAAAATAGACACAAAATGGATGAAAGACCTCAATGTGAGACAGGAATCCATCAAAATCCATGGGAATTTTTCCAAGGAAGACATACAGATGGCTGACAGGCACATGAAAAGATACTCTATCTCATTAACCATCAGGTGTATGCAAATCAAAACAATGAGATATCACCTCATACCTGTTAGAATGTCTAATATAAAAAAGACAAGAAATGAAAAGTGTTGGCAAGGATGTGGGAGAAAAGGAACCCTTGTGCAGTGTTAGTGGGAATGTAAATTGGTAGAGCCAATACGGAAAAAAAGTATAAAGGTTCTTCAAAAAACCTTTGATCCATCAATTTCTACCTCTGGATATTTATTTGAAGGAAATGAAAATGCAAACTCAAAATCATATATGCACCTCCATTCTCATGGCAGCCTTATTTACAATAGCCAAGTTATGGAAACAACCTAGGTGTCCATCAGGGGATGAATGGATAAAGAAATGGTGGTATGTGTGTATATAGGAGAATGAAATCTTGCCATTTGTGACAACATGGATGGACTTCAAGAGCGTTATGGTAAATGAAATAAGTCAGACAGAGAAAAAAAAATACCATATGATCCTCTTATATATGAAATCTAATAGAAAACAAAACAGACCAAAAAAAAAAAAAACAAAAACAAAAACAAAAATACTCAGAGATTAAGAGAACAGACTGGTGATTGCTGGAGGCAGGGGGTAAGAAAGAGAGATGAGTGAAGGAGGCCAAAAGGTAAAAATGTAAAAGGAATAAAAAAGGGGATGCCTAAAATAAAACATGTGATAATAACAGCATACATATACTCAAAATTATGTATGCATATATTTTTACATCAGTTCATACATAGGCTATCAGTATAAATAATGCATGTCATAGATGCATATATAGATAGTCATCCTAGTGTATAAAAATAACAAATACAGTATCTTTTCTTATTATTTACTAGTATTAACAAACCCTATACAATCAACTTGACTATAAAAGCCATTATTTATTGTGTATTATATTTCAGGTTGATGTTTTGCACTATACACTAAGTCTTCAGGATAAATCACGACTCAGTGGTCATTAATTTCTATTTTTAAGTGAGAAAGCTCAGATACAGGGACGTTTAGTGACTGGCTCAAGGCCTCTTCCCTAATAATTTCAAAACTGATATTTGAATTCAGCTCTCTATAAAGCCCATACCCTTTATTGCATACCATGTGTCCTCCATTAATAACATATCTTGGGTGGGAGATAAAAGGATTATAGTCTAAATTTCATCATGAAAGTGGTAAAATAATCCAGTTTTTCCATGTAAATTATTAATATGCTGCATATTGATTAGACCTGCCTTTTGAAGGTGATATGAGTGATTTACAAGAGCATATTGGCTCCCTACTAGGGCAGAGCAGGTTGAAATTTATACATTAGATCCATGAAGAGGTAAGAAGGAACTAAAATGAGATGGAACTTCTCACGACCGTGGAAGCTTCTGAGTGTGTTTGTTAAGAATAGTTTAAGCTGGATGTGATCTGGGCAACCTGGAAACATGCAGCTACATGCTTCTGATTCTCCTGTGATCTGGACACAAGGAAGACCTACGGACACAGGCCGTGAGAGCTGGCGATCAGTCTAAGTCACCTTTGTCCATGTACAATGTTGTGAGGGCAAAGATAAATTGTGGTATAACTTAAATACTTTGAAATTTATTGACATTTATTTTATGGGCCAGAATAGGGTCATCTTGCAAATTTTCCAGGTATACTCGGAAAAAATGTATACTCTGCTCCACATTTTTGAATGGAATGTTCTATACATATCAATCAGGTGAAATAGGTTGATACTGTCCTTCAAATCTACTATATTCCTCCTGGTTTTCTGTCTACTTTTTCTATGAATTACTGAGAGGGACAGATTAAAGTCTCCCGCTATTATTGTGCCTATTTCTCCTTATTATTCTAACAGTTTTTGCTCCGTGTATTTTTAAATCTGTTATCAGCTGCATAAGTGTTTAGAATTGCTATGTCCTCTTGATAAATTGACCCTATTATCATTATGAAATGAACTTCTTTATACCTGGTAATATTCTTAGCTCCGAAATCTTCTTTATCTGATATTAATATAGCTGCTCCAACTTTCTTTTGATTCATAAAATGACAAGCCACAGACTGGAAGAAAATATTTCCAAAGCATATGTCTGATAAAGGACTTGTATTTAGAATTTGTAATAAACTCTCAAAATTCAATATTCAGAAAGAAAACAATCTAATTTTTTTTAATGGGCAAAAGTTTTAAACAGATACTTCACTATCGATGATACACAGATGACAAATATGCACATGAAATGATCCTCAGCTTCATTAGTCATTAGAGAAACAGAAATTAAAACCACAGTGGATTAATACAACACTTATTAGCAGGGCTAAAATTAGACTGACTGACCACAACAAGACAGCAAGGATCTGGAGGAATCCAGAAATTCCAGAAATCTTCAATGCATGGGCAATGAGAATGCAAAATGGAATAACCACTTCGGAAAATGATTTGGCGTACAAAACTAAACATACATGTAGAGTATAACGCAGACCTTCCATTCCTGGGAATTTACCCAAAAGGAAGGAAAGGCTGTATTCATGCAAATATGAACATTTAAGGCAGCTTTGTTTGTAATAGGCAAAAAAAGAGACACTCCAAAAACTCATAACAGATGAATGGATAAACCAAGGTATATATAGACCATGAAATATTACTTATCAATAAAAAAAGGAATGAGCTATTGATATACACTACAGTGTGGCTGAACCAGAATAATTTTGCTGAGTGAAGGAAGCCATACAAAAAAAGAATATATGCTGTATAATTTCACTCATATAAAATCTAGGAGATGAAAACTTACCTATAGGGACAGAAAGCAAGCCAGTGGTCATCTGAAGATGGGAGTGGTGCAGAAGGATAAGCAGAAAGATTACAAAGTAGCAGGAGGAGGTGTTTGGGGGTGAGGGATGTGTTCATTACCTCGATTGTGGTGACAGTTTGACAGATGTATACATACGTCAGTACTCTTCGAACTGTCCACTTTAAATATATTCAATTTATTGTATATCAATTACAATTCAATAAAGCTGTTTTAAAAAATAGTTCCATAACTATCCAAGAAAAATGAAAACATACATCCCCACAAAGGCTTGTAACCAAATGTTCTTAGCATTATTCATAAGCATCCAGTATTGGTAACAACCTAAGTGTCAATCAACCAGTGAAAGGATAAACAAAATGTCATATAGCCATACAGTGGAACGCTATTCAGCAATTAAAAGTAATGCACTACAGATACATGCTATGACATAGATAAACCCCAAAAGCATATACTCAGTGAAAGAAACCAGACACGAGAAACCATATATTTTATGATTCCACTTATTTAAAATACCCAGAAAAGGCAAGGTTATCAAGACAGCATGTAGGTTAGCGATTGTTTAGGGAAAGAGTATGAGAACAGGGATTCATAGGGAATATGCATTAGTGCTGTTCTTGATGATGAAAATGTTCTAAAACGGGTTTATCATGATGACGGCACCATGCGGCAAGTTCACTAAAATAGATGATTCCAAATTCTGGCCCCCCGCCTTGTCCCACTTCTTTCTCAGCATATGTTGATCTCTCAGAGGGGTCTGCATAATGAGAAGCAAAACCTGAGCAGTCTTAACAGAGGGGACTGCAGAAGTTAAGACCCTGCACTGGGCACTAAACAAACAGCTCCTCTGACTAAGGCCATTACCTTGAAAATGTGATCTTGGAAGATAGATATTCAAACAATGAGCATATTATAAGAATACAGCCGTGAAAATGAACTGTAGGCATTTCAAAAACTAGAGGGAAGGACAAACATCTCTATGGCTCAGGATGCCAGGTTGGTATCTATCAGGGAAGAGTACTACCCTCTTAATATATTAAGTGTCAATTCAGAAAAAAAAAAAAAAAAAACTCATAAGGACAATGATAGCAGGGAAGTTATGCTACAGCCTGGAACTTAATTTTTATGTGTGCCATGAAGATAAGAAAAAGGGAAAAAAAGAAAAGGATGGAGATATATATATATATAGTTCTGGAAGGTTTTTCTTCTCTCTCTGACAGTGAATATAAATTTCACCTCTAAAACAGAAAGGCAAGGAAATAGAAATATAATTTTACACACTTTTGTGTCGTCCAGTGGGAAAGTTTATGGACAGGCAGAAATTACATCATATCTTTCTGGGATTTCTGTCTCACAGAAATATTATAGTATTATATTTCTATGCAAAGCAGTGGGGATCCTGCTGGCATTGCACTCAGTGAGGGAGGGAAGAGACTCACCTCCAGAATAAAGGTTGAAGTTAATATCCACATAGTCTCACTATCCAATGACAATGACTTTTTGTGGAAGTTTTTTTTTTGGTTTTTGGTTTGGGGTTTTGTTTTTGTTTTTGTTTTTTTCCAAGACACAGGGATAGGGGAAATAGAGGTCCTCTGTCTGCGTGGGTGTTGTCTTGATTAATCACAAAGGAGGAAGCATCATGGCAGGCAAGAGAGAATCAAGGAGGAACTCTGTGGGTGGGGGCTGAGAAGAGGAAGTGATTCTTGGACACTTAGATTTTTTTTCTAATTTTTTTAAATTTTATTTATTTGACAGCACAAGTAGGCAGAGAGGCAGGCAGAGAGAGAAGGGGGAAGCAGACTCCCCACTGAGCAGAGACCCCCCCAATTCAGGGCTTGATCCCAGGACCCTGAGATCATGACCTGAGCCAAAGGCAGAGGCTTAACCCACTGAGCCACCCAGGCACCCCATGACTTTTTATGTTTGCAAGTAAGCCAGAATTCAACCATCAGGATTATATCTAGACTATATTTTCTTAATGGAAATTGAAAACAGACAAGGAAATTCACTCGTAGTTGTGGCATCAAATCTAAAGGGAAAGACTGACATGGGGTCAGTCTATAGGGTCCTCCAGAACGAGGCTCCATGCTTGCCACTATCTCTGGGATGCTCTGTACTTCAATCACTGCTAATACTCAACTTAGGAGATTTACTTTTCTTTGCCCCTGAAAGGAAATCTATCTCCAGGAAAAGCAGAGAAGTCATTAACTAAACAGGATATGGTGAATGCACCATTTATGCTTCAAAGGAAAACCAGCCAGCAATGTGACAAGAGCTTTGCTTTTGAAAACATATAAAGAGAAGCACCAGCTGTGCTAGATATGAACATTGCCTGAAACACTTAAAATGCTACTTAATAAAGACATAGAATAGATCCCATTCTCTCCATCAGATTTACCTTCTTTTTATATTCTAGGGCTGGACAGTCTGAGGTACTTTCAATAGTTTGATTCCAAGATAGATTATCCCATTCAACACTGGTCTGGGCCTCACAAAAATGTTGCAGTTAAAGATGAAACCATGGTTAAAATCTACACAGGAGTAGGACATTCAGTGAACTGATGAATCAAGGAAGCGAAACTATTGAGTTAATTAATGAACGAGGGGTCTGTTTTGACTTCTGCAATGTTCATCTTATGTTTGGGTTAATTACATAAACGTAACCTAAGTGGACATCTGCTGAGAGATGATAAAATGCATAAGATTAAGATACAAATGTGGGAACACCCACACAATTTAATAATAGGCACTTGCAGGTTTAACTAAATCAGAGCATCTCACCACAAGAAAGGATTGGTTTTGACAAATTCAAATATTGACAAAAAATTGGTTTTGACAAATAAAAATGTTGCTAGTGAATTTGCTCATCATTCTTCTTTGCTCTGGATTTAAGAAAGCCATTAGTCTGGTTTGATTCTCATTTGTGATGCACTTGTCACAGCCTTCATGTTCGAGGATGTTGGTGGTGCTGTCCCCTGTGTGCAAAGATGTAGCTTTGATACCTGGTGGGTGTTCACCTGCTCTTTTCATCATGCTCTGTAGCCAGAGCTGCTGCAAAGGAGGCTTTGTCACAACAAGCTTTGACATTTGGACTCCTGGTGGGCCCAAAACTCAGCTGCCCCATACCTCCTGCTTTCATAGTATACTGGTCTAGTTATTGCTTTGAATTCCCACTTGTCTTCAGCATAGGCAAGGAGGTATCTTTAAAATACTGCCTCTCTCTGGACTGCTACTCATCCTTTAGCTGTTCAGATAGAAATGCAATGAGTCAAGTGATTATAGTCCATTCTGAAGGGCTGTGGGTATTTCGTAAAAAAATAGAGGGGAGGTCAAACACCACAGTGGTTCAGAATCTCTTTACACTGGCTAGTAGAAAGCTGAAAATTAAACTTGTAACCTACCTCCCATGATTAGGAATAATCTCCATGTCAGTCCTCCCTAGAATGATGTAGAATGTTAAATAAAATAAACTCTCCGGGTCAAAATTTTAGGGTTTGCATGAGAATTAAAGGAAATGAACACATATAAAAATATTTAGAGCCATATCTAGTACACAAGAAATCTCATTGAATATTTGCTCTTATGGTTATTGTTATTAAAGTGTATGTCTTTGTATCACATAAAACCACCTCCAGTTCCAGAATTTGAGGCAACACTGTCTTAACTAAGGATTGTCCTTAAAGGATGAATTCATAATAGTTGAGTTGGGCTGCCCAAATGGCTTTTCCTAGTCGAGAGATTGGGAACAATGTGAAAGAATCGGTATTAGACTTTCAAAAAGTAGCACCAGGGAAAATGAGGAGGACAAAGGAAGAAGTGAGGGACAGAAGTAACAGGAAAATTCCTCCATTCCAGCTTTGCTAGAAAGAGCCAGCATACACATAAATACAGCACCAAATGAAAACAACCTTTGGTGTGTCTATGGGTGGGCGTGGAGATGGTAAGAGGGAACCCCTTTCCTCAGGTAGGTCAGGGCACTGAGATGGGATCCTGAAGGGTAAGAAAAAAAGAAGACACAGTCACTGTTGGAACTAAGTTGTGGCTCTCTCTCATGACCCTGAAGGTCTACTGCTCTGATCCCCAGAGAGCTGCATCATTTTCCCTATGGTGATCGGTTTGGAGGACGCCAAAAACCAAACTGATTTGGAGAGGTCATGAGGCTTACTGCCCTTTGAAGTTTGATTTTAAGCAAACTATCTCAAGATACCATAGACAGGGAGTGGTCAAATCCTCATCAAATTCACCATTCTTTTTACTGCCCAGTGTCACCAGCCCACCTCAGGTCACCATTTTCGGTTCTTGGACATTGTTCTTAATCCTAGATCCTAGAGCAGGTATATGAGATGTTATTTCCTCCAAGTTTCCTGATGCACTTAAAACCCCATTAAAAAGTTGTTTCCCAAATCCCTTTGAGGGGTTTACAAAGAATCGCACTCAAAATGCATATGTCTCTAACTTAATAAGAATAATTATTAACACTTGCTGAACATTTTTGAGGTGCCAGGCACTATGCTAAGCATTTCCCAAGTCTCATCCCATTTTAGTCTTATAATCACCCTTTACAGACTTTCTGGAAATAACTATTTGGAGGAAAAAAACCTTTAAAAATGAATTCTAATTAATCCCAATATTCTCCAATTCAACTACTTCTCATAGCTACTTTTGCTCCATTTCCCGTGAACACTCTCCATTCTTCCCAACTACAGAGGAATAGTTCACAATGCAGGCACACACCCTCAGTTCAAGGAGCTCACAGCACCCCAGTGGGAAAGGCAAGGAGAAAACAGGAGACTTCAAGGAAACCCACCCAATTTCAGGTTTTTACATGGCTCTACTTATAAATTTCCCAAAATTGGCAAGGGAGAGACAGGAGATGATGGTGTAGCCTGTGATCTAAGCCACCCAAGTTGGAAGAAAGTCTCATGAAATTAGTATCTGGAGGAACCCAGTATGCTCACTCAATACAGCCTTATTTCTGTTTCTAAAGGTTACCCAAGTATAAATCCATCCCACAAATGTTTCTCTTATTACATTTCTTTCTGTAAATGTTCAACAACTTTACATGTGCGAAGACCACTTAGCAGAATGCCATCATGGGCTTTGGAGTTTGTAATTTTAAAAGCAATAACTAAAAGCTTCCATAACTCATAAAATATGCAGTAAGGGTTTTGAATAAGATTGAAAAATAGGAGAAAAATCTGTGCTCCCAGCAGGCAAAACATTGATGACATTTTTAATAATAATGAAACATAAGACCTCCATAAGGCAAAACTGAAATCCATTTTGCATGTGAAAAAAAATAGGTCCCATTTAATTTGTTTGGGTTTGGGTTTCTGTTAGGTTTTACATTTCTTATTAAAAAGTTTGAGGATATGAAAAGTATAATAAATGGTTGAGGGGAGGTGTAGACGAGGGACCCAAATTTTCCAGTAAGACTAGTTAAGGCAAAACATCTTTACACAAGAGTAACTTCACCTTCTGTTTCTAACATATTGAGTTTTGTTTTACTTCCAGAAGGCAAGAAAAGAAAACAAAATATTGGCCTGCTTATCTTTGCGTATATAATCGCTAATATTCTGGTAGCACTGCATACATTGAAAGGTATAGTTTGTTTCTCCTTCTAACTCATGAGGTTTATCTAATTCACAGTAGGGAAGGAAAGAGGAAGAAAGAAGGGTAGAAGAGTATTTTTAGTTTGTAAAAGAAAATATGATCATTGCCTTTAGACAACAGATGGATTTGTCCTATGGGAGGTGGGTTAGATTTGTGTGTGAGCAAATGGTATTTGCAAGGCATGAGAGCTCCGTAAGGAAGAATACAGTATTGTAGTTGCTGGTTTCATCTTATCTTCCACTCAATTCTAAGGTCCCTGAAGTGGGGACCACATGTTTTTTGTTCACTGCTGTGTTCCCACTGCCTAGTAAAGTAGGCTTTAATAACTGCTCAAGGAGGGGCATAACTACATAATGGTTTGACCTGTCCAGTCATGGAAGCAGTGAACCCCCCATCACCAGAGATGTTCTGGCATTATTGATACATGTCGGATTAGAGCAGAAATCGACATATGGTGGAGGAATGGGGCAGAATAGCACATGATGCCTGATCTACTGCTAATCTTCTAGGATTCCACTGACTTAGAATCTGTTTGCTCTCTCTGTAATTGTGCCTTTTGACAGAGTTTTTAGGGTCATCTTCCTCCCTATTTACAAAGCATTCCTCAAAGAAAACGATGGCCCATGATGAAGATGGGGCACAGCGTGCTTTTTCCTAGAACCTTATTTTGTCTCGAGGAAACCTAATGACTTTCTCCCTTATTCCTTTACCCCATTGTCATCTTCTTGACTAAACCTTCTCCTTACTATTTTCTCATTACCTCTCATTACTATTTTCAGTTACTGAGGCCAATGAAAGAAGCCTTACTCCCTGGGTGGTTAATTATCTTCCTAAATGATACCTAGTTGTGAGTCTTTTACAGGAATTCACCATGGGAATTGGCCCATAGTCAATGGAATCCCATTGCTGAATACTCCACGTGGGCTGCTCTTAATTACCATCTGAACACACGGTGTTGCTCAATATGTGTGCTGCCCCTGGCAAGGGCCAGCAGTTAGGAGAAAGCCATAAAGACTGTGAGTTCCTTCAGCACCTGCTGATCAGCCCCCAGATCTACCTCTTTAGGGACAAAGTCACACCTTTTGGAATTTCTAAGAAGTAGAAATATTTTGAAGCCCAAAAATCCACCTAGGATTATCTGTCTCCCTGAGAGCAGCTCTGATTTAGAACAACCCCTGCCACAGTTTCCTAATCCACCTGGAAGTGATTGCGTATCATTTCAGGTATCCATGAGCTCGCTTCATTTCTCATCCATCCTATCTCCCATCCTCATGACTGGCAGAAATGAAATATTTACTGTTTTCATTTATTCTTAATTTAGAGGTGTATTGGCTTTTGGGAGCAAACAGAAATAACAGTTTTCAGGAAGCAGTGAGTATAGAATACTAAATATTTGAGAAAGGGGAACATATAAGGCATCAGAAGAGAACATCTAACGACAGGGAAATGGAGCTGATCCAAGGGAATTGCGGACTAAAGTGTACATGAGTTTTCTCAGAGGAGAAAAGGAGAGGGAACACGTACTTTTTCTCATTAGTATTCAATATGTGTAAGTTTTGAATATTCAAATTTAGAGAAGTAAACAAACAAAAATGGCTTTCCCTCAACCAGAAGCCATAATTTTTAAACTTTGACAGCATTTCCTGGGATGATGATGCCTTCCCCCAACCATGATGTGAGTTTTTAGGATGCCGATATGTCTCACATTAGGAATATACAAAAATATACAAAATATACCAAAATCTGAGCCTTGAAATAGATTCTTGGGTATAATTAGCCCTTAAAGTAAAAGCTTGTGTTCAGCCTTCAAAAGGATTCAACCCAGGATTCCTTTAAATTGTCATAATCTTAAGTTAATTTCAAATCTATTTTAATTAAAATCTTGACCTATATACATTTTTCCACATATGTCAAAGAAATTTAATTATGTCAAATAGGAATTAAATTATTCTGATCTCCCATTATGGAGAAACTGAGGTGCTAAATAACCAAGCAACTTGCTCAGTATCCTAAATTAGTAACCAAAGCTAGAACATTGATTTTTTAGTTCTTTGGGGTTATAAAAATGACTAAGAATGCTTGGGAAGACTTTCTCTCCAAAGCGTGGGGAAGATGTAGCATTGCTCAAGCTGGCAAAATTTTGCAATTCATTCCTAGGGATTCCTAAATCTCTGAAGGTCTTGGACTCTGTGGCACATACCTCTCCTCACCCAAGGATTATTTCTCAGTGTCCTAATTTCACATAGCTTCTGGTATACACAGAATGCCAGAATACACAAAATGCATCATGTATGTTCTTAAAATGGCTAACACTCCTATGCCCTTGATCTAAACTCTCTAGAAAGTCCTCTGGGATGTGGATTAGGAAGTTTTCTGTCACTGAAGACTTGGAACCAGGATTCCTAAGGGCAAGTCAGTAGGCTAGAACAAGCTTTTGACAAGGCTTTCTCCAGTCTGCAGTGAAATAAGGAAAATAAAAATAAGTCTTTCTAAATATAACTTTAGAATTTCTGGAATTATGTCTTTCCCGTATTTTTGGTGATACAGTTTTGTAGGGTTTTGTTTGCTGTTTGTTTTCTGGTTTAAAGAGAATAGTGGTGTTGAGAAGTGTTGAACGGTCAGGAGTCCAATCTCTGGCTCTGTCACCCACCAGTTGGGTTACACCAGGTGGTGTACATAGCTTCTTTGAGCTTCCACTTTGCTATCTGTAAAATGGGAATATTAAGAGTACCTACATCATAAGTCTTGGCAGACTGAATCCAAAGACTTAGTCACATACTACCCCTCAAATGTTATCTAACATTAAGAGTAGACCACTATTGATAATATATATACAGATGGAAATATGTGTACATTTATAAAATAGATACACATAGAAAACTATGGCAAAAAAAAAAAGTTAGCAATTCAATATCAAACCATCAAATTATTGGGTTTTTTTTCTAATTTTACTATTGTAAAATTCAGATGTCTAGGAATTGTTCTAGTGTATAAGAGAAAAGGGGGAGCCAAGAGAGAGCCAGAGGTAGGAAGAGAGCAAGATGAGGAGAGAAAAAGCACATGCCCAGGAAGAGGGAGAATAATTTTTAAAATGGTCTGATCCCCCTCTTCCCTGAAAAATATCTCTCTTGTCTAGAGTTGGAAGGCAGAGAAACGGTCAGGTCATTTTCAGTGCAGTCAGCCTCTTTGGATTTGAGATCCCCAGGTTATTTTACCTGGTGTCTGTTGACTTGTCTCTCTCTGGATCACCAGCCTTAGGTGGCCACCTTCCTGTCGGACTTCCTTCCTCACTGTTCTATCACAACCCTCCACAGTGCAGACACCCAGTTATAGTCACTGAATGAATGAAGGGAGTGTCAGTCATTCACAGTGTCAAACACCACGGGTGTTCAATTATCTTCATGTTGCAAGTGCTCTGTCCTCCTTTGGTCACTGCATCCACCAGCTAAGCGCTCAGCCTCCGCCCACTCCAGCCTGGGAGCTGTCACTGCCAGGGCCAGTTGAATCCTCCCTCAGTTTGTGTAACAACGCAGGACACAAATGACATCAGGCAATCTCCCTCTCTCTCTCTCTCTCTCTCCCTCTCCCTCTCCCCCTTTACAAATTTTAATGTACTACTTCAGCATCTAAAATGACTTACCCACTACTTTATTGGCCACAGACAACTGGTTACAATTGGTTTTTACTGTAAGGTAGTTGTCAGCTCTAAGGTTAAAAGGTGTTTATCTTTATTTGAAAGGCTCTACCTACTATGAAGAATAACGGTGGCAGGAGAGACATGGCTATCAGTTGTGGCTTAAAGTAACTGTGTTTATAAACAAGAGTAAGGTCATGCTTACTTCAAGGACTAAACTGCTTTTTCATGGGAAGCATGCTAGGAACAGGAGCAAGGGTTACATTTCTTTTATCAGGCATGGCAGAGAGTGAGCAAATGTCAACACCTTCACTGAAGGGACCAGGCAAGCATTCAAACAGTGTAAGCACATTTATTCTGACAAGGGAGCAGGAGTTGTCAGAATAGAGCCCACAGTCCATAGACCAGCATCCAAGCGTTCAGGTTCAGAATTTGTGCCCATTACTTCCCCCCGACTAGAAGTGATTATAGCAAGCTACGGGCAACATAAACTCAAGCTAATTAATGTAGCCCAAAACAACAACAACAACAAATGATTAGACCTTAACCTCAAACCAATAAAATACTAAGATTTTATTGATACTAAAGATACTATCTGGGGCGCCTGGGTGGCTCAGTGGGTTAAAGCCTCTGCCTTCGGCTCAGGTCATAATCCCAGGGTCCTGGGATCAAGCCCCAAATCGGGCTCTCTCATTGGCAGGGAGCCTGCTTCCCACTCTCTCTCTGCCTGCCTCTCTGCCTACTTGTGATCTCTGTCTGCCAAATAGATGAATAAAATCTTTTAAAAAAAATTTAAGATACTATCTGATACTAAAGATACTAAAAACTAACAATTTATAATTATTAACCACAGCCCACAGCAAATTTACTTATGCCCCTATGGTTGCTTATACCCTAAATGGGAGAGAGGACACCAGGTTTCCACTTTATTTATCTAGTAAATGACACTGAGAGCATTCGTTGAAGGGATGGGTTCAGTAATTCTTATTGTTTGTTGGTGAAATGAGTTGGATCTCTAAAAATGATTGAAAAGTGCAAATAATCTGATTAATAATTTCCCCCTCCCACCTCTCTGAAATAGAATCTTCTAATCAGCAGGGACTAGAGAGGGAAGACATTTAAATAAATTCAATTTTACTTGACTACTGCAAGAAAGGCATATGGAAGTAGATTTAGAGAGATGCAGACTCTTCTTTAGGGCGTCCCTTTGACATCTGGTTTTTATAGATGATCAGCTTCTTCAAATGGAAAAGGGAGGGAGGAAGTAGAACGCTAGGGTGTGCAGTGGGATGGGCAAGCACATACTTTCTTTCCCTTAGAGTATTGTTTTTTTTTTTTTTAAGATTTCATTTATTTATTTGACAGACAGAGATCACAAGTAGGCAGAGAGGCAGGCAGAGAGAGAAGAGGAAAGCAGGCTCCCTGCTGAGCAGAGAGCCCAATGCGGGCCCGATCCCAGGACCCCAGGATCATGACCTGAGCCAGAGGCAGAGGCTTTAACCCACTGAGCCACCCAGGCACCCCTAGAGTATTGTTTCTTCAGTGGCAACTGATTTGAAATTAAACACTTATCATAACCAAGTATAGAGTTCTAATTTGGGGGGGGGGAGGGGGGGTCTCTAGTTTCAATCTATAAGTGCAGCCCAGTGCTTCCCAGGAATTTTCTGCCATACATAAATTCTTTAGATGTTAATTAATAGATGTTAACTGAAATGTGGTAGCATGAAATAAATTTGTTCAATCCAGGGTCTCCCAAATGTAAAAGAATGTGCCACATGGCAGGAATTCTGCTGCTTATAAAAAAGAAATTGAACCTCCACAAGTGCTATAAAATGTCATACGGTAGAAAAGCATGGTTCTATCTAATAAAAATAATAGCCAATTAAAAAGTCCTTTTGTAAGGCAGGCAGAAGACTAAATGTATATATAATTGTCATGGGCTAAATTATATCCCTACAAAATTCATGTGTTGAAGTCCTCACCCCAATACCTCAGATGTGAATGCATTTGGACATAGGGACTTTAAGGAAGCAATTAATTTAAAATGAAGTGGACCTTAATCTAATATGACTGATGCCCTACTATAAAGAGGTTAGGTCTTGGGCGCCTGGGTGGCTCAGTGGGTTAAGCCTCTGCCTTCAGCTCAGGTCATAATCTCAGGGTCCTGGGACTGAGCCCCCACATCAGGCTCTCTGCTCAGCTGGGAGCCTGCTTCCTCCTCTCTCTCTGCCTGCCTCTCTGCCTACTTGTGATCTCTGTCTGTCAAATAAATAAATAAAATCTTAAAAAAAAAAAAAAAGAGGTTAGGTCTCAGACAGCATAGACCAAGAGGCAACCCTGTGGGGACACGGCAAAGAGATAGCCATATGCAAGCAAGGAGGGAGACCATGAAGGAGAAAAAACCTGCCAACACCTTGACCTTGGACTCCCAGCCTCCAGAACTGTGAGGAAATAAATTTCTGTTGTTTAAGGCACCTCATCTCTGGTATCTTGTCATGACAGCCCTACCGTATTTATACAAGTTCTTATGTCAGTGAATCCCCTCAATGACCCCGTAAGGAAGACCACATGGTTGTTATCGTTCCCTTGCACTGATAAGAAAACTGGAGCTCATAGGTCTTGAGTTTCACTAGTACGAAGTCTGATTGAGTGCCGTATTTTTCTTTTTAAAACACCCACTTGCTCTTACTCCCATGAATCCCAGCAGCTCTTTCTCAGGTCCCATTCTTCCTAATCCTAGACATCTTTGCTAAAGAAAAAGAGACTCCTCTAGAGGTGAATTGCAATCTGGAGCAGTTCAAGTAGTCTCTACTTTTTCTGCGTTTTCCGATTTTTCTGCACCAAACTTGCCTTGGTTCTCTAGTTTAAAAATATAAATAAGTGAGGGAAGAAAGACTCATGATTAACTCCAGCTGCTCTAATTTGTGTCCCTGCAGTATCCCCATAACGACATGTGTCCACTCTGTCACACCTCATCTTGTTGACCCTTGGTTTTTCTGTTACTCTCAAAGTCATGCCAGTGTGTGACCCGCCCCAGTCAAGCGGGGAGCAAGCTCCTTGAACACAGGGCAGAGACCCAATCAAACGGCTTAGATCTATACTCCTTGTGTTGATTACTATTTTAGCATAACAAGAATAATATACGCTCCATAAGCACTTCTTTCACGTTATTTATCATATATCTTCTACTTAACAAATTTCTAAATTTGAAAAGGCGGGTTGAAAATATCTTTTTGCTTAAAGATCATCCCATACTTAGAGCTTTTTTTTTCTTTGTAAACTTGATGTCTTGACTTGATGCCAATTAGCATACTATCAAGTCAAAGACTTCAGCCATGTTCAACACTTGGATCCAAATTGTCCAAGAGCTTTCTTGAAGAGGGGTAGACTCTCAGCAGTGGGTGAGTACCCACTGCATCCCGCCACCACTGGTCATTTTCACTTATTTAAAAAAAAAAAATCTTGGGTCAAATTGACTGGTGAAAGTGATATTTTGTGATCACTTTAATTAGCATTTCTTAAAAGCTGAGCATTCTTTTTACATGTTTAACAATTTAATATCTGTTTTTGAATGATTTAATCATATTATTTATCAAGGTCTTAGTTCTTTATCTGTTTATACAAGCTCCTAGAATGTAAGTCTAGTCATCTTTTGACATACTTACTGGAACTATTTTTGCAATCTGCCTTGTCATTAAACAGAATAAGATTTTAAGTTTTACAAAGCAAAATCTTTGTGGTTTTTTTCAGTATTTCTAACTTCTACAGTACTTCCTTTCTTCAGTTAGTTTCTTTTCTATCCTTTCATGATGCTCATATTTTCAGTGCTTTGCCGCGAATGTTCGTATGAAAAGCACAAACTACAGACGACAACAATCAGTTGTCTAGAATAGACGCGGAATAAATAGGGAATGGAGTGCTGGTTCAGATGTTGTTTCTCCAAGGGCTATCTAGGCTCCTTGTTTTGCTTCAGCGATACGCTTTCCCTTCCCTGCTCACTGAACCTAAACACCCACGTCCTAGATAACGTAGTCTAACACAGTTGTTCAGAATTTCAGATTTGGCATCCAACCTCCCCAGGCATAGAAAGAGAAGACAGAAGAGAATTCTTAGAGCAGACAATGTTCATTTCCTCAACACGGCCTTACCATCTTTCCACACTGTTTTTATCATCTGGCCTGAAATCACAGCTAGAATCTAAGTTCTTTGAGTAAAGAGACTACTAAAATAGGGATGCCTGGCTCGCCCAGTCGGTTAACTGTCCGCCTTCAGCTCAGGTCATGATCCTACAGTCCTGGGAATGAACCCCACTTCTGGTCAGGGAGTCTGATTCTCCCTCTGCCCTTGCCCCCATTCATTCTCTCAATCTCTCTCTCTCTCTCTCGCGCTCTCTCAAATAAATAAGATCTTTAGAAAAATAATAATTAAATTAAAATAAATATATCTAGGTGACTTAATGTAAACACTGAAGCATATACTCTTTTCTAGCCTTCTGGCTAATTACTTTAAAACATTCCTGCCGATCACCAATATATTTCTTGCCTATAAACTTCCATGACCCTGGGAGGGACCTAGATCATTCTGTCTCTAAGAGCTAGAAAATTCAAGGTCTCCAAAAGGGGGATCCTGATCTTGGTTCCAGATAGCCTGAGACAGGCTCGTGGTAATTTGAGTGAGCTACTTACCTTTTCTGAGTGTTGCCTCCCCTGCCACTGTGGGAATAGTATTAACTGCCTCTAATTCAGTTAAATGAGGTAAAGTCTATGAAAACGTCTGGCTGTAACCGGTTCTCAACAAATGGTGCTTCTTTTCCCTCTCAAAGCTGCACTAGCTACGTCTCCAGTTGCCTTAGGTGAATCCACTATTGGGAGCTGGTGGGTTCAACCTTAGCCCCAAACCCCTCGTTAATATCCTAGATTTAAACTCACCCTGAGGAGCAGGGTGAGGACCAGCCCAGGATGGACAGGTTCTAATCCTGACCAAGTACAATTACCAAAGTAGCTCCAACTCTCACATGGCTTTTAACACAATAGGCCTCATTTTATATTATATGAATTATCTCGGGTTCTTCATGAGACAAGCAGCCTAAGAATTAAAAGTGTGTCTGAATTACCTCTTAACACCTTATAGGAACTAGCACAGTGCTCAATACTAGCAGGTACATGGTAAATACTTGTTGAATTAGATTTGCCGCCATCCCATATTTAGAGGAAAGTTGTTAGGTCTCAGTAGGGAAAGTAAGAACACTGAGTCCCAAAAGACTCATCAATATGCTGGTCTGCCTACCCAAGGATCGAACCGGAGTATTCATCCCTCCGCATGTGATCGAGGAAGCACAAACTGGTTAGTTTCAGCCAAAAACACCGCCATAATTATTCTTTCCAGGGACTAGTTGAAGTGTGGATCAAACAGGCAGAAGGGAGGGTCTCCCGAGAAAAGGGTCTGCTATTAAAAAGAAATACATGGGAAGAGAGAGTCCAACTTCTTTGAAAAGATGCTGTCATATCAGCCTATGACCATGGGAGTGATGGCCCGATGGTCAAGGCCAACACGTCAGAGCCGGGACAGGAAGAACTGGGGCCGGGATGATGCCAAGGAGCTGCGACTCAGTGACCCTGGGCCCAGCCTCCTCTGTATGCCTTGCCACGTAAAATAGTTCATGTGGAACAGCTTTCAGGCAGCACGGGCCCAGAAGCAGAGGAGAGAAGGGAAAACGCAGGACTGAGAGGGAACTGTAACCCCACTTCATTTCTGTGATGAAAAATTTATCCTTGTTTCTGCTTTGAAACATTACCAGACCTCGTCTCAGAAATTGGCAGTGACTTGCACTCCGAGTTCAGAGGCCCCATGCGAATGTTCGAGAAGCAGATCTTCAATTATACAGCTGAAGCTGTCCGTGGCACTCCTTCCAAATTACCATCTTAACATGGTAATTATTATTATTATTTTTTTTGTATGCGTGCCCCAAATGGATTTTTAAATCTGGAAGCAGAGAAGGAAACTTGGAGAAACGTGTGTTTGGATGATAAAAATGCTTCTTTGTGAGAGTTTGAATTTTTTTCAGCTATTATGTATTTCATAAACATCACATAGAATTGGCAGACACTTTGGCTCAGGTGTTGGTGGAGGCTTTTTTAATTTTAAGTACAAGGTGAGGCCCTGTCTTCTCATTTGTTATGCTTTCTTTTTCTTGTGTTATCTAAGGAAACTATACTGGCCTTTAATGGAGAGGGCAGGTGGGACTGAACCACCATATAATTTCCACAGCACAATTTGTGTTTTTCTTCCTGTACATAAAACACAGCTCTACATTCAGGATTTTCTATTGTTCTTCTCTACCTCTATAACCTCTGTTTGTAACGCCCTGGTACAGGGCACTCCAGGCCAGAGTACAACACGGGAGCTAGAGCCGGGGCAGAAACAAAGACAGGCATGACTGGAACACAGCAGGGGCTCCATCTGACAAACGGAAGTCCAGGGGTGTAGATCAGGTCAACAGGAGTCAGAGACACAGGCCCTGGTGGTCCAGGACAGGAGACAATGGAAATTCTAGGCTGGACAAGCAAGGAAAACACAAGACCTCACTCTTAATGTGTCTGTGGTGACTGCCAGATTTCAATAGAGCATATGCTCGGAATTGAACTCTCAGCTAAGAGCCTAGTTGAGAACACAGCCATGTTCCCAGTTCTGGAAGATAAGCTCATTGTCAAAGCTGGCAGTCAAGATTAAGTTCATGCACTTGAGATTTTCAGACTTCTGAGTCAGGACAATGTTGGTCAAGCAAGCGGACTCCAGGGCAGGGCCAGGCAAGCAGTGACAGCGCTGGAGGGAGGGACTGTGTGGAGCCCAGGACATCCTCAGGGATGCTGGTCTCCAGGCTCATCGCCCAGGAATCAGGTGGTGCGTCGGAGAGTGGGCCTGTCTTCCCAACCCTCGGACTGCAAGATGAGCATTAATGTGGGGAGATTTAATCAAACCACCTAGTCTTGCCTTTATTTTTTTCCCTTTGCAATAATTCTTAAAGGGAGAGAGAGAGAAGACAGAGGGGAGAGATTTCAGCTTTCAAAGTCATTTTCTGTCATATTCTTTTTTTTTTCTTAAGACTTCATTTATTTGAGAGAGAGAAAGAGAGAGAGAACATGATAAGGGGGCAGAGTGAGGTGAGAGCAGAGGGAGAAGCAGACTCCCCCACTGAGCAGGGAGTCCAACGCGGGGCTCGATCCCAGGACCCGGAGATCACGACCTGAGCCAAAGACAGATGCTTAATGGGTTGAGCCACCCAGGTGCCCCAACTTTCTGTCATATTCTTAAGAAGCAAGCGGACTCTGTTAGATTCCTCATGTAAGTGGCATCACCGAGTTTGTCTTCTTTGACTGGTTTACCATACTTAGCCTCATGGCCTCAAGATTCACCCAGGTTGTCCCATAGGGCAGAAGTTCCTTCTCTTTTAAGGCTGAATAATACGCCATTGTACGTGTATGTCATATTCTTTATCCATTCATCTGTAGGAGAGGCAAATGGGGAGTTGCTGTTTACCAGGTATGTGGTTTCCATTATATAAGATGGCTCCATCCTAAAGACCTGCTTGACAACATCATTGCTCTAGTTAACAATACTGCAATCGTGGGGCACCTGAGTGGCTCAGTGGGTTAAAGCCTCTGCCTTCGGCTCAGGTCATGATCCTGGGGTCCTGGGGTCCTGGGATCGAGCCCCGCATCGGGCTCTCTGCTCGGCAGGGAGCCTGCTTCCCTTCCTCTCTCTCTGCCTGCCTCTCTGCCGAATTGTGATCTCTCTCTGTCAAATAAATAAATAAAATCTTTAAAAAAAAAAATACTGCATCGTACACTGGAAAGTTTGTGAAAGAAGTAAAGCTCATGGTAAATGTTACCACAATAAAAAAGAGAAAAAGAAAATGGAATTTCTTTCAGGGTTTTGTTGTTGTTCTTTAAGATTTTATTTACTTATTTGAGAGAGAAAGAGAGAGCACAAGCAGGCATCCGGGCAAAGGGAGAGGGAGAAGGAGGCTCCCCCCCTCCCCCCCACCAAGCAGGGAGAACTGATGAGGGACTCGATCCCAGGACCCTGGGATCATGACCTGAGCCGAAGGCAGATGCTTAACTGACTGAGCCACCCAGACGCCCCAGGAATTCCTCTTTACAAGATTTTGCTTATTTGTTTCCCCTCAAACCTGTGAAATAACAGTCTGTATAAAACTTCCCATCAGCTGCTGAGTTAGCTACAGGGAACCGAAGAAACAGAGGTCCACGAAAGAGGGAGAGCGCGTTTCCTT
This sequence comes from Mustela erminea, assembly GCF_009829155.1. NCBI lineage: Eukaryota > Metazoa > Chordata > Mammalia > Carnivora > Mustelidae > Mustela > Mustela erminea. The sequence goes on from NC_045627.1 coordinate 72,181,914, forward strand.
CCTGACCCAGCGGCTGCTGTCACAGGGGCCGTGGGGAGCTGCAAGGCTCTGGGCCCGTCCAGGCATCCGGGCCTCTATACGCAAGGAGGGCAAATGCAGAGCTTGACATCAAACTAGAAAATCATAATCCTCGGCCAAATCTCAGACCTTTTCTTTTTTCCTTTTTTTCCTGTATTAAAACAAAGCAAATTCTAGAAGTGGGGAAAATAATCCTGCCCCAGGCAGAGCCTCCTTCCAGGTGGGAATGGCCTGCTCTCGCATCTCTGCACTCCAGGTCTGGGGGAAGCCATCAGAAACAAAGCAAACGTGAATCAAAAGTGCTGGCAAGACCAGAATAACTGAGACGTCAGCGATTCGGGCTGCTTAAATAACAAATGGACAAGCCACCATTAGAAATGACAGCGATGATGTATGTTCTTTGACATGGAGAGATGCTCGCTCCACATATTGTTAATAGAAAAAGAAAGAGGTAAAAAAAATAAAATAAGACACCATTATGGCATTGCCGTGGTTTATAGTCTGTAATGCATATTGTAAAAATCTGGTAGGAAAAACATCAAAGTGTTAGTGGTGTTTCTGTGTGTTAAGAGTGTAGTGATTATTTTTTAAAAAACCTATATCTTGGGGCGCCTGGGTGGCTCAGTGGGTTAAAGCCTCTGCCTTCGGCTCAGGTCATGATCTCAGGGTCCTGGGATCGAGCCCCGCATCGGGCTCTCTGCTTAGTGGGGAGCCTGCTTCCTCCTCTCTCTCTGCCGCTCTCTCCGCCTACTTGTGATGTGTCTGTCAAATAAATAAATAAAATCTTTAAAAAAAAAAAAAACCTATATCTTTTACTTTTAATAGTTGAAATAGATTTCTTTTGTAATTATTGTTGGAAGTATAGCCAATAAAGATACTTTGTAAAGAGGTTGATCCCTCCCCAACCCCTTCCAAAAAGCTGCAAATATCGTCCTGGATGGAGGGGCAGAAGAATCAAAGGTTCCTCCTGGGCAGGAAGGAGTTAAAATTAAAATTTATGAAATATGAAAAAAATCTTTCAGCTTTTCTTTGCAATGACATGTGCTATCTCATGGTCGGATAATTATAACAAGTCATGGGGAGAAAGTGGTACAATTATATTTAATTGATTCCAAAGGTTATTATCTGTTTCAACCTTTACCTCTGAATAATAGCAGAGAGATGTAACTTATGTGAATTTTTTTTTTGTCTTCCTATCAAGAATTACTTCAGGGATAATAGATCAGATTATTATTCCGCCTATTACATAATATAGGATTTTCGGCACTGTCCATAAAATACAAATACAGTGAAATCTCGGTCGTATTGGCATGATGAAATGAAAACCACCATTCATCACAGTCAGACTTCAACATATTAAAAAGAGCAACAGTATGTTAAGTGTCGGCAAAATTGTACTGCAAGGCCAATCAATTTTACCAGAGTTTTTGTTAGTAATCAGTATTTAAAAATGCCAATTGTTCTTAAGAACCACGGAGAGTGAAGAAAATTGAGGCCTGCGTGACAGGAAGCAGACGGATCATCCAATAATTTTTCAATTACAGGTGACACATTGGGTACAAAAACCTGCAACTCAACTATTTGTGCATTTAACAGCTGTGTTCCTTATAATAAGTAAATACATTATTTGATGAGTACAGCATCTTACTACAGCCAGAAATCTAAAAGCACATGCAGGTACAACGTGTATGCCCTGAATGAAACCCTAGGAGGGAAGATTGTTGGCCCTTGGGGGTAGGGCAGTGGCACCAGGAAAGTGGCTGCTGGGCTGGGGCTGTAAATGGCAGGGAAGTTCTCTTTCTCAGAGTGTAGGGCAAGCCACCATCCAGATTGCTGATATAAAAAAGGTTCATCACACTGCAGTCAGACTGCAACTTGCAGTACCATAAAGCTGAGAGAGAGAGATCCAAGACAACCTCCAGCATGGTCATTAAAGTTTTTTGAATGGAAAAAATCTTTAAAATTATTGTAGATTCACATGTGCTAGGAGAAACAATACTAAGATTCTTAGATACTTTGTGGAGTTTCCCCAATGGTAACATTGTACAACACTGTAGCATACTGTCATAGCCAGGATATTGACATCTCATTCAATTATTTATTAACTGACCTTATTCCAATTCCCCTAGTTTTCTTGTTCTCATGTGCAAATGTACATGTGTGTACGTCCTTGCGTGTATGTTTAAAGTTTGAAAATCTTCACTCCCCAGATATGAGTGGCCTTCATGCTTAAAGAAACAGATGGATGGGGGCATACTCTCACAGGCTTCCCCTGTTAGAGTGGGGTGGGTTAGCAGGATTGAGGGGACAGGCTGAATCATTCATCGAAGAGTGTGTATTTATTGGCTGTCTGCTCTTCTCAGCTGAGTGTTAAGAGTCTGTCCTACCTTTAAGGATGCCACACACTGACTAGGATTTTTAGAGAAAATGGTGCTACCTCCTTTCCAAACACCACGTTTTATCCCCCACATGTTCCACCCCCTCCCTGCTTCCCTCGACAGATGCATCCTTCACGACCTGTCCAGAGGTTTCCTTTATTCAAAATCCCTATCCCTGAAAAATCCAAAGTAAGCTGAATTTTATGCCCTACTAAGGGCTCGGACTCTGGCCTCAGATCGAAGTTCAAATCCCAGGTCTTTACCTGCCTGGTCTTGGACAATTAATCTAAACTATTCAGGAATCAGCTTCTACATCTGAAATTTTGGGTTAATAGGAGTCTATTTCATAGGATTGTGATAATAAATGAAACACTTCCTGCAAAGCACTTACTGAGGAGTCTGGCACATAAGGTACTAAACCCATTATCTTTATATTATGTTTATGTTGTATGGCTATATAAGCAAATATTTATATTTCATGTTACCATAATCTTTAATAAATATAAGAAAAATTTATTTTGAGGAATGAACAGCAAATTCCTCCATAGAGAGAAGAAATTTTGTGTCACCTGATGAACTATTTTCTCAATGCCAGAGTCTTGATATTTAGGGCAGAAAATTTCCTGTGAGTGAGCCTTTTACACTCAGGATATGAGTGTGGGCAAAGAGCCAAAGTGTCTGTGATGAATGTTTCTCCAGTTAGGTCTGAGCTGCCTGGTTTCCTACAGGGCACAGAGACAGAGCTGCATAGGGACTGTCAGTTAATGTTTTCGGGGACTCCAGCTTCTCCGGGACAGTGTTGATAGGACTAGGTGTTGGGCAAAGTTGGTGACAGTATTTTCTGCACCAGGCATTAAAACATACGGTGTGGGGGAAAAAAAGGGGGGGGGGGGTGTTGGAGTCATTCCTAAAAATCAGAGGCATTCTGGGGAACGTGGTTTGGACACCAGCATATTGGTATGTAGAAACTGCTCTGTGATTTCTGGGGATGTTGGCAGTCTGCCCTCGATGGAGAGTCTCCTGCACCAACACTCTCAGTCCAGGACACCCAGCTGGGACAGGCTGTTATCATGATTGCTATGTCCTCCTCTCAGAGAGCTTCATGCTGACCACCTGGTGAAGCGTCCAGAAGGAAGAAGATAGTGACTGTAAACAAAATCAAAAGGAAAGAAAAGGACATTGGCTGCCAATTATCAAATCAAGAATAGAAAACTTGAGCCTGTGCCGTTTTGCTCTCAATATGTTTCAAAGGAGAAAGCAGGAAAAGGGATTCGTGTAATTGGATGGGAAGTGTTAGGGTGCTGGACCAGAGTTCGCTCTGCCTGTAAAGAAGCTCCAGTCTGTGTGGCTATGCATGAGGGGTAAGGCTACACGAAAGCAATGTCCACGAACAACGCTTCAGCAAACTCAGGGGTTCAACTTGGCGCTGGTGCCTCTTCAGCGTGAATGGTCTAATTATTAAATTAACTGCTGCCATTTATTAAGCCTTTAGGCTAAGGAGTGTTCAGTACCTTCCATGAACATGGAACAGGTAACCGGCTTCATTGCACAAACAACTGAGAAGTCATTTATCTCGGGTCCCCTGCTAAGGGGAGTGACAGACAGGATTTTTACTTCAGATCTTGGTAGGGGGGTTGAGTGCTCAAATGCCTGGATTTCAGCAGTTCGAATAAAACTTTCCGCTATTTGCATCTGCTCCAGGAAATCTCTGTCCTCTGTCTGTGTGTGCCCTGGTTTCGCACACCCTCATCATCCCCAGTGTTAGAAGACAAGCAGCCAGTTACTGCGGGATGGGGCCCTTTACCACGAATGATGCTGCCAGCTCTTTGAATGGAAGGGCCGTGCTGCCGCTGACTTATGTGACTGGAAAGGATTCATCTGGACTAAGATCAAGTCTCTGCTGGGAGCCGATGAGCCAGTGCAATCACCAGAGACTGAACGGTGCCTCTGCCATAGTGTGTCCTTCCTTCCATCCAGGGTGAGGCAAAGTGGCCAATTCAGTTTGGGATTCTCACAGTCACTATAAGGCAGATCCTAACCACTGCCCCCCCACCTCACCCCACCCCCACCACCCCAGCAGCAGTGCTGGTGTGAAAACACAGGGACCTCGTTTTAGCCTAACAACACACACCAGGATTCCATTTAGGGAAGGAAATACAAGTGTTCAGTGCAAGATGGGATCCAAAGACCTGGGAATCAGGCTGCACAGAGGACTTCAGAAAAAAGGACCATTGGCCTCTCTTTTGGACACAGAGAAGAATTCATGGTTCCAAGCAGGAAATAATGAACAAGAAAAGGAAGGAATTGGAGAGATACGAAAGGAAAATGGATTTGGGGCTGTGTCCTATATGGTGACTTGTCAAAAAGGTCTTTGGAAAGGAGAAATAGACCCTTTGTTTGCTCTGTGATGTGTGATGCGACACCCGCTCTAAGAAGTCATGTGTGCTCATGTGAATTGGGAGTGTGGGTGGGATTGTTGATGAGAAACCGATGAAGGGACTGAATTTTAAGTCTGGATGTGTCTAGAGCCCAAGAGGCAGCAGAGGCTACAGAAATCAGTCCCCTAGGTATTTACAGATATATTGAGGAGGGCTTTGGACCACAACAAGCCATGGAATTTCATATGTGGTTTTTGTTTATTTTTTACTAAGACTTTTTTTTTTTTTAAATAGCAGTTTTAGGTTCTCAGCAAACTTGAGAGAGAGGTACGGAGATTTGCCGTGTATCATTTGCCGCCCGCCCCCCCCACCACGTACGTACATGGCCTTCCCCATTTTCAAAATCCCCCACCAGAACGGTACACTCGTTACTACTGATGAACCTATACTGAGACCTCTTAATCCCCCCAAATCTAAAGTTTCTATTATGGTTCATCCCTGCTGTTGTACATTTTATGGGTTTGGACAAATGTAGAATGAACTGTATCCAATATTATGGCATTATACAGTCTATTTTCACTGTCCTAAAAGTCCTCTGTGCTTCCTCTAATCATCCCTCCCCATCTCCCTGAATTCCTGGCAACCACAGATATTTTTGGTTTCCATAGTTGTACCTTTTTCGGAACGTCCTCTAGTTGAAGTCATATAATCGGTAGCCTTTTCAGATTGGCTTCTTTCATTTAATAATATGCATTAAGGCTCCTCCATGTCTTTTTATGGCTTGGTAGTTTATTTCTTTTTAACACTGAATAATACTCCATCGTCTAGATGTATTGTGGTTTATCTATCCATTCAGCAACCGACATCTTGGTTACTTCCATGTTTGGGCAATTATAATTAAGTCTTTATAAACATCTGTGCGCAGGTTTTTGTACAGATGTAATTTTTCAGCTCCTTTGGGTAAATACTAAGGAGCAGGATTACTGGATCCTCTGGCAAGAATGGGTTTAGTTTTGTAAGAAATCACCAAACCATCTTCCAAAGCGGCTGCCACATTTCACACTCCCACCAGCCAGGATAAGATTTCCTGTTGCCCCACATCCTCCCCAGTAACTGCTGTCGCCAGTGTTCCAGATTCTGGCCATCCTAACCAGTACGTAATTTGCAATTTCTTGATGGCACAGGATGTACAGCACCTTTTCATATGCTTATTTGCCATCTGGACATCTTCTCTGGTAAGGCATCTGGTAAGATCTGGCCCATTTTTTAAGAGGTTGTTTGCTTTCTTATTGTTGAGATTTAAGGGTTCTTTATATTTTAAGGGTTCTTTATATTTTAAATAACAGTCCTTTATCAGCTGCGTCCTTGGTAAACATTTTCTCTCAGTCTGTGACTTGTTTTTTTCCATTCTTGTGGTTTTTTAAGGAGGGATGCATGTTCAGAGCCATCTGTCTAGGTGTCGATGGTCAAGAGCTCTTGCTAAGATCTTGTTTACATTTGTCCTTTCAGACACCTTGAGTTAGAAGCTTGGTTGTAAGCGTGGCTTTCTAGACACCGATGAGGAATTCTGGGAAAGGAGAGTTGGTTTGCCTTAACAAAGGCCACCCAGGAAACTTCATCACACCAATCTCCGTCTCTAGCTAGGACATGCACAGATAACATCTTCGTCTCTTGCAAAGCAATGTACAAGGAGAATGGCTACTCTCGAAGATTCTCAGAAGTACAACCTGTGCACATTCTGGGCTCTCAGTCCCCGAGAAGCCCACTTGCCTTGAGTTTAGAGCTTCATTTTTTGGTGAATTTATTTTGTGCCAATTTGACTGAATTCAGTCAAGAAGAAAAATATACAAACCTATGATATATGATCCTAACTATTCCCAAATACTGATTTAGTTTACAGTTTTTCTTCAAGACATTGCTTTCTCTTTAAAGTACATATTTATTCATTTATTCAGGTCTCTGGACAGGTGATTGCCAAGGCCAAGCCCTCTGCAGGGAAGAACATTACTGTTAGTGGAAGAAAAATCCCAGGAGTTTTGGATATACTTGTTAGGTATACAGACTGAGTTTTCTAAATGAAAGATTGCAATGTCACACCAATAAACTAGCAATAGAAAAGCATCTTCGTGTCTGTAATTGGAGAATGGTAAAGTAGAGGGGTTTGGATGCAATCATAATATGAATCAGTCAGTTGTTGCAGAAGGAGATGAAGAGAAAGTCCACATTTTTTTATTAAAACCACCTAACAAAAATCTCACTCAGTTCCTATTCACGGGACCTGGTTCTAGCCCCTAATTTATTTTTATTACACTTGGTGAAAGGGAAACTCACGTCAACAATGACAGTTCAGCTAAGTCATCTGAGGCTTAGAGTTTGCATGTAAACGCCGGGCTGAACAGTTGAGCAAATCCATCACTACGGAGGCCGAGCAGAAGCAGTCCTGAGACAGACAGGGACAGCGGTAGCCCACCGTGCTGAGCCAAAGCAGGAATGTCAGATACTGCCTTGTAAGCGGAACTGTAGGTGGGACAGGGAACTCTTCGGAGTCAAGACTGCCTGGATGGGTCAGCCATCGGCTTCCATCTCATGTTTCCGTTTCTCCAGCCCCATCTCCTCTCACCCCCACGTCCTCACCCAAAACGTCTCAATGGCACCACAGCTTTCTTAATGCTATAGAGCAGCTAGAATTTTCTACAAGGATCCTGTTTTCATTTTGCACTTCCACCAGGGCTTCTCTCCCCATCATTCTGCATCAATTAGTCAGGACACCTTTCGAGACTGTAAACCAGGTATGCTATGAATTCAGATCACACTGCAGCACCCAGGAGCTCCAGGACAAAAGCCGGCAGCCTCCTGTCTGTCAGTTTCAATCCTACCCGTTTTCCAAGGTACACTTGTGTGTAGACTCCCTGAATGCATCAACCTCATAGAAACTGTGCCTGTCTCATTTCTCTGAGAATAAATAATGGAGCCTTTCTTCAGGTGCATCTTAAAGGGTCTTGTATTATTTTTATCATTTTACATATGTACGTATTTGTCCTGTTGGGATATAGATCTGTCCTTATCTGCTTAATTATAACCTCCCTAAGGCCACCACCAGTCCTCATCTTAAGAACAACTGGCATTTATAATGCTCTACAGTTCCAAGGCCACATCTCATTGGCTTCCATCCCCTCAAAATTCCATCAGTCAATGTGTTATCTTTACTCACTCCCATGAAAAGTTCAAATAAGTCTATTGGAGAAAAGCAAAATATAAGACATTAAATCATAATGTGTCCATGGAGAAGCTCAGACATGGGCCTGTAAATCTTCCTGTGCATCCAAAATGAAAGAACATTCAATCTGTTTCACTCCGAAAGCTCTTGTTCACTTCAATATTGTTCACAGAGAAAGGCCTGTGGGGTTTCCAGATCTTGGCTTTTGCAATATCATATTTCTCAGGCTCCATGTAAAAATGTCACTGAGTTGATTCAAACTTACTTTTATGGGGCAGAGACTGGAAAATCAGCAAAGGGGTTTAGTTGGGCTAATTCACTGAAGAGCCCAGCAGCCCTCCCTCTTGAAAAGACCAAATATAAAATCCTAGTATCAGAATCTTCAGAACTTTGTTCTAGGAGTTCTTTGCAAAGAAGTCGTATTTTATAAAACTTGAGAACACCACAATTGCCCTGGTCTACCTGGGAATGAAAGGCTTTGCCAAACTATCAGAATAACTTTAAAATCTTGTTTTTAAGTAGAGCTTGTTGGTTCTACATTGGGAATATTTTGTATTGTGGGGCAAAGATGACATCTGCTTATGCTCAGGCTTGTTCTGATCTAATGCACTGTTGATGTCGCCCCGCCCCATGAATGAGGACCATGACTTACCATCATTAACTATGCAGATGACTGATTTTAGCTCAGATACCATATTAACAATCTGTCCACAAGTGAAAAAAGCCCTAGGTTTTTCGTATAATTCCAAACTTGGGGAAAATGTATTTAGTAAATTTACTTCTACCACATCACTGAAATTTCTCCTGAAAGGCACAGCTTTCTTCAGCATTTGGATAGAAGCTATTTCAAGCCCTCGGAGAGTCAAATTCTTGGAGGAAAAAGACAGACACACTGTGCGGTGGAGGAGGGAGAGAGCCAAGAGTCCTGTGGAATACTTGTCCATAACAACAAAAGCAAAGAAGGTGGGCCAGACACAGATGCAAGTATTTCAGCCCAGTTCCTGCAGAAACTCTGTGCTCACTGACCCTTTTCCCAGGACCCCAATCCAAACCATTCACCAGCCACATAATATTCATCCAACCACCTGGCAAATTCCATAGGATCAGCCTTGAGCAAATCTTCAAGAAGGAGGAGAGCAATCATCATAATCCCTTGAGAATTTAGTAGCATCAGGAACTCCACCAAGCACTTCACGCAAGTTATTTTACTTACAACTGCGGTAGATACTACAATGTACCATCCAGATGCCCCTCCTTCAGGCCTGAGATGCTCGTGGCCCCAGTTGCTGGGACTTGGTGCTGGTGACTGATGGCTCTCCAGTAACTGACCTTGGCCAAAGTGAGCTGGCTCATCAAGGTCACATTCCCTCCCCAGGACAACCCTCACCTGATGAATGCTTACTGTGGGGATACAAAAGTCAGTCTTCTTGCCTCAAAGAAGGACCTCTCTGAAAGGACAACTCATTTTCAGATGCTTCTAGAATCATCTAAGGACTCCATTATAATTGCATTATACATTTCAACTTCTTCGTCTGTCCAATCTTGCTTCCCTCACCTCCCCCACATGTTGTTTCTGAAGGTATTCCCCCATAATGCTTGCATGCAAATCTGAGATTTCTAACATCTCTATGCTGGGTTACTCAACCTACAACAGTTAAAACCAAAGGTGATCCAAGGAAGCAGATTCCAAAATGAAATGTCGGCACTGGATTACTAGCAGCAGGGTAGCAGTGAGACCCCCTCACTGGTGGTGGGTGGAACAAAGAGAGCCCCAGCGTATAGGTGCAGCAGTTCTTCAGCTCGCTCAGGAGATCATGCATGATGGGAACGCACTGGTGGGTGCAGGATCTCATGTACATGAAAAGTTTCATGAGAAACAGTAATTAGAAGGACTTCTGATCTGAGATCTGTTGATGGGTACCATGAATATACTTGAGAAAGAAACCACATAAGACAATGGCAGAAATGTGAAAGCCAGAGGACCTTCTTTTGCATCACATAAATAACTCATTTCCTCCTACAACCAGAGGACAGAAAGAGCAAAGGGTCAGGCACAGGACTTAACAACTGGAGCAGAAATACTCCAGATAGTGAGGAAGACCAGGTAATAGACTCTTAACTCTATCCTACTCCAACCAAAATTTAAAAAATGAAATTAAAAAAATTTTAAAAAATTAAAAAACCAAGGGGTAATGAATTTTCAGCAAAACTAAAGGGAAAAGGAGAAGAACCAGGAACTAGTACTAGAGTGGCTTGACCCAAGACCGGGTACCTTCTAGGTTCCCCACTTAATTTACAGAAGCTCAAAGTCCCTGGCTTCTCTACGCTAAGTTCTGAGTTGCAAACTCTGGCATTTCCTCATCTCTTAAAATGAGCCATTTGATGAGGTCTTGCATTCTCTTGCTCTTAAAAGTGTTTTCACTTTGCTCCAGTGCAGGGACAGGTTGTCAGCAAATGGGCAATTGTCTTATCTAAGGCTGATGGACTCGAGGCGAAGATGTAAAGATCAGCCTGTGCGATGACCCTACAGTCTCAGAAGTCATCAAGTGCTAAGAGCTCCCAGAAGCATAGAGAAGGAAACTTCCCAGGAAAGAGGTCTCTGAGTTAGGCTCCCCGACACTAATGTGAATTCTCACAGAGCCTGAAGAGGATGAGACGAAGAGGGACTGTACAGTCGTGAAAGGCTTCTTCCTTTCCTCTTTCTTGCAGAAGCCACTTTCAGAATATCCATTCCGTAGTTCAACTGCATAGACCAGTGGCCTCGCTTCCATAATAAATAAATAAATGAACAAATATATCAATAAAACTATACTCCTATAAGACCTAATGCGTGTCAGATAGTATACTAAACACTTTATAAATGAAACTCACTGAGTCCAGTCTTCTAAGGGACAGAGGATTATATTTCACGTTTTAAGGTTGTAAAAACCAGAGCACAGAAAAACTAAGTGACTTGCGTAAAGTCACACAGCTCGCTGAGTGGCAGAGAAGGACGCACCTAGGCAGACTGGCTCCACAACTTTTATACAAGGCATCACGACCTCCATTAAGCCTTCGAAGTTTCTAGTAGTCCAGCTAACCCCAGAAAGCCACCCACATGGCTTTGAAATGAGGTCTGGCACTAGTAATAAGAAATATTTGTCAGCCCCATCTTCATGAGCACATTCCGTGCCCTGTAGAATAACTGTTTCACAACTGCCCTGCAGAGTAGCTCCTGTTTGTATTCACATTTGATAGACGAAGGGACTGAGGACAGAAAAGATTAAGTTTAAAAGATTAAGTTTAAAAGATTAAGTTCAAGGTCACACCACCAGTCAGGGGCAGAGATGGCCTTGGCAACTATGTCCTTCTGTCCTCAAAGCTCAAGGTGTTAACTACTCCCCTGTAGAGTATGAGCCTGGGAATTAATAGGTGTTGATACTTTCAGTCCAGTGCTCCTGTCCTATTTTAAAATAAAAGCTATTTGGACCAAGGTCAGTGACACTGAGGCCCACATTCGAGTCAGGCAGTACCCTTCCTGTAGATAACTTTCTAGATGGACCGTGGGAATCATAGACAAGCTAAAAAGCACGGCTTCTCATTCTTGACTCCCTTCACTAGACACCAGGATCGAAAGAATACATTAAATATTAGCCTCATTTAAATGATGGCTTGAGTTCTGGTTTATTTACTTTTCTGTTTAAAAGTCATTCCCTGAAGCTTATGTTCATGATTCTCAGTGATTGGCTGGAAGGTAATAGCTGTTTTCCTTCTTAGCACAAACCTAAATACAGTTTTGCCATGTGCCTTAGATCTTTAAAAAACAAACAAACAAAAAACTATAAAAGTTATCTTCCTCCAAATAAGTTCAAAAATGGCACCATGACATGGGCTGCTGTGTAAGAAATCTGTCTTTAAGAACGACACATCAGTTTATCATGTGTTACAATGAGCAGATGTTCAGCTTGTGGGAGAATGTGTGTGTTTTAATTTCTCCATTTGTGTCACTTCCCTGTCCGCATTATCCATCTGGTCCCTTTCTCTGAATCCCCTAGAAGCCATGGGGCACCTCTTGGGATACACAGTCAGGATCATTAGATTGATAACTTTTCAAGGTAAAAGACCATTTTCTTTAATAAAATTATACAATTTAAATGATGATTTTTTTTTTCTAACATTTCGGCCAGATCAAAGGCAAAACAGTGGAATGAGGAATAGGCTGTTCTCCACAGGGGTCTAGGGGTCCCAATGGCTGCGCTGCTGGTCTTGCCCACAGCTTTATTGTATCAGAGAGGAGATGAGGGCGAGTCAGACTTGGGTTTCAAAAACAACGTGGAGCACCTGGGTGACTCCGTTGGTTAGCGAAGCATCTGACTCTTGTTTTCAGCTCAGGTCATGATCTCAGGGTTGTGAGATTGAGCCCCACTTTGGGTGTGGAACCTGCTTAAGATTCTCTCTACCCAAGCCCCTAGGCCTGCATATACACTCTCTCCGAAAAAAAAAAAAAAAAAAGTTTATTACAAAATGTCTCCATCTTATTTAATGAAGACAGATTAATATGGCTTCAAATCTTATATTGTACAATATTTTTATCTTAAAAATTTTAAGAATGTCAATATTTTAATATCATAGAATCCACACTTATAACCTGTAGCTTTTTAAAATTAAGTCAGCCAGCTGGTTTTATGGTTTTACTAGCCTGGTTACTAAATGTTAACATTTAAGACTCTTACTCTGTCATTGATGAATTATGAAAAATGAAGTCTAAATGCTGAAATCATATGGGCATTATTTAAATGGCTGAAATATCTTCTCCCTAGGAAAAGTGATGAAAAATGAAATAATTGGTATGGGACTTTGGATCTGAGAGTGTTCTGTAAAGGCGTAGTCCTGAGTGGGAACACATTTTCTATATTTACCAGCAAGTTGAAAACAAATTGGAATCATCTGTGAGATGGGGACTACTGAAGCTTCCTCACACAGAAATTCAGCCAAGGGATCCAAACCAACATATATTCACCATGATCCGTGATCATGTGTTCGTAAGAATCCCTCTCCCACTCTCTCCCAGATGAAAAGATAAAACAAAACAAAACCTGCCAAAAAGCTGATGTTGGAGAACAATTCTAATTAAAGGATAAAAATAGCTCTTATTTACTGAGGAACGATTTTTTTTTAGAGGTCCTTAAAATGTATTATTTTTAATCCTCACAATAACCCTATAAAGCAGCTTCTTTTAGTCCCATTCTGTGAAAAGTAAAGCCCAGAGAGATTCAGTAACTTGCCTCACATCACTGGAAGTGACAGATTCAAACACAGAGCTGCTTAATTCCACACCCCCTGATGCTAATTACCGTATGCTGCTACTACACACACACACTCACTCTCTCTCTCTCTCTCTCTCTCTCTCACATACAGCACCAGGAAACTAATAGTATTATTCAGCCCAAAAGCTCCGGGGCCATGGAGAATGAAAGATGAGCTCCAAATAAAGCCAAATCCTGGATCCTATATGTTGACTTTCACAAAGCACCATTTGAGACAATAAATTTTGACAATTTTGAGAAAATAAATGTCAAACAGCAATGCATGAAAACTACTGTGTTATGATAAGCTTATTGCAGCCAGCAGAAAACATATTCAGAAACAAACGGGATAAATTCAGCTCCGACAGGTTCAGGTCATTCAACTTATTTGGCTATAGAATACGCATTTGCTTGTTAATGTTAAGGACAAACTACATTTTCCTTAGTATCCACAGTCAGTATTTTCCATTCAGTTTCAGGCTTGAGCAGGTTGGGGAAGGGAGGGATTTCATTTGGTTTAAAATGGAATCTTGTAAGAATAAACGTGACTGTGGAAGTAAACGACAGGAAACACAATGCCCAGCAAATAGTGTGAACTTGACAAGTATTTGATGAAACTTGATTGAATGACAAATGCAGTATATTGACCTATTGCTGTATGGTATGTGAAACACTTTAAAGGTCCTAGAAGTTCACTGGGCAGGCAAAATTTCAGTAACTTGCAATTTTATTTAAAAACAAATATGATCTATGGTATGAAGACATTCCCACATTTTGCTCCATTTTAAAGTTTGCGTATACCTCCCCCACAAAAATTACCAAGAAGTCCTTCAAGAAAAGCCATGATTATCTATTCATTAGGAGGATTTGAAATAACATGTCCCTCCTTTCCGGTCACTTTTCATAATACTTCTTTTACAAAATTATTTGGCAAAAGAATCCTCCCTCTAACCTGGTGTTCCAGAATTGGATGGATTGTCTAAAGATTTCTATGTGGACAGTAATCTTAAACTGAATGTAAGACTGTAGTTTTAGTAACACTAATTTAAAAAAAAAAAAAAAAGGAAGATTTCGGAAATGGTCTTATGTTAGTAATAAATGTTTAGTGGTTTGCATAAAATAAAATCTGTTTTGTTTTGAAACAAGAAGTACACAGAATAAAATAAGGTTAAGATCGATTTTAAAGTAAGACAGCTGCTGCCTAGCTAGAAAATAACAGAAGAAAACATTTGGCTCATTTTTTAATAAGCTATTAATTTAGTTTTGGAGGACTTTTTTTTTTTTTTAACCAACTTAACATTTTTGACAGAGAAGGGAGAAATCAAAGCTGATTTTTCTAGCTTGCAGCCAGGTCAAAGAAGGAAACTGATTAACCATAGAATACATTGTTTGCAATATGTTACTTATAATCCAAATAAATAATTTTCATTTTATGATTGTTTTTAAAAATATGTGGAAAAGATATCAGGTAACGTTCTTTCCTTTTTTTACAGCTGTCAAATCATGAGTTCTTGTGGATTCCTTAAAGAAGTTGCATTCTATTCCAGTCGTTTCATATTTTATAATGATGTTTGAATCTGGCCTTTCGCCTTAGAGTGTGAATTTGTGTTCTTTCTCTTGTGGTTATGCTGTCTGAGTATAACATCTTGAGTTCTCATTTCAGCTCTAAGTCACGAGGAAACCTGGTGATAGCGCCATCATTTGAGACTTAAATTCGTACTCTTGAAAATGAAGGCACAGGATCAGACGACGGGAAAGTCCCTTACAGCTCTGTCTAGAATCAAGTCAAACACAATTAGCCCTTAATCAGTTACAGGATAAAACATCACCAGCTCCGTGTAAATTTTAAAATGCCTTCTGTTCCTTAGCTGCTGGAAAATGGTCCTGAATGCATAGATAAATGTTGATTGGAATGCGAATGGCGCCCTCTAGAGTTTTTCAGTGCACAACGGCTGCAACCAGCTGTGGCAGCTCGTGCAAAATCTTGTTTATCAGCTAACGTAGAGGCAGGGATTAGCTAATCTCAGGATCACCAGAGAGAGAAGGGGAAAAGAGAATGTAAGGAAGACAGACGTTTGTGCTGATGGGAGATGTGGAGAAAGAATCAAGAGGCCAACACCCATACCACTTATTTGAACAAAAAAAATGAAAAACTTCCTAATTAGGGAAAACACTGAAGGTAACCAGAAAGCCAAAAAAAGACTAGCATCACAGAAGCGGCAGTTGTAGAAGAACCACTACCCCTAGGGATGGGGAATAAAAGGAAAAAAGTTGCAAGAATACTTAAAAGCTGGAGGAGTGGGCCCTTGCAGTTGAAATTCAGACCTCCGAGGGGCACACTGGCTGGAAGATGCTATGATCTCTGAGGAACATACCATGAGGCGGTTTCTGATCGTTAGAAAAACTGCAGACTGAATCGGCTGTCACCACAGAAAGGAAGCAGGAAGCCATGGAAAATGGGAAGAGAAAGTCTCTTCCTCAGCCTCTCAGTGTCCCTCTAGAGTATTAGTAACCCCATTTGAAAAGCACAGGATCTGCAGAATCCCAACCCAAACATCACAAAAAGGAATATAGATGGCTATGTAGAGAACCGAGAAGATAATAGAGAGCACACCAGGTTTGCCCTTAAGCGGAGAGGACAAATAGACTTCACCTGCACACCATTTCCAACAACGGCAGCATATTGTGTTGAGAAGGAATCTGAGGTTATCGTTAGGCCGCAGAAAGGGGTCCTGTGATCATTTAGAGTATCTGCCGTGGGCAGGAGGAGACATGGCAGCACAGAGTAGCCATTTCTGGCTAAGAGCCACTTAACGGTCCCATCTATCTAACCTTTGGGCATCAGGTTCTGGGGACAGAGACCTGAACTTCTCAGCAGCAGAGAGTGTGATAGGGAATAAATAGCTCAAAGATCGTAATAGAGTTAAACGTTTCTTGACTATGAGCTACGCTGGGCACAGAGAGCTCATCATCTCCGTCTTCATCAAGTTCCAATCCCAGGAACTCTCTTCTTTATAAAAAAAAAAAACTTAGATCAACCTCAGTAACTCTCATCCATTGGCCCTATTTCTAGCCCTTTCAGAAGGATGGACGTAAAGTCAGATTCTCTCTCCATAGGCCGTCCTTTCAGATATTGGAATCTGGTCGTCATACCTACCCCCCCCCCCCGCCCCCGAACTTTCTTCTCCAGGTGAAGCGGGTTTTTTGTTTTGTGTTGTGTTGTTTGAAAGAGAGTGAGAGAGAGGAGAAGCAGCAGAGGGAGAAGCAGACTCCCCACGGAGCAGGGAGCAGGGATCCCCACACACCCAGGATCACAGACGGAGCCAAAGGCAGATGCCTGACTGAGCTGCGCAGGAGCCGCAGGTGAAGGAGTCTTACTGCCTCCAACTGCTCCCTATAGAGATGGCACAGAGATACCCTGTCCTGCCTTCTGAGCAAACTGTGACACATCTCAGCCTCCCACCAAGGATGGCCTGAAATCAATACCCACCAATAATGAGAACAGCACCAAGGCACAAAGTAGAGAACGCACGGAACCCTTTTAAAGATCTCGTCATTTCTGATGACATCACCTTGGAAACTTACTTTCACCTGGGATGATCCTCAGGCATTTCAACTCCAGGATAAAGAAGTTCCAGCCGCTTCAGACTCTCCCAAAGGAAAATATCTTGCAGCCAATACAAACCACCAGGAAGTTCCCTTGGAAGAGAAGTCAAACAGCTTTGTGAATGTTTAAATAAGTTAGAAAATTAAGCTCTTGCTGATGGCGTCTGTCATAAATGTACGCTCCAATGAAAAGAAGCTTAAATCAACTTGGGTGTTCTCAGTGAGCTGCAAACTCTGTTATTGTTCCTCCCGCACAGTCTCGATGCCATAAACCATATCTAAGTGTGCAGAAGACATTTACTTCCACGGGTGTTTTCGAGTAGATGAGATTTTATAAGTGGCTCTGTTCTACCTTTTAACTACATTTTAATTTAAATATATTTTTAATCATAGCTTTAGAAATTATCTTCACTAAGCAACCCAAGTTTAAATGTAACAGCATATTTTTAAAATACAGGCAAAAATCTCTTAGTCAGGGTCTTTCAATGACCCTGCATTATTTCTTTTAGGTTCATTTAGCTGTACTCTAATTTTATGGGGTTTTAGAGTGGCGGGGCATATGATGTGATTGCCAATTATCCAGGCCGTATTTCCAGGCACATTATCAGAAGAATCTATGAAATGGGAGTTTAACAAGAATAGAACTCTGCAAGAAATCACCTGACGAACTTTCCATAGATACAGTCTTTGAAGGATAAGGGAAGAGAAGTAAATGTAACTAACTACTAGGAAGGCGGGATGTGATATGAAGAATAGGAGAAATTCTGACTTACACATAGCACACTGGGCAATGGATAATCTGCTGAAATTAAATATTAGCCTTCAGATTACTATATTCAAGGCAAATCCTCACTTCCAATGATTTCATTTTAAAGGACAAGGGGGTGTACCACTACAGAGGGAATTATTTTCTGGGTACAAAAGGTTAAAATGAAAGGTCAAATACATACTATTCCAAAGCAAAAGAACAGATGGCTCCAAAGGTTGTGTGATTAGTTTTCCATTACTACTGTAACAGCTTAGCACTGACTCAGTGGCTTAAACAGTGCACATTTATTATCTTTACAGTTCTGTAAGTCAGAATTCTGACAGAAATCTCACTGATCTAAAATCAGTGTGTTCGCAGGAATTCGTTCCCTTTTGGAGATTCTAGGGGAGGATCCATTCCCTTGCCTTTTCCAGCTTTGGTAAGCTGTCTGCTCTGTGGCTCCCAGCTCCTTTCTCCATCTGCAAAGCCAGAAACATTGCATCTCCACCTGATTCAGCTGGGAAAGGTTCTCCACCTGTAAGGACTCAATGTGATTATATTGGGGCCACCTGATGTTCCAGGATACTCTTCCCATCTCAAGGTTAACTTAATCACATCTGAAAAATTCCTTTTTGTCATGTAAGGTAGCATAGTGATTAGGGGATGGTCAGCTTAGGTGGCCATTATTCTGCCTACTACACTGTGTAAAGCCACCATGAGACAACACTCCAGAAAATAAACCGCTCACAGGGGACTTCCTTAAACAAAGATCAGTTCCTTCCCTCCCATGCACCTCTTCAGGACAAAAATGCACAACTTACCATGTCTCCCTCGAAAAGGCAAGAGGACAATGAGCCACAGGAACTGATCCAGACAGGCAGCTGAGTCTGGTCAGACAGAGAGGGCAGGACAGAGACTCTTGCAAATACTTCACATATATTTGTTGGGTCCCCGAAAATTGGGTACCCCAATAATGGGTCCGTGATTAAAGGACCAAGACTGATATACAGCGAAGGTCAAGCAAAGCGTTATTTCATGCCAAGCATCAGGAATCAAACCCACCGTCAAACACACCGGTCGGGGCCGCCCCTACAGAGAGGACGACCTCTCCCTGCTTTCCAGACTAAGTTTTATAGAGCAAAGGCCATGTGGTTGGGCCTGGCCACACACAGGTGGCCAATGAGATTGTAACACACACAGGAAACTCCCCAGTGATGCTAGGTGACCAATTGAATTACAATTTACCCTAGTAGACATTTGAACCAGCCTATCACCTAGTTCAGAATTGGTGCCCAAAAGGTGCCCAAAGGGCGGGGCCCATACTCCTTGGTAGCTAGGAGACAGTATGTGCCCCCACTGATTGAATACCTCCACCTGGCCCAACCCACCCTTGTATTTGGACTTTGTTACCTGGGACTGGTTTCCCGGACTTGCTTTTAAATAAGTTCCCCTGGGGGAAGGTCAATTTGTCCCCCTGGGGGTCAAGGTCAATTTAAGTTTTACAACAAAATGGCAGTTCAACGGGGGTGGGGCTGCTCTGGCTGAATAGGCCCTTACATATAAATTTATGTAGTCCTCACAGCAAGTCTATATGGTAGGAATCTTTTTATCGACGTGTTTTCCTAATGACAAAACTAAGGCACAGGTAACTTGTACAAAGCTGCACAGTTGGTGAGAAAAAGCCCTGCCCCAGAATCTGGACTTTAACCACCAGAAAACACAACTTTCTCTTTGTTGACCAATTAAGGTGTGGGTTGCAGGCAATTTGTGACTAACAATACTTTAAAAAAAAAAAAAAAGTTGATTTACATTTGAATCGACTATCTCTAAGACAAGACTCCCCTGTTATATTCTGATGCAGATTTCTGATTATTACACAGATGTTGAAGAAGGAACAAGCATTTAACTAGTCAATCAATCTAAATCGTGGTTCTCACACTTCAAGGGGTGTAAGACTCACCTAGGGGTACTTTGTTAAAATGCAGATTACTCCAGGGGGTGCCTGGGTGACTCAGTGGGTTGAGCCTCTGTCCTTGGCTCAGGTCATGATCCCAGGGTCCTGGGATCAAACCCCATATGGGGCTCTCTGCTCAGCAGGGAGCCTGATTCCTCTCCTCTCTCTGCCTACTTATGATCTCTGTCTGTCAAATAAATAAATAAAATCTTTAAAAAAAAAAAAAAAGAATGCAGATTACTCTGCCCTAACCACAGAGGTTCATTTGGATCTTGGAATCTGTATTTTAACATTCCAAGTGTGTCTGATACAGGCTTCCCTGAACATATTATATGCAAAGGAGGGTGTTTGGGGGAAACTATTGGATGACCTCCCTGAGGCACCCCATCCGAGTCCTGCAAAGAATCTCATGCTTAGCCCATCCAAGTACTTAGCATACTGTTTGACTAATGCCTATTGATTTATTGGTCTTCCCCGTAGACTGCAAGGTTTATAAGGTCAAGAACTCCCTCTCTCAGTGTCTTATCACTCTTATTTACCCCACATACCACAGAGGTAGGTGTCCAGGATTTGTTGTTGAATGCCTGGATAGATAAACAAGTCAAAGGTGAAGTAGTCTCAGATCATGCAAAAACATTTTCAAATGAATGAGTTTAGAGTCCCAAATGCTTCATTTAGTTGAATATCTATATACAGTGTGAAAAAAATTCTTTAAATGAAGAACACCATAAGGTAAGTTCACCATTGAAGGACAGAACAGAAGCATATGAGCAGACACTCTCAGCAGTAGAAATAGGCAACAGTCTCAGCATTGGTAAGTGATGACATCTACCAGCAAGACAGTCAGCAACCTGGAGGCAGACTGTGCCCTGTGTGTCCTCTTTTTGCCATACTATACTGATTCCAAATTATTTTGCATTTTGAGTTGCATTTTGCATTTGGATAGTTCACAAGTAAATCAATAAACGAAGAAAAATGTTGTGATATCTCAAAGCAATTGTCTCGTGGAAGAACACATCTGAGCCACCCAAAATAACTGCATCATACGTAGGGTGACTAAAGATCTCAAGATAATTTGTGCAGAGTATCTAGCACAGAACAAGG
The DNA here is from genome assembly GCF_009829155.1 of Mustela erminea. Lineage (NCBI taxonomy): Eukaryota > Metazoa > Chordata > Mammalia > Carnivora > Mustelidae > Mustela > Mustela erminea. The sequence goes on from NC_045627.1 coordinate 72,202,602, forward strand.
CACAGGGCAAGTACTCAATAAATAATTGTTGAATAATCAAATTTTAGAAAGCATTGATAAGCAAAGATCTGTCTCAACATGACTCCGTTTCTGACATAACAAACGAAGGGAACCCATGCTTATCACTGTAAGAAGACCCATTGCATGCTTTCCCTTAGCCACTCCTCCACTAAGTTTTAGGAATTTTTTCTTCTAGGATATTTTTCCTCTTATAAAAAAAATTATTTACTGCTGTTTATGTCTGCCAAGAAATTTTAGCACACAGTTTTGGGAGTAATCTGTGACTTTGAGGACAGACTGCAACTCATTAATTTTGACCTGAGTTTCTTCCTGAGACCAAGACCCAAAAGAGTGACCACCAAAGGTGTGGTGCATTTCCGTGATACAAAATACATGCAAGGCATGCCAAAATTTCATGGAACTTGTTCCACAGTTAGAGTACGGCCAGGTAATTTCCTGATGCAAATTGGCATTTATAGCCATTCTCCGTAAGACTGCTAAGGGAATAATCAAATGTTCTTGTGTCAGTACATAAAACAAATGCCTGGAGGATCAGAAAGCAATCTCCTCTCCCCTGGTACATTATTATGTAATTTCTTGGTTTCCTCCATTACTGGAGTGTGGGGATGTTGTTAATTTTAAGGCCAGAACTGCAGGACTGGATAAGGCAACTTTCAACTCCAGCAAAACCCACAGGTCTCTCTCCAGCCTTGGCCGCAGAAGCTGTGGGTGCTAGTGGTCAGGAGACTTTCGATAGAATTCATTCTCATGATTTCCAAACTTTTTTTTAGCAATTGACTTCTTAAAATTAACCATGGACAGATTCTTCTGTTTCTAAAACAGACAAATGACAAGCACTGTGGTTGATGGTCTGAACTCTCATTGTGGCCCCTCTGACTACTTTAAATATGTAAAATTAAGAAGTCACTTGCCTTCTCTAAGTCTTAGTTCTTTATTTTCTTCATCTCAGAAGAATAATAGGGCTTGCCTTACCTACCTTATTACTGCTTTAGGATCAGACAAATTAACATTTGAGAGTATTCTGTAAATAATAATATAAGGTAATATTAATACATGAAAATGTAAGTGCAAGGTAGACTAGAACATGATAAAATAACAAATGGGTGGTGTGATTTATAGTTGCGAAGAAGGAGAAGGATTCAGATGCAGTATCTGGGGTTGCCATCATCACCAGTAGTGAGTGCCGACTCGCTGTCAGAATTGTGCAGAATGTTGTTCATATGCCTTCTCATTTATGGCTCAGATAGTCAATGATGAGCACCACTGTTACCCAGACCTGTATAGATGGGAAAACTGGATCTTAGAAGCTACGAGATGGTAGAACCAGGTGTCAAAGTCAGTTCGGTCTGATTCAAAGCCAATCAATGATATTTATCAAGGAGCAATCAATTGTGGTACATTTCTGAGGCCTCTCATAAGATCCAGGGATCCTGGAGGGACTTGATTTTCTATTCTCTGACTCATACATCTCTTCAGATCTCATTAAAACCAACCCAGGATGTCTCACCCTCATCCAAGGAGATTATACCCAGAGACTGTGAATAATAACATTTGTTTCAATCTTCACTTTTCAATCTTAGTGTTTTCCATAGATGCTCATTGTTTTAAAAAATCTTTCTCATTAAGAAGCTACTGGCTCTGTCCTCCTCATCTATGCCAGAAACGTTTTTATTTTGTTAAATTCATTCTTAGAAAATTCCAGACTGTGAATGTCCCAGCGGCTTATAAAAGCATGAAAATTCATAACCAGAGTTATCTATAACTAAAAGCCTAATTAGCTGTGTGCCAATGTCCTTAGTTTGAAAACTAAAAGCAAAATGAGACATATTAGCTTTCATTGTGTTTGTTTAACAAAACTGAAGGTGGTCATTTCTCCAAGCACCATCCAGAAGGGAGAAAGAATTATCCATCAGAGAGTTACCAGAGGAATCTAGACACCCCACCGCTCCCTTTCCCCGCTCCTACCCTTTCTTTGTGCTAGTGTATAAAGACTTCATAGACCAGAAGCACAAGGAGGACTTCTGAAAAGAATTTGCATGTGCTCAGCTTCTTACTTATGTTGGTGTTTTGTGCTTTCAGATGTTTCCCTGTGACCCAGTCTCCATTTGAGGAAAGATATTCTGCAAGAGTATATTGACAGCAGCAGTTGTTTTAATAAACATGACTTTATGTGAAGGATGCCAAAACTAGAATCTGAGTATTAAAATCGGATGGTCGGGCGCCTGGGTGGCTCAGTGGATTAAGCCGCTGCCTTCGGCTCAGGTCATGATCTCAGGGTCCTGGAATTGAGTCCTGCATCAGGTCTCTGCTCAGCAGGGAGCCTGCTTCCCTCTCTCTCTCTCTCTGCCTGCCTCTCCATCTACTTGTGATCTCTCTCTGTCAAATAAATAAATAAAATCTTTAAAAAATAAATAAATAAAATAAAATAAAATTGGATGGTTACAGACTCATATTGAATGCCTATGGTATGCTACCTCTGGCATTACAAGAAAGAATAAAGATAAGGCATGTACTCTGTCTTTAGGAAATGTATCATATAAATTACACATATGTGTGTGTATATGCACATACATGTGTTCATTAGTTATTACAGACTTGCTATGTGTGAGCACCTCAGAGGTATCATCTTATCTTTCATAGAGCTCTATGTAGGTGTCATTATTATCTCCATTTTACAAATGACTAAACTAGACAATAGGTACGGACTCTGTACAATCCTGAACATCCAGTCCCAGTACTGAGTGTGCACCATGTGCCAATGGGGGATGGGCAGGATGTGAAGCTGGGGGCACTCCTTATGGGACTTTACAGTCTGGCCAGGAAACTGGAGCTAACACACAGGACATTTGAGAAAAAGACCACAGGATGGCCCACTATTAAGCACCAAGCTGGGTGATGTAAACTGCAATGGGAGTTTAAGAGGAAGTCAGTAAAAGGGTAGGACTAAAGGCAAGTGGATGGGTGGGCTTTGGGGGCAGGAGAACAGCATAAGAACAGGCAGTTAATAGAGGAAACAGAAGCATCCACTTTGCAAATTCTCCACTTAGCACTTGTATCAGACATGGTTGTTAGGAAGATGAGATGGGAACCAAGATGTCTAATCTGTGGAGACTGTCTACAGAATAGAATGTATAGTTGGCACCTGTTAAGCTTTTTAATATTGTTTGACTATAATTGACACACAATGTTACATTAATTTCAGGTGTACAATATAGTAATTCAACAAGTACATACATTATGCTATGTTCACCACAGGTGTATCAGCCATGGTCCCAATCATCACTGTTACAACATCATTGACTTACTTCTATGCTGTGTCTTTTTTGTATCAGCCATGGTCCCAATCATCACTGTTACAACATCATTGACTTACTTCTATGCTGTGTCTTTTTTATTCGCATGATTTATTAATTCCATAACTGGAAGTCTGTATCCCCCACTCCCTTCAACCCCCTCCCTTCTGGCAGCCATCAGTTTTTTTCTCTGTATTTATAGCTCTGATTCTGCTTTTTATTTGTTTATACATTTGTTCTTGTTGTTGTTTCAGATTGATATAGTATTTTTGTCTTTCTCAGTCTGACCTATTTCATTAACATAATACCCTCCAGGTTCATCTGTATTCTCAAATGGTGCAATCTGATCCTTTTTATGACTGTGTAATAGTCCATTTTTATATATGTGATATATGTATCGCACATTTATAGTATATGCATATGATAAATATGATATATAAATTTATCTATAACTCTTTTACATCTTTCTTATCCATGTGTTTATCAAAACAACTAGTTTGCTTCCATCTCCTGGCTACTGTAAATAATGCTATAATAAACTAGTGGTACATATATATTTTTGAAATATTGTTTTCATTTTCTTTGAGTAAATACCCAATAATGGAATTTTTGAATCATATGGCATTTCTATTTTTAATTTTTTGAGGAATCACCATATTGCTTTCCACAGAGGCTGTACTAATTTACATTCCCACCAAAAGCGTATGGAGAGAAAAAGGAATCTCCACATCCTTCCAACACTTATTTCTTGTGGTTTTTTTTTTTTTTAATTTTTATTTTAGCCATTCTAACAGGTAAAAGGTGATATATTTTTGTGGATGTGATTTGCATTTCCCTGATGACTAGTGATGTTGAGCATTTTTCCATATACCTGTTGACCATCTGTATGTCTTCTTTGGCAAAATGTCTGTATGGTTCTTCTGCCCATTTTTTTAATTGGATTGTTTGTTTTCTTGGTATTCAGTTGTATAGGTCTTTATATATTTTTATATTAACTCTCTTTCAAATATATCATTTGCAAATAACTTCTCCCATTCAGTAGGTTGTCTTTTTGTTTTGTTGATGGTTTCCTTTGCTGTACAAAAGCTTTTTATTTGGTGTAGTAACAATAGTTTCTTTTTGCTTTTGTTTCCCTTACCTCAGGAAAGATATCTAGAAAAATGTTGCTATGGTCAATGTCAGTGAAATTCCTACCTGAGTTTTCTTCCAGAAACCAACAGCATTCTTCACAAAACCAGAACAAATAATACTAAAATTTTTATAGAACCACAAAGACTGCATAACAAAGACAATCTTGAGAAAGAAGAACAAAGCTGGAGATATTATAATTCCAGATTTCAAGATACACTACAAAGCTGTAGTAATCAAAACAGTATGGTATTGCCACAAAAATAGACACATAAATAAATGGAACAGAATAGGGAGCCCAGAAATAAACCCATCATTATATGATCAATATTAAATCTACGACAAAAGGGGCAAGATTATACAATGGGGAAAAGACAGTCTCTTTAATAAATGGTGCTAGGAAAACTGGACAGCTACATGCAAAGAATGAAACTGGACCACCTTTTAGCACCATACACAAAAATAAACTCAAAATGGATTAAAGACTTAAATGTGAGAACTGAAAGCATGTATTATACTTTTGATCTGTTCCTCCCTAATGGAAAACCTCACTTCTCTTCTTTGTGTAAATCAGATATATCAACCAGTAAAGGGGCTCACCATGCATATCTGAGAAATGAGTGAGAATATACATCAATGAGCCAAACAGAATACTTCCTAGAGACTGACAACCCTTCTGGGGGATTGTAAATTCTAAGGACAATTTAGGGCTATAGCTCTGGAGATCAGTTTGTAATTGACAAGAGAAAGAGTTTGGCAGAGAATAACCCAAGCAAGGCTCACATGGTTACTTATTTTCATGATTTTATGAGCTACTGGGAGGTTTACAGTCTGGAAATTCCACAAGAATTGAATTTAATAAAATTAAAACATTCCCAGCATAGAATCAGAGACAGACCCAAAGATGTTGTTAGGACACCTGAAGGCAAGAGTTGGGCTTCTCGGGTTTATTTGCTCACATACATGTTTAGATTAAATTAGTTTGATTTAGGTTTTTGATACTAATAACTAACACAATCCTGATTAACACAGAATGGAGAAGGATGGAAGGAACAAGATGTGGAACCACAAGTCAGGAGCCTGAGCCCTCCAACAGAAGACCTGGAGAAATTACCAACAAGCAGTGTCTTTGCTTACATCATTTTTTGAGAGGCAGTTCTGTTGACTTTAATTATTCAACTGATAAAACGAAGTTATGCCTTTACCCACCCCGAAGGAGAACTTGCAAGCTGAGAAAGGACTTCGAGATCTCTAAACAACACATAACGCAGTAAAAGACTAATATTTATCATTAAGCATCCAAAATGAGCATTGTTCCATTTTTCTTATAGAGAGACATTCAAGTGTGTTAGAAACTAGGAAGAATGCACTTTTCAATAACCAAACATCATTTATTTAACTCAAACCATCTGCTTTATTATTTCTTTTTTAGGAGACATTTCACATCCTGCTGCTTTCAAGAGAGCTGCTGTCTTCCTGGTCTATAATCCTCTCATGTCTTCTGCTTCTTCATTACTTAATTAGTCCATCTGTCAGCCAATCCATCTTCCTCTCTTTCTTCTTTTTTTTCTACTCATTTTACACCTCAGAAAGAAACTTCTAACTGAACTAGGCAAATGACTCCTAGATAATTATCTTCTAAAAGGAATATAATGCATTTTTTATGTACCCACCAAATGACATATTTTCTATTCTTCATCCTACCCTCTACTGAGAACAGTGACTTGCCTGCTTTTATATCTTAAATGGAAGTAAACTTTAATCTTTAGTTCCAGTTTCTAACAGCTATAACTTATAGTAATAAAGGTTAATATATTGGGTGGAAGGGAAGTAAATTTAAGTTAATAAGGAGAATGATCCTTTATCATTCATGACAGATCTTCTGTAGGCAGTAATTAAAAAAGAGCTTCAGGAACCATAAAAAACATAAATAAATTTCCTAGTAAAAAGCTTTTTTGTAGGTAGGGCTTTTTTTTTTTTTTTTTTTTTAAATTGTATTCTGGACTGAGCTGAGAATTCCCCCATAGGCTTAGTTAAGGAAATTTTTTGGAAATCACCAAAATGGGAAAGATTGAGGAAACAATGGTGGGGTCCCTGTTAATGGTCAGTTCTTCCCTCAAGTGTGCATCAAAATATGGAAAGGACTTAGAGGGACCTACCAAAGCTCTTTATGTTTGGCCAGAATACATCCCTGAGGAAAGCCATAGACACAGGAGCCATCTGGACCAATTCAAGAGTCCAGAGGAGAGTAAACACAAAGGAGATAGCAAAATGTGAATGGCTCTTGTGCCGAAAAAATGGGGACCAGCCATCCTTACTATCTGCTGGGGTCTGGGCCATGCAATGAGAAGATGATAGGCTGGCAGCAGGGCTACTTCTCACCAGGTGGGACCTCAGAAAAAGTGATAAAATGTCTTCTCAGAAAGATTCTCACTTGAGAAGAAGCTTCCTCCAGTGAAATCACAATATCTCTTCTCTTCACAGATTATACGATATGTGATTTGGAGGAAGACACAAACTGGAATGGGTATTTTCCTTTTTCTTCTGACCAAATTGCTTGAGGAAGAAGGAGCCTGCGAGAACACTAAGAACAAGAGTGAATGGCCGAGGTGTGACAGGCAGGAACATGCTGGCAGCAAGAAGACCTAGACCCTGTGCATGTCTCATTCATCGTCCTTGCCTGACAGCGGGGTGTCCAGTGAAGCCAGGCTAACATACATATCTACAGACGTGAAGGAAGAAGGACAAGGAAGAGGCAGCATGGAAAACCAATTTGCAGCCCAGGGACAGAAGTAAGTGGAAGCTGGGAAGGAATGTTACACCAAGGCTGCTTGTCTTAGTCCTTCTCAAAGTCAAGGGTATGTCTGGGGAGCTGGACGTTACTTGCCTTTTGCATGAACTCATCCATTGTTGCATCATTTGGCAGTATTACCTTGGTCGTTCTCCCTTTTCCTTTCATGAATCAAAGCATCTAAGCACACGTTCTCCAGAACATCACGGGGCTGAACCAACCCATCCCAGTTTAACATACTCCATTGAAATCCACAAATACAGCAGAGGGTATAAACTGGAGTCCCTAGCACTAGGCTAAGGGAACAAGTTTCCCTGGGGTAGAAAAAAAGCAAACCTACTTTCAGCTTCACTGGGCATAAGGAAGCAAATGACCCAAGATTGACTGGGCTTTAGGCTGAGCCAGACCATCTGAAGTTACAATTCCAACTCCACCTCTTATGCATTATTTAGTGGTAGGCCCATGTGAGCTTCCATATTCCCATCAGTAAAAGAGAAATAATAACACCTATCTTGATGCTGTTGTAAGGGTTAGTCATAACCCTTACAGGGTTATGGAAAAAGAGGCATAATCTGGAAGTGAAATGGATTGTGGAAACTAGCCAGGAAAAAGCACTTGATCATCCCATGCCCCTCTTGACTGTGGCATAGAAAGTTTGAGGTGCTGGCTTGTCATGCCAGTCTAAGAGGAAAATCACACCCCAGATGCTAGCACCCAAATCAGATGCTATGGTAACATGCCTTGACTTGTTTGGCATTTTATTGAGATATAATTGACATAAAACATTATGTTGGTTTCAGGTGGACAATATAATGATATTTGCATATACTGCAAAATGATCACCATCATAAGTCTTGTTAACATCCATCACCACATAGTTACAATTTTTTTCCTGTGATGAAAACTTTTGAGATCTGTTCTTTTAGCAACTTTCAAATACACAAAAGAGCATCATTAAATATAGTCAGTGTGCTGTATTTTACATCCTCATAGCTTATTTATTTTACAAGTAGAAGTTTGTACCTTTTGGCCACCTTCATGTATTTCATCCATCCCCTGCCTCTGTTCTCTATATCAGTCCCTGCATTTATGAATTCAGTTTTCTTTTTTTGTCTTTCTGTCTGTCTGTCTGTTTGTTTGTTTGTTTGTTTGTTTTAGACTCCACAAATAAATGAGATCATATAATATTTGTCTTTTTCTGTCTGACTTATTTCTCTTAGCATAATGGCCTCAAGTTTCATCCATGTTACTGCAAATGACAAGATTTTATCCTTTTTTGTGGCAGAGTAATATTCCCTATATATATATACATAGATCACATAAAGAATGATATAAGTATATATACACACACACACACACATATATATATAAGATATATATTTATTCTCCATTCATCCATTGGTAGGCACACTGATTGCTTCCATGTTTTAGCTGTCATAAATAATGCTGCAGTACACAGGGGGAGGTGCATATATCTCATCAAGTTAGTGTTTTTGTTTCTTTCAAATAAATATCCAGAAGTGGAATTGTCAAGTCATATGATAGCTCTTTTTTTTTTTTAATTTTTTTGAGGAAACTTCATACTGTTTTTCATAGTGGCTGCTCCAATATACATTTCCACCAACAATATACAAGAGTTCCTTTTCTCCACATCCTCCCACAAATGTCCCCATTTATACATCAGTCAAGCAAAATGGGGGCCAACGTGGCAGTGCTAGACACAGAAAAGACTAACTGGAAATGGGGGAAGGACAATGTCCAAAACCATGTGCCAACAGTCATTAGCCAAACACTCTTCCATCATACATCCCATACTTTGATTTCACCCCTTAAAGCATTCTATTTGTAATTTGGTTAAGAAATTTCCAAATCAAAGTCATGTACAAATATTGTGAACCAGACTACAGTGCTTTTATAAAAAGCAAATCATGTTTCAATAGATACATCTCTTCTATCATTTCTGCATTTAGGTTTATCAGTCTTCCCACAACAGAAATAATGAGTATAAGAATATTTCCCCAAACATGAAGCAAACTGCCAGCTGACATTCTCTGCAACATTCACCCCTTATCTCCCAATGCAGTTGCACAGATAAATAATACTGTCATTTTTACAGCATCTCTTGTATAAATCTGGATATTTTATTATTTGAGATTTTGCACTGACAAACTTCCAAAATTAGCTCACCTTATGTTCTTGCAAATCATCATACTGGGGTAATGAAGAATGAGCGTTCAGGATGGGGAATGACTTAGCAGATGCTACAGGAAACATCAGTCATTCTTTGTCTTCTTTGGAAGACATCCATCAGTCTTCTTTGGAAGAGGTTCCTGACTGCCTTAGCCCCCTCTTCCACTCAATTTCCTTCCTACAGGGCGCTGGTAGTATTATACTGGGTTTCTAAAACAGAGATGGCAAATAGGTTCCCTGCCATGAGCTAACTCATGAATGAAGCTAACTCATAATGAAGTGCTGTCCAGGCTCTCTGTTGAAAGGAATTCCAAAGTATGGCCTGGGGTCAACTGGGGAGAATACTGAGGTTGATTAGTGATGACGTCATGGGCATAGGAAGGAAGAATATCCTCTCATATTCCATATAGTTCCCATCCCTGCATCTCTCAAAAGTGACCAAGGGAAAATAAGAGCTTTTAATCCAAAACAGAGAGCAAATCTCATGGAGCCTAGTGTCTGAAAGATGGTGGTTTCTCCTGCGCCGGCATTAAATCATGTGGAATATGGTTCAACCCTGACATTCTGGAGAAATTACAATTAGAGAATTTTGCAAACCCACAAACTTGGAACTAATTTTAGTACTTTAAATATTTAGCATAAGCCAGGCATTTTTCTAAGCACTTTACATGTATTTTTCTTTATAATTTTCACAAGAGTCCTAGGAACTAAGCACTATTATCTCCCTTTTACAAAAGAGGAGACAGACATAGATAAGTTAAGTAACATGCCCATGATTACAGACCTAGGAGGGAAGTGCTGGCAGTCTGGGTCAGGCAGTCTTCATTCAGCGACATAGGAGATCCAGAGTGTAAGGAACTAACACAAACTGACACAGAGATACTAGGCAGTCAGGGTGGGACCTTCACTAGCTGTATGATGTGCTCCTTCATACATGGCCTCATGGCTAACTTGATTCAATCCTGGCTATGCGTTTTCCATGCACTGCTTCATCTAAGCTCCAAAAAAATTCTATAGGATTTCTGTCATTATTCCTAAACATGCAAGCCAGTGGTGAAAACTGTGAACACTGTAGATATAAGCTCCAAGAGATTCTTAGTGCCAAGTAACTCTTACCACCACATTTAGAAGATTATATATAGAAAACAACACAATAGAGACAAGTAGGAAAAAAACAAAACCAAACATGTAGGTTCTTATCCACTCTCAGTGATAGGACCTTTCAATAAAAATGTGAAATTGTGGCCTGCTGAAGGAAATCTGGAGTGGTGAGCTAAACTTACTTCCTTATGTTCAGATAGTAATCAAACTCCATTTCCCTACAGGTAAATATTTTATGTAACTCATTTGTGTTTATAATTCATTACATATCTATTTCTTTTCTGTTATCTCCAGTTTATTTTAAAGTATATCCCTTAGGAACCCCATTCTAAAGGAGCTGGTTGATGAAGACACTGAAGACATTGTATCATAATAAAAAGATGGGAACTTCTTTCCACCAGTGGGGGAAACAACCAAAATATTAAAAAAATAAAAAATAAAAAACCATACACAAGGTACTTGATAGAAAGCAGTCAGGTCATTCTAAAGACAAACCTTGAGGAAATTAGCATTCTTACAAAGGGGTCTGAGCTAAAAAAAGACAGAGCCATCTGAAGACACCATTTCAGGCTTTTTATTTGATCCAAAAAAATAAACATAAGCTAAAGCCTGTCTCCTATTCCAAGTCCCTAAACATTCCAGAAATTGTATTTGTATATCTTCTTTAGAGTACATTTATTTAAGTTTTTGCCCATTTTCTAATTGGGTTCTTTGTCCTTTTGTTGTTGAGTTGTCAAAGTTTTTTATATAATTGGAAGATTAGACCCTTACGAGATACATGATCTCTAAATATTTTCTACCATTCTTGGGAAGTTTTTTTCACTTTCTTGTTAATGCCCTTCGCTACACAAAAGTTCTTAAATTTGATGAAGTCTAAATTGTGTATCTTTTATTCCTTGTGCTCTTTATGTACCACCAAGCCCTTTGATGGCTGCCTGCCTCTGAGTTATCACTGGGTTCCACATGTTCAGGACCTTCTAGTCCTCTTCTGACCTCTTGAGCCTATTCAACACAAATCTCAGAGTGATTTATCCTTGTCCATCATGTCGTGGAGGCTTCCTCTGTCATTCTCCCTTACCTTGCCTGTCAAAAGTCCTCTCATGTTTTCTTTCTCAGCCTCACAATCCCCATATTCTCAAAGTATCTTTTTTTACCCTTAGCCAAGAAATAAGTCCAAGCTACTCCTATTTAGAAATTTGAAACAAAGAAATTTCTTTCCAGATATTTTACACCCTTCTCTAGTGAGCTCCTACCTTCCTCCTTCCACCAACAAAACTTCATGAGCCGCCCACTTTGACATCCCCCACATTCTCAATCCTTTGCAGTCAAGCCTCCGTCACACCACTGAAATTGCTCTTGGACAAGTCACTTGTGACCAGTTTGCCAAATTCTGAGGACATTCTGCAATTTATTGTGGCTGGTCCCCTCTGAAGCATAAAACATGACTTACCCAATTCTGTTTATATTCTTTTATCCCCCATGGGCTTCTGTGACACAAACTTCAAGAGGCAATAATACCAGAGGGAAAAATGATGTTATCATTGTGAGCATTTATTTTATTCCCATTTTATAATCTGGCTTATGGCCAGAGCCTTAAGATTCACAAACATAAAGCCTCTGTGACATGGTTTGACATGAAAGAGCAAAATGACATACAAAGGGTGTAATTCTATGAGGAACCCTGAAGATTAGGGAAATTAATGTTGTATGTTTCACTAAGTGAGTACCATTCCATACCTCCATTAGTGGGAAATCAATGGCTGGGAGATCAGGAGAAACACCAGCCAAAGATCAAACATGAATAAGTCTTAGGAGTGGTGCCTGCCTGAATAGATGAAAAACAGAATCTACAAAGCCCTTAAGTTAGAGTGGCTAACAATTTACAAGAAGATGCCTTGATTTATGATGAGATTTAACTGTGAGGTTCTTTAAATGAGCAGCTTTGCTCATGTCTCTAAGTGTTTATTATTAGCACATTAGCTAGAAAAGAATTTGAGAGAGCTTAAAAGAGCTTAGAACTAAAGTGTGATTATATTGATCCACTGAGAATCAATATAAAACAAAGAGGTAGTATTTCTAACATGGCTGATTAGCATCAGAAGAAGAAAATGCCCTTGACTTAAAAAAAAAATTCAGCATGCAACCCAACCATAAATGCTTTGAGCATAATAAGACTTCATTTTCTCGTGAAAATAAAAAGTCCAAGGGTCATGGTTATCATCCCAGGTGGCTTCACTCCGGAAGCCTCCTTTCTGTGTGTTTACCCTTTCTCGTCTCATCATGGCAAGATGGCTACAGAAGTTTCAGGCAGAGTCTCTTTATTCCAGGAGAAAAGAGACACATGTCTCTCTCCTGATCAACTCAGTCAAGTTCTAGTTTTTGTTGGTTCACATTGGTTCTATGACTATCACAGTATCCAGTTTTTTTGTGGCCAAGGGATTGGAGTGTGCTGATTGGTTCAGACCTGAAGTCAGATGCCTTCCTTTGGAGTAGGAAGTGATCAGATTCATCCAAAACACACTCTCTGAGGGTAGGGAGCTGGGGACCTCCAGAGGAAAATGGGACTATTCTCTACCAAAAGAAAAAGAAATGAAAATTAGGCAGCTAAAAGAAAAAAAAAAATAAATTGTCACCATTCTTAACACACAGATGAATTTCCTGAGTTACAGTTTGGGTGTAAATCTAGAACCAAGCACAATTCTCTCACCCATACCTGAGACAGCTGCTTTCATGCCTTCCACTAGCAGTGGTATATTTATCCCTGCTACAAGACAGCCAGCCACCAGGTGACTCTCCCATATAGCATGTGCTTTCAATTGCTTTGGACATCGTATACTGAGAATACCAAGAAAATTCTTTAGAGGCTAAATGGGTTTCTCTACCCATACCTTCTATGATCCTAGCTTACCATCTAGTGCCATCCCTGAGTAGTATAAATGAATGATATTATCTTTGCTAGGAAATGGAAAGAGAAAGGACAAGGTTTATGTCTCTAATGCTCCAAGATGGTGAGAGAGAAAAAACATTAAGCTAGTATTGTACAGATTTTCCAAGTGATCTGGGATTTAACATAAGAATAATCTAGGAGAGGAGTCAAGATGGTGGAGGCGTAGCACACTGAGATGATATCAGATCACAGCAGTTCAATTGATAGTTATCAAACTGTTTGGAACACCTACAAACCCAACAGGAGGTCAATGAGAAGAAGAATAACAATTCTAGAAACAGAAAATTGACCACTTTCTGAAAGGTAGGATGTGCAGAGAAGTCAATCCAAAGTGACGGGAAGATAGACCATGGGGGGAGGAGCCAGCTCCCAGCAAGCAATGGAGCAACGCAGCACAAAATTCAAACTTTGAAAAGTCTGCTCCACTGAGGAGCATTGGTCCAAAGGCTAAATGGGGGTGGAGCCCTCATGGGGACAGTGTGGTCTCAGGTCCTGCGGGGTCTCAAAAGGATTGGGGGTGTCTGAGTATACAGAGCTTGCAGGTATCAGAGCAGGGAAGCTGACTACAGAGACGGAACCAAGGAGTGAGCTCTCATCTCAGGATTACCTTAAACTGTGATCCATGGCACAGTCAGACCACTGCTCTTTAAGCAAGGACCCCACAAGTGGCAGATCAGGGAGACTCACCTTCCTTCTCTGGAGGCAGGAATCTACTGGGTCTGGAGACTCCAAATGGGACGTGTGCCACAGAGAGAGACACTTTCTCACAGACTGGGTAAGCTCGAGCACAGCCAGAGACCAGGGAGACAGAAGGGACTGAGCACTTTTCTCCAAGGGCACACTGAGAAGTGGGGCCCTGAGCTCTCAGCTCCTCAAGACCTGGGATTGGGAGGCTTCCATTTTCATTCCCATCCTCCAGAACTCTACAGAAGTGGTCAGGGAGGTGATTACTTATCCCAGCGCCTGGCAAGGGTGCCACAATTCTACCTTGGACAAAGACATTTGAGAATCACTACAACAGACCCCTCCCCCAGAAGATCAGCAAGAACATCCAGCCAAGACCAAGTTCAATGATCAAGAAGAACAGTGGAATTCTAGAGGAGGGGAAACCAAAGCATGGAATTCATGGCTTTCTCCCCATGATTCTTTAATCTTGCAAAGTTAATTAAATTTTTTATTTTATTTTTTCCTTATTCTAATTTTTCTAACTTTTCCTCTTTCATCTTTTAATGTTTTTTAACTAGTTTATCTTAACAATATCTTTCCTTAAAAAAATATTTTAAAACCTTCATTATCATAGTCATATTTTACCCTTCATTGTATATAACTTTATTTTCTGTATACATATAGTGCTTATTCTTCTAAAAAATTCTGGGCTACAATTTCATCTTATACATCAAAATATACCCTAAATCTGGCACAGGGCTTTGTTCTAGTCTTCAGACTGAGCAAATTCTTGCCACTTTCTTTTTCTTTCTTTTCCAACCAACTCATCTTATCAATTCCTTTTTTTAGAATTTTTTTTCAATTTTCATCCTTACAGTCATATTTAATCCCTTCATAGTGTTTACCCTTATTTTGTATATATATGTTTTTCTTTCTTTAAAAATTTTTGGGAGGTAGTTTCTTCTAAGAGACCAAAATACACCCAAAATCAAGTAGGTGGCTCTGTTCTATTCATCAGTCTAATATATGTATATATTTTTTTAATTTTTTTAAACTTCTTTTTACCCCTTTTCTTCTCCCCCTGGTTTTGGGTCGCTACTGATTTGGTTAAAATACATTTTTCTGGGGTCTTTGCCACCCTTTTAGTATTTTACTCTCCCTTTCATATATTCTTATCTGAATAAAATGACAAAGAAGAAAAACTCACCACAAAAAAAAAAAAAAAAAGGAACAAGAGGCAGTACCAAAGACTAGGGACCTAATCAATATGGACATTGGTAATATGTCAGATCTGGAGTTCAGAATGACAATTCTCAAGGTGCTAGCTGGGCTTGAAAAAGGCATGGACGATATTAGAGAAACCCTGTCTGGAGAAATGAAAGAACTAAAATCTAACCAAGATGAAATCAAAAAAGCTATTTATGAGGTGCAATAAAAAATGGAGGTTCTTACTGTTAGGATAAATGAGGCAGAAGAGAGAATTCGTGATGTAGAAGACCAAATGACAGAGAATAAAGAAGCTGAGCAAAAGAGAGATAAACAACTACTGGACCATGAGAGAATTCAAGAGATAAGTGATACCATAAGATGAAACAAAATTAGAATAATTGGGATTCCAGAAAAAGAAGAGAGATTGAGAGGAGCAGAAGGTACATTGGAGCAAATTATTGTAGAGAATTTCCCCAATATGGCACAGGGAACAACCATCAAAATCCAGGAGGCACAGATAACTGCCCTCAAAATCAATAAAAATAGGTCCACACCCTGTCATCTAATAGTAAAACTTACAAGTCTTAGTGACAAAGAGAAAATCCTAAGAGCAGCCCAGGACAAGCCATCTGTGACATACAATGCTAAAATATTAGATTGGCAACAGACTTATCCACAGAGACCTGGCAGGTCAGAAAGAACTGGCATGATATATTCAGAGCACTAAATGAGAAAAACATGCACCCAAGAATACTATATTCAGCCAGGCTATCACTGAAAAGAGAAGGAGAGTTAGAAAGCTTCCAGGACAAACAAAAACTAAAAGAACTTGTAAACACCAAACCAGCCCTAAAGGAAATATTGAAAGGGTTCCTCTAAGCAAAGAGAGAGCCTAAAAGTAGTATACCAGAAAGGAACAGAGACAATATACAGTAACAGTCACCTTACAGACAATACAATGGCACTAAATTCATATCTTTTAATAGTTACCCTGAATGTAAATGGGCTAAATGTCCTAATCAAAAGACACAGGGTATCAGAATGGATTAAAAAAAATAAGACCTATCAATATGCTGTCTACAAGAAACTCATATTAGACCCCAAAATAACTCCAGATTGAAAATGAGGGTGTGAAAAACAATTTGCCATGCTAATGGACATCAAAAGAAATCCGGGGTGGCAATCCTTATATCAGATCAATTAGATTTTAAGCCACAGATATAATAAGAAATGAGGAAGAACACTATATCATACTCAAAGGGTCTGTCCAACAAGAAGATCTAACTATTTTAAATATCTATGCCCCTAACATGGGAGCAGCCCACTATATAAACTAATTAGTAAAAAATCAAAGAAACACATTGACAATAATACAATAATAGTAGGTGACATTAACACCCCCCCTCACTGAAATGGACAGATCATTCAAGCAAAAGATCAACAAGGAAATAAAGAACTTAAATGACACACTGGACCAGAGGGACATCACAGATTTTTCAGAACACTCCATCCCAAAGCAACAGAATACACATTCTTCTCTAGTGCACATGGAATGTTCTCCAGAATAGATCACATCCTGGGTCACAAAACAGGTCTCAACCAGAACCAAAAGATTAGGACCATTCCCTGCATAGTTTCAGACCACAATGCTCTGAAGCTAAAACTCAATCAAAGAGGAAAGTTGGAAAGAACCCAAGTACATGGAGGGTAAAGAGCATCCTACTAAAGAATGAATGGGTCAATCAGGAAATTAAAGAAGAATAGAAAAAATTCAGGGAAACAAATGATAATGAAAACACAACTGTTCAAAATCTATGGGACACAGTAAAGGCAGTCCTGAGAGGAAAATTTATAGTGATACTAGCCTTTCTCAAGAAACAAGAAAGGTCTCAAATACACAACCTAACCCTACACCTAAAGGAGCTGGAGAAAGAACAGCAAAGAAAGTCTAAACCCAGCAGGAGGAGAGAAATAATAACGATCAGAGCAGAAATCAATGAAATAGAAACCAAAAAAACAGTAGAACAAATCAATGAAACTAGGAGCTGGTTCTTTGAAAGAATTAATAAGATTGATAAACACCTGGACAGACTTATCAAAAAGAAAAAAGAAAGGACCCAAATAAATAAAATCATGAATGAAAGAGGAGAGATCACAACCAACACCAAAGAAATACAAGCAATTATAAGAGCATATTATGAGCAACTATACACCAACAAATTTGACCATCTGGAAGAAATGGATGCATTCTCAGAGACATATTAACTACCTAAACTGAACAAGGAAGAAATAGAAAACCTGAACAGACCCATAACCATAACCAGTAAGGAGACTGAAACAGTCATCAAAAATCTCCCAACAGGGGCACCTGGGTGGCTCAGTGGATTAAGCGTCTGCCTTTGGCTCAGGTCATGATCTCAGGGTCCTGGGATCGAGCCCCGCATCGGGCTCTCTGCTCAGCAGGGAGCCTGCTTCCTCCTCTCTCTCTGCCTGCCTCTCTGCATGCTTGTGATCTCTCTGTCAAATGCATAAATTAAACCTTAAAAAAAAAAATCTCCCAACAAACAAGAGCCCAGGGCCAGTCGGCTTCCCAGGGGAATTCTACCAAACTTAAGGAAGAATTAATATCTATTCTGAAACTGTCCCAAAAAAGAGAAATGGAAGGAAAACTTCCAAACTCATTTTATGAAGCCAGCATTACCGTGATCCCAAAACCAGACGAACACCCCATCAAAAAAGAGAATTACAGACCAATATCCTTGATGAACACAGATGCAAAAATTCTCACCAAAATACTAGCCAATAAGATCCAACAGTACATTAAAAGGATTAGTCACCATGACCAAGTGGGATTTATTCCTCGCTGCAAGGTTGGTTCAACATCCACAAATCAATCAGTGTGATACAATACATTAATAAAAGAAAGAACAAGAACCATATGACACTCTCAATAGATGCTTAAAGCATTTGACAAAGTACAGCATCCTTTCTTGATCAAAACTCTTCAATATGTAGGGATAGAGGGTACATACCTCAATATCATCAGAGCCATCTATGAAAAATCCAGAGTAAATATCATTCTCAGTAGAGAAAAACTGAGAGCTTTTCCACTAAGGTCAGGAAAACATCAAGAATGTCCATCATCACCACTGCTATTCAACGTAGTACTAGAAGTCCTACCCTCAGCAATCAGACAACAAAAAGAAATTAAAGGCATCCAAATCAGCAAAGAAGAAGTCAAACTATCACTCTTTGCAAATGATATGATATTTTATGTGAAAAACCGAAAAGACTCCACTCCAAATCTGCTAGAACATACACAGGAATTCAGTAAAGTGTCAGGATATAATGCACAGAAATCAGTTGCATCTCTATACACCAAAAATAAGACTGAAGAAGGAGAAATTAAGGAGTTGGTCCCGTATACAACTGCACCCAAAACCATAAGATACCTAGGGAAAAAACCTAACCAAAGATGCAAAGAATCTGTACTTAGAAAACTATAAAGTACTCAGGAAAGAAAGTGAGGAAGACACAAAGAAATGGAAAAATGTTCCATGCTCCTGGATTGGAAGAACAAATATTGTGAAAATGTCTATGCTACCTAAAGCAATCTACACATTTAATGCAATCCCTATCAAAATACCATCTTTTTTTTTTTTCAAACAAATGGAACAATACTCCTGAAATTTATATGGAACCAGAAAAAAAACCCATATAGCCAGAGGAATGTTGAAAAAGAAAGCCAAAGTTGGTAGCATCACAATTCCAGACTTCAAGCTATATTACAAAACTATCATCATCAAGACAGTGTCGTACTGGCACAAAAACAGCACATAGATCAATGAAACAGAATAGGGAGCCCAAAAATGGACCCTTAACTCTATGGTCAACTAATCTTTGACAAAGCAGTCAAGAATGTCCAATGGAAAAAAGACATTCTCTTAAACAAGTAGTGTTGGGAAAACTGGACAGCCACATGCTGAAAAATGATACTGGACCATTTCCTTACCCCACACACAAAAATAGACTCAAAATAGATGAAAGACCTCAATGTGAGACAGGAATCCATCAAAATCCTTGAGGAGAACATAGGCAACAACCTCTTCAACCTCAGCTGCAGCAACTTCTTCCTAAAAAAATTGCCAAAGGCAAGGGAAGCAAGGGCAAAAATGAACTACTGGGACTTCATCAAGATCAAAATTTTTGCACAGCAAAGGAAACAATCAATAAAACCAAATGACAACTGACAGAATGGGAGAAGATATTTGCAAATGACATATCAGATAAAGGGCTAGTATCTAAAATCTATAAAGAACTTATCAAACTCAACACCCAAAGAACAAAGAATCCAATCAAGAAATGGGCAGAAGACATGAACAGACATTCCTGCAAAGAAGACACCCAGATGGCCAACAGACAAATGGAAAAGTGCTCCACATCACTCAGCATCAAGGGAAATAAAAATCAAAACCACAATGAGATACCACCTCACACTAGTCAGAATGGCTAAAATTAACAAGTCAGAAAATGACAGATGCTGGCAAGGATGCGGAGAAAGGGGAACCCTCCTACACTGTTGGTAGGAATGCAAGCTGGTGCAGCCACTCTGGAAAACAGCCTGGAGGTTCCTCAGAAGGTTGAAAATAGAGCTACCCTATGACCCAGCAATCACACTACTGGGTATTTACCCTAAAGATACAAATGTAGTGATCTGAAGGGGCATGTGCACCCGAATGTTTATAGCAGCAATGTCCACAATAGCCAAACTAGAAAAAGAACCTAGGTGTCCATCAACAGATGAATGGATAAAGAAGATGTGAGATATATATACAATGAAATACTATGCAGCCATCGAAATAAATGAAATCTTGTCATTTGCGACGACAGGGATAGAACTAGAGGGAATTATGCTGAGCGAAATAAGTCAATCAGAGAAAGAAAATTATCATACGATCCCCCTGATATGAGGTATTTGAGAGGCAAAGTGGGGAGTTTGGGGGGATAGGGAAGGAAAAAATGAAACAAGATGGGATCGGAAGGGAGGCAAACCGTAAGAGACCCTTAGTCTCACAAAACAAACTGAGGGTTTCCCGGGGAAGAGGGTTAGGGAGAGGGTGATTGGGTTATGGACATTGGGGAGGGTAGGTGCTATGGTGAGTGCTGTGAAGTGTGTAAGTCTGATGACTCACAGACCTGTACTCCTGAAGCCAATAATACATTATATGTTAAATAAATAAACAAACAAACAACGTGGGAAAAAATTGAAAATATTTTTTAAAAGATAATAAAATAAATAAAAGAAAAACAAGAATAATCCAATTCAATAATTCAGTGCAACCAGAAAAAAAAAATGTGATTCTATGTTTTAGTCTTATTGAAAATGAATGAGGCTGCCAGTTCCCATGTCAACAGCAGTATTTTGGGAAGCTAAGCATGGTGGGTGAATCCTGCAGTGTGTGTGGATTACTGTAGAGGTACCGCCTGGGTTTCCAGAACAAGGGAGTGACTTCTTGAGGCCAGGTTAAAAATATAAGTGAAAGAAAGTAGGCTTTTGTTTTCCCTCCTTTTTACTTCTTTCTCCTCTTTGTACAAGGTTTTTGGTTTTCTCACAAAAGTTGCATTTAGTTTTAGTTCAGCTTATCATCACCTTCCCAAAGTAGAGCTGGTCCACATATTTCTGGGTGAAAGTCTTTGACAGGAAGAAGAGACCCAGTGCCAAATGTTCCAGGAAACTACCATGTTCTAGAATGACTTGGGTACCTTCTAGACAGATCAAGAAATCTTTATCTAAGATTTCACAATGCAGCCTTGAGACCCAGCATCTCAGGTTTTCTCTTGACTCCTTTTAGAAGTAACAACATAGGGATGCCTGCGTGGCTCAGTCAGTTAAGCCGCTGCCTTCAGCTCAGGTCATGTTCCCAAAGTGCTGGCATGGAGTCCAGCATCAGGCTCCTTGCTTAGCAGAGAGCCTGCTTTTCTCTCTGCCTCTGCCTGCCACTCTGCCTGCCAGTGCGTTCTCTCTCTCTCTCTCTCTCTCACACACACAAGTAAATCATAAATAAAATCTTAAAAAAAAAAAAAGAAGTAACAACATAAAATTACAAATTCTTTACCCCCAACCCACCCATCCAATTTTCCATCAAACACCTCTAAACACTGTATTGTTACCATGTCCTCACATTTACTCATATTGCCCCCAGTTTTAAAAATACTTTTTTAATCTCCAGCCATTCACCCAAACCCTGACCATATTACCTCCTTTTCAATCATATCACCTCTTTCTGAGGTCCTTCTTTTTTATACTGATGACCTATTTCATGAAACCTTACAGCATTTACCATCAGGCCTACCCATATAAATACTTACTCATGTAATTTCTTGTCTTCTTACATGTTTCTTACATTTTTACATGTTTAGGGTCTAAATTGCACACCTGTAAGGGGCTGGGCCCATCATTTGGTAGCCCCTGCCTTCAACCTAACAGGAATTGCTTCAGTTCTTCTCTCAATTCTACAATGGTTCTCAAGTGGTCATAGTTCTCCAAACACTGATTTCTGGATCCATCTGTTCAGTAATCCTCCAACTTCAGTGTCACCAAGGGTGCCCTTTAGAAGGCAGACTCCTGGGCCCTATCCCCAAGAGAGTGTCTCAGCTGAGCTTGAATAAATTCAGCAATCTGCCTTTGTAAAAAGTGTCCCAAGAGGGCACCTGGGTGGCTCAGACAGTTAAGCATCCAACTCTGGATTTCAGCTGAGGTCATGATCTCAGGGTTGTGAGATCAAGCCCTGTGCTGAGCTCCACACTGGGCATGGAGCCTGCTTAAGTTTCTCTCTCTCCCTCTCTCTCTGTTGCCTCCCCCACCTTCTTCACAAAAAAAAAAAAAAAAAAAAAAAATTCCCAAGTGATTCTAAGGCAGGTGATTCAAGAACCACATTTGGAGAAAGGCTAAAATTGGGGGGATGAGGGGAAGAACTGTAGAGAAAAAGAGTTTTGCCATACCTGGCTGCTTCTGCATCTGGGTATGATTAACTGGCCTAAGTTTCTGCCTGGATAAAACTTCCAGGTTGATGATTCAACAGAAGTAAAGTCACATGTTTAGGTGGTCAGTCAATTGTGCAAGGCTCTTGGCAGCATATAAAAAGGATATCAACTGCCATCCCATGGCCATTGATTCATCAAGGAAAGCATGAGATGTGATTACCTTCGTTCAGCTGGAGCAGGATGGTGAGAAGTTCAGTGGCTCATCTAGTACTCCTCAGCAGCCCCTCAGTGGCCCTGTGAGACCTTCAGTTTGGGATATTCCAGGAACTGGGGACAAGAAAAACACATGAGCCACCTTGGGTGTGGCAACAGAGACAGAGATCACAAGTAGGCAGAGAGGCAGGCAGAGAGAGAGGAGGAAGCAGGCTCCCTGATGAGCAGAGAGCCCGATGTGGGACTCGATCCCAGGACCCTGGGATCATGACCTGAGCCAAAGGCAGAGGCCCTAACCCACTGAGCCACCCAGGCACCCCAACATCTTCATTTTAAAGTTAAAGAAATCAAGCCTCAGAAGTGTTTCTCTCCCACTGTTATACAACTTTAAGTGACAAAATTGAGTGTTTTGAATCCGGGGAGTTTGACCCCCAAGGTCCAGAGGTGCTTCACTCCCTGGTCACTGCCTAATGCATCTAAGATGTGTAAGTAGGGTCATACCAGCTTTACCTGTTGTGCACGATTGACCTAAGGGTTCATGTCAAAAGGTAGGTATGCGGGACGCCTAGATGGCTCAGTTGGTTAAACAGCTGCCTTCAGCTCAGGTCATGATCCCAGCATCCTGGGATTGGGTCTCACATCGGGCTCCTTGCTCGGCAGGGAGACTGCTTCTCCCTCTGCCTCGGTCTGCCAGTGCTCACTCTCTCTCTCTCTGACAAATAAATAAATAAAGTCTTTAAAAAAAAAAAAAAAGGTAGGTATGCAAGTACCTATAAAGTACAGGATATTATCCTAGTGACATCATGGCAAATGCAAATGTCTATAGAGGACAAGCAGATGACTGGATGCACCAGGCACCAGGCTCCAAGGAGGTCAGTCCCATTGTTGCAATGTAGCAATGCTGGCCAAGAATAACAAGATTTCCAATATTTCAAGAGAATCCATAAATTCATAGTTTTATGTGAAATATTTTTTTTAAATATTGGCCTGTATTTAAAAAAAAATAAAATAAAATTTTGCAGATCAATAAAACAGATGAAAAAAAACCCTGGCTTGAGACATATGCATATAGAAGTATAAAGTCTTACTGTTAAAAAGATGCCTTGTACTAGGAGATAGGAGGTAGATACTATATACATCTGTACTTGGATAATTCAATTAGCCGTCTAGTGTCGCCATTTTCTGATCTTTTTCCCAGCTTTATTGAAATATAACTGATAAACAACATTGTGTAAATTTAAGATACATAAAAAATGATTTGATATATCTATATATTGCAAAATGATTATCATAATATGGCTAATTACCATACTCATTACCTCACATAGTTACAAGTTGTATGTGTCATGAGAACATTTAAAATCTATTTTCATGGAACTTTTAAACATACAATATAGCATTGTTGACTATAGTCACCATGCTGTTATATTGCATCCCAGAATGTATTCATCTCATAATTAGAAGTTTATACCCTTTAACTCCCTTCACTCATTTCCCCACATCCTACCCCGTACCTCTGCAGATCACAAACCTGTTCCTTGTTTCTATGAGTTTGCTTTTTTTAGATTCCACATACAAATAAGATCATATAGTATTTGTATTTCTTTGTCTGGCTCATTTCACTTAGCAGAATGTCCTCAAGATGTATCCATGTTGTCAGAGATGGCAAGATTTCCTTCTTATGGTTGAATAATATTCCATTGTACCTATTTACCACATTTTCTTTCATCCATTTATCTGTTCATGGACACTTGTTTACATGTCTTAGCCATTGTACATAATACCTCCATGACCATAGGGGTACAGATATCTGTTTGAGATAGTGATTTTATTTCCTTTGGATATATACCCAGAGGCAGAATTGTTGGTTTATATAGTATGGTAGTTCTATTTTTAATTTTTTGAGGAACCTTCAACTGTTATCCATAGTGACTTTACCAATCTAATCTTTAAAATGGGTCTGATGGAAAGAAGTTGGGCTGGAGGTTGTCTCAGTCTCCTATCCCCATCAGAGTCCTACAACTAAAAATCTTATATTTTTGTATTAAGTGTTTTGGTTTTGAGAAGATTGTGTTATATTTGAAGAGATGGAAAACAAAATTTAAAAATGTGATATTCCTTTGGATGCGACTTACAAAAGAGCATCTTTTGTCTACTCTTGCCAAGGGAAAGAGTGGTTGGGAATGAGGAATGTGAACTTCAAAGGCAAGTCAGCTCTGGGAGGACAGGATAAGTACAGCAACTGGGAATCTAGCCATGGGATACATTTGGCAAGGGTTAGATTAAGCAGTGATTGAAACTGGAGAACTGGGACTTTGGGGCAAAATGTGCTCATTTAGAGAAGAGAACACTCTAGGGGACATGGACTGTGTTTCAAATATTTGAAAGGCTGTCAAATAGGAAGAAGGATAATCTATCCTGTGTTTCCCCAGGAGTAGAATTAGCATCAATGGGGGTGGGGGGGGGGAGTCTTTGGTTGAGTACTAGAAGCATTCTGAAAATTGCCAAATATGAACAAGGCTACCCCAAGGCTACCCCAAACTCAAAACAGTGATTCTCCTGTCTCTGGAGGTGTTTAAACGGGTGCTAGAAGTACACTTATTGAAGACATTATGAAGGGATTTTCCTGTTAAAAGTTGGAAGTGGGGGCGCCTGGGTGGCTCAGTCAGTTGAGACCTTCGTCTCCGGTCATGAGGGATCAAGCCCCACATCGGGCTCGGCAGGGAGCCTGCTTCCTTCCTCTCTGCCTGCCTCTCTGCTACTTGTGCTCTTTCTCTCTGTCAAATAAATAAATAAAATCTTTTTTAAAAATGGAAAAAAAAAGTTGGAAGTGGATGAATGAGGAAAGTAGAAGTTCAAGACCCTCAGCTTCTTCCAAGCCCATCCAGCTTCCAAGTCTAACTACCCATCAAAACCATATGGGAAGTATACTTCACATGGATTAAGCAGAGAGATCCTGACCCATCCAAGTTAAGAGAGAGCACCTAGGAATCTCTAGCAAGCAACTCCAAGTGATGTCCGCAGGAGTAGCAAGGCAAGTGTTATCTTGGTTCAAGATAACACACTCCATACTTGCTGACCTAAGTGCCTTGATCCGTAACAGAACTAATTTGCTTTCTTTGAGATTTAGAGACCCTTGGCCTTGAAGAATGAAGGACCAGAAGTTTCCCAGGACACAGAGTCCAGCCACTCTGTTTGAAGATGCCTCAGATTTCTGATTAGCACAGAAATTTTTTTTAGCAAAATGTTTCTCTTTTTTAAGGTCATACAACTGACTTTACTAACTTCCCTTTGTGCATCTGTAGACCTTGCCCTCCTTTGCAGAAAGGACTTCATGAAGAACACACTGGACCTCCTCACACAGCGCCCAAGCTAAGACAATGACCATAGCCAGCACTACCAAGTCTGTCCATGATCAAGAAATGTTACAGCCTACTGTCCTCCCTTCAGTGATTAACTACCCTAAATTCCTTTAAAAAAAAAAAAAAAAACCCTGGGCCAGGCAGAAGCCTTGGATTGGCTTTTAAACAAGAGTCTGCCTTCTCCCCAGGTTGCTGGACTCCTGAATAAAGCTCAAATTCCTTTCCAATCAAAACGTGTCTCTTGAGTATTAGCCTTTCAAGTGACAGGCAGTGGAACTTGGGGTTCAATAACACAGGTATTCTATAATTTCTTTTCCGTTTGTTTATCTCATTACATCCTCAGACATCCCTGTGTGGTATGTGTGTGTGAGGAAATTGAGCCTTTGAGAGATCATGTAACTGATGAGTGACAGAGAGGAACTGTCTGATACGTTTTACTCCAAAGCCTCTTATCCACTATATATATACACAGAACCACAAGTGTTTCTTGCCTACAGAAAAGGTCTACACTTAGGATCAGGAGTCCTGGGAAGACACAGAAGAGGTGCCTTCAGGAAGAGAATTGCACCTGCTCCAGGACTTTGAGCACCATCTCCTGAAAAATCTTAAAAGCAAAAGTTATGATTGGCAGGATCCTGCTTCACTCTTGGGCTCTGACAGGCTCTGTGAGTACAGGAGAGGGATAGGGATAAGGGGGAGGGGAAGGATAGGGGTAAGGGGGAGGGGAAGAGGTAAAAGATAACCTGAAAGAGAGAGATTTCCCAAGTGATATAATATTTATCTGATTAATGCCTTGGGCTACCTACTCATGTTTAATGAAACTCTGATTTCTGAGCCACACAGAGTTTTCTATAAGGAACTGATTGCGCAGAAATGTGAATATGTAAAGCAAAAACCAATAATACAAATACAACTACAGTGACCTGTTTCGGAGGAGGGGCAGTGCCCATGTTGTTGTAAATTTCAATTTCCTATGCATCTCCAGCTGCAAGGCAGAGCCGCCCGTTGTGATGATCAGACAGCTGCGTTCACCTTTTCAGTTTATTTTTCCCTGCAGGATAGGACAATGAAAATAAGAAAGTCAATTTTCTTTTCATCTCAGGCAGATTGAATTTTGCTAAACTAAAACAGCTCTGGATAAGTAAAGGTCAGCCCAGCCTTGGATCTTTTTCTTCGTTAACAAAAAATCAACACCAGCCTTGTTGCTTCCAGCTCTTTTAAATAAAGATACTCGGAGATGCCATCAGCGGGACCCGGTGAGGCGTGCATTACCTTGTCAAAATCATGAACAGCTGAGGCAGGGGACAATTATTACTTATGTCAATGTGTATATATATTTTTCATATGGCATGGTAAATATATTTTACCTCATTAAATATCATCCTTAATATTAAGACTAGAAAAAATTACTTTCTGTAAAGAACAATGTGATCATCATGTTACCCAGCTCTGCTTACTCACCTGTTTGTGTCCCTCAGATATAGGAATGTCAACAAAGGAGGTCAGATGAGACATGTTGTGCTACTTTTCTCTTTACCAGAGTTTTGAGCTATGTTAATAGTCTTTTAATGGCACAAAGTACATACAGGGTCTTCAGAGAGATTGCCTTAAACTTCTGTCAGCAAAGGTAATCTGGAGAGGCACGAGGAGGAAGAGTCAGAAGGTCTGGTAGGGAGACCACCATGATGAAATAACAGGGAGCAGTGGAAACAGAAAGGTGCAAATGAGAATATAGCTTGTTTCAGAGGCAGTTTCTGTGCTAAACCCACGGCAGGATCAGGAAAAAGGAAACAGATACACGCAAAGAAAATGAGGTAACGAGAGCTTATTGCATAGGGACTCAACAAATGGAATAGAATTTGAAAGCTCATCAGATAAAGAAGTTAAAGTTGATTTTAAGCTTGACGTTTATATAACTAGAATATGGGTGGTAATGACACGGAGAAAGTTCAGGTTTAGGAGTAGATGGAGACCAAAGCTTGGTTTTAACTAGTTGGCTTCACCAATAATTGCTATTGTTGGTGCAAATCAAAGGAATACACACACACACACACACACACACACACACACACACAGTAAATTGTGAGGTGTCATTATAACATCAACCAGATACTTTTTTTTTAATTTTTTAATTTTTGTATAAACATATAATGTATTTTTAGCCCCAGGGGTACAGGCCTGTGAATCGCCAGGTTTACACACTTCACAGCACTCACCACAGCACACACAGCCCCCAATGTCCATAACCCGACCACCCTCTCCCAACGCCCCTTCCCCTAGCAACCCTCAGTTTGTTCTGCGAGATTAAGAGTCTCTTATCAACCAGATACTTTTAATGAGATGTCATGATACCATGTAAATATGATCTCCATATTTAATAAATTGAGCAGAAATTTTTAATACACTATGCTCTTTTAAAACATCAACTAAAGGGTACCCAGGGGACTCAGTTGGTTAAATGACTGCCTTTAGCTAAAGTCATGATCTCAGGGTCCTGGGTTGGAGCCCTGCAATGAACTTCCTGCTCAGAGAAGAGTCTGTTTTTCCCTCTACCTCTGCCCCTCCCTACCACCTACGCTCTCTCTGTATCTCAAATAAATAAATAAATAAAATATCCACTAAAAATCAGAGTGTCATCTGGTAGATGGTAAGGTAGAAATAAAAGCCAATGGTTACATAAACAAAAGGTAATCTTTATTATAAATTTTTTTCCCAGCCCATGAAACTCTTTTCAAGGAGAATAAAATGATGGTTTAGAGTGTTTTAGGATAACACATCATTCAGAAGCCTGTTGGGAAAATTAAAACCACATTCTGTTTCAACAGAATTAATTTAACAGAAGGAATTGGTAAGGTTATTACAAGGTCTTCAAGTAAGAAAAAGCTGAACTTCTCAGACCCAGGAAGGAAGGTCACATCTTCTAACAAGTGAGGCTCAAAGAGACCCAGGGGACTGAGATTTTCAGCTTCACTGGTGTCCACCCAAATATGTCCAATACACCATATAGACTCTTAGTCTTTTCAGATCAGTGCCCTGTCTTGAATCAGTAAAACTGTAGAATCAACCTAGTTTGTAATTTTACAACATGTACCCCAATTAAATTATGGTGTGATTTTCAATGAGATTAGATCCACTGAATCTATCCAGAGATAGATTACTTCTATCTCTGATTTTTAGAAAATTACTTATTTATTAAATTATTTATTAAATATAGTGTAGTATAATGCAGTAAAAATTATACAAAGACATCAAACATTAAAAAAAAACTGTGTGGTAATAGGAGTTTTTTGAGATTGGCTTATAATGGGTTTTCCTTTTTTCTAAAAGGATTCGTTATTTATAAGACTTTATTTATTTATTTGATAGAAAGAGATCACAAGTAAGCAGAGATGCAGGTCGGGGTGGGGAGTGGGAAGCAGGCTCCCTGCAGAGCACAGAGCCCAATGCAGGTCTTGATCCCAGGACCCTGGGATAATGACCTGAGCCAAAGGCAGAGGCTTTAACCCACCCAGGGCCCACCTTGAGGCCACCCAGGTGCCCCCAAGGATTCATCATTTGTAAGAAAATAGTGTATCAGAGCCTAAAAACACTAAACCATTTAGTTTGTTTATAATTTTTAAATTTGTCTATAAATTGAAGACTAGGGATTTTTGGAATTCCTTGCTTGGAAGCCTCATTGCCTTTACCATCAAACTTAACCTGTGGCTAAGAAAAAAAAATTGAAATTATGAATGGTGATAAACGTTAACTAGACTTATTGTGGTGATCCTTTTACAATATATACAAATATCTAATCATTATGTTATATATTATTATATATAATTAATATATATATTAATATAAGTTATATGTATACCTCAATTTTTAAAAAATTTAATAATAATAATAATTCAACTGAAAAAAAAATCCTTACTTGGTGGTGATAAAACACTTTTACAAAAATAGGAGTTCAATTTTCCTTATATAACAAGTGAAGAGAATTAGGAATATTTTTATACGACTTATTGTTCCCCACACTCTCTGGCATCCAAACCAAGTAGAAAAGAGAACTGCTCTGAGAAGGGGTTAAGGCAAAGTAATAAGGAAGTAAAAAAATAATAATTAAAAAAAAAAAAAACTAGATGGTGAGAGCTAAACTTCAAAGTGAAAGCATGAAATCTGGCTTCATGCCAACTCTTGTTGACAATTACAGTAAAAATTTCCAAGTAATCCTGAATGATCAGAAACAAGGGAGATTCAAGTTTTCTTGTGTAAAAGGAAAAGATTTTGCAAAAGATTCTCAGTTAGCAGAAAAATTTTGATGGAAATTTCTGGTGGCTGTATTTTTAAAATTTAGTCCTTCTAGAAAATTCTCTGCTTGATAATCAAGTGTAGGGATTTTGAGCAGTAAAAGAGGCAGGAAAACAACTTTCTTTACATGAAAAACTGAAGTTCAAAATTGCATATCCTTCCTCCAGGTTAAATGACATATTCTTAATTCTGGAGATAGTAATCCTCCTAGAAAGAGCAATATGTCCAATGACAGCTGTTCTGAAATCCTAAATGAGAAGATAATAGATGGAAATGGGTCCTACTCTCAATGTCTGTCACTCTTGGAAAAGCAGAAAATTTAGCAGATTAAAAAAAAAAAATTAAAACCTTCACATTTTCACTTTCTTGAGTTTACCCCTAATGAGAGCTTTTCAGTAGCAAGATCCTTTTTGTTCAAAAAATTATCAGCTGGGATGTCTGGATGGCATAGTCAGTTAGGCGTCTGACTGTTTCAGTTCATGTGGTGATCTCAGGGTCCTGAGATCAAGACCCACGTCAGGCTCCACACTCGCCATGGAGTCTGCTTGAGATTCTCTCTCCTCTCCCTTCGCCCCTCCTGCTCATGCTCCCTTTCTCCTCTCTCTCTCAAAAAAATAAATCTTTTTTCCTTTTTTAAGATTTTATTTATTTATTTGACAGAGAGAGACACAGCAAGAAAGGGAACAGAAGCAGGCAGAGTGAGAGAGGGAGAGGCAGGCTTCACGCCCAGCAGGGAGCCTGATGCGGGACTCGATCCTAGGACCCCAGGATCATGACCTGAGGCAAAGGCAGATGCTTAATGACTTAATGAGCCACCCAGGTACCCAATAAATAAATCTCAATAAAAAGAATTATTGGTTAGTACTTTGTTGCATTTTCTTTTTTTACATTTGCAATCGTTTGAAGTAGCTAGAATTAACTCACCTTATTGTTGGTATCCTTTGGGGTTTGGCTCTAACACCACTGTTTGGGTCAGTGTTACCAAATGTCTTAGTGTGTTCAGGCTGCTGTAACAAAATAACATAAACTAGGTAGTTTATAAACAACAAAAATTTATTTCTCACCATTCTGGAGGCTGGGAATTCCAGGCACATGGTGCCGACAGATTCAGTCTGGTGAGAGCTCACATCCTGGTTCACGGATATCCCCTTTCCGTTGGATCTTCACATGGCAGAAGGGTGAGGGATGTCTCTGGAGTTGTCTTTTATAAGTACACTAATTCCATTCATAAGGGCTCTACTCTATTCCCTAATCACCTCCCCAAAGCCTCACCTCTTAATACTATCACCTTGGCTATTAGGATTGCAACATATGGATTAGGCGGAGGAGGGGGTGACAGAAGCATTCAGATCATAGCACCAGATCTCTTGCCAGTGAGGGCTCAGTTGGCAAGATACACTTTTCAAATACTCACCTAGAAATTAACAATCACCATACACCTAGCCCCAAAATAACCAGGCCCTGGCGACCTATGGGTATGCATTTTCATCCCTGCTAAAGCTGCATACTGACAATCTGTAACCTCCCATGAGGAGCTCACAAGCACTGAAAGCCAGCAGTGGACAAGACACTGGCTCTGCAGATCCAAAGACAAGGCACAGAACCAGTCTTCAAGATTTTCATAGCCTTCTGAAGTAAGAGCTAAAATAAAGGGTTCTTGGGCTCTGGAGTGAGCACAGTGCTGGACAGAGGATGGAGTAGGATGGGGACAGCAAGTCAGAACATAGTTTTTTAAGATATGTGGTCTGATTCTTGAAACATGATGGCGCTCCTACGGTAGATAACAAAGGAGTACGAAATTAATACCAAGAGCTGACACATGGGAGCACTTAGAGTGTGCCAGGAACCTGCTAAGTGAGATTTAAGCAGTACTACATCAATACCTCCACATTGCGATGAGAGAGACATTAGTATTACCCTTATTTTATGGATAAGGAAGTGGAAGCTCAGAGTAGTAAGTAATAGAACATTCAAACCCAGGCTACCCAGATCCAACACACCTGTGCTTAACCTCTGGATCTTGCCTTCTGTATAGTAAGGAGGACAGAGGGCGTTCCTCTGTGGGTCTTCTGCAAAAACTCTGAAGAACAGATAAATCTTTCAGTCCATCTCCTCATTTCCTGTGTTCTAGACAAGGACAATGAGATGAACACAAAACTCTAGAACCCATCCTATCCCTAGGGATCTGCCACCACCAGGATCTGTCAAACAAGACAGAAAACTCCACTGTCCAGTAGAACTTTCCACGATGATGGCAACATTTCATAACTGTACTTGTAATGCAGTAACTACCAACTACCTGAGGAACTGAATCACTCATCCTATTTAATTTTACGTAATTTTTTTTAAAGATTTTATTTATTTGACAGAGAGAGATATCACAAGTAGGCAGAGAGGCAGGCAGAAAGCAGGTTCCCGCGGAGCAGAGATCCCGACGCGGGGCTCGATCCCAGGACCCCGGGATCATGACCTGAGCTGAAGGCAGAGGCTTTAACCCACCGAGCCACCCAGGTGCCCCTAATTTTACGTAATTTTAATCTAAATAGCCGCATGGGGCTGGTGGCTACAGTATTGAATATTGTAGGCACAGAGCATTCGAGGTGGAAAGAGCCATAAATCACTGCTATCTGTGAACTATAAACACGTGTTCCCAGCTCTCAGGCCCTTCATAGCCCAGCAGAGGAGCTAGCAAACACCAAACACTCACAGTATTGACTATGTATTCACAATTGTTAAGTGTAACAGGATAAGGAGGTTGAAGGTACTGTGGGAGCTTGTGAAGGGAGGATTTTACGTGGGCTAGGGAGTCAGGAAAGCCCACAATCAATCCAAGGAGCAATTTCAAATAAGCCAGCTCAGTAACCACCTGTTGCCCAAATAGAACAGGGGAAAAAAAAAAATAAGGCTCTTGCCACAAGCCAGCAAATGACGGTGCCCACAGGCAGGCATTTACACCCTATGCCCGGGCCATAGCTTTGCCTTCTCTGGTAGACAGCTGTTTTGTGGGGAAAAGACTTCACTGCATCTTTATAGCAAATAACTTACTGACCCATTTATGACTTTTGGCAGAATAGCCAGTATTTTCTTCTTTGCTCGGCCTGTGCTGAAAAAGACTCTATTGAAATATTCTTTAAAATAAAGGCAGTGGAAGACTCCAAGTTGGACAAATTGAATATGGAAACAGAACAGAACAAATTTTGTATGATTACTAAAACAACTTGAAATTTTTTTATAATGCACCCTTCATTTTCCCTCACAGTAGCTTCAAAAATTGGCTCATTCTAGTACCAGTCCTGTTCGCATGGCAGCAACACTCCAAACCTAAAAAAAAAAGAAAGAAAGAAAGAAAGAAAGAAACTGAAATACTTTTTATTTTGAAGTATGTACTACAGAGACATTTAGATTTTATGCCTAAGCACAATAACTTAGAAATGATTTGGCATACCAAAAAAAGAAAAAAATGCCAACATAAAGGCAATTTCAAGAAGAAGAAGGAAAAAAAAAAAAAAGCCTGTTGACCCTAAAGCAAAACTAACACTCACATTTAAAATAAAGAACCTCATGCATAAGGAGCAGAACTGTTGAACTATTGTGAAGAACTGTGAACACTCCCACTCCAAAATGCAAGTCTAAACTTATGCTGATTCTTATTCAACACTTTTCTGAGACCCATAGCTATTCACAGAAAAAGGGGGATTTCTGAGTTTTCAGGGGATTCACTTCAGGCTTCTCTCAAATAGAGAGTTGTCCTGGATTAAGTGGAATTCAGCTCATAAAAACTAAGCCACTGTACCCTCAGCAGATCGAACAAGTTCCTCATCTGTTAAGGGTAGGCTATGCAAAGTGACTCCCTTCCAAAGAGTATGGTAGAGAGAAGGGGAAAGAGTGACATCACAAGAGAGAAAACTGGAAAATCATAAAACATCAGGTAAATCCCAATGGAGGTCATTCTACAAAATTCCTGACCAATACTCTTCAAAACTGTCAAGGTGATCAAAAACAGGTTACGTCTGAGAAACTGCCTGGCCAAGAGGAGCCTATGGAGTCATGACCACTAAGTGTAACATAGTATCCTCAGTGGGATCCTGAAACAGAAAAAAGGGACATTGGGTTAAAAAAAGAAGAATATCTGAACAAAATACAGCATCTATTTAATAATAGTATCAATATTGGTTCATTAACTGCAACAAATGCACCATACTAACATAAGATGTTATTAATAGAGGAAACTGGGTGTGAGGGCTATGGAAAGTCTCTGCACTATTTCTGCAATTTTTCTCTAAGTTTATTCTAAAATATAAAGTGTATTTTTTTAAGATTTCATTTATTTATTTATCAGAGAGCAAGCATGCACAAGCAGGGGGAGAGGAAAGGGAAGAAACAAACTCGCCACTGAGCAGGGAGCCCAATGCAGGACTCCATCCCAGGACTTGGGATCATGACCTGAGCTGACAGCAGGTGCTTAACTGACTGAACCAACCAGGGGTCCCTACAAAGTGTTTTTGGGTTTGTTTGTTTTTTTTAAGCCTTGAGCACCCATGACTATCAGAATGCGGCTGCTTTCTCTGGTGTAAAGCTAGAGAATTGGGGGCAGAGGTCGTGTGGTTGTAGTACCATCTGTGGCCAAGGGGGTCTCCTGAAGGGAATTCTCATGGATCCGTAAGCACTACTTTTTTAAGGTTTATTTATTTATTTGAGGGAGAGAGTGCAAGTGAGTGTGCGCAAGTGTGTGGAGAGGGCAGAGGGAGAGCGACCCTCAGGCAGAATCCCCGCTGAGTGCAGAGCCTGCTCCATCCCAGGATCCTGAAATCACGACCTGAGCTGAAACCAAAAGTTGGGCATTCAACTGACTGAGCCAGCCAAGCGCCCCTGTAAGGACTATGTTATCCACGAGCCTTTATGGTGTGAGGCTGACGTGTAGCTCCAGAAAGGTGCTTTCCAGTTCTGGCCCCCAAAGCCAATCCCTTACAGCTGCTGTTTAACTTGTAACTGCTCTCAACAGAGGTGAAATTAGTGAACAAGGCAAATACAATCAAAAGCAGCCCTAAGGCCACAAAAGACCTTTTGCCCACCCAAGTGTATTTTCTGAGGCTTCTTGAGATTTATTTTCTTTCTTTGGCTGCCATTCCCTGAAAATGATAGAAGATGTTGTCCATCCAAGATAGTGGCTCTTTCTCTGGAAAGACAACATGCCCTCCACTGGCAGAGCTAAAGTGAAGAAGGAGGTCAGGGGTGGGGGAGACGCGCTCACAACCTGGCCTGCTGCTGCTTATAGATGCTCCAGCGTGCATGTCTGACAGTCCATCTTCTCTCTATTAATGTAGATGAAGAGTCAACAGATCTTTTGATGGGCTTCCAAAGGACGTTTGGGTCAGGTAATACTATGATTTAAAATAACAGATTTTAGCTTTACTGCTTTATTATGATTCTCTCCAATTTAACTATGTGTCACATTTTATTTAGGACCACCGTGTGCTGGATCGTAGGGAACACAGAACACAAGGATCCTTGTGGTCTGGACACATCTGCTGAGTCCTGGATTCTGCTGACTCCCATGGACCCAGAGCCACTGCACCCAGCAGTGAATAAAACCAGCTCTGCCCAGGAAATGAGAGGCAATTCCATGTTTTACAACCCTGGAGCCTCTCTATCTGGGATTGCCTCTCCTTCAACATGCAGACTTTGGGTCTACATGCCTCATCACCAGCTTTATACCCATCCGACCCTCTGGTGCAGAGATCTGACCTGCTGTGAGTCCCGGTCAGCTTTGGCTGCCATAACAAAACACCATAGACTGCGTGACTTAAACAATATTAATTTCTCACATTTCGGAGGCTGGATCCAACATCAAGGTGCCAGTAGGGTCAGTATCTGGGGAGACTGCCCCTCCTAGCTTGGAGACAGCCATCTTCTCCCTGTGCCCTCACATGGCTTTTTCCCTGAGCTGGCATGGGGAAGGAAAGCGAGATCTCTGGTGTTTACTCCTCTTGTTAGGGCACAGTCCTGCTGGATTAGCACCCTACCCTTATGACCTCGTTTAACCTTAATTACCTCCTTAAAGACCCTAACTCCAAATACGATCATATTACAGATTAGGGCTTTGGCCTATGAATTTTGGACAGGCACAATTCAATCCATAACAACATGGAAGCATAGGACAAGTAATTTTCATAATATAATAGAAAAATCACTAGCTTTGGAATAAGAAACGTTGAGTCTGAAACCAAGCTTACTAGAGGGGTCACAGAACACAGGCCACTTGCCTTCTCTAATTTGTTTCTAATATGAATAATGAGGATCAAATCAATGCCTATAAATCAGAGTTATCATGAAGGTAAAATGTGACAAAGCATGTGAAAATTCACTGTAATGGTTAGCAGCCCTCAATTATAATAAATTATGGGCCCACGGGTTCTGGAAGGAAGTGCTGCGAAACTGGAGGCTTCAAAAGAGAGAGGGACAGAGTCCAAGGGTGCTTCAATCCATAGGGCAACCAGGACAAGCTCTGGGCAACCCAGAGTATGACCAGCCGTGCACTTTCTGTATCTCTGCAACCCCAGAGGAAGGCAAGCTGCTGCTCCCTCCTAGTATCTCCCTTAAACAAAGCTCAGTCAGGGAAAATCCACCCCCCATAGCATTTACCACTGCTGGTGGAGGGAATTTCAGAAATTAGATCAAGGCCCTTGAGTTCTGCTCATTGCCTGGACTCCAGCTTCTAAAACTAAACCCTCATTAAAGGGCAAATCAATGAATGGATCAGATTCCCCACCCCCCACCCTCGGGGACCAGCGTTTTTGCTTTGTACAGATAAATTTCAATAATGAAAGGGATTTTCTTTGATCCAAGCAAATCCTTTATCTCTAAGGCCATGTAGCCATCCAAAGCAGAGCCAGGACCTGGCCTCCTGGTGTACAGATGTTCAAGGCATCTAACAAATAGTGTTGAGCACGAGTTGTGCTGGGTTCCTGTCATTGTGGATCTTACGCTCTGAGAGGAGACAAATATTAATCAAGTCATTACACCTACTTTATTAAGGTTTATTACACACCATTTGTTAAATTTTATTTAAAAATAAATTATTACTTTCAGAAGTATATGGTGTCATGGGGGATTGAGGTGGCTGGCCCTGAGGGCTGGGACCTGGAGGATGAGTACTAGTCAGCTAGGTGGTGATTGGCGAAGGAGGAGAAAAGTGGATCTGGGAGACGTTCCCGTGACCGGAGGAAGCGTGGCAAGTGTGAAGCATAAAGCAGAGAGGTGCAGTGGGGGTGCGTGAGGCAAAGATGCAAGGTGGCGTGTGGTGTGAGATGAGGCTGGAGAGGCGGGCCCTGGAAAAGCTACACAAGCCCTTACAACTCATGCTACAAATTTTTATTTTATCTAGGAGCAGTGAGAAACCCTTAGCACATTTTAAGCTGGGGTAAGGAAATGACATGATTGGATTTGCTTTTTTGGATAGATCTACCATTTGCTTCTAATAAGGACCCACTGTTCAGTGTGGGGGAACCTCGATTGGTGGTGACACCCATAGTAAGAGGCTCTGGTGGCCATCCTGACCAGAGACCATCGCAGCCTGGACTAGGAAAGTGTGAGCGCAGAGTCACTGACCCATCAAATATTTACTAAGTGCCTCTGTATTCCAGACTCTGCGTCAGGGGCTGGAAATAAACAGAGGTTGAAAGAGTTGAACAATAGTTAAGAGAAAAAATAGACAAGACAGGATCATGCCTGGGCATGGAGAGCAAGAAGAGAAAGATGCTACAAGTCATTTCTGAGCCCCCGACTGATCAAATACAGAATGGATAGTGGAGCCAAAGAGGCCCGTGGCTGAGGGGAAAGATGGAGCATTTGGACAGGAACCTTTTAAGTTTGCGATGCCTTCGGGACCTTGTAGGGAGATATCAGTGGGACAGCAGGAGCAGCGAGTCCATAGCTGGGGGGTGGGGAGCATGTGTCACTGGCATAGAGGAGGTACCAGAAGCCACAGGCACAGTGGGTTCTCTCAGGGCGAGTATATGAAGTGTGAGAAAAAAGCAGAGCTTAGGGCTCACCCTCAAAGGACAGCCAGCACGTAATTTCGGAGGTTAGAGGAAGATAAACCTGGAAAGGAGTCCCCCAAAAAGAGTAGAAGAAAGATAAAAGGAAAACTTGGGGAGTGTGGGGCCATGGCAATATGAAGCCAAGAACCCCAGAACTGGACCAATAGTGGAAAATCCTGGGGATGGGTTAGTCAAGTAAGAGGATGGAAACTATTCCTGGTTTTGTAACATGGAGACCACTGATCTGCACAGCTTTGCTTTGGCTCCGATGTTCTAGGGTTTCCACTTCTATACTCCCTGCTCCACAAAAAATACATGTGCTCAGACCCCAGGGTGTTAGGAGGGAGCCCTGGGGCTCAGCTCAGAACACCCACCCTGGCTCTGAAACGTGGGTGAATATACTGCAATTGTCAATGTACCTCAGGGACTCGGTCCCCGAGAAGGCGGTGGCCCATAGTCAGGAAGCTGCTTGGAAGAGTTCTAAGGATGAAAAGAAAACCTGTATCTTTATTAACAAAATTGCTACTCTGGGTTATGTTTCCATGTGAGCAAATGTTTCTGTTAATGCAGTTGCATTCACAAGTAACAAATCCACTGTTTTACATGACAAGCAATGGTGACAGATCTGTGTTCCTAAATACTTCACTTCATTAACTGAAGCTGTCTCCCTCCTTAAGCATGAATTCGCTGAATCCTGCCACTTGGATAAACTGCCTGAAGCAGACATATACTCCTTATGATCCCACAAAACTTGCTTCTCTATAGCTCCACGTTGTTTTATTGTATGAGCTTTATGACAGTAAAAGGTTGCAAACTGCCGTTTGTTACTTCTTGCTGGCAGTAATTTAGCATCTAATGAGCAAAATTCCCAACCACCCCGGGCAGTGCAGAAGTTCAGGAGCTAAGACTGCAGGCAAAAGGGAGATGTTTCAGAAAGGAAGGAAATGTGGCTCAGACATAGAAATCAGGCCCATGTGTGCTTGGGAAAGAAATACAAGGAAGCAACTTTAAAGGCAGGTTATTGATGCATATTGACGAGACTGAAGAGGGGAAGCTGACGCCTTAAGAGTAGTAAGAATCAAGTAATACTCATAATATTGATGGTAGTCCCCATTTATCAAATGTCCCATACCATATCCCAGGCACTGTGGTCAGGGCTTTGCAAGATGATCTTATTTGATCATTACGGCAATCTCGTGAATGGTTCAAATAATCTAACTGTCCTGAACTTCAGGTTATTAATTTGCAAAATAAAAATTATAATGATGAATAGCATCACGAAGCTACCTTCAAGTGTTAGAGACAGATTTTTAAACCCAGGTGCATCTGACGCATGAGAACAAATGTGCCAAGGACTAGACTAGAAATAAAGTATCTGAGATTTTTCCTACATGTGGCTACAAATAAATGAACTGTGTGCCTCCAGATCAGAAAGGTAAAATAACTTTTTCTGAGTTTCATATCTATATAGAAAATGAGGAAGTTGGGCTAAGTGATTTCTCTATCCCTCTCCAGAATCAACACTAATCATCCTCATCGCCTTCCTACCCAGGAATTGCCTGAATTGTGTAACTAGCAATAGAGAATCAGTTTCAAGACACAGTTCATCCTTGGGGTGCCTGGGTGGTTCAGTCAGTTATGCATCTGCCTTCAGCTCAGGTCATGATCCCAGCGTCCTAGGATTTATCCCTGGATCCTGAAATCCCTGCTCAGCAAGGAGTCTGCTTCTCCCTTTTCCTCACCTCTCCCTGCTGCTACCCGCCCCCCGCCTTGTGTGCACTCTCTCTCAAATAAATAAATAAAATCTTTCAAAAAAAAAAAAAAAAGCAGTCCATGCTATTTCAAGAATAGAAAATAATAGCTTGTGCCGCAATCACTGTGAGACTGAAAGATTCAGTAAACCTTAAAGTGTTAGCTGCACAAATCACACATCCATCTACTCTCAGCTCTAGGCAACTGATAACAGAAATTTAAAAACAAGAACCAAATAAACATGAAATTGATTTCTGTGCCAACTTTGTGACTGGTAAAGATGGAGTGGAGAAAGTTTTGCGACCACCCCCTCCCCCTTCTTCCATCTTGTACTTTTATATTTTAACAGCAGTACCAAGGTACAATTAATATAAAATAAACTATACATATCCAAGGTATAGACTTTGAAAAAACTTGACGGATGTACACACCCACGAAACCTTCAACACAAGAGAATGAGCTTATCCAAAAACGTCCGGGTGACGTCTTGTCATGCCTGCTCCCCCGCTTCTTTCCCATACCCGACCCCAGGTAACCACTTGTCTACTCTCTCACTATAGTTTAGTTTGCATTTTCTAGAATTTCATCTCAATGGAATTATAAAGAATATACTCTTTTTGTCTGGCCTCTTTCCCTTTGTGTCATTTATTTTGAGATTCATTTACTGTTTTAGTGTGGATCAATAGTTTATTCCTCTTTATCCCTAACATCCCATTGTATGGCGATAACAAAGCATGTTTATCCATTCATCTGCTGATAGACATTTACATTGTTTCACTTTGGGGCTATTACAATTAAAATTGCTTGTACACAGTCATTGTAGGGTTAGAGTTTCCATACCTAGGAATGGAATGGATCCTATGATACAAATTTAAATTTTTAAGGAACGGCCAGACTACTTTCCAAAAATTTGTATGCCTTATTCATAGCAGTGCCTGAGACTTCCCCATTCCCCTACAACCTCAGCAACACTTGGTAGAGTCAATATATTTTTTAAGGATTTTTTTGTTTTTGTTTTTGTTTTTGTTTTTGAGGGGGCTGCTGGGCAGGAGCAGAGGGAGAGGGAGAGAGAAAAGTTCAAGCAGGCAGCTCCATGCTCAGCGAGGAGCCCAGTGGAGGGCTCCAACTCCCAACCCTGAGATCATGACCTGAACTAAAATCAAGAGTCAGACGCTTAACCAAATGACCCACTCAGGAGCCCCTAGTTGATGTTTTTTATTTTACCAGTTCTTTTTTTTTTTTTAATTATACCAATTCTATTTGAGAGAGAGATAGTGAGAGAGAGCATGAGCGAGGAGAAGGTCAGAGGGAGAAGCAGACTCCGCATGGAGCCGGGAGCCCGATGCAGGACTCGATCCTGGGACTCTGAGATCATGACCTGAGCCGAAGGCAGTCATCCAACCAACAGAGCCACCCAGGAGTCCCTTAATTATACCAATTCTAACAGGTCTCTCACTATGGCTTTAATTTACATTTCCCCAATGATAATGATGCTGAGCAAATTTTCATGTCCTTACTTTATATCAATATATTCTCTTTGATGAAGTGTCTGTTCAAATCTTCTCCCCCCACCTTTTTTTTACCCAGTTTTATTGAGATATAGTTGACATAAGACATTGTTTAATTTTAAGGTACACAACATAATGATATGATATGTGTATACCGTGTAAAATGGTAACCACAACAGGGTTAGTTAGCACACCCATCATCTC
This sequence comes from Mustela erminea, assembly GCF_009829155.1. Lineage (NCBI taxonomy): Eukaryota > Metazoa > Chordata > Mammalia > Carnivora > Mustelidae > Mustela > Mustela erminea. The sequence goes on from NC_045627.1 coordinate 72,244,300, forward strand.
ATACTGTTACAGATTTTTTCTGTATGGTGAGAATTTTACCTTCACCTTTACCCATTTCTCCCACCCCTGTCCCCACCCCAGCAACCACCTACCTGTTCTGTTTCTGTGAGTTAATTTTTTATGATTCTGCATCTCAGGGACTCCTGGATGGCTCAGTTCATTGAGCGTCTGCCTTCGGCTCAGGTCATGATCCCAGGGTCCTGGGATGGAGTCCCGCATCGGGCTTCTTGCTCAGCGGGGAGCCTGCTTCTCCCTCTGCCTGCTCTGCCTGCCACTCCCCCTGCTCATGCTTTTCTGTCTGACAAATAAATACATAATAAAACCTTTAAAAAAGAAAAAAAAGATTCTGCATCTCAAAATGAGATCATACAGTACTTGTCTTTCTCTGCCTGATTTATTTCACTTAGCCTAATACACTTAAGGTCCATTCATGCTGTCTAGATTTGCAAGATTTCCTTCGTTTTATGGCTGAAGAATATTCCATTGTATGTATACACATTTTCTTTAACCACTCCTTTGCCAATAGACATTTAAGTAAGTTAATTCCTAAAAGTCTTTGAGAAAAATAAAGGATAGAACCCAAATTTTACTTCCAGCCAAGTCACCATTCTAGTAAAAAAGTCAACAAACATCCTCAAGTATGCAAGAGACCTAGAAATATAATCCCCATTAGTCTCTCTAGAATGTGATTTTCTAGAAGATTCTCAAGGGCAAGTTTTAACCAATTAAGAGATGAATAGAGAAATTTTTCTAAATTTAGTCTAATTAAGTGAAGGGATAAAACCAAAATAAATATAAGGATTTTAGTTATAGAACAGAATATAAATGTTTCATAAGCTCTGACATAGGGGAAATAATAAAACAAAGTTAAAATAGGAAGAAGGAGAAAAAATGGAACATAGTGTAAGCATCTTCACACCTGGTAAGTGGTAAAAGAAGTGTATGTCAAAATCTATGAAGAGGGGGCACCTGGGTAGCTCAGTGGGTTAGGGCCTCTGCCTTTGGCTCAGGTCATGGTCCTGGGGTCCTGGGATCGAGCGCCACATTGGGCTCCCTGCTCAGCGGGGAGCCTGCTTCCTCCTCTCTCTCTCTCTCTGCCTGCCTCTCTGCCTACTTGTGATCTGTCTGTCAAACGGATAAATAAAATTTTTTTAAAAATCTATGAAGAGTCCATATTTTACATTGTTTGCATGCTAACAACTTATTTTGTTGAAGTTTCACGCACACGTGCAGAAACCCTTCCTGGATCCAAGGCACAGCAGCATGAGCTTCCAGCTCACCTCAGTTCCTCTTGTGTCCCAAGTCCTACAGGGACAATGCCATGCCTAAATGCTGGAGAAATGCTGTGCCTAAATAAATAAAAAAAAAATTTTTTAAAAGGGGGGGTGCCAATGTTTATAGCAGCAATGGCCACGGTCGCCAAACTATGGAAAGAACCAAGATGCCCTTCAACGGACGAATGGATAAGGAAGATGTGGTCCATATACACTATGGAGTATTATGCCTCCATCAGAAAGGATGAATACCCAACTTCTGTAGCAACATGGACGGGACTGGAAGAGATTATGCTGAGTGAAATAAGTCAAGCAGAGAGAGTCAATTATCATATATTCACTTATTTGTGGAGCATAACAAATATCATCGAGGACAAGGGGTGTTAGAGAGGAGAAAGGAGTTGGGGTAAATTGGAAGGGGAGGTGAATCATGAGAGACTATGGACTCTGAAAAACAGTCTGAGGGGTTTGAAGGGGCAGGGGTGTGGGAGGGTGGGGTACCAAGTGGTGGGTATGATAGAGGGCACAGACTGCATGGAGCACTGGGTGTGGTGAAAAAATAATGAATACTGTTTTTCTGAAAATAAATAAATTGAAAAATTTTTTTAAAAAGGGGGGGTGCGCACCTGGGTGGCTCAGTGGGTTAAAGCCTCTGCCTTCAGTTCAGGTCATGATCCCAGGGTCCTGGGATTGAACCCCACATTGGGCTCTCTGCTCAGTAGAGAATCCGTTTCCTCCTCTCTCTCTGCCCGCCTCTCTGCCTGCTTGTGCTCTCTGTCTGTCAAATAAATAAATAAAATCTTTAAAAAAAAAAAAAAGAAAGAAATGCTGTGCCTGCAATGTCTCTATATCACGGCTGAGAAACCCAGAATTTAGGAAACCTCAGTCTTTATAAGGGGTCTGTTAGCAATATTTGCTTAAGCAGCAAATAAAACCTCCCTCTGCCTTGGACAGCAACATTGTAGAGCCCAAGGTTATCTGCCATATAAACATTCTTGAAAAGACTATCCCAAACCAAAGCTGATACAGACAAGCAGAAACACAGAGACCACAGATGATTATTGTTCCTCAACCATACAGAACTACTTAAATGTTTAAAAGTTGGTACTAAGAAAAATCTTAGGATCTGCTATAATCAGGAAGTGGACAGGAAAGAGGTGATTTGGGATGAAGTTGAAGTATATTGATTTCACTATTGTTCATAACAAGGAGTCAGTGGTACCAGCTAAAAATTATGAGGATAAATATAAAGAAACCACCCACAGAGAGACTTGCAACATGAAAAGTAAGAAATGCAGCATCATTTGTAAAAGCAAAACACATACTTAACCTTGAAGTTTCAGCTGAAATGTCACTGCCTTGTGGAGGCCTTCCTGGAACACCAGACCAGCTTTGATGTCCTTAGTAACAACTCCCACAGTTGTCAACGCCACCCAGCTAGTTAGTGGAGGAGCTGGTGCAGTTGCTCGGCTCTCCTGGCCACTCACTGGTGCATCTAATTATATTCCATTCACACCTGATAGTACAGAATTTAATTTTGTCCCATACATTTTCATAAATACAACCCTTAATTCTGCAATCCTCTTGTAAGGTACCCTGAGACATAGCTTACATTTCCTGAGCACGGTCCCCAGGACCTAAGCATCAAACAAGTACCCTTTGAAATCATTCAATACATGATATTGAACACAAATGAACATTTGGGGAGCCAAAATAAATGTAGATAGATCACCCACACTTGCCTTACAGCACACAAGTAACAGATTGAAGGAGGAAAGCCAGGACTGACCCTCTCTCCTGGTCCCAGGCACTGGATCGTTATCTGTCTCTAATGAATTATGTGTGAAATCTCTGAGGTTATATGGGAAAGCCACACACAGACCTTGAAATAGCTTCAAAGAGTGAATAATGCATGCTCTTTATTGAATGCATGAAAATTCAGAATGCAGAAAATTGGACAAAAGAGGTCAAACTCTCTGTCCCTAAAAGATGATGTATTCTATCTTCTTAACAATAAATGAATCACTGATCATCATGTATTTTTAAGCATCTAAACAGCAACCCAGGCATTCTGTTCTCTGATCATGTTGTTGCAAATCACTCTTCCCAATCATGCACACAATTGCCTATGTAAATGATGTCATAAATTTTTGCACCCTTTTGACAAGTGGGTACATAGCAATAGTCCCTCTAAAACTGACCACCATGTTGCAATTAAACTAAACCTCACCGTCTTGACAGTCTATGCAGCTGAAGCCAGGACAAAGTTGGCTCTGAGGAAATGGAATCTTCGACAGCATAATTTTAACACTGTCAAATTATTCAGCTTTTTTCATAAAATTCACTTAACACTTCACATGGATATTACTTTTGCCATCAAATATCACTTCGGGAAAAGTTAATAATTTAGGAACTTTTACATATTTTTTTCAGAAGACTAATACAACAAATATATGAGACAGCATAACCAGATAGCTCCATCATCCTGTCACCCTGCCAGTTTTGTGGGATTGCTTCAGTCGGCATCACCAAAATAAGGCATCCCAGAGAAGCAGGCAGCAAAGAAAGAGACACTCCCAGTAACCTGGAGGCCAGGGAGTCAGCAGCGGCTTTGCAATGGCTTACAAGGCTGCTGTGACTTTTACTTGGTAAAGATCATTTTTCTATCTGGGAGTAGTCATAGCTTCTACTCTAAAACTTAAACAAACAAACAAACAAATGTGGTTATTGAAAAGACTTTACTCTTGGGGTTAAACCTCATTGATAGGGGAAATATATTTTTGATGTGATGACAGTGATTATGATAATAACACCAAAAACTGGGTTGATGGAGTGCTATCCATATGGCACATTTTAACCACATCCTCTAGATGTGAAAACTGAGGCACAGGATAACTTAGCTTAAGTCACATGGCTAGTCTGAGTCATAGGCACTGTAACCATGACAATTCACTGGTTCTTAGCAACAACTACCAATGAAGTACATGCTAGGAGGGGTTGGGGGGCGGGTAGCTGGGGCATGGTAAGCATTTTCTCATTTGGCCCTCACCAGAAAAAAAATGAGGTAGATCTTGGATTCTCATTTTCTGCCTGAGACAAATGAGGATTATAGAAATCAATAACTTGTCCATAAACACACTACTTTAATTACCTAACTTTTTTTTTAAAGATTTTATTTATTTTATTTGACAGAGATCAAAAGTAGGCAGAGAGGCAGGCAGAGAGAGAGAGGAGGAAACAGGCTCCCTGTTAAGCAGAGAGCCCGATGCGGGGCTCCATCCCGGGACCCTGGGATCAAGACCTGAGCCGAAGGCAGAGGCTTTAACCCACTGAGCCACCCAGGCACCCCTAACTTTTTTTTTAAGACTTTATTTATTTATTTGACAAAGAGAGACACAGCTAGAGAGGGAACAGAAGTACGGGGAGTGGGAGAGAGAGAAGTAGCTTCCCACAGAGCTGGGAGCCCAATGCAGGACTCAGTTCCAGGACCCTGGGATCATGACCTGAGCCAAAGGCAGACATCTAACAACTGAGCCACCCAGGCACCCCTAATTACCTAACATTTAACTCCGTATGGAAGTAATAAGTCTAGTACATTAAAAGGTATTCAATTTTGAGCATTTTCTGTAGTTTCAACTTCTCTGGATTCTTCCAATGCCACCTCATTCCCAATCTGTCAGTGCACACAAAGCCTGAGAGGTCGGAAGGGTGGGTCGGGCCCTGGTAGAAGTCTCCCAGCTTCAGGACCCCAACCATATGTGACCTGCCAACTGACAACCAGCCATCTCTGTAGAAACCCAGGTAGAATCTCAAAAGATGCCCCTGGGGGATGCAGATGCTGAGTGAGAGTGTGACATTGGAGGTGGCTTCCCTGAGGCTCTGACTTTTTCATGCTGCCTCCAATTGCCCAAATTACAGCTGTGAGGTGGAGAGAGAGGGGACTGAGTATGCCAGGACACAATCTCAAGTCGTTGTTTCCTGAGCCTCACAGTGATAACTCTGTGATACATCCCATTTCTCTCCTCCAGTACATCCCTCATTCTTGGCATTATCTCCATGGTAACAGGCATGCATCTATGACCTTGAGGCTATAGTTCTCTGCCTGTCTACTTATCTTAGGGTTAAATTCATTAACTGTATTTGTCAGAACATGATGGTTTCCAGCACACTTTTGAATTACCCTGATGAATCATGAAATTCCAGGAATCCAACTACCCTCTTTCAAACTCATGCTATGCAGCTGATTGCCTGTGTTCAAACTTGAGCAACTTAAGCGTCCGTGAGAGCCAGCCTCCTTCTTCATCTATACGGTGAATAGATAAATATAAAAATACTACTGGGATGGGATGGGATAATGTATAAAAAATAAATCTAGAATAATAATTGGTCTTTAGAAAGTATTCAGTAAGGGTTGGTGTCAATTTTGGAGAGCATGGGGTAACTTTGCATCCTTTTAGCATATATATATATATATATATATATATTTTAATCAACACACACACTATATTATATATATGTAATATATATATTATATATAATATATATTATATATTATATATATCAATACTATATATTAATATTGTAATATTAATATATATTATATTTATTATATTATTATATTATTATATTATATTTATATTATTTATGATTATGTTACATTATATTATATAATTATTATATTATATAATAATATAATTATATTATATTATATAATATAATTATGTTATTATATTATATAATTATGTTATTATATTATATAATTATGTTATTATATATTATATAATTATAATATAATATAATAATTATGTTATTATATTATAATTATGATTATATTAATTATTATAATATATTATATTATTATTATATATTATATATATATAATATATATAATATAGTGTGTGTGTGTGTGTGTGTTGATTAAATAGACATGGCTTATTTGTCCCAGGATTTTTCCTCACAAAAATTTCCAAAACCTTCCCCTCTTGGGAATACTGATAATACCTCCCACAGTGTGATGTTCCAATTATGTTTCTGGCTGACTCCCATGGGTCATTTCAGAAGCCTGGTAGGGAAAATCAGAGGACATCCAGAGTGGAGAACCTTATAGTGAGACACTTAAATTAATAAACCAGGTAAACCCATCCGGCAAGCCATTGGTGACTAAAGAGAATTGGCTTTAATTATCAAAGAGCCCCCTTATAAACTGCCTTTTTGTTTCAGAAAATAAGCTAGAAGAGATTGAAGGAAACCACCTCTTTCCTAACTTAGGTTCTCCAGGGTTAGAATGAATTGAGCTCTTTGCTCATCACACCACCACACAGGGGGCAGGAATGTCCAGTTTTCCTCCGAGGAATTTGAGATAAAAGACCATAATCATGAATGTTCAGCTGCTCTATGAGAGGTACGTCATTATGAAATTGAAAGTAAAATGAAATTCAGGCAAACTCCTGGATATGCACGAATAGGAGCAAAGTCCTGTCTGTAACAAATGGTGAAGTTGAAATTTTTTGTGGGTGTGTTTTTCAAATGGTGATCTACGCCAACTGACAACAAAGTGATTCAAGATCCGTACTTCCCATGTTTCCCCAATGCACACCATCCAGCCTACTCAATCCCTGACCCTCTACAACACCCAAGAAAACCTTCTGAACATGGGTCTGCACACCTGCTCATGTCAGCCTTCTCTTCACCAATCTCCACTTCCTCTCCTCTAAATCCAGTGTCTTCCGACATTTCCACATGAGTTTCAGCTCCTGCTCTCACTGATGTCTGTCCTCAGAAACCCAGAGGAACTTATCATCTCTACCGCAATGTTTCTCATACACTGATCCTTTATTCACCTTCTGTGAGTGCTAGAAATTGCTTTTCTTCACAGCTATAAACTATCTGGAGACTGTCATATGTTCCTTCCATCTTTTCACAGCATAATAGACTGGGTAAATATTTGTTGGCTGGTTAATAGTGACATTTGTATAAATATGTACTGCAAACTTTGTAATAACTAATCAGTTTGAGTATTTCACAATAAAATATTCCTTCCCCATCCCTGATCTTAAGAACACAGCATTTTAAAGCCAGAGGAAAGATTCCTCTACCAGTCTTCTCATTCCTTAGATCAATCAACTGAAGCTAAGGGAGTTAAAATGATTTGATTAAGGTCATGCATCTAAACAGAAGCCAGTCTAGGGCCAGAGCCCAGACCTGCAGACCTGTAGTGATGTACCCTTTCTGACACACAGCACAGTGCCCCAGGGTTACACTCCCTGTCTGTTGGCCATCACAATTCAGTAGAGGGAAGACCAGACTGGGTGTTAGCTGCCACAGAGCCAAGTCCTTGTTCTTTTACTAATTCACCGCATGGCCTTTGGAAAATCATCTAACCCTTTAGCCTCAGACTCTACAGCTGCAAAATCAAGAATGATAAATCCCGCATGCTCTAACTCAGAATTTGGTAGTTTATACAGCCCATAAGCCAATCTAGACCACACCTGTTTTTGTAAATAAAGTTTTATTGGCACACCCATTCATTTACCTATTGTCTGTGGCTGGTCTCATACTGCAAAGGCAAAGTTTAGTAATAACTAACATAGTGACCATATGGCCCCAAAAGCCCAAATATTTATAGTTTGTACCTTTACAGAAAAAAATTTGACTCTCAAACTATCCTATATAATATGGTTGTATGAACCTTAAAATACAGTTAATAGTGTAGGCAATGCCTCTTTTAAACTATGAAGTACTATGCCCACATTTTAAAAATCACTATCAGATAATAGTAGTAATAGCAATAATTAATCATGAGAGCTGATTGCAACAAGGGGCAACTAAAGTTTTCTGTTTGGTAGACGGCTTCTCTATATTAGTCTTGCTTGATGTGAGATTGACTGACTGTATTCAGAGTAACAGTTTTTTGCAGAACCAAGTGAAAACTGTAACAGATCCAGGAGTATTCCAGAAACAATTAGATCATTTATGTATAAAATACAAAACCAGCACTCTCCAAGGAACAGCATTTCATCCACAAAGGGTACCTGCCTTCGCTGTCATCACTAACCTGACTCCAGGTGGGCACCTTCCTGTGTGATGGAATTAACATTCACCTGGGACTACTCACTTGACACACACTGACCTTGGATATTTAGCGCTGTTGCTCTAAGTGTATTATTCTTTTCCACTGGCATTTTGAGAGGAAGAATGGTAGTTCAAAATGGTTTGGGCCTGGCATGTACTGTGGGCATGGCCACTAGCCAAGGAAGACAAATTGCTCCTGGGGAAGTAGGAAAATTAATCACTGGCCATGTCCAACTCACTGCCACATTAATGACAAGGAATTTTATCCTAAGAGCCATAGGCAGTCAGTGAAGGGCATTAGAAGGGCTCTTCCTCTGAAAGACAAATACCATGTGATTTCTCTTATATGTGGAATCTAAAAAACAAAGCAAATGAATAAACAAGCAAACAAACAAAAAGCCAAAATGGACTCATAAATACGGAGAGCAAAGTTGTGGTTTCAAGAAGGGAGGGAGTTGGGAGGATAGGCAAGAGGGTGAGGGACGTGGGAGGGACAGGCCTTCAGTTATGGACTCAGTAAGTCACAGGTAATGATACCTACAGCGCAGGGACGACAATCAGTGGTATTGTCATAGTGTTGTATGGTGACTGATGGTAGCTACACACGGGCCGGCCTAGCCTACCATGTCCACTTGTTCGATCACTATGTTGTACACCTGAAACTAATGTAACATTGTATGTCAACAATACTTTAATTAAAAAAGAAGAAGAAGAGGCACCTGGGTGGCTCAGTGGGTTAAGCCTCTGCCTTCGACTCAGGTCATGGATCTTAGGGTCCTGGGATCAAGTCCTGCATCAGGCTCTCTGCTTGGAAGGGAGCCTGCTTCCCCCTGTTTCTCTCTGCCTACTTGTTATCTCTCTCTCTGTCAAATAGATAAACAAAATCTTAAAAAAAAAAAAAAAGAAGAAGAAGAAGAAGAAGAAAAAGAAGAAGAACACTTCCTCTGATATAACCACAATGCGGAGAATGAGTTAGGGTGCAGGAATAGATGTGGGAACCGGCTAGAAGTTGTCAAACTTCCAGGCAGGGGACATGGGTGGCTTTGACTAGAGTTGACATTGTGATCAGGATGACAAGCTGAGGAGAGTGGAAAGGAGGAGGTAGGCAGGCCCTGACTTTTTATCAGCCCAACCCCAACTCAGCGCTGCACAAGGGCAGTTAGGGAGAATCCAACCAGATTGCATTCCCTCAAATCTATTTCTTGCCCCTATTTAAAATGGATGTAGAGACCCATAAAACCCATTCCAATTAGGGCCCTTTATTCCTTCGCAATAAAACTCAAAACTTCCATTTGATCCAGTAAAATTCTTAACAACATCTTTTTATTTCCCTCTTTAAAAAGTCATTTTACATGGTCTAAATATAACAATTATCAGTGGTGACAAATGTATTCCTAGTTAAGCAATTATTTTACTATATATTATCAGCTTAAAATTGTTTAAAGTTTGAGATCTGTCAAGGACAGAAATTATTTTATTTATAGTCATGGGGATGAGAGACCTAATCTTTGAAGCACAAATAAGGCAGAAATGACCAGTAGGACATGAGGCAGGATTTGTTAGGCTGTAAGGATGGGGTTTCTGTTTCCTCTGAAATATTCCTCTGCCTGTATGTGTAGGTGCACGTTTGTGTATAGGTGTGTGCATATGTTTGTACATGTATATAGAGAAGGCACTTTGCCATGAAAGTTAAGAAATGCTTATACAGGGGCGCCTGGGTGGCTCAGTTGGTTGAGCAACTGCCTTCGGCTCAGGTCATGATCCCGAAGTCCCAGAATCAAGTCCCGCATCAGGCTCCGAGCTCCTTGGGGAGTCTGCTTCTTCCTCTGGCCTTCTCCTCGCTCATGCTCTCTCTCACTCATTCTCTCTCAAATAAATAAATAAAACCTTTTAAAAAAAAAAAAAAAAAGGAAGAAAGAAAGAAATGCTTATACAATGTGAATCCTCTCTCGTGCCCATCACTAAAATATTTCTCTGAAATCTTTGGGTCAGAAAAGAGCCTGAAACCCCTAAATATTAAAGGCAAATACCCTCTCAGAGAGGTGAAATAGGAAACTTTGATCAGCCGTAAATGACTCGGTGGGAACATACATATCAGGTCTTTCATCTTCTCCAACAGCTGAGCGTAAAGCATCAGGACCGTGCTTTGATGGAGGGTATGCTGAATTATAAATAGGGACCTGGCACTTCCAGGCACCATGAAGGAAATATAGAGAGAGACCAACTGCCACTATTTTAGGTTGTTGGTTGAAGGAACAGCAACCAAAGACCAGATTTCCAACGTCATGACTTTGCAAAGACCAGCTCTGACTCCTAAACCAAATCATACATGAAAGTTGGGTGCCCATGTGGACAGGCTTCTCCAAGGCCTGTCTCAGCCCAGCCCACTGCCCTAGAAGTTTGTTGTCTTTATATTATGAGAATGAGGGCTTTTCCCCTGACCTTGTGAGTTTGTTTTTAATGAGTGAAGTAAACGTGTATAGACCTAGGACATTGTTTTGCCTGGATCCCTCCGCCATCAGAATCTGTACGATGAGGTTGGGACAGGGAATGAAGATAGGCTGCCTGTAGCCATGGGAAAAGAAGAAAGACCTAAATTGTGCATACTGCTACTCAACTTTTGTATCAACGCATTCATTTCTTCAACTATTCAACTTCTATTTCCTGAGCACCTACCTATGTAGGTCCCGTGCTAGAGACAAAATATAGGGTCCAGCAAGAGAACCCTAATTCTAATCTCCTGAAGTGGAATAAGACTGAACTTTACAGTGATACGTCCTAGAAGGGCAGTGGATAATATCATCAATTATGTGTCTGCTTCGCTGTGACCTCAGCAAACTCTCTTGGCCTCTGAGCCTTGGGTTCCTCACCTAGACTTTAGACCAGATGCCCTGCAAGTCCTATAATTCTGTGTTCTGTGGACTCCAACCAAATACGACCTGCTGATTGGCAGCCATGCTTCTCTGCAAAACAGATAACACCTGGCTTCCTGAGAAATGCCTCCGGGGATTCGGAGGTGTGTCAGATGGGGTTGTTTGGGGTAGCCCTACCAGGGACTCTGGCTTTTTTCATTCTTTCTCCATTTTTCAAAACTTTCTCTACCTGCACACTAGCTAGAGAAGGAAAGATGCACACCCTTGACAATTTCAGTGGTTTTTTTCTGAGCCTCAAGAGTAATAAGAAAGCAGGAAAAGGGGTGTATCAAACCTCCTCACTTTTTAGGGAAATAACCTGAAGTCTAGGGATTATTGGACCTGATTAAGTCTTGATTAAGATCCCACAGCAGAAAGGAGTATGTCTAAAGTCAAGATCTGCATCTTCCCCTTATGATGGCACATTCCTCCGGACAGTAGCCTGGTGCCACATAGTTCCACTGTTCTGGCCATCTGGCCCTCATGGTCCAGTGGGGTCAGGGGAAGAGCACCTAGGAGTCCTCGCTCTCTTGCTTATCTACTCTACTGCCATATTTCTTCATCCCAATGGCCTCAGCACCTATTGCTGTAGGAGGAGAGATGCCTACCGCGTAATATTCTTATGCAAACTGAATGCACATCAGAGGTCACAGAAAGGCACTTTCAAAGAAGGCAAGGCCATGTCCCCACAAACTGCCAAAACCATAGTTGTTAGGAATGGGAACAGTGGTAATAGCCATAGTAAGTTATGAAAGGAACATCACCTAATCCCACCAGGACTTTTGCCCCTTAAATATGTGACATCTAAAGCATTCCCATCATGTCCACAAAAAAGGGGGGTTTGTAAAAGCAGATGACACCTTCAAAGATTTCTGGATTATTTTAGGAATAATTGACATAAAAGTTTGCATAAAAACACAAGTATATGTTGCCAAAACAGCTTTACCCATGGAGGGCACCTGCCACCACTTCCATCACTAACATGTCTGCTCACGGACGTCCTCGTGTGCAGAGGTAAAACACTCAGCCCGGGATGTCGACTCAACAGCAAACTCGCTTTATATGTTTCAATTTGTTGCTATAATGCATTGATCATAATATTATTTTTATCACTACTGTTATTATTATTAGCAGAGGATTAGCATTCTCACTTTTGAGAAGGAGGCTTTGTGCCTCCAAATGATTTCTTTCTGGTGTGCTAGGGACATGAGTATCCGTTAAAGATAACACCATTTTCAGGAAAGTAGGAAAATTAATCATTGAACCCACCCAGCTCTTGACCCTTCCAGCCCTTGCAAGAGAATTTCTTTGTGGGAAGTGCTGGCCCCAGAGATAGAAAACAGTTTCTGCTTTCCGTTCAGCATCCTCCAACCATCTGCCTGGGTCTCAGTTTTCTCATTAAATGAAGGAGAAAGTATCTTTCTTTTTTTCTTCTTCATAAATGGTTTTGAGAAGAAAATGGAAAATAAGATAAAAGTTATTATAAACATGGAATGTTTAAAAATAACAAAGTAGCAGGTAATGGTATAATTTACAGAGAAACCAGCCAATATGTACAAAGTTCTTATTTTGTGCCAGACACCATTCTAAGCAAATGACATAAAATCAACACTACAGACCACTAGTGACCAGTCGTAATAATAATGAGTAAATGTAAGAGAACTTTATCCGTACGGATATTCACAATTTTCAAGCGAAGTATCAGCACTTTTTACCTTTCCTGTGACCACTCTGTCTCAATTCCAGGACAGGAAGTAGAAGTGTCTCTGAGCTTCATATGATGTGTAAGAAAAATCACGACAGACTGTTCTACCCCTAAAGGTCCTGGAGCGACTGACTCCTGATCTTTGTAGTCCTCAGTTCAGTGAGTGGAAAAATAGTCTTCCCCAGAGGGGACGGGAGTGAAATTGCTTCCTCTCCTTCAGATATAATTCCCCAAGTCAGGATTAAGGTACCGGCTGCAGATGTAAACCCCCTGGATAAAAAGATAACTTAAAATGCACACTTCATTCCATTTGTGGGTATTTCAAAGGATTCCAGGGTTGATCAGGGGACAGGAAGGCAATAACAGGGCAGTTATTTAAAGAACCAGAGAATCGAACGGCTCTGTGCAAGTACCGCTGGACCGATGCGTCCACAAATAAAAGATTTACAATGTTGGCTTCCAAGTGCAGGAACTAAACAGACCTGGCTTTGTTGTTGCCGTTGCCTTTGTTTCCCTTCTCCGGAAGGTAATACCTGCGGTGTAGATAACGGCAAGTTTCTCCAAGACAAGCACACACTCAACAGTTCCCAAACGGGATGGGGCATGGGTGGGTCCCCTAGTCTTATACGTCACTGGTGGAAATAAAGTAAGGACTAAAATTCTGGGGGCGCCTGGGTGGCTCAGTCGGTTAAGCATCCAACTCTTGGTTTCAACTCAGGTCATGATCTCAGGGTCGTGGGTTCAAGCCCCGCATCGGGCTCCACGTTTAGCTCAGAGTCTGCTTCTCTCTCTCCCTCTGCTCCTCCCCCTGTGCACTATCTCTCTCTCTCTCGCTCGCTCACTCTCTCAAATAAATAAATAAATTACTTTTTTAAAAAAAGAAGTAAAATTCTGTAGCTTGGGGAGGTGAATGGTTGTTGTCACAATCATTCATTTTGTTAACTGGGCACTTTTATGTGTCCAGTGCTCTATCCGGTACTGGGTGGGATTTTAGGGGGGATAATAGACTTCCTGCCCACACGAAGCCAAAGTCCCATTTCTGGAGGGCCACTCTGTAAGTACCCTACTGCACTGTTGTAAGTACCCTACACACAGTAATAGATTCTCACAGCCGTCCGAGAGAGAGGTACTATTGTTCATTACTATTTAGCATATAAGGAAACTGAGACTCAGAGAGGTTAAGGAACTTGTTCAAGGTCACCTGTTAGTGCGTGGAGTTACTGGGATATGAGCCCCAGCAACCTGGCCTCAGTGCTCATGAAACTAGCCACTGCACCTGACAAGTCTCCTGTGGGAGAGGGAAGATGGCAGGTTACAGAAAATGGCAGGGGTAAGAACGATTATACCCGTGCTCGGTGCCACCCAAATGGTTCGCAAATGTGTGCTTTGGGAAAGGGACGTGGTGGATCAAAGCAGGCTTCATGGTGCGGGGAGGGGCATAACAGTCTTCTCTATTTCTTTTTGTTAAGCAGCATGTGGGTATTCCCAGGTCATATGGGTGGATGCCACCTGCAGCTAATGGGAATGGTGTGAACCAACTCACCCTGGGACAAGAGCCGGTTGGCTCAGTGCTTCTCAAACTTCAGTATGAACACAAGTCACCTGTTTATTGCTAAATGCAGACTCCAAGCCCAACTGAAGGCTGCAAAAGGGGAGTTAGTGAGACTCTAACCAGAGCCGACTTTTCCCACAAATTCTTTATCTGCCTCTGTTTATTAAAATGGACATGTAAGGGGCACCTGGGTGGCTCAGTTGGTTAAGCAGCTGCCTTCGGCTCAGGTCATGATCCCAGCGTCCTGGGATCGAGTCCCACATCGGGCTCCTTGCTCCGCGAGGAGCCTGCTTCTCCCTCTGATTCTGCCTTCCACTCTGTCTGCCTGTGCTCGCTCTCGCTCGCTCTCTCTCTCTCTCTCTGACAAATAAATAAATCTTTAAAAAAATAATAAAATAATAAAATAAAATGGACATGTAAGCCCAGAAAACCCATTTCTGTTAGGGTCTCTTTGTTATTCTCCAACAGAACTTGAAACTTTCATTTGATCCAATAGAACTGTTAGTAGCCTCTTTTTTTTTTTTTTCAATTTCCCTCTTTTAAAATCTATTTTATATGTTCTAAGTAAAATAATTACAACTGAATATTTCCCTAATTCCAGTTACTTTCTTAAAATTACCAACTTAAAAAACGCTTGAAGTCTAAGACTTGTCTAGACAATACATCATTTAACATGTATAATAATTCTGTCTCAAATAATCATGGAGGGGTTGGGAAGATGAATTTGGCTGAAAAGCTCTTCCTGACAGAAATCAAGAAGAATTTGTCTCTGTGAAATGAGGAAGGAGCAATGAGTCTCTATGGTTGAGGCCCTGGTTTCCTGTTCAGGGCAGGTGTGTGTGTGTGTGTGTGTGTGTGTACATGCGCTTGTGAGTGTACATACATTCATTATGTGCGTGTGCATGCTTTTGTGTGTGAACTCATGAATTATCATAAAAAAGGAAGCTCCTACTTATCCTCAGGCCTCAGATTAACATCATTTCTTCTGGAAAGCCCATCCCCACCACATTACCCCTCTCCAGTCTCCCACTACCCAAACTACATTAGGGACCCTCTTTTATGCTACCCTAGCACCTTGCCCTCCCTTTATCATAGTTCTTACCTTATATTAGTATGAATATCCTCTTACCTGAGTTATACAGATGGGGGCTGGCCCCCATCCCTTGAGATCAGGATAAAATGAAGTTAAACGTCTCAATCCCATGGGCTAAGGAAGTCTAATCCCTCACCGGTATCTGCCAATACCTGAGCTGAGGAGAGAGAGATGATTCCAGAGATAGCCACACATATCTTTCTTCTTTATGTCAAAGTTCAGCTGAGTCTGCCTTTGAATATGAGAAAGGAATGTTGCCATATACTTTTAAAGAACTGTTAATATCTATCAAATACCAAATAATATTGTTATCGGTGAGACAGATGCTAAAAAAGGGGAATGCTGACCTCTAGCTAAGGTTAGTAAGGAATCAATTACCATCTGTTGAGAGCGCTCTGGGTACCAGACACTGTGCCTAATGATCCATACACATTACCACAAGTGCCACACGAACCTTATTCCCCCATTTCACAAACACAGAACAAGGCTTGTCAAGTGGAGGTGACTTGTCCAAGGCCACATTGCTCATACACAAGAAAACTGGGAAGAAGACTGATTTATGTGATTCACAATTTCAAGTTCTTTCTACCGCATCACACTACTCTGAAAGCTCAGTTAATCAGAATGTTCAGGGACTGTCGTCAAGGAAAGCGCTTTTGATCTGGATACAAAAAATCAGTGTGTGTTGAATGTGACCAGATTCCAGTGCCTACCCAGAGAGTTTTCAAGTGTTGGGTTGCACCACTGATGTGAACCTGACTATTGTCCTTTCTCCCTCAGAGAGAGGACAAGGAGCCCTAATATATTGCATAATTGGCTATTTCCATCAGAAGAGTGTCGGGTAGTAAATGCTTCATACGTTGTTTTTCAAATCTTGTCCTCTAGTCATAGGGTCCTGAAACTGACACATGTCAGCTCTAGAAGCAGACGGAGGCTTATGGAGGAGGGAACCCGCGTGGGTGGAGGACCCACAAACTCTGTAGTGCACAAAGAATGTGTATCATTCAGGGGCTCCAGGGTGGCTCAGGCTGTTAAGCAACCACCTCTTGGTTTCAGCTCAGGTCATAATCTCATCAGTCCTGAAACTGAGCCCTACATCCAGCCCCACATTTGTCTCTGTCCTGAGTGTGGAGTCTGCTTGAAGATTCTCTCTGTCTTCCCTCTCTCCCTCATGTGTGCCCTCTCCCTCTCAAATAAATAGATGAATTATTTAAAAAAAAAAAAAAAAAGGAAGAACGTGCCTCATTCGATGGGCCACTGCATTTCTTGCTACATTTCAGTGGAAAAAAAAAAAAAAAGAAGAAGAAGGACCGTTGAAGTGAGTCATTACAGAGTGGACATTGGGTTGGGCCAAGAAGCTGGGATTCCAGGCCTGGTTCTTCACAAACTCTTTGTGTGACATTGGTGAGCTATTTCATCCTTCTGGCTTGTACTGCACACAATGAAAAGTGGCATTTGGGGTACCTGGGTGGCTCCGTGGGTGAAGCATCTGCCTTCGGCTCAGGTCATGATCCCAGGGTTCTGGGATCAAGTCCCTAGCCAGGCTCTTTGCTTACAGGAGATCTGCTTCTCCCTTTCCTCCCTGCTCACCCTATTTCTCCTTCTCTCAAATAAATAAGTAAAATCTTTTAAAAATATTGTCTAAGGGGTGCCTGGATGGCTCAGTGGGTTAAACCCTCTGCCTTAGGCTCAGGTCATGATGTCGGGGTCCTGGGATCAAGCCCCGCATCAGGCTCTCTGCTCAGCAGGGAACCTGCTTCCTCCTCTCTCTCTCTCTGCCTGCTTCTCTGCCTACTTGTGATCTCGGTCTGTCAAATAAATAAATAAGATCTTTTAAACAATAAAATAAAAAAATAAAAATAAAAATATTGTCTTAAAAGTCACAGTTTACATATGCGGAGAAAAAAATAAACAAATAGTGATTACCCTGGGAGTAGGGGCTATAAGTGAAAGAGAACATGAGGGGATTTGAGATACTGTTCACATCCTGCTTCTTGATCTGACTGCTGTTACAAGAAAGTCTTTACTTCACAAAATATCATCAATTTGTAAGCTTATTATTGGTATAGTTTCTATATGTATTTTATTTTTTAAGAAGAAAGTTTACATTAAAAACAAGTGAAACAGAAAATACACTAACCACTTCAAATTGTAATTGAAAAAAAAGCCAAGTATAAATTTAGAAAAGTGTTTTGTATAGTGTTTAAACCCTCTATGAATCTTCGTCACATTCAAAGGGAACAGTAACTAACAGAAGGGGGGAAATACCTCCACTCCAAATCATGATGGGATATTTCAGGAAGCAAATCCTTGTTTACATGCTCACCTAACGCATATTTCCCTTTTGTAATATGATCTGTGTACTACACAGTCTGATTTAACACCCTCTATTTTAAAGCAATATGGTCTGTAGTAAATGGTAGGTAGGAGGCATTCAACTGAAACCTATCATGACCCAAACCACAGAATTCTAGCTGCAGGATTGTCACCCGGTGGTGCTGTGATCCCACAACACAGTATATGGGATAGCAAAGATGTCGGACATGGGGAGACCAGGAACATTTCAAAGGGATCCCAGGCAGTCCTGTTAACATGGATGACATTTAGATGAAGGGAACTCCTTCTTTGCTCTTAAAGGCAACCTTCTATTTTGGTGGAATCTGTGTGTGCAATAAATGGGCTGTAGAGAGTTGAAGGTGAGGAGGAAAGAACTCCAGTGCTTCAGATACTGAGGCAGCACAGTAGCTCCCACACCTGGAACAGTAGGGAAGGAATGTGAACCCACCCAAACCCCCAGGGGCAGTGCTCTAGCTAGCCCTTGCAGAGGCATCAGTACATCTTAGAGGCCCTCTGTCAAGCTTGGCATGAAGGGCCTCCTCTTACAGAAGTCACTACCTAAAGAGGCAAGCATTAAGGTTGGAAAACTTTCATAAATGCAGATCCTTGGGAGTCTAAATTGGTACAACCCCTTTAGATGCTTAACCAGCAATCCTAGTAAATTTACAAATATGCATCCTCTGTGACCCAGCAGTTCTGTTCCTTGGATTGTGCCTTGCAGAATCCTGTCTGCAGGTGCCTGCCCATGGTGATGTGGATAAGACTGTGATTCCATCAACACGAGCATGGGTAAACACATTATGACATATTCACACACTGCAATACTCTTCAGCAGAGAAGATGTCTGAATAATGATGTGTTTCATCATGCATTTACCCACAAATATATTTTTATTATAAGTGCAATTTTATGAGGGATAGAAATACAATGATACTTTGTAAATATTTTAAACAGGCAAAAAAAAATGTAGTTTTTGTTAAGGATCCATATGTATGTAGTAAAGTTGAGGGATGCCTATGGGATTCAGTCAGTTAAGGGTCTGCCTCAGCTCAGGTCATGATTCCAAGGTCCTGGGGGAGTCTGCTTCTCCCTCTTCCTTTGCCCCTCCCCCCTTCCACTCATGTTCTCTCTCTCTCTCTCTCAAATAAATAAATAAAATCTTAAAAAGAAAAGTAAAGACAGAAATGATGGGCACCAAGTTTGGTAACCTCTTTGAGAAGAGGGAAGGGGCATATGAACAGGGAAAGGCATAAGGATTTCACAGTGTGAGGCAGGGTGGTAGACTCACAATTATTCATCACTTTAGTCTCTATATCTTTTTGTATATCCAATACTTCACAAAATTTTTAAAAATTTAACCAAAAAAATAAATCTATATGTTCCTTCCTTCCTTCATTCATTCAATAGGCATTTATGAGTATCTACTTTGGTACCCTTCAGGCAAAAGAGGGCTAAAGAAGGAAATGAGGTTTCTAGGGCTAAAGAGGGAAATGAGAAAAGCAATACAAAAAGTCAGTGACCCCAAAGATATACAGTCTAGTAGAGGTGAAGAGACACACAGAGAAACTTGGGCAACAGTGTAAGCACTTAACAATGAAGGAATCTGTGTCTAAGAGGAAAACAGAGTTTGGAACAAAAGTACACACAGAACCTGTCTCGCAGGCATGTGGCTAAAGATGAAGAAGATCATGGAAGTTAAGGCACACCCAGCTCTTGGGAGCACAGGACATAAATCCTACACTGGATTCCTGGCTCTTCTTTCCTGGACACAGTGCAATCCATTATCCTGCCAAGTATTCCCACTCAGGCCTGGGCTGTTTCAAACACTTTTTACAATGGCTGAAATTCTATACAAAGGGAGATTTGATGCTGTCTTGTGCTTCTTTTTCAATAGAAGAGCTACAGTTCTTCCTGCGGAAGTATAACAATGGTAGGGGCTATATTCATCAGTCTTTCTAATACCTTGTGTTTGAAGAGCACTTTGAAGCTATTTTTTCCCCCAGAGCACTTTATATAAGAATAGACTGGTTCAGACTAGAGCTTGTGCTCTCTCTCACTAAAGAACCAAAGGATGGATTAGAGGAGTGCTCAGTTGTCCTTATTACAACCAGTTGTGAGGGATGGGGTAGGATACTGGTCATTGCATTATAGCAGAAACTGAACAGGGGAAAGGATGGGGCAGTAATTGCTTCATACCCAAGGGAGGGAGTGACTTACAACATTTTTTACAACTTCTATGATACCAATAATAACAATAATGAGTAAACTAAAAAGGAAATGATATACATACATATTATTTGAGTCATAATTCCAAAGATGTCCATTATCTTTAAATGGCATACAGAAAGCCCAGAAGTGGTTTATGGTAGAAATAATATTATGATTGCATTAAATACCTATTAGGCATCTGGAACAAAAAAAAAAAGAAAGAAAGAAAGAAAGAAATGGTAGCTAAACTTCACTAACATTATCCACATTCACGATTCTAAATGCTTTAATGATACGCACTTGTGCGCTAATTTATACTTTATAGCCTCACAGCCTATTAAAGGAGGATTAAAGCTAACCCTCTCCCTGAGCAGATGAGTGCACCAAGATCCAGATGGGTTAAACAACACCGTCTAACAGTGTGCAGAAGAGCTGGAACAAGAAGCCGGCTGTTTTTATCCCCTCAGCACAGAGCTCACAATGTTCCATCAGTGAAGGTAACGGTACTAAATCATTGGCAATAACTCATAGAGGTGGTGGGTCTCACTTAAATTTCCATTCGGGTTGGAAGTTTAGGGATGATTCTGAAATTAGCTGATTTTGCATGCACGGGCAACCAGGGGCCAGGAAAAATGAGGGCTGTTGTTTTGCCCTCTGAGTAGGATGAGAAGTGGGGAGTCGCTGCCTGCTACATGCAGGATTAATGAGCCATGAGGTCCCCTTGTTTGGAAATATTTTATGGGGCACCTGAGTGGCTCAGTCAACTGAGGTTCTGACTCCTGATTTCAGCTCAGGTCATGATCACAGGGTCCTGAGATTGAGCCCTGAGTCAAGTTCATGCACGGGGCATCCAGCCTGCTTGAGGTCCTTTCTCTCCCTCTTCCTCTGCAACCTTCTTCACTCTCTATAATAATAATAATAATAATAATAATAATAATAATAATTTTTTATAAAGATCATGCCTATTTTCTGTCAAGGGTAGCCCTGGTGCTGCAAAGAAATCAGAGGAGTGGATGCAGGAACCATAAAGGGTATCAAGCTCAGAATAAAAGAGCAAGGGCTGGGGCACCTGGTGGCTCAGTGGGTTAAGCCTCTGTCTTTGGCTCAGGTCATGATCTCAGAGTCCTGGGATCAAGCCCCGCATCAGGCACTCTGCTAAGCAGGGAGTCTGCTTCCCACCCTCCGCCTGCCTCTCTGCCTACTTGTGATTTCTGTCTGTCAAATAAAAAAAAAAAAATCTTAAAAAAAAAAAAGAGCAAGGGCTTTAACTTCCCTTGAAACATACAGTGGAATGAAGCACCATGGTTAGTTGGATTAGTTTGTTTTTAACTATAGGGGAAAGGAAGATCCAAGATTGCTCTTCCTCAGACCCAAGGCAGACCTTGGGTCTCCATGAAAGCTCTGGCATCCTGTCCCTCACACTGGGAGCAGGTCATCTGTTATCTTTCCATTGATTCCTTTAGGCCTAAACTCTGGTGCAAAGAGCTGATTTGCCCTGCAGTGTACAACTCCGAGCAGCCATAGAAATGCCTGCCTGATGCTCATCTGGCCCAAGTTCTTTTCCACAAAAGGGGCTGTTGCGGGTCCAGTTTTGTCCCAGTCATGGGAAGGGGTCACTACATGCCTCTCGCTGGCTCTCCGATCAGGTCATCCTAGCCAGTGGACAGTAATATGAGGGCTGGGTCAGCAGCCTCCCCACATGGCTTTGGGTTTCACTTGGGCACCTCCTGGTGCCTGGACAGGGCTTGTTCTGCAAATGCACAGATGCCCGGAATTCAGATCCTCCTGTGTGGATTGCTACAACCTGCCTGTGTCATCTTCGTTTATCTTGATCCCCCGGACCCAGTCACATCAGCATCTGCGTGTTATAGTTTCCTGGAATTGGATGAAATGTGCTGTTGCTCTTGTACTTAACAGTCTTACCAGAAGTTACCCAAGGAAGAAGCCATGCAACTTCCAGAAGACTAGCTGCAGAGTCTAAATTTGTTTTGATCGGACATACCAATAGCAGCGCCAGCAGGGCCTCTGAACTGATGCCCACAGTGCCACATGCTGTAAGGAACCAAGCAGTGTAATATGGACATGACCCTGGTATCAAAGAACATGAAGCCATCAGACAAGGAAAACAGCCAGGATGTAGCAGAGGCAGGTGCCAATCCCAGATCCCACACCTTCGTGACTTTCACGCTTTCCATCCCTCATTAGCTGGATGGCCTTAGGACAGTTACTGAACTTCGTTAAGTCCTAATTGCATCATTTGTAAAAATAGGAATAATAATATCAACTCCATTCAGTGATGATTACACCTATTACATTTCTTGCTGTGGGGCCTGGCACATAATAAGCTTTTAATAAATGGCGGCTTTCATCATTATTATCATGATTAATAGAAAATGTGAAAGTGCCTGGACTATAGCAATTGTTTGTGGAAGGATGCTGGTTATTTCAAACCCTTTTTTTTTAAATCTCCTTATAAATTTATAGGACAGCCGGTGTCCATCAATCTTTCTAATGATTCCTACTATTGTGTCTCTTCTTTTCTTTTCTGTACAATGTAGTTATCACTATGGTTATTCCAAAGTCCCAGAGAGCACTACAGCCTAGTGTCCATAATGATGCTTAGGCTTTTGGGTGACATGAAACAGTATTGACATTCCTCATCAGTGTTGACGCGTCTCATCGTTTTGAACAGTTGTTATCCCCATTCAGTTGATGAAGTCATTAAAGATCAATTAACAAGGTAAGTGTCAGAAAAGGAACCAGAGCCCAGATTTTATGATTTCTCACCATAAGTTCTAGTTCCAAACTATCGGTCAACTCTATTATGTCCTCTAAATGCCCCCAAAACCTGTGAGTCAGATAGTTAAAAGCAACTATGTCACCTAAAACTTCTTCCACCTGTCCTAAGCCTATATTGAGCAAAGCCATTCTGCAATACATCAGACATCAACCACTAGCACACTCAACCCTGTGTGAGGGGCAGTGGTGACCCTAGAGCCCCCTATCTGTCCATAGGTAGCTGTGGTCTCTTTGAAGAGACAATGGAACCATCATAATGGCAGCAGCATGAAGTCAGATACAACTTTCAGCGAATGTAAAGGAGCATTAGAAGACTTATATGAGAATCTGAGCCCATGTGGATTAGGTGCTTGGTTGTGTGTCATTCATTTGTATTACTTAAGTTTCAAGTTACTCATGGGTTATTCAATTATTCCTTTCCTAGAGAAGGCCTGGAATCAAGACGAGCAGAAGGAACAAAGATTATTAGGATTAATAGGATTGCCTACTCAAGATCTGCCCCAGACTGGGGGAAAACACCTCTATCACTCACACACACACATACACACACAAACACACACACACCAGAATATTGGCGTGATGGAGCTAGAAGCAAAAAGCAAAAGATACATTGTTTTTAAATCTGTTCAGGCCTGGGCTGCATCTCTTTACATCTCTTATGACATCTCAGGAGCTGCCACTTTTCCCAGGCATGCATGTCACAAATGCCCACGCATCATTATGGACACCATGTTAAGGTGCCTTTTTTTTCTGGTGAACACTCGTATCTGAGACAGAGGATAGATCAGAAAGGAAAAAACTTCTGGGGCGATATGGTTATGACATTGCAGGATGGTAACCCTTTAAAAAAAAAAAAAGCCAATCTACATTAAGGGGAATGAGAGGGAAGAACTGTTGAAACTCACCAATGTCATCAGACCCCTTCACACAATAAGTTGCTGTGCACGGAAGTGAGACATTTGTAATGCAAGAGCTCCCCGAAAGTGGAAAGTTCTAAACAGATTCACAGCTGTCTCCCCTCATTTAGGTTTTGCTCCAGAGCCAGTTTCAGAGTCTTATTTCGACTGAAAGCTTTTCTCCCCGATCTGAAATGTGGCGAGATTCCATCAGGTAGAATCCATTGAGGGAAATTGCTTCCTGCAGTGATACGTGATTCATTCATTCACATCTCTGAGCTATGTAGAGGAAATTATCCATGGATTGTATCATTAGTTTAAAAGCCACTGCAGTTGTTTTTCTGTCAGTATAATTTTAAGCCACATAGGATCATTAGTTGGGAAAACATATTTGAAAAGGGTATATGACGAGTTCTCTCACTGAAACAGTATGATTTACACTGTAGAAGCATTGCAAGAAATTAAACTTTTAAGCATAAATCATTCTTGGGACTGACATCTGAGCCCCTCTTCTCCCCTGACATACTGCACCACAAAGGTGTCCAAAAAGTGCAAGGAAAACTCTAGCAGTACAGACCACTACTGTGAAAACAAGCACATTACAGCTGCAAAATTACTCTGATGGTAAAACACGTCTCCATTGACTCACTCAGCAAAACACCAAGAAGACATTCTAAAGCTTCATTATTCTATCCAACCATTCAGTAGCCTTAACGTTCCTTGGGTTGGTGGCCTCCTTGAGTGTCGTCAGTGTGGGGCTGCTGACAGCTGTGCAGATTTGGGCAGATGTGCTGCCCAAATTGCTGAAACTGCCATCTTATTTGGGGATCTGTTCTTGACTTCTACATCACCTCTTCCTCTCTCCTCTATAGAAGGGCAAAACTCAACATGAGGACGAAGTTCAACACGAGACTCATGAATGTTATGTTGCGGTTTTGCCGTTTAGAAACATCAGGGCAGATAATCTTTACCTTTTGTTCTCACTGTATTTCTTACTACCCAGAAGCGGCTGAGTCATTAGAATCTTTCCTGGTAATAGAATACAGTCTGAAATATCTCCATAAATTACTTAAGCAGAGATGATGGAAAAGGGAAGGGTGAATGCAACCAGACAAGTTTAATAGAAGGAAAAGACTGCCATTCTTTGGGTGACCATCAGAGCTTCTATGGCTTGCACACATTAGGAGACACAGAGAGCCATTTAGTGAGTGATGCTGATTCTCAAGGGACAGAATATGGTGTCTGTTCCACAGCCTTCCCTGATTCATATGTAACAAAAAGAGATGGAGGGGTCAATTTCAACTCTGTCACCGTAATAGTTCTATTATTTTGAACAAATCATTTATAATTTTTGGATATAAATCTGAGGACATAATAACCAATAGAATTTTGAGAGCAAAATAAGTTAACTTGTGCAAAGTACTTGGTATAGTGCCTACTTTCATATTAAGCAAGTGAAGAGTAGCTATTGTCATTGTTAATCATGGTCACATTATTTTTTTTTCATGGTCACATTATTGATAAATTTTTTCTTATGGATTTGTTTCATTTTTAAAAACAATTTCTCTTCCCAGTGTACAAATAGAAAAAAATGTCATCCCCAAATCCAAATTAACTCCATTATATAATAGTCAAAGCTTTTTAAAATAGCTCAGGTTCCCCAAATTACATGTTGGTGGTAGGTAAACCAAAGTCACCCAGTATTGCTGTAGTGGAATCCGTAGGATCTGTCTTCAGAGAAAGATAAGCAAAATTTTAAGAGAGAAAACAGGTAGGGGTTTTGCTGCTGGAAGTTTCTTTTATTTTCTCTTTATATCAGAAAATATTTATGTGTACCTATTCAAGATTTATAAATAATCACAACAATATCATTTAGAGGCCCCATATGCAAACTAGGATCATGTATTGCATTCATATGTCATGTCTCTTTGGTCTCATCCAATGTGTAAAAATTCCTTCATCTTTCCTTGTCTTTCACAACCTACACATTTTTAAGAGTACAAGCTAATTAATTCTAGAAGGTCTTTGTGTTAAGTTTTCCTACTGTTCCAAATGGTTTTTGCATTTTTTACTAGGAATCCCACAGGGGTGATGCCATGTTCTTTTC
This sequence comes from Mustela erminea, assembly GCF_009829155.1. Lineage (NCBI taxonomy): Eukaryota > Metazoa > Chordata > Mammalia > Carnivora > Mustelidae > Mustela > Mustela erminea. The sequence continues at coordinate 72,270,254 of NC_045627.1, forward strand.
AGTGCATCAGATCAGGAGGCTTGTAATGGGAGCCCCGTAATGGGAGATGTGAACTTGTACCTGGCGCTTGCCAGATTTCCCCATTGTAGAGTTAACTGATAAACATGTTGTACTTATTTGAAGCTATGTCTCAGGAATCTTTGGCTCTGTATCATGAAAAGTCTTCCAACTCAGGAGAGGAAATGTGTTCCCTAGTTCTCAGGAGATGGCTGACTGTCATAATTTTAAGCAGAGTAAAGATTATGTAAATAATGTAAATAGGTTAATTTTAAAAAGTCAGACTTGCTTGATCATCTTGTTGTCAGAACCACTGGATTAATCTTTACCTTCATTTTATTTGACATTTTAGTGGCATTTGACATTCTGCCCCTTCCTTGTGTAAAACACTCCCTGTTTTTTTCTCTGATGACAATAGTTAGTATTTCCCTTCTTAAACGGCTGGCCAGCCTTGCTCCTCGGTCTGTCTGCTTCTCTCTCTGTTTGGTTCTTTATCTATGTAATGATATATAACAATAGATGCATCTTTAGTTAAATATCTTTTTAACAAAGATTATTCTGGTTACATAATTTTATGTAGACTTCTTTCACTAAGTGACACTGAGAAAGTTTTCCTCTACTTTTAAATAACCATATAAATAATTTTAAAGGCAGCTTTGCATTCTATAGCAGAAACGTACCATTCTTTATCTATCATATTCAAGGATATTTAGGTTGTTCTCTTTTTAAAAGAAATGTAGTAATGTTATAGCAGAGGTCAAAAAAAAAATACAATTAACAACAGAAGAGAAAACGATGGCATTTCCCCTTCTCACAAAATTACTATGCGCGCGCACACACATGAAATATTTTGGAAGAACACACACCAAAATATCTATAATTAATGTCTCCAGGAGATGGGTTTGGAGTAAATTTTATTTTTTTTAAGATTTTATTTATTTATTTGACAGACAGAGATCACATGTAGGCAGACAGGCAGGTAGAGAGAGAGAGAGAGGAGGAAGCAGTCTCCCTACAGAGCAGAGAGCCCGATGCAGGGCTCGATCCCAGGTCCCTGAGATCATGATCTGAGCCAAAGGCAGAGGCTTAACCCACTGAGCCACCCAGGCACCCCTGGAGTAAATTTTATTTTTAAAGTAAAATAAAAACAGAAGTATTTTACGTTATTGGAACCAAAAGACCAAATCAGACAGCGTGAGAAGAACAGAATGAATATCCAAAGAGAAAAACTGAGAAGGTAACAGAGACCAGGGATGACCTGTCCTTCATCGTTCCTTAGTGGTGGTGCTGGACACTTAACACAAACACAAAAGCTACTGCAAAATAACGGCATGCACATACATATACACACGTATATTCATAGGTCATCTGATAAGCAAGCCTCATGCCAGCACTGAATACTGAATTTTTTAAATATAACATTGCCAGGAGATTTTTTATTTAGTATCATGGGTATCTGAAGGTACATCAGAGAGAATTGAGGTGAGTAGGATTAATCATATATCTTGTATTATAAATATATAATAACTTCTGCTATTACTATCCTATTGACAATATATATTGGGTCTTAAAATATGCCAGGCTTTGTGCTAAAACTTTTTATCAGTATTATCTCCCTTGATATAATCAACCCCTTATAGAGGAAATACTGGTATTATCCACATATTATGAGTAAGAAAACAGAGGCTCAGAGAAGTTCAATTACTTCCCAAAAGTCACACAGTCATTAAGCGGCAAAACATATTTGATCCTATCTAGTGTGACTACAGGACCCATATTCTTAAAAACTATAAATACAACTTTATTAATTGACTGTCTTTTTTTTTTTTTTTTTTTTTTAGGTCAGTCATACCCTTGGACTCAGCTAGACAGAAAACATAACAAAAAATGCTGAGGAGCACCTGGGTGGCTCAGTGGGTTAAAGCCTCTGTCTTTGGCTCAGGTCATGATCTCAGGGTCCTGGGATTGAGCCCTGCATCGGGCTCTCTGCTCAACAGGGAGCCTGCTTCGTCCTCTTTCTCTGCCTGCCTCTCTGACTACTTGTGATCTCTCTGTCTCTGTCAAGTAAATAAATAAAATCTTTAAAAAAAAAAAAAAAAAGGTGAAAAAGGTTTCACAATTTTCTTCTTTCTTTTTTTTTATTGAAGTATGATTAACATACAGTGTTAGTTTCAGGTGCCTAATACAATGATTCAACAATTCTATACATAACTCAGTGTTCCTATCCACAATTTTCTACATTAAAAAGCAAACTCACAAACTTTTTTAACCTTTCACAATCTAATAGCTGCAATTTGTGGCTTATTTCTTTTAACTCCCACACTCTTTAGTTACTTTATTATTTTTTGTGAAAGTAATGCTTAACATAAGAACTACCCTCTTGGCAAATGTTTAAGAATATAATACACTATTGTTAATTATAGGGGCTGTGCTACACTGCAGATCTCTAGGACTTACTCAACTTGTATAACAGAAACTTCGTACCCTTTGACTAATACTTCCCCAATTCCACCTCTCCCCAGCCCCTGACAACCAGTACTCCCTTCTCTGCTTCTGTGAGTATGACTAAGTCAGATTGCTTGTATTAAGTGGTATCATGTAGCATTTTTTCCTTGCGGGCGGGCATGGTTTGTTTCACTTAACATGCTGTCTTCCTCATTCACCCGTATCATTGCAAATGGCAAGATTTCCTTCTTTTTGCGCTTGACAAATATTCCACTGTATGTATATACCACATTTTCTTTATCTAGCCATCCCTAATGGACATGTAGCTTCTTCCAAATCCTGGCTACTATGAATAGCACTGCAGCAAATACGCAAGGGCAGAGATCTCTTCGCCATCCTGAGTTCAATTCTTCTGGATCAATATCTAGAAGTGGGATTTGCTGGATTATACAGGGGTTCTAGTTTTAATTTTTTGAGGAACTTCCATGCTGTTTTCCCTTTTCTCCAAATCCTCACCAGCATTTGTTCTTACCTTTTTTTAATAACCACTTTAATAGGTATGAGGTAATATTGTGGTTTTGATTTGCCTTTCCCTGATGATAAATGACGTTGAGCACTTTTTTCATAAAACTGTTCACCATTTATATGGCTTCTTTGGAGAAATGTCTATTCCGTTACTTTGCTTTGTTTTAATTGGATTATGTGGGGTTTCTTTCTATTGAGTTATATCAGTTCCTTATATATTTTGGATATTAAGTCTTGATCAGTATGTGGTTTATTTTAGCCCATTCCATAGGTCACTTTTCATTTGGTTAATTGTTTTCTCTTTGCTGTGTGCTTTTCAGTTTGATGTAGTCCCCCTTGTTTATTTTTAGATTTTTTTACCTGTATTCTTGGTGTCATATCCAAGAAATCATTACTAAGAATAAAGTCAAAAAGGATTTACCTGTTTTCTTTTAGGAGTCGTAGAGTTCCAGATATTACCTCTATGTCTTTAATCCATTTTGTATTAATTTTCATGTATGGCATATGATAAAGGTCCAATTTCATTCTTTTTATATGTGGATATCCAGTCTTCCCAACACAGTGTTTATTGAAAATACTATCCTTCCCCCACTGTATATTACTGACATTTTTGTCAAAGATCAGTTGACTGTATATGTATGGGTTTCTTTCTAGGCTCTCTAATTTTCTCCATTGGTCTATGTGTCTGTGTTTATGCCAGTACCATACTGTACTGAATTACTGTAGCTCTGTAATATACTTTGAAGAATAATGTCTCCAGCTTTGTGCTTCTTGCTCAAAATTGCTGTTTGGGGTCAATGCAGCCACCATGTCCGTGGAGAGAGGGTGAAGTGGCCGAGCTCCGGCCCGAGGCACCAGGTCTCCCAGAGGGTAAGAATGTCGGCTTCTTCAGTCCGGGCCACTGTCGGGGCTGTGAGTAAGAGGAAGCTGCAGCCCACACTGGCCGCCCTCACCCTGATACCTTCAGCAGTAAACAAGATAAAACAGCTTTTTAAAGATAAGCCTGAACAGGGAGGTCTGAAAGTTGGTGTCCAAACCAGGGGTCCTAACGGCCTTTCTTACACTCTAGAATATACAAAGACAAAAGGAGATTCTGTTGAAGAAGTTGTTCAAGATGGAGTCAGAGGGTTCATCGAAGAGAAAGCACAACTAACACTTTTAGGAACAGAAATGGACTGTGTTGATGATAAATTATCCAGTAACTATCCAGTAATTATTCAATAACCCAAACATCAAAGGAACGTATGACTGTGGAGAAAGTTTTTTTTTTTTTAAAGATTTTATTTATTTATTTGACAGACAGAGATCACAAGTAGGCAGAGAGGCAGGCAGAGAGAGAGAGAGGGAAGCAGGCTCCCTGCTGAGCGGAGAGCCCAATGCGGGACTCGATCCCAGGACCCTGAGATCATGACCTGAGCCGAAGGCAGTGGCTTAACTCACTGAGCCACCCAGGCGCCCCTGAGAAAGTTTTAATATTTGACTACTCTGGCTGTAAGCTCCAGGAACACTCATGGAAGTCCTAGGGCTTACTGAAGAAATCATGTGACTGTCATGTGCTTAAAGTTTATAATGCCTTACGAGGGAAATAAAATGATGCATTTTGAAAGTGAAAAAAAAATTGCTATTTGGAGTCCTTTGGATTCCATATAGAATTTTGGGATTCTTTTCTCTACTTCTCTAAGAAAAATACCATTGAGATTTTGATATGGATTTCACTGAGTCAGTTAATTTGAGTAGTATGGACATTTTAACAATATTAATTCTTCTAATCCATGAACATGAGATGTCTTTTCAATTATTTGTGCCTGTTTAAATTTCTTTTGTTAGTGTCATGGTTTTTAGTATGCAGATCTTTCGTCTCCTTGGTTAAATTTATTCCTGAGAATTTTATTCTTCTTGATGCCATAGTAAATAGAATTTTTTAAAATTTCCTCTTTGGATAGCTCATGGGTATGTAGAAATGCATCTGATTTTTGTATGTTGATTACATATCCTGCAACTTTACCACATGGATTATTATTTCAAACAGTTTTGGTGGAATCCTTAGGATTTTCTACATCTACTATCTTTTCATGTACAAACAGAGATCATTTTACTCCTTCTCTTCCACTTCAGATGTCTTGTATTTCTTTTTCTTGTCTAATTGCTCTGGCTAGGACTTCCAGTACTGTGTTAAATAGAAGTGGCGAGAATGGGCATCCTTACCTTAGAGGAAAAGTTTCAGTTTCATGTCATTAAGTACGATGTTAGCTGTGGGGTTGGCATCTATGGCCTTTATTGTGTTGAGGTAAGTTCCTTCTATACCTAATCCGTTAGTTTTTTATCATAAAGGGTGTTGAATTTGGTCAAATGCCTTTCTGAAACTATTAAGATATCATAGATTCTACATCTCCTTTTCATTTATCCTTTGTTCTGTTAATGTGGTGTTTCATGTTGATTGATGTGTATTTGTTAAACTATCCTTAAATTTCAGTGATAATAAACAAATGAATGAATGAATGAATGAATGAATGAATGAATAAAAATAAGTGGATTGTTGAGGCTTTCCACTCTTACTGTATTGCTATCTATGTCTCCCTTCAGATTTGTAAGTGTTCGCCTTATATATTTTGGTGTTCCCATGTTTGGTGTATGTCGTTTATAATGACCATATCTTCTCTTGAATTGACCATTTTATCCTTATGCAATGATCCTCTTTGTCTGCTGTGGCTGTTTCTGAGTGATATAAGTATAGCCACTTCCATTTCATATGGTTATCATATGCATAAAATAGTCTTTCTCATCCCTTCACTTTCAGCTTATGTGTGTTTTTAAATCTAAAGCGAGTCTCTTGGGTGCCTGGTTGGCTCAGTCAATTAGTGTCTATGTTCAGCTCCAGGTCATGATCTCAGGGTCCTGGGATTAAGCCCTGCTTCAGGCTCCCTGCTCAGCAGGGAGTCTACCTCTCCCTTTCCCTCTGCCCCTAACTTTGGGCTCATGCTCTTTCTTTCTTGCTCTCTCTCTCCCTCTCAAATAAATAACATCTTTAAAAAAAAAAAAATTAGGGGCACCTGGGTGGCTCAGTGGGTTAAGCCTCTGCCTTCGGCTCAGGTCACGATCCCAGGGTCCTGGGATCAAGCCCCACATCGGGCTCTCTGCGCTGCAGGGAGCCTGCTTCCTCCTCTCTCTCTGCCTGCCTCTCTGCCTACTTGTGATCTCTGTCAGATAAATAAAGAAAAAATCTTTAAAAAAAAAATTTAAAAATATAAAGTGAGTCTCTTAGAGACGGCATATATTTGGGTCTTATGTTTTTATATCCATAGAGCCACTCTGTATCTTTTAGTAAAAGGGAAAAAGCAAGGAAAGTCCCTCACCAATCAGTCCAGCTGGAAATTCTGGGCAGGCCAGCTGATAGAAACCACTGAGCGTATGGGCTAGAGAGCCCATGGATGAACCCACTCGATGGGTCTGCAGGTGAGTGGGCATGGTGCTGGGGTCCATGGGTCGGTAGGTCCAGTGCTGGCACCCACAGCTGGGCAGGCTCAGTGCTGAGATCTGCACGTTTGCAGATTTGGCACTAGGCTCCATTGACAGACAAGCCCAGGGGCTAGGTCTACAGTCCAGCTTTTTGCTTATAATGAATGAATGCTTCAAGGACTTTTTTTACATTTTTATTTAGTATAATTGATATACAAAGAACACATATTTAATATGTACAATCCATTGTATGTATATACCACATTTTGTTTATTCACTCATTCATCAGTGCACACTTGGCTGCTTCCACCTTTTGACTGTTGTGAATAATGCTGCTAGAAACGTAAGTATAAATAGATCTGTGTAAGCCCGTGCTTTCCATTCTTTGGGGTATACTCCCAAGAAGTGCAATTGTTGAGTTGAATAGTAATTCTACTTTTTTTTTTTTTGAGAAAATGATAAATACATTTTCATTTTTAAATTCATATGTCTTAACTTCATTTTTAAATTCATGTCTTAATTATTCATATATCTTAAATTATTAGTGAGGAATGACATTTAGAATATCTCTATAGACCTTGATATTTCTTTATTTGTGACTTATGAGCATATGCTAACGTTTATAATAATTTTTCTTAATATTAAGAATAGTAGGGGCACCTGGGTGGCTCAGTTGGTTAAGCGACTGCCTTTAGCTGAGGTCATAATCCCTGAGTCCCGGGATGAAGTCCCACACTGGGCTCCCAGCTCCATGGGGAATCTGCATCTCCCTCTGACCCACTCCTCTTTCATGCTCTCTCCCTCTCTCTCAAATAAATAAATAAAACCTTTAAAAAAAAGAAGAAGAAGAAGAACTGTTTCCTCTCATCTGAGTTTCAAGCATTTTTCCAGTCATTATTTGCTTCTTGCTTCAGTTAAAGGTGATGTGTCTGCCTGTGTATGTATTTATTGTAGGAGTGGGAAGAGAGAGATGGCACTGTTGTTTCTAAAACAAATATATACGATGTGAAAATTTAAAGTTCACATTTGGACATGAAGCATCATCTTATGCAAATTGTTTCTAGAGAAGAGCACATCTGCATTCAATTTTTTGTCTTTGACAGGATCCTTGACAAACACACACACCTGTTTCACACCCCAAGTTCCCTCTGCCCAGCATTTAAAACAGTAGATGGTCTTTCAGGAAAAGCAATAAATCTATGGGAGAGAAGCCTATAAAGTCTTATTCAAGATGCTTAGTGTGAGAGACTTTGGCAGAAATAGAAAATTCCGACAATATTGTCACTAAGCTGTTTGAGAAATAGGCAATCGAATCTTGATTAATGAGTATTTCCTACATCATTTATGCCGTCTCTCCACAGCTTACTTCTGCAAACTCTAATACATGGTCCCAGAGGAAATGCTGTTTTCTCTGGTTTTGTGATCTTTTTGCCTCCAATGTCTAGATCACAAAGACAGCAGCCAGGCTGGGCAAAAAGACTGAAAAAAATTATCAGGCTTAAAAAACAAACAAAACACAAACAACTCTCAAATATAAAAGGTCTACTTTACTTTTTTTTAAAAGATTTTATTTATTTATTTGACAGAGATCACAAGTAGGAGGTAGATAGAGAGGAGGAAGCAGGCTCCCTGCTGAGCAGAGAACCTGATGCGGGGCTCCATCCCAGGACCCCTGGGATCATGACCTGAGCTGAAGGCAGAGGCTTTAACCCACCCAAGTGCCCGAAAGGTCTACTTGAAATCTTAGGTCACAGAATCTTCAAATTCCTTAAAGGCTCCTTTTCTTGCATCCCCGGATGGTCAGTAAACCCTGTTTTTCCTACTCAAAACTTAAGGACAGCATCAGCCTCTCTCTCCCCCAGCGCCCCCTCCCCGTGTGTGCTCATGCTCTTGCTTTCTCTCTTGCTCTCACTCTCTCTCAAATCAATAAAGTATTTTTTTAAAAAAATGAATAAATTTTAGGGAAAAAAAGAGCAGCATCAGCATGAGTTGGTCAAGCAGAAAGGGAGGTGGGAAATGTGCATTTCTGCTTTAATCTTAAGATCACAATCCTTTCTAACAGTGTTTCTCAGTATTTCTTTCATTATCATTCCCCAAAGGAGCCTTTTCAGACAATTTTTCCTAATTGCCCCCCAATGAAATTTTAATGTCACAGATACACTGTGTATCTCTTAACGTGTTATATTTATATCTATGCATTTTAAAAACAGGGAGTTTTTTTCACCATTCCCTCCTGCAAGAACCAATTTTTGTACCCTCTAAGGTAATATAACATTTGTTGAGCCTGAACGATCTACAGAGTTTTTTCTCTAAACAGCCCACCCTCACCTTTGAAATCACAGACTCTCAGAGAAATAAGGTGAGAACTTGTTTGAATAACTGAATTGTCCTCACCCACTGATTCTTTTTTTTTTTTTAAAGATTTATTTATTTATTTATTTATTTATTTGAGAAAGGGGGGGGGGTGGGGGAGGAGAGCAGGTGGGAGGGGCTGAGCGAGAGGGAGAGAAAGTCCCCAGCAGACTCCATGCCAAGCACAGAGCCCAACATGGGGCTGTCTCATGACCTCTCATGACATGAGACATGACATGTCTCACCTGAGCTGAAACCAAGAGTCAGTCTCTTAACTGACTCAGCCACCCAAGTCCCCCTCACTCCTGGTTTCTGGTAGACTTATCCAGGAAGGCTCTTTTTTAAAAAATACAAAAGCTGGGGCTGGATGTGCTCTATCAGGTTCTCTACAGTTGGAGCCTGGACCATTTTTTTTTTTTTTTTAATGCCAAGTGATTTAAACACACACTCTAAATTTTGAACCACTCATCGAGTCCAATCTTTAATAATTACTTTTACAGCAGCTCCTATTTCTTGAATGCTAATGATTTGCCAGGCCCTATCTAATTCTCTACCTCAGATTGCTTAGATTGACTGTAGGAGGTAGGTACTATTATTATTTCTTTTTTACATATGGGGAAACTAAGGCATAAAGGAATTAAGAAATGAGCCATGATAGACAACTAGTCTAGACAATCTGAAGTCAGAAGCATCACTCTTTATCATTAATCCACATACCACACACACTGATTATGCACAGACCTCTTCTACTCCATGTCTCTCTTGGCCATGTCCTGGCTCAGAAAGACACCAGAGTCTGTGCCTAGGATATCATTCCCTAAGATACCAGTACAGGAGGGGCTGGAGGGATTCCCTGCAGAAATTGGGTAATGCTATAGTCTCAACTCCCAGCATCACTGGATCTCCTGTGTCCCAAAGAGAAACTGCTTGAGCCCAGAGTCTCAGAGACCCCCCTCCGTAGCTCCTTCACAGTCCCCACTAATCCTTCCCCCACAAACCAAAACAAGGCCAAGGAATGGGGTGGGAGGCAAACCTTTCTCTCCGATACTTACTCTCTCTCTCTCTCTTCCTGTGTCAGCACACAAACAAATACTCTCTTGGCAAAAAATAATAATAATAATAATAATAATAACAGGAAAGCAAAAGTCATGCATTTCAATTCGTGCAAATCTGTGTCCCAGCCAGCCCTCCCTGCCTGCTACGTGAGAGCTGAGGAAGGCAAGGCTGCTCAGACTGAGGTTTCTGATCTACCTCTAAAGTTTCCCTGCTGAGACTGTAACAACTGAAAATTTGTTTTTTAAGAAAGTACCTTCTCTGCAAAGGGCAGCCCTGTATTTCTCTGTGACTTGAGCAATGTCATTACTGCCCAGAGAATGGAGACAGAGGGGATTTACTGCTTAAAAGGCTTCTCAATAAGTCACTGGCCTCGGTAGAGATGCATATCCATAATTTATGGAGGAAGTGATCAATCACTAGAAAATATGTCCTGCCCATTAAAGTGAGCCGCTGGCCTCCGGACTCTTGTCAGCCCATCCCACTGAAATGGAGGGTCTGGGCCAAGGACACCTGCTACTACTTCTCTCTCCACTGCTGTTCAGGGCACAGACGGGAACTTTCTCTTCGCCTCAGAGGCTTCGAGCCTTGTAAAGGAACCAGGGTGTACAAGATAAGTTCATATAAGGGAAATAGAGGGGAAGAGACGTCTCTGCTATTCCCACAGGTGACGGGGATGTGTGCGCATCTAGGGCGAGAAATAAGATCTGGAGATTGAAGGCTGGTGAGCAAGCTGGGCACATAGAAACAGACGAGGAGCACTGGCCTATCTACTCCACTTGCAAAAGGGATACTGAAGGGAAAACAAGAGAGGGAGCAAAGGACACAAGTAACCAACGAAGAAACAGGAAAGGATTTACTAATCAACAAACCAGAGAGAGACAGAGGAAGTTGAACCCTAGAGTCATAATGTGTCCGTAATTGCTCAGCACTCCGCAAACTTGGCCCAAGTCTAATGTCACCTGTATTTGCAAACACTCGGGAGCTCTAAGAGATACCTGTGTCCTGTCTCCGTGATTAATGGTAAAGGAAAACCAGGCATCAGGGCAGCTCAGCATATGTTCCTTGTCACACTGGCCTGAGCTCCCTCTGGTTCTTCTGACCACACAGTGGTAACTTGCTGCTTCCTGACCCTCAGGAACTATCCTGGAGTTCCTTGTCCCCATGGGAGAGGAGGAAGGCCAGTAGAAACAACCGGGAGATATTTCCCTCTTCTGCTCCCACTGAGACATTGCTTTAAGACCCTCTACAAACTGAAGTGAGAAGCCCACTAGTATTATTTTTCTCACCCACAGCTCTCATAAGAGAAATATCTGCTCCTCCTCTAATATGATGTCACAGAGACATCACTTACAGAGATATCACTAAAATTTCTTCCCCTCTGTTTTCACATTTTAATAGGGTCCAATCCCTAAGTCTAAAGGAATGAATTGCTAAGAGTGGAATTTCAATTAATAGCCAGCCTTGTGAGTATGCTAGGCCCCAGTGAATTCACCCTTGGTATGGCCTATAAGACACTGAAAGATCCAGTCTCTGTCCAGGTCTCTAACATATCCTATCCCTTGTGATACTTAGCTCCCCCCTCAAACAGACCACTGCCTCACCAACCCCAGGGCCTTTGCACATGGTCTCCTTTCTATCTGGAACTCTCCCCTGCAGCTCTTCACTAGTTAATAGTCCAGTTTAGCCTTCACATGCCAGCACAAATGTCACTCTTTCAGGGAAATCCTCCCTGCTTACCCCAGACAAAGTCAGGTATCCCTGTTCTAAGTTCCCCAGCATCAAGCCTGACTTGTCCATAGCACATATCACTCATTCCTTCTTTGTCTTAAAAGCCCTAAAGGCACAAGTTTGACAGTCTCCAGCTACTTAAAGAGGGCCAGGGTGGCTGGCTTATAGTGGGAAGGGGGGATGAGTAGGTCAGAAAGGCAAATTAGGCCCATAAAAGCTTATACTTTTATGGATAAAGACTAGGATACTAGTCTAAGGGCAATGAGAAAATACTGGAGGGTTTTAAGCAATGCAGTGACATATCTGATTGACGTTGTGAATGGTTTGCTCCAGCTCCTGTGTGGAAGGAGAGAGGGGCAGCGTTGGAGCAGAGAGATGATTTGGAAGGCCGTCATACTGGGGACACAGCTGCGCTATAGGGCTATTTGGTGGAGATGCAGAGGAGTAGACGGATTCAGTGTGCGTTCTGGAAGAAGATACAACACAATGCGTTGATAGACGGAATGTAGCGTTTGAGGAAAGGAGAAGAATCGGTTTGCGGCGTGATTAACTAGTAAGTGTGGCATTGTTATATTGGCATGGGGAAGACAGAGGAGTAGGTAAAGGAGGGAAATCAATGTCGTTTTGGGGAGTTCGACTTGAAAACTCTTTCGGATAGCCAAGCACAAATGTCAAGAAAGCAGAAGGACTTGCTAGGAAAAGTCAGAGCTGGAAAAAGAGGCGGAGCAATCATTGATCTATAGACTGGTTCGCCAGGGTCAAGGCCGCTACCCGAGGACAATGAAGGAGGGGCCGGCATCGGCGATGTTTGCAAGTGAATGAGCACAGGGAACCAGGAAGCCCCGGGGAGCAGGGAGAGAAGGACCTGAGAGCAGGGAGAATAGGAGACGCCGAGGTGGTGTAATTGCCACAGCGGGAGCTCTAGGGTAGGTGGCAGGTATGCTTGGTAGGAGCGAGGACAGGAGCCAGTGGCCGGTTGTCCGAGAGGCAGAGACCTCCCCTTGCGACAGACCTCGCCAGGCGAGCATACACATTCCAGCCCCCAGCCTTTGCTATGCTGGCGGTGGTGCTCTGCCCCAAAATACCGTCCCTCCTCTTTCCAGGCACCGGTCCTCCCACGACTTTGTTACATATTTTCGTTACATATTTTGCAACCTTAAACCAGCTCTGCGTGCCTCGGGGCTGCCCGCACGCCGACCATTCAACGAGCACTAGCGAGGCTCCCGAACCGTTTGGGAACACCTTCCCAAACCTGTCCTGCGTGTTGCTGCTGCTCGGTTTCTCGCCCTGGAATTCTGCTCAGTCCTACACTCTCCGGTCCGGATTCAGGGTTCCGCGGTCGTGCAAGATCCCGCCCTCTGCTCGGGATCCCCTCCGACGTGATCGCTGTCCCCGTTAGCCCCGGGCACGAAGCCTCGCTGACATGCACCCCAGCTGCTTCTGCCTGATTCTCCCCGAGGGAGAGCCCTGGGAAACCCCCGCGACCCCCTCCCTGGAAGGCCTCGGCCCGCGGACACCATCCCTGTGCTGACGAGCGCCACCTCCCGGTTTCTCTTGATACCGTCACCTTGTCAGCAGGCTCCTTCCAAACTGCTTTCATTGTCTGCAGGAAGGTTATTCTGCTCCTTATTCTCTCTCCTTTTTTTTTTTTTTAACATCTCTTATGGAATTTGATCTCAATCTTTTCATTGTTCATTTTTACAGGGATTTGGGTTGCTTTTTCCTTCCTAACATCATGGCTCTAGAGCTCCCTCTTCTGCTGCTTTTGTGAAATGTCCTCAGTAGGTTTCCCGTCTAAAAAAATCCGTCTCTGCTCTCCTCCCTTCTTTCATCTGGACTTTCTTTTCTCCTTGCCTCTGCTGACCCCATGCTTCATTTTGGATCTTGTTCCCAGCAGTTTCCACTCACTGTGGGGCTTTGTCTTGGAAGGGAATTTTGTCTGTTTAGTTTTGAGGATGACCCCCCCTCCCCCGACTACCTGACCCTTCGGATCTCATAGCTCGCACACAGCCTAGTGGAGACTAAAACCTCCTCCACTTACGGCCCTTGTTCTCAAGGTGGTGTCCTGCATCTCCCGTGAAGACCCATCTACTTGTTTGGGACCTTATAGCCTCATCAGATGCCCTGTTGCTCTCCCTCGCTTTCTCCAGCACAGATGTTGATACAATTCGGATCTTGGAGTGTTCCTGGTTTGTCCCAGACGCCCCCTCATATCTGGGGTTCATGAAGATACTTTAGCTTTTTTGTGGGTATTGACTATAGATTTGGGGAGCTGGTGGGGGGTAGTTCTAGCTAACTGCGTTGTTTTATTTAAAGGGGTATGTGGAGAAATTACAAAAGCACGCCGCCACTGCCATTTTTCCAGAATCCCTTGGGTTATCTGTTCAAGCCTCTTAACAACCCTCTGAGGTACTTACCCTTATTATCCCCATTATACAGGTGAGAAAGTAAAGCCTAGAGAGGTCAGGCAAAAATCCCAAGACCAAATATTATATACAGTAGAAATCAGATACATATCTAGACATTCTGCCTGTGTGGCCTGCACTAACCCCATCGAAGGCCTTAAGTGTCATTAAGCTACCAGAAGGACGAGAAGAAATTGAGCAAACGAACAACAGGGAGACACTTGTTCACAGATGAAAGAATGGGATAAACAAAGGTCCTGGGGCTTCCCTGCTTTTGAGGAATTGGAAGAAACCAGTGTGGCTAGAGACTTGTGAGACATGGGGGTATCCCATGACATGCTGCATGAAAAAGAAGCCGAAGTAGACTATTCAGGACACTGCAAGCCATGGAAGAGATTTTGCATTTTAACCTATATGCAATGCAAGGCCATCCAAGAAACTCTAAGATGCACGCAACAGAATTCAGGAGGCTCATTATGCTCCACTTAAAGAACTAAATTAGGTATCTTTGGACCTAAATGATTCTTTGACCACAGAGAAGGTGGGTAAATGGCATGGTATAGTATACTCATTGCCCATTAGGGAGTGAACCCAAACAGAAGGAAAATGGTTAGGGAGTGAACCAAAATAGAAAGGAAATGGTACCCAGGGAAGGGAAAAATCATGAGAAAGGAGGGTAGGTAGCATGGGCAGGGGACCAGATTGAAAAAACCCTGGGCTGTCCTAGCTCAGCAGACCCCTGGAAGCAATGGCCTTTCTTCACATTCACATCAGTTGCTTCTGAGAGGAAAATGGTGACAGAGCCATGGAGCGCATTACACAGTCTAAGCCAAAGAGAGCTACTGCTTTTGGCTGCATAGCGCAGCACATTCTTTCAAGAGGCTGCATCCCCTTTGACAATTTTTAGGACTCTGCATCAGAAGGTCAGCCACACTCACCTGTCAAGATATTTTGGGTAGTAATGACTCCCCTTTCTTGCTATTCATATCAGTCGCCTTTTGTTAGAGTCACCAAGGCTTTGTGAGCTGGCTTTGTGAGACGACTTCCAGACAATGTAATACTCGGCCCTTTATCTGTTCGCATTCAAACTTTAGGAGAAGTATGAGGGAAAATGGAAGAAAGGATGATGCCTGTGACTTGGGATTATTTTTATCTACATCCCATGGAGGAAAGTTGCTTAGATACTGTGGAACTCTTTCTGGGACTTAATACGTTTGATAAATAAAGCAGAGTCACTTTCCAAACTCACTGATGATTTAATTTCTAGAGCTATTTAGGTCCCTACTTTAAACTCTGCCTTCTTTGGGATCGTTGGGCATTATTTGTGGAAAAGCCACTGGGTGGTGGGTCATAGACCATAGGCCTGAGGAAGGTCAGGACAGCTCTAGTCAGCTAAGGGCAATCATGGGGGAAATTGCCACTAGTCAACCGGCCAACCTTACTCTCTGTCAGCTCCCACCACGAGTGTAGCTGACAGGTAGAAGGTGAGTTGGGAGGGTTAGGAATGAGGTGAGGGACTTGGGACACTTTGTCCCAGGAAGGGACCAACAGCATCAGATGTCATCATAAGATCTGATGCTTGACATGAGCATGATTGTTTCCTCCTCAGCTGGAACTACCCTGTGGATGGAAACAGATGCCTCTAATTCTCTTACACAACCCTACGTGAAACTTCCCTTCCTACACCAAATGGGCCAGGGTATACTTCACATATCAGTGGTTCTCAAGGCTTCTGGGAACATGTTAGAATACAATGCATGGGCCCCACCCCAGAACTACTAAATGAGGAACTCTGGGAGTAGGGCCAGCAGGCTGTCCTAGTAAGTCCTCCAGGGGAATCTTAGTGCTCCCTGAAGACTGAGACCCTGTGTATCACACAAATGTAGCAGCTAAGCAAGAAGCATGGGGGGGTCCCCAAAATCTCCTCACCTCTGGGGATGTGGCACTGGGCCCGTGTGGCTTGCACAGACCACACCGTGTGCTTTCCACATGCCCTCCACTGAAGCCAGACCCTGGGGAAGAGTCAGAGATCAGGTCAGCTGGAGGACACATCCTGGTGAGCTTGCTGGAGACCAAGGGAATCTGTGCTTTCTACACTGTCACGCAGGCAGACTTGAGAATGTGCCCTTTTCCCAAACTCTTCCTCATACAGACAGAAGCTTCACCATCCACTGGTAAAGGGGAGTAGGAGAGTCACTTTAAAATACACCGCTTTGGCATATTGATTACTTTGAATTAAAGTTACTTGAGAAAGAGCCGATTCAAGAAGGACACTCTGACCTCCTTGGTCCTCCCTTGAAAGCAGAAAATAAATTTCACATGTGAAGGTACTGTCCCTATATCAGGAGGATAGAAGGCATCACTATTGCCAGAGATAGGGAATTCAGGGCCAAGAAGGCTGGATAAACAAACCTTGCTACCTCTTCGCTAATTAGCTACCCCAGCCCCAAATCCTTCGTTTTGCCAATCCCTCACTAATTTGTTTCCTTGCCTAAAAAACATAAAAGATGCCTGCTTTGGTGACTTCTTTGAGTGTCATATTTTTATGGACTCCTGCACATATGAAATTAAATTTGGTTTTCCCCAATTCATCTGTCTTATATCAATGTAATTATTAGACAAACCAAAGAACCTAGATGGGAAGAAGGGAAGTGTCTTCCTTCCCTACGCTGACAGCTCCTTGTCCCCAGCTGAAGGTCAGTCTGTCTGCATTTGGCTAAGCAGCAAAGGAAGGCAGTTTCCACAGATGGGGGGTGGGGAACTGTGCTCATAGCCTCCACCTCTCACGTAATGGTGATGATGATGGTGTTGATGATAGGACCCCATGTTGATGTTGATGTTGATGATATGATCCCATGTTGATGTTGATGATATGATGATGTTGATGATATGATCCCGCTGGAAAGTCATGTCCTTCATCAATAATGAGATGAATGCATGATGGAGACTTGGAAAAACTTCTCAAAAGACCACCTCCTTTAGAAATCTTCCTTACTACAGGGTTGCCTGTGTGGCTTAGATGGTTAAGCATCCGCCTTTGGCTCAGGTCATGATCCCAGGGTCCTAGAATCAAGGCCCACATCAGGCTTCTTGCTCACCAAGGAGTCTGCTTCTCTCTCTCTCTCTCTGCCCTGCTCATGTTCTCACTCTCTCTCTCTCTCTCAAATAAATAAATAAAATTTTTTAAAAAAAGGAATCTTCCCTACTACAAAAATGAAGCAACATTTCTCTCCTCTTGCCCATCACTCAGAATCCTGAGTGATTTGTAGAATCACTTCCATTAATGTTTGCAATAAATCCAAGCTTGGGAAGGTGGCATTTGTTCATGTTGTTTTATAGTGTCTTTTCTTATTTTAAATGGAGTATTGGAGTAGAGACTTTGGAATCAGAAAGATTTGGATTTGATTCTGAAAATACAACTTACTTGTTGTGTATCTTTTAATCTAAAGCAAACTCAACCTTTCTAGGTCTCTGTTTTCTTATCTGTCTAGTGGAGGTGACAATGTCTACCTTACAGAGTTGTGAAAACTTTAATAAAATAACTTGTGCTTATTATATAGAATAAGTACCTTTTTGTCTCCCCTGATGTTTTCTTTTCTACTTGCCTTGTGTAATAATCTTGCACACAGATACCTCCTGGGTGAGACTTCTTTCCACCGGGGAAAATGAAGGACATCACCTTGTGACTTTCTAGTTTTTCATGATCCTGTATTAGTCATGTCCAGATCCCCCATTGGACTAGAACACTTTCATTTCTCTATAAGTCTCTGATGTTTGTGTCCCATATCCCCCTAGAATGTTAGAACCAAAAGGGGTCTTAGAATTGGTCCATTTAATGTAATGTTTTCATTTTATAGGTGAAAAAAAACGTGATCACAAAGGCTGAGATCACCTGTTCAAGGTCATTTGGTGAGGTAGTAGCAAAGCACAGATTCAACTCTGTTCCAGTTCATCTTCTATCCTGTTATCTGACCTAGCAGCTGACATCGAAGATACCACAATTTTCCCTTGGTTAGCTTCCTGCTAAATTTTAACTTAAAAAAAAAAAATGGGATAGAAACTGATTTTTCTTCCCACTCAATCCTGCCTCTAGATTATGCACCTAACTTTTTAAATCAGAGAATAATGGAACAGGCATAATCATGGATATATTTCACAGAGGAGCAAGAGCAAAACAATTCCGTGGATCTCAAACATCTTTTTAAAAACAATAATCTTTGCAGAAATCAGTAAGGAAACACCAGAGCCCTCCCAGACCACCCACACGGTCCTGTATCCAGGAACACCCAACAGGAAGTCAAAACTATGACCCAGAAAGGAGGCTAATTAAAGCACACAGTGGGGAATGAAGCTGGCCACCTTCAACACCAGTAACTAGTGTTCGCTCAAACAACTGCAGCATCGAGAGAAGAGAAAGGAAAAGAAACTCCTCTGTTGTCATTCATTCCAAGAGAGGCATGCTATGATTTCTTTGATGTTCCACCACAGGATGTCTGCAACAAGCAGCCAGGCCTGACAAGAGAGCCGCTCCGTGAAGAGGTCAACATGAAAACCAAATGATATCAGGAGAGATCGGTAAGGTGGACCGAAAGGTTACTACCTGGGTGATTTGGATGCAGAGTAAGACTGTTTCCAAATGTCAGATTTGTTCAGCAATCAGGCACTGGAGTGGCTGAAACAGTGCCTGAAGATGGGCCATGGTCTCCTTGATCGAACCGGAGAGCCCAAGCAGCCCCACGCTAACAGTGCTGACGGCCTGAAACAGCAAACCGCAGTGCTAGGTGGGCCGAACAGCAGCGACAGCGGAGGGGGTCCAGCTAAGAAGAGACCTCAGGGGGTGGAGGTGAATGAGGGCTCGACTTAGGAGGGAAGGTCCTGACTCTCTCCCACTTCCTGCTCCCCTCCTCGCGGGCTCGTGGGTCGTAACCTTGAGAGTTCGCTTTGGGCCAAACTAGTATCATCTACTACTGACCTCTTTGTGCTCCTACTCAAGACTTACAGAAAAGTGAGGAACATGAGCTCCTGCTTCTGTGTCACCTCCTGTGTCCCCAGCCAGCAGCAGAGGTTATATAGGAAGCTCCTCACCAACTCAATCCTAACACCATTCACTGCTGCTGGTATCACAGTTCTGTTTGTACATGCCTCAAGCCCACCCCCCACCCCCTTCAATACCCCCAACGCCTGCACCCCCAGCCCCATCTTTCTCTCAGAGAACACGACTCACTCCATGTTCTTCAATTCTTCAGGATCCCTTTCCCTAACAATGCCCCTGCAATAGTCTCCGCCCCTCCCCACCCCACCCCCCAAGATGACCAACAAAATATCCTGTGCTTCAGTGACTCCTGCAAGCACTGGGCTTTCTACTCACCCATTCCCTCCATTCGTGTCTTCGAAGGATACGCTTCTGGAGTATCGGGGTCAGTGATGTGTGCTTATCTACATCATACCAGTGCATCTCTTCACTCTTCTCATCCACATTTAACTCGGACTTAAATATCCCAGTGAGCTATCCACAATATGAGGAAAATAAAAAGGTTCTCTAAGCGCCTCCTAATTTTCCCAAGACATATGCTGTAGTTGTTACTCTTAAGTATTATTGTAAGCATTATTTAACAGTGCACTGGCTGCTGTGAAGAAACAGATGTATTCCCTTCTCAGTGAGTTAACAAGTTAAATCAGAAAAAAAAAAAAAAAAGTGTGCGTGTGTGTGTGTGTGTGTGTGTGTGAGTGCATGTGTGTGTGTCAGGGAAAGTACAACAGGCGAGGAAGGAAAATACTAACGAGATGGGTAATTACTTTGTACGGGTGTTCAAGGTACATGGAGGGGGGTGTGCTTCTGAGCACGAGTTTCATAAACATGGGAACCCCCAGAAAGTACTTGTGAGACCCTTAGAGCATTGCTTGGATGACTTAAACTGTCAGCAAAGTCGTTTCCAACTGGAAAAGCGTTCTTCAACTCAGTTTAAATAGTCGGCGTTAATCTTTCTAATCCCTTTGAATAACCACCTCCAGGTGTCTGGATGGTGGTGGTTATTCTCTGGCCATTCCCCGATGGGTCACAGCTTGCTGTAGACAGTGTGTCTCTGAGGATGGGCTATATATAACCCACAGGCATTTTCCCTACAGAAAAGAGTATGTTTCCAGGGTCCTTGAGATACGAGCAGGCCCTAGGTCTCTGTCATGGAGCTTACAGTCCAGTGGAGTGGACACACTTACATGTGTACCGCGTGATTATGTGTTTAATTAGAACGGCTCTGGAGGCAAAGTTCTGGGAGCATTCATGGCAGAGACCCAAGCTCTGGAAGGGGTGGTGGTCAGAGAAGCTTTCCCTCAGGATGGGGTGATTAAGTGATGGTAGAAGAGGTGAAGACGGATTAATCAGAGACAGAAAGGGGCTGAGGTGTTGGCAGCATCTGGAGGCCCATTAGCCCAGAAAGGGTGACACATTTGAGGCAATGGACAGTGGTCACTGAGGCTAGGACGCAGGCAACACTGGCTAGTCACAAGGCTGGAAAGACAAACAAGGACCAGATCGGGCACGGTCCTGCAGCTCACATGGACAATTCTGATTTTATTCCAAGAACAATGGCTAGTCACTGGGTGTGGATTTGTGGCCCGATAACTATAAAACATGGAGCAAGATGTGAATGTTTATATCATTCTTACCTTTGGCTGACAGGAAAAAATAGTTCTTTGAATACTCCTCCAAGTTGTGTATTTCTTTTTACAAACTCAGAATGTCCTGTGAGGCCTTTATCCTCTCACTGTCTCTCTGGAATCCTTAACTCTTAACTGTCCTGACAGGACGGAGCATGGCGAATGAGTCTGGTTTTGTTTTCTGGGGGACAGCAGAGACCTCTTGTGTGCTACATGTCTGCCCTCTTGTGTTCACTTAAGAATCGACGACTCTGAAACCAAAGTTCAAAAATAAAGCAGCGTGGGAGTGTGAGTGAGGGAGAAGAAGGTGGATTGGGTCTGTAGAAGGATAAACAGCATCTAAGTCATGACATGAAGAAGAGTAGTGCTCTCTTCCTCACCCTCACTCCCAGTCCCCCCAAGACGGGTGTTAAAAACTTGGGTTTATGCAGGTTAACAAGAATAGTCACGGAGTTTTGAAATGGATTAAATATCGATTTGAAGGGGCGCCTGGGTGGCTCAGTGGGTTGAGCCGCTGCCTTCGGCTCAGGTCATGATCTCAGGGTCCTGGGATCGAGTCCCACATCGGGCTCTCTGCTCAGCAGGGAGCCTGCTTCCCTCTCTCTCTCTCTGCCTGCCTCTCCATCTACTTGTGATTTCTCTCTGTCAAATAAATAAATAAAATCTTTAAAAAATATATATATATCGATTTGAAGTTACCAGCCTAAAATTTGACCAAATCCATACAGATTACTGAAATCAACATGTTGAGGCAACTTCAGTTTAGAGAGAGTTCAATCTTTTTTTAAAGATTTATTTATTTATTTTAGAGGGAGAACTTGTGCAGGGAGAGGGGCAGAGGGTGAGGGAGAGGTAGAGACAGAATCTCAAGCCGACTCCCTGCTGAGCAATAGAGCCCAACATAGGATAGGGCTCCATCTCATGACCTTGAGATCCTGACCTGAAATCAAGAGCCGGGCACTTAACCAACTGAGCCACCCAGGCGACCTGAGAGAGCTCAGTATTAAGAAGGAAATTTATTGTTGATTCTGAGCCACTTCTGCCTCCTCAGATCCTTTCCAGGGGCCATTTTTTCCCCAACTGGTCTAACTGTCATCATTTCCTGGCACAATCCCGTCTAGCTCTCCCCTCTCCTATCAGCCAGCAACTTCGCCTCACCTACCTACCCAGTCCATCGCCTCACCAAATTTTTTTCTCTCTCTTTCTTTTTTAAATTCTTATAGATTTCTTTATGGAAAGAAATTGAGTAAAGGGAATGTATGAAGAAATTGTACACAATAATATTATGTCAAGAAGAATTTCCTAAGAGTCTGTCAATGACATGGTAGAATGAGGAGAAAAAGAGAAATAAGAGGACAATCACCCAAGTTATTTAAAAATCAACTGGATAAAGTCTCCAAGAATGTGCCAGCAGGAAGGCCCCAGGCTCAGCCCTATTGGAATGAAGAAAATGATCCTAAAAGGACTTCTCTCTCCTTCTCTTACTTTTTCTGTAGGCTGAATTCTTTAACTCTTACCCAAAGACAGTGAGATTCATTGCTTTCCTGTGGCCAAATTCATCAGAAACTAGAATAAAAGCTAGGGAGGGGAATATTAAAGAATCCCTTCTTTAACTATCAGGAAACGCCCTGGTCCCATGGGAGCAAATCAATATGGGGCTTTCGTTCTAGGCCTGCTCCTGACTCTGTGATCAAAGGAATTCTCTGAAATCAGGATGGTAAATACCGCTAACATTTTTGGGTAAAAACTGCTGTGTTATACATAGCTTCCTACAGTGTCTGCACATAATTTTTGCCCATCAACAAGTAAAGTTTTATCCCCCAAATAGCACCCGTTTTCCCATTTATGTTTATGGTGATTGCTCTGAGTTCCATTTGTTATTTTTTTGTGTACAGCCTTGCAGAGCTTTGCAATCATTTTTTCAAAATCAAAACATGGGACTTATGAGCATTACCATACAGGGGCAGATCAAGGTCCTTACCATCTAGCACCCTAGTTGTGGTTTTCTATAGTACATGCTCAGATAAACGTAGCCTTTGACTTTACCCAAAATTCCAATGGAAAATCTACCATGACGTGATAATTTGATAGCACCTCGTACATAGAGCACCTGTACTTTATAAGCACTTTCACAAATACCCACTGTTTCGAGCTTCACTTTGAGTAGTATTTAGTCCATCTTCCAAGTGAGGGACATGAAGCTCAAAGGAGGGAGTCATTTTCTCAACGAACGACACCAAGATGGCAAGCTGCAGACCAAGACAAGCCTGGATCTGTCTCCAAAACCCCAACTTTGCTGTGTAACAAACTACATCGACTAGAGGCTTAAACGACCCCCAGTCATTATCTCACAGTTTCTGCGGGGCAGGAATCTGGGAATGGCTTAACTGGGCCCCTTACTCAGGGTCTCACGAGACTGCTGTCAAAATGCCAACCACACCGGGAAAGATCCGCTCAGGTTCCTTCTGGTTGTTAGCAGATTACATTTGCTTGTGATTGTAGAACTCACAGTGGCTGGCTTCTTCAAGACAAGCAGGAGAGAGTCTCTGATGGCAGAGAGAGACCCCAGTTTCTGTTTTAAGGGATTTCCCCTCATTGAGTCAGGCCCACCCAGAATAATCTCCCTTTTGATTAACTCAAAATCAACTGATTCGGGATGTTAATTGCATCTTCAAAAGTTACTTCATTTCTGTCATATTCTATTGGCTAAAAGCGAATCACCAGTCCTACACACACACACACACACACACACACACACACAGGGAAAGGAAATATAGAACAGGACTCACTGGGAGTCACCTTATGATACGCAAAACACTGGCAGGGTACAGGCCAAAAGTTCTGATCAGTGTCAGTAAGTACTTTCTTTTAGCCATATTATTTTATCAATTTTCATTAACTTTTAGTACTTTCATTTAGCCATTATTATTTTACCAATTTTTATGATCTTTATGATGAGGTTCTATATCTCATACTTATCACCAGTTGATTCTCTTCTAGGTGTCAGCATCCTAATTAGGTTACATTTGAGCGCATACTGGTTTCTGAACTTATTTAATACATAAAACCCAATTTATAGGTGAACCAAAAGGATCTCACAGTCCCCTAGCTACTAAGTCTTATAATATGTGAATATTATTTAATCTTGCAAGAGGCAAACCTAAGGGTCCACAACCACAGTGCCTGAGAGTAACCTGAGCTTCCTGTAATGGACCACACCAACCCAGTTTCTGATGAAAGTATTTTCCCCGTAGTCTTCCCTCCCTGCCAGTGTGCTTCAATTCTCCAGTGCCGAGCAGGGACAATGATCAGTGGTCACCAAGGGATCAGAGGATCAGGACCAAGTGTAGGATTCTTGCAAGAGTCTTTCTTAACTTTCATGTTTAATTTTTGTCTCTTCGGGTTGAATAGTTAAGTGGTTTAGACATACCCCACAGCCTTGATTTCTAGTCTGCCAACAAGAAGTAGGAAGAGGTGTCTGTCCTCTATCCAAACTGGTCAATAGAGCAGGGAAAGACAAACACCGCTTGGGATCTCTTAGAACTTAATGAATGAAGGAAACAAAGTAGAGAATAAGTGCCAGGAGCAAGGGGTTGAAAGAAATAGGGAGACACCAGTAAAAGGTGCAAACTGTCTGTTAGAAGATAAATAAGGTCTGAGGATCTGGTGTATAACATGGGGAGAGTAGTTGATAACACTGTACCGTGCCATTGAAATGTGCCAAGAGAGCAGAGCTTAAATGTTTTCTCAAGAGAAAAAGAAAAAGGGAGGGTACCTGGATGGCTCAGTCAGTTAAGCATCCGACGCTTCATCTCAGCCGGGGAAATGATCTCAGGGTTGTGAAGTTGAGCGACTCCACTGGACCAAGCTTAGAATTCCCTCTCTCCCTTGCCCTCTGCCCCTTCTTCTCCCCCACCCCACCCCCACTCACGCATGCTCTCTGTCTCTGTCTCTATCTCTAAAAGAATAATAATAAAATTTTAAAAATTAAACAAAGAAAAAAGGAAAGGTAAGCATGGGAGATATGATCTGCTAATTAACTCAATGAGGGAAAACTTTAACAATGTGTATGTCAAATCGTCATGTTATATGCTTTAAATATCTTGTGACTTTGTCAATTGTACACCAGGAAAACTGGAGGGAAAACTAGTTAATTGAGTACACAGTAGTTGGTGCTTTTATGATTTGGAGAGGTAA
Source organism: Mustela erminea (assembly GCF_009829155.1). Classification (NCBI taxonomy): domain Eukaryota; kingdom Metazoa; phylum Chordata; class Mammalia; order Carnivora; family Mustelidae; genus Mustela; species Mustela erminea. Next base: position 72,295,072 of record NC_045627.1, read on the forward strand.
TAAATGAGGGAGATGAACCAAATTAACTTTGCTGTAACTTATCCTCTAGTACTATAAGATACCAAATATGTTTGAGCACCCTCTATACCTTCTTCCTTGGGTTTCTACAGGTGCAAACGTCCCTGGTCTGGAGTGACTATGGCAAGGCTCCCTTTTCCATGTGGTATGATGACATTCTTTCACAGGCAGTCTGGGAAAAGACAAAAGAAGTGATTGTACAGATCTGGAAAGATCCTCACCACCTTCTTGCTCTGAGAGTAAGTATGGAGGGGCGCTTAGGCGTGCCTCTCTTGCCAAAAGGAATACGGGCACAACAAAACTGGTCAATGAACTGAAAGAGTTAAGTGTAATTTATGGGGAAGCTGAAACCTCCTTTCCGAGTCAAGAATATCTTCCCCACACACTAGCGCATATCTTTTGTTTAACACAGCTGTCCTAAGCTGTCACTCTGGGCCAGGAACTAGATGAGGTTCAGGGACTCCACCATGTGCAAGAAACAATGCCAGGCTCTTAGCAACTCTGGTGAGCCTACTGAGAGGAAACATGTATACCCAGAAAAGATAACATGTTGAAGATCCTGATATATCAGGAAAACCTGGGACCAAATCTAAACCCAGGAGTGTACCAGGCATATGATTTGAGAACAATTAAGTCATCTCACCCTCTGAGGACAGTAATAATACCCACTTCCTTGGAATGCCATGAGGATATATAAAGCATCTGACACAGTGCCTAGCAAAAAGAAGTTCCTTTTTTCTTCCTAATCACATCCCTCTTTCCCTGAAGATTCTTGTAGACAGCAGGGCAAAGAGATGACAATGCAAAGACAGGAATAATTCAAGATGGCGGCTACCTGGCAGGCCAGACTGAAGCATGGTCTAAGACCTGCAGCTTTCAGGGCTGTGCAGGAGTTGGCTGGGATGCTGAAAGGACTGAGGACCATCCCAATTCACACTCATCAGCATCACTGCAGAACTTCTGAGACTTTGAGTCTGGTCAGCATGGGCCTTTCTGGCAAGAGTCCCTGCCTCCTGGAATATGAAGTCAGGGCTCTGGGGAGTATTTTAGGTTCCTCTTATTTTTCTTGGTGATTTATGTTTCTTTCATATTCTTAACTGCCTGGGAATAGGGCTGGCTTATGAATCCTGGAGTTAATGTCTTCTATTTTCATGAAGCTGGGAATGCATTTTCCTTAGGGACATTAGGCTGGCTGACCATAACAAATACTATATTTCAAGAGAAAATGGAAACGGTATGAATTCTAGGGATGGAATTCTCAGGCAGAGGTATCTGTAGGATACCTGTAGATATCTGTAGGAGAAGGCTCTGATGACCTGGTAGGACTGTCACTTTTTGAGAGAAAGGAAAACATGACTCCCTAATGGAAACCCAATAGGGTTTGAGGTTCAGACCCTCATGCTATTAGATGAAAGGCTGACTCATGAGATCTTAGAAGCCTATGAGCATCTCAGCTATTACTTACTTAGGACAAAATATGAAGACAAACAAGGAAAAAAAGATGAATCAAATTGTGTTCACTTGCAATTAGAGGGCATCCATTGTTTCTTACCATCCAGAATTACTTCACCTTTCTTTAGGTAAAATAGTTGTCTAAATTCCCTTTGGTACATCACCCCTTCTATACTCTCAGTCTATGGGTTTTGACTATGGTTGGCTTCAATCACCCTGTCAGGGGTGGATCACTTCTCGGCCTTTTGGCTAAGATCAAGTGTAATCACCCTGTCAGGGGTGGATACTGAAAAGTCTAAGTCACTGGTTCTCAAACCTGGGTGCACAGTGAAATTATCTGGAGAGGTTTTAGAAAATGCTAATGCTTGCATTTTATCCCTAGTTACTCAGTCATAATTCTAGGGTATGGAAACAACATAAATATTTTTTAGCAACTCTAGGTCACCCTACTGTGAAGCCAGAATGTAGAACCACTGGTTGATCTTATCAACATATCTTATGTTCCTAACTATAGTGATTGTTTCAAAGATAGGAATTCAACCTTATCTCATCTAATGAGACCCTGACCCTAAACATTTGTCTGTTTGGAAGAGGGAGGAGAAGGAGACAAAGCTCTCTTCCTCGCTGGTGGTAAAGCTGAAATGATAAAATGTTTGGAGACAGTGTGACCCTGAGGAGCATAAGAATGAAACCAGCTTGGAGGAGCACAGCAGGGAGCAGAGAGATGGAGGAAGAGGGGTCCCTGTTCCAAGCTGCGCCTGAAGCTAATGAGAGCCCTAGACTTTTCAGTTCACAGCCAGTACACTTCCTTTTAACTTAAGACAATTGGTGGGTTGGGGTGGAGGGAGGTTCTGTTACTTGCAACTGGAATTGTCCTAATATACTGCCACTGGCCAACTGAGACCAAAAGTCTAGTTTCCCAGGTTAATCTCCACAACAGCACAGATCAATCAGAGTTATAGATTTTTTTAGGCTAGAAAGAACCCATTGAGTTTCTAGTCCAACACACTTATTTTATGGATTAAGGTCTACAGCACTTTGGGAAAAAGTCCAGTAGGTGACAAGCTATATATCAAGATCAAATTTCCTGACTTGAAATCAAGTGATTTTTTTTTTTTTTAGCACTCCACACTACTTCAGTAATACATTAAAAATCTACTAAGACAGTGGTTTTTGAGAACCAATGATGTGTTTAGCTGTATGGATCTCTTCCTATAAATAGTCAGCTGTCCAACAGAAGTGGATGTGGTTCTCATTCTCAAAGAATTTACATTCTATCTATTATGAATTCCCCACTTGAAGACAAGAGATATGAACATAGAATTAATGGTAAAGCACATGGACTTGTCAAGCCCACCCACTTACTACCACTTTCTTTTGACTCTAATGATACACTTAATCTCTATACTATCTGTATTTCATCACCTTATAATGTCATTAATACATGTCTTCATATGGCAAAGATTCAGCTAATTACCTTAGGTTTGAGTCCTTAATACCATATCTGATATTATTCGGTGAATGAATTAATATTGTTATTATTACATACATGAAAACCCATGAAGTATAATGCACAATTTAAATATTGCACATGGAAAACTGAAATATATCAGATAGCACAAAGCACGGGGTGGTAAGTGATGGATGCATGGCCTTTTCAGAGCTTGCAAGTCATCTGCACATAGGGTGAATCTACTCGGGGAGCATGTTTTATGTGATCCATGCAGTGTTTTTAAAAACATTCTTAATTATTTCCCAACATTTCAAGGCATTAGGCATTTATATCAAATTTAAGACATTTTATATAAAAATCTAGATTTCTCTCTTCACCTGACACATCCAAAACTCCTGAAGCTACACTCCAGCATTGCAACAATCAGCTGGAACTGAGAAGTGTCTGCCCAATTCAGAAAGACCCTACACACCCCACCCCATCCCAGACCCTACTCAACTGTAGTTACTATCCAACCCTTGTAGGCTTTAGAGTTCTGTGGCTCAAATCAACATGTAAAAATGACGTTCTTAGAATCCCCACTTCCATGTTATGCTAATGTGCTTTTCACATATACACACACATAAATACACACACAGTGTCTCCTTAGCCACATACATTAGGAAATGCTTCATAATAAATCCTCAGCCACCAGAAATATCACACATTCACTTAAGACTCTAGAAACATTACAAAAAAGAAACCTGATCAAATTGTTTTAACCTGGTGTCTCTCAAATATATTAGACTGTAGAAAATTTCCTCCAAAGAAGACTTGGTGTTTTTGGAAGACAGCTGGAGATTATTGGAATAGACTTGACAGGACCTGTGTGATTGTAAGAAAAGAAGGTTCAAAAGAAGTAGTGTATGTTGTCTCTGTCTGATGTGTAGACACAGCTTCCATACTGCAGAGTAAAGTTAATAAACAATCTAAGAGTGAAGAGAAGTTGGAGAAATGGCATTTATGAAGAGAGATACGAGGAAAAGGAATATATTCTGATCTGTCACTAAAAAAAAAAAAAAAGAAAAAGAAAAAAAAAAGATGGCTTGGGGAATTAAGTCCTGTAAATATTCGGTACCATTTCTTAAAGAGAAGCAACTCCATGATAAGGGCACCCAGAGAGCCAGAGCTGCTGCTGGTATTTTACCAGAATCTCAGCTTTGATCTGCTGTTTGGTGTATCTTTGCTTTTTCTCCATATGCTATGTTATGACAACTTAAGAACAGATTTTCCTTTCATAATAAGTAGACTGGAGAATTTGACTAATGATCTACTTTTCTTCAGCAAACTAACTCAGAATGATCAGTAAACTTTTAGCTACATGGGCCAGCACAGAAGTCCTTTGTTCACTGACTTTCATCAACTCAAAAAGTTGGTTTTGTTCTGTACTACAGGCTTGGCTTGGTGAGTCATCAAATATTAGTAGTATCAATAATTTATAGCCAGATTAATTTGGCAAAGCTTAAGTCTTTAATTTCATGAGGTTGTTTGTTTGTTTTAAGTACTGAACAAATAGCTGTTAACTAGAGAAATTTGGAAAGTACAGATAGAAGAAACAATTAAAAATAACTAAAGGCAAATAATAATAATAATTGAAGGCAGAATTAAGGGTTAGAATTTGATATATTTCCCCAAAACCTTTCCAAAAAACATTTAATATATACACAGTATTCGGTATAATGTGAATTTTTAAACCCATAATTTAAAAGGTTCAATAAAACATTTTTAATGTTAAATTTATTTGCACCATCCAAATTCCCATCAACATCAGAATAGATAATACTCCATTATCTATACACAATGAGAATGAACTCTCTAAAGTCATGTACTTTAGTCAATTTCCACAGGAATATAACATTAAGGAAAAGAAACCAAACACAACAGAGTGCAAACTATAACGCTTCTCTTAATATAAAGAACAAAAATAGACAAAATAAATTTATGCAGTTAGAAGTCAGGATAGTGCTTTCTCTTCAAGGAATGATACCTACAAGGTATTCAGGATGTCCAACTAGGCAGCCGGCTGTGCTCTAGATCTGGGTATGGTTACACAGACATTCCTGGGTGTGAAGATCGTTGATCTGGCACTTAAGAGTGCTTTTCTGTATATATGTATATACTGTATATAGGTATATATACAGAAAAAATTTTAATAAAGATTTTAATTTTGTAAAGCTTATGTAAGCCATCATCTCAGAACTTACACGGGACATCTGCCTGCAACTGGTCACCGTCATTGTTTTCTGCTCCCTCTTCAAGAAAGACTGAATGTTGAGTCTTTGACAAAATAGCCCTTTGGAAACACTGAATAAAATCATTTAAAACGTCAGTGCAACCACAAAACAACAATAAAAATTCTGTTCCCCCTTCAAATACTTTAAGATGATATAAGATTTGGCAGATTTATGTTTATCCACATCTAACTTCTTCAGTCTTCAAAATAACCTATCTTCTTTTACCCAATTTTTTATTGTGGTAAAATGCACACAACACAGGATTCAAAATAAAAGTAGAAGGAGGAAACAGCTGAACTAGACTTGTTACGGATCTCTTTAAAGTTTCCAATTACTCCCTCTTGTTTCCAGTTGTTCCCTATGACCTTTATGCTATCATTGTCCTATATTTTAAGTTTATGTGTGCTATAAACTCACAAAATATTGTTACTATTTTTGCTTTAAACAAGCATGTGTAATTTGGAGTAGTTAAACATAAGCAAAAAAAAGTTCAAATTTTTTTAAAAAGACTGAATTTATTTCCTCTCTCTGACTTCTCTTCTTCCTTCCTTTTTCTCAGACACCATTACAACTATGATCATTTAATGCAGAATATATTCTACTTGGTCAATAAACTCAATCACAGATCAGATTTAATTTACAGATTCTAGAGATGGATGTTAATAATTTTTTACTGGTGTATGATTAACCTATAACATTATATTAGTTTCAGGAGTACAACATAATGAGTACTTGTATACCTGTGAAAGGATCACCATGATAGGTCTATTAACCATCCATCACCATAAAATGTTACAAAATTTTCCTTTCTTCTTTTTTTTTTAGGATTTTTAAAATTTTTTTCTTTTTAATTAATATATAATGTATTATTGGCTCCAGGAGTACAGGTCTGTGAATTGCCAGGTTTACATACTTTACTTTTTTAGGATTTTATTTATTTTAGAGAGAGCAGAGAGCACAAGAGGAGGCAGAAGGAGAGAGAGAGAGAGAGGGAGGTGGAGAAGCAGACTGAGCAGACTGAGCAGGGACCTGGGCACAAAGGCTCAATCCCAGGACCCTGAGATTATGACCTGAACCGAAGACAGACACTTAACCAACTGAGTCACCCAGAGATCCCAAAATTTTCCTTTCTTCAGATGAGAACTTTTAAGATTTACTCCCTTGGCAACTTTCAAACATGCACTACAATGTTATTGACTATAGTCACCATGGTTTATATTATATACCAAAACTTACTTATTTTCTAACTGGAAGCTTATACCTAGTAGAGTTAGTTTTAATGGGGTTCTAGACTACATGTAAAGGTAAGAAATAACTTATCTTGGCCATAATTTTTAATTTATTTATCATATAATAATTTCTGAATTATGACCATGAATAAAATTAAACTATACAAATTATAATATTATCTAAAAGTTATAAGTTTTTCTCCGGCCATTTTTAAATATACGGTTCTATAGTATCAGAGCCAGAGGTAAGTAATTTGGACTTCTTGTTTCACTTACTTTCAGTGGCCAAGAACAAAAAATTATGTTGATACCAAGAAACTAGTCCTTTTAGCAAGGAATGAGGGAAGCATTGGATCAGGAACAATCTCTAAAATTAGATTTGTGTTACATTTGATTCAAGCTTGCTTTGAGGACCTGTTCCAAATTAACTTAATTATAACATGTACAGTCAAATGTAAATGAAGGAGATTTTGCTTCTGGCCATAGAAGAATATCTATGACTTATCCAATCTCTTATTCTGTTCTACAGCCAACTTGACTTAATAGATATTTATAGAACATCACACTGAAATCAGCAAAATGCACATTGTTTGCAATTTCTCATGTAACACTTCACCACAATAGACCAGATGGTAAACCATAAAATAAGACTCAATAAATTTTAAAAGACTGAAATTAGACTATGTTCTCTGACCAAAATATAATTAAATTAGAAATAAACAAAAAGATAACTTGAAAATCTCTAAATATTTAAAAATATAACAACATACTTCTAATTAACCAATACATCAAAGGAAAAAATCACAAAAGAAATGAGAAAAGTGTTGAATTGAATGAAAATTAAAACATATCAAAATATGTATGATGCAACTGAAGAAGTGGCTGCAGGAAAAGTTATAACTTTGAATGTTCACATTAAAAAAGAAGAAAGGTATAAAAATCAAGAGTGTAAGTCACCATCTTAGGAAGGTGGAAAAAGTGAAGAAAATTAACTCCAAACTGAATAAAATTAAGAAAAAAATGAAGATAAGCAGAAACCAATGCACAGAAAAAAGCCAAGGAACAGAGAAATACAGTATAAACAAAACTCATTGAAAAGCTCACTGCAGTTGACAAAACTTCTCGGTTTAGCAGGAAAAAAATAAAAGATACAAATTACTGATGTCAGGAATGAAAAAGGAGAAATTGCTACAGATCTTACAGATATTAAAAGAATAAAAAGGAAATATTGTGGGAAACTTTATTCCATTAAATTCCACAATTAAGGTGAAATGGACAGATCCCTAGGAAGACAAAATTCATAGAAAGACTAAATCATCACAAGAAATTAAAACATTAACAATCCTATATATATTAAAGAAATTGCATTCCTCTTTAAAACATTACTATAAAGAAAATTCAAGCTCCAAATGGCTTCATGGTAAACTTCATCAAATATTTAAGAGCAATTTAATATAATATTAAATAAATTCATAAAATACAGAAGAAAGGAACACTTCCAAAATGATTTTATGAGACCAATTTATTCTGATACCAGAAACAAAGATACTGTAAGAAAACTAACTACAGGCCTATATCCCCTGCGAAGAATAGATTTTTAGGGGCACCTGGGTGGCTCAGTGGGTTAAAGTGTCTGCCTTCGGCTCAGGTCCTGATCCCAGGGTCCGGGGATCGAGCCCTGCATCGGGCTCTCTGCTCAGCGGGAAGGCTGCTTCCCCCCCTCTCTCTCTCCCTGCCTGCTTCTCTGCCTACTTGTGATCTCTGTCTGTCAAAAAAATAAATAAAATCTTTAAAAAAAAAAAGATTTTTAAAAAAATTTTTTAATTAAGTTTATCCAGCAATATATAAAAAAGCCAATAAATTGTGGTGCCTGGATGGTTCAGTTGATTAAACTTCCAACTCTTTTTTTTTTTTTTAATATTTATCTACCCATTTGAGAGAGTGCAAACATGAGCTGGGGAAGAGGCAGAGAGAGAGGATCCCCAAGCGGACTCCCTACTGAACGATGAGCCAGACATGCCTGATTCCATGACCTGGAGATCATGACCCCAGGTGAAACCAAGAGTCCTATGCTTAAGCAACAGAGCCACCCAGGTGCCCCAAGTTTCCAACTCTTGATTTAGGCTCAGGTCTTGATTTCTGGGTCATGGGATGGAGCCCTGCCTCAGACTCCACTCTCAGAGGGGCATCTGCTTTAGATTCTCTCTTCCTCTCCCTCTGCCCTCCCTATGTTTACTCTCTCTGTTTCTCTGTCTCTCTCAAATAAATACATCTTTAAAAATAAATAAATAAATAAATAAATAAACAGGCAAGCCAATAAATTATTACCAAGTTGGTGTTTTCCCAGGAATACAAAGTTGGGTTAACATTCAAAATTTATTCATTATAATTTATCACATTAGCAGAATAGAGAAGAAAATGTAGATGATCACTTGCTTAGAGGCATAAAATGTTTTACCAAATTAAACACCTATTCATAATAGTAACTCTTAAAATAATAGCAATAGAAGAGCATATTCTTAACCTGATTTTTAAAAAGTTTCTGTGAATCACACTGAATGATGAAAGGCTGAATGCCTTAAGCCTGGGAACAAAACAAGGATGTCCACTGTCACTACTACTCTTCAACATTGTACTAGAGGTCCTAGCTCATGTGAGAAACAAAACTAAATAAATAAGAAAAACTAACAAGTACACAATTAAGAAAAAAAGTAGAACTGTCTTTACTCCCAGGTGACATAATTATGTGTGCAGAGAATTCTAAGAAATCCATAAAAAAAAAAAGCTACCACAACTGACAACTCTTAACATGTTTCTAGGATACAAAGTCAACATGCATAAATCAATTTTATGTCTATATGCAAGTTAACAAACAGTTGGAAAGTGAAATACAAAAAAAAAAAAAAACTACCTACAGTATCATCAAAAATCCTGAAGTACTTGGAGATAAATGTATCAAAATATATATAAGACCGGGGCACCTGCGTGGCTCAGTTGGTTAAGCAACTGCCTTCGGCTCAGGTCATGATCCTGGAGTCCCAGGATCAAGTCCCACATCAGGCCCTCTGCTCATCAGGGAGCCGGCTTCTCCCTCTGCCCCTCGCCCCTTTCATGCTCTCTCTCTCTCAAATAAATAAAATCTTTAAAAAAAAAAAAAAAAAATATATATATATATATATATATATATATATATATGACCTATAAAATAAAAATCATAAAATGTTGTTGAGAGAAATTGAAGGAACTCTAAGTAAATGGAAGATACAGATATACTAACCTGTTGATTCAATGTAATCTCAATTAAAACCCAGAAAGTCTTGTTTGTATTTAAAAAAATAAAGAGCAATTTCAAAAGACTGGTATAATCTAAACAATTTTAAAAATAAATAAATAAATAAATACAGAAGCCTATACTACATCACTCCAGACAATAATTAAAGTGTATGGTATGGGCATAAACATAAACATACAAATTTTCTTGAACAGAAAATTCTGAAATAGATTCACACATTTATAGTCAACTCACACATTTATAGTCACTTGAATTTTGGCAATGTGTCAAGGTTCTTCACTTGGGAAAAATAATAACCATTTCAATAGTGCTGGTGGAAAAACTAGACATAAATATGAGAAAAATTACCTTAACTCTGACATTGATGTACCTCACACCATATATAAAAATTAACTTTAAAATGATCATAGACTTCTGCAGATAATTTTAAATTTTAAAACTTCTAGGAAAAAAAACAGATAAAGAAGAAAAGATCTTTATGACCCTGAGATGGACAATGACTTAAGAAAAAGTAAAATCAGACTTATTCAAAATTTAAAACTTCCACTCACTAAAAACAAAACTGCAAACAGACCAGGATAAAATGTTTTCACTTTATATTTCTGACAAATCTAGAATTTTTTAAACTTACAAAAGAGTAAGACAAATAACAAAATTGGCCAAGCATTTGAGCAGACACTTCACAGAAGAAGATATGTAAATGACCAAAAGCACATGAAAGGTGCTCAACATTATTAATTATCAGAAAAATACAAATAAAAGCACAATGAGATACTACTCCACATACACTAAAATGGCTAAAATGAAGACTAACAATACTGGGACACTTGGCTGACAGTCAGTAGAGAATGTGACTCTTGATCTCGGGGTTCTGAGTTCAAGCACTACATTGGCTGCAGAGATTATTTAAAAATAATTTTAGGGGCACCTGGGTGGCTCAGTGGGTTAAGCCTCTGCCTTCAGCTCAGGTCATGATCCCAGGGTTCTGGGGTCAAGCCCCATATTGAGCTCTCTTCTCAGCAGGGAGGCTACTTCCCCTTCTCTCTCTGCCTAGCTCTCTGCCTACTTGTGATCTCTGTCTGTCAAATGAATAAATAAAATATTTATAAAAAAATAATTTTAGGGGTGCTGGGTGGCTCAGTGGGTTAAAGCCTCTGCCTTCGGCCCAGGTCATGATCTCAGGGTCCTGGGATTGAGCCCCGCATCAGGTTCTCTGCTCAGCAGGGAGCCTGCTTCCTCCCCTCTCTCTCTCTCTGCCTGCCTCTCTGCCTACTTGTGATGTCTGTCAAATTAAATATATATATATGTAATAATAATTTTTAAAATCCTAAAAAAAAAAAAAAAGACTAACGATACCAATGTGTGGGTGAGGATATGGAGAAACTGGTACTCTCATGCATCGCTCATGGGAATGTAAAACAGTACACATGCTTTAGAAACCATTCAGTGTTTGTTAAAAATTTAAATCTATATTTACCATATGATCCAGCCGTTCTATTCCTAGATACTCATCCAAGAAATGTATGTCTCCAAAAAGACTTTTGTTCATAGAAATTTTATTCAAGAAGCCAAAAACTGAAAACAACCCAAATGGCCATCGACAGGTAAATGGATAGCCAATTGTGGTATATTTATGCAATGGAACACTGCTCAGAAACAAAAAGAACTACTGACATGCAGAGAAACATGGCAGAATCTCAGAAACCATATGCTAAGCAAAAGAAGCCAGAAACAAGAATACACACCATACTGTTGCATTCATTTAACATTCCTGAATAGGTAAAACTAATCTTTAGTAACAGAAAGCCCTCAGGGCCTGGAGCTAGGGTGTGGGGCATTGAGTGTAAAGGGCATGAAGGCATTAGGAAGGATAATATCTGGATTCTGTATCAGATATCTATTCCGTATCTTGATTGTGATGGTTACATGGGTATACACTATGGCCAAAATATTAAATGGTACGCTTAAAATAAGTGTGTTTCATTATAGGTAAATTAAATCTTAATAAAGTTGTTTTTTAAAAAGATGAAGAGTCAGATGCAAAGACAGAATACTTTTTCCCACATCAGATTAATTCCCATTTCTCATGAGGTATGGATCTCCCAATAGACAGTGTGCTGAAGGTGCTGATAAGCCCACGTTCTGAGCTGGAAGTTTCCCATTAGTGACATCAACGGTCACAAGCAATGCCTGAGATACATCCTTGAGAGCCCTTTAAATGGGCGTCAGGTCTTTAATGGCTAGGAAATTTGGAAGGATGGCAGCTCCTGTCTTCTGGTCCCAGGGGATGAAGATGGCCTTCTGATTTAAGGACAAAGTAATATCCTTGTCAGCATAACCAATGTGTTCTCCCAATGGCTGCTACCAAGGGAGACTTGCTCTTTGGCCCTAGAAGTGAACAGACCTACTCTGAGTTTGTGAGGGCTGCACCAGGAAAGCTAGCAAAATTGCACACAGGGACACCAGAGGCATTATACGTTATTGTTGCCAAATAATTTTAGGACTTGTCAACATCTAGTAATCCCCTATAACACAGGCATGCTTCTAAAATGGCAAACAATTATTTACTGGAGCCAGCAGAGGTTTAACAATTACAAAACTAATTAAGACCAAAAAAGAAAAAGAAGAAGAAAACAGTGAATAAATAATTGTCTGTGCAGTTTTCCATCTTCCTATCACCAAGAATCAAGTAGTTTAGCTAATCTGTGCTAAGGGGATTATGGCATATGCTTTTAGAGAATAAATATCCAGAAAGGAATTATTTCCTGAATGTATTCCATCTAAATCAGGGATATTAAGAAGTAGGCCAGGAAGAAATAAATCAAACAAAGAAGGATAAGTTCCTGAATTCAAGGACTTACTGAAGAATTCTGTAGAATTTTGCTGTGTCCTTAACTTTCTCATCAGAGGGCAACATTCAGATCAGAATATTGTGAAACAAGAAATGGGAATGTGGGTTTGTTTGGGGGAAAGGAGAGGAACCAAATCTTCTCCAAATCTGTTTAAAACTCAGGAGGTTTGGGAGCTAGAAAAGACCCTCAGGTCATGTAGCTCTGATATCCCCCACTATCAGGAATGAGGTGGTAATGCCCACGGAGACAGATGAAGATTCAAAGGCAAACATGGCTCAGCTTCTAAGATAATTCTGTGCACTTAGAAGGTTTCCTGCACACACATTATTAAATATTAAAACAAACACAGATATACTATGAAGTCAAGTGAGCAATCTGCCAGAATTTTTTAAAGGGGCCTTGTCAAAAAGCTTTACTGATTGCAATGGCAGCTCCAAACCCATAGGCCTTCTCTCCTCTCTGCCACCAGATGTACCCAGTGGAATGTCAGAGAAGAAGAGAATGAACCAACACCTCACCAAGTCTGTGATGATGGAAAGAGCGACCCAGGAAATGAAAGGGACTTGTCCAGCCCCTACTGGGTCTATGGGCACAGCCAGAACTTAGTTCCCCTTTCTCCTCTTCCAGGGCTCTTCCTCTGACCTACAACAGGGTGGAACTCAGAGGCGGGGAGTCTGCCCAATTCCATTTACTCCAGTCTGGGCTTTGAGGTAAAAACAGATTCCTTCATTCCTCTATTCCTGGAGAAATCAACCCCTGGGTGATGGTGCATGGTCCTTCTCTATGAGGCAGGTCACACCCCTTCTCACCCTGTTTCCACCTTCCTACAACACTCTCCCACTGAAACAGGACCTGCATACTCATCTGCCTTTGTGGGTGGTGTTTAAGAGAACCCACACCTTCATTCATTCCTTCACTCTTATCCTATGCATATTGATGGAAATACGGAGCTAAGTAACAGCCATTGCCTCTCCCCTCAGGGAGGTTACAGTCTAGTCCAACAGGAAGGTAGGGAGAATGGTGTCCATTCACTTGACACATAGTGTGAAGTCTGCATCTTGGTTCTAATTCTCAGTAAGAGTTTCAATGACAATGAAAATGATTTGCTCTACTCATGACCAGCAGCTGAGTTTGCTCGGTCCTATCTCCCCAATGAGGGAAAGTAACTGTGCCTTTCTGGTCCTGCCCTTACTACCATTAAAAATATCCACAAAATATCCAAAAACTAAACAGTGGAACTGAAGTTCTATAAATGAGTCATTGAGGTAAATACTTGCCTGATGGTGATCAAGCCTGCAGCAAATTTCAGGAGAACAAGTCCTGGTGCTAAGATGGAGATTCAGAGGCTTTATGTATCCTAAGGACTTTTCCCCTTATTTCTAGGTGGTGTAGCCTCCCCTCTACTTGCCACCTGTGTCCATGTGAAGACAGGATGGAGATTAAGGCCAAACATCCTGACCAGCTAGTAATAGAGCGTGGCCCCAGGGACTCTCAACCAAGCAGCTTCTTCTCCCTGCCTCCCTCCATGCACCACACCCATTCTTCTGATCTTCCTGATGCCTCGCGTTTCCCTGCATCCTGTTGAAGGAGGGAGCACCACAAGCAGCCTTCCTCTCCCCCTGGACCTTCTAAGAAGAAGACCTGGATGTCAAAGGCCAACCTCCCACCTAAAGTTGAAGAGTAGAGCCAGTCAGTGTTTGCAAATACAACAGTTGAAGGGTAGATTGTGTTCCAAAGCATCACTCTATCTTGCCATTCACCACCTCTCTCCACACTCTACTTTAAAAAAAAAAAAAAAAAAAAAAAAAAGTAACAACTTTCCCTTCTTGACTCATGATAAAATAGGATTTTGTTGTTCTGCAGAGCTCTTGAGGCAGGAGACTTGGATTCTTGAAGACAGATTAGCAGATGCCTGCTGGGTTTATGGGTTTATGAGCTGTGATTTCTCACATAGATTCTTCTTGTCCAGCTTGATTTGAAAATGCTTGATTTGTATATAATTTACTACCAGGTAGTTTAATACTTATAATTTTCCTTGATCCTTGCTACAATTCTATGAGAACTTTTTGCATTATACTGTGGAAGAAATTTATTCAGCCAATATTTACTAAATGCCCTCCAAGTGTCACCACCATGAGGTGAATACAAAGTTGAGCCAGACACACCTCCTGTTTTTAATACTTCCAATACTCTGTGATATAGGAGCCTCACCACCCCTGTACTATCTTATATACATGATATTAATGAATGCTGATGGTTGTCCTGTCATCTGCTCTACCTGGAGAGAGCAGGGGAAGATGTAATGAAGGTATTCTAAAGAAATCTAATGAAGATATTCTAGCAGAAACTTGAAGGAAGACAACTTCCAAGTGAGACCTTTGAGGAAAAGAGAAGAAGGTGTTCTCCAAGAGATAACAGGGTATGCAAAGGTCTGGCAGCAGTAATGAGTATCATAGCATGTTTATGGAACTTCCCAGTAGGGAGGCCGAAAAGTGACTTCTCCCAGGTCCTGCGGCATCAAATTTGGGGATCAAGGTCAGCTTTCTACCATATCTTTTTCCCCACTCGTAAGGGGCCAGGCCCTCCCAAACACACTGAGCTTCCCGAATGGAACTCTGCTTGACCAGAGTTCACCTCTGTTATTCATGATTCTAAGCTGCATCTCTTTGGACATGCTATCTCAATACACTGGCAAATTGCAATAGATATGATCATAGTAATAACATCACAAGAATAATCAGATGCTATTGAAACAAAAATGTACCAATTTAGGCTAGGCTTCAGCCACCGTAATGTGCATTTAAGTTTATGCACATTTATGATTTATGGTAAAGATGATGCCCTTTATGATTCCCTGGAAGCTGTGATAGACTGCCCCCTTCGCAATCTGGTTTTGTTTGGCAATTTATCTCCCCTCCCCCCATCCTCAGTTTTGCTACAATCTGAGCCTCTCTGCATGGTAACCCAAGGCTAAAATCATTATGAACTACTAATTGACAATTCCCTTCGATCCAATTTTCACTGATCAGGACCAGATTGGGTTTGTGTAAATAACCTTCCTGCAGCAATCAGCTCAGCAAGTTGGTCCCTTTATCATTTTCCTGAGGCTGGCTGAATACCACATTCTCCTGCCCCCTGTCTGCTGCTGTCACTCCAGCTGCTCTGGTCATTTCCAGACCCTTGAAAGCAGACAGTGTCTGCCACTGATGTTCTCTGCAGAAAGAAGCTGTCTGGTTGGTTGGAAGTGGGGGCCAGAAGACTTTTTTGAAGCTCGCATATCAAGGACATTGGGTTGACTTCAGTTATGTACTTATTTGAGGAGGCTGCAAGGAACCACACAGAGAGAAGGTTGCTTTGCTCTTCTGTGCCTACTTTAAATTCCATATTTCCCAGTAGCATTTTCTTCCAGGAGTCCAGGAAATATTTTATTGACAACCAGGGACATGACCTTAAGACAGGGAGGCACACAGAACTGCAAACCCATCTCTCTAGCTCCACAGTCACCTTGGTGCTCTTCACCTCTCTGAGTGCTTATTATAACCTCCAGGTACTAGGATTACCAGGATTATCTAGGATTACCAGGCACTAGGATTACTAGGTTTGTGTATCTTTTCTCTATTCCATGTTGAGCTCTTAGAGGACAGAGAGTATCATAGTTACCTCTGCCTCCCCCATGTACAACAAAAGTTCAATAAAACCTGGGTAGTTTGTCAAAGGCAAAAACAGGTCAGTACTATCTCAGTAAAGCTGGGGGGAGAGGCAAACACCAGATGAATAAGACTTATTGTATTCAGGCTACCGCAATAAAAAGAGCACCCCAGATCCAAAGATCAGGACCTCTCCACAGGGTGGTTTTGCCTTAAACTTTCAGAGGAGCAAAAGGAGAATAAATAAGTTGCAAATGAGGTGATTTACCGTTGGGGTGGTTTCACAAGCAGGACATGTCTCAGTCAGTTATCTGACCAGGAAATGTTTTCCTTGGTGGGTAGCTAGTTTCAGGGGGACAGACAGTTCTAATCTCAGCTAATCAATCATGAGACAAAGAACGGGAAGTTGGAGAGGCTGTCTCCAGCCTTGTCAGCAGGTTCAGACAAAAGGAAAAAGGGCTGTGTTTGGCCTTGTCCTGGGGAAATAAGGGAGCTACCCCGTCGTCTTATTGGAGCCACAAGAAAGAGTGGACTTTGAGTCTTATCTAAGTCTTAAGGGGAAGAATAATTCTTCGTGATAAACTTTTTCTTGGAACACAAAAGGCTAGGAGATTTCTTAACTGTCCCTGTTTTCCAGGAACAATGGGTTCATGTCAAGTTTGATACTGTGAAAGGAAATAAGAAAATATGCTATAAACACATGCACACACACAGAATGTTTGTAGAGAGTATATACATATTATATACATATACATCTGTATCTTCAATATATCAGTCTATATTGGCCAGTGGTCTCTTCAAAGAAAGAGTATTCCTGCTTTCCTTCCCTGTCTCTTTCATCTGTGACCTACTCAAATAAAGAACTAGAGAGAGAAGACAGAAAATCCAAAGGGAAGAACTGCCTTTGAGGTGACTGGATTCTAAAACTTGCAGGATAAATATCACATTGGCAACTGAAGGTGTGAGAAACAATGAAAACAGTGTTTCTACATGTGTATTGGGTGTTGACAGTGGTCAAAGGCCTGTAATCTGAAGAGCTGTAGTAAGGAAATCATGAAGGTTTGGTGTGATCCTTGTTGACCCCATGGTGGTCTATTACTGGCCATCACCACAGTCTGGTAGAGCTGAAACCCTGAATCCCTACTGTTCTGCAACCACCCGCCTATACCTGAGGCTCACTGGGTCAGCGCCCTTGAGGAAAGAGTACACATTTCTGCACATTTCTTGCTCAGGGCAGGGAGCTTGCACTCATGTACATCTAGCCCAGACTGAAGAGGAGAGAGGAGGCATGAGCCATAAAGAAAAGAGTTTTAAGGTGAGGAAGTTCTTTGAAAAACAAGCTTTGTTTGAAGTCCCTCCTCTTTTTTAAGTTTCCATTTGTTTATTCCTAACAGAGTAAATGAGCAGCACTGGATATAATTATTCAAAAGAAAAAAGGCGGGGGCAGTTACACATCTGCCTTCAGTTCAGGTCATGATTCTGGAGTCCTGGAATCCATCCCTGAGTTGCATCGGGCTCCCTGCTCAGAGGGGACTCTGTTTTTCCCCACTCCCACTGGTGTCCTCTCGCTTTCTCTCTCAAATACATAAATCAAATCTTAAAAAAAAAAAAAAAAAAGATAAGACAGAATTAGAGAAATTCTTGTCTTGTGGTATTTGGTGGGGTGCCCTACTGTTTTTAACTCTGATACCCTATTACCTATTACAGTCTTTGGCATATGGTAGGTACTCAGTTAGTGGTTATTAGTTGACTGAATTGCCTTTCGATGGTATATCTCATCAGGAGATGTAGCCATACCTCCCAACATTTTGTCTGACTTGTCAAAACACAGCAAGGCTTATTTGTTTCTGAGATTTTAAGAAGCTGTCCTTGTCATTAGTGTGGCAGGTGAAAGATTTTACCCACAGACCCAGAAGATGAAGGCCAACTGCTCAATGACAGCACAGGTGGATGTCCAGGAGGTGCCAATTCTCAGTCAAAAGGGAAAAAAAAGTTCTCTTCCACTTGACTGATGAAGGTTGATTTTTCATTCATAGAGAACAAAGTTTTTCACACCATGATTCATTTTGGCCTTGGAGGCCCGGGTCCTCCCCCTCTTCCTTCCAGCCCTTGTTCAATGGAGCTGAATCTCGTGCTTCTGCTTCATCTCTCCTGATTCATGGAATCAGGGCATGGTCAACTTGGGAAATGGCCATAAGGGGCCCAGGCTTGTGCCAGGAGATATGGGCAGCTGAATCCAAGGTTCCTACTCTAGGAGCAGGTGTGAAAATGCAAGGCCCCTGAAGGCAGTGTAAGGAGCACCCTCAGAGTCTTCCCCAGGGTGGGGTTTGAAGTTGGGTAGTGCTGGGGACACTTTTCTCCAGTGACAGGGACTCACAGGGAAATCAGAACTGAATTGGAGAGCAAAGCTCAGAGCTGAAGCCTCGTTCCCACATGGCCCAGTCCTCCTGAGGTGAAGCTTTCAGGAGATGCCAAGGCCAGGCTGTACATCTCCACCAGCTGGTCTCCCTGAGCTGAGTATTGTTTGGGAAACTTCTCTAGCTTGCTTTGCTGTTTGACCTACTGGCACCACCAGTTTCTAACTTTCCCAGACTAATTTAGAGAGGTTTTTTGTTTTTTGTTTTTTGTTTTTAATTTTTTCTCTCATGCAATCTGAGCAGATTAACCCACTGAGTACCAATGTGTTCTGCAAAGTTCTGTTGCGGGAATTTCTCTACCTCCTTGATGCAGGGCTTCTTCTTCCTTTGGCCTTTTTATAGTTCTTCTGACCCCCAACCACCAATTCTCTGATTCTCCAGACACCAACTGGGTACTCAGTAATTCAATTCTGATACTTAACCACCCAGAGTTAGTGCAGACCCATAGGTTTAGGGCTCAGTCCCACAAGATTGCCCCCAACCACTTCAGGTGCCAGCCACAAGTCCTGGGCCTCCTATACTTCTGACCAACAGGTTATAAGGCAGAAGCACCCAAAATCCCTTCCTAGGGGTTGAGAACTTGCTAGGTCAACTCACAGAGCTCAGGAAAGCACCTTACTTATTATTAGCACTTTCTTATAAAGGGTACAACTCAGGAACACCCAAGTGGAAAAGACACACAGGGCAAAGATGCATAAAGCAAAGGGAGCTTAGGACTCCCCTGCCCTCTCCAGGTATGCCGGCTTCCTAACACCTCGATGTGCTTGTTTACCAACCCAGAAGCGCTCTGAGCCCCATTATTTAAGGGGTCTTAGGAGGTTCCATTTCATAGGCGTGATTGATTGAATCACTGGCCATTGGTGATTAATTCAATTTCCAGCCACCATTCCTACCCAAAGGTTGAGAGGTTAGGGCTGAAAGTTTGAAGTTCCCAATCAAGGCCTTTCTGGACCTGAAGCTATCTAGGGGTCTGGATAGTTACCTCATTAGAACAAAAGAGGCTCCTATCATCCTCATCACTCGAGAAATTCCAAAGTTTTGGGGAGCTCTGTGCCCAAAACCAGGGACAATAGCAGCTCTCTAAAGTGTTTCCTGCTCCTAGTATCAGTAAGCTCATAAACAATTAGATATGGCATTTTGAGTGTGTGTAGTGAGAAGGAAGCACAAAAAGATAGGAAAGATAGTGTCACTTCTACAGGGAGGCTTTTGGCAATGTCACTAGTAATTACTATATTGATTACAGAATTATCCAAGGCAATGTCTTATCAAGTGCTGAAGTGGGCATTTTTTCCAGTTTCCTGCCCAGCTAACACTGCCTCCCATTCCCATGTCAGAGAAACTGACCCCACCCACAACATGTACCCTTGGCTGGGTCACAGCTGATTGAACCACAGTGGTGTCCAGTGAAAACCAAAGCGGGTTTAAAGAGTGTCCCTTCCAAGGTACCTGGGTGGCTCAGTCGGTTGAGTGACTTGATCTCAACTCAAGTTTTATTTTTTTGGTTTTCTTTTTTAAGATTCATTTATTTATTTGAGAGAGAGAGAGAGAGAAGGGGTAGAGGCAGAGGGAGAAGGAAAGAAAGAATCCTAAGCAGACAACCCACTGAGCACAGAGTCAGACCTGGGGCTCAATCTCACAACCCTGAGATCATGACCTGAACTAAAAGCTGAAAGCAAGAGTTGGTCACTCAACTGACTGAGCCACTCAGGTGCCCCAATCTCATCTCAGGTCTTGATTCCATGGTTGTGAGTTCAAGCCCATGCTGGACATGGAGCCTACTTAAAAAAAAAAAAAAAGTATCCCTCCCACAACATTGAAATTCCTGTGTATTTCTTTAAACCATTGAACTAGGACATGTAAGAGCAGAGGGATGCTGACCAAGTAATGGACATGACATAGCACAGAAAAGCTTTTATATGGAAAAGCAAGACACAGAGAGAACCTGAGACCCACAAGAGAGGAGCAGACTTGCTTCCTGAAGGTTTTCAAGTCCCTCATAAGGCCCAGCTACACAACCTACCCCTCAGTTTCAGGAGATAGGTTTGTGTCCTTCTGGTACATTCTCTTCATATGCCTGAGGTTGGAGTGGCGTTTGCTGCTTTTGACCAAAGGAGATTGACTAAGACAGGTGCTCATCTACATGGTCTAGGCCCTGACTACAGTAAGAATTCAAAGAAAGGAAAGGTCTACACAGCCAGGAGCCGCCAGAGAAGATGTCACAGGAATGGGGCTCAAGCTGGACCTTAAGAAGTTAGAAATATTTGGAGAGGAAGGCAGAGGAGGAAAGAGGGTCACAGATAGTGAAAGCAACAGGACCAGAGGCAAAGTGACAGGAATGGACATACAAAGGGGAGACCATGAGGCCAACCTGATTAACAAGATGTGTTTATGTTTTGAGTCTATGACAAGTAAGAGCAGGAATATCAGAAATGCCCATTTTGAAGAAGGTCATGGTTGTTGCCCCTTATAATGTTGACCTGAAATACCAAAGAATGCAACATGAGAGCCTTCCAACTTTCCACTGCCTTTCCATTACCCCTTTTGCAAAATGCTGTGAACAAAAGCACATAAGCTATGGGACCAGCCACACTGGCACACAAAGCTATCTCCGTCATTTACCAATGAGACTGAGCAGGATACTAGATGATCTGGCTTCAGTTTGCTCATGTTTAAACTAGAGATAATAATACCTATGCAGAGGCAATTTAAGGCTAAATGAAACTATGTATGTAAAGTGCCTGGTACAGTCCCTCAAAGATGCTAAAATGTGTGCCATTACCCACATCCACTGTACATCAGTATCACTGTTAATTAGGTTTATAACACAGCACTGATTAGGAATTATGGTAGTAATAATAACACTGTTGATTACTTCTGTTGATTGAGAACACACTCTGCCACAAGCCCAACATTAAATGTTCTCTGTCTTCTTATTCGATCCTCAAAACAACCATGAGAGTGAGACAATCCAGTACAAGTTTACCCTTATAACACTCTCCAGTGAAATTATGGCCAAATGATTATCAAGTTTAAACAAACAAAAGCTTCTCTGCTATGAAGAGGAGTTGGACACTGTCATGAAAACAAATGTTCTCCCTCAAATCTAAGCTCATCAGGCTCCAAAGAATATGGCTTTGTTCTCATGAGAAGCGGGGGTCATAGTTCAGAATTCAAAGAGATTTAGCTGTTCATTAAGTTGGTAATATGAGAAGAAGGTAGACGAATTATGGAAACAGTCCAAGTGTCCACGACTGATGAATGGATAAAGAAGATGTGATGTGTGTGTGTGTGTGTGCATATACTATATATATATATATATGCAATGAAATATTATTCAACCAAAAGAATTAAATCTTGCCATTTACAGTAACTCGGATGGAACTAGAGAGTATTATGTTAAGCATGAAGAGGTCAGAGAAAAACAAGATTTTACTCATGTAGAATTTAAGAAACAAAACAAATGAGAAAAGGGCAAGAGAGAGAGGCAAAACAAAAAACAGACTCTTAACTTTAAAGAACAATCTGATGATTACCAGAGGGGAGGGAGGGGGTTGGATGGGTGAAATAAGTGATGGGGAATTAAGGGATGCTCTTGTGATGAGCACCGGGTGACATATAGAAGTGTTGAACCACTATCCTGTACACCTGACACTAATGGAACACTGTGTTAACAACTGGAATTCAAATAAAAACATTTTTAAAATAAATAAATAAATAGTAGCATAGGAAGAAGACTTTGGTTCTAGATGCAGATTTGCTGTATATTCGGTTCCTTGCATGACCCTCAGACAAGTCATTTGACCTCTCTTGACTTGGGTTTCTTCCCTTGTAACAGATGTTTTTTCATATGTAAAGAATGTGCCTTAGATCAATGGTTCTAATGCCTCATTACACATTAGAGTCACCTGGGAAGAATTGTTTTAGGTTTTGTTTTGCTTTGTTTTGTTTTTAATAGGATGTCCAGGCCTCTACCCAGGCCAATTAAATCAGAGTCTCTGGAGAATGGATCCCAGACACAGATGTTTTTTAAAATTCCCCTATGTGATTCTAATGTGAAGCCAAGTTTAAAACCCAACAAACTAGATGATGTTCAAGAGTTCTTCCAGATTTAAGATTCAAAGTACCAGACCCTTGAAACAACAAGATGAAGAAAAAGTAGATATCCCATCATTTGAATTGGAAAGAGTCAATGAATATAGTGTGATACAAATAAAAGTTATGGCTGCCTGGTGATTGGGGCAACTATTTGAAAGGCTAAGCCCACTGTGGTGAAAAGATGTATGAATCTGGACAAAGACTATGGGGTTGGCAATAAACCTAGAGTTCAGCATCCTGGGAGACTTACTGAATTTATTAATCAACAAATATTTATTGAGGGGCGCCTGGGTGGCTCAATGGGTTAAGCTGCTGCCTTCAGCTCAGGTCATGATCTCAGGGTCCTGGGATCGAGTCCTGCATCAGGCTCTCTGCTCAGTAGGGAGCCTGCTTCCCTCTCTCTCTCTGCCTGCCTCTCCATCTACTTGTGATCTCTCTCTGTCAAATAAATACATTTAAAAAAACCCAAATATTTATTGAGCAATATAGGCCAATCACTGGTGGATTCTGTAGTTGAAACTCGGGCAAACTGGATGTGGATAGCTAGATATGGGCATAACAGAGATCCTAGCTGTGGAAACATTAATCATTTCTCTGTAGGCATCAGGAATTGCTCATGGAGGAGGTGATATTTGAATTAAACCTGAAAAATTGGTGGAAGCACGTGTACATGCAGAACTCAGGTTGAGGGTGGGAAGCACTTTGGAGGCAGGAGGAAGAGGGTATATTTAGTCAAGGAATTCTGCCTGCCACTGGCACCTCTCCTCTTTCCACCTGGAAGAGTCCTCTCCTTTCTCAAGAGCCAGCTGAGAGCAACTTCCTCTAGGACACCATCCCTGAGGTGTCATTACTTATGCTTGCCTCCATCGTGACACTCACACATAATAGCCTTGGTCACTCTGTGAGCTCTTCAAGGGCAGGAACGACCTGTATCTTCATCCACAGTCTGGTTTCCATTGTCTATCACATGTCCTGGCTCATATAGTCTCTAGTAAGTGTTTATTTAGTTGAACCAAGAAAACAGTCCTTTTCAAAAGATAGATTCCATCATTCTTTAGCTGAAAATTTTTTAATGGTTTCTTGTTTACTTTAAGTAAAATCCAGACTCCTTACTGGGAGTCTATGTACCTAAGACTATGTACCTAAAACAAGACTTCACAGTCTTGAGCCACGTGTAACTGCCTGCCAGGACCAAACTTGACTCTTCTAACAAGGAAAAAAATAAAATACAGAGAATCATACTATGGCACCTAGCATACAATTAAAACTTTCTAGTTATTTGAAAAAGCATGAAAATATGACCCAAATCCAAGAGAGAAAACAGTCAATAGGAACAGATACAGAAATGAAAGGAATGGCGGGGCTAGCAGAAAGGGCTTTAAAATAGCTGTTAAAGAAGATCAAATACATACTAAAAAAAAAGTCTCAGTTGATATTAAAGAATGCTGGAAAGGAGGGGAAAAGGAACAAAGAACAGATGGCCCAAATAGAAAACAAAAAGCAAGATGGTAGACTCAAACCCAGTTAAATAAATTAAATTAATTAATTAAAATAATTAACTAATTTAATTTATTTAAATAAATTAGACCCCCAATTAATGGGCAGAGATTGTCTAACTGGATAAAAATAAAATTAAAAATAATCACATGGGAAATAAGAAATGCCCAGTTTAACCAACTCATCAGGTATGAAGAGTTAAGTAATGAGTGATACAATTGGAAACCCTGACTGAAGCCAAATTATGTTGGGTCACAGTTATCAAATCCTGTATTTACTTTAGGCACTTGTGCCTTCTGTGTGCAAATAAACAGTCCACCCCATAACATGGAACAACCTTCTGGAAGAACAAGTATAAACCTGACTTATTTTCCAGAATGTTTTATTTCATAAGAGAAGGAATACTTTCTCCCATCTGATTCTTCTTACCTTCCTCATGAGGAAACAGGGCAGCTGTAGTCATGTATCTCAGCTGCCCAAGCTACCAATGCATAAAGAAGGCATAAAGAAGGCAAAACCTCCACCTTTAAGCTACACACTATGATCTTTCTTTTAAAAGTGAAATATATTTGAACACTGAAGAAAGTGTAAGTCTAATCTTCTCTTGTCATTAAATCAATAAAGAAATTAAAGAAAACATTACTCAAAACTGCAGTTCTTAGAAGATATCACTTTTTTTACGATTGTCATTATTATTATTTCATTTTTCAGTGGCCACTGAGTATAAAAGTTCCTGGAGTTAAAGGCATAGCAAGATATAGAAAAGATATTGCTTTTGCCTGAGTTTCATGAAGCTGATATCAATCTTTTATTTCATAAACGTCAGGCTGGTTATTGCTTTAAACGTGGGCTTTGGTGCATTAAAAGTGGCAGTGACAGGAATACAAATAAGAGAATTCCCAAGGATACTAAGCCGGGGCTAGGGGAAGGATTGGTTTCCCTCCCACGCCTGGAGAATGATATTCAGGAAAGGTCACATAACAGCCAGATTTCAGAGATAAATTTGAGCTCAACTGACTCAGTGAATAAGTCAGTGTGTTTGTTCTTGTCACTGTGTTTGTTCTTGTTTTTTCTCAACCAGAAGAGAAAGGACAAAGGATCTGACTGAGCCTCAGAGGGAGGTCTGGCTGCAGGGAGGTGGAAACAGCCCAGACTTGCATCAGAAGATCTGGAGTTTACCCCACAATTTGGCCCCCCAAATAGTGTCCCCAAGAGGCATCAGTTGGGTTTGTGCAATAACAGCATTTCCAAGCACACTCGCTCTGAAAGTCCTTTCTGGCTTGAAATTTTAAGGATCTAATACATACCTGCATGGAGAAATTGCTGACATTTGGAAAATACTCTTCAGAACCCCAGTTGTCTCAGTGCCAATCACAAGTTCAAGAGGAATGAAGGGTATAGTTTGAGTACATTTTTAGCTAAACTGAAGGCCGAACAATTTCAGCTAATTGGCTTCAGACCACATGTCTTCAATCCTATCCCACATTGCCTTTCAACAAAGAACATAAGGCTTATTTAAAGGGACCATTCAGAAGCATCTGGGTGGCTCAGGTCATGATCTCAAGGTCCTGGGATCGGCCTACTTTGGGCTCCCTGCTCAGTGGGGAGTCTGCTTCTTCCTCTGTCACCCCATTCATACTCTCTCTCTCTCAAATAACTATTTTTTAAACAAAAAAGTAAGAATAAATAAAGGGAACATTTAAACAAAATCAGGAAATGGTGATTTTGAGTTCTGCAGGAAAAATTTGGATCTGGGATCCAACTATAAAATGGGATGGGGCCAACCATCAGGTCAGGATTAAGAATGGAGTTTGCCTACTTTGGGGTATATACTCAGAAGACTTGAAAACAGGTCCTCAAACAAATCATTGTCCACAGATGTCATTAGTGCCAAGGAATAAGAACAAGCCTTGTCCACAGGTGTCATTAGTGCCAAGGAATAAGAACAAGCCTTTAGGCAGGACATCTGGAAATTTCTCCATTGGCAAACCCTTAATTTCCAAAGTCCCAAGTCATCTGCCTGCTTTTATCTTTCCTCACTACTCTTTACTTCAGGTACCTCATGAATCAGTCAACCAAAGGACAACTGTACCTGCCCTACACTCTCCTGATACCATATCCTTGCTCACACTATTTCCTTGGTCCATAATTGGATTCTCTGCCTTCATTTAACATATCTCCACAATTTGAGATGCATCCTCTGATTCTTCCAGATGCAAGGTCTTCTCTCTTTCTCCTCTGTATACTTGACGTCTTTCCTATACTATAATTATTCATGAACTTGCCTTAGCTCCCCTCTTAAATGATACATCCCTTTAAAGCTAGAGAAATTGTCACAGGACCTAAATTTAAGGATTCAAACCAATCTTATCTTGGTCTTTAGGGTGCCAAGAACCACTAACTGTCATCTCAATTTGGAGATTAAACAGCCCATACATAGTAAGTGTTCAATAATATTTATTGAATGTTATTGCTTTACTTATTCATTTTATTTTAAGGACACTTCAACAATAAAGCTCTCTTTCAACATTTATTCTCTAGTTTATTTTAAAAATGGCTTTTGGAGTAATATTATTTAATACTAAAATAAATTTGCAAAATAGCTATGGACGTCTATGATTTTTTTTTAAGATTTTAGTTATTTATTTCTCAGAGAGAGAGAACACAAGCAGGGGAACTGCAGGCAGAGGGAGAAAGAGAAGCAGATTCCCTACTGAGCAAGGAGCCCAATGGGGGACCTGATTCTGGGACCTTGGGATCATGACCTGAGCCGAAGTCAGATGCCTAACCAATTGAGCCACCGGGCATCCCTTCTATGAATATTTTTAGGGAATTTTCTTCTAGAAAAACATGGAGGCGCTAAAGAGCAAGACTCAAGATGTCTTCCCTGTTGCTGATATTGTCCAGAGAAGCTTAGCCTTGGAGAATTTTCCTCACGACATGTTTTTAAAGCTCCCAGATGAAAACATGTTGAACTGAAAGGAAATACTTTCATTTCATTGCTTTAAACCCTTATTCGCTTGACTACTAAAATACATACCTAATCATGACACATATTTAAAGCCATGAAATATTTACAGTGTGCTGCCTAAGGCAAATGATGTATTATATATTCATCCTACAGTTCAGTAAATTCTGGATACAAAGACACAAGCTGATGCTTTCAAGTGATCATGTCAGCGCAAACAAACTTCCCTTAAAAAACAGTTCTTCATCTCCAGAATTTGATTTTCATTCTGAAAGATGGCTTTCTCTAGATGTGTCTCAGATGACATAAATAAATCTGGGCTGTAGCTCTCTCCCACAGCCATCAAAGTACATTCTGCCTTGTGACTGAATCACTTCTGAACAGGTGATACTTCCTGCTGCTCCTAACAGCAGCTACCCCGTAAAAGGCTAGGTCAAGTACGTATATGATAAATGAAATAAACATTCTCCATTGAATTTCCCAGAGTTCGGAACAACTCCACACCACTGTTTTGATGTTTTTCAGGAAGTGCTGGCTACCTCAGGGAGTTCATCATCCTGGAAAACCACAAACCAGACAGTAGACATGAGTCGAAGTGTGGCACGCCAAGAGCCTCTCTTTGTCAGAGACTGAGAAACTGTTGGACTAACCGCTAGTCTTTACTCTTATTGTCTCTGTAACTTTCCCTCTTCTGGTGATTCCACCACCATTATGTTTTGGGCTCCCCCCCCCTTTGTAAATAGTCACTAACATTGGCCCATATGGCTGTTCAGTACACACTTGTTGAATGAATGGAAAATTATTTGTGAAACTGTGTTACCAGGTGTGAGGTACTATGCTAAGAGCCTAGAGAGGTGTGAGGTACTATGCTAAGAGCTAAGAGCCAAACTGTGAGAACAAAGAGGGCCTCTTACACTGTGGACCTGACCATCTGGTGGGGAAGACAGACTGACTGCCAAATCTTGACCAAATAAATGTTGGCTTACAGATGCTATAAGTGCTACATAGAGCCGCACGTACCAGCTGTGGTGGTAAGAGGGTCTTGGGGAGGGGGAGGCTCTGAGCTGGTCAGGAAGGTCAGGGAGCACTTCCCTGGGATGATGAAGCTTTAACTGAGATCTGACTTGTGAGTGGGAGCTGACAGGTGGAGACAGAGGAGGTAAGCATGCTTAGTAGAGCTATTGGCATGTGCAAAGGCCTGTGGGAAGGAGTCTGGAAGTTACCAGGGGCTGAAAGTCAGGTTATAGGGCTGGAACAAAGGAAGTTAAAAAGATCGTGGAGAGAGAAGCTTAGAGAGGGAGGAGTATGTCAAGTCACGCAGGCCTTTAGCTCCACATTCCAGGGTCCTTATTCTACCAGCCTCAGAAGTCATTACAGGAATTTGAGCAGAAGGTTGACCTAATTCGATTTGGGTTTCAAAAGCAGTATGAAAATTATCTGATACAAAAGGAGGAGGGGGCATCAGAACCTCCCAGTGTGGGGAGAGAAATAGTAACCAGAAGGCTAAGATTAACAGTATGTTTTTGTGATTGAGCTTTTACCGTGTCCCACTCTCAGTGCTAAATTGACCATCTATTCCTAGAGGAATAGTCTATTTGAAATTATCTCCAAGTAGATCCTTGCCAACCCAACTTCCTGTACTAACTTCCAGCCTTCAGAGGCACTAACGGAAATGATGGGAGAAAGAGCATTCCTCTGGGGCCAGATATTTGAAAGTATGGTGCACCTGCTGGTGGCCCTTAGCTCACTGCGTGTCTGCATGAGAAGAGCTCAAAGGCCACCTGGTGTGCAGTTTCCAGGCCACTGGGAATCACAATGTCCCTGTGCAGCCAGCTCCAAACTGCACTCCTGGTCTCAACAACCATCACTGAGCAAGGACCTCAGTCACATGCCACCTCATTCTTGCAGGAACTCTGAGCATGTGACTTTAAGTCATAGGTCCATCACATTAGTTTTGTGTATGAGCCAATGGCTCTATTTGCTTTTCCTTTAGGGCGTTCTCAGTGACAGTGATTCCTCACTAAGCCTGGAGTTTTAGTACATAATAGGGGACTGTCTGATAAGTGAGGAAACTTTTTAAATGAGAACCCTATCAACTTGGATGCTTAATCATATTTGTGTGGATTACAGGACTAACTTTGGGACTACTGTTTATTTAGGAAGACTCCCTCAAAGATATTCTACCTGACCATCTGAACCTATATCCTCAATTCTATCTTCCTAATTGAAACTGAATAGCCTGGTCCTGGGGAGGGGGTCTCACTGTCAAATCTGCTATGTTCACATACCCCAGGGCCCCCCCTTTTCCTCTCCCTTGGTTGAAATTCCCCCAAGCATCAGGGTCCCTATTTCTAACACTACCTCTTCTGTTGAGCTATTCCTGATAATTGCCCCTCAAAGGGCCATGATAGCTTTCTTCTCTAAATCTTCCAAAGTTTTTAGAACACAGTTTGCCTTTTAGACCGATGCCCCCGCATACACACTCCCTAGGTGGTAAGTTGTTTGAAGGTGGGAGCTTCAACAATGAGCACCTACTGAGTGCTGAAGTTCTCCGGGGGTGGTCCGTGTGTTGAGTTGAACTTTGACACGTAGATGGTCCCTGAGAGCCCCAAACGTAATCCCAGTCCTACCAAATCTGTCTCAAGGTAGCAAAATACATTTCTTACATTTGAGCTACTATTTCCATCAGCAAGGCTGGGTCTTCTTATTGCCAAGATAATAAGAAAGATAAATCCAAGCCTACAAAATGAGAGAACTGCAATCCCAAGTGTGTAAATTTGTGAAAATCACTGAAGAGAGCAACAGGTATGTGGGTGCTACTGTATACAGGGGGCTTATTCATTTATGAAAGCAGCTCTTGGCTTTCCTTGCAAAACCTTATATGCTAAGAGGTTGGGGCCACTCTGATCTTTGTACTCACAGCACCCAGAACTATGCCTGGTTGGTAGTAGAACCCCACAAACATTTGTAGAAAGTGTTTCGGATATGCCTCGCCACCATGATCAAAGTGAACTATGCTCTAACAATGTTATCCTTCCCTAGATTTATTTCCATGTTAAAAAGGACACCTGCAGGGGCGCCTGGGTGGCTCAGTGGGTTGAAGCCTCTGCCTTCAGCTCAAGTCATGATCTCAGGGTCCTGGGATCAAGCCCGGAGTTGGGCTTTCTTCTCAGCAGGGAGACTGCTTCCTCCTCTCTCTCTGCCTGCCTCTCTGCCTATTTGTGATCTGTATCAAATAAATAAAATCTTTAAAAAAAAAAAAAGTACACCCGCAGAAATACTCAGGCTCATTCACTGCCCTGAAGGGAGCCATGAAGGCAACGGGATAAACACAGAAGAAAGAGGGGCACCTGGGTGGCTCAATGTGTTAAAGCCTCCCCCTTAAGCTCAGGTCATGATCTCAGGGTCCTAGGACCAAGCCCCGTATTGGGCTTCCTGCTCAGCAGGGAGTCTGCTTCCTCCTTGCTCTCTGCCAGCTTCTCTGCCTAATTGTAATCTCTGTCTGTCAAATAAATAAATAAAATCTTTTTAAAAAATAATAAAATAAACATAGAAGAAAGGGGAAAAAAGGGAATCCTAGTGTGCCCAGTTCTTAAGGAGATTACAGGGCCTGTGATGGAATTTTCCATCAAGATCTACTCGAGGGGAGGGGCCTTCATGGGAAAACTCAGATCTGCCGTCCACACAAGTGTGCAGTCACCTGTGCAGTTGAATCTCCTTCTGAACAATCCGTTATAAGGCGATCCACCTCAAACCAAATCAGCCTGAGGCTATGTTTCACGTCACTAGTTTGTAAAAGGGTGCACCAAAAGCTCCTTTTTATACGTGGTGTCCTGGTCCATCTGACATAAGATTTCTTACAAACATAACTTTTTTAAAAACCTTGTGTACTGCATAAAGTAAAATATGTATCAGGGCTCTCTGTCACTGGTGTTTTGTCACTGGCTCAACAGGGGGCAGCGTTATAGTTTTATTTTGTTGTTGGCTCTCTAGTCTTCAACCCCCACCATTCCATTTCTGGTAGCCCCTTCGTCTCCTGTTTGGGAGAAATCCCCAACTTTCAAGGTCTTGGCAGGAGGTAAGCCCAGCCCCTGCCCCCTCACACCGCCTCCTGTACTAGCAGAAGTCAGGGGGTCACGTTGTTTCTCCACTGCCCCCTGAGACAGGCCAGCGACCCAGGCTTCACAGGGCAGGATCCTGGGACCCTGAGCCTTGGCCGCGGGTGCTGAGTCGGAGAGATGGTCTGAAGGGCAGATTCAGCGCAGGACCGCATCCTGTTGACACCAGCTGCCCCTGACCACCCTCCAGAGACCTCTTCTCCTTCCACTTTTAGAGTCCATTTCTGGTTCTGACAAATGAGAACCCAGCTGGTACACTCCCTCCCATAGGTGTAGTGTGGCCATAAGTCCACTCAGTAAGACCTACGTCCAAAAGTTCACAAATCTTGGATGGTAGAGACAAGTTCTATTACCTCTTCCCATAGGTGCTCGTTGAGAGAGCAGGACGACACTGGCTGACACTAACAAAAGGAAGAGAACGAGTTTCAATGACCTCACAAGTGAAGGTGTCCAAACTTAGCATGAAGTTCTCTGAAAAGAGGCCAAATAGGCACCTTAAATCTCCCAGGGGTGGATTTGGTTTTAAATAATACAATAAGTTAGCTTACTAAAATGTAAGAATATAAATAACTCCACATCTGCCTCATAAGACTTTACGTCTTAGGTAATTTTAAAGTCACACTGAACATTCTGTTTTAGTTAACGAACCTTGCTTCATAAGGCAATGAAAGCATTTCTGTCAATTAGCATCAGGTCTCGCTTATACTCATGTCCTCTGCTTCTGCACTTGCCCACCAGGGTCGGGGGGCAGAGGTCATGACTTCCCTTCTACTTCCCTTTTACTTTGTCCTTTTACATGGACACCCATGCACATGGGTGTTTTCACCCACGGGTACCTCAACTTTGGTCACCTCTCTGCCAAAGAACAGCTGAAACATTTACATCTGCCTCTGTAGACGTAGTCCTTGGCCCGCGATCATGGCAAATAAAATTCCCTTCATAGCAGAAGCAGCAGGAGTGCTCCCCCAGGGACCCAAGACTTCCCATCACATCCAGCTTGTGCAAGGAGTATATCCAGCCCTGCAAACACCGGCTGCCTATGTGGGATCAGTATGAGCGTGGGGATGAGGGCAGTATAGCCTCTCAGATAGGAGCACAATCTCCAGACTCAGAAGGTCAGGAGAGGTTCCTGGTTGCATCACTCACTGACTGTGCAATCTTGAACAAGTCCTTAATTTCATTTCCTCTTTAGCTTCTTTACATACGAAACTGTGGACTCTTAGTAGTACCCACCTTATAGGGTTTGGAGGGGGATTATAGGAAAGAAGAAATGTGTAGTACTTAGAAGAGGACCCACACTTAGGAAGCACTTAGAAAAATAAGAGCTTTCTATTGTTCGACCTCTGACAATGTACTTTGTAGAGATTTTCCTGCCAGTCTTTACAGCAAATTGATAGACACAGATGTTCCAAATAATCCATGTCAGGGTTTGTGTTTGTTTTATTTTTGCAAGCAATGCACCTTCCTTACGAGATGTTCTCTGAACCAGGCACCCACGGTGGTGATGGGCTGCACTGTCAACCAGGCTCCCTCACCGGGTTGCAACTAGGTCCAGTGCTATGGAAGTTAGGAAGCAATGTGTCTCCTGATGCCCTGAGAGAGAGGGGCAGACCACAGCAGGGAGTGGCCCGGCAGGATCAGGGATCGGAACCCACCCACCCCAGGGGTCAGGCAGCAACACCAAACAGCAACAGAGCAGTGGTGCTTGAAATTGAGTACAAGGCAGGGTCCCAGGCTAGTGGCACCTCTGTGGAGGCCAGCAAAAGGGGAGTGTCCCACCAGGATGAAGGGACCTGGCGTTCTGTAATCTGGGCATGAGAAGGACAGACAAAATAGTTGGCGCCAATCAAGCTGGGACATTCCTAGTCCCGGGAATGCAAAGACAGAGG
This sequence comes from Mustela erminea, assembly GCF_009829155.1. Classification (NCBI taxonomy): domain Eukaryota; kingdom Metazoa; phylum Chordata; class Mammalia; order Carnivora; family Mustelidae; genus Mustela; species Mustela erminea. Next base: position 72,328,272 of record NC_045627.1, read on the forward strand.
AAGTGGGAGAATGAGAACTAGCAAAGGAAGAAACTGGTTCAGAGAAGTCAGGGAACAAAACGAAGGTCATACAGTGGGTAAGTGGCAGGTCTACTCCATCCCACCATGTTAGTACTTCTGCCCTTGTGAAGTCCAGGAGCCACCAGAAGGCTGAGCAGGAAATAAAAGTGGACCTCAAGCAGGCAGGATCCTTCAGCAGCCCAGGCCCTGTCCTAGAAGTGGGCACAAGGGAGAGACCCAACTGGCAGAAAAAAGGACTCAGAATCAGCTCAGCATTCAGTTGGGCAGAGGTTGGGTAAGGTCCTAGAGCCTGGAAGGGATCGTCCTGAAGGTGGGAGCTACAGGACCTCATGTTTGGACTGAAGAGACAGGGATAAGAGAGGAGAAGCCAGGACACCATGACAATGGTGTTGAGTTTGAAGGTATTGGCTACGATCATGGAACAAAAGAAATCTGGCTCACCTGGGGTCCCAACAAAGAATTCTGATCTTACTGGCTGGTGCTGAGCTCCCAAACCACCAAACTGACCAGACTTCCTGAGTCCTAAGGCTACAAAGTACAAAACACAACATGTGGAGAGGGCAGAACGTTTCTAGCGTCCTAGCGAACATCATCCGTTAGCCCTTGCTTAGATAGGAAACGGCACTACGGACAGGAACCCATAACTGTATATTTCTTGCTGCAGATAATGAAATCCACATGGGGTTTCCTTGTTCAAGACGAAACAAGACAAAATCAGGGGAAAGCCATAAAGGGCTGTGAAGCAAGAGTCCCAGAGGGAGAGGGAAAGGATGAAATTGTTGATGGCAAAGATGAAAAGGCTGCAGCCACTGGGGAAGACAGTTGGGCAGTTTCTGACAAAACCAAATACACTCTCACGGTACGTACCAGCAACTGTGTTCCTTGATATTTACCCAAAGGAGTTGAAAACATATTCACACAAAAACCTGCCCATGAATGTTTAGTTCATAATTGCTGCCTTTTTCATGTTTGCCAAAACATAGAAGCAGGCACGGTGTCCTTCCAAAGGTGAATGGATAAACTGTGGTAGCTCCCAATAGTGGAATATTAGTCAGCTCTAAAAAGAAATGAGCTGCCAAGCTTTAAATGAGCCTACAACCTTAAATGCACATGGCTAAGTGAAAAAAGCGAATGTGAAAAAGCCACATACTGTGTGATTCCAATTCTGGAGAACGCAAAACCACGGACACAGTAAAAGACCCGGGCTGGCAGGGGAGCGGGGATCGGGGCATGAACCGCTGAAGCACCAAGATTTTTAGGGCAGTGAAAAATTCTGTATGATACCATAATGATGAATACATGTTCTTATACATTTACCCAAACCCACAGAACGCACAACGCCAAGGGCAAAACAGAATATAAACTATGGATTTTAGCGACTATAATGCATCCCTGTAGGTTCATCAAATGTAACACATGGACCACTCCGCTGGGGGGTATTAATGACGGGGGAGGCTGTGCAGGTGTGAGGGCAGGGGTATATGGGAAATCTATCCCGGCCTCTCAGTTTTGCTGTGAATCTAAAACTTCTTTTGAAAAAATTAAGTCTTGGAGAGCCTGGGTGGCTCAGTGCGTTAAGTGTCTGCCTTCAGCTCAGGTCATGATGCCAGGGTCCTGGGGTCAAGTCTGTACGGGGCTCTTGCTCAGCCCGGAGCCTGCTTCTCTCTCTGCCTGCTGTTCCCCCATTCATGCTCTCTCTCTCCTTCTCTGACAAATCAATCAATCTTAAAAAAAAAAAAAAAAAAGTTGTCTTTTAAAAATAAAAGAAAGGTCGGGAGAGCAAAGCTGTGGTGACTGTCTAGCATCTGGCACGGTGAGGCCGTTTAGCAGAGGTTGCTGCCTCACTTAGCCGGATGGGCTCCCAGAGCTGGGACGCTCCGAGGCAGGCACCGAAGTGCCAATGGGCGAGAGCACTGCAGGGGGTGCCTTAGAGAGGTTCCGCAGAAACCCCCTGCCGGCCCCACTTACACCATAAGCCCCTGTGTGGTAGTCACCCGGGGACACGTGTCTCCCTGAATGCACCTGCTCTGTGAGAGGCCCCGCCGGGTGCACCCCTCCGTGCCCATCACACCCAGCCGAGGGGACCACCCGAGCTGGCATTTCAGTCCTTCTTTGTGAACTCTCCCGACATTCCTGCCTACAGACGCGGTCTGGGCACAATGAGCTCTCAGAGGACACCGAGAGGCAGCCCCGTGAGCAAGGGAGGGTTCTCCGCAGATCCTTCCTAACCCCGAGAGTCCCGCGCAGGTCCTCGGCGCCCGCCGGCCCGGCTCTCTGAAGAACCGCACTGCCACCTGCTGGCAGAACACGGGAGGGCCGCGGAGGCGCTCCTGTTAGTCCACGCTAACAGTCCTTTCCAATTGTTATGATAAAAAAAGACGTCTTCCAGTAGATGAACGTATGAACAAACTGGAGTATCTACGTGATAGAATATTACTCGGGGATAAAAAGAAATAAGCTATCAAGTCATAAAAAGTCATGGACAAAGCTACATATTGCTAAGAGAAGTCAGTCTGAAAGACTCTACGTACTGTATCGTCCCAATGAGATGATCTTCTAGAAAAGGCAACACTCCAGAGACAGTGGACGGATCGGTGGGTGCCAGCCGAATGAGCAAGAGGTGGGAAGTCCGAATAGGTGAAGCCCAGGGGACCTTTCAAGGGTGGTGAAGCTGTTCCGCGCGACGCCGCAGGTGTGGATACGTAACACTGCGCATGCTCCGACACCCAATGACCCGCACAGCACCGAGTGAAGCTTACTCCACTCTTGGGAAAAATCATTTAGAGGTTGGGAGAACGCCAGGTTGGAACACAGACTGTGACAAGACACTTTAACTGTATTCAAATGTGGGAAACAAGTTCTCTGAAGGGAGAGGGGGGAGGGTGCTGACTTAAGTCACTTTGGAAATGAGCGAGGTCTGCAAACCAAAGCACAAGGAAGGCACATAAACAGTGTACTCGAGTTGCAAAAGTTCTTCCCGCAGTGGCACAGGCTCACTATCCTAATACTGCCACACATGCACATCAGAATTCAAGTTAGGCAAATGGAGTAGGAGGTTCCAGATTGGGGGTGGAGGGTAACATTAAGAATCATGGATTAGAGCTGGAGACATCAGTATAAGCTCACATCTAGCTTAATACAGACACAAATGGTTACATGTAGAAATTGATAGGTAAATGGATGACAGAGAGATGATAGAGATGACTTAGTGTACATACATACATTTCCCTGCTCTCAGCTGCAAAGGCCTCCAAACAATGACAGTCCAATAGCAAAGAACCCATCTACTGCCCAGATGGTAATTTTTTTAAGGATTTTATTTATTTATTTGACAGACAGAAATCACAAGTAGGCAGAGAAGCAGGCCGAGAGAGAGGGGAGGCAGGCTCCCCGACAAGCAGAGAGCCCAATGTGGCGCTCGATCCCAGGACCCTGAGATCATGACCCAAGCCAAAAGCAGAGGCTTTAACCCACTGAGCCACCCAGGCACCCCCAAGATGATAATTTTAAATACCTTTCTCCAATAAAAGGAACTAGGGCTCCTTGGAGAAATGGCTGATTCTAGAACTGAGACAAGAAATATACAAGATGAGCTGGGGCTTCTTGGAGTGCCAGAAAATAAGAACATGCTTAACACACACACACACACACACACACACACACACACACACACACATTATGGGAGTGTATCAAAAAGACAAAGGAGCCAACTGAGAGTTCCCTATGGCCAAAGATGGAACAATTTGAGCAGTAGTATTAATTATAAACTAAAGCATAAGTCAATTTGGATATGAAATGATCAAAAAAAAGTGAGAAAAGAAACAAATCTATGCAGAATTCCAAATAATTGATTTAGATAGACCACCCTCAAGAAAATTGAGCACAGCTTAGTAGGCTACACATAGTGACTTCCTTCCAGAGGACAGTGTGGAAATGAGAGATTAAAAGAGTAACTACAGTGGAGAAATGTGACAAACACCACCACAGCCCAAGGACCATGGTCAACAGCAATGGGAAAGTCAGGTTCTAAGTCTGTACCTTGATATGATGCAGTAAAATTGACCCTTTATCTCTGTGGTTTTCCTCCCCAAAACCTATAACCACAGTCTAGTCATGCGAAAAATACCAATCGAGGGACGTTCTACCGTACTCCTCAAAACTGCCAACGTCACCCAAAACAAAGAAAGTCCAAGAAACACAGATAAGAAGAACCTCAGGAAATATGACCAAAAAATGGAATGTGATATCCTGAATGGGACCCTGGAACAGAAAAAAAGGACGTTAGGTGAAAACTAAGGAAATCTGAGTAGATTATGGTCTGTAGTTACTAATGAACACCAACATCAGTCCATTAATTGTAACAAATGTACCATAATATGAAAGATGCTGTAACAGAGGAACCAGGGGCATGGTGTAAAGGCACTCCCTATACTATCGTCACCATAAATCTGAAACCATTCTAAACAATAAAGTTTATTTTTTAAAATAATGATATGAGAAAGAATAAATAGGGGGAAATAAGCAGAAAATTCAAAAAGAGCACCTCACCTTCTGCTTAAAAATAGAGGTGTCCCAGCTAATTGACTACTTACTACCTTACCTGTCTAGCAGTAGGCTAAGTGTTTTGTGCACAATTTTTCACATAACCCTCACAAATGTGCTATCAGTAAATATTGTATCATCCCCATTTACAGACGAGGCTGAGGCCGGAGAAAATACGTTATTTGCCCCACACCAGCTCTTAAAACGTGGGACTGAATTTAATTCACTTCCGTGGTTCACTCTGTTAACATGTTTGGAATGTTGTCCAAATATTCACTGAGTACCTACTGTGTGCCCAGTCCTGGAAATAGCTGGTGTTGGACCCCAACGAGCTACAAGTCTACTGGGAGAGATGTGGGCAATGTTTGGTTTCAAGAAGGGAATATCCAGGGCATCTGGGTGGCTCAGTGGGTTAAAGCCGCTGCCTTCGGCTCAGGTCATGACTCCCGGAGTTTTGGGATCCAGCCCCATATGGGGCTCTTTGCTCCGCAGGGAGCCTGCTTCCTTCTGTCTCTCTGCCTACTTGTGATCTCTGTCTGTCAAGTAAATAAATAAAATCTTTAAAAAAAAAAAAAAAAGAAGAAGAAGAAGAAGAAGGGAATATCCACTACCATTTGTGAAGAAAGTAAATGCAACAGAAATTTAGAGCAGCGACTTTCTGAGACTTCATAGAGACTCTGAAGAAGGGAAGGAATTAGAAGAACAGGAGGGGGCCCCCTGCGGGGAGGCTGAAGCCAGTGGATGTACCTGCTATAGGTCGGGTGTTGGGCAAGCAGCTCTCCTTGGTGGAAAGCTCTGGCTGGAGCGCCAGGAGACCCAAATCAGTGCCACACTGGTGTGAGCCTTCAATCTGACCTATTTCTTCCTGTGGTCCCTACCACCTCTTTAAAAATAATAATAAAATAACAAAAATGAGAAGATGTTTAGAGTCCACACTAACAATGAGAAAGAGCCCCTCCACCATGTGACCCGGTGTGTCTTTTGCAGCATCTCCTTTCAGAGAGAGTGGACGGGGGTACAGGACCCCCAGTGTCCGGGTGCTGCCAGGCCCCAGTCACCGGGCCTCAAGGCCTGTCCTGGAGATGACAGTCCACCGAGGAGACACCACAGCCACCCAGGAACCAAATTCAGGTCCCACGTGTGTGTTTGACCCACATATGTTTTAGTTTTTTGTTTTATGTGAAGTCGGTTGTGGATGTTTAAAAACAGAGACTCTCTCTCTCTCTCTCTCTCACACACACACACACAGTTTCACTCCTCTTTAAAATCACATTAAAAAGTAATAAAATAAAAATAAAATCACATTTTAACACTTCTCTTGTGAGCCCACCTTATCACAGGTCATGTGAGCTGCAGGCAGGTACCTCCTGCCTCCTTCACACCAGACACACAAAAAGACTTGACACAAATGTGGGGCTCAATGAATTATAATGCACACCCCAGTCACAACCCCATGTTCCTTCTGACCTAAAATGTTACTGTGCACAATTCTGGATGGCAATCCAATACTTTTCCTACTGTTAGTTACTGGATCATTTGTTTGAATACTAAAGGACATACTCGTTTTCTTGAAAGTATGGTAACTTTATAAAATAATAATAATAAAGTATGGTAACTTTATTACAATATGTCCTGTTGGTCATTCTGGGTCTATTTATTCAGTTTGGGGGTGTTCTCCTGCAATGCATAATTTCAAACTTTTTGGGTTTTTTGTAATCCTGGGTATGTTTTCTAAAATTGATAGTTTTTAATTTCTGTTCTATTTCCTTGCTTTAGTTTTCTTCTTTGGGGAAACCTATTTCATAAATGTTAAAACTTTTGCCTATCTTTTATAACTGCCACTTTCTCTTAAATCCTTTTTATTCATTTTGGTTTTATTTTTTATTTTCCTCTATTTAACTGCTATTGATTTTCAAACATTGTCGCATTGATTCACTCCTGTGCTCCTTCTGGTTTTTCCTTCCTATTTAAAATGCTTCCTTTTTCTAATTCTTTCCTGAGTTCCCAATTTCCCATCTTTTCTAGTTCTGTCTTATGTTGTTCTTGCATGTTATTCTTAAATCTATAGATACCTTTTTGAAACATTGTTGTCATTTTTTTACAGGCATGTCTGATGGTGTGATTTCACTGTAGGCAGGTCATTCTGCACATTATTTTTAGGCTTGCAATAGCACGTTACCTCAATCTTTTCTTCTGTTGCCCATTTATAGGTGACATTCATTCTTCTGGAAGAGAAGCTTGAACTAAGGTAGTTTTATTCAAGGCTCTAGAGCCCCCTTTGCTGTCGACTTTGTGATGTGTTTAAAAATACAGCACTTCCTTTCTGCAAAGTCCTGGCTCTCTTCCCTCCGGATGGAGGCAGAGAGGAGTCTTTCCTTTGTCTCTCCGGCACCAGCGCTTGCTTCCTTTGGGATCCCAACCCCAGCAGCTTCTCCTCAGTGTGGGACTTTGTCCTAGGCATTCCCGGGACACCAACCACTCCAACCCCAGGAGGCCTTACCGCAAATCCCTCCTGCTCACCTACTGGAGTGTGCAAACTACCCCCCAGTTCCAGGGGCTGCTCTCAAGTTGTCTCACTGAGATTTCAACTTCCTGAGGGTTATTTGGGGGTTCCTGGGTCCACTAGACCTTCAGCTTCCTCCCACACAGATGCTGATGATATGCTCAGATTAAGGGTTTCTGCGGATACTTGTCACCTTTAACTGGTGTAGACCTCCCCCATGAGCTTGAGTTTTGCTATCCCAGCAAAACCCCACTTTCACGGCGTGATTTGGGGAGATCCAAAAACTACAACTACCATCACCTTGCCAAAATCTGCACTTTTGTTTTTAAACACGGACACTATGTATTTAATCCTGACTCTGTACTCCAAATACTTTCACACCTAGCAACCACAGTATGGGCTCTACCTGCCAAGCCCCCACCCCTCCCCACCCCTTCCTGCTGGCCCTTCCCTGCCCCTCTGCATATCCCCTCAGAGCCAAAAGTACTCTTTTAAGCTCCTGCATGAAATGTGTCACAAAGTGCTTCTCGTCCACTCCTCACATTCTTGCCAGCATAAATCTCCCCACTCCGGGGAAACAAGACGGCAAAACCTCCTCCATGGCTCACGGGTACAACCTCGCCTCCTTGCACAATTACCCACTCCTATCTCAGTGCTGGGCAGCCAGTGCCAGGACAGGCCCTCAGGCTGGATCAGCAATGAGAGCTGGTGGTGGGCAGGCCCTTCACACCATGCATGGGAGACAGACGGACTTATTTGACCAGCGGGAAGTCACCAGTGATGCAGCGTCGGTAGCGTGAACCCCACATCTGTAGCCTTCCTGGAATCCTCTCTACCTTGTACATTAAACTTCACCAAGGGATAAACTGAGCGAGAAAATCAGGTATCTGGAGCAAGATGGCAGAGGACTAGAACTAGTATCATCGGGGCCCAGGAGTTCAGGTAGATAGTTGTCAAACCATTCTGAACACCTACAAACTCAGCAGGAGATCGAGGAGAAGAGAAGCAGCAATTCTAGGAACAGAAAAGCGACCACTTTCTGGAAGGTAGGATGTGCGGAGAAGTGAATCCGGAAGGACGGGAAGATAGACCACGGGGGAGGGGCCGGCTTCCGGCAAGAGGTGCAGCGCAAAATCGGAACTTTTTGAAGTCTGCTCCCCTGAGGGCCATGGCTCCAGAGGGTAAGCAGGGGTGAAGCCCTCGCAGGGACAGCGTGGTCTCAGGACCCGCGGGGTCACAGAAAGACGGCAGGTGTCTGAGGGTGGCAGAGCTCCCAGGTATCAGAGCGGGGAAACCCACTACAGACATGGTGCCGAGGAGTGAGCTTGGGTTACCTTAAACCACGACCCAAGACACAATCCGACCACTGCTCTTCCAGCAAGGACCCTACAAGTGGCAGATCCAGGGAGACTCACCTTCCTCCACCGGAAGGAGCAGCGTGGCAGGAATCTGCTGGGTTTGAAGACTCCAAACAGGGCTGTGCACCAGAGCTGGAAATGCTCAGGCACAGGCCGGGTGTGCCAAGAGCGGGGCTGGAGACCAGGGAGATGGGAGTGACTGACCCCTTGTCTTTGAAAGCACACTGAGCTCTCAGCTCCTCCAGGCCGGAGATTGGGAGGCCACCATTTTCATTCCCGTCCTCCAAAGCGGTAGGGAAAGCGTTCAGGGAACAAAAAGCTCCCAAGAGCAAACCCAGCAGATTACTTAGCCCCGCCACCTGGCAAGGGCAGTGCAATTCCGCCTCCGGCAAAGACATTTGAGAATCACCGCAACAGGCCAATTCCTCCGGAAAATTAGCAAAAATATCCTGCCAAGGCCAAGATCACTGATCCAGGAGAACTGGGGAACTCCAGAGGAGGGGAAATCAACACATAGATTTCATGGCTTTTTCCCCATGGTTCTTTAGTCTTTCAAAGTTAAATCTTTTTTAGTTTTATTTTTTTCTTATTCTCCTTTTTAAATTTTTCCTCTCTTATTTTAACATTTTTTAACTATTTTATCTTATCAATACCTTTTAAAAATCTTTTTAAATTTTCATAGATACAGTCATATTCTATCCCTTTATTGTATTTAGCCTAATGTTTCGTATACATGTAGGTTATTCTTTTTTTTTTTTTTTTGAATTTTTGGATACAGTTTCTTCTAACAGATCAAAATATACCCCAAATTTAGTGCATGGCTTTGTTCTAGTCACCAACCTGATCATTCTTTTCTTTTTTTCTTTTTTCTTTTATCAACCAACTTCTTATCAATTCCTTTTTTAGAATCTTTTCTTAATTTTCACCTTTACATTCATATTCCATCCCTATGTTGTGTTTGCCCTTATTTTTGTTTATATATAAGGTTTTTCTTTCTTAAAATTTTGGGAGGCAGTTTCTTCTAACAGACCAAAACACACCCAAAATCAAGTGTGTGGCTCTGTTCTACTCACCAGTCTAATAGTTTTGTTCTGTTTTCTCCTTTCTTCTCCCCCAACCCCCGCCCGTTTTGGGTCTCTTCCAATTTGGTTAGTGTATATTTTTCTGGGGTTGTAGCTACCCTTTTAGTATTTTGTTCTCTCATATATTCTTATCTGGATAAAATGACAAGGCGGACTCACCTCAAAAAATAGAACAAGAGTCAGTACCAACTGCTAGGGACCTAATCAATATGGACACTACTAAGATGTCAGATCTAAGAGTTCAGAATGACGATTATCAAAGTGCTACCTGGGCTGAAAAAAAAAGCATGGAAGATACTAGAGAATCCCTTCCTGGAGAAATAAAATCTCTTTCTGGAGAAACAAAAGAACTAAAATCTAACCAAGTTGAAATCAAAAAAGCTATTAATGAGGTACAATTAAAAATGGAGGCTCCTGGGGCGCCTGGGTGGCTCAGTGGGTTAAGTCGCTGCCTTTGGCTCAGGTCATGATCTCAGGGTCCTGGGATCGAGTCCCGCATAGGGTTCTCTGCTCAGCAGGGAGCCTGCTTCCCTCTCTCTCTCTCTCTCTGCCTGCCTCTTTGCCTCCTTGTGATCTCTGCCTGTCAAATAAATAAATAAATAAAATCTTAAAAAAAAAATGGAGGCTCCTACTGCTTGGATAAATGAGGCAGAAGAAAGAATTAGTGATATAGAAGACCAAATGATGAAGAATAAAGAAACTGAGAAAAAGATAAACAGCTACTGGACCACGAGGGGAGAATTCAAGAGATAAGTGATACCATAAGACGAAACAACATTAGAATAATTGGGATCCCAGAAGATGAAAGGGGGGTTGGGGGCAAGAAGGTATACTGGAGTAAATTATAGCAGAGAATTTCCCTAATTTGGTGAAGGGAACAAGCATCAAAATCCAGGAGGCACAAAGAGCCCCCTCAAAATCAATTAAAAAAGGTCACACTTCATCATCAAACAAGTCTCAGTGACAAAGAGAAAATCCTAAAGCAGCTCAGGATAAGAGGTCTGTAACACACAATGGCAGAAATATTAGATTTGCAGCAGACCTACCCACAGAAATCTGGCAGGCCAAAAAGGACTGGCATGATATATTTAGAGCACTAAACAAGAAAAATATGCAGCCAAAAATACTATATCCAGCTAGGCTGTCACTGAAAATAGAAGGAGAGTTAGAAAGCTTCCAGGACAAACAAAAACCAAAAGAATTTGCGAACACCAAACCAGCCCTACAGGAAATATTGAAAGGGTCCTCTAAGAAAAGAGAGAGCCTAAAAGGAACAGACCAGAAAAGAACAGAGACAATATACATTGAGTCACCTAATAGGCAATATAATCACATTAAATTTCTATCTTTCAATAGTTGCCCTGAATGTAAATGGTCTAAATGCCTCAATCAAAAGACACAAGGTATCAGAATGGATAAAAAGCAAGACCCATCAATATGCTGTCTGCAAGAAACTCATTGCAGAGGCAAAGAAACCTTCAGATTTAAAGTGAGGGGGTGGAAAACAATTTACCATGTTAATGGTCATCAAAAGAAAGCTGGGGGGGAGGCGCCAGGGTGGCTCAGTGGGTTAAAGCCTCTGCCTTCAGCTCAGGGTCCTGGGATCGAGCCCCACATCGGGCTCTCTGCTTGGCAGGGAGCCTGCTTCCTCCTCTCTGCCTGCCTCTCTGCCTACTTATGATCTGTCGGTCAGATAAATAAATAAATAAATATGTATCTTTTTAAAAAAAAGAAAGAAAAAGAAGAAAGCAAGCTGGGGTGGCAATCCTTATATGAGATAAATAAGATTTTAAGCCAAAGGCTCTAATAAGACATGAGGAAGGACACTATATCAGACTTAAATGGTCTCTCCAACAAGAAGATCTAACAATTTTAAATAATCTATGCCCCTAACATGAGTGCAGCCAATTATATGAATGAATTAATAAAGAAATAGGGGCACCAGGGTGGCTCAGTGGATTAGGCCTCTGCCTTCAGCTCAGGTCATGGTCTCAGAGTCCTGGGACTGCTCTGGGTCCTGGTATCAAGTCCTGCATCAGGCTCTCCCAGCTTCCCCTTTTCTCTACGCCTGCCTCTCTGCCTACTTGTGATCTCTCTGTTAAATAAGTAAATAAAATCTTTTTAAAAAATAACAAAATCAAAGGAACACATTAACAATAATACAATAGTAGGGGACTTTAACACCCCCCCCCCACTGAAATGGGCAGATCATCTAAGCAAAAGATCAATAAGGAAATAAAGGCCTTAAATGGCACACTGGAGCAGGTGGATATCATAGAGACATTCAGAACATTTCATCCTAAAGCAACAGAACACACATTCTTCTCTAGTGCACACAGAACATTCCCCAGAATAGATCATATCCTGGGTCACAAATCAGGTCTCAACTGGTATCAAAAGATTGAGATCATTCTCTGCATATTCTCAGACCAAAATGCTTTGAAATGAGAACTGGGCCACAAGAGGAAAATTGGAAAGAACTCAAATACACTGAGGCTAAAGAGCATCCTACTAAAGAATGAATGGGTCAACCAGGAAATTAAAGAAGAATTGAAAAAATTTGGGGAAACAAATGAAAATGAAAGCACAACTGTTCAAAATCTATATACTTTCAAAGGAAAGTATATAGCAATACAAGCCTTTCTTAAGAAACAAGAAACTTCCAAGTAAACAACCAAACCTTACACCTAAACGAGCTGGAGAAAGAACAGCAAAGAAAGCCTAAACCCAGCAAGAGAAGTTAAATAATAAAGATCAGAGCAGAAATCAATGAGAAAGAAACCAAAAGAACAGTAGAATAAATCAATGAAACTAGGAGTTTGTTCCTTGAAAGAAATTATGAGATTCATAAACCCCTAGCCAGACTTATTAAAAAGAGAACAGAAAGGACCCAAATAAATAAAATCATGAATGAAAGAAGAGAGATCACAACCAACACCAAAGAAATACAAACCACTGTAAGAACATATTATGAGCAACTATACACCAGCAAATCTGATGATCTGGAAGAAATGGATGCATTCCTAGAGACACAGAAACTACTAAAATCAAAGAAATAGAAAACCTGAACAGACCCATAACCAGTAGGGAGATTAAAGCAGTGATCAAAAATCTCCCAACAAACAAGAGCCCAGGGCCAGACAGCTTCCCAGGGGAATTCTACCAAACATTTAAAGAAAAATTAATACTTACTCTCCTGAAACTGTTCCCAAAATAGAAATGGAAGGGAAACTTCCAAACTCGCTTTATGAGGCCAGCATTAGTTTGATCCCAAAACCAGACAAAGGCCTTCCATCAAAAAGAATTACAGACCAGGGCGCCTGGGTGGCTCAGTGGGTTAAGCCACTGCCTTCGGGTCAGGTCATGATCTCAGGGTCCTGGAATCGAGTCCCGCATCGGGCTCTCTGCTCAGCAGGGAGCCTGCTTCCTCCTCTCTCTCTCTGCCTGCCTCTGCCTATTTGTGATCTCTCTCTGTCAAATAAATAAATAAAATCTTTAAAAAAAAAAAAAAAAAGGAATTACAGACCAATATCCTTGATGGACACGGATGCAAAAATTCTTATCAAAATACTGGCCAATAGGATCCAACAGTACGTTAAAAGGATTATTCACCACGACCAAGTGCGATTTATTCTTGGACCGCAAACTTGGCTCAACATCCACAAATCAACCAATGTGATGCATTCATTAATGAAAGAAAGCACAACCATATGATACTCTCAATAGATGCTAAAAAAGCATTTGAAAAAGTACAGCACCCTTTCTTGATCAAAACTCTTCACAGTGTTGGGACAGAGAGTACATACCTCAATATCACCAAAGCCATCTATGAAAAGCTCACAGCAAATATTATCCTCAATGGGGAAAAACTAAGAGCTTTTTCCCTAAGGTCAGGAACATGGCAGGGATGTGGTGTCAACATAGTACTAGAAGCCCTAGCCTCCACAATCGGACAACAAAAAGAAATTGAAGGCATCTGAATCGGCAAAGAAGTCAAACTTTCACTCTTTGCAGATGAAATGATACTTTATGTGAAAAACCCAAGAGACTCCACTCCAAAACTCCTAGAACTTATGCAGGAATTCAGTAAAGTGTCAGGATATAAAATCAATGCACAGAAATCAGTTGCATTTCTATACACCAACAGTAAGACAGAAAAAAGAGGAGTTGGTCCCATTTACAACTTGCACCCAAAACCGTAAGATACCTAACCTAGGAATAAACCTAACCAAAGAAGACAAAGAATCTGTACTCAGAAAACTATAAAGTACTCATGAAATAAACTGAGGAAGACACAAAGAAATGGAAAAACATTCTATGCTCATGGATTGGAAGAACAAATATTGTGAAAATGTCTATGCTACCTAAAGAGCAATCTACACATTTAATACAATCCCTATCAAAATACCATCTTTTTTTTTTTTTTTCAAAAGAAATGGAATACTCCTAAAACTTATATGGAACCAGTGAAGACCCCAAATAGCCAGAGGAATGTTGAAAAAGAAAACCAAAGTTGGCAGCATCACAATTCCAGACTTCAAGCTCTATTACAAAGCTGTCATCAAGACAGTATGGTACTGGCACAAAAACAGACATATAGATCAATGGAACAGAATAGAGAGCCCAGAAATAAACCCTCAACTCTATGGTCAATTAATCTTCGACAAAGCAGGAAAGAATGTCCAATGGAAAAAAAACAGTCTCTTCAACAAATGGTGCTGGGAAAAGCCACATGCAGAAGAATGAAACTGGACCATTTTCTTACACCACACACAAAAATAGACTCAAAATGGATGAAAGACCTTAATGTGAGACAGGAATCCATCAAAATCCTTGAGAACACAGGAAAGAACCTCTTCAACCCCAGCTGCAGCAACTTCTTCCTAGAAACATTGCCAAAGGCAAGGGAAGCAAGGGCAAAAATAAACTATTGGGACTTCATCAAGATCAAAAGCTTTTGCGTAGCAAAGGAAACAGTCAACAAAACCAAAAGACAGCCGACAGAATGGGAGAAGATATTTGCAAATGACATATCAGATAAAGGGCTAGTATCCAAAATCTATAAAGAACTTATCAAACTCAACACCCAAAGAACAAAGAATCCAATCAAGAAATGGGCAGAAGATACGAACAGACATTTCTGCAAAGACACATCCAGATGGCCAACAGACACATGAAAAAGTGCTCCACATCACTCAGCATCAGGGAAATACAAATCAAAACCACAATGAGATACCACCTCACACCAGTCAGAATGGCTAAAATTAACAAGTCACAGAATGACAGATGCTGGTGAGGATGCGGAGAAAGGGGAACTCTCCTACACTATTGGTGGGAATGCAAGCTGGTGCAACCACTCTGGAAAACAGCACGGAGGTTCCTCAAAAAGTTGAAAATAGAGGTACCCTATGACCCAGCAATCACACTACTGGGTGTTTACCCTAAAGATAGAAATGTAGGGCTCTGAAGGGGCACATGCACCTGAATGTTTATAGCAGCAATGTCCACAATAGCCAAACGATGGAAAGAACCTAAATGCTCACCAACAGATGAATGGATAAAGATGTGGTATATAAATACAGTGGAATACTATGCAGCCATCAAAAAAACCCAAAAAAACAAAATCTGGCCATTTGCAAAGACATGGATGGAACTAGAGGGTATTATGCTAAGTGAAAATAAGTCAATCAGAGAAAGACAATTATCATATGATCTGTCTGATACGAGGAATCTGAGAGGCAGGGAAGGGGGGTTGTGGGGGGCAGGGAGGGAAAAATGAAACAAGATGGGACCAGGCAGGGAGACAAACCGTAAGAGATTCTTTTTTTTTTTTTTTAAAGATTTTATTTATTTATTGAGAGAGAGAGACAGTGAGAGAGAGCATGAGCGAGGAGAAGGTCAGAGAGAGAAGCAGACCCCCCGTGGAGCTGGGAGGCCAATGCAGGACTCGATCCCGGGACTCCAGGATCATGACCTGAGCCGAAAGCAGTCGTCCAACCAACTGAGCCACCCAGGCATCCCCCATAAGAGATTCTTAACCTCAGGAAACAAACTGAGGGTTGCTGGAGCAGGGGGTGGTCACTGGGGAGGGTATGTGCTATGGTGAGTGCTGTGAATTGTATAAGACTGATGATTCACAGACCTGTACCCCTGAAGCAAATAATATATGCTATTTTTTTTTTAAAAAAAGGTAAAAAAAGAAAAAATCAACTTCCCTGGACTTAGTCCATAAATTTAGCATACTGCCTGTTTTTACATTCAATCTTTTTTTTAAATCATTTATTTAAAAGTAAAGTCTTTTGATTCTCCTATATCTCATGTTCCCTCTGAGGACTTGCACACTGCAGTTTTATTCCAGTTCTCCATCTTTCTGGGATCAGCTTTGCCCACTTTATCTTGGACTTCAGGCCATGACATGCAGATCCAGGCAGGAAGCTCCAGGCACCCAGGACCAGAAACCTTTGGCCATTGAATCAAACTTTCTCTAAGCCTGCCTTGGGAAGTGACAGGCTTATCAGCCTGAGGAACAAACAGAGGCATTGCTGTCACACTTGAATTACAGTCTGCTTGAACTCCAAGTCTACTGCAATCCACAGCTCCCCGTTTCCTGAGAGAAGAAACCCTCTGGGGAAGCAGAGGAGATCATGGTCTGAGTCTGAACAGGGGGACTTCTGACTTTTAGAACCACAATGGAGGACAAAAATGATTAATACATTTTGTCATTGAAGGAGAAACTTCTTTTAAGAACAATCCTATGGGACACAGAAATAGGAGCAAGTGTTAAATAAACACATTCAAGGATCATCTTTGGGGGATCAAGACAGTCCTGTTACCAGCCATGTAGCGTGCTTCCTCCCACACAGCAAGTTGGAACCAAAAATCCTTCAGAGAAAATAAGAGGACGGACAAAGGAAACGCTGGCAAGTGTTGACTTACACATATGAAGGGGATGGCTTTTTAAATTAGGAATTTCTCACTAAGTTCTACATAACAAAGTTTTTACCAATTCATAACACGTTTTCGTATATTAATTTTAAAACGTTTTAGAAGAAATGCTTTTGGTAATCAGTCTGAAGCTGGGTTTTCCTGCTTGAATGCAGTAAATACCAATTTGGTATCAAAGGCACTCTGTCACTTTAGGTTCATCCTATCGGTGAAAACTTCCCTGCTGACACCATGGTTCTAAGTGGTAGAAATAGATTAGCTCACGTCATCTTCTGCTTCCCCAGCTGCAGAGTAGCGGACGTAGCCAACCATGCTTTCTTTGGTTGATGGCTGAAGTATGCTTTTATTTACTCATCTTTCAAAGCCATCCAAATCCAAGATATGGTTTAAGATTAAATGAGACTAGTTTAAAAAAGAACTAGCCATACAAATATCAAAAATAGTCAAATCCACATGCACCAAGATAGAAAAATAACTCGGACATACTGCCAAGTTAGAAAGCATATTAGTAAGTATGAATAGCATGACCCAATGTGTGTGTGTGTGACATGTATGTGCATGTGTGACATATGTGTGTGCGTATGATATGCATGTGCCGTGTGTGTACATATACATCTTTCTCTTTTATGATTAAGGAGGTTATTTAATTACATTTTTCAGATATTAAAATCATAAATCCAAAAATGGAAAATACTCACGTATTTTTTAAATTTCCCTCAGTTTCAGAGATCTGACATCTGAGTTTTGAACTGATCATTCCATCTTGGCAGTAGAGAAGAGGAAGACATACTTTTAGTTACTAATTAATCCATCAAACCAAACACAAGGTGAATTTTCTAACAGATTAAAACTAGATTTACACTGTATGTCTATAATGCTATCAATTCAAATACCTTTCCATTTCTGATGTTCAGTGTTAAATTCAGACTGGAGGCCATTATCTCTAATTTTTTTTCACTTTTTTTTAATTGACATATAATTGACACACAATATTATATTAGTTTCTGCATACATACTCATTTACATAATGTAATCGCAGATTAGTAGCTCTATATCTCCAGGTTATGTCTTAGGGTGGGTTCCTTTAAAAAAGCAGGTCCTAAGACAAGGATTTATATGTAATTGGTTTATTGGGGGGATGGTCCCAAGTAATGCTGGTGGGAAAAAGGGGAAGTGAAACCCAGAAGGAAAGGAAAAAAGTGAAGGTGTGTTCTGGAACAAATTACCATGGTGGGCAATGGGGCTCCATCCCACTGGGCAGCTGCTTGAGACGGTGCAGCCCACACCTCAGACATCCCAGCCAAGCTCTGAAGAAGTCTGTTCGCCCATACCCATCCCAGACCATGATGGTCCGAGGTCACAGGGACATCAGCTCTTTGGGACTGTCCCAAGTGTGAAAGTCCCCATGGATGGGGAGTCGCAGGCACTTGCCACAGAGCGCTATGTACAAGTGAGGAGACAGGAGGGCTGTGGCGCTATGGTGCCATGGTGGAGGACAAGGGGAGAACCCACAACATGTAACACAGGGTGGACCATGTTAGACTCACTTTCAACATTATACTCACCAAAATTAAGTTTTCCAGAGAAAAGAAAAAGGCTTTCCAGTTAAGCCAGGCAATACACGGAGAGGCCAGGGATCTCTCCTCAAAGGGGACCTTCTGTCTAGACAATGTGTCCCCCAAAGGCCACCAGCCCTGGAGATGAGCTCCCCTAAGATGCGACATAGACACTGCTGAGAGGGAAGACACGGCTGAGACAAAGCACATTTGGACATTTTATTCACTGATCATAAATACAGTCTCGTGAATCAAGGTGATCATGAATAATGTACTAGCACCTGGAACTTGACCATCAGAGAGCAAGCAGTGTTTCACCATTACTGGCCAGAGAACTCCCTGCGGCTGCTCAGGGCATCTCCCCTGCTCGAGTGCTCCGCTTTGCAGGGACCCTCCTTCTGGTGCAGCAATTTTATTTTTGGCTAGTTCTCAACAATTAAAAAAATCATAAAAGATTGAGTGTTTGCAAGAAAATATCAAAGAGGGTAAGATTTTCAGTCCTTAGAATCTCAAAGTAAAAAGGGGAAGGAAGGAGAGGAAAGGGGACAGATGTCAGGGATCTGCCAGGTTTCTTCCCTTCCCCAGAGCGTTTTACAAAAAAAAAAACAAAAACAAAAACCATGAGGCATTAGTGCTGCTTGGAGATGGGCTGTGTCTCCCTGATGAGCCACTCGAGAGCTTCCTGGCGGCCCTGCTTCTGCAGTTCCTTTCCAATCACTTCCCTGCAGGTCAGGTGGTAACTGTTGAGCCAGTCACACTACAAGATAGGAGAAAGACAGGCAGTGTTCACACCTCTCGCAAAGGCTACATGGGCAAACAGGGAGAGGCCCCCAGGCACAGAGATCACGAGTTGAGGGCAGAGATACACAGAACCTTTTCTCCCTGCTCAGGGACAAGTGACTTCCTTGGGCTCCATTTCCCTGGAAATTGAAGGGACAAGGCCACAATGCTTACGGTAAAATGCTTCCAGAACAGTCTAGTGCAGTGGACCGGCAATGACTGTGAAGAAACTTTAATTCCTGAGAGCAAGTCATGGCTTTGGGCTTCCAAAGTGCAGAGTAACCTGTACCCAGGCATACTTTCCAACAGGCCCCCGAGGACCCCGTGGGAAGGACGCGGGGCAGGGGGTCTGGTAGGTCCTACACCCACTTATGTGGCCTCCTTCCCTTATACCTCAGCCATCTCGGGGTGGCAGTAGAGGAGAGGGGGGAAGAAAACTAGCCCCTAGATGCCTAGTAAGACTTCTGCTAAGATACACACCTGAAGGTGTCCCACCAATGCACTGAGTTTCCACTGACGAAGCTGAGTAAACTAGGATGAGCCAAGCCCCCGTGGGTGGCTATCTGGACGCAGCCCAAATCTCTGCTAACCAAGGACTGTGGTGCTTGCAGGGTGGGGCCGGGAGCTCAACCTTCAGATGTGTGACAGAACATGTCCACCGCCCCAGCAGATGTTTTCAAAAGAGGTAAGAAGGAAGGAGGTCTGACAGGACTTGGCGCCGGGGTTGGGGTGGATCCACTCTGGCGATAGTTCTGCACCATAAAAGGGTGAATTCTCTCCGCTGGGGCAGGGCAGGAGTGAAGCAAGTTCTACTCAAAGGATGACCACCCGTTCTCTTCACTGGCCAGGAAGTGGGCCCGCCCTGACCCTCAGCTGTGGTGAAGCGGGCAAGACAGACACCACCATCCATGATGCCGCTGCAATGACCCACACGCCACCTGGGAAGGCAGTGGTGTTACAAAAGCACGGGCACTGGGGACTCCAGTCTGGATGAGGTACCATGGACGAGCTCAGGGGCTGAGATGGGCAGACAGATACAGTGGAATTGCCAACGGGCTCTGACTCACTCAGAGCTCCACTCCCCACTGGGGAGAACCTACTAGCCCCTACTGGGAATTGGGGAACGGGGCAGGGAGGGAAAAGCAAGCAAACTGCTATGGGTCAGGCAGGGCTAGAAGACAGCCAGCAGTCCAAAGCAGCCAACCCTGGTGCCAAGGTGAAACTCCCAAGACCCTTTGAGTTGTACACACAGCCTCAGGGGGCCCTGACCAACATCCCAAGGCCCTGAGAATGTGTAGCAGCCCATGTTCATGACCAAAGTCCTCAGCTGCCACCTCTGATAAATGATGGGAATGCAAACCCTAAAGGTCCCAAAAGTCACTGAAAACAATCTATTTGGGAGACGGTAAAGGACATGACCAAGTATTTTAAAAGCCAATTGGAGAGACTCTGGTTGTGGAGTATTACTGTGCCTTCCAACAGAATGAAGCCCCAGAGTTATTAAGTAGTATAGAGAAGAGATTTTCTTTTTTTTGCTAAAAGAGATAATAAATGTACTCTGCTTGATATGTTAAATACATCTACTGTTATTTGTAGGAACTTGCTTATGATCTGAGGGTAAGAAGCTATTATCTGCCCTATAAAAACTAATTGGCAGAAAGAAGAGTTCAGTGATTCAGCTATGCAAGGTCTAGTAATGAACCACTGAGTACGTACAACAGAGCCCACAGGTCCATGTTCAATGTCATGGGGTGCACTGAGTCAGGTTAACAAAATTTCTCCCTCAGGGAAGAATGGCCTCACTCAACCTTCCTCACGCACGGTTTCTGTAGGTAAAGTGGATTGTCGCTGGGAGGAATGCCTCCTGGTGAGTACACAGCATGTGGCAGCAGGGACTGCACCACCTAGAACTGTAGCAGGAAGCCACAGCCTTGGGCTTCCAAGAGCAAAGTGACTTCGTACTTGGAGGGTCCCTTGCTAAGACCCTGGAAGCTGTACCTGAGGCGATGAGAAGAGACCCCGGCTCCTGTGGTGCACAAAGGATTCAAGCAGGTGGCTTCCATGCCTGCTCATGTATTCTTGTCCCACTTCCCCTAAGCCAGGGACCGCTGGAGGGACTCTTCCTGCCAGACCCACACCGGACACTGGGCCACTAACAGGCGGTTTCCTGTCCAGCGCCATCATCAAGCTGAATAAACCCGCATCAGTCGGCCTCGCTGAGTGGGGGTGTCTGGCTGCCCAAGCAAGGTTAAGCTGAGGTGCCCAAGCTAAGCAGGAAGCAGATGACTTTTTCTGTCACCCCTCTGTGAGCAGCGTCAAGCAGAAGCAGCTTCTGGCTGGGAGAATCCCATTCCACAGTCCAACAGAAGGGGCCTCCTCGAGCCTCAGAGGCACCTTTCTCTCATGCCAAGCATGAGGGCACACCACGGAGGATGCCTGAAGAGGCACCTCACCACCCCTGGAGTGAGGCCAGGGCTGCCCTCACCACCCCTGGGGTGAGGCCAGGGCTGGACTGGGTAACAAAACTTACTCCTACAGTGACCTGCCATGCTTGTCCCGCCCTCGGCTCCCATCAATCATCTGACGTTTGCAGGGACTTCTGATAACCTGCCTTGCTCTGAAACTTGTGTCCTTCTGGCTTCTGTCTTCCTGGCTTGGGAACTGTTTGGTCTGTCCAGTGCTGACTGTTCCCGCCCAGTTTCTGGCCCCATCTCTGCTCTGATTTTGATCACCTGCCTGATCCCACAAGACTTACTCCGGGTCCCGAGGCCCGCCACCTCACCTGGCCTCGTGGGCCTGGGGACCCGGCACAGGGTCTCAAGGGTTTCATAACCTGTGTCACTCTAAGCCTGAGAGTGAGCACCACTGGGCTCCTAGCTTTATGAAGAGCTTCACAGCCCGGAGTGACCAGAAGAGGAGGCACCACCTCTCTCCTTGTCTGTGTGACAACTGGGTATATAATAGATTTTGCTTTTCATTCCCTTAATGTTTCATTCAACATGAGAAAACAATCTGGTATATGCAATGGCCAACAGGCCTTACCACCAATCTGGCTTTTCAGAGGGAAGACACATGGCCCACGGTTCGCTAAACGCTCCCCCGCGCCAACTGTGGCTCATGCCCTCAAGGAAAAGCAATGGCGAACTAATCCTATTCGTGAAACCTTACAGCGCCCACCTCCCATCCCCCGATGGTGCAGGATGGACTAGCTCTACATGGAAAGCCAACAAATACAGGAGAAACATCTACCGTCCTCAGGGGACCTCGGATTTTCAGACTCGGGTGGCACAGCCCTCTGAAGTAAAAAGTGGGAACAGACAAGAGAATGGAAGGTAGCTCTCCACCCCAGTCCCACTCTGTCTCCTCCAAGCCACCCTCATTACCTCTTTGTCTGTTAGAGAATCCACATCTATCATTTTGGTCTGTATGGGAACCAAAGTTAAAGGTTCAAAGGTCAGGCTTCCCCGGTTATTGAAGTTATACTGTTGGAAAAGGAAGAAAACAGAATCTTTTACTCCTCTCTTACCACAGAGAGACACCATGAAGTCATTCCCACCAGACATGACCACCCCCCAGGGCCAGGTGTTTGACTGGGAACCAAAACAGGGTTTGCTGGTCGGCATCTCCAGTTGGCCCAGGAGGCACAATGAACCCAGCTGAAGCCACCATCCTGGAGCTGCCCCACTGTGTCAACAGCTGCCTTCGGGAAAAGCCGAGGGTCTCTAAGCAGTAGGTCCCCAGGCTAACGTCCACTGTGATGGAGAAGCAGTAGGAGCAGAGCATGGCGGTGTCTAGACAAGGGGCATCAGTGCTTTTGGTTCCAGAATCTACTAGAGTGTAAGTCCCCAACATCACTTTTATTTAACAGTTAATCATGTGTCCTCCCTCGAACCGCCAGTCCCATCTGGTGACAGATAACAGGTTTGTCCATTCTACATAGTACAGAATGGCCAGGGCACCTGAGAGTGTGCTTGGTCTCTGCTCCTGGCAAGGCCTCTGGGAGTGAGGGGAGAGGCCACTCTCAAGGATGGTGACTTCGATATGGAAGCAGAGAACAGAAGCCTGCAGGCTGAGGAAGCCACTTGCCTCCAACTATTCGATCTCCACCACTACCCACAGAAGAGGAGTGAACGGGTCTCTAGTTAAAGCCTAGCCCTGGCACCTCTTGGTAACGGTGAAGGGGAGAAAGTGAAGTGCCTGTCTTCCGGAAGGAAACAGACCTGTCTAATCACGAGCCTATGGGGCCTGACCCACCGGGCCCCTCAGCTTTACCTGACAGAATTCATCTGAAGCATTTGTTGAAAATACAGTTTCCAGGCCCTGGCCCTGGCCCTGCACCTCCCCCACCCCCAGCACGTGTCCCCCTGACGTAGAGGAAGCATCATGACAAGGAGCCCCAAATCTCATCAGGCAGAGGCCTGCCTGGCACCCCAGGAATTCCAGTTCCGGATCCCAGTTCATTCCAGAGTTTCCTTCTGGCTTCTGCAGAAGACAGTGATTTCCAGGAGACTCTCTGGTATCAGGGGGAGGAAGCTCCATGTTGGCTCCAGAATGGCACATTCTTGGCTCCAGAGACAGACAGCCTCGCTCATCGTCCCTCATTAAGAAATAAGGAAAATTTAAAAATAAACAGACCATTACCTACCTTGGTCTTCACAGGGACCACCAGGACAACATTTTCAATGCGAATTCCAAAAGCCCCGTCTTCGTAATAGCCTGGCTCTAAAAGCAATCAAACCCAGAATGAGAAGCAGCAGGGCACAAACCCGTACACACAGGCGAGAAGCGCTCACTCCTGCTTTGACAGCCCCACCACGGAGGAGGAGGAGAGACAGGCCAGCAGCCCACTCAGCCCCGGGGGGAGAGCCCAGAGACACCTCCGCCCCCATACGGCCACTTCCAACAGGTCCTCAAGGAACGGACTCTAAAGGAACAGATTCTAAAGTCCCTGAGAACTGGAGCCAGGGCCGGGAGTACAGTAACAGAGGATCGACCAAACAAGTCCCGGTGCTTATTCCTAAGACCTAACGAGGCAGGCATTAAAATACATGCACAGGGGGGCGCCTGGGTGGCTCAGTGGGTTAAAGCCTCTGCCTTCAGCTCAGGTCATAATCCCAGAGTCCTGGGATCGAGCCCCACCTGAGATTTCTGCTCAGCAGGGAGTCGGCTTCCCCCTCCCCTCTCTACCTGCCTCTCTGCCTACTTGTGATGTCCGTCAAATAAATAAACAAAAAATCTTTTAAAAAAATAAATAAATAAAACAAAATAAATGCACAGAGATGTGGTAATGACCTGGGAAGAAGAAGTACATTAAGTTAAGAAAGCTGAATACAAACAATACATCCGGTATAATCTGAAGGATTAGGAGAAAAGATATATATGTATATGAAACACCCAAAGCTCACACATCAAACTATGAAGGAAGGGCTCACCTAGGTGGCTGGATTACAAATGATTTTCATTTTTTCACACATGCTGCCCCGCAGCCTCACCTTTTCTAAAACGAACATATATCACTTTTATAATCCTAAAAAGTTGTTGTTCTTGTTTAATTCAAGGTGACCAGAGGGGGAAATTATATCCAATTTACTTTAAGATAATCAAAAGCTAAGAAACAACAGAGAGCCTTCCAACAGGCTCGAAGACCTGAGCCCACCCTGGATGGGAGGGACACTTACCATCAGTGACTATCATGCCGGCCTCCAAGGGCTCATCAGAGAATGTTTTATAACTGATGCCACAAGGACCCTCATGAACATTCAGAAAGGATCCAACACCGTGTCCCGTTCCGTGCAGGTAATCCAGGCCAGAATCCCACAAAGCTGAGCGGGCGAACGAGTCAAGAAGGTGTCCTGAAAGACACATAAAGAACCACTCAGGGATATTTGTCCAGTACTTTTCAATTTGCAAAGCACTTTAGAGATTAGATTTATTATGTTTGGCTCCAGAAAGTGAAACAGAAACCAGAGGGTAGAAGTTACTGGAGGGTTCAGATTTCAACCCAGCACAAGAAAGAACTAACAGAGCGCTCCTAAGAAAGCCACTCCCCAGCCCGCCAGAGCTCAGTCCGAAGCTGGAGGACCGTCTGTCCAGGAAGCCAGTACAGGGGCTGGTGGCCTGCAGCAGCTAAGGGTGTGGGTGATACGTGCATTCCCTTCCCAGGCTGGGACCCTGAGGTT
Organism: Mustela erminea; assembly: GCF_009829155.1. NCBI lineage: Eukaryota > Metazoa > Chordata > Mammalia > Carnivora > Mustelidae > Mustela > Mustela erminea. The sequence continues at coordinate 72,353,238 of NC_045627.1, forward strand.
TCAGAATGACAAAGGTGAGACTCTAACCAGACTGCAAGGAAACAGATGCCCAGGGAGATGAGTACAGACCCGATCTAAGCAGACTCAAGGCACAGGTCTTGTCAACTCCCCGCCCAATGCCCCATCCATCAGTCCTCAGGCAGACTGGTATATATCTGAAGTCAGGTTCCCAGTAAACTAAATCCCAACAAGCATCCCAAAAGGAGACAATGGCCCAGCAAAGCAGGACAGTGAAGAGGGTGCACCAACCAACTTGCACTTGGGCCTCAAGGCCTTCATGCGCTAGCCGCCCTCTCCCGGGAGCCACCTGCCTGGGTCATCTGACACTTCAGGTAGGTAGGAGAGAGGTATACAACTGACGTCATACCAAACCAAGGCCTGGCTCCCTGAGAGGCACTCACTCCACACAGCCCTTGCCCTGGCTGGGCCTAAAGGGGCCAGGGCTGCCATGAAACAAAGGACATGTCCTTCCACTCAAATTGAGACATGTCTTGTGCCTGAACAAGAAAACGCCTGCCAGATGACAGAGGAACCACCTACCTTTGGTTCCAGTCGGGAAAACGGCTGCACTCACAGCTATGTGGCCCTTGAGGACATATGTGAAGCATTCCTGCCAAAGAAAACCCAGGGGCAAGTTGTAGAACGAGGACAGACGCTTCAGTCCTAGAGCTTTCCGGCAGCTCAGAAAACCTTGCTTCTGAAGGTTATTAGCAATACCACAGAGATAATCGGAGGAAAAAGAAAAAACTCTGGAGGAAAAAAAAAAAGCTTGCCCATGGGACCGATTTTCTAGAAACTCTTGAAATTAAATTTAGTTAAAAGAGAACCATCAGAGATGACCCCACAGGTCCTTCCCTTGAAATGAACATTCTGACACACTCCAGCTGCACCTGAGAAAGACGAGCAAAAGTCACAGAACCGCTGATGTCACCAGCTAACAGTCACCGAGCTACTCCTCTGGGCCAAGCATGGTACTGAGCACTGAACCCTTAATCCCACGAGGGATGCCGGAGATACTGCTGTTGTCCCCGCTCGACAGAGAAATTAACTAGCCTGCTGGACAGCGTAGTTCTTAAGGAGCAACAGCTGGCCTTGAAGCCAGGCAGTCCTGCAGCAGTATCTGTACCCCTTCCTGATCTTAGACTCGGGGGGATCCCTATTGTCTGGAGAAGAAAAGTGCTGCTTGGAAGATTAGGGGCTTGCCAGGAAGGCACAGAGCCAGGACTAAACCCACACTGATCGAGCTGGTCGGGAGCTCTGTACCCAGCATGGAGAGAGTCATAGCAAAGGTATGTGGAGCCAAGGTCAGATTCTTCTAAGGCGCTCGTGCCTGCAAACAGATGAGGCACAGGACTAAAAGTATGAAGTGTGCTCTGCTGCACTGTGTGAAACTCCCTTCCTCGAATAAACTCGCTGCAGGAGCTCCTAGAAAAGCAGACTCACTCAGGGACTCAACCAGCGTCCCTGGGTTAGTGACTGATCTAGGAATTTGCAAGGGTCGTGGAACCTTTATAACCAGCCCTGGAGGCAGGTACTCGTACCCCCACATTTATGGATGTGTCTCAGTGCTTCACTCAAGGTCACAGAGCCAGCAAACAGCAGAAGGACCTGAAGTCCGGTCTCCAGACTCCTACCTCACCGCCATCTCTGCCTCTCCAGGCCAGACAGACCACAAACTGAGCAGTGTAGACCATTTTAGAGGCTTCCTGAGCTAAACCTGTAAGTGGAAATGCTGAACTTGAAAAGAGAAGGGGGGAGGTGGCTTTCAGAATCAAATCTAGACACTGTTTGTAAAAAGTATACATTTCACTATCCCACTCCCACCCCGAAAGAGATTTCCTGATCCAAGAGAACACTGACGCTGTTTAAACTTGACTTTGACTTGCTTTGACCTTAGCAGACAGAATGCTTTTAAGATTTCTCCAGTAATTAATTAAATGGACATCATAAAGCAGATAAGCCTGACTCCACAGTAAAGAGCTATTTTACTATCCCACATATAAATTTTTCCTCATAATACAATTCCTTTTCATAAGAGCAACGCTGTTCTTAAGAAAACAGACAGGGCTCTCCAGTTTTCTGCCCCACCTTACCTTCTCATAGGCTGTGGGGGTCCCAAAATGCATGGTCCGTGTCACATCTGTCGTGCCATCCCTTTCCAAAGGAAAGGACAAATTAGTTTTCACTCAAAATAAGCTTTGGCTCAGGGGACTTTAGGTGGTACAGTCAGTTAGGCATCAGACTCCTGGTCTGGAATCAGGTAGTGATCTCAGGGTGGTGAGATCAAGCCCTGTGTCGGCTCGGTGCTCAGCATAGAATCTGCTTGAGACTTTCTCTCCCTCTGCCCCTCCTGCTTGTGCTCTCTCTAAAATAAATAAATAAATCCTCTTCTTAATTAATTAATTAATTAATTTTAAAAAGTGAGACAAAGTGTGAGCACAAGGATGGCCACAGGTAGTGAGCGTGAACTCAGTCAGGTCCTGACACATACACACTCTCTTGGTCTGCAGTGTGAGGCCTGTCTCATGGGTGACACGATCACGGGGTTATAAATGAGAGGGCGGAGGACAAAGGAAATAGGAGCAAGTAGGAGCCTGCTTCTAGCAAAAGGGGGCCAAGCTCTAGTTCCGCCCATCAGGACAGCAAAGGAGTGGACCCTACAATTACCCAAAGACCTCTCTTAGAAGCACTAATCCATACTGACATAGAAAGAGTAACTTCTGAAATCCTGCTAAAATTTAGACGTGAACCAAAATTTACACCAGTTACCCGATTTAATACCCTGAGCTCTGAGATGTTATATTATGAATACAAACACACACGTGTCCCAAGGCTAGGCTGTGGTTTCCACCTATGTGGCAGAGCCCACTTAATAATCAAGTTCTCCGGGCGCCCGGGTGGCTCAGTGGGTTAAGCCGCTGCCTTCGGCTCGGGTCGTGATCTCAGGGTCCTGGGATCGAGTCCCGCATCGGGCTCTCTGCTCAGCAGGGAGCCTGCTTCCCTTCCTCTCTCTCTGCCTGCCTCTCTGCCTACTGTGATCTCTCTCTGTCAAATAAATAAATAAAATCTTTAAAAAAAAAATCAAGTTCTCCAGGGGCACCCGGGTGGGTCAGTCGGTTAAGCATCTGACTCTTGATTTGTTCTCAGGGTCATGGGATGGAGCCCTGCATAGGGCTCTGCGCTCACAGCAGAGTCTGCTTGAGAATCCTTGCCCCTCCTTCTCCCTCTGCCCTTCCCCCTGCTCTCACTCTCATGCTTTCTCTCCCTCTCCCTAAATAAAATCTTTAAAAATAAAAATTAAAAAAAAAAATCAGGCTCTCCATCAACCACAGTCCCAACTGCAATGGCTGCCCGTGCTCTCTTACTGCAGACAACACCCATTCCAGCTCCTTCCATGGTTCCACAACAAGACCCAGCCAAATCTTGGGTTCTCCTCTGAGAAACTTTCTAGAGGAGGAATATGAAAGCAGCGAGACATGAAGATGGAAATTCAGAAATTCAGAGGCAACCCTAATTTCTCATTTACTCATTTAAAATTAATCCCCCACTTCCCAAAGTCAGGAGGCTGCTGCAAGTGCAGAGTTAACAGGCAGTTTAAGAACTAGGGCAGAAGTCTTTCCAGTGGTTTCGAAAGCTTGCTTTCAGTTATTTATTTAGTATTTAACAACTTCCGGCCAAGAACTAAACATTTCTATCAAACAGTCTTTTGTGAGAAGAGTCACCACTGGATAACTTCAAGCAGGGGTGAAAAAAAGGACAAGACATGAGAAGGATTCCATTAGGGGCTGGGGCACAGTGAGATTCCCATCTGGGTGCCCTTGGTTGGAGCTTGGCTTGCCCCCTTTTCAACTTTTTTGACCCAGCACCATCCCTTTCTATGGCAGCCCTAGTTCACTTACTTGTATTGGGCTCCCGAGTCGATCAGGTACACTTCATCTAGCGACAACGTCCTATTCGTCTCAGGGACTGGCCTAAGAAAGTTAATTAAAAATTAATTATTCCACAAATCTACTTGCTGAGTCTGGGAGGAGACGTATAAAGCTTCCTTATACTATTCTTACAACTTATATAGGTCTGAAAGTATATCAAAATTAAAAGTTACCCACTAAATTGATTATTTCAAATAATTTAATCTCCTAGAACTACTCGGTGATCCAGTCAGCCTATCTCCCCAGCTGGATAAAGAGCTCGAAAGAAGAAATAATGTATTTCTTTGTCTCTATCTCCATTTGTGTCTGGAACAAAACAGATTCATGAAATAGTTGTAAAAGCTACAAAAATAATAATCATTAGATGCAAGAGGACCAAGCTAGAATCCTGAGAACTGGGAACAGGGAACACAGCAGCGACGAGTCATCTGTCTCTGTGGCCAGGGGGTGCGTGGGCGGGAGAACCAGGCCCCATGTGCTTCCCAGACCCCCAGACAGACAGGAGGCGAATGTCTCAATTTGGGAGAAAAACTAAAGGGATTTTTATTAGGAAAACGAGTGAATCACAATGTTCTGATGCCGTAGCACTTTTTTTAAATGAACAAGAAGTATTTCTAAAAAGTGATCTGATCTCCCCGTGCCATTTCCAGACAGTCCCACTGCACTGGGAAATGCTAGAAGGGGAAAGGACATCCCAAGTCTCTGCCCACAGCTGAAAGAAGGACTCCTTCATTTCCAGGCACCACCCACCCCCTCTCTTCAGCACAAAGGGCATCAGTGATGATCACTCCAGCTGAACAACTGGAACCAGCTCTAGGCCCTGCTTCTCAACAGGCTTCCAACAGCCCACGGCGAAAAAATGTCAAAGTAAAAACAGGATTCTCCCCCCTTGAGCTGAAATTTTTTAATGTGTTAATTACATGCAAAATTCTAGGATAGTATCCAGGCAAGAAATTCACCACCTGAATTAAACAGAAGACAAAAACTGAAGTCCTTTTTATATTTTAATTTTGGAACAGAAGCATTACTAGGAGAGAACTGCACAATCACACCTGTGACGATCTCCCACACACAGGTTCAAAATGTGCCCCAAGACTAAAAGCTCTAAAAGCAGTTATTAGAAGGGGGGGGGGGATCTCCACCTGTGTACGGCACAGTGAGAAAGACCAAGTGTTCTTCCACTGACTGTACATCACATGGGGCTAAGAACTCAAAATGCCCAACACTAGGCAAAACCACTCGACTGGGCGAATCTGAAGCTGGCGCCCAATGGCCAAGCCAAGTTCCATTTCCCACCGTCTCTGCAGGCAAATGAGTCCTAAACTTATCAGTGCCCCTCCTGTCTCACAGCACAGAGAATGCTCCGCTCTGTGAGTCCACAGGCTCTCGGAGCTCATCTGCTGAAATTCCCCATAGGCTGGGCGCCCGGCTTCAAGCCCGCAGGAAGGGACAAAAGGGTGATCACCTCCCTCACCACAACACGATGCTCCACAACCTAGTGCTAAGTTTTTAAGTATGGAGGTGACAGAGCTCACAAGATGTCTGGACTCATGCATCAGGAAGGCTGCCATTATCAAGAAAGACAAACACTAAAATATTCTGCTCACCATGATGAAGAGCTATGGAATACAGCTTCAGTTGCCTCAGAAGGCAAAGAGGGGGACATCCCCCGTCTGACTACCTCATGGAGAAGGTCAACACCATACACCTGGGCCTCAGAGGAAGCTCCCAAAAGGCAGAGACTTGGAGATTTAGAGGCAACGAGAGAAAACAAGTCCTCAGTTCCCATCTAAGAACAGTCTCGACAGACACAAGGAAGTGGGCACTGGGGCCTTAGGTCAAATACTGTCTCTCCCCTGCTCAGGCTCCCATGCAGAAGCAGCAGCAAAGCCAGGCAGCGAGCAACTCCGCATGCCTTACGCGTAGTGAATGATGGCGCCATTGGGTCCCGTACTGGAAATCGTCGGGAAGCTCAGGTCCACGAAGTCAGCCTGTTGCCTGGAACAGAGAGACACAGAGAGCAGACCGGCTTAAAGGATTTTACCGTGCCAAGAATCAGGGCCCTCTCAGCCTCAGTGAACTCACCAAAGAAACAACCACAATGTTCAGCACCCCCGCCACACACGGGTCTTTACCTGCGAAATTCCTCGGCTTTGTCAGCAGCTGAGATCTCGGTCACGCCACCTTTGGGCACCTACGAGGGAGTTGCTTATAAATCATCTGGGGTGATAAATTCATGTGCTTCATACAAGTTGAAGAGGATGCATTAAAAGCCTATTTTTTCCTCACTTCCCACGTCCCCACTGTGCCACCTCCGGGACACAGCTGATGGCTTATCTTTAACAAGGAGGGAATTTCCAAAGACTCTCATCAAAGCTATCTAAACTAGGATTTCTATCCTTTCAATTTCTCACTCAGCTACTTGTCTCAGTATTATATCCTAAAACCTCCCCTAAACTTAATCCATCTAAGTTTAAAAATTCAAAGGCATCTCCTGCTAGGATATCATCCTAAGAAAGTTATCCTAAATAAATAAAGAAGATAAATATGCAAAGATATTATTACAGGGTGACTGCTAAGAGCAAAAAAAAAAAATGTAAAACGATCTCAACACTTGAAAAGAGGAGGAATGGCAAATCGGTCTAACCACGAAATGCAACCTCTCTACTTGGATCCATTTTTTTTTTTAATGCAAATAGAGCTGACACACGATGCGATGTTAGTTTCAGGTATATGACATGGTGATTCAGCATCTCTGTGTTACGCTGTGCTCATCACAAGTGTAGCTACCATCTGTCACCACACAATGCTTTTACCATTTGGATCCTTTTCTAAAGGCCTCCAAGCACGTGGAGAAGGCTCACACTATCGTACAGAGGGAGTAAAATAAAATACAAAATCACATCTATACACTGAGAGACATGTAAAAATGATTTACACAGAAGAACACCAGCCAGAGGGAATAAGCTAGTTACACAGGTAGGAGTGAGGGCGATATTCTTTTTCCAACTTAAGCTACTTTTAAAGAGTTGTTTCTATCATATTTAAAGGGAACATGAGACTGTTTAACAACGACACAAAGAAATCCCCTGCTGCCAACCAAAAGGGATGAAAAGGCAAGCAACAAATGGCCAAGGGTCAATTAACTATCAAAGGTTTTACATCTTAAACTGAAGTCCAAAATGTACACAAAGACCTTTTCCTCTTAATACAGTCAGCTTGCCGATAATATTATTTTGAGCCATTTTTCCTTATAATGAAATTCCACTTAGTTATAGGACAATGCCTTGACCCAGAAAGGATCCTCTCAGTTAAGGAAATTCTTTCCTCATCTGTGTTACTATTTTCTACAAATAAAAAAATTTCTAAATACACACCAAATTTCCAGAAAGAACTACCAAGAGAAGAGTCCTAAAATTAGATCAAGACCTTAGACCGCATGGTCACCAGAGCACGGAGGGGGCCATGGTTAGAATCACATGTTGACAGTTTCTGAATAATGGCCACCCACGTGTTAAACAAAGACTAAGAACCAACCTCTTTCTCTAGCCAGTTGAATAGTTCACAGAGGGCAACAGCATCTTTAATCTGTGGAAACAACAGAGATGTTTTTTTAAAAGAGTTAGTACTGAAAATCAGCTGGGCAAATTCAGAGCCCAGCCCCAACGCGGGACTGAGAAAGCCGGACCCACAGGACACAACCACCAGCTATCGGAGCTTTCCACGCAGGCGCTCCCTGCAATCAAGCCCACAGCAATTCCCACCAGCAGGGACAGGGCTCATGGGCGGCTCAACACCTCGGGCACAACCAGGAAAAGGCCTGCCGGAAAGCAGGGGCAAATCCCTCAGCAGGTGCACTCCCGCTCCCCAGAGGCAGGAAAGGCAAGCCACTGCAACTTTCCAGACTGGGCCTTTTCAGAAGGAACAGAAGTATCACCTTTTTCTGTCGTGTACACTGGACTTTGTGAAGATCTAGCGTACTGAGTATTTTATCTCATTCTCTCATTAACACTGCAAGGCTCCAAGCATTTCCGACCTCGTGCCAGGCTCAAAGCCACACAGCAGGGGAGGGCCTGGGCCTTCCGACCCCCATACACCCCCTCCTCTGCACCGGCTGCTTGACTCACGTGGGCTCGCCTCATGCCTTCTGATTCGGCAGAATTCTTCACAGCTTTGGCGATGCAGATAGGAGTGTAAGGCATACAGCATCGATGGTCCTAGGAGCAAAAGGAGTCATATGGGAATTCAAGCCATACACCCAAGACCAAGGTGATCACCTCTTCGCCTGGCACATCTCACTTAACACGTCATCGGCAGACCCCCGACTCAGGACCCACCTCACTGTGCCTGGGGACCGAAGACCGGCCCCTTTTTGTTGGCCCCATCTGAGCATGATGAAAGGGGCTTGAGCTCTTCCAAAAAGGCAAAGTACCTCAAGCAAGGCACTTCTCTTCTATCCCCCGCATCCTCGGCTCTTTGACACTGCTGGCCACCGGCCATCAAGAAGACATTGCTTTTCAAGCCTCCATGGTCATGGTCAGAGTTCGCTAACGATCAAAGCTTGACCGAAATAACCCCTTTCCTGCCACACAAAGGAGGCTTTTTCCATCGTCTGGGGGCACACGTGACTGATGAGGGAAGGGCTCCCACTCCTTCCTCCATCTTGCTCCGGAATCACACGTCACCTACTCTTCACGGTCTGATCATGAACGGCTAGGAAAGGCCCTTCCCGACTTAAGAACAAGTTAGAACCCAGCCCTGCCTTACAGGTGGGGGATTTAGGGCCATTGTGCACTTGCACAGAGCTTGCTGAAGGGCTGCATTCTCTCTCCACTCTTACTCCCTCACTCTCCCATGCACATCCCCCATGAAACCAAGAAGGCAGGCATCATCCCCTTACTCGGGTCAAGGAAGCAAATCTGAGTAACTGAGGGTCACACGGTGTGAGAGTGGCAGGGTGCACTCGAAAGGCAGGTCTAGGGGGCCAGACCTAGGCTCTTCCCAGGACGGAGAGAAGATTCCCCTGCGCCTGTCCAAGGCCATGTGGCAGCCAGAGGCCCAGGGTGGGACAGTGGAAAAGGTTGTATCCAAGGTGGCTTAGATTCCAGTCCTACCCTGAGCCCCAGTTAAAATGAGAAGACAGGAGACTGCTTAGCACCACCCAGCAGGGGCTCAGTAAAGGACAAGGCTGTCACTATCATCTGACCTCCGACAAGTCCCCAACTTCCCAAGCTGCTCTTCCTAAGGGCCTCCAGACTCCTCAGCTGTAATGTGTGGGGAGAGGGGGCACACAGAGTGTTTCCCAGACATCAGGCGCTCTCACCACCTACACAGCCCCTATCCTGGCTGCCTACCCTCTAGGCCTTTATTTACATAACACTTTTCTTTGGACCATCTTTAAATCAACTTAGTTTTGGGATGCCTGGGTGGCTCAGTTGGTTGGACAACTGCCTTCGGCTCAGGTCATGATCCCGGAGTCCCGGGATCGAGTCCCACATCGGGCTCCCAGCTCCTTGGGAAGTCTGCTTCTCCCTCTGACCTTCTCCTCGCTCATGCTCTCTCTCACTGTCTCTCTCTCAAATAAATAAATAAAACCTTCTTAATAAATAAATAAATAAATAAATAAATAAATCAGCTTAGTTTCTTCAACCCTGACTTATGAAATAATTTTTACAATCTCATGGTCTCAAATGCTAGAAATATTTTTTCTAGTATACACTAAATTGCTTCTGAAACAGGTAACATTTAAATAACGTTAAGTTTTGGGGCGCCTGGGTGGCTCAGTGGATTAAGCCGCTGCCTTCGGCTCAGGTCATGATCTCAGTGTCCTGGGATCGAGCCCCGCATCGGGCTCTTTGCTCAGCGGGAGCCTGCTTCTCTCTCTCTCTCTGCCTGACTCTCCGCCTACTTGTGATTTCTCTGTCAAATAAATAAATAAATAAATAATAAAATAAAATAAATAAATAACGTTAAGTTTTAATGTATACCCCCTAAAATTATCTCTCGGGTCACACTGTGGAAAACACAGAGGACTCATGAGTTCTGCAAACCCTCAGACTCTCAATACGGCTCAGCCCAAATGGCTCTTCCAGGGAGAGGGCATCCCCGGTCTGACAGCCAGTCCCAGACATCGTCCAGAACAACCTCTATTTCAAAGACAAAGCTGCAGGATGCCAGGACTGGGAAGGGGCTGCAGCGGGAATGTAGCAGGCTGTGAACGGGCTTTGGCGGGACTACCAACCTTGGGGATGGCCTCGCTCACGGCATAGCTGGCCTTGTCGCTGACCCACACCTTCTCCCTTGGGGAGAGATTGGCACAGAGCGCCTTGAGCTCGCTCAGGATGGACTTGTAGGGAAGCACCTGGATTCTGTATTCAGCTTCCAGGCCCAAGTCAAACAGCAGGTGCTCCTTCACACTGGGGGCATCTATGCGGTCACCATCAATGAAGAGCCTGCAGAGGGGCGAGAGGTGGGGTGACAGAGAGACGAGGGCGTGTGAGCGAGACGGGGGGGGGGGGGAGTGGGGGACCACAGATCTACAACGGGCTCCATCTTCTAACAATCAATACCAAGCAGCTTCTCCTTCTTCCCCATTCCCTTCCCAAATCCTCTTCTCCAGGTTGTGTCCCCATCCCTGTATATGTTATCACCATCCATCTCACTCCCCCAGCCAGGACCTGGGCACTGTCCCTGATGTCCTTCCTTCCCTCCGCTAAGATCTCCAGACCTACAGTCTAAATCCCCATCAAGTCTGTCCAGCTTTGCCTCCAGCCCTGCCCAGTCACCAGCCCAGGTTGCCACCGTCTCTCCATTGGATTGGTGCCATGGCCTCTGAGCGGGTCTCCCGGCATCCAGTCTTGCCCCTGGACACCCCAGTCTCACAGTCACAGTATTCTTTATGATCTGCAAACTTGATCATGTGATTCCTTATGAAAAATCCATTCAGTAGCTCCCCTGAGTCCTCAGAATAGAGATCCAAGCTCCTGGACTTGTCTCACTGGCCTTCCTTTATGGGGCCCCACTCCCCTTCCAACCACAATGAACCACTCCAGTCCTCCACAAGCACTGTGCTCTCTCCTGCCCAGAGCCACGGCCCATGCTGTTCCCTCTGCTTAGATCACCATTCCCTTTGCTCCCCATACGCTGACCAACTCACATGTGCCCTTGATCTCTGCTTCAGTTATTACTGGTCAGTCTCCTCTGACCCCCTCAGTGGAGGCCAGGCCCCTCCAGTAACACCTGTACCCATCCCACTGACAAGTCAGTGCCCACTTAGATGCCTGAATCCCCTGAAGAGACACTCATCTCCCCAGCTCTAGCCCAGGACCCTGCCTGTCTCAATCGTCCTAGCACACACAAGAGACTCTTTCAACTTAATAAATATTATCAGAATAAAGAGAGCCATCCAAATCGAAGAGCATCCTCAGGAAGGCCACAAGCAATTCTTTAACAGATAGACAATTTGACAAACCGCAACTGCAGGGGTTTTCCTGTGTCATTTCTGACCTTCCAAATGCCTCAGTTTATTTGAATTGTGGACCCAGAACTGTACAATGGAGCGTAGCCACATCTCCCTTTGCACCGGCAGCTACAAAACTTAGAATCAAATGTGGGGCCTGACCACGACCTTGCAGCAGAAATTTTGTGAACTAACCTTACTATGTTTTGCTTTTTTGTTTTTTGGTTTTTTTTCTCATTATGGCTTTGTTCTGATGTCTCTGCCTACTTATTTTTCTAATCTCCTAGTACTAGAGGTACTTTCTTTTACAGATCTCAAGTCATTTGAGAGATTACGAGAGAGGCAGGATGTAAAAAAATACCTACTGTCTGGGAAGACCAGAAGGGAAAGGAAGAAAGAGGCAGGAAAGGGGAAAACTGGCGCCTCAACAGGATCTCAAGCAGGGACGGGGTTGGCCAGCAAGGCGGACAGAACCTCTGAGGAGCTGCGAGGAAGGAAGGATTTTCCGGTGTGGGGCCAACACTCACATGATCGTCTCCAATCCTATGACTGCATAGGAGAAAAACACCGGATTGTGCTCCACATCTGACCCTCGGAGATTGAACAGCCCTTTAAAAAAAATAAAATAAAAAGACCCTGTCACCTGCCTGACTCGAGATTTGAATGGGTAGATTACAGAGGGAAGCACTTTAGCATGCATGGAAGGCTTCCGTGGAGGAATTCGGTGACATCTCAGAAAAGCAGGAAACCTGACTTCCTGGTTCCACCTCTGGGCTGCAGTTGCTCACGTCCACCGAATGATGGCACCAGAACTGTATCTTACGCTGCCACATCACCGTCCCGGGAACAGAATGGAAGTTAGTCAAAAAACTTGAGGATGACCCTCCAAACAGAGTTGAAATGGTCCGCCTGGTGGTGACCGGCCAGGCCTGGCCTGGCCGCAGGTAAAACCTTTGGCTCTCCCAAGTGAAGGGAAAAGAGCCAAGCACTCTCTCCCTTCCGACGACGAGGGTAGAAAACCGGAGACCCACCCAGGATGAGGGAGCCCAAATAAGGCCCTCTGGCTCGCAGCCACGGAGCCCCAAGGAGGTGGAGCTTCCCAACACAGGAACAAAAGCAGTGAGTCAGCAGGGCTTGGGCCCATGAATGAAACCCAAATCCGAGCCCACCCAAGGGGAGGCTGTGGTGCCAAACCAGGGTGGAGGACCCTCCTACAGCCAGTGTGGAGGGGGTTTGAGGAGGTCGTAGGTTTAAGAGACTACAGAGGCCAGCAGAGAGCATCACTATCTGCGGTCCCTTAGCTTCCAGCTGCCTGATGCTTGCTCTCCTGAAGTATAAAAAAGACCCTGTTGAGAAAAGTGCTGCCTCTATTTTAGAACAATGGTTTCTCACAGTAAAGCAATGAAGCAACATTTTTTACCTAACAGACTAGCACTTTTTAAAAATGACAGTACCTGGGACTGGCGGGGGTGTGGCTAGAAGCCATATTCATGTCCGTGGCAGGTAAAGGTCAAGATGGGTCCAGAGCTCTGCCAGGCACACACCCTCTAACCCGTAATACCGCCCCTAAAAGCCAACCTCAAATAGAAGAAGCTCACCAGAAACCAAGACACAGACTTTGATGCGCTAAGATTCTGATGGCAGCATCATAATAAAGTCATGGAAAAATCAGAAAATAACCCAAAGGTCAACCTTAGCGTAATGGTTAAGTAAATTACGGTATAACCCTATGATTAGGTATTTATTTTTACTGTATTATTATATATGCTTAGAATAAACTGATACATTGGAAGAATCAAGCTATAAAATACATATATGCAGAGAATATTAACAGTGACTATCTCTGGGTAACGAAACTATAGGCGAGTCTTTTTCTGCTTTTTACCTCCTTTTCATTTTCCAGCTTTTCCACAACAGGAATATGTGTTCTTAAAATCAAAGGGAGAAATTAACTTTATGTATGTTATTTTCTCTATTGTCAAGGTTGTTAATTAATTAAGAATATTAATCACTGACACAGGCCTGTCCAGCATCACTGATATTTAATGAAGTTTTGGGGCTGGGGATTGGAAAGATAGGACACTGTGTAGTAGGGTCTCTTTCTCTAGTGAGAAAATAAAATGGTAAGGTACTGCCTCTTCTCAGTTAACCTGGGCCAAATCCAATCAGAAAACAAAGACAGGACAGGAGGGTTCAACCAGATTCCTTGAAGTTCTGAAACAATTACGTAAGGGTTACATAAAGGTTCACAAACTATTACTGTATCAAAAAGGCTGAAGAATTTTCAGTTCCTGAGTTTTCTGAGGTCAAAGTATTTCGATTTGAGAACATTCTCACTGTTAAGAACTTAGGGAACTAGAGGAAAAGTGTAGAGAAAAAAATAATCTCCTAGGATGCCACTTCTGCAGCTAGAGACTCAGGAGTGTTGACAGACACAAAATGTTAAGAAATGTCCTTCCTCAGCAATGTCACAGTCCTGAAGAGACGGGCCAGAGGGGGACATCATCTCTGATTTAACATCAGCCCCTAACTGAAATACTGCTCTGGGCAAAGCCACATTCCTCTCCAAATTCTCTGCAACTTTTTTCCATCCTATTCGGTGTATCAAATACCCATTGGTGACATAGTCTCTTGTTTACTCCCTGGTCACGCAGAAAACGGACTGGCCTGAACAGACAGATTCCCAGAGAAGCAAGGAAGAGACTGGGTAACATGCCCACACAGTCAAGCCAGAGCTCTTACATGCAATCTCATCCAGGGCAGTGACCACAAACCACACGACGTTCCTCTCAGCCATTTTCAGCCGAAGGTCCGCAACCTTGTCCTTCCAGGAGATGCCTGCAAGAAACAGATGTGCTTGGGGCACCTGGGTGGCTCAGTGGGTTAAACCTCTGCCTTCGGCTCAGGTCATGATCTCAGGGTCCTGGGATCAAACCCCACATCAGGCTCTCTGCTCAGCAGGGAGACTGCTTCCTCCTCTCTCTCTGCCTGCCTCTCTGCCTACTTGTGATCTCTGTCTGTCAAATAAATAAATAAAATCTTTAAAAAAAAAAAAACAAAGAAAGAAAGAAAACAGATGTGCTTGTGACTCTGGCTCCAGGGACCCATGGGAGCCAAGTGAAAGAACCCATCCCAAACACTGTTAACCAGCAGCTACATCTTAGAGGGAGCGTGTTACTGGAGCAAACAAGAGTGCTGCATTCAAACCTCTGTCCAACTCTGTCTGACGTTCGAGAGCCCTGACTGCCTCACCCACAAAATTAATACAACTGTCCATCCAACAAATGTGCATGAAAAATCTAGACTTCCCAGGCATAGCTACCTGTCAGGCACTGTGCTGGTCACTGCAGTTCCAGCTCTGAAAGATACCCAGCCCCTGCCCTTGGGGCTTATAATCTAGAAAGGAAGATCGACAATTAATTCAGCTACAGTCACATTTCTCTGTACAGGGAGCTATGAGAACATACTGCCTGGCAGAGAAAACTGAGCGAGTCCTAGAGGCCAGGGGAATATCACCCACCACCTTACGTTCTCGGAGCCCAGAGACTCACGTGTTGGTGCCGAGACCTAGGAACTCCCTGCCATCTGACTCACTGTGACTATTGCTTGCAAATCACACTTGCCCTGTCACAGCCAGGATCTCCCTGTGGCTCTCAGATGAAACTGCAGCCCTAGAGAAGCTCACCCCATCACCACCACAACCACCACCTTCACCCGCCATGACACAGCACTTACAACTCGGGTTACACCCCTGCGGGAACGGGCTAACCATCTGCCATATTCCCCCAGCAGCTGGCACAGTGTCCCGCACGTAGTCGGCACTCACGTTTGCCCAAACAAAAGCGTATCCCCCCCCATCTGCTCTTCCCTCTCCTACAAGTAACAGGTCCGAGCCTCTGATTCCGTTAAAAAAAAAAATTCAAAACATTCTCATGGGAAATGGTTAGCTGACCCTGGGCCGCTCACCGGACCTATCCCCCTCCATCCACGCGACCCTCCGGTGAGGGCGTCGCAGGAAAAGCAAGCTGGGGGCTGCCCCCACCACCAGCACCGCTTTGAAGATCAGCTCGGGAATGCTGTTTAAAACTTGGCAAGAGTCTGGGCTGTAATGCTTTCTTCCCAGGACCCCTCTGGGCAATCTGCCTGCATTCCAGACAGCCCCCATCCACCTCTCCTCTTCTGTGTGCACCGCACGCCTCCCTCCCCGGCAGCCCCACCTCCCCGGCCTCTCTCTGCAGCCCTCGCTGTTCCATAAATCCACACTTTCAGCTCCCACGAATGGTCCGCAGTGCTCGCTCCCCACCAACCACTAACACACAGGCCAAAGAAACCCACCCACGCCCAAAGCCACTAAAGCAGAAGGTTTCTCGATGCGGGGGTGGGGGAGGGGAGCTAGGAAGGTAAACCTACAGATGTGGGCAGAAGAAAGGGAAATGGAACCTAGAACCCACCACCCCCTGCCCTGGCCCGGCTTCCAGTATCAGACATGTCAGAGAGCAGTAAAAAAGCCATCTCAGCAGTGGCCAAAGGTCTGCCCAGAAGAGCGTGGCAAGAATAAATTATGCAAAGTATGTGGCAAGTATGTGGCAAGTAGGTGGCCACTGCGGAAACACAAAAAGCTCCTGCTTCCATCCAATGCCACTGGGCCAGGGTGGGGCAAAACCCTACCACAGGCTCAACTCTGCTGCGATGGGCTGGCATGGGGAACTCTGCTGCGATGGGCTGGCATGGGGAACTCTGCTGCGATGGGCTGGCGTGGGGAGAACCAGGACAGGTGCAGGGAATGGGGAGGACGGCTGCGGGCCCTGTGGGGTGCAGCGGGGGTCTGACCTGTGTAATCCAGGCCCAGTGTGAGGAGGGGCTTGCACGGGCGCTCAGGGCGGTCTGTCCAGATTTTGTCCACCAGGTTCTCCTTGACGGGAATAAGGTGGTGGCCTGCACTTCTCAGAACCTTGGCCATCTTCTTCCAGTAATCTGGGGAGAAATACACATGGCCCAGCCGTGCATGAACCAAATGCCAGTTCAGCATGAACCAAATGCCAGTTCAGCTGAGGGAGGCAACAGTGCCTTCTGAAAGGCGATCCTCCCATGGCCTAGCGCTGGGTCTGCAGGATGGGGAACTGTGGAAAGGTTATCTTCGCCACCCACAGCCTTCCCCTGCCTCTCTGCCAGAACTCTTTACTTCACCTTGACCTTTATCCTGACCTTAAGTTATACTGAGCCCCCGATGATCCAAGTCCCACAAGCAAATAAAGAATACGGAGAACCATCTAGAATCCACTTCCTCGCCCACACTAGAAGGACTCCAGCTCACTCACCTGTAGGAATGATCAGTGGGTCCACACCAACCTTGGATCCTTCAGGAAGTACACTCACCAGCCAGTCTTCCTGAGTTGGTGTGTCCTTCAGACCTAGAGAGGGAAGAAGTAGAAGAAACAATCCCCAATGCACCCAAGCTCGTAGTCCTATCCAGAAGGATGCAATTCACCAACATCATGGTAACAGGATCTTTACGAAGCACCTTCTTTCTATAAGGGGGACGGGCGGCACTTGGAAAATCTGAACGTTCCTCAATCCTGGAAGGCTGCAAGAAGGGTAAGATGGTATATTTAAAAGCCTATGATGGAGCACCTGGGGTGGATCAGATGGTTAAGCGTCTGACTCTGACTCTTGGTTTCAGCTCAGGTCATGATCTCAGGTGTGTGGGATTGAGCCTCACATCGGGCCCAACACTCAGCACAGAGTCTACTTGAGATTCTCTCTCGTTCCCTCTGCCCCTCCTGTTCGTGCTCTCCCTCTCTTTCTAAAATAAATAAATCTTTAAAACAAAAAACAAAAACATAGGGGTAAGAAGGCAAAAAGAAAGAAGAAAGAAAGAAAGAGAGAGAGACAGAAAGAAAAGGCAGACTTTCATCTGACTCCTGATAAAAATGGCATCCTGGTGGGACGCCTGGGTGGCTCAGTTGGTTAGGCAGCTGCCTTCGGCTCGGGTCATGATCCCAGCGTCCTGGGATCGAGTCCCACATCGGGCTCCTTGCTCGGAGGGGAGCCTGCTTCTCCCTCTGCCTCTGCCTGCCATTCTGTCTGCCTGTGCTCGCTCTCTCTCTCTCTCATAAATAAATAAAATCTTTAAAAAAAAAAAAAAATGGCATCCTGGGAACCACTGCAACAAAGGTGCAAGTGTCATTGCAAAGGACATCCTCTCAGCCGTTGGTCACTTTGCCACTCCTGGGCACTTGATGAGCACCTGGGTGGCAAATGGCGAAGGCGAGGAGCCGGGGACTTTCCTCACATCTCACACCAGGTAAGGGAAACACGTGCCACAGTGCTCTCCCCTCACTGGAAGGCAGGATGGTAGACAGGAGGCTCCCAGCCCTGAACCAGGCCTAACTGGACGGTTGACACAAGTCTCAGCAGCAAAGAAATCTTTCCAAAGATTACAAGAGGGCCACACAGATCCAGTCACCATCATCTTTATGATGGCTCCCTGGCTTCCCAACGCCCAAGAGCCAACAGCCCTTCCCGTTTCCAAGAGACTAGTCACAGGACACCAAATAAGCTTCAAGAAAGGAACTGAAGTTATTTTTGATATTCCAGTTTTTCTTTAATCTGAGCCAATACCTTCTATGTTTGGATGTATGCTTCTTAACTGATCAAATTTTTACTAACAAGTTAATAACTTCTTTGGTGAAATGGATCTATATTTAGAGAGAAAGTTCGTATGTTCTAAAACAGAACTTATCATACTGTTTTCCTCCTGACTGCTGATAACCACATAACCACAGAGGGGAAGTTCAAAGGTTTATAAAGAAGTGAGCTCATGAATCTCAATTCCAAAAAACTGCCTAAAAGCTGGCACGGAGTTGTTATTTTGCTATTTGATTCTTGGCTATTTCTTTCCAAACCGCTAGAAAGCCACTTACTAACGAAGTTTCTTTTAATGCCCCTAGTATGACTTTTATAGGATGAAGTCATGCTATTTCCTAGCAGACAGATAGCTGGCAAAATCCCAGGGATGATTCACTCCCCAACCAAACCCACCAGAATTTCCCTACACAGGAGAGATGCCTGAGGAAAGGGGGGCCGAGGACAGACATGGCGAAGCAGAGAGGGCCTGGGAAGGAAGGAGGACTCCTCCCCAGGGCCGCCACATACCTACATGAAGAACAGGCAGATGGAATTCGCCCCTCTGACACGCTGACCCCTAGTGTGCTGACAGCTGGAGAAGTGGGCCCCAAAGATACCCATACCCCAGGGGTACACTGAATGATCCACTGGGGTGAAGCAGGAAGTATTAAGATGTCTATTTTTTCTTTTTTTTTAAGATTTTATTTATTTATTTGACAGAGAGAGATCACAAGTAGGCAGAGAGGCAGGCAGAGAGAGAGGAGGAAGCAGGCTCCCTGCTGAGCAGAGAGCCCGATGCGGGGCTCAATCCCAGGACCCTGAGATCACGACCTGAGCCGAAGGCAGCGGCCCAACCCACTGAGCCACCCAGGCGCCCCACATGTCTATTTTTTCTAAACAATAAAGAAATTTACCTGTGCTCACATCTGAAATGCAGATGGACACCAGTACGTATGTACACACACAGACGAGTAGACACGTATGTGCAGGGTGCACACACCGTAACAGAGGCATGCGGTCAAAAAGTCTAAAGGCTGCCACCTGTCCATTTGTAACAAATGTCTGCCTCTGGGTGTGTGTGTGCATGTGAGAGAAAGAAGGCTTTCCTGCGCCATGAACTGGGTTGCATCCCTCAAAACTCGTATGTTTAAGTCATAAGGGTGGCGCTCTCATCTGATACGATCAGCGGCCCTTTCAGAAGAGAGATCTCTCTCTCTGCCCAATAACGACACAGTGAGAAGGCGGCCGTCTGTCAATCAGGAGGAGGGCTGTCCCCAGAACCTGACCAGGCTGGCACCCTGAACTTAGACTTCCAGCCTTCAGAGCTGAGAAAACAGATTTCTGTTGTTTAAGGGACCTAGTCTATGGGATTTTGTTATGGCAGCCCAAGAGGACTAACACACCCTGAATTCTCGAAAGGGTCCTTGACCTCATCAAAGGGTTAAGATCCAGACACCCTGAGGAACGCTCAGGTCCCTTCCCAGAGCTGGCCAGCTGAAGTCAGTCTGGCCGAGCCTCTACACACCCATCTTCATGAGCGTCCAGTTGCTGTCCATCTGCTTGGCCGCCTGGAGAAAGTAGCGTCCGTCAGTCCACATGGCCGCGTGCTCTTCCGTGACAATGGCCGTGCCTGGAGCAGGGGAGCAAAAAAAAAAAGAAAGGCTTCTGACAACCACATAGACAACCGCACATGGCGGCAGCAGGCCAACAAGCCCAGTGAGAAGCACCGGCTCTGTGCAGACGGCCTCACACCACCACTCACTCTAGGGGACAGGTGGGCCTCTGAAAAGCTCTAGGCTAGAGAAGTCGATGCCCCTGAGAACCAACTGCAGGTCACGCTCTGAAGGAAGCAGTCCTTGGGCAGCCCCGGCTGACCGGTCCCAGCACAGAACCCCACTTGCAAGACTGGCAGAACAGGGGGCTAAGCACCTGCAGTCAAAACGGTCTCGTATTCAACAAGACAGACGTGGAAATGATTCCAGCACAGTGATCACAGCAGTCTCCAACAAATGCCCCGAGGGAACTGCTGCACCTTTCCCGAGAGAAACAAAGTGGAGTCTCAGTACTCACAGTGACTCACTGGTCACCAGCAGGGAGCTCACGCCTCCTTCCCCTACCTGCCCTCAGTCCCCGCAGGCCCCACAGAACCTGGGGCTTTTGGCAGAGCGGCCAACCAACACGAGCACGTCTACGAAAGGAAGCAGTTCTTCCCGAGCCTAGGAGCCTAGCTAGCTTAATAGAAGGGAATCTGAGGCGGGGGGAAATCACCCGAAAATTCAGGAGCACAGTTTTGGAAAAGTTAGGGCAGGACAGCATTGCAGCTCAACATGAACCTCTATTATTTAAAGTGAAAGTGAAATTATTGAACCCCAAAGCCTAGCACTTAAAGAATTACAGAGGACCAGCAAGCTGAGGCAGGGGTTCTGGGGTGCGGTGAGTGTCCCATTTCTTATGTACAGTACTAGTCAAACAGGTATTTTCAGTTTAATTGATGTAATTTTCCGTATGTATGCTATAATCAATAAAAAATTTAAAGAAAAATGTTTTAAAACTTTAAGAGCAAAAAAATAAATAAATAAATAAGAAAAATAAATAAAACTTTAATAGCAGAAGCATCAAGAAAAGGGCCACTGAAAGGTGAACTTTGAGAGCTGGGGGATGCCGGGAGTTCACACCTCTCTGCAGAGGCTCACGGAGGGGAGTGTCTGGTTTACATTTTCTTTCTGGTTCTGTCACAGGCTGAAACTTGGCCCAGTTATTTTTGGGAAGCAAACGAAAGTACAGAAAGAACCAAGAGAGAATTTAGCAACTCACCCGCAGAGCCGTCAAATCCAGAGACGAAGGCCCGCCGACAGTCACACGGAGCAATGTACTCGCTCTGGAAAACAAAAAGGAGGGAGAAGTCAACCTCGACCGGTCACGGGCGACTGCTCTCCACGTGCTCAGCTGTGTGCGAGGCCCAGCAGGGACACAGAGGCTGGCGAAGCCTGGGCACTGTCAAGGAACAGAGAGCCTAGCAGAAAAATCAAGCTGAACATGAAAAATGCACGGCGCACACTGCTGAAGACCCTCATTAGTGAAGGGCTAAGAGGGCTATTCCCACCAGCCTCTATTTCTTCTTCTGGAGAACAAAAGAAAATCAAGACAAAACATAATCAACTGCGATCTCCTCACTGACATCTTACTCAAAAAACAAACCAACAGCCTTCTCCCTTCCTTACCACTGACATTTAGGCATCTGTTATTTTTCTGAAGGGAAGGGCTGAATTTCTGTTTTAGGTGCCAATAATTCTCTGAGATCTCTTTAGGCATGAGCTTGTTTCTGAACTTCCTGTGTGTGTTCCCCTCCAAGGCAGCGTCACCAATAGCTCCTGTGCAGATCCTGTCCCTTCCTATTAGGAAATACATGGAAACGCTCCCTCCAATCCAGGAGGCTTCAGCAGAAGAAAATGTCATAACCCAAACCAGGTCTCTGCCATTCCCTCGCCTCTAAATGCAAGGGGTGGGAGACTAGAGAACACAGTAGGTTCTCATTCCTGTGCAGAGGGTACATGGCCACGGGGTGCCTTCCGCCAACAGCCCGTGAAGCACAGAGAGTTAAGTAACTTCCCCCAAAGTCCCACGAACAGCAGAGGTAGGCCTTGAACTTGGGCTCTGAAGCACTCGGCCGTGCAGCTGCCATATGACCCGTCATCTCCCATCCTCATAACAACTCTCCAGGACAAGACTACTGGCAAAAGAGAAACCTGAAGGGTGAAGACAGAAACTTTAATCAACCTGCCCACCTCCAGGTCAGCAGCAGGGCCAGGATGTGCTGCGCCGGAAACCAGAACTGCAACTCCTTCTGTTGGCAGCTTTCTCTGGAGCTAAAGGAGCTGGCGGGGTTAAGAATGCTGAGGACGGAGCACAGGGCTGCCGGACCAAGGCCTTTTTAGATCAACACAGAGTAGGGATGAGAAGGCATCCACATCTCACTCCTGCCCCTTTTATCGAGGCAGCTGCAGCCACAGCCCCAAAGAGGCCACAGGACCGCTAGCCACGGGGATGTCAGAGCAGCCAGAGGAGGGAACCACAACAGGGCTCGAGGTGACACCTGCCACCAGCAGGCCCCGCGATGTGGTCCGCAGCAAGGCTCACGGCATCTCTCAAGCTCAGTTCCTCATTTCTAAAACAGCTCTCTTCAGACTGCAGCAAGCGACAGCAGGCACATGTTTTATTCCCAAAACAGAGAACACTTGATCTTAGCACTAAGAACAAGAAGAAATGGCCCCCAGTAGCATGTATGAACTGCAGAATTCTCATTTGATTATAACCCAGTAATCACTGGGTGCAAGTGAAAAATGGAAGGCAGAGGAGTCCCCCCCGCCCCACCGCTTCTCCTAGGGTTGCTGTGAGGAAGAGTAAGTTAATGTTTAAAACAACTCACCAGAAAGCTGAGAGGGCTGCATATATGCAATGGAACAGAGAGTATTAGTTTCTTCCTGAACGATGAGAAAGCAGCCAAGAGGCTGGGCAAACTAAGTCAACAAAAGTTAAGTCTGGTGCTCTAACTCACAGTACACAATGGGGAAGACCCAGCAGACACTTCTGCTGGACAAGGAGGTTCCCCTGCTTGGGGCTCACCCACCTGTGACACACAGTGAGGATGCCAGCAAAGGGCAGGCAGACAAGTACTGCTCACCTTGGCACAGCCAGACTCTTCCAGGCAGGGACGCACCTCTCCAGGAATGCCCCACCCGGACCCAGGCAAGAGGGAGGGAGGGACAGGGCCTCTCAGAGGAGTTGCCTATCCACAAAGGAAGGAGGCAGGTTTCTCCAAAGGGAGGTGGAATTAACAGCAGGTGAACGTGTTTGGTTTGGGATCAAGACAAGGTCTGGGCAAGAATGTCTAGACATGACCTAAGTAGTCAACGTGCCAGGAAGCCGTCACTGACCGAAGCTGTCACCTCCACACCAACAGGCTAGGCAGGGTCCAGACAAGCACTGGGCCTGGGCCTCCCACTCTTCCCCCAGCAGTGGAGCTGGCAAAACCCAAGAACATTCTCCCCAGAGAATAGAAAAAGGTCTAAAATAAGCCAAAGCCTTAGCATGCTGGGAAAAAGAAACAAGGAAGCAGAGCTATTGGCTTTTTCTCCAAAACCACCATTTCTCTCCATCTCTAAGACCAGCCCTCAGTCCAGGCCTCCAACATCTCCACCTTGACCAAGGACCCAAAAACCCATTCTTCACACACACTCAGAGTGAGCTTTCCCAAATGTCTCTGTAGGCCCTGTTAGCATCCTGTTCAAAAACCTGCCAAAATCTCCCCATCATACTTAGGATAAAACCCAAACCCAGCCCAGTGTCCAATGCACCGCCTGACTGGGCCCAGCCCTCCTCACAGAGCTCTCCTCCACTCTCCCAGCCATGCGAGACATTCAAGCCACACTGCCTGCTTTCTGTTCTCTGTACTTCCCAAGCTCATTCCTGCTTCAGGGCCTTTGCACAGGCTCTTTCTTGTGCTTACCAAAGGCTCTCCTTGATGGTGGCACGGCAAGCTCCTTCTCATCACTACATTTCAGGTCAGATGTCACCCCTGCAGAGGGGCTTGCCTGCACCACCCAGAGTGGCCACTTGGCCTTTACCTCTGAGTACAGCACATTTTTCTAGATGCTCTCTTCTTTCTTACATTATTATTATAATAACCTGCCCCAAAATAGAAGCTCCATGAGTCCGGGGTATTTGTCTTTTTTTGTCCCCGTCGCTAACCCTATCACAGCATAGGTAACTCGTACTGGTCTGGCTCTTAACCAGTATTTGCTGAATAAATGAACAGCAGAAGGAAAAATGAACCTATTTCCTCTACCTAGTTAAAACCTTAGCCATCTCTGAAAGTGAAGGAAGGGCTACATCCCAAGGAATGTAGGTGGCCTCTAGAAACGGGAAAAGGCAAGGAGAAAAACGCTCCTGCGTTTTTTCTGGAACCTCGAGAAAAAAATGCAGCAGTAGACCCACTGTAGACTCCAGAACTATAAGATAATAGGTTTCTGTCATTGTAAGCCACTAAGTCTGTGGTCATTTGTTACAGCAGCAGTACGAAAATAACACATTATTCAGACCGGCAGGGATTCTAACTGTGGGTTCAAACTTCAATGTCTTGGGGTACGGGCAAGTAAAGTAAGTAAAACAGATAAGGAAGTAACTTCCAGAGAGCAGCTCTTCTCAGCTCTGAGTCTGCCACGCTAGAATGCAGGCCACATGTTCCCACCCTGCAGTATTTCAGAAGCTAAGTATGTGTTCATGAGAGATCACTTAACTTTTAAGGGTTGGCACTGAATTCAAACAACGTAAATAATACACAGCCAAATAAAGCACATCTATAAATAAGGAAAAAAAAAAAAAAAAAGCTTTAGCTACCTCTCAAAACCCAGCTCAAACATGTTCTCTTCCCCAAAGCTTTCTGACCCACTCCAAACTCAGAGAATGGCCATGTGTTGTTTTTCAGGATCATGCACACTGGCATTTATCCATGCCCTGCCTTGGGTGATGATAACACCCCCCCCCCACTGTTGCCAACAACTATATTCCCATCTAGGACTTCATTTCCCAGGTCCCCATGCAGCTCGATGGAGTCACATGGCTAGTTCCTACCAATGGAATGTGGGGCCAAGGTGATGTCTGGGTCAAGACAGTTAAAAAGCAGTGTGGCCTCTCCATGCTCCTCCCCCTTCCACCAGCTGGAATAATGGCATCAGAGGATGGAAAGAGCCTGGATCTCCGAATCACTCTCTTCCTAGTAGAAGAAAGTCACACACCAACCAAGAACACCCACTCCAGACCACTACGTAAACAAGAGACAAGTACCAGGCCACTGAAACCGTAAGATGTGGGACCACTGCTAGCGATACTCTAATTAATACAGTGGATAAAATCACTCTGTGATAAAAATCACTACTCCACCCTAGAAGAGAGTCTGTTTAAGAAATACAAAACAGGAAGCCAACTCCAGGAAGAATGGGAGTAGGACAGAGGTTAGGAAAATCTGATTCAAGTCTTCCAGAAGGAGGAACCATAAAAATAGCCAAAAATTCAAGTTGGCAGAATCACCTCTGACAGAACATGACCCTTTGACTACACTATGCCCAGGAGCAGAATATGAAGCCTTAAGGTTGGGGAGGATAAAGACTCTGGATTTCCAAGCAGTGCTGGCACAGCTCTGGCCCTAACCAAGGATTCTCCGGGTCTGGAGCCAGTGGCACCGCCGAATCTCAAATGTTTGGCTTAGATGGGACATGAAAGCAATGAGATTCCCAGAAAGAATGGACAATTCCTCATTGTGAAAGTCCCCCTGGGCCCAAACTCATGATTACCACAACTCTTGTTCCGGGTTTACAAAGAATGAACCCTCAGAGTTGCAGAAGACAGCAAGAAGCAGACTCCTGGTGTGCCCAGTCTTCGCGTAATTATGCATTTGGGGTGCCTTTTCTCTCTAGCACGGAACAGTGTGTGGGTGTGTGTATTTGTGTTTCGGAGAGCACACAAAGGACAGAATTCAAGATTCCCCTTCACTCTCCAGCACCCTCCCTTCCCCACCCGTAGGAGAAATTCCATCAACCCTCAATCTAGCCTAAAATGAAACAATCAGGAACAAGAGCCACAGAGAACAGCAGCCTCTCTATTACGGGAAAGGTTGCTGTGGCAGGTCACACACAAAGCCAACCCTTGCTCCTTGTCCTCACAGTCCCGGCAGGGCCCCAGAGTCCCAAGGAGCCGTCACCCCAACTATGCCCCACCTCGCCAAAGGTACTGAAACAAGCAGCTCAGGACTTCTCATTTGTTTCTCTGGATGCCCCCACAAATCCTCCCAGATTCCAACCTTCCCAAGCCCCTCTGCCATCTACCTATAAGGTCCACACTCAATCTGTGTTCTACTGCTTCTCCTCCAAATCCTTCCCCTCTTCTCTGCTCCTAAAGCCAGCACCAAGTCCAAGCCCTCCGGACCCTGACTCCGGGATCCCACAATGGTTTCCCAATGGCTTCTCGGCTCCCAGTATGTCCCTTCTCCAATCCACACTCAACACTGCACCTTTGATTAATTGTGTCACCCTCTTGTTCCAAAGCCCTCAGTGGCTCCCTAGTATCTGATAAAAACCTAAATCCCTGACTCACAGATTCCTCATCCAGGGAGAAGCCATCCAATTGTAAAATTCTGGGCTCATGGGGCGCCTGGGTGGCTCAGTGGGTTAAAGCCTCTGCCTTTGGCTCAGGTCATGATCTCAGGGTCATGGGATTGAGCCCCGCATCGGGTTCTCTGCTCATTAGGGAGCCTGCTTCCTCCTCTCTCTCTCTCTGCCTGCCTCTCTACCTACTTGTGATCTCTGTCAAATAAATAAATAAAATCTTTAAAAAAAAAAAATTCTGGGATCATTAGCAGGGGATGAAGAGCTATGGAGAACCTGGAACGTCACCTATGGTTTGGCCAGTCTCACTGCCATTCCCCAGTTTAACAAGGAACTGCTTTGGGCATATTAGGCCCAAATCAGGGTATCAGATTAGAAACAACTTTATAGGGCACCTGGGTGGCTCATTCGGTTGGATGTCTGCCTTCGGCTCAGGTCACGATCCTGAGGACCCGGGGTTGAGCCCCGTGTCAGGCTCCCCACGCAGCAGGAGGCCTGCTTCTCCCTCTCCCACTCCCCCTGCTTATGTTCCCTCTCTCGCTGTGTCTCTCTCTGCCAAATAAGTAAATAAAATCTTTTTTAAAAAATGTTTTTTAAATAAAAAAATTTTTAAAAGAAACAAGTTTATAATAACAAGAAAAAAAAATGGCTCAAGACCACCACCCAGAATGAAGAATATCGAAATAAACCTGGCTTATCTTGGCTACAAGGACATCCCCTACTAGTACACATATACACTGTACCCTAACTCCAGGAATAAAAATACAAACTGAAATCCCAACCACCCTTAACCAGAAAACTTTCAACTTTTAATTCAAGTAACATTCACGGTCCAGACTTTCCTCCACCAAGGCCTCCCCTAGAGGTGAAGGCTCATGAATGAATCAGAATTGTAAGGAGTCTTCCGCCGGGACGCTACAACAGGCTGTGCGACCCTCTCAGAGGGGACACCCGATTTCAGACAACAGTGTGCTAGGGGACTGTGAGGGCGAATTTTCTGTGTCACCCTGGGGGTTAAGGCATCCCCAGAGAGCTAGCTGGGAAAACACTATTGAGGTGGTTTCTGGAAGAGACAGCATCTGAAGACTTTCCTACCTATGTGCTCAGCATCCAATCCGCTGAAGGTATGGAGGAAAGTGGAATTTGCTCTCTCATTAGAGCTGAGACAACCATCTTCTCCTGACCTCAGAGATCACCGTTCCTTGTTCTCAGGCCCTTAACTCAGACAGGGACACACACCATCGGTGTTGTCTGCAAGATGGAGAACTAGGAGCCCTCGTGGTAGAGTTCGAGTTCCAGTTCAAATTCAAAGTGAACCAGGGAAGCCTCATGTGGGAGCCTATCCCTCAGGATTAGTCTCTCTGTACGTATACATCTCTATATATCCTATTGGTTCTGTCCCTCTGGAGAACCCACACTGAGACAGTGACTCACTAAAGACCCCACACCAACTGCCACATAATGTGCTCCCACCACAGGAACCATCATCCTGCTCGAAACTGAGATAAAATGGTTGCAATCCCATCAGTCCGGGGCAACTGCCTGACGCTGGAAAGGCAGAAACTGGAAAACATCACAAGTCCAAAGGCTAAAGCCTGTCACTGACAGGAGACAGGGGGGAAAAAAGGATTTCTTCAGGGACAAGGCTAGAGTCTGCCCTTCCTAAATGCTGGGGTGCCTGTCACCTAGTCTTCTACCATGACTCAGGCCCAGACTGTGTTGACCAACCTACTTATTCACCTAGTCCTCAGCCAAGATGAAACTTGGGTTCCCGTGAAGGTGGTGAGTCTTGTTCGTCTGTCCTAGAGAACAGCGGTGAAAAGAAGAATCGTTACCAACACCCACCCTACAGTGCACCCACCTCCCCCCCCTCCCCACTGCCTACTCAATCCGACAGTAATGTACCCCACCACCATGGCTTCTTCACATGCCACCAGCCCCCTTCTCCCGCCGGATCTGCTACTTCTCCTATACTCACAACTCGTACTTTCTCACCTCCTCCTTTGCCCACTTTTACATGCAGAACCCCAGTCTTCGGTGGCTTCTCCTCCCCACACAAGGATCTCCCTTTCCTCTCACCTCTTCAAGGATCAAGTTCTGACCCATACTAGCATGAAAAGTACTACTGTGAGTCAACGGACCAAGGAATTCCATGAAACACTGAGTCCCTGAGCCTGCCCCTGAGA
The DNA here is from genome assembly GCF_009829155.1 of Mustela erminea. NCBI lineage: Eukaryota > Metazoa > Chordata > Mammalia > Carnivora > Mustelidae > Mustela > Mustela erminea. Next base: position 72,381,598 of record NC_045627.1, read on the forward strand.
AGACTGTGCGAATTCCATGAACATTTTAAGTCTAGAAAATGCTGAATACCTCATCCTCTCCTTATAGTTGCATAGTGCATATCTGTATATTAAAGGCCCTGAGAAGTCCTGCAGTTATGAAACTGTTCAAAAGAGCAAAGGGCTTGAATAGACATTTCTCGGAAAGAGACATACAGTTGGCCAACAAGCATAGGAAAGATGCTCAACATCACTAATCATCATGAAAATGGAAATCAAAACCACAATGAGATATTACCTCATATCTGTTAGGATTCCATTACTGAACAAAAAAGAAAAGAAGTGCTGGCTGGAACCCTTGTGTACTGCTGGGAGAATGTAAAATGGTATAGCCACCATAAAAAGCAGTATGAGCAGTATGAGTTCCTCAATAAATTAAAAAAGAATTACTAAACTGAGCGCCTAGCCAGCTCAGTCAATAGAGGCATGCGACTCTTGATCTTGGGGTCCCGAGTTTGAGCCCCACATTAGAGATAGAGTTTACTTAAAAAAAAAACAAAAAAAACATAGAACTGCTATACGATTCAGCAATTCCACTTCTGGGTATACATCCAAAATAACTGAAAACAGGATCTTGAAGAGACATTTATATACCCATGTTCACTGTAGCATTATACACAAGAGCCAAGAGCTGGAAGCAACCTAAATGTTCATCAATAGATGAAAAGATTTTTTTAAATGTGGTATATTTAAAAAAAAAAAAAAATGGTATATACATACAATGGGTTATCATTCTTCCTTTAAAAAGGAAATCCTGGGGCACCTGGGTGGCTCAGTGGGTTAAAGCCTCTGCCTTCAGCTCAGGTCATGGTCCCAGGGTCCTGGGATCGAGCCCCACATTGGGCTCTCCACTCAGCGGGGTACCTGCTTCCTCCTTTCTCTCTCTCTGCCTACCTCTCTGCATACTTGTGATCTCTATGTGACAAAAAAATAATAAATAAATAAATAAATAAATAAAAAGGAAATCCTGTCATAAGCTACACCTTAAAGACATTATGCTAAGTGACATAAGCCAGTCACAATAAGACAATGGTTTGATTCCACTTAGATAAGGTATATAAAGCAGTCAAACTCTTAGAAACTGAAAGTGGAGTGGTGATTAGTGGGAGGCAAGGGTAGGCGGCATTCAATGGGTACAGAGTTCAGTTCCACAAGATGTAGAAGTTCTAGAGATCTACTACCCAACAATGTACACACAGTTAACACTACTGTACTATACACTTAGAAATAGTTGAGATGGGGCGCCTGGGTGGCTCAGTCGGTTAAGCATCTGCCTTCAGCTTGAGGTCATGATCCCAGGGTCCTGGGACTGAGCCCCAGATTGGGGTCCCCGGGGCTCCCTGCTCAGCAGGAAGTCTGCTTCTCCCTCTCCCTCACAACCCCCCACCCCACTCATGCACAGTCTCTCTCAGTCACTCTCAAATAAATAAGATCTTAAAAAAAAAATAGCTGAGATGATAAATTTAATGTTAAACTTGCTTAACATAATAATAAAAATAAATAATAACAATAGAATAATAAAATTAATAATAATAATAAAAAGAAGCTCATTTCACTATTTTCTTGACCACTGAATATGCTTTCTGCAGAACACCTTGAGACACAACAGGAATACTGTGGAATACTGTTTGGGGAATACTGTTCCAAACACTGAAGTATACTGAACTTCATGCTATTGCCCCAAAATATCCAATCCCTTTGGTTATCCATTTCAGCCCTTCATTTGCTCCTGAGGCCAGGAAATCTTGTTTCCAGGCAGGAGGCCAAGCTTCCTCCTACCCCAGGTTAACGCTACTGTCGCCACCATGGGATCTGACACCTTTGGGAGGAGCAGAAGAGAGGCCAGTTAAAGTGGACATCTTTTAGCAACTGTTCAATTTAACAGTAATCTCTTCCACGCCACCCCTCCATCATGGTGGACCCTCACCAGTGCCGTCCCACATAGGCACGCACACATACACGCACACACACCAGGACCCAGGGTCAACACCAAGCTACCATGCTAATCAAGTTCTCACCCAGGACTCTGGATTTGGGATTGAGGTTCTAGCTCAGTCTGGTATCTTGAAAGTAAAAGAGCAAGAGGTATAAATGTGGGAACTGTTGGATGGCCCCCTATTTACCATCTACCTTGCCTTAAAAAGGGAGAAACTGATCTACGGCAAGAGCTGAAGCCTTTCCCATCCCAGTTGTTCTGGGCCAGCTGAGTTCCTGCCCTCAGGTTCCATGAGAACCACCCCCCCCCCATCTGAGGCCCTGACATTCCACAAGTCCAGATCCCATCATTTACAAGCTGGAGTTGGGCCAAAGCAGTGGCCCTGCCCTTATAGCCTTATAAAGTCTTTTTATTATTCAGAGGACCTCAAGGCGGTTTTTATTACCTACAACTTAAGGATCCTACAGGACTAGCTGTATTTCCCCCTATAGCTTATGCCCTCCTTGGGCTTCTGCCAGGAGGATTTGCCATGGTGTTTCCGAAAAGCACTCCAACCTTCCCTGCATCTCCGCCTTTGCTCCTACTAACCTTCCCACATAGAATCCTTTCCACTTCCTCTACTTATCCAACTCTACCCATTCTTCAACATCCAGTTCCAATGCCTCCCCTGCTCACGAAGCCTTCCATCATCTTCCCTCTCACCCTCAAGCTTCCAGTGCTTTGTCCGCATTTCTTTTTTTGTTTTGTTTTGTTTTGTTTAAACAGACAGAGATCACAAGCAGGCAGAGAGGCAGGCAGAGAGAGAGGAGGAAGGAGGCTCCCCGCTGAGCAGAGAGCCTGATGCCTGGCTCGATCCCTGGACTCTGGGATTATGACCTGAGCCGAAGGCAGAAGCTCTAGCCCACTGAGCCACCCAGGTGACCCTGTCCGCATTTCTTGATGGCACTGCCACATTCCACCTTGTCATACAGACATGTCTTTACTCCATGACTCAACCATATGCTTCTCGAGAACAGGGCCATTCTCACCTTCGTGTCCTCACCTAGGACACGAAGCAACTCACCTAGGGCAGTGCCTTGCACATAAGTGAAGGCTATAAAGTGTGTATGTAGAGATGACTCCATGTAAGAACAGTACTTTTTATGTTGTCTCTTCCCTCTAACAAACCATAAGCATAGTGAGGGCAGGAGTTTAATCTTAAATTCACCTTTGGAACCATTCAAAGTCCCATTCAAACACTTGCTGACTCAACGTCCTCAAAGAGGAAATACTAGAATCCTTTCGCCCTCCTGCCCTTAGGCCCCATCACATGCAGTCTCCACCTCTCCAAACCCAACTCCTCCATGTTTAGGGCACTAGTGTTCTCAGAGGTAAAGGGCACTTACTGAGTTGCTTCCATCAAAGGTAATGGTTGGTGGGGGAAGGAGAGGAGAGGGTGGTGTTCAGAATTACGCCTACAAACTACAGACTGTACAATCTACAATCTGGCTGTTCCTCCAGCCATGTCAGAGGAATGGGACAGTCTGGATGGGGAGAAGGTAGGCAGGACAGACAATTCTTGGAAGGACAGGGTATGACAGAAGATGGGGTACAGTATGTAAGCAACACAAAGGCCTAGACCTTTTCCCTTCCATTTGTCCATTAATGCTTCCGCAAGTTACTGAAAGCTGGCTACATTCACCAGAACTAAGGAAGTCAGGGCCAAGTCAACAAGTGTTCGGTGAGACCCTATTAGACAAAGGCCCCTGTGCCAAACCCTGCTTAGTTGGGCTAATGCTTAGTTGTGGACTGATAACTAGAATGCTACAAACACAATGGGGATGGGGGGAAAGAATGAAAACAGAGGAGAGGCTGATGAGATCCATCACCCGCCCATCTCCACTCAGTACCTGGTGGGCATCTCCCGACGGGATGATGTAGGCCTGGATCGGTTCGGCCACATATTCCGTGTTCCTCATGGCTTGTCTCAGCTGCCGAAGCAGCTCAGAAGTGACCTTTGGAGCCATTCCGCCCTCTGAAACAATAGCAGAGTTAGTTCCAAAACCAGCCTGCCCAATGCAACTCAATGACTAGTTCAAAGGGAGCCCCAGAGATGCACCTGCCAGCTGCCCCACCCCAGGGGCATCTTCAAAACTACCCACCCCACCACCAGACCAAAACCAAAGGTCCCAGAAGCTCTAAAGTTCACGGTTCTTATATACCACTTCCAAACAGCCATTTGTGGCAAGAAAAGTTGAGCTACTAATACTCATTTCCAAATTGATCAGTTACCTCTTTCACTTCCAGAACTATTTTCTAAAGAGATAAACAGATGCACAAAGATACCTGTTTATCTTTGTTTATAATGAAAAAGAGAAGGGGGGGAATACATAATTGGGTAAATGCACTACAAAATCATTAAAAGTTACACAGACAAAAAAAAAAAAAATTACACAGACCTATACTTAACTTGCAAAGACACCAACACTGGTGGGTGATTAAAAACAGATTACAAGGGGCAGTCAGTCAAGCGTCTGCCTTCAACTCAGGTTGAGATTGAGCCCTGCGTCAGCCTTCCTGCTCAGCAGTGAGCCTGCTTCTCCCTCTCCTTCCCACTTGTGCTCTCTCTCTCTCGCTATCTTTAAAAAAAAAAAAAAAAAGATTACAAAAGAAGATGTATAAACCATTCTTATTTAAAATCATGTATGTGAGGGGCGCCTGGGTGGCTCAGTGGCATAAGCCGCTGCCTTCGGCTCGGGTCGTGATCTCGGGGTCCTGGGATCGAGTCCCACATCGGGCTCTCTGCTCAGCAGGGAGCCTGCTTCCTCCTCTCTCTCTCTGCCTGCCTCTCTGCCTACTTGTAATCTCTCTCTGTCAAATAACTAAATAAATCTTTAAAAAAAAAAAAATCATGTATGTGTATAGGGACGTCTGGGTGGCTCAGACTGTTAAGTGTCTGCCTTCGGCTCAGGTCATGATCCCAGGGTCCTGGGATCTAGTCCCGCATCGGGCTCCCTGCTCAGCAGAGAGTCTGCTTCTCCCTCTCCCTCTACCCTTCCTTGTGATCTCTCTCTCTCTCTCTCAAATGAATAAATAAAATATCTAAAAAATTTAAAAAATTTTAAAAAAATAAATAAAATAAAATCATGTATGTGAATAATGCACAGAGAAGTTTCTAGAAGGCCAGTCATCCAAATGTTAATTATTTACAAAAAAAAAAAAAAAAAAGATTTTATTTACTTATTTGAAAGAGAGAGAGCAAGAGAGAGCACAGTGGGGGAGAGGGATGAAAGGGAGAAGCAGACTCCCTGCTCAGCAGTGAGCCTGACACAGAGCTAGATCCCAGGACCGGAGCAGATGCTTAACCGATTGAGCCACCCAGGTGCCCCTAGAATGATTTTTCTTTTCTTTTACTGGTGTCTTACTGCTTAAGTTTGACTGCATTAAAAGAAGTATGATTTATACTTTTGCTAAACAGCCAACCACAGATTAGGAGGAGAAAGGTGACTCCACTACAGATCAAAGTCAAAGTCATGTACTCTAGTGAATACCTACTATCAACTGGGTGTGCAGCCTGAAGGAGAGGGGATCGGACCCTCAGTGGTCTGTGTTTGCCGTTCTAAAATATGGCAGGAGCAGAGTAGATCCAGAGTTTTCAAACAGCCCTGAAAAAGTCGCAGGGGTCCCTAGGAGTCTATCCCACTAAAGCTAGACCTTTTGGGGAGAGAGTCACCAGCTCAAGGAAACAGAAATATGAAAATCATTAAAAAGAAAATGGTAAATGTAGTCTTACTAGAAATTCTTAAACTCTTACTAATTTCTATCTACTCAAAAAGAGCACTGCCTCCTAGTGAATACAGACTATTTCTATGTATTAAAGGCTCAGATGATGTAAGCTTACTTTCAAATCGCTTTTGCTAGTTCTTCAAAAAAACCTTTTCTCAAAAAAGTACTGGTATCAGCGAACAGTTCTGATCAATCACACTGTATGGTAACGATAGATTCATGACTAGATAAGGACTCTCTAGTTATAGTCCCATGGATATATAACAAAATAACTTCACAAAAAGCCAGTTATAAAACAGTGACCATACATATTTTTCTATATCCCATATAGTAATACAAAACTATACTATTAGAATTCAGGTTGAAGGGGCACCTGGGTGGCTCAGTGGATTAAAGCATCTGTCTTCAGCTCGGGTCATGATCCCAGGGTCCTGGGATCGAGCCCCGCATCAGGCTCTCTGCTTGGCAGTGAGCCTACTTCTCCCTCTCCCTCTGACTGCCTCTCTGCCTACTTGTGATCTGTCAAATAAAAAAAATAAAATAAAATAATAATAATAATAATAATAAGGAATTCAGCAACCATTTAAAAAAAAAAAAGAATTCAGGTTGAATAATGAGTTTTTCCAGCTCATTTTCAAAATAGATTTTATTTTTTAAGAGTTATAGATTAACAGATTTATACAGAGTTCCCATATACCTCCCTTCTCCCAACGTAAACGACTCCTCCACAATCAAGACCTCCCCACCTACAGAGCGAGAGTGTATTATGCTAAGTGAAATAAGTCCGGGAAAGACAAATACCAGATGATTTCACTCATATGTGGAATTTAAGAAACAAAACAAATGAACATGGGTGGGGTGGGGAAGGAGAGGAAAACCAAGAAACAGACTCGTAACTATGGAGAGCTGATGGTTACCAGAGGGGAAGTGGGTGGGAGGAATGGGGGATGGAGATTAAGGAGGACCCTGGTTGGGGCGCCTGGGTGGCTCAGTGGGTTAAAGCCTCTACCTTTGGCTCAGGTCATGACCCCAGGGTCCTGTGATCGAGCCCCACATTGGGCTCTCTGCTCTGCGGGGAGCCTGCTTCCTGCCCTCTCTCTCTCTCTCTCTCTGCCTGCCTCTCTGCCTACTTGTGATCTCTATCAATTAAATAAAATCCTTAAAAAAAAAAAAAAAAAAAAAAAAAAAGGAGGGTCCTGGTTGTGATGGGCACCAGTACTGTAAGTAAGTACTGAACCACCAAATTGTATACCTGAAACTAGTACACTGTATGTTAACAAACTGAAATTTAAATAAAAACTTGAAAAAAAAATAAGTTTTTAAAAAAAGATCCCTTGCCAGAGTGGTATATTTGTTACTCCTCCACGAACCTACATTGACATGTTATTATCCCCCTAAATCCATGGTTCATACTAGGATTCACTCTTGGTTTGGTACATTCCATAGGTTTTGGGAAATGCTTAATGTCATGTATCCAGGATATAGCATCATATGAAATAGCTTAATAGTTTTCATCCTAAAATCCTCTCTGCTCAGTCTACTTATTCCTCCTCTCACTGCCCCTCCACCCCTGAAAATGACTAATCTTTTTACTGTCTTCATAGTTTTGCCTTTTCCAGAAAGTCAAACAGGTGGAATCATAGAATTCACAGCCTTTTCAGGCTGGCTTCTTTCACTAAGCAATATGTATTTAAGGGTCTTCTCTGTCTTTTCATGGCTTGATAGCTCATTTATTTTTAGTGACGAATAACAGTCCGTTGTTTGGATATATCACAAGTTTTTTTTTCCCCTTTTTTTTTTTTTTTTTTTTAAGATTTTACTTATTTATGGGGCGCCTGGGTGGCTCAGTGGGTTAAGCCTCTGCCTTTGGCTCAGGTCATGATCTCAGGGTCCTGGGATCGAGCCCCTCCTCTCTCTCTGCCTGCCTCTCTGCCTACTTGTGATCTCTGTCTGTCAAATAAATAAATAAAATCTTTAAAAAAAAAAAAAGATTTTACTTATTTATTTGACACACACAGAGAGAGAGAGAGATCACAAGCAGGCAGAGAGGGGAAACAGGCTCCCTGCTCAGCAGAGAGCCCAATGCGGGGCTCGATCCCAGAACCCTGAGATCATGACCTGAGCCAAAGGCAGAGGCTTAACGCACTGAACCTCCCAGGTGTCCCAAAGCACCCCATTCTTAATCTGCAAGGGTAGCTTCAACCACCAGCCTTAGGACTCCATCTCAGAGTCTCCAAACGACGGAAATACTTAAAAGAGTCACTGGAAACGGGCCTATTCACAATTACAACATGCCCATGTTCCTTGCATTATACCTGCTTCTGAATACTTTCCTGAGGAGCATCCTTTCCTTTTGTCTAATCTACGGAGCCTGTAATTTCTCATCTATCTAAGAAAGAGAGATCACAGTTATCTGATCAAACCTAAGTTTATATGTCAACACCTCCAACTGGGTTCAAAATAAAGCCCACTGCGACCTTCTAAGCTTGCCAGCATCTGAAACTTTACCAGGACATTTTCAGGGATTTCAAACCATATTTCTAAGCAAGTTAACATTAAAAAGAGTCAAGCCAAAATGTGGACTTCCCCTGGAGCAGTATTTCAACCTTGGCTGCAAGAGAGAACTACCTGGGGGATGTTTAATTTAATGACTCTGGAGTACAGCCTGGGCATCTAGAATCTTAAAAAGCAAACACACGACACAAGCAAATGTATTTTCTGTCAAGATCATTCATTTCCTTACTGAACGTGGCTTCTATTTAGGCACATTCTGACTTAAGGATTTCAATGGCACTGACTATGGTACATATCAACATGGTCACTGACTTCATCAATAAAGTCAGCAAAACCAATGGCAAGCACAAAATCCTCAATTACACACTGAAAACCATCCAAGGCAAAATGGAACTGGTCGAAGGCATCCTCTGGCTCCGGAAGCTCCTCACCACCACACTCCGGCCTTCATCACCATCTCCTGCCTCATCCTCGCCTTCTTCCTCTTGACGGTCTTACTCTACTACAGTGGCATTTCACACTTCTCCGAACAACGCCACCTGCCATCACCACCGTCCCTGCCTCCTCCTCCTCCTCCTCCTCCTCCTCCTCCTCCATGCCCTTCACGTGTGGTTGGCCCGCTGCATCAGATGCAGCCACTTTTTCGTCACCCCTACCAGACACAAAGAAAGAACTCCCAATACCACAGCCCCCAGTTAGGATGTGGTGAGCGGCAGCAGCAGCCACAGCCGAGGTGAAGAAGACCGTGGGTGGCAAGGGCCCAAGCAATGGGCTGTGGCTGCGGAGGCAGCTTCCATGCACAAATGTGGCCGGGGCAGTTGTAGCCCTGAAAGTGACAGAATGGGTGAGCAACGAGCATGGAGGGGACAAAGCAGCCACCCAGAGAGACTGGGCCCAGGTTGGGGGGGGTGGGTCTTATAAGGATCAAATAGGTTACTATATACAACACACTTAGAAACAGTGCCTAGCACATAGTAAATGTCATGTGTGTTTAATTCCTAGAGTTAGATACACAACTAACTAGCCATGGAAGCAGAGCAATAAATAGTGCAACACATGTACATAATGCTTCCCCTCAAGAAAGGGACATGTCATCCTCATTCCTGAATAAGACCTCCATATACGTGCTCAAAGATGGCTGAGCAATGTCCCTACTTCGTGTCGTGATCTTTCCAGGCTCAATACAATCAACAGTAATGCATCTTCAGTGAAAGAGGAGAGCTAGGATACTAGACGACGTCGTATTACAGCATCTGCTCTTTCCACATTCCAACACTTTCAGAAATTTAGAAGCAGCCAAGAGTTAATCAGGGTGTGCAGGGAAGTAGGAAGCCAAGAGCAACAAGCCTAGTCCATGATGTAACATTAGCCCAAACGCTGCCAGGTATTTTTAAATCGTGCTTTAAAGAGAATGACTCATTTCAAAGTCTCTTGCATATGTGGGCTTGCTTTCAGAAATAAGTTCCGAAACCTTCAGCCTTTATCATAAACACAACTTTTCTCTGCTTAGAAGTACATGAAAAGCACACCGTGTTTACCTCACCAGGTGGACAGGAGAATTCTGCTTGAAACAACACATGTGAAAGCACCATGCACAGCATCTGGTACATTATAAAAGCTCAAGAAATATCATTTGAATCTGGATCTGCAGCACCAGCTGGGTTTCCTACACGTCTCATTATAAGAATAGAAGGGGCTGGTTTACTCCAATTTCACCATCTTAACAAACACAGAGCTGCCAGGCTGCTCCGCCAGCATCAATCGCTTTTCAGGCACTGGTTTGCTTCTTGGTCTCACTGCTGAGCGAGGACCAAGGGATTTACATACACTGGTGGCCAATTCTCAAAATAACCCTCCCAAGAGAGGCTGCAGTATTCCCATTTTACAGAAAAAGAAACAAGAGTTAAACACTTGACCCAGTCAACAGGACTATCAAGCACCAGGACCCAATATCTATCCAACTCCCAAGTCTATGCTCTATTTTACCACATTACCTAGAGGACATGACAGAGGCTCTTTTTTTTTTTTTTTAAAGATTTTATTTATTTATTTGACAGAGATCACAAGTAGGCAGAGAGGCAGACAGAGAGAGTGAGAGGGAAGCAGGCTCACTGCTGAGCAGAGAGCCCGATGCGGGACTTGATCCCAGGACCCTGAGATCATGACCTGAGCTGAAGGCAGCGGCTTAACCCACTGAGCCACCCAGGCGCCCCCAGAGGCTCTCTTAAAGTATTCGAAGAGCAATGGAATCAAAACAAGTGGGCTCCGGTTTCTAGTTGGGATCTGCAACCCAGAAAACTGATGCTCCCTGCAACCTTCTTTCCTCAGACAAACTAAAGAGAAGTTCTTCTGAACTCTACATTTGATAATTGTCACTATTTACCTTCCCTTATTTTTTTTCCCCTTCTTTCTTCCATCTTCTTCTCCTCCCAAATACCACCCAAAATATGTTGGATATATTTATCTATATTTTTAAAGAAAAGGGACCTAATTGCAAGCAGTTATAGCATTGCTCTGCCAAAAAGAGAACAGTCATGGTTGATGAACTTCAGGTAATCAATTTTTTCAATCGACTAAAAGGAAGTGCTCTGGTTTTCCTGGGCGGCCCAGAGAAAAGCACTAGTTTCCGAGGGATAGAAATAGAATACTTTACCACTTTTCAGAATTCAGGTTTCTAGCAACCCATACAATACAACTAACCAGTTCTGAGAAGAGAACATGGTTCCAGAAATTTTTCCTGAAAAGATTTTCCTGAATGCATAACTGATACAGCAGAGTAGTATACTATAAACTTTTCTCTTTTCAAAATTTTACAACAAAAACTGAAAGCCAACCTCTAAGGTAACCACTAAAAGTTTACATCAGAGATGGGGAAAACTAGAATTGGGCTTTTGGTGGGGTGTGGTGGGGTGTGCACAGTGGGGAAGAGACTCTTAAGCCCAGAGTCTGATGCTGGGCTTGATCTGACAAGCCTGAGATCGTGACCTGAGCCGAAATCAAAAGTGGGAAACTTAAATGACTGAGCCACCCAGGTGCCCCCAGACCCTAGAATAGGGCATTTTCAATAAGAACCTATCTCTCCTCCTCCACCACCACTGCCCAATCCCAAAGTAGGACATACAAAAATTATAATCCTGTAATTTACTACCTTAAGTAAGTGGTAAATACATAAACAGTAACCAACTACCCAGAACCCAAAGGACAAAATGCTTTTAATTTCCAGATATACGCCCCCTTAGTCCCAGCCACGAGGAATTTTTAATCCTTTACCCTCTCTTTTCTCCCAACTTGGGATTGGGGTACAGGGACCTAAAATTCTTCTGAGACATTACATCTAATTAATAAGCACAATATTACCTCTTTCCACACCTGGGTCTCCTGAGTGTGTCACCTCGTTAGGCTCAATTATTCTTAAATTTTTCAGCTGAAAATCCTGGTGATTCGCCCTTAAGAAGAGAAAGAACAGGATATTGCAGACTTTGACCATAGGAAACGTGGCAAGGCTTAGTTAGAGAGGATATCTACTTGACTTAGCAGTTTTCCTTCATGACTCAGAAGGACTCTAACCCTGGTATCATAACGAAATAAGTAAAAGTCTCAGATAAAACTTGCAGCTAGAGCAGCACCATGGAAGGCAAACCTTCTCAGATCTAACCTCGAATTCTTGAATTCTCTTGTCTAATCTCCTAACTAGTCGAAAAAGACTTTATGTCTAATCTCCTAACAGTCTAAAAAGACTTTATTTGCAGTAACTGTGTTTTTCACATGTATAAATTCTACTTGGTTCTTTTTAAACTGCCTGCTCTTCCCTCATGGTGTCCCATTCTTTTACTATGATTTCCATTCCTCTCTTAGCTTTAATTATTTGGGGCCCTTATTTTAGAATTTCCATTAGAAGGTCAAAATCTTCAAGTTCACTGGGTCTGCTGGCTTCCCCTCAGTAAGTTATTCCTTACATGTTTTGTAATCTTTTATTAAGAGCTTATCTTCAGGGGGCACCTGGGTGGCTCAGTTGGTTAGGTGACTGCCTTCGGCTCAGGTCATGATCCTGGAGTCCCAGGATCGAGTGCTACATCGGCCTCCCTGCTCTGCAGGGAGGCCGCTTCTCCCTCTGACCCTCACCCCTCTCATGTTCTCTCCCTCAAATAAATAAATAAATAAAATCTTAAAAAAAAAAAAAAAAAAGAAAGAAAGAAAAGAAAATTACACATGTCCTAGATTACACAAACACTACTGTCCCTGTTGTTTGCTTATAAAACTAATTTCCACCTTACTTTCTTAGACAGATTTACCCACAACTCTCCCATCCCCATACAGGGATAGTATGTTGCCATGGACCCCAGGTATGAAGGCCTCTGAGTGTGATAACCCCCCCAGGATCAGCATACCAGCTACCACTCAAGCTTTAAGTTCGCCTAAATTTCTAGCACCTGAGGATTTCTTTTCTTTCAAGTCCATTCAGTCAACAAATATTCATCGAGACTCTTCTATAATCCAGGCCTAGACATAACATACTCTAGACATAACAGTGAACAAAACAGACCGCATCTCTGATCTCAGGAGGTATACAAGGGTGGGGGGTAGGGGCCAGAGGATGCTGAAAAGAGAAGGATCCAGTTTAACCTCCAACAGATCAAAAACAAGAATATGGTCTGTCAGGGAGAATGTGTTCTATGAAGAAAAGTAAAGCAGGGCAAAGGGAAGAGTGTCAGAGAGGTAAGGTGAAAGGTGATTTTATATGGGGTTGCCAGGCAAGGTCTCTTTGCTAACAGATGATGTTCTAGATAGAGTCCTTTAAAAAAGTGAGGAATCAAGCCATGTGAATGTCTAAGAAAAGAATGTTCTAGAAAAGGGGAATTTTAAGTGCAAAGGCCCTAAGGCAGAAGTATGCCTGGTACACATCAGAGAAAGCAAAGAGGCCAGTGTGGTTGCACATGCTGGCCGGAAAAGACATATACGTGGTTAGGAAACAAGATCAGAGAGGCAACAAGAAGCCTTTAATAGGTGATACAAAGGGTTTGGATTTTACTCAGCTATGAACTTAAAAGTAACTTTATTATATTTACCACATTTTTATGTGTTAGTAGAGGGAGAAGAGCCCACATTAGGTCAGTCTACCACATAGAGAACCAGAAAGACCAGAGATTTTCACTAATCACTCCAGGTTGGTTCCCAGACAGAGAATTTAATTTTGTTGGACCGAATGGAATGTTCTTTATTGAGGGAATCATATATTCTTTCATTAAAAAATAGAACATATCAGTATTTCTTATAAATATAAGTGCAAACGTCCTCAAAAAAATACTAGCAAAACTGAATCCAGTAACATATAAAAAAGGATCATACACCAGGACACTTGGGTGGCTCTGTTGGTTAAGCGTCTGCTTTTGGGTCAGGTCATGATCCCGGATATCCTTGGTTCAAGTCCTGCATCAGGCTCCCTGCTCAGTGCGGAGTCTGCTTCCCCCCCGCCTGCTGCTCTTTCTTTCTCTCTCTCTCTCTCTCTCTGACAAATAAATGGGTAAAATCTTAAAAAAAAAAAAAAAATCATACTCCATCACCAAATAGGATTTATCCCAGGGAAGCAAGATTGGTTCAACATACAAAAATTAATGTAGGGGCGCCTGGGTGGCTCAGTGGGTTGAAGCCTCTGCTTCGACTCAGGTCATGATCCTGGGGTCCTGGGATCGAGCACCGCATCGGGCTCTCTGCTCTGCGAGCGGCCTGCTTCCCCCCTCTCTCTCTGCTTGCCTCTCTGCCTACTTGTGATCTCTCTCTCTCTGTCAAATAAATAAATAAAACCTTTAAAAAAAATTAATGTAATAAAAATTATCAATAGAATAAAAAATAAAAACTACATGACCACCTCAACAGAGAAAAAGCATTTTGACAAAATCCAACACTTCTCCACGATAAAAGTACTCCGTAAATCGGAAGAAGAGAAATTCCTCAAACTGATCAAGAATACTACAAAAATCCCCAAGCTAGCATCATCTTTAATGTTAAAAGGCCAAATGTTCTCCCCCTAAGACCAAGAACAAGACAGAGATGTCCAATCTTACTACTTCAGTCAACATTGTACTGGAGGATGCACCTAGATTAGAAAAGAAGGAAAATTATCTCTACTTGCAAAGGACATTATCTTCAATATAGAAAATCCTAAAGAGGGTGCCTGGGTGGCTCAGTGGGTTAAAGCCTCTGCCTTCAGCTCAGGTCATGATCCCAGGGTCCTGGGATCCAGCCCCACATCAGGCCTGAGCCTGCTTCCCCCTCCCTCTCTGCCTGCCTCTCTGCCTACTTGTGATCTCTGTCAAATAAATAAATAAAATCTTTAAAAAAAAATTTTTTAATTAATTAATTAATTAATTTTTAAAAAAAAGAAAAGTTCACTTACAACAGCACTAAAAGAGTAAATACCTAGGAATAAATTTAAAATAGATGCAAAACTTATACTCTGAAAATGACACACCACTGTTGAAAGTTTAAGAAGACCTACATAAATGGAAAGACATTTCATGTTCATGGATTAGAAGACTCAATATTGGGGCACCTGGATGGCTCAGTGGGTTAAGCCGCTGCCTTCAGCTCAGGTCATGATCTCAGAGTCCTGGGATCGAGCCCTACATCGGGCTCTCTGCTCAGCATGGAGACTGCTTCCCTCTTTCTCTCTCTGCCTGCCTCTCTGCCTACTTGTGATCTCTGTCTGTCAAATAAATAAATCTTTAAAAAAAAAAAAAAAAGAAGAAGAAGACTCAATATTGTTAAAATGGCAATACTCCCCAAAATAATCTAGAGGCAACCCCTATCAAATTTCAGCTAGCTTGTATGTGCAGAAATTGAGAAGCAGATCCTCAATTCTTATGAAAATAGAATCCAGAACAGCCAAATCAATCTTGAAAAAGAACAAAGCTGGAGGATTCATCCTCCCTGGTGTCAAAACTAATTAAACTACAGTAATCAAGACAGTGTGATATTGGCATAAAGACAGACTTACAGATCAATGAAACAGAACAAGTTCAGAAATAAACCTCACATTTACTGTGAATTTTGTGTGTTTTATTTTTATCTTTACTTATTCTCAAATATTTTTAATTAACATATAATGTATTATTTGCCCCAGGAGTACAGGTCTGTGAATCATCAGGCTTATACAATTCACAGCACTCACCACAGCACATACCCTCCCCAGTGTCCATAACCCAGCCAACCTATCCCTACCCACCCAACCCCCAGGAACCCTCAGTTTCTTTCATGAGTACTGCCAACTTTTGACCACAGTGCCAAAACTATCCAATGGAGAAAAAAATAAATAGTTTCCAACAAATAATGCTGGGACAACCAGATATCCACATGCCATAAACAAAAATTAACTCAAAATGGATCATAAACATAAACATTTTCTTAGAAGAACAGACATAAATCTGCCTGATGTTGGAGTGGGCAATGATTCCTTAGATATGATGCCAAAAGCATAAGCAACCAAAGAAAAGCGATACGATGGATTTCATTAAAGACTTCTGTACTTCAAAGGATACCATCAAAAAAGTGAAAAGACAACCAAAAAATGAGTCAAAACACTTGCAACTCATATCTGATAAGAGTCTAACATCCAGAGTATATAAAGAACTACTACAACTCAACAATAAAAAGACCACCCAATTTTAAAATGGTCAAGGGTATCTGAATAGACTTTTTTTTTTGAGATTTTGTTTATTTATTTGACAAACAGAGATCACAAGTAGGCAGAGAGGCAGGCAGAGAGAGAAAGGAGGAAGCAGGCTCCCCACTAAGCAAAGAGCCTGACATGGGGCTTGATCCCCAGGCCCCTGGGATCATGACCAGAGCCAAAAGCAGAGGCTTTAACCCACTGAGCCACCTAGGCGCCCCTGAATAGACATTTCTGACTAGACATTTCTCCAAAGAAGATATACAAATGGCCAATGAGCACATGAAAAAACTTTAAACATCTTTATCCATTAGGGAAATGCAAATCAAAACCATAATGAGATATAATTTCACATGCAATAGGAAAGTTATAATAAAAAAAGACAGTAACAAGTATGGGTAAGGATGTGGAAAAACTGGAACCCTCAAACAATGCTGGTGGGAATATAAAATGGTGTAGCGACTTTGGAAAACAGTCCAGTATTCCTCAAAACATTAAATAAAGAATTATCCCATACTCAGTAATTCCACTAGCTATGGGAAACTGAAAAATCTAAGTCCACATAAAAACTTGTATACAAATGTTCATAGCATATTCGAAATATCCATAAAGTAGAAACAACCCAAATGTCCATCAACTGATGAATGGAAAAATAAGTGGTCTATCCATGCAATGGAATATTACTTGGCAATTAAAAAGGAATCAAGTAATGATAACATGCTACAACACAGTGAAGTTTGAAAACATTTTATGCTAAGTGAAAAAAGCCAGTCACAGAAAACCATATTTTGTATGAATCTGTACACAATGTCCAGAAGAGGCAAATCCATAGAGACAGAAACTAACCGGCCACTGCCTAGAGCTAAGTGAAGCTGGGGGAAATGAGGACTGCCCGCTAACGTGTACAGGGTTTCCTCTTGGCAGGGGGATAAAGATGTTTTAAACTGACAGTCCTGATGGTTGTACAACTCTAGTGAATATTCTAAAAGCCACTGAAATGTATGTTTTTAAAAGGTGAACTGTGTGGTACATGAATTACATCTCAATAAAGCTGTTATAATATTTTACAAAGTAAGAAACCTTTTTTTTTTTTTTTTGGACAGAGATCACCTGATTTCCCTTGACTTCATATACCCATTGACAAGACGGTGAGCCAAGGAAGTCAGTTTCTCTACACATTCGGAGTTCACTGGTCCCAGTGACTAACTGGGACACAGGCAAGAGAGCTGGAGGGACATTATTCACAAGTAGCTCTACTCATTCACTTTTTAAGAGAACAAAGATAACGTACCACAGGCCATACACAAGCGCAAAGACAAGAAATCAGGTCTGACACAGGATGCTCATGGGAGAATTTGAATTCAAACTCTCTCCCTAAGCATAACTACCTCTACCTTCCCATCAGCCTCAAAGGGGCCATGAAACAGGTACACATTACAGTTGTTCTGCTCCTGTCCTACCCTGGCCTCTGCAGAATCCAGGATCCTTGAACAGATACCTTCTCAGGCTCAGTTGAAGAAAGGTTACCATTTTTTCTTTTTCTTTTTTTTTTAAGGGTTATCATTTAAATGTTAGAGCTACAATGTACCTCAGGGACCATCCAACTCAGCTCCCTCCTCTAGACAAAAAAACAGAAACAGAGATCAAACAACTTGTTGGAAACCTCAGAGCTAGCTGGTGACAGAGCTGGTCTAGAACCACAGTCCAGGCCTCCCAACTGCCAGCAGTTCTCTTCCCATTCCCAGGACTTCCTCAGCCTACACCTTCTCAACGTCATGATGTCAGGAAGTGGGTCTAGGGAAAGAAGCATGTGAAGAACTTCTTGTTCAATCTTTGCACAAGATGGGTAGGGTACCTCTTTCTCTCTCTTTTTATAGAAATCCCAGCAGGGTTGTGCTTATCATCGCCTTACCCTGGTCCATGAGAATCCTACAGGTCTATCACTCGGATGGGACAAAACAAGGACCCAGTTGCTCAATCACACCTCAGTTCAGATAGGGGTATACTGAAACAAGTTTTAGGGTGCGGTAGTGAGAAATGCAGTCTTTTCTCACCCAAAGTCTACCCCTCCCTCTTTTGGTCAAAGCACAATGGTTTCCATCTGAGACTGTCTTGTCTCCATTTTCAGTCCACAGAGTAGGGATGAATCTCATCCCCTCACCCACCAAGTTCTGGGACCCAGGCCTGGGTAATCTATTCCTGTGGCCATGACTGGTTCAGGAATAAACATAAGGTCAAGTCAGCCCATTGGAAATCAGATCTGGGACTGGTGCTCCAACCGTTAGGAAAGAGGGCTCTATTTCTGCTGGGGCTGCCAGCATAGAATGGTCATACTTCCAGAAGGAAAGTCTGCCTGAGAAGGAAGCCAATACTTAAGAAATCAGAGCCAAGAGATGCAAAAAAGAGGCCAAGTCTGATGCCAGTGTTGGTCTCCTGTACTCAGTTGCACTAGAAGCCAGCTCAACCCTTTTTTACCTAAGTCAGTTTTACCCGAACCGCAAGAAATTCTCATGTTTACACTGAGTAGCTCTTAAATTTTGCCACTAGGGAAAGGGCCTAGGGCAAACAGCCCTTCTCGGCCTCTCAATTGCCTTCCGTGTGTGGTAAGGAGGCTCTACCAGCTGATGCTGAAAGACCCTTCTGCCCTCGAAATGTTGTGATTCTATAAATCTAATTTTAATTTTGGTCCTCGCAGCCACTTATGTGCCTAGGACCTAATTCATCATTAGCCACCTACCTAACCCCACTGTGCGCAGTTAATATAGGGCAACTCCTCCCACACCAGGTTTGGCACACCTCCCCACATCCTTCCACAAGATAGGCCTGGTCCTCTACTCATCCCTCCTTCTCTACTCATCCCCAACATGACATGGCAAGGCCAAGGCCCGGTCAAGGTCAGCTTGCGATCTGTCCACTCACAATCACAACTACAAGCCACGGTCTGTGTTCAGAAAGTGAGCCCGGCCATGCTTCCAGGTGTATTCACTCAAGTCTCAACTGGCCTGAGCAAGACTGACCCCAATCCCGTGTGGATCGCCAAGGATTCTGGCTTCCCGTCTTTGTGATCTCCAAACATTTCTCAGTCTCCCACTTTGTCAGAAGTACAGCCCAGCTGTGGCGGGAGTATAAACCGAAATGTGTCTGAGACGAGGGGATTACCGTTCCCAGCCCCCGGTCCCCAGGGAGAGCCCAGGACAGGTTACTGGTGGGATCTTGGAGAGATTATGCCAAAGTATTCCCTCACACAGCCTCTGAAACCATGTGGGTGGGGATGGGCCCGCGGGTGCCAATCTTCCTGGCGATGGTAGATCAATAAGGCGAACTGCTGGTGTATTGTCAGGGCTGTAAATCTGAAGATTATATTCCGCGGGAAGAGGGGCAAGGGCAGGGGCTCGCCCACTTCCCCGGACACCCGGAGGCGCCCAGAGGGGCCAACTTCCTGCAACAGCGGGGGCCTTCCTGCCAGGCCAGGGGGAGAGGTGGGACACGGACACCGCCCCGCGGGCTGAGCGCCGCAGCTCCGCGGGCACACACCTTCGGGGACCGGGATCCGGCTGCCCGAGGGTGCCCGCGGCCCTCCTGAAACGAACCTGAACTTGCCCGGCTGCAGTGGTCCCCTCCCCCTGCTCCCGCTCAGGGGGCTCCCGCAAGCCGGGGCCCTCTCCGGACTATGCTGGGCCGCCTGCGGCTTCTCCCCTTCTGGTTCCTGCCCTCCGGGGTGCAAAATGCGCGTCCGGGCCCCGGGGATCGCGCACAGCCCAGAAGCCGGCTCCCCGGCAGAGTCCCTCACCTTACTCGCGGTGCCTTTCTGGAGGCTGCCATTCGGCGGTGACGTGCCCCGGCCCACGTCAGGGGAGCGCAGACCAGCTGATCACCCTAGGAAGAGCAGGAAGGAGCGAGGCCGGCGTGCACACTGCACGCGCGCGAGCCGGGCGGCCACGCCCCCTTCTGTGGCGTGCGCTCGCGCCGCGGCCCCGCCCACCCGCAGGCCCCGCCCGCCAGCCCGGAGCTCCGGGCGTGTAGTCAGGGAGGCGGGAAACAGGAGGCGGGTCTGCGTTTCCACCCCAGGAGGCTTTGCCTGTTTCCCCCCCGCAGCGAGTTAAGGAGTGGAGGCCATACCACGGCCCGTCATATCTGCTGATTTTTCTCCTGTTCCCCAAAGAGAAAAAAGAGGAACTTGGCCGGCTGAACGGGCTGTGGCGCGAAGAGCTGCCCTCCAGGGAGGCTCCGACCTTGAAGAGGGCAGAGAGGAGAGAGACAAAGCCAGTTCTGACAGTACTCCAGCAGGGTCTCACTTTCTGAGGCTTCAGAGATGTCCCCCAAAATCACTTCCCCAGGCAACGTCCAAATCCAGCTGGCCACTCCACACGGAGAGCTAACAGGCTCTTCAGACTTCACATGTCTGAACCAAGCATGAAAACAAAACAGAACTGCTCCACCAGTCTTGGCCATCTCAGCCAGTGGCTACTCCATTCTTTCAGGATGCTCAGGCCAAAATCTTGAAGCCATCCCTGCCCTCTTCGCTCAAACACCCCCCACCCACCCCACTCCCCAACCCTTCCACCCCGCCAGTCAGATCCTGTTGACCTGTTTTGAAAATAAATCCCTAATCCGAGGCGTCTCACCACCCCTCCAGTCCCTGCTCTGGTCTGGCACACTTGTGTGATTGATTTTACTGGCCTCCCTACTGCCACCCACACCTGCACGGTCTAGCCTGAACACTGCAGCCAGGTCTATCCTTCGAAGTCTGAGATCATGTTGCTACCCAGCTTAGCACTTTCTGATGGTTCCTCAGGTCACGCAAGCCAAAAGCTCTATTTGATCTGCCCCAAACTTCACTTCCTTCTATTCTCACCTTGCTCACTCTGCTCCAGCGAAAACTAGCCTCCTTTCTAGTCTTGAGAAAACTAGGCACACTCATGCCCCAGGGCCTTTGGACTTGCTCTTTCTCCAAATATTAGGGCTCTCTTCCTCACCTTTCTCTCAACTTGCCTGTGAGACTTTGCTCACATATCATCTTCTCTCTTAAAAAAAAAAGGGGGGGGGGGCTGGGTGGTTCAGTGGGTTAAAGCCTCTGCCTTCGGCTCAGGTACTGATCCCAGGGTCCTGGGATCGAGCCCTACATCGGGCTCTCCGCTCCGCGAGGAGCCTGCTTCCTCCTCTCTCTGCCTGCCTCTCTGCTTACCTGTGATTTCTCTCTGTCAGATAAATAAATAAAATCTTTAAAAGAATATATATTGATTTGAGAGTGAGAATGAGCAAGGAGAGGGTCAGAGGGAGAAACAGACTCCCAGCTGACCAGGGAACCTGATGCAGGGACCTGTTGCAGACCTTCTCTGACCACCTTGTTTAAAATACAACCTTGCCACCAATCCTAATCCCCCTTACCCTGCTGTATTTTTTTCCATAGTGCTTATCACCTTTTACTATGATAAAAATTTACTTGTATTGTATTATATTCTATCCCCTCATGCACACACACATACGCACGCACGCACGAACACACACAATAGCCATCAGTGCAAGGATTATGTCTCTGCTGTTTAATGATGAACAATTCCTGCCATGTGGTAGGTTCTCACTGCATATTTTCTGCGTGAATGAATGCCCCTAGAATGTGCAGTTCTCAAGGCTAAGGGATTCTGGTGCTTAGAACAGCACCTGGCACAGAGTCAGCACTTAGGAAATATTTGCTAAGTGAAAGTAACCACGTTTTTAAAGGTGATCTACATTTCTTGCTTTGACCTTGGTGAAGGCCTTGAGACACCTTATCAAATAGGTCCTGTCACCTGCCAGAACGTGATGTTCTGGTTGTTATTCAATAAGCATTTAGATAAGCTAAATTAGGCCCCATAGAAAAAGTCTGAAAGAACGAAAAGATGTGGCGCCTTGGAAAGCAGCAGACGGCTGTTTCATGTCCCCAGATTTATAGAGCCAAAAAAGAAGGAGATTGTAAATAAAATGACTGGTTCCAGCCCACATCTGATAGATGGTGGGAAAGATCAAGTTGTAAGAGAAAAAAGGAAATGTCAGAGAGGCGGATAAGTGGGACGCAAAAGAAACAGGTATTTCGTAATCACACTGCCTAGGAGGAGTCTGCTCAGAATTTACAGCATCTGGCTTTAGCAGAGAGAATACTTTGTGTTCCCTGGACCGGATTTGAATTCCAGTTTGCCGTCTTACAAGACAGCCCTTCCCATCTGAAGCTGCTTCTGGGACAAACTCAGAGAGAAATTGTTGGGCCAAATTATCACAAAAGGTGAGAACACTGGGGTTATGTCAGTCTCTTCTGACTCTTCAGTCCTCACATGTCTGGAGAAGTGGAACAGTTACTAATGTTTACTGAGCGATATGTGCCTGGCCCACAACTACCAAGGAGTGGAGGACTGTTATGCTCATTTTACTGGTTGAGGAGACTGAGGTTTTCAGAGGTTAAGTCACTTGCCCAAAGTCCACAAGCTAGGCAGGGGTGGGGCTCTGTGGGGTACATTCAGGCAGCGGGATGGATTCCTAGCCCCCAAACCCTTAAACACAAAGGAACCCTAGAAGTCACCTCATCCAACCTGGTAGTCCAGACCCTGGCCAGAGAGAAGCAGCCAGATTCAACATTCAAACCCAGACTGCATGGGCCTTAGATATAGCCAGAACATTAAGTGTGTAAAAAGAATGAATTGTACCCCTCACACCCACAATTCATATTTTGAAGCCCCAACCCCCAGTATCTCAAAATGTAATTGATCATATTTGGAAATAGAACCGTGGTAGATGTAATCACTCAAATGAGGTCATACTGAAGCACTAGACCCCTAATCCAATAGGACTGGTATCTTTATAAGAAGGGGAAACTTGGACACAGGCAGAACACCATGTGACAATGAAGGCAGACATCACAATGATGCATCTACATGCCAAACATTGCCACCATACGAACAGAAGCTAGGAGAGGGGCACGGAACAGATTCTCTTTCATGACCCTCAGAAGGGACCAAACCCACCTTGATCTTGGAGTTCCAGCTTCCAGAACTGTGAGAAAATAAATTTCTGTTCAAACCACCTAGTTTGTGGTACTTTGTGACAAAAACCCTGGGAAACAATACAAAATTAGTTCTACATGTTGAAGCGTGTGAATTGTGGGACTTATTTTGGCCACACAATATTCACCCATTTTCCTTCCTTTCCTCCCTCCCTCCCCAGCTCATTCTCAATCTGTGTTATTCTGGTGAAATACTTGCATTCCAGGAGTCTTTGATGACCTGGGCACAAGCTGTGGGGAAGACTCAGAGATTGCTATGGGACCAGGGCAACGTGGTTTACATGGTGAGAGCTGGCACAGGGCTTTGTTCTCCTCTCCCAGGCAAAAACCTGGATGCATGTTTTCTGGAACTGCTGCCTCTGCTAGCAACATGTGAGCAGCACCAAAGTTGCAGAAGGCAGAGCAAAAGGAAAGGAAGAGAAGCTGAAACATCATTGTAAGGACCTATTTAGCAAGAGGCTTTCATTAAGGTTAAACTGTCCCTGCTCCCCTTCCCCCAAGGGATTCACTTAAAAACAAGTCCTGGAAACCTGCTCCAGGTAACAAAGCCCAGATACAAGGGTGGGTCAGGCCAGGTGAAGACATCCGATCGTGAGGGGATGCATACTATCTCCCTGGTTACCAAGGAGTATGAGCCCTGCCCTTTGGGAGCCTTTTTGGCGCCAATCCTAATCAAGGTGTAATAGGCTGGTTCAAATGTCTACTACGGTAAATTATAATTCAATTGTTCACCTAGCATCACTGTGGAGTTTCCTGTGTATGTTACAATCTCATTGGTCACCTTTGCGTGGCCAGACCCGACCGCATGGCCTTTGCCCTTAAAACCTAGTCTGTGAAACAAAGAAGGGTCGCCCTCTCTTGTAAGAGGTGCGTCCCCGAACATTTGGTTAGATTCTTGATGCTTGGCGCGAAATAAAGCTTTGCTTGACCTTCGCTGTATATCAGTCTCGCTCCTTTAATCACGGACCCATTATTGGGGCATAACATCATCATGTTATTTGAGCCCTGAATCCTGCCATGCCTGAAACCAAATCTCCCACTGGATTTTTCAAATATCAGCCAAAAAATTTCCCTTTGTGTTTATGTCAGTTTGACATGGATTTTCTGTCACTTGCACTTGAAAGACTCCTCCCTGAATCATTTAAGTAAGTTGCATTCCATTTGTGCAACTGAATGTTATGCATGAAGTAGATATAATTTTATTAATATTGATAATTAGTTATGAACTAAGAAATGGAAAAGGCTGATTACAAAACAATGTAATATCCCATTTTTATGATTATATATGCACATATATCTCTACTAACATAGATACATTTTTAAAATAAAAGGAGAATGATCCACAAAGTGTTAAACGATCATCTTGAAGTGACAGAATTTGGGGTGATCTTAATTTTGCTCTGCTTCTTTATTTTAAGATTGGTTTTGTTATTTTTAAAAAGCTCCAAACACTACTCCTTTTTCTGACCCTTTCTCCTTTAAAGACAGAATGAAGGACTTGTTTCATTCTCCAAATATGAGCAGCACAAGCAAAGTAGCCCTCCAACACTCAACCATTGATGGGGGAAAGGGAGCAACATCCCTTTTGATAAAACCCCAGATGAAAGGACTGAAAGAATAAAAATCCTTGTAGGATATCAAACAAAATTACAACTTTAGAGGAGGCTTTTAACCTTTTCAAACATTTCAGTTTGTTCTAATAAAATTGATCGCTATAGAACCAATGATGAGGGAGACTCTCATAAATTGGTACAATATGGCCTTATTTTTGTAAAGCTAACCAAAAGATAGGCTTGTGGCTACACCCTAGAAAGGAATGGGAGAAGAAAAGCCAACTTTTGGGACTGTAGAGTCTGCCAGAACAATGGACTGTAAATTAAGGGTGGGAGAATGCATTTGGCTCCGCTCAGAATCTACTCCCCCTTTGTATTCAATGAAAACTGAACTCAGACCTTTTGATATCTGAGTTCTATTTACTCTTGGCAAAGTTCAGTTCTTTGGTTCAAATGAAAAAAAAAAAATTAACTTAAAGAGACCCAAAGGATTTCTTAGACATCAAATGGTTCTTGCACAAACAATATAATGATGAGCTAAGTGTAAATGAATCAGGAATATACAGAGTAAGTGACTGAAACACGCAGACCTCCCCATGATTCAGGAAAAGAGGCTCAGGGAAGCGTTGTGTCTGTCTCTTCCTTTAAGGAGGATTCCTTTTTACCGTATTTTATCCTTTTCTCAAGAAGTCTTCAAGAGACCTTTGGAAAATGTGGGGAAAGGATGAGAGTATATCCAGCTGTTCCTGATGTTGACTTTTCACAATCCCTTCCTGGCTCTGCCTTGAAATCTGGGCTTTGGATAGAAACAGCATGGCCTAGAGGTAAAGGTCAAGGACAAGTTCTGGCCCTGACTCTGCCACTAAATAGGCGTGTGACTTTAGAACTGGCAGATCATCCTCTTCTCCGGTTTCCTAGGAATTTGGGTTTGACCAGCCTCTTCCAGACCTGCTATGCCTTTGATCAAGTTCTAATCAAAAGACTTGAAGCTGGCAGCCTGGCAGATATGCTTTGTGTGGCTCTGGCTATAGTTATTTTCCACAACAGTTTAATGGGGATATAATTCACTTCCTATACAATTTACCCATTTAAAGTATGCAACTCCGTGGCTTTTAGTATATTCCATTTTTTGAACATTTTTATCACCCTTGGCATTTACCGCCCATTTCCCTTGGCATTTACTTCCCATTTGCCTCCATCCTTTCTACTCTAGGCAATCACTAATCTACTTCCTATAGATCTGCCTCTTCTGGCTGTGTCATATAAATGTAGTCTTATAGTATATGGTCTTTTGCAGCTGACCTCTTTCATTTCACATAATGTTTTCAAGGTTTATCCATGTTGTAGTACGTACTTGATTCCTTTTTATTGTCAAATAATATCCCAGTAATGTTCATCCATTCATCAGTTGATGGACATTTGGGTTGTTTCCACTTTTGGGATATTGGGAGTGATGCAGCTATGAACATTCATGTACAAGTTTTTGTATGGACACGCTTCCATTTCTCTTGAGTATATACGTAGGCATAGACATGTTGAGTCATATAGTCACTCTATGTTTCACCTTTTGAGGAAGTGCTAAGTTGTTCTTCAAAGTGGCTCCACCATTGTACATGCCCACCAGCAATGTCTGAGGGTTCCAATTTCTTCACATACTAATCAACACTTGCTGACATCTCTCTTTTTTATTTTAGTCATCCATTATAGTAGGTATAAAATGGTATCTTGTGGTTTTGATTTGCATTTCTTGAGAGCTAATGATGTTGAGCTTTTTTTCCATGTGCTTATTGGCCATTTGCATATCTCCACTGGAGAAATAGCTATTTGGAACCTTTGCCCATTTTAAAATCGGGTTATTTTTTCAGTATCGAGTTGTAAGCATTCATTATATACTCTAGATGCAAGTCCCTCATCAGACATATGATTTGCAAATATTTTCTCCCATTCCGTGGGTTGTTGCATTTTTAAATTCTAGTTAGATAGCAACATTTAAAAAAGGAAAGGTTTGCTATTTAAAAACCCCTATGTTCAGCTTCTTTTGAAAAATCAGAAGATTGGTTTTGCAACACTGGCCCTCACTTGTTATGCAGCAACAAGCAGCATGAACAGAGCAGGGGCTTCTCCCTTAAGGTGGGATAGGGAGCCCTCCATTTAACCATGTAGGTTCTTCTGTTACCTGCCAGGCCCCTGTAGACAGCCCAGTATGTGACTTCTAAAGAATTTGACAAAGCATGGCCTTGATTCCAACTCCACTGAAATTGCCCTTGTGCAACCAAACTAAATCAACCACATCTTGCCGAAATGTTTTACCCCTGGCACACAAACACAGAATGCCCCAAACTTAGCACCAACTAGCAAGTCCTTCACTCTCCCTGTTTAGTGACTTGGATTTTGCAAGGCGTGGGGGCAACTCACTGGGGCTTGGCAAGGTCTGCAGAATTTTGGCAGCCCTCTCGGTACTTATGTCATGAGTGTCCCTTGCCATAACGCATCCTCATTATTAACTCAAACAAGCCAAACTCAAACAAATGGAATCAAAAAACAGAGGAGCAGTCTGCCTGAACTTCAAAACACTACATAAAAATATCAGGAAAACAATTTCACGCTGAGGACCATAGCCAAGAAAAAAAATCACAATTTCTGATTGTTAAACCTCCCTTCTTCTAACCATAATTTGCCTGCTAAAAGCAGCCCCTTCTCAGCATAAAATGAAGAGCTCTAAAAATATGTATTAGTAACTTAATCTAGTCTATAACATTCTTTTCTTCTGTTTCTCATTAAACTTTGGTTACATTTTATTCATTTAAACCTTTTTATCCTTACTATTCTTTTTTTAAACAGCTGCATTGGTATATAATTCACGTACCATATAATTCACTCACTTAAAGTACACAAGTAAGTGGGCCTTAACGTATTCACAGAGTTGTGCCACCATCACCACCATAACCTTTTAATCCCCCCAAAAAAACCCTTCACTCCTCACTTCACCATCCCCCCTCCTGGTCTTATAAAGCCACTAATCTATTTTCTATCTCGGTAGGGTTTCCTCTTCTGAGCATTCCATATCAATGAAATTATGCAATACATCACGTTTTGTGTCCAGTTTCTTTCATTTAGCATAATACTATCAAGGTTCATCCATGTTGTGGCCTGTATCAGTGTCTCAGTCCTTTTTATGGCAGAATAGTATTCCATTGTATGGATATGCACACTTAATTTATCCATTCAAATGAATATTTGGGATATACAAGGAACTCATGCAATTCAGTAGCAAAAAGAAATAACCCGGTTTATAAATGGGCAAAGGACCTGAATAGGGATTTTCCCAAAGAAGCCATACACATAGCCAACAGGTTTATGAAAAGGTGCTCAACGTCACTAACCATCAGGGAAATGCAAATCAGAACCATGATGAGATATCACCCCACACCTGTTAGAATGGCTATTATCAAAAAGACAAGAATAAAAAGTGTTGGGGAGAATGTAGAGAGAAGGAAACCCTTGTGTATTGTTGGTGGGAATGTAAAATGACACAGCTATTATGGAAAATAGTATGGAGGTTCTTCAAAACATCAAAATAGAACTACCATATGATCCAACAATCCCACTTCTGGGGATATATCCAAAAATCACCATCTTAATAAGATATCTGCACTCCCATATTCACTGCAGCGTTATTCATGATAGTCAAGACATGGAAACAACCTAAGGGTCCATCAACAGATAATGCATAAAGAAAGTGTGATAATATATACACAGTGAAATATATTCTGCATTAAAGAAAAGGAAACCATCCGGGCGCCTGGGTGGCTCAGTGGGTTGAGCAGCTGCCTTCGGCTCAGGTCATGATCTCAGGGTCCTGGGATCGAGTCCCGCATCGGGCTCTCTGCTCGGCAGGGAGCCTGCCTCCTCCTCTCTCTCTCTGCCTGCCTCTCTGCCTACTTGTAATCTCTCTCTGTCAAATAAATAAATAAAATCTTTAAAAAATAAATTAAAAAAAATATAAAAAAAAGAAAAAAAGAAAAAGAAAAGGAAACCATCCATTTGAGACAACATGAATGAACCTGGAGAACAATGTGCTAAGTGAAACAGGCCAGACACAGAAAGACAATCAGTTCATGATCTCACTTATATGTGAATTCTAACAACAACAAAAAAAAGCTGAACTCGTAGTAACAGAGCAGAATGGTAGTTAGCAGAGGCTAGCGGGAGGTGGAGAGTAAAGGGGGAAGAGGTAATATTTATCAAAGGATACAAACTGTTAGTTGTAAGAGGAGTAAGTTCTGGAGACCTAATGTACAACTTGGTGAATATAGCTAATGATAATGTATTATATATTTGAAATTTACTGAGAGAGTAGATTTTAAGTGTTCTCACCACAAAAAAAAAGTATGAGAGGTAATGGATATGTTAATTAGTTCAGTTGTGGTAATCATTTCAGAACATATATATATATCAAAACATCACACTGCATACCTTGAACATATATAATTTTGTCATAAGTAAATAAATAGATAAAATGTTCAATGGACATTCGAGCTATTTCCACTTTTTGGCTGTTGTAAAGAATGATGCAAATATTTATGTATAAGGTTTTTTGTAGATATATATTTTCATTGCTCTTGGGTTGTACCTTGGAGTGGAATTGCTAGGTCATATGGTAAGGTAATTCTATATTTAATATTTTGAAGAACTGTTTAACTGTATTCTAAAGTGGTTGCACCATTTTATATGCACACCAGCAATGAATAAGAGTTCCAATATTTCCACATCCAGGTCGGTTCTTATTATTCTTTATCAATATATTTGTCCTTCCTCCATCTGCTCGCTCCATATTTCAAATGAAATTTCTTTTTTTTTTTTCTAAATCAAATTTCTAATGACTTTTGTCACTGGGAAACTGAGGTAGCACATCATAGTAGACCCTTACTTAGCCTCTCATTTTAGGGAAACAGGCAGGAAAAATTACACCACAGACTTCCCCTATACTCTAGTAAATTAGATTTATTTCCCTAGGGCACCATAAGCCTGAGTCTCTAAGTAACTAGTCTAGATTATTTTAGGTACAAACAAAAAAAGAAGTACTAATTCAATCACTTATATTAAGGCCATAGATTTACGGAATTTGGGAACTGGTAGGATCCCTTCATCTAAACCTTTATTTTATAAATGAGGATGTTCAAACCAAGAGATTCACATGAGCAAGGCTACACAGCCGGGTTACTGCAGAAGACTGGCCTACTGCTTCCCCTCTATTCCTCTTGTTCTTCAGGCCACGGTCTCTCAAGTCAGCTGTGCAAACCCAGCGTAGCAAACCCTAGATGGTTATAATTTCAAGAGCAAGGGCTACATCCATACACACGCGAAGCAAAATGAAGAATTAGGGGATTCCTTGGATAATTTCCACCACAAAACTGATGCAAGTGAAAGCTACCATCAAAGGTTGTAAGTTTGGGGCGCCTGGGTGGCTCAGTGGGTTAAGCCGCTGCCTTCGGCTCAGGTCATGATCTCAGAGTCCTGAGATCGAGTCCCTGCATCGGGCTCTCTACTCAGGAGAGAGCCTGCTTCCCTCTCTCTCTCTCTCTCTGGCTGCCTCTCCGTCTACTTGTGATTTCTCTCTGTCAAATTAATAAATAAAATCTTTAAAAAAAAAAAAAGGTTGTAAGTTTGGTACTGAAGGACTAAGTCTGGCCCATAGGTATTTTAACTCATCCCACATGAAATATATATATATATATATATATATTTTTTTTTTTAACACCAGTTCTCATTGATCAGGTCAAACATATTGGAGGGATGTTTTTGCTGACCTTTTTTTTTTTTTTTTAAGATTTTATTTATTTACCTGACAGAGGTCACAAGTAGGCAGAGACGCAGGCAGAGAGAGAAGAGGGGAAGCAGGCTCTCTCCTGAGTAGAGAGCCCGATGCAGGACTCGATCACAGGATCCCGGGACTATGACCTGAGCTGAAGACAGAGGCTTTAACCCACTGAGCCACCCAGATGCCCCCCACCTCATGATGATTTTTAAAAAATAGTTGCCAACACAGAAAAATGAAGAGATTTCACCCCACCGCCAAATAAATAAATAAATAAATAAATAAATAAATAAAATCTGTTAAGATTGGGCCTGTGGTTCTTGCTAAAACTTTGCAACCAGACACGGTGGAGTCGAGCAGGGGTGTCCAGCCAGTGGGTTTCATGTGTCATGCTATCTGCCTTGTTCCTGGAAGTATTGAGCTGGGGACTCTTAATCCAAGTAATTGAGACATCTGTAAGGTGTTAGTAAATTTGCTGTCTGCAGGAAGGTTCTAGGTGCTTTCACCATAACATCTTTGCTGCAGGGATTTTTGCCATATTAACTAACTGGCCATAAGGCAATTTTGCTATACAAGACAAAACCATGAAAAATAAAAGAGGGACATTCACTTAAAAAAAGAAAATAATGAAACATGAAAAATGAACAACAAAATTTAGAAGACTATTACAAAATGTAAATTCTTGAATATATTCAAAACATATAGTATAGATTCACCGCAATACTGCACAAATAACTGATTTTATTTTGTGGACTGTACCTATGCACTTTTCTTCAAAGTCTTTTGTTTATGATATTATTTTTCTCCTTGCTAATGCATATTTTCATTCAGCATCACATTTTTTTTTCCCCACTAAAATTTCTTCCTTTATTAAAAGAAATACTAGGGGGGGCGCCTGGGTGACTCAGTGGGTTAAAGCCTCTGCCTTCAGCTCGGGTCATGATCCCGGGGTCCTGGGATCGAGCCCCACATTGGACTCTCTGCTGGGCAGGGAGCCTGCTTCCTCCTCTCTCTCCCTGCCTGCCTCTCTGCCTACTTGTGATCTCTGTCTACCAAATAACTAAATAAATAAATAACCATTAAAAAAAAAATACTAGCATGGATATTTGTTACTGAGCTTTGTATCGCATTGTGAAAGCCTTCTTTTAAACAAAAAATTATTTATGTTTTTGAGAGAGAGAGAGTGTGTGAGCATACAAGCTGGTGCAGGGGGAGTGCCGAAGGAGAGGGAGAAGCAGACCCCCCCAATCCCAGGACCCTGGATCACGACCTGAGCCAAAAGCAGATGCTTAACCAGCTGAGCCACACAGGATCCCTTTTGAAAAACTTCCATACTGGCATTTCCTCTTGGCATATTCCCACATAGATGTTCTAAAGTTCTACGGGAGATGTGGGTTCAAAAGTGCACCACTGTATAGACCATTATGAAGGTTAAGATTTATATAATAAAAAAAATGGGAGTACTGCATCTAGAGAAATGAAACTAAACTGTGTCAACCAATTCTTTTTTTTCTTTTATGACACAAATGCCTTATGGTCAGTTACTTACGCAGTGAAAGCATTTGTGGCAAAGGTGCATAAGCCAGCGATGGTTACAGTGACAATACCAGACATGCTGCAGGACTGCTTCCAATCTGCACGGCTCTGGTTCATAGAGAGAAAGACAAACACCAGACAGACAGATACTTGTGGGCGACTGAGATCTTTGCAGGGTTCGAGGGCTTATCAGGGGGGCAGATGATCAAAAGAGGAGCCCCAGGGTGCCGAGAAGGTAGGGCGAGGAGGAGGCTGTGGGGCCTCTTCAGGACCTCCTTTTGGCCAAAGTTCACAAAATAAGCAGCAGATGCTGTAGGAACCCACACATTTCAAAGAGAAATAACGACAGTGTTGCCTCAGAGCACAAGTCCCCACGGGAGGAAGGCTGGGAACAGCGTGCGGTCTTGTGAGCTGGGGCCCTTCAGGTGCAAGGAGCTGGGCTTCCCTTGTTTCCAGAAAGTGCCATCTCATTTGCTCTGCTGCTCAGCACGTCAATTCTCGTCATCAATTGCTCATTGCTGATTGGGAAAAAGAACAGGTGACCCAAAAGGCTATCTGAAACGAGACAAAAGAACACACGAGAAGCACTTTGCCCTGTATCTGGAGCCCAGAGAGAACACAGTAAACCTTAGCTCTGTTATTACTGGTGAACTCCCACGGTGCATTTAAAAAATCTGATATCTATATATCTTCATAAAATCACGACTGTCAAAACTAGAGTCCTTGGAGACCTTCTAGTTCACTGAACTTATGAGAAAAGCGGTTTCATCCCCCAGAGGAAGAGGTGGGGGCCCTCCCCAGTGTGTGGCCCTATCAATCTGGGGTTTTGTCAATGCTCTGATCCTGAAAAAACAGGCACACCTGTACATAGGAGGGGAGCTTGGCCCAAGGGGTAGGCCTTACTCTTAGGCTGAAGAGTCACCTTTCTGGGCAGTTTTGGCTCACTATTTAACAGTGAGAAGTTAAGAGGCCCCTGGGTGAGGCTCAGAGACAAATGAGTTTGGAACACATGGGGGAGGGCATGATTTACATCCTCTCCCTCCTCAACGGAGTCGCTGGAGTGTGTGAGGAGTGGGATGGACGCTCTCAGGTTGGAGTTCAACACAGCTGTAAAAACAGCCCATCCCCATGACACACACACACACCCCCTCCCCCCACGCTCTGGCACAAAGGAGCAGCAGAGTGGCTTAAGGAAGTAAGAGCCAAGCAGGAACAGCTCTTAAGTGGAGAGAGAGTAAAACAGAAAGTTTCTATTGTATGACCTCATCACCAATCAGGTCTTTCTTCCTTTCTTTGGAATTAGGAAGAACTGGAATCATGTGGGTATTAAGTAATTAAAAAAAAAAAAAAAAAAAGTTGTAAAAAAAATGTTGTAGATTAAAAAGCTCTAAAGAAGATTTTGGGGGTGCCTGAGTGGCTCAGTGGGTTAGGACCTCTGCCTTCGGCTCAGATCATGATCCTGGGGTCCTGGGATCGGGCCCGCATCGGGCTCTCTGCTCAGCAGGGAGCCTGCTTCCCCCTCTCTCTCTGCTTGCCTCGCTGACTACTTGTGATCTCTGTCTGTCAAATAAATAAATAAAATCCTTAAAAAAAAAAAAAAAAAGACGATTTTGTTGTCTGTCATGATCACCAGTTCTCGGGGCCTAACAACCACAGACAGACTTTAAAAATTGAAAAACCTGAAGCTGCTATGCTGGGTAAGACCCTCTCCCACCCTCCACCTCATCAATGGCCCTGTCTCTGGACTCCAGCCCCACCTTCCAGCTCCTCCAAGGAAACTCCCTTTGTGCCCCAGGACCTTTGCACAGTGAAATGCCCCAAGGAGCTTCATAGTCCCTAAAACAACAGCAGTGCTTGGGGTGAGGCAGCTGGGACTGTCACAGTCCCAGTAAAAGTAAAGGGGATCCAGCTGATTGCTCAGAGCAACAGCAGGACAAACTAGAAGGAGAAGGAATCCTGGCTCTTAGAAAACCTGGCTCTGCCAATGCTGAAATGTGTGACCTCAGGAACCAATGCCCCACTGGGCCACAATTCAAGGAGCTGTACTCTTCTAATGTATGCACGTTCCTGGAAGCATATTATACTTCAATTAACATTTTACTTAAAAGTACTTTTAGAAGAGAATACAGGAGACTACCTTGGAGTGGGGAAAGATCTTGGGGTAAGGAAAATTTAAGAAAATTTTCCTTAAATCGTTAAGGAAAAATTGATTAATCAATCATATAAAAATGTGGTTTTTGGTTTTTTTTTAAGATTTTATTTATTTGTCAGAAAGAGAGAGAGGGAGAGAGAGCGAGCACAGGCATACAGAGTGGCAGGCAGAGGCAGAGGGAGAAGCAGGCTCCCTGCCAAGCAAGGAGCCCGATGTGGGACTCGATCCCAGGACGCTGGGATCATGACCTGAGCCAAAGGCAGCTGCTTAACCAACTCAGCCACCCAGGCGTCCCTATAAAAATGTTTTTAATTAAGAGAGAAGCAGAAATAATAATGGCAGTGAACCTACAAACAGCTACGTTATGATAAGGAATAACATCATGAATAGGTAACGCTTATTTTGCCATGAACTATGCCATGCCCTTCTCAAACATCACCCATTGAACTTTTATAATGACCCTTTTGGGTCAGTTCTCTGATCATCCCTTAGTCCTCTCATTCCCGGAGTTGCCCCCAAATGCCTGCTTCATTCCAACCTCTGAACACAGTTTTGTAGTTTCTCCTATCTGGAAGTGCCCTCCTCTTCAATCTACTTCTGCAATCCTTCCAGGCCCACCCAGAGCCCTGCCTGTTCTGAAGTCAACCTCTGTCACTCTAGGTCAACCCTCCCCAGTAGAACTTTCTGCAAAGTAAAAATATTAATTTTGCACTGTGCAATATGGTGGCCACTAGCCACATGTGGCTGCAGAGTACCCACTATGTTGAGGAGGACCCAGAAACTAAGTTTTCATCGCATTCCATTTTAATTAATTTACACTTAAATAACCACATGTTGCTAGTGGCTACCTTATTAGATAATAGCTCTGGACTGTGCTGATTCGCTGTATTGCCTTGATTTTTTGCCTTCTCCCAGAACTAAATACAGAGTTGGTAAGTTCTCAAAATATTTTATTTGTGTAAGTCTTACCTTTGGGGCTGGACCATTAGCATAGGAGGGAGTTAAGGTAGGAA
This sequence comes from Mustela erminea, assembly GCF_009829155.1. Lineage (NCBI taxonomy): Eukaryota > Metazoa > Chordata > Mammalia > Carnivora > Mustelidae > Mustela > Mustela erminea. The sequence continues at coordinate 72,416,602 of NC_045627.1, forward strand.
AAAGCTACTTTAGTGGCTCACAGTGCTGAGCACAGAGCAGGTTGGTCTCCTGCTAAAATCAGTTGTCACTCAGAACAGAGAGGAGGAAAATGCAAAGCCAAGAGCACTTGGAACCCCAAGTAGCTGATGCTCCACTAGGAGGGGTGGTGTTGGGCGGGGTGAGATTCCAGGGAAGAAGCTACTGGCTCCCCTGTAGAGAAGGCAGCACCTAGAGCCGGAAGAAGGCAGCTTTGGCTCTAGCCAAGTGCTTAACCTCTTCTGAGACCTCCTGCATTTCCTGGAACCTTCCTGCATTTCCTGCACCTCAGAAGTGACTCACACTTTCAGTAAACACCTGGGTCCGAGGCAGAGGGCAGAGATGGTTCCACTGTGGCAGGGGGGAGGGAGCCCCAGCCACAGGTGCTAGGTAGAGGCGTTACCCGTGAGGCGCTCCTGAAAAGCTGTGAACACCATCTTCCCTTCTCCAAGCCGCAGAAACACTCTCATGAAGACTTGCTCTCTGAAGTGTTGACTGAACAGTAGGGCTTGGAAGAGGAGGTGGGCCGGGGACACCTCGATATGGGTCCAGTCGCTGCAGCGTGTCCTTAGGCTCTGTCCACCAGTCCAGGGTGTTTGCCACGGGGACAGGCATGAGGAACGGCACTCTCAGAAAAGGAGAAGGGGCTCTGAGTCCATGCAGCCAGGAAGATGGGAGACATACAGGGGCTAAAGCCTGTTGAAGAATGTTCGTCAGATCCACCCAAGGCAGTCCCCACAGGTCAGTCGGGGATTTTGAAGCAGACAAAAGTTGAGTTGCAAGACGAAGCTAGGAGGGAAAGTGAGGATCTGGGGAGTGTGGATGTTGTGGCAAGTAGTGTACACATTAGGCAATCTGGGAGGTCCTTGAGTGGAGTTTGAAGGGTCCCTAGCACCTTCCTTTGGGGAAGGGGGAGGTGGAGAAGAGTGGAGGTACCCACTATCCCCCAGGATGCCTGGATTGTCACTGGAAGATGTCTCTGGGCTGGCCGAGCGAAAGGAAGAGCAGGAGGGTACCTGGGTACCTGGGTGTGTTAGAGATGGGCACCCTGGGGTTCCAAGTGTCCCTACCTAGTCCAGGAGGAGGAAGTATTGGGGGTCTTCAGGCTGTGGTGGACTCCGCCCCCACCTGCTACTCCCACACTTGCCCTTCCTGTCCTGAGAGAAGCGCATCAACAGATGAAAGGACTGATACAAAAAGGTCTTCATCTCCGGAAGCTCCTCGTAGGAAGAAGATCACCTTCTCCCTCTTCTCTGAATTATGCCCTCTTTCCCTTGACCTTCACAGTCAGGCTCTACAGTGTGGGGTCTCCTGTCACGGCCTCCACTGCCTCACTTCCCTTCTCTCTTTAGTCCAAAACTAAAATTTTATGTTCTGTCCTTGAAGTTTGATTCTCGGGTATTTACAAATATGCAATAACATTCTGTCCACCAAAAAAAAAAAAAAAAAAAAAAAAAAGCCAGAGCCTAATGAGATACATTTTTGCATTTATTGCCCTTCTTTCCATTGATAATACATAGATTTCCATTCAGGCAAGACCCCTACCCACCCATCCTACCTCCAGCCCATGTGTGTCTGGGAAAGATGGTGCCAGGAATGGTCCTTGTTTTCCAGTGTACCCCATCCTCTTAGCCCCAAACTTTGGTTTGAGAATAGGTACTACATGGCCCAGCTTGAGCTAGTGAGATCTGAGGAGATATTCTCTGGTTAAAAAAAAAAAAAAAAAAAAACAGGGGTACCTGAGGGGCTCAATGGGTTAAGCTTCTGCCTTCGGCTCAGGTCATGATCCCAGGGTCCTGGGATGGAGTCCTGCATTGGGCTCTCTGCTCAGCAGGAAGCCTACTTCCTCCTCTCTCTGCCTGCTTCTCCGCCTACTTGTGATCTCTGTCAAATAAATAAATAAAATCTTAAAAAAAAAAAAAAAGACTGCCTCACCCTACAAGCTTGAACAATTGTTTTTATCCTAATATATGTAAATAAGGAAGGATGAACATCTCAGAACATTCTGGAAGCCATCCTATGATCAGAAGATAGAAGTCTTATGGTGAAGTAGAAAGCATAGAAGTCCAAAAAGAAAGAGAAGAAGCTGGGTCTTTGGTAAACCTCAGGACTTTGGTAAACTACCTGAAGGCCACCTTACTGCTGGGCTTGTCAAAAAATTCCTTTTAGGGGCACCTGGGTGGCTCAGTGGGTTAGGCCTCTGCCTTCAGCTCAGGTCATGATCTCAGGGTCCTGGGATAGAGCCCCGCATTGGGCTCTCTGCTTGGCAGAAAGCCTGCTTCCCCCACTCCCTCTCACTGCCTGCTGCTCTGCCTGCTTGTGATCTCTCTCTCTGACGAATAAATAAATAAAATCTTTTTTAAAAACGTTTCTTTTAATTTTAAGACTACTGCGTCTGGATTTTCTGGTACTTGCAACGAAAAGCACCCTAAGTGATACAACTAGTAATAAGCCCTCAATAACTGTTGAATTGAACTGACTCCTAAAAACGTATTATATGTTGACCTCCCAGCAATATAATGCCTCGATCCAGTTAGTCTACACACATCTCATTAAGAAAGCTAGTCAGTGGCAGAAACTGCTCATTTTAGAGGTTTCCAGAAATAGCAGGTCTTACGAAGTGCCTCTAGTCATACCAGGGAAATAGCTTGCCATGCTGCTAACACATGAGCCTGGTTTTCTCTCTCTATTTCAATTTCCTTGTCTCCAAATCCAGATAGTAAAGCTGGCACTTCTTTCTACTGCCCCCAGGTCATGCAAAAGTTGGGAAATCAGAGGTATTAAATTTTGTAAGGTTTTGGAGGTTTTGTATTTTGTTTTTTTTCCCATAGCAAGAAGTACAGATACTATCTATAGAAAGCAAGGCTTAGTAATCTCCTCTTCACCTTTGGAGGGGTCATTTGTTTCTGGGAAATTTGTCAGAAGACCCCTTAGGTTGGGTTCTTACATTAAAGAAAACCTCTAATGAGGTACCAAAATTACAAACAACTCATTATGCCCAAATTATATGTATCAAGCTGTAAGAAAATTTGGAAAATGAGATGGATGAACTAGATAGAGGTTTTCAATCACACTTTTCTAACACACTGGTAAGTCACAACCCAATTGTAATACTAGTTGTAAGTAATTTCTTACTAACAATTGTCTAAGTACTATGTTTACTGTAATGAACATCTGTTAGTTTCGCCCACCCAGCCTCCATTCTCCTGGTTTCTGGTAACAACCCCCTCAATTTTCCTTTGGGGAATACCACACACCCACTGTTAGACTATGTGGTTCAAATAAAGCTGACCTTAACTCCATCCCCCAGCCCCCACGGTGGAGAGAAAGAAAATACAGTCCCAGCCAATCAGCACATCCGATTGACCCAAACCCAGGGTTGATTCAGGAAGAGCAGGCACTGCTTCCAAGTCATTCCAATGAGTCTTAATATTAGGATTTATGCTGGAACTATTAGGAACATAAAACTCTCTTTTCACAGAGGGTGCTAAGCCTTGCAAACACAAGCCTAACGTTGCCAGCATCCATTTATCACTCATGAAGAGACTCTGTCTGAAAATGTCAATACAAAGAAAAGCAGACCCTGAAGATGGATGGTCCAAGTCCTGATGAAACCATTTGAGCCCCTGGATCCAGCCATGACTGAAGCATCAGTTCCTGGACATTCTTTTATTACGTAAGTCCGTCAATTGTATCTGTTGCTAAAGTAGATTTGAGTCAAGGTTTTATTATATATAAGGATCCTAAGTTTGTATTTTTGGAAAATAAATTGGAAGAAAATGAATTGAACGAAATCAAGGTTGCCCTCATAATAACGTCTCTCTTGCTTTCCTTTCAGTGTGCTTTCTTGAGTGAGAAAGTAAAGAGCCAACAGCAGCAATGGCATTCAACCTGCAGTTTAGGTGCCCCTTGAGAGAGACCAAAAATCTGAGCCTGCCAAAGTAATGTGTCATGTTCTTGACCACGATTCATCTGAGCGTCTTCACAAGACTACAGCTGAAAACCTCCTTACGTGTTATTGCTTAAGATTCCTTCCAGACTGTATAAATTACTTTTATCATCACAGCACATTTCTTTCTATAGCTCTTTGGATTTCCCAAGGCACTTTCCTGTTCCACACACGAGCACATTTGCACTTTACACAACCCTACACAGTTAACGGAAATTATGATACCACTTGACAGTCGAAGAAACTGAACCTGAGAAAGACTCAGGGACCTGCCCACCCCCAGGTTTGCTCATTCTAACCAGCAACTTTTCCTTATCCTGTAAGGGCAAAATGAGATCATAAATAGGAAAGCACTTTGGAAAGAAGAAAACTCTATCGATGCCAGATGTATTACTATAAAGCCAAACCTAAGTACAGAATGACCTTGTTATCACCCCCGGAGTGGGGATGATTACAGACCGGGTCTGCTTAATCTCCCAGTCCCCTGGGGAGAGCATCTGCAGCCTTCTCCAGAGGGGCTGTCTTGTATGTTCCTGACATCACTTTCTTCAGAGGGACCCATCAGGAAGCAAAGAGTGACATCTCCTTCATCCTTAAAAACACCGCCCTCCCCCATCATGCCCAACTCAGGCCAATCCAAACGTCAGAGGGTAATAGCGTAGATGTCAGGATTCAAAATTTATGGACAGTGTGGACATGTATGATGGTTTGTTTGGGGAAATGGATTCGTCATGTGCAAGATGTATGGCACCAGATAAAACATCCTGACAATATTACACGCTTGGGGATGCGGGGTGCATGAGCATGTTATTTTTAAAGCACACTGTTAGGACTTTTAAAAAATTCCAGAGTGAATGCTGAGCAGATCTAGAGACTGATGTGATGCGGGAACACGCAGCTGTGCGGGACCATGAAGAATGAGCCGTTTTGCATCACAAAGTGCATTTTTCAGTTTCCTTCTCTCTCCAATCATGGAGTTCAGAGCACTTTAAGCAAATTTGATTGGGGTCTATTTGAAAGCGTGTAATGTATAAATGATAATACTCCTTTTTGAAATGTAGAAAGTACGAATACTCCAAAATTAAGAATTCGTTCAAAATTACAAATTTTTTAACCCGAGAGCCAGTGAATTGGAAACTCTGCTTATTCTCTTGCCAGCTGGCCAACATAAAAGGCCACCATCCTTCGCCAGGATCATGAGGTTTGTTTGTTTTTGACTTAGAAGAGGTCTTACAAAGTGCAACTCTCATATAAAAAACTTCCCTATACTCAGATGCACCAAATATTTTAGAGGGCTTGTTATGTGTAGGCTTTCATACAGCTACTATTTTAAAATTCACAACAGCCTAAGACATAAGTAATACCACCCTCGTTTTCCAGAGGAGGAAATAGAGGCGTGGAGGAACCCAGTAACTTGCCCAAGGTTACACGGGCAGGAAGGGGCAGAGCCACAACCCATAGACAGGGCTTCTAACCCCTCAGATGCAAGCATCTCAACCCAAAAGAGATAAAGGACATTCGTGCATGCATCCATTGACCTTCGGACAGGTACAGGCACTGACCTGGGCACTGAGACAATAGGGACAGGAAGATTTCAGATGGGCAGAAAAAAAAAAAAAAAAAGATTTCAGATGGGCAGACTGGCACAGGATACAGGGTCCATAGTCCCAGGCTGATTCCAGCAGACGTCAATATCTAGAGATTTCTATGGTAGTAAGACATAGGAGGTAGGGCTGGGGATATTCTTCCTACCAACTAACTCACTTTCTCTGAGTTCAAAGCCCTGAGAGAAAACATCTGTTTAGTTCACTTAATCACTAGTAATCCCCTTGTGCAAAACTTTTTTTTTTAAGATTTTATTTATTTATTTGACAGAGAGAGATCACAAGTAGGCAGAGAGACAGGCAGAGAGAGGGGGGGAAGCAGGCTCCGTGCTGAGCAGAGAGCCCGATGTGGGGCTCGATCCCAGGACCCTGGGATCATGACCTGAGCCGAAAGCAGAGGCCTTAACCCACTGAGCTACCCAGGCGCCCCTGTGCAAAACTTTTATACCAGGCTTCCTTACAGCCGGCAGCCCAGCCTGTGGACTAGCTGCCTTTAGGACAATTGTTCACCACTGTTCCAATCACTTATGACTTTGGGGTGGGGTGGGATGGGGGTGGGGTCTTATGATACAGAACCATCTATCTATGCTTAAGGAAGAACTTAAGACCATTTCTTTTCCAAGGAGCTGTCATTCATCCAACCTTCCCTTCCTGGAATGCTGGGGAGTCTAACCAGGCTGGACTTTCCAGGGCTGGGCCTGAGCACAGAGCCAAGAGGAAGTCTGAGACCTGAATGAATAGGGAGCAAGAATCAGATAGAAAACCAAGGGTCAGCTAAGAAGACCAGGCAGGAACAGCTGGGGAGGCAAGGCCCAGTGAGACCTCTAAGATAAATGTCCTCAGGACCAGTATCAAACCTGTGGGCCAGCAGGTAGGAGGGAGGGTCACTGTCTGGTTTGGACTTCGGTTGGGCTTTGATCCTTTTGCAACACAATCCAGACTTTATATACCGATCCCATGTACCAATAAATAACCAAAACATAACTTCACAAAATGATATTTACCTTCACTAAATGGCTTGCCTGCTGTTGTTTTCTTACCTCTTTTTTATGTTTCTAAAAAAATGTGACTCACTAAGTTGTCTTTGCTGCTCTTTAATGGGTCACAGCTCACAATTTAAAAACATTGGCTTGATTATATTTATATGTACCCTTTGGCTCCTTATTTTTTTCTATCATTGGCCTTTGGTACTGTCAATGCCAAAATCTTTCAGTAAATGCCATATTCTTCTTCTTCTTCTTCTTCTTTTTTTTTTCTTATTTATTAGACAAAGGGAGAGAGAAAAAGACTACAAGCAGGGAAAGCATCAGAGAGAGAGGGAGAAGCGGGCTCCCTGCTGAACAGGGAGCCCAGTAAGGGACTCAATCCCAGGACCCTGGATCATGACCTGAGCCGAAGGCAGACATTTAACCAACTGAGCCACCCAAGTGCCCCACTAAATGCCATGTTCTAGGATATATACCCTTCCCATACAACCCCTTCTTTGAGAACTATTTCTAACTGCCCCTAGGAAAGAGTCCTGAAAGGAATGAAACTTTAGATCCATGTGTCTATAACATGATGTTTCCATTCTGGGCATATTTCGTTGGACAGGAATGGTCAACTGATCCAAAATAGACAACAGTTTCTCCCAGGAATCTGAACTAGGCCACAGAGATGATAATGGGTAGTCCTTGAGACAGGGCTATAACCTAGAGTTGTATAGGTTGTGGACTATACAATGTTATTGATTGTCAATCACATAGAACATAATGTGAAATGTGCCCCCTAGTTGCTTAGTATACACAGTATACAACTGTACATGACAACCTTGCTGGAGTTGAAAGCTAATTAGTTCCAGGGATAAAATGGCCATATTCTATCATTTCCATGTAAAACAAAGTGAAAAAATCTTTATATTATCAGCTAGAACCAGAATTCATTTTAGGGAAAGAATTATCTCTGTATGGGAAAGTACCTTGATAAGCTACTTACGGACTCTTTCAATAACAAACATAAGTTGGTGCTGGGACATCAAGAGAGGAAGGAAGCCACCCTGCTGGAGACAAAGAGGAATATTTCTTGTGTTTCTCCTAAAATGGAGAAAGAGTTGAGGGTCCTAGGAGCAAGTTCCGCATTGGCTCCACTCTCCTGTATGAGGAGGAAGTTGGTAGGCCACTGCCTGGAATACTAAAAAGCATCAGAGAAAACTCACATAAAAATGCCACTGGAAACATGAAGAAAATGGAAAATTTGAGATTATCAAAACTTCTTTCAGAAAGAGAAAGGTAAGTTTGTAACAGGTATTTTATTTATCTGCATGGGTTGGGAGGAGTCACCAAAGCATGGTTGTGCAACAACAGATAACTGGTTTTAAAACAACTTCCTAGGGACACCTGCGTGGCTCAGTGGGTTAAGCATCTGACTTCAGCTCAGGTCATGATCCCAGGGTCCTGGGAGCAAGTCCTGCATCGGCTCCTCACTCTTTGGCTCGCCTGCTTCTCCTTCTGCTTGCCACTCCCCCTGCTTGTGCTCACTCTGTCTCTCTGACAAATAAATAAAATCTTTTTAAAATAAAAAATAAATAAAACAACTTCCTTGGACGGTGGGTCAAACTCAACACAATTCTCTTCTTTTACTTAGGGAGCTGTGCATGTTTGGGGCTGGAGCGGAATTGCTCAGGAGGAGGACAGCAGAGGCTGAGTGTGAGTCTCATCCTTTGCTTTTCCCCCTACACCCCACACAGGACGTTGGGGTTTGAGAAGAAATCTCATTATTAGTGACAGATTGTTGATTGTCCATAGTATCCAATAGCTTTTGTCTGGTTCCAGGTATAAGAGGAAGAAGAGAGAAAAGTGAAAACTAAGGGGTGGGGGGAGTTCAGACAAGGTAAAGTGATGTGGTGAATGACTTAAGAATGGCAACAGCCACAGTTTCATTTAAGGTTGACACCATCAGAGTTGTAAGCTCTTCCTCCATTTCTTCCTGTCAGGCTCCTCCATACAAACTTTCTGGCTTGTAAATAATTTGTGTAAGGGGTGTATAGTGTATGTGAGTCAGAAAAGGGTCCGAGTTTCATGTCTGGTCGCTGTGGAACAGAACGGAGACCCTATGAGCTGAAGAACTCAAGAGGGAAAGAAATCCATAAGATCCACTCGGAATTCAGAGACATTGTGGAAAAGGCTTGGGATACCCATAGGATAAGGAATTGAGAGTTTGTTCAAGTTTCACCTAGAACTCAGGAAAAAAGGAAATTCCAGTTAACATCTGGGTTACATACAGGCAGAGCCATGAAAGCCAGCCTCCAGAGAGAGACAAAGGTTTAAGCAGACACACAGAGAGACCATGTTGCTTCTTGTATTAATTAAGTAGTCTAAGCTGTGGTAACAAATACACACTTATAATTGCTCAAAGACAATAGTTTATTTTTCACTTACTCAACAGCTTGAAGACAGCTCTTTTCCATGTGATGATTCAGAAACTCAGGCTCCTTCCAATTTTTGGCCGTACTATCCCTTAGGGTCCAGGACTTCAACGTAATCTATGTCCAGCCAACAGAACGGGGCTGAAGCGAGGAGGGGATACATAAACTTCTTGACCTGGAAATGGGTTGTATCACTTCCACTCACATTCCGTTGGCTAGAAGTCACTTGTAGACTCACATCTAACTGCATGTGTAATCCGGGAATTGTGGTCTAGCTGTACATTCAGGAAGAAGAGAAATAGATTTGTAGTAAGTAGTTATCAAGCTATCACAGTCTGCCCTTCCAGACACAGCTGCCCATTTGCACTCTTCTTCCCACATAGAGAGCCTACACCCATACCCTCCTCAAAGAAGACAACTCAGAGCTCCATTCAGTCACTATACCCACTTCCAAATCTGGGACTCTTTAGAACACGTCTTCTCAATCACGCCTACATGTGGCTCCTCGTGGTCCCACAATTTATTAACTAAGAGACCAGTTATCGTCTCCAATAACTCACATCTGCTATGCCATGGGGGAATGGGAACTTGATAACTGCAGTAAGACTCTCATTCAGAAATATGAAGAATGGATAGAGTCCTTGGTTAACGGCACGTTGGGATCCTGCTAGGTGGGCAATATGAAGACCCTCAGCCTGGTAAGTGGGGATAGGTGTCTTGCTTACTCCTTTCATTTGCTCTCTGGGAGGAATTCGTTGTCTCTTTTTCCCTAGGGCCCCTTACTTGATCCTCCTGGATATCCTTCCCTGTCCACTATCTTTTGGCCACTTCCAAAGTATATGCCTTGAAGACTATACAGCCTTCAATAGCCCACTTTCTTCTCATGCAAATTTAGAAACAAAGGGTAAGCTTGACCCAGTAAAGATGATTTCATCCCAGCTTGTGACTCCTTTAATAATACAATTCCCTCCAAAATTTAGTAAGCTTCTCATTTATTTGCTTCCATTGAATTCCAAGGGCCAGTAACCATACCCAGAATTTTTTCTTGGACATAGTTCTGAAACCTAAATCATTATTTTCCTCCTCTTCATAGCTTTCTCTCAACTTAATGGCAGCTACCTTGAGGGCATCTAAATGATAGACTTGCATGGAAAGGCTACACCTTTAATGTGGTTTTTGCTTCAGGGGCTGAGCTGCTATATTAACTAAGAATTCTTAGTGGGTTTTTGTCACCTCTGAGTCTTGGGTCCAATTTTTTTTTCTTCTAGCCTTATTTCTTTCTGTTTGGGATCCAGAATCAATAGGTTTTTCCAGATTTGGGGGCTGTCTTCATTCCTTTCCTTTCTGCTTATAAACTGGTCAATTATTGCCAGGGACCATATTTTTCCAGCAGTGTCATTTGTTATAAGTAGCAAGGAGCTCAACTCTAACACACATTAACATTCTGTCTCTTTCAAATGGCTTCCCCTAGGGCTACAGGCTCATCTTGGTTCTGCCTTCCAGATGATTGTGGGCAACAGTTTTAACAAGGATTTAGCCACTGCACAATAGGGGTCACCATTTTTGCAGTTTACTCTATTTTCTTGTCTCTCATGGCACAATTATTAAGTGCTCATATTTTAGGTGTTTCTTATGTTGGCACTCCCTCTTTTTTTTTTTTTAAAGATTTTATTTGTTTATTTGACAGACAGAGATCACAAGTAGGCAGAGAGGCAGGCAGAGAGTGAGAGAGGGAAGCAGGCTCCCTGCTGAGCAGAGAGCCCGATGTGGGGCTCGATCTCAGGACCCTGGGATCATGACCTGAGCCGAAGGCAGCGGCTTAACCCACTGAGCCACCCAGGCGCCCTGGCACTCCCTCTTTAACACTAATTTCTGTACTGGTTAAGGCAGGTAAACTTCTGTTAAAAATAGACCCAAAATGTATAATTACTTGAGCAAACTAGAAATTTATTTCCACTCTCATAACTGTCTGAGGTCATTGTTCCTGGTTGTTGGGTGACTCCCCCGCACAGCAATTCAGGAATCAGATTCCTTTGTCCTGTGGCTCTGCCCACCTCTCCACCCTGCGCAGCCCCAGAACTTTCTCATCATAGGCAACCAGTCTCAGAAGGTAAAGAGACTGGGAAGGGGCATACCCGCTTATTGAAAAGTTTGACCCAGATATGTTCCACATAACTTCCACCTGTGTTCTATTGGCTAGAACTCAGTCATGGGGCCATACCCTATTACAGGGAAGCTGGGAGATGAGTCCCTGGTTGAGCAGCCATCTTCCATTTCTCCCCTAAACCACATCTCCACACTTCCTACCTTCCTTGATGTGGCCTCTTCTCTTCCTCTAGTCGTGGAGCTTGTTCTGTCAGTCCTTAGGTCAATTTCTTGGGTATTCAGAATGGCTTGGTAGATATCTAGTTGTGTTCCAGGGACAAGACAAGCTAGGGTCCACCTACTGTGCCACCATCTTCGCTTCCCTCCTAAGCAGCCATTTTTCCAATAACAACTGTCTGGTTATGGGACCCACAAACTATGGCTGTCAAGCCAAATGCAGCCCATGGCCTGTTTTTTATGTTTTATTTTTTATTTATTTATTTATTTATTAAGATTTTATTTATTTATTTGACAGATAGAGATCACAAGTAGGCAGATAGGCAGCAGAGAGAGAGGAGGAAGCAGGCTCCCCCGCTGAGCAGAGAGCCCGATGCGGGGCCCGATCCCAACCTGAGACCATGACCCAAGCCGAAGGCAGAGGCCCAACCCACTGAGCCAACCCGGTGCCCCCACGGCCTGTTTTTTAAATAAGGTTTTATTGGAACGTAGACTACTCATTTATTTACATATTACCTGTGGTGCTTCCACACTCTAACAGTAGTCCTGAGTGTCTGCAACTGAAACTCTGTGGCCCACAAACCCTAAAGTAGTCCCTATTTGGCACCTTTACAGAAACAGTTTGCGGACCGCAGCTTTATACTGTGGAGGCCGGAACTATAGCAGCCATCCTGCCGCCACAAGGGGGAGTCTGGAATTGCTGGTGCCCACCACATGACCGCTGAAAATAAGCCAATCAAACAGAAGGCAGAGCTAGAGATGGAGAGAAACCAAGTCCTGGTGACCTAATTTGAGCCATGGAACCAGCCACTCCTGAAGCCAACCCAGCCTTGGGCTTTTTAGTCAGTTGATCTGATATACTTCCTTTTTCACTTAAACCAATTTGAACCAAGTTTCTTTCTCAACAGAAAGAAAGTTATCCCAACTGATAACCTCTCCCACCCTAGCAGTGGCAGGGAGTGGGCTAGAAAGCCATGTTTATCTTACACTTAAGAATAGTAACAAAACTTCAGTCTAAATTAGCCCACCAGTAGGTCAGACTTGAACTGTGGACAAGCACTACTGAGGCATGACCAACATGTGACACTTCCCCAATTTAACCCTACAAAGCTATTGAGTCACTGATCCCTGGGAGCTTCCTTTGAATATTTCATGTCTCTGAGCAGATCGAATTTCTCAAAGCAGGTGAATGTGAAAGGCAAGGGTTCAACAAGGCAGCTGCTTAATCATCCCTCAGCCCTAGGAGACCTTGGATAAAACCTGGCCAAGAAACAAAGCAGAGATTTTTTTTCAGTCCGCCTGTCCTGGAAAGGCCCTGTGTCATCTACACAATGAAACATAATAAGCAGTCTCTCTTCCAGGACGAGCGCTCTGAGTTCTCCGCAGGTGCATTGGCAGAGCATGGAGGGGTTGGCAAAGGGCAGGTGGCTTTGTTCCCCCTGCTGCCTCCTCCTTAGAAGTTGCTCATTACAGAGTGAGACAGCAGTGTTATATAACATAAACTCAGCCTAATTCTACTAGAGTACAAGGAAGAGCAAAATATCTCATTGTCCTCAGTACATAGCAGACAGACCATATATAGGACTCATTAGACCTTGACAGGTGGGCAGTGCACTGATGTCCTAATATGCCCTAAACATCCTGTGAGGTGCCCCCAACGAAGGCAAATACTTGTTATATGATAAGAGTCTTCTAGAGTAGGTGTATTTCTAACAATTTTTGGCATTGGCCAAGCAACCTCCCTCCACAGATCTCCAAGAGCCTTGCAAACATGTGTTGCGAAATAACTTTCCACACACACATACACACCCACAACCATACTTACTCTCTAGAATCTCCCTTGTGAATAAGTGAAAAAAAGGATACACACTCCCTTTTAATTAACAAACATCTACTCCTATAACCACTTATCTCCTGTGACACAAATAAGAAATACATCACCCAGGAGATGGAAATGGGTCTGGATGTTTTTTTAACCCTTTGCGAAAGTACAGGAACATTGTGTAAACAGTGTGGTTTCTGAGCAGAAGTATGTAGAGCAAGAATTTTTACTCCACTGAAGCAGAAAAGGCCAGTAGCCCTGGAGGCTGTGAGTGGGTGGACAGTCTTGCATATACCTGGCTGAACTCAGTCTCATGTGTCCGGGTCCCTCCTGGGAGTCCATTGATGAGGACTCAGGATTGGCGGCAGTTCAGAGGAAGTTTGACTCAAGGAAATAAATGGTAGGTAGGCCAAAAAGAAAGTTTAAGTCATGGTCATCTAGGAGAAAAACACATGTTGAAGCTAAAGATGTAGACGTGAAGGGTGAGGCTAGTTCATGTGTCGAAAAATAAGTCAGAACCTGAGAAGGTCAGGTGGGGAGGTCAAGTACAAGGTCAGGGCAAATGGTCCAGCAAAGAATATGTATGTAATGAGAGAGGGAGAAGAAAGAGATTTATTTTCAGAAACTGGCTCATGCAGTTGTGGGGGCTGACAACACTGAAATCTGTAGAGAAAGCCAGCAGGCTGGAAATTCAAGTAAGAGCTCGTGTTGCAGGCTCAAGTGCAAAGCATGCAGGGCAGGCCAACAGGACCTCAATGCAGGCAACATTCCTGTTAGTCTTGAGGCAGAATTCCTCCCTCTGCAGGAAACCTCAGTCTTTGCCTTTGAGACCTTCAAATGATTAAATGAGGTTCACCCACATTATGGAGAGTAATCTGCTTTATTTGAAGTCAACTGATGGTGTTAAGCATGTCTAGAAAATGCCTTCATGCAACATATAGACTAGTATTTGACCAAACACCTGGGCACCACAGCCTAGCCTGCTGACACATAAAATTAACCATTGCATGGTGTTTAATGATACCCAACAGAACCAGATGCTTACTAAGTTCCTTCCATCACAGAGATTTAAGGCTAGGAGAAACTCTATAGATGAGGAATCTAAAAAAACAACAAAACAATCAAACAAAACAAAACAAAACAGACAGTGGTGAAGAGCGACCCTTGGGTCATCCAAAAGAGAAGCACAGGCTTGGGTCTCTTCAACCCCAGTCCAACGCTTTATCTCAAACTCTGGAGCTAGGCATCCTAAGGCCCGATGCCAATACCCACACAGTTTCTTTTTTGATCAAATTTGGTTGGGTGTAAAAACAGACATATGCCTTTAAATGAGAGCCAGCAAGATCACATTCTAATCATCCAAATATCTATTTCTTCAATAACTTCGGGAGGAAGTCAGGGAGAGCAGAGGCTAAGGACAACAACAAAATGCTAGAGTTTCCAAGAGTCTGGAAAACATATGTGGACTTGGAGCCTTGCCTTTATGGGTTTTAATTCTAAGTCAACCTCATCTCAGCAGCGATTACTCTGGGAATTCTCATTTGCACCTATGTTCATCTATTTGCAAAAATGAGTTTCATCAACATGGGCCTTCTTGTCAAATAGGGTGGTCTACTTTTTCAATTTTTTAGGGCTAAATGGTGAAATCAGCTTGTTTCTGACTTTTTGTGAATGAAATAACAGTGCTTGCTGCATGGAACCATCTGGCCTGTGCACAGCATGGATTGTTTGCATCAAACCCTGCCTGGCATCCTCTGAGGTCACAATCCTCCTATGGCCTTGGTGCCTTCAGGAAGTGCTTAGAGCCGCAAAAAAATTTGGCAAAAATAATCCACAAGGACATCATGAGTGCAAAAACCCTTTCCGCAACAGAACAATTATCAGACAAGCCAGGCACTTTCCTACGGGAACTAGGGTGTACTTGAAGAAATCATTTCGAGACCAAGGCAGAGAGAAACGATCTGCTGCCATTCTCCCCATCTGGCTTGCTCTGATTTCTCTAAAATCACAGTTTGCAATGTGTGGGTGTTATCGTGCTGGTACCCCCACCCCCAACAGCAGAAATAACAGCCACGAAGACCTCCACACTGCACTGGAGAAAGTATTCATCAATTTGAGGGGTGTATATTGAAGAATGGTGATAGCTGATTCAGTGCTTACTATGTGCCAAGGAATGTTCTGAGCATTTTACGATGACCAACTCTTTGAATCCTCACGACTACCCAGTGAGGTAGATACCATTAATTCTCTCATTTTTTTAACCCTGAAAATGAAACGGAGAGAGAGGTTAAGTCAGAAGACTAAATTCCTGAAACAAGGGACATAGTTCATCAGTTCTAAGACAAATCTTGGCCACACATTAGCACCACTGAAATTAGGACGTGCCCCACAATTGATGGCACATGAGCACTGTGTTCTCATTTAATTGGCAGCTGCTGCTTCTTAGTGATGCTTAAGACAACGACATGTCTTATAGTCAATAACATCTTAAATTTGATGGGATATGGAAGGGGGGAGAGCCAGGGCAAAGCCCAGGCAGTTTGGTTCTGGAGTCCATGTTCTCAAGCCATGTGGTAAGAAGCAAAGGGGAAACATAGGCTTTGATTTCAACCGGCAGTTCAGGAAGTGCCATGACTAGGATTTCCAAGAAGACCACACCATTTACATACTTCTTAAATTGGTCATTAAAAAGCAAAACTTTACTTAGTTGGTTTTGAAATGGAAAAAAAAAAAAGGCAGCCTAAGCCAGTTTTCTCGGTCTTTTTTTCTTTAATCCTCAATGCTTTTTGAGAAACAAAAAGCTCACACTGGTTCCCTCCCTTGGACACCCCCAAGAATTTGGATATGCTGAACTCACCATCACCCCACTCAGTGAGAATCTTTGGCCTGAAGAACACCCAAAGATTTTCTTGTTCTGTGTACAATTATGCACGGGATTTGATCCACCTTTTTTGTTTCCCATCTTCTTGAGCAACATAATATTCACACAGCACCAAACTTAGAATTTTTAAAAAAAAGAGTGAGGGTGAATCAAAGGGTGAAGAGAGAGTTAGGGTGTGTGTGTGTGTGTGCGTGTGTGTGTGTGTGTGTGTGTGTGTGTGTAGCTGGTATTTTTTTTTCTTTGCTTTGTTTTATATTTTGGGTTGGTAGGAAGGAAATCACTATCTTTAAAAAAGGAAAATCTGTAATTTAAACCAATTTCTTATTCCCAGGTTTTCTAGCAACAAAACATTGATTTTTGTTGTCCAGGAAACAAAGAGGGAGTTTCTGGAGAATTAATTACCTCATTCCAAACCAAGGGGTCACGAAGAGCTCTCTTTTCAACTCTGTTTTCATAGGAAACAAAAGCCCTTCCTTGTAGCTCACCTGAGTCTCTCTCCAGTCTGAAACCTGAGCCTCTACACTCATTCCTGGGATTTCGCACTTCCTGCTGCAAACCATCTGTTCGGTTATAACGGGAAAAACCCTACAGTTACAGTTGGGGAGGGTGGGGGAGAAAGGATGAGGTCACAAATCCCTGTAGGAGGCAATCACGGCTCTACCCCAAAGCTGCTAGAAAAACATGTTCCAATAAATTAGGTTGTTTTCATAGCCCTTCAACTTCAACATTTGGCTCCTAATGGTTGGAAGCGTCACTCCCTCTACTCTGTGTCGTAAGTGGACTCTTTCTAGACATCTGCAAAAGCTCGTGGCTAACCTGCCCTGAACTATATAATCTGCCTGGATTTTGTTCCCTGCACCTGGGAAGTTATTTTAATTAGATGCATTTTTATCCCTCTCTTTTCTTTGGTGGAGACACTGCAAACAGAGGGCCTGGGAGGAGGTGGGGCCTCCAGGGTCAGTAACTCAGACTGAGGCCTCCTAGGGGTCTTGGGTGGCACTGAGGACCCACCTGGGATTCCAACCAAAGATGCCTGAGGTATCCAGGTGAGAGCAGCGGGGAGAACTTCCCCTCCCCAGGGCGCAAGGATGGGAATGAACATTGACCATCAGAAGGGAGAGCCCGACACCCAGGAGTACTGCGGGTGCCAATCTGAACCAAAAGAAAGTCATCACCCTGGATGAAAATGCAGTCATTTTCCCTTAAGTGGAGGACAACAGGCGTTATTTCCTTAAAACTGACTGGCAGAGAACCAACCAGATCAGAATGGTGGAGGAGAAAGAAACAGGATTTGAAATCTAGCAGACCCAAACTTGAATCCTGGCTCCATCACTTGCTAGCTGGGTGAGCTCTCTGAACCTCTGTTTCCTCCTCTATAAATGAAGGTTACGATAGAAGGTAGGACTCTTGTGAGGATTTAATTATGTATTTGCCACGGCAGGAAAAGGCACTGAGTAAATGCTCTGGCTCTATGCAAAGCATCATTCTGATGTTTATGACTTAATGTCTCTGCATGAGGGGATTAGGGCCACACCTTTGTTTGGGAAGGATGAGAGGTTTGCATCTCTCCAAGATAGCAGTTAAGGGCCGTTTTTCTCTCCCTGAGTAAGCTCAGGCTTTTCCTATTCTTCAACACAAGGCAGCCGTTTTTCTCTGGAGTCTAGTGGGCCTCAGATGTCATATCTGGGCTTCTTCCACTTCCCCTAACAAGAGACCAGGAATGTGGACATCTCTGGCCTTGTAGGAACTATATGCTATTTGGTCTGAGTGGGATTAATGTAGCAAACCATTCATTGTCTTGCATACTTTCAAAAACTACTTGAAGGGGTATCCTGTCTTTCTTCCAATTCTGTTCTTTGAATTTATTTCTACAATAAACACATTTTAGAAGCCACATGGTCTATGGCTGCTTCCATTAATCCTTTCTATGGCCTAGATGCCTTTAAAATCCCCCTTCTGCCTGATGTGAGAACCCCGTCTCCTCCATGAAGCCCTCCCTGGCTGCCCAGCACCCACTGTGCCCTCCCTTTCCAGAACTCCTACAACACTGCTAATCAGCACCAGATGGCTTAGCAGGAGCCCTCCTTTTGCTCCATAGTGCTGCGGTCATCACTCCTGATTGCTCTTAAGTCCCTCGGCAAGGGTTGCCAGATAAAATACAGGCTGCCCAGTTAAATTTGAATTTCAGAGAAGCAACAAATACCTTCTTAGTATAAGTATGTCCCAAGTATTGCATCCGTATTGTCTGCTACATCTGGTGACAGTGAGGCCAGACTGCCATGCTTCTGGGTCTACAGCAGCACTCAGTGTGGAAGTCAGACTCCTCTCGGCCACAAGGTACGTAATGGTTGGTAATAACAACAACAGTCGTGACAGCTGACATCGATCAAGCAACGAGCACCTATATTCGCCAGATACTGTGCTAGACACATAGACAATGTCAAGGAGAGGACGTGTATACCTACATTTGTACACAACACAAGGTGGAATATGATTTTTTTTTTAAGGTAATATAGCTTGCAGATAGAGGGAGGTCCTCTGAGCCATTTAACCCAGCTCTGTCATTTAGGGTCCCCATGACACTGGTGCGTACCTAATCCTTCCTTATTCTCTTCATTCATAAAATTAGTCTTTCCTGTAACTGTTGAATTGAGACAATACCCTGGAGGTAAATGAGATAATGTATTAAGGACAAAACACAGTGCCCAGCACGCTATGAAGGAAGTTTTCAGGAACTGTTAAAGACATCCTGGCTGTATAGATGGTGTCACTCTTGAAGGGTAGAGAGAGAAGCTCTTTGGCCCAACTGGTCAGTAGAGTCTTCGAGGCCTGGTAGATTTGAAAAGTCGGGGCCAATTCCCAAGAGAGCGGGAAAGCGGAAGACAGTTTTAGAAAATGGGGAGGAGACTTATTTGCCATGAAACAGCAAAAGAGCTTCTTCAGTTTGCACGGGATTAATTTAAAACTTTCTTTACCATCAAAAGTGTCCTGTGAATCTACAGAAAATTTTTTAAGTCCTCATAACTAAAAATTTGCTGTCTTGACTTATAATGATTTATGGATCTAAGGACACAAGTTTAATATTCAGGCATAGGATGAATTTTTTTTTTTTTAAGAAGGAACCACCACTTACTATTTTAACTTGATTTCTTGGCTTATCAAAAGGAGATAACCAAGACACTTGCTTGACTTTATTGCGTATAATTCTATCAGTTGACAATAAAAAGAGCTGTACTTTGTTCTCAATGAACCTTGAGAATCCTTCCCAGAAATTCCTTCTGCCCCTTCTTTCCTACAGGAAGACTAGGGTGCAGGAGCACAGGCCTAGCACTTGGGACCTTTTGCAGGATCTTGACTTCCGCTGAGGTTTCTGCTCAGAGCTGGGGCTGTGGGAATGAAACCAGAGAGGGTGCCAGATGGCAGGGTGTGGGAAGTCTTGGCTGGAAAGGGATGGCCAAGATAAACAAGCGACTGGAGGTCTGAAAAATGAATGGATAAACATCCAGACCAAAGTCAA
Organism: Mustela erminea; assembly: GCF_009829155.1. Lineage (NCBI taxonomy): Eukaryota > Metazoa > Chordata > Mammalia > Carnivora > Mustelidae > Mustela > Mustela erminea. Next base: position 72,436,116 of record NC_045627.1, read on the forward strand.
CAGTGCTGGAGAATCCAACCCGGTCTCCACAGCCGGGGAGGTTTTGACACACGAGTTCAATCTCAAGTCCTTGAAAGAACTTTTGTGCATCTGATTCTGAAGCATCCTTGCCTTGGGGCACTGGGTGTGGGGGGATCACACAGTTTCTGGAGCAAAGAAGGGATTGTTCGGTTTTTATCAGTCTGATAAAATCTGTAAGATTGCTGCATAAAAATCAGCAGATGGCTGGATACTGCTTGATATTAAAGACCTGATGTTCATTTTTCTAGTCTGATAATGGTATCGTGTTTATGTTTTTAAAGGAATCTTTCTCTTTTAAAACTACATGCTAAACATTTACAGATGAAATGATAAGGTGCTGATTTGTTTCAAAATAATCCAGGGTTGGGAGGTGGGGATTAGCCATAAATTGATAATTATTTAAACTTGGAGAGCATTATTATATTATTTTCTCTACTTTTACATAGAATTCTTGAAATTTCCCATAATACAAAGATTTTTTTTTTTAAAGATTTTATTTATTTATTTGACAGACAGAGATCACAAGTAGGTAGAGAGGCAGGCAGAGAGAGGGGGAAGCAGGCTCCCTGCCGAGCAGAGAGTCCGATGCGGGGGCTCGATCCCAGAACCCTGGGATCGTGACCTGAGCCAAAGGCAGAGGCTTTAACCCACTGAACCACCCAGGCGCCCCCCATAATACAAATATTTAAATAAAAGCTGTCGAAGAAATACTTACTTTGTATCATTAAGAAGTCCAAACTAGATCTAATCAAATTTATGTCTGGGGGGGGGTTTAGTTTTGCTTTTGTTTTTAACATGAAGAACAATTGGTTTCAGGTCTACACAGAATAAAATTAAATGTTGTACTAGCAACATTAAGCCTTTTGGAGCTATGAAATAAATATCTCATATACCTGAATATTTCACTGCAGAATGCCTACATTCTCCTACAGACTCACAGGTAACATGTATATCATACTACCAGTATTCTCACTTTCCTGGATAACTGGACTGTATAGAACTAATCTTAGAAAACAGTAAGTTCAAAGGGTAGAATGTGTAGTGATCTAAGAGATGCTCAGACTAGCAGTTATCACTTGGTTGGCTGGTGGCCTCTTTGCAGTTCAATGGGGTCTTGACAGGGCAAAAGAGGAAACAACTACTTGAAAGTAAGGAGTCTAACACGCTGACCAAAAAAATCCCCACTGGAATTCTCTGACTCAACTCACTTCCTCCCAGCCTTCTGGTACAATGGGGGGTTTTTTGTTGTTGTTTATTTGGTTTGTCTTTTCAATCCCCAATAAATTTGAATTATAGTAACCCTATGATATATGTTATGGGGGGGAGAAAGCAGCAAAGTATTTAGACTCCTTGTTTATACAGGATTAACAGATTCATCTTTGAAAGGAATACATGACCATTTCCTGACCAGCAAAAGACCCCAAAGCCTGTGTGACCAGGGTTAGTATTTATGCAAGCCCAATGCCTCGAGTTTGTTTGCTGCCATTGGGGCTGGAGAGAAAGGCCCCGCTGTTTCTCTCAAGCGCAGTTGGCAGTGTCACGGACCAGATAATCTTACTTAGTCTGCAAACGTTGTTAGAAACCCAGCGCGTGTCACATCGTATTGCTTTTAATGCAGTAAAGAGTCAGAGGATTCTGCACAGCTTCTCGGCGCGGGAAGGCCGTGTGCAGGCCTGGCTGTTCTGCTCAACACGTCCAAATCAATTACGCTCTAATCAGGACTGTTTCCGGAACCGGTCAGAGGGAGGTGCAGAGTGAAAAGGCAAAACGGCTGTCCCTCTCCGGATTCTGTTTGCCTCAGCCGACTCCATCTCGAACACTTCTGTTTGACCCTCTCGTGTGGCGGGGAGGGCGACCATTCCGTTTGACTTTTGACTGTCACTGACCTGAGGGCCTGCACTCTAAAAATAATTTAGGAAAGGCCTGAATGAGTATTATAACCCAGTCATCATCCTCTGCCTGTAAAGATACACAGTCTGGGCCATTTATTTTCTCAAATACGGGCTCCTGGTGCATCAGAATCGCCAAGATGCTTGTTTAAAATGCAGATTTCTGGGCACCTGGGTGGCTCAATTTGTTAAGCATGTGCCTTCCGCTGGGGTTATGATCCCAGGGTCCTGGGATAGAGTCCCCACATCAGTCCCCAGCTCAGAGGGGAGCCAGTTTCTCCCTCTTCCTCTGCCACTCCCCTCCCCCTGCTTGCACTTTCTCACTCTCTCTGTCAAATACATAAATAAAATCTTTTTTAAAAAATTATAAAATGCATATTTCCAGCTCTACCTTAAGGCACGGTCTCTAGGAAGGTACTAGTCTAACAAACCACGTGGGTGATTCCAAAGTGCAGGCAAGTTCAAGAACTTGCATCAGGATGAGAAGGGCTCAGATCCATGCAGGTCCGAATCTCCTATTGATGCTTTAATCGCTGGGAAAATTTGTCTTGAAATTTGGGCACCTACAAGGGACCTCCAAAAGAAATGGAGGGACTCACATCCGTGTGTTTCCAGGGAGTGGTCAGCCCCAAAGCTACTGGGGCTACTAAAGCACGACAAAAGGAGAAAAATAGGGGTAAGATCACATTGATTCAAGTTGCTTTGCAATCATGTCACCCATATCTTTCAAGAGATGTTAAAATATCTGTCTCAACTCTGCTTGGGCTGCTGTAACAGAATACCACAGACCAAGAGCTTATCTACAACAGAAATTTCTTGTGTACAGTTCTGAAGGCTGGAAGTCCAAATTCAAGGTGTCAGCACGGTAAGCTTCCGGGGCGAGCCCACTTCCTGATTCATAGCCAGGGCCTTCTCCCTGTGTCCTCCCATGGTAGATGAGGCTAGAGATCTCAAGGGAGTCTCTTACAAAGCAATAATCCCATTCCTGAGGGTTCTACCCTCATGCCTTAGACACCTCCCAAAGGCCCCACCAGCTCCCTAACCCTTTTGGGGGTTAGGATTTCAAAACATGAATGGGGATCTGGGCAACATAAATGCTCTATTTTCTTTTAGGGACTTATTTTCCATTTCTTCATTTCTTGGGGGAAAAATTAATACATAATGCCCTTGCACAAATTTCAAAATGTTCATAATGACTATGTGAGACATCTCTCTTCCACGCCAGAATTCTTGTTCCCAAACCCAGAAGCAGGCACTGTTACAGGTTTCTTACATTTTCGAGAAATGCTCTATGCATGTACAAGCAGATACATTTATAGAAATTCATTTTTGACACAGTAGGTAACATCCTGCATCTTGCTTTTTTTACTTAACATATTACAAAGATTCTTCCGTATCAGTATATTTGGGGATTTTTTAAAAATTAAATGATAGTGATGGTTTTTTGTAGTTGAGCATTTTAAAAATGTCCTGGAAAAAATAAATAAATAAATAAATAAACAAACAAATAAAAATGTCCTGAAGACCACACACACACACACACACACACACACACACATTTAGCAGCCTCATCCTGGAACCCCAAACTACTTAAAAATTTTTTCTAGCTGTGAAATCTGAGAACTGAAGCTGGCATAATAAAAATAAAAAACAGTAACAACAATTATAATATTATAATATAACATTTTATAATAAGGTATTTATGTAATCTTGATTTACTAAACTATTAAATAAGAAGAAGAAGAACAAACGTTTCAGAATCAAATAGTTCTAGGCTAAAGTCCTACTTCTGTCCTTCCTTCTCTAGCTCAAAAATCTTGGGTAAATTGCTCATGTCTCTGAGCCAGTTTCATCATTTGGCAAAAGTGAGAGTAGGGTAGAAAGTGAAACCCCCCTCCCAAAGTTGCGAGGATTAAATAAATAATAACTAGAAAGCACCAGGAGCCTCAAACCGGGGGAGAGCATTGGTGCATGGGGCACAGCCACAGCGGGGCAACAGATATATGCAGCAGAGAGACTATGTGAGGAAGGGCTGTAAGTGGGCATTGACTTTAGCAGTTGGGAGATGAATGAAGACTCAGGCAGAGCTCAGCAGAGCATTACCAGCAGAAACCAGAGCTGGCAGAAGGGGAGTGGCAGCTGCTAAAGAGAGCAGTAGAGAGTACATGCACAGTTGTTGAAGTTGGGCGCTATGTGGTCCAGCCTCAAGCAAGCAACGTCTTAGCCAAAGAAATACAGTCTGACAATCAAAAAGAGAATTCACCCTTCTGGTCCTTTATCTGCATTTTCTGAATATCTGGAAGGAACAGTGCAGAGTAATATTTTCTTTTCTTCTTTTTCCCATCCAAATCCTACCTATAAATGGAAAGAAATGGAGAATGGGCCCCTTGTGCATGCAAGTCCATTGGGAAAAAGGAAAAAGTTGAATAAGTGCTATTGAAACAAGTTTTAAAAAGTGGACTAAATAGTCTTGAAAAGTGAGATATTATAAAATATTCATTTTAAACAATGATTATTGAAATGATGCATCATGTTCTGTTTCTCATTTTTTGTTTGGTTGGGTTTTTGTGAGAATTTCAAACGTATTAAGTAGAAAGACAGCATAGTGAGCCCTATGATCATCTTCAACAACTATCAACTCATGGCCAATTTCCCTGCATATTCTTGCACCTCTCCTCAATATTATTTGAAGCAAATAGTACACACCATGTCATTTCATCTCTAAGTATTTCAGCATATAATCCTTTAATATCATCAAATGGCCAGTAAGTGTTCAAATCACCAATGGTCTCTTGGATGCTATCCTTTCTTTTAATGGATTATTTGAGTCAAGATCCAGATGAGATGCAAAAATTGCCGTGGGTTCTTTTCTTTTCAAATTATTTTTGTTAAAGACTTTATTTATTTGACTGATAGAGATCACAAGTAGGCAGAGAGGCAAGCACGAGGCGGTGGGGAAGCAGGCTCCCTGCCAAGCAGAGAGCCCGATGGGGGCCTCCATCCCAGGACCCTGAGATCATGACCTGAGCTGAAGGCACAAGCTTAACCCACTGAGCCATCCAGGTGCCCCTGCAATGGGTTCTTTTGAAAAATCAGCAGCATCTCCCTCCATTCCTCTTTTTCCCCATTGGAATTTTTTTATTGAAGATTTTGCTGATTGCTTCCCTGTGGCATACTAGAACATATTCCTTTCACTCCTCCCTAACTCCCTGTATTTCCTAAAACTTGGAAATTGCATCTGAAGGATTGGTCAGATCCAGATTTGATTTTCTGTGTGTGTATATGTCAAAACAATTTTATAGTGTTGTTTCAATCAGGAGGGAGACTACATTTTTTTAATCCGTTCATTCATTCATTGACACTAAGTTGTCTCCATGTCTTGGCTATTGTAAACAATATTGGTATGGGCATGAGGGTGTAGATATCTTTTCTAGACAGTGATTTCATTTCCCTCAGATTTATATCCAGAAGGATTGCTGGATCATACAGTAGTTGTGTGTGTGTGTGATTTTGTTTTGTTTTGTTTTAAGATTTTATTTATTTATTTGTCAGATAGAGAGACAGAGAGAGAGAGAGCACAAGCCGGCAGAGTGGCAGGCAGAGGTAGATAGAGAAGCAGTTTCCCTGCTGAGCTAGGAACCTGATGTGGGACTCCATCCCAGGACCCTGGGATCATGACCTGAGCCAAAGGCAGCGGCTTAACCAAATGAGCCACCCAGGTGTCCCTGTTTTGTTTTGTTTTTAAAGATTTTATTTATTTGACAGAGAGAGATACAGCAAGAGAGGTAACACAAGCAGGAGAAGCAGGAGAGGGAGAAGCAGGCTTCCGGCTGAGCAGGGAGCCCCATGCAGGGTTCAATCCCAGGACTCCGGGATGATGACCTGAGCTAAAGACAGACACTTAATGACTGAGCCACCCAGGCACACCTTTTGTTTTTTTGAGGATCCTCCTTACTGTTTTCTATAATGGCACACCTCCCACCAACATGCACGTGGGTTCCCTTTCCTCCACATCCTCATCAACTCTTATTGTCTCTTGTCTTTTTTATTACAGCCACTCTAACAGGCATGAGGCGATAGCTCATTGTGGTTTTGACTTGCGTTTCTCTAATGATGAGTGATTATCAGGAACATCTTCCCATGTACCTGTTGGCTATCTGTATGTCTTCTTCAGAAAAATGTCTATTTAGTTCTTCAGCCCATTTTTAAATTGGATTTTTTTGGATTTTGCTATTGAGTTCTATGAGATGTTTATATATTTTGAATATTATCCTCCTTTTTAAAAAAGATTTTATTCATTTATTTGACAGACAGAGATCACAAGCAGGCAGAGAGGTGGGCGGGAGGGGGGACGGGTGGGGGTGGGGAGCAGGCTCCCCGCGGAGCGGAGAGCCCGATGCAGGGCTCGATCCCAGGACCCTGAGATCATGACCTGAGCCGAAGGCAGAGGCTTTAACCCACTGAGCCACCCAGGGGCTCCTTGAATATGATCCTCTTACCAGAGATATGATTTGTAAATTTTTTTCTGTTTTTTGTTTTTTGGTCCAAACAAGGTGATTTTATTAAATCACGGGTGCAGGATCCATGGGCAGAAAGAGTTGCTGCTGATTTGCAAATATTTTTTCCTTATTGTCTTTTCATTTTATTGAGGATCTTTGCTGTGAGAAAACCTTTTGTTGCTTTTGCTGCCTTTGCTTTTGGTGTCAAATCCAAAAAACTCACTGCCAAGACCAGTGTCAAGGAGCTTACTTCTATGTTTTCTTCCAGGAGTTTTATGGTTTCACATCTTGCGTTTAAGTCTGTGCCCCATTTAAGATGGTCCTTTTTCTGCATCTTTCAGAACACCAAGAAGCAGAAAATAGTGTAGGGTGATATTTCTTTAAGCCCCACTTCTTTTTTATGAATTTCACCTGTTTTTGTGTTTCTTCTAGTAAAATGGCTCCCACCCGGCAATCTCCTCAAAACCTTTCTTATTGGTTAATGCACCTCTTCTTCCTTTTCCCCTTCCTTTGATTCTGTATCGAGAAAACGCAAAGAACTACTCATCTGGCAATGACAGACTTCTTAAAGGACAGAATGATTCACAGAAACACAATCCTCTTTGAGTGTCAAGAGGGCGGAAATGGGTGGGAACTCTGCTGTGGAATCATTTTTGTCCTTTCACAAATGAATGAAAGAGTGATGAGACCAGGCCAAACTCCAGCTGGGGTGCAGAGACCCCTGAAATGTGCCAAGGATTGTCCTGAGCAAAACCACAAGGTGCTGTGAAAAGAATGTGCCTGTGAAAAAGGGCAAAGTGCATATGCATTATTAATTAATTAATTAATTAATTGTTAATTAATTGTTTTATATTATCATCATAATCATATATTATTATTTATTATAATTATTGTAATTATATATAATATATATCATATATTATTATTATAATTAATTAGCTGATCACAGGCCCCTTGCTGGACCAGCCAGAATGATATTTGGGGACAGAGACTGTTCTAAGGCCTCTCCAGTAACTGCACTGAGAGGGCCAGTTATTCTGTCTGCCTATAGAGCCAGCATTCTTCACCCTGAACCACATAGGCTGTGGTATGCTACCTTTTTCCATTTCTAAGTAAGCCACCTATGGCCAAAGCCCAGCTGGGAAGTGCTGGGAGTCCCACCATCCCTAAGTGAGCACATGACGGGCAAAGGAAGACAGGAGCCAAGAGGAAAGGGCCAGTTGCTTAGCTCTGAAAGTGTTCCAACCTTCTTGGAATAGAAGACTCTCCCAGCCTTTCCGCCCGACTGCCTCCCACGAGAAAATTAGAGCCCAATTTAATGAGGCAGAACAGTGGAGGACTTGACCCTGTGTTAAACTTGGTTACTTTCAAGATGATACTCTGGTTTACTTTAAGGTGCTGTACACAATAATTCAATTTACGTGTTTCGTGAACTTAAATGGAAGATGAATATCCATGCCAATAAGTGGTAACTCTCTTACATGGAAAAACTCCAAGCTAGGAGAGGCAAAACTGGAGTTGTGGGGTTTGGGAGCAACTTTGAGCTTAGACAGACCCTGTCCTGACTCCATCAGTCCATCGGTTTTTATCTGTGTGTCTTTTGGAAGTTGCTCACTCACTCTGTGAACCACGTTTTCTTTATCTGTAGGTGAGAATAACTAACCATGCCTGTTTCATAACATTATTGTGAGAACATGGAGAGGACACTTGGCATTGTGCCGACAGAACATGGGGCTCAATAAATACTTTCCTATTGTTGCTGCTAGGAGTTCTGAATGGGCACGTTTGTTTAATAAGCTTCATATTTTTGGAATAATTTTACCTTTATGGAAAAGTTGCAAAGACAGTTCAGAGAGTTCCCAAATACTCTTCACCCAGATTTTTTTTCATTGTCAGCATTTAATACTATTGAGGTACATTTGCCAAAACTAAGAAGCCCACCCTGACCCATCCATATTACTATAAACTATTACTATTACCATTACCATTACTATAAAACTTGACACTTTCCAGATGTCCCACTTTTCTATTCCAGGGTATAATCTAGGATGTCACATTGCATCTAGAAGAATGTTTTTAATTGGCACAACAGTCCACATTGTTAATCAACCAGTGACTCCATGGTTAAAACTTAAATGTGGCTTTTATAAATCCTTAGGAGTTCTTGAAAATCATTTATTCTCTTAAGTAGGGTTTTTTTTGCATATTTATTGACCTGTTAATTGGTGTAGTAAATCCTTTTTCACGGTCAGTGAAATAGACAAATGCAAGTTAACACCTGCCAGAATTATCACATTATTTGCTTTAATTCAGGCTTGAAATTCCTTAGATTTTACTGTGCACATACTCATGGGCTGCAAAGAGATACAGCGTTTGGCACTCAGTAGGCATTCAAAAAGTGTGTGTTGATAACCTAAACATAAAAAGCAATTCAGATCTTCTGACAGCTTGATCTGCTCACAGGCACCGTTAAGTATATTTTGCCCTGGGCTGTGTCTTGTTTTGAGTGATCTTTTGGAGTTTGGCTTTGCCTTTGCCTGTAGAACCTGTTTGTACAAGACTATGCAGAATCTGAGCAAATAAAGATTCACAGTTTGGCAAACAATGAATTTCTCTACTACCTTTCACTCAGCAAAAATTGTCCCTTGGGGGGATCAATTCTGATGTTGAAATAAATTGGTTTTACTTTTATCTCTGAAGAAAAGAATACGCACGTGTGTGAATTCAATTTCTTGCAGGTTAGTTGTGGTAGTTGCTGTGTTTTTTATAAACGGTATTAACCCAAGAGGCTGAGAATCACCAGGGCAGCTCTGGCAATGAGAAAGAAGGATGTCCATGAGCCGTGAGTTTCTTGGTGTGATCAGATGTAGCCACACTGGGAGCTCAGGGTTAAGTTATTACAAGATAGTTGTGGCAAGGACATGTCTTCCTTCACCAGTGTTGACAAATGCTGTAGTGCATCCAAGCCATTCACTGGATCATTCTTGTAGTCCATTTAAAACACCTGTTCAGGGGGCTCCTGGGTGGCTCAGATGGATAGGCGTCTGCCTTTGACTCAGGTCATGATCCCGGGGCCCTGGGACCAGTCCCACATCGGGCTCCCCGTTCAGCGGGAAGCCTGCTTCTCCTTCTCCCTCTCCTGCTCCCCCTGCTTATGCTCTCTCTCTCTCTCTCTCTCTTTCTCTCTCTGTCAAATAAATAAATAAAATCTTTAAAAACAAAAAACCAAAAAACATCTATTGAGTGACAACTACAGACCATCTACTAGATGTCTGCTCGGGGAAAGCGCGCGCCCTTTGAAACACTCACTTATTTGACAGCTTGTTAGAAAGGCGGGACACGCCCCAGTCGTCTGAATCAGAGTCTGCATTTTAACAAGCTCTGTAAGTGATTCTCCTGTGAGAAGCACTGGACCAGATGACAGGGGTAAGATCCAGAAGCCTGTCAGGGGACAAATGATATATATTTATTGAAGGGACTGTTGATAAAATTTCAGTCAGTCACGGGGTACCAGTAAGGAATGGTGAGGCACAGTGGCCTTAGTGCTAGCAGAAACCCACTACCACCCCAGCAAGAGCTGCTCCATACAACCAATGGTCTTTGATAGCAAAGAATGTGTCTGCCGTGGGGCCAACGGAAAATACCCACCACACCATGAACATGAAACATGACCTCTGTTCTCAATGACTTTGGTCTCTAGAAGACCTTATGTACCTGTGATTTGGTGGTGATGAAAGCCTCCATTAAAAGTTAATGTTGGAAAAGTTAAGTTGGAAAGCTTCCAACTTAAACAAAAACTATCTTTCCGAAGTGACCTTGAATGTGATATTCTAGGATACTCTTAGAGCATTCCTTAACAACCTAACCATATTGCTAAGTAATTTTTAGGTGAGAGGCACTCACCTAGATACTGAGAAGATAAAAGTGTTAGATAGGGTCCCTGCCTTCAAGAAGTTTGTGATTTTTGGTTTAGCATTGCTTGATGCTTCTTATATAAAACTGAAAAAAAGGCTCAAACAACCAACCAGAACCCAATGAAGCAGGATATGAAGCTGAGACTCTGGAACCAAACTGTTAGGTTTGAACCTCAGTTCTGCCATTTGCTAGCTGTGGAGCCGTAGATGTGCTGCCGAGCCTCTCTAGGTCTCTTGTCCTCCCTCTGTAAAGTTGAGATGATAAAATCAGTTGCCTGCCTCAGTGGGCTATGGCGGAGGCAGTCAGGATTAAGTGAGTCAGCATCTGAAAAGTATTTTCATTTTCTTTTTTTTTTAAGATTTTATTTATTGATTTTACAGAGAGATCACAAGTAGGCAGAGAAGCAGGCAGAGAGAAGGGGGGAAGCAGGATCCCTGCTGAGCAGAGAGCCCAACGTGGGGCTTGATCCCAGGACCCTGAGATCGTGACCGGAGCCGAAGGCAAAGCCTTAACCCACTGAGCCACCCGGGTGCCCCTGAAAAGTATATATTCAGTGGTGCCTCATGCATCATCAACCCTCGATATGTTTCTTTTTTTTATTATTATTAAGATTTTACTTATTTATTTGACAGACAGAGATCACAAGTAGGCAGAGAGGCAGGCAGAGAGAGAGAGAGAGAGGAGGAAGCAGTCTCCTCAGCAAGCAGAGAGCCCGATGCGGGGCTCGATCCCAGGCCCCTGGGATCATGACCTGAGCCGAAGGCAGAGGCTTAACCCACTGAGCCACCCAGGTACCCCGCTTTATGTGTTTCTTATTGGAAGCTAAAAAATAACCATGTCCTCAGTGGCAGAGAACCTTAAAAAGCAGAGTGCCAGGTCCATGACATAAAGCTGTCCTTCTAAATTCATGCGTTTTTATGTATTGACTGATTTTTAAGAGATCTATTTATTTATTTTTAGAGAGAGAGAATGCATGAACACGAACAGGGGCAGGGGCAGAGGGAGAGAGAGAATCCCAAGTGGAATGTGGGCTCAGTGCAGAGCCCAAAGCGGGGCTCAGGCCCACACTCCTGAGATCATGACCAGAGCCACAACCAAGAGTTAGACACTCAACCAACTGCACCACCCAGGCACAACGAAATGTATGCATTTAAATAGGTCGATTAAAGGATAAAGGTACTGGGGCACCTGGGTGGCTCAGTGGGTTAAGCCTCTGCCTTCGGCTCAGGTCATGATCTCAGGGTCCTGGGGTCGAGCCCCACATCGGGCTCCTTGTTCGGCAGGGAGCCTGCTTCTCCCTCTGCCTCTGCCTGCCTCTCTCCCTGCCTGTGTGCTTGCTCTTTCTCTCTCTCTGACAAACAAATAAATTAAAAAAAAAAAAAAGGATAAAGGTACCAAATTAATAATCCTAGAGTTGGCAAAAGGATAAAGAAGTATTGAAATACTTAATTTTGAAAAACCCTGGTCCTCAGTTGTTTCTAGTCCCCAGACCTATGCAATACCTTGTCTAAGTGTTCTTAGAGAGTTCAGAGAATTTTCTGCAGGAGGAGAATGCAAAGGCAGAACTGAGGCCTTCTGGGTTAAAGGAAAACGAAATATAAGTATGGAAGTAGGAGAGCTTTTAAAAGTTGAAGTTCGGGGGCACGTGGGTGGCTCAGTGGGTTAAGCCTCCACCTTTGGCTGGGTCATGATCCCAAGTCCTGGGATCACGCCCCCCATTGGGTTCCCTGCTCAGCGGGGAGTCGGCTTTCCCTTCTGACCCTCCTCTCTCTCACGCTCTCTTTCTCTTTTTCAAATAAATAAATCAACTATTTTTTAAAAAAGAAATTGAAGTTAGTTATGTATCCAAAACTAACTAAAGGAGCTGAAAATACATCTGGGCACGCAGCTACCCCAAATATCAGTGCACTGTTCGTAGCTGTGCCAAAGGCAGTGGTGCACATACATCGGAGGGCAGGAGTTAGCTCTTGAGATTTCATTTAGTTACCTCTTTGTCAGGATTTCCAAAATTGCAGGCTCCTTTTGTTAGATCCACCACTGATTTTTGTTTTGTTTTTCCTTTACATTTTGATGAACTTTTGACCTATACTGCTTTTCCAGTCTCTAGTCATTCAGTGGAAGGCCATTCGCGACTGGTTAAACACACAGACACCCACACACACATATCCATAGATTACATTTTCAGACCAATTGAATTACAGAAGGAGCCAATCGGAAAAGTTATTGAATTAAAACCCTAGAAGGGAGAGATGGGTTTTATTGTTAGTGGTTGGCATGACAACTTGATATGCTAGAGAGTAATATGTGCTGAGTTCATGTCTTGGAGACTCTGACAAGTTCAAGGCAGGGCCTTTGCCTCTAAATCTTGTTGCCAAGGTAATGCAGCATAAGGCCAGAGTCCACTGAAATGAATACCTCTGACAGCTCACGCCAGCAGGAGCTATCTGATTAAAAGGGATCTTTAAAAAAAAAAGAAAGAAAGAAAGAAAGAAAGAAACAGTATTTTAACCAGAGCGGGAGGAGAATGCAAAGGCGGGATATTGAAATATGGACAAGAGAAAATCTGAAAGGAAAGCAGTCAGTGGGTGCCAAGAAGTAACTCAATAAAGGGGTCTGTTTTAGGAGCAAGGGGCTGGTGATGTCTGAAGGTCTGCAGGCGGGGATTCCAGCCGCCGGGCCATTTTGTTGGTGAAGTGATACTGCCCTAGTTTGGTTGCCTGGCTCAAGTTCAGCAGAATGATTTCACTGGATTGGTGGCCACCCCCCTTCCAACTGCAGATTTTAATTTGACAGATTTCCTTCTCTGATAATACATTAAAGAAAATGGTTTCTGAGGGACTTTATGGGTCACAAGATATGTCTTAAAATGAAAAGGGAATCCACAAAAACCGCAGCCCGGAGTAGAGGCCACCAAATGGCACTGCCGTCAGCCACCCAAAGAAAGAATCCTCAAGTTCATGATCATATTTCCAATAGGGGTTTGACCCAGACTCCAAGTAAGCGGACTCTCTTGTACACTTCCAGGGATTTAATGGAGATGATTAGTAAGTGCAGACAGTAAGAGGGTAAAAGGCAGAATTGGAACGGAATTCAGAAACCCAGGTCAGCCGTTCTAAGTTAGTTCCTATGAATTCAGATCACAGTATTATTTCATAAACAAATGAGGGAATGAAAATTTACTAGCCTCATCTCACCCTTAACAAGTAGCGTCGACGGTGTGACCTATAATGAAGAGGATATTGGCCTTAGAGTTACCAAAATCCAACTTCCGCCTCGGCGAATGATTTGCTGAGTGGTGCTGCTCAGTATTTCACACGCTCTGTCTCGGTTTCTGAAGCGGGGTGGATAATCCCAGCCTTTTCCTGTAAGAATAGGTCTCTCCTTGGAATGGATCGCCAAATCACAGAGAAAACGCTTTAGAAATTCAGATTCCCTGCGCCCTGCCCCAATTTCTGGTGAGTTAAAACTTAGACCTTTCAAGAGCTCTACACATGATTCTGATTTGCACCTCTGTTCAAGAATCACCAGAGATTACATATAACTTGTAAAGATGAATACGCTAACATATGGGAGTTGTCTTAAGCTCCTTAATCAATCAAATAGGAAGAGTGCTGCTAAGTTCAGCATCCTCCCCCCCCCACCCCACCCAGCTTACATTTTTAATATTTAAAACAGGGCGAAGAGATTTGGAATGTAGGAAAGTTGACATACATAAGGGAGTTCACATTTCTCTTCACCTTTTGAGGTATTTGGAGATGTTTAAGCTTTAAAAGAAAAGCTCTTTGAAGTAACTCTTTTTGTTCATTGATTTTCATGCAATATTCTTCCTTCCCATCTTTCTTGATCTGGAGAATGAAAATTGAGGTTTATCTAATGCTTACTTGCATGATTCTGGGTGTTTTGTTAAGGGTTAACTCATTTCATCTTGCACCCTCTTAGACACACTGGAGAGATGAAGTAACCTGAGGCCATTGGTGACAAAGGGCAGAGGTGGGCTTTGAACCCAGGAACCTCACTCCAGGGCCCCACTCCTTGTCACTGTGTTGAAACCATTGGTTGGTAGGTCAAACATTTCCATGAATAAATTGTTCAGCCTATATATGTGAGTTTTTCTAGGTCTGGGACATCACTTCCTAAAGTGTGGTCCTTAGACTTCCTATGTCTAGATCATCTGAGGTGCTTATTAAAAATTCAGTTTCTAGGGATCAATCCCAGACCTACTGCATTAGAATCTCAGGTAAGAATAGATTGGCTGAGAACTGTGGAAAGAATCAAGATGCCCTTCAACGGACGAATGGATAAGGAAGATGTGGTCCATATACACTATGGAGTATTATGCCTCCATCAGAAAGGATGAATACCCAACTTTTGTATCAACAAGGACGGGACTGGAAGAGATTATGCTGAGTGAAATAAGTCAAGCAGAGAGAGTCAATTATCATATGGTTTCACTTATTTGTGGAGCATAAGAAATAACACGGAAGACATGGGGAGATGGAGAGGAGAAGGGAGTTGAGGGAAATTGGAGGGGGAGATGAACCGTGAGAGACTATGGAAAAACAATCTGAGGTTTTGAAGGGGCAGAGGGTGGGAAGTTGGGCCAGCCTGGTGGTGGGTATTGTGGAGGGCACGTATTGCATGGAGCACTGGGTGTAGTGCATAAACAATGAATTCTATTACACTGAAAAGTAATTTAAAAAATTAAAAATAAAACTTAGAACTAAAAAAAAAAAAAATAGATTGGCTGGGAACTGCCATTTTGAAAGTATACTCCTTAGGTGATTTTTTTTTCCAACTTCATCAAGATATGACTGGCAAATAAAAATTGTATGTATTAAGTTGTACAATGTGATTTTTTAAGGTGTGTAACACAACTTAATATATACGTATATGTTGTGAAATGATTACTACAATCAAATTAACACATCCATCATCTCATACAGTGAGTACTCCCTTAGCGAGTGAGGTGACGAGGCCCAGTAAAATTTAAGAACCACTGGCCTGGGATTAATATTCATAGGTCACCATTGTTGAGGATGAAGGCTGGTAGAACAATTGAGAGCCATCAAACCAAAACTGTTTTCCAGAATTAGACACTGGGCACTGCCTGGGGTGGTTCACGGATGGTTTGTGGTTAATGGATAGTTTGCACAAGACACGACTTCTACCCAGAAACAACTGGTTGCTGTCTACGGTGGAGGGAAGCCAGCAAACTGACAATATGAATTTGCCTTCAGAGCCCAGATCTCATTTCCCCTCGAGGGGTTCCTACTTATTGCACTGGCCTCTGACTTTGATGTTTTCCTTCGTAATATCCAAGTGCCAGGAAGTCTCTGTGTCACTCGCTGCACACCCCATCACAGGCACAATGGCAGAGTCAGGGAGCAGACCCTGTGGAATGCAGTCTGGCCCCATTGGGGCTTTGAATTGAGCTGGAACTTGCAGACTCCCACAAGAGATCACTGTGGTGTCTTTTTCAGATGGGCGAAGAAAAGGAGGCCAAGAGGTAAACCCAGAAGGGTTGGGGATTTGTACTTTGGAAGTAGTCCACAGTGATTTCTTTTTTTAAAAAATTAAACATTTTTATGTGAGGCTTCTTGGGATATAATTTATATGTAGCAAATTCAGGTGGTTATTTTGTTTTGTTTTGTTTTGCTTTTAGTGTATGGTTGAATGAGTTTTGGAAGCTATACTCAACATCATACCACCAATGCCAATTCTGTGGATTTGACTGATGTATACAGTCAGGTAACCAACACCAAAAAAACCCAGAACACTATGAATTCCCCCCAAAAGTTCCTTTGTACCCTTTTGTAGCCAACCCCACCCTCTCTCTCCCATTCCTTGGCTACCACTAAGCTAATATATATCCAAATCCTAGAATGTTGCATCAATGAAATCGTATATATGCAGCCTTCTGTTGGTGTGGATGTCAATAATTCTTTCCTATTTATTACCAAGTAGTGTCCCACTGTAGGGGTTACCACAATGTATTCATTGATTCACCAGATGATGGGCAGTTGGGGTATTTTCACTTTGAGGCAGGAATTTTTTTTAATTTAATTTAATATTTTAAAAAAGATTTTACTTATTCACTTGACAGAGAGATCCCAAGTAGGCAGAGAGGCAGGCAGAGAGGCAGGGGGAAGCAGGCCTCCTGCTGAGCGGAGAGCCAGATGCGGGGCTCGATGCGGGGCTCGATCCTAGGACCCTGAGATCATGACCTGAGCCAAAGGCGGAGGCTTAACCCACTGAGCCACCCAGGCGCCCCAAGGCAGGCATTTAAATGAGCACTAATTCAGCAAGCACACAGCAAGCACTCTGGAAAGTGAGATGGTTTATGCTTACAGCCTCTGATAAAAATCACCACCACACTGGGAATCCCAGCTAACAGCTAAAGAAGGAGCTCCATCTGTGGCTCTGGAAACAGTGGGAAGGAAGGGAATGCACGAAGTGGTGTTGGTGGAGTGATTCGAAGAGCATTTGATGTCCTCTGAGAGCCCCGAAATGATACTACCATGCTGAGACACATGAGGGCGCTCTAACCAGCTAACATTTGCAAACCCTGTTTCATTCTAACAAAGGTTGTTTGTTTTTTAATTTATTGGAATGCTTTGTTGAAAACCCTGGTGAATTCTCACTCCCACCCTTGGTCTCATTGGCCACTCTTGGATGATAGAAAAGAATTTGGCATCCAGTGAATCTGTCTTTGACTAATCCTCAGGGGTTTATTGTACCCAAGCACAGTTTCATGGGAAGGCTCCAGTCCACTTCCCTACTTAAAGTTACATGGAAGGGCTTCCAAAGGAACTCAAGATCAGAATACCGCATAAATCACAAAGGGAACTGAGATTGTCCCTAACGTTCCTCTTTAATTGTATTGTTCTTTTCAGGCCTTCCCAGAATTTAGCACACGAGTGTCAAAAAATAATTGTTGGGCAACATTTTAGAAAGACTTGTGAGTCACTCCTTTCACATGGGTCAACAATTTAGCTGGTCGAGAGTTGTTCATTCTTGTCAAAGGAAGCACTGTGATCCATATAGAGGAATGCCATCTTTATAGCAAAGCAGCAGGGACAGAGGACAGGGTTACTGGTGTTGGTTTCCTGAGAGGCTGTTCAAAACCAAAACCAAAAAAAAAGGTTCTGGATACATTTAAAATGTTTTGAAAATCAATGACTCATTTGTTACAGAGGAGCGAAGTCCAAAATAAAAGACACTTCATATAAACTGCATTAGCAAGCACTGATGGGACTCTAAATGAAGTTCATGCTGAGGGTACACGATTTTCTTCCAAGGTCTGCGGAGTTTTAAAAAGCCCTCTCTTAGGGAAAGGGGTTGATCCCATCCTTTGCAAGGATGTTTCCTCAAGGACTTTGTACAATTAACAGAATAAAATGCTTCCTTGAAGAAAGAAGTCTTTTACTCAGTCACAACTCCCGAACATAAAATACGATTGTTTCAAGCAGAAAAATATCTTTGGCTGTTACGTCCAAGTTACATAATAGCATGGCCTTAAAATTAGGAAGAAGACTGGGAAGAGATGATTCTAAGGACAGAGTGCAGCCCTGGCCTGGATTCATGGATGCTTGGCACCCATCAGGAGAACCACCCTGGAACGCTCTCTCTCCCCGTTTGAGTAGAATCGTGAACCAGAAGACCTGGGCCTACACACAGTCCCACTGAGACCTTCTCAATCACCCCCTTCAAAAGCCATTCTCCTGTTCTGCCGCAAACCAAACTTAGCCAATGCTAAGTCTTGTCCCATCACACATCAGAGTTGTGCTAGGAATGCCAGGAGCATCAAATGGCCATCAGTTTGGGATGGATTTCCCTGAAAAGTGACACACACTCCTTTCTATTATAAATCCCTCCACTCTTCACCTATCCGGCTGAGAAACGTGACTTCGAGAAGATATTCTGTCCGTCAGTAATTATCTTCCTATAGAGGAGATGCAGAAATAACACAACACAAGTGGATGGGGGTTCTTTTAAGGAGCGGAAGTACTATTTTCTATCATTCCGGTTATGTCCCCAGCAACAACAGAGTCAAGGCCTAAGCCGACAGTCGTGACTCCCAAGTTTTGCAAGAGAAGTGGAAGAAGAAAAGGAAATCCAAAGAGACCGTGATCTCAGATTAACAAAACTGCCTCTGGTGATAATGTTCTGCAAAAGATGAATGAGGAGAAGCAAAATGCCTCAAAATAGATCTGTTCACATTTCCTTTTTAAGAATGGGAGGGGGAGGTTCCTCCAGACAATTCTGAATAACTTAGAGTCGAGTTGTATTTTCAATAGGTTTTCTTGATTAGCTCTCGTACTGTTTAGGAGTGGATTCTGGGTCTGTCCAGCGGGGTATCCTGCCTCTGCCTCTTAAACCCCATAAGCCTCGGTTTCCCTTAGGTAAAACGGGCATAATAATATTGTGCACCTCATAGCATTCTCGTTAGAATTAAATACAATGATCCATTTATACCGCTAAGCACAGTGCCTGGAGACGAGAAAAGGGATGGGGGAGGACGGAGAAGAGAAGAACAGAGGTCTAGACTCATGATGAGACTGTGTGAACCCAGGATTAACTCACCACAGGCATCTGAGGCTCAAGGAAAGCAAGGAGGTAAAGGAGCTTTAGCTCATGCACACTGATGATGTGATTCCCCGCTCAGCATCTTTTGGCGTGTTTCCTCATGTTCTACTGGGTCTGATGCCGTGGGTTTGCTGGAGAGCCAAGTTCCAGATGAAAGGAGTAGCAAACAAAAAGAGGCACTTATACCTATGCCCAGAACCAAACCCATAAACTAAGGGGACTTCTGAGACTGTTTAGGGCAACCCTCTGACGTTGGAGAGGTTAAGGGGTCTGCTCAAAGTAATGCGGCCATGCGACACCAAGCCAGGAGTAGAGTCTGAAGTTGTCTTAAGTGACATCCCAAGTACATCAGACTGTAAGAGGACCGGAGATAACAGTAATGTCACTTTATTTTATATCTCAATGTCCAATGAAAAATGAAAGAGAAGATTCTACTCAGGCACCTTTTGAAGTTCAACTCACAACAGGCCTTCCACTTTAAATGGGTCACTCTGTATCACCATGGTGATTCTTCCAAGTTCTCCTGGAATCATCAGCTGTTTTCTAATGAGGGTACTCCCCAGAACTTGCAACTCCACCAAACAGATAACCATTTCCCAGTAGAAAATACTTAGCTCCTTATTACACAGCTTAGTCAGCAGTTACTTTTCCTTCTCCACTTCCCAGGAAAAGGATCTAAAAATTGTGCCTGCATTTGCTTTAGATGTCATCGAGTTCTTTTTTTTTTTTTTAATATTTTTTTTTTTTTTTTTTTGGACAGAGAGAGACAGAGATCATGACCTGAGCCCAAGGCAGAGGCTTAACCTACTGAACCACCCAGGCGCTCCCATCAAGAGTTCTTTTAAAAAGCTCTTGTTTACTGAAGGCAACTCTGCTTTCCTGGGTTTTGTGTGATTTGTGTGTTGGGAAACAGCCACCTTCTTGCCTTTTATCTTTTTAACTGAGCAGTAAGTATATCCCAACTACAAAGCTTAGTAACAGTATGGCTGCTCTTCAAAAAAAAATTTTTTTTTCTTCTCTCTTCCTTGTGAACTTCAAAAAAATTTTAAAAGAATTACATATGATTCAGCAATTGCAACTCTGGGTATCCATCCAAAAGAATTGAAATCAAGGTCCCAAAGAGATATTTATACGCCCACATTTATAGCAGCATTACTTACAGTAAAAGACACCCAAGTATTTATCAATGGAGGAATGGATAGACAAAATGTGATATGTATAATAAAATATTATTCAGTCTTTGAAAGGAAGAAAACGCTAACAGATGCTATGACATGGATGAATCTTGAAGACGTTATGCTAAGTAAAATAAACCAGGCACAAAAAGACAAATACAGTATGATTCCACTTATATGAGGTATTTATTTATTTATTTATTTATTTTTTTTAAGATTTTATTTATTTATTTGACAGAGAGAGATCACAGGTAGGAAGAGAGGCAGGCAGAGAGAGAGAGGAGGAAGCAGGCTCCCTGCTGAGCAGAGAGCCCGATGCGGGACTCGATCCCAGGACCCTGAGATCATGACCTGAGCCGAAGGCAGCGGCTTAACCCACTGAGCCACCCAGGCGCCCCTTATATGAGGTATTTAGAGTAGTCAAATTCACAGAGATGAAAAGTAGTATGGTGGTTTCCAGAGGCAGACCTCATCACCTCTGCAGAGGTTAACTCTGTTCAAACTGGGTATGCAGTCCTCCAGAATTTTGGGTGCCTATACATGCATGCTTATATGACTTGAGCATTTCTTTTTTAAAAAAATGAAATATAATGAAATAACACGTACTGTTCTACAACTAGCTTTTCTTCAATTAGCAATATATCCTAAACAGCTTTCCATATTAGTATATATAGGTATGCTTCTTTCTGTATGTTCCTCAAGCTACCTAACCAATTCTCCCATAAAGGATGTTTAGATTATGTCCAGTTGTCCCCATACCACCAACCAATTCTCGACCCTGGTCGGTGTCCTATAATTCACCTCAATTCTTTTTTTTTTTTTTTTTTTTTTGAGAGTGAGAAAGAGTGGGAAGGGAAGGTAAAGAGCAGGGGAAGGACACAGGGGAGGGAGATAGAATCTTAAGCAGGCTCCACACCCAAAGCAGAGCCCCATGCAGGGCTTGATCTCACAATCCTGAGATCATGACCTTAGTTGAAATCAAGAGCTGGACACTTAACTGACTGAACCACCCACCGCTCAGCTCAATTCTGGCCCAAGTCTGACACATCCACCTGGAGATAGCATCAGATGCCACAAGTTAAGTGCTCAGTCCCTCAAGACTGCCTTTCCCTTCAGACCAATTCCAATTTCAGATGTTTCTGACCTGTACTTTTACACTACTGCTATAGATTACAAGTTCCAGCAACTCCCTCTTTGGGTTTTGTTTGTTGGCTAGAGTAGCTCACAGAACTCGGAGACACATTTTACTTACAAGGTTACCAGTTAATTATCGTAAGATAAAACCCAGGGACAGCCAGATGGAAGAAATGCATAGGGCAAGGTATGGGGAAAGAGCACAGAACTTCCATGCTCTCTGATGTTGCCCTTTCCCCAAATCACCATATTTTCATCAGTCCAGAAGCTCTTGAAGCCCCATCCTTACGGGGTTTTGTGGAGGCTTCCTTACATTGGCATGATTGACTAAATCACTGGCAGTTGATGACTGAACTCAATCTTTAGCTCTGTTCCCCTTGCTGGAAGCCAGAGGGTGTGACTGAAAGTTTCAACCCTATAATCATAGGGCTGGTTCTACTACAACCAGCCCCTATCCTTAGGTGCGGTCCCAAACTCATCTCATTAATATAACAAAGGACACTTTATCTCTCTCATCATTTAAGAAGTTCCAAGAGTTTTAGAAGCTACCTGCCAGAAGCAGGATGAAGACCAAATATATATTTCTTTCATATTATAAGTCACAATATTTCAAGGGTAAGCTCCTAGAAGTAGAATTACTGGATCAAAGGGTGTATGCGTTTTACATTTCCATAGACATTCTCCATGGACTTTATTATCAGACAAAGCTGGGATTGAATCAGGGCTCTGCCACTTACTGGCTGTGTTACTTCCATCAAGTTATTTATTCTCAACCTCAATTTCCTTGGCTATTAAACAGCTATACGTTAAAGTCTATCTCAGAGTTGTGCATGGATAAAACACGCTCAGCTGATAATGGTTAGCAGTTAGCTCACATACACTCAACTCTTTCTCCTTCATTGTCTCCCTCCTAACTCTTTCTTGGATTGTTCTTCAAAGATCACATTTCATTTCACGTCAACAAATATTTACAGAGGTCTTATATACACAAGGTTTGACAGATGTTCAGGGGACACTAATTTTTTTTTTAAAAACACAGTCCTTTTTGGAGCTTACGATATTGTACAGGAGAAAAACATCTCTCAGGTCTTAGTATATGGCAAGCCCTTACTTAATATTGTCGGAATGAATGAGTAAAGGAAGGAATGTTGTTGAATAACACCACCCAGTCTGGAAAAGAGCTCAGTGGAGGGGCTAGCATCCACAGAGTGGAACATGGAATCAGGAGTGATGAAACTGAGGCTTCTCCAAATTTTCCTCTTGAGTTCCTCCTAATGGCAAGGGAGACATTGGGGCTGCAGGCCAAAGTGTTTGGCTAGAAAATCATATGGAGTCTTGTGTATTATCTTGAAACTTCACATAAAATATGTATTCTACTCCGTTACACGGTGTCTGCTTCCATATAAATAACAACCTTCTTGACTCCAGGGTGAAGTGAACACTCCAGTAAGACGTACTGTCTTTACCAGGTGACTTGAGTTCCTCCAGACATGCTGTCAAGGGTGTGCACATCCGAGTTTGAGAAGCATGAGATGAATACAGATGGTGAATGAGCCCTCAGTTCATACTTCACCAACTGTCTCCCTGTTCTTCTGCCTTGCATACCCATCTCACACCCCGAGCAACCCTTCTCCGCGCTGCTAAAACTCTCTCTCTCCCTGTTGTCTCTTCAATCCTGATTTTGTTTTCCTAACTCATCTAAATGTTATGTTGAAACTCCACAATGCAAAAAAATACTGAAGAAAAATGACCCAACTGCAAAACTCCTCCAGGAACCATTTGAGGTCATTACAGTTTCGTGGGACACCCTTCATTTATCCCCATTGTGTTGGCTTTTGCTCTGTCTCATTCCCGTCATCTATGACAATAGACTCTTGGAGGGATGCAGCTTGTTTCACTTAAATCTTGACAAGCACCCAAACGAATGCCGTGGTCAATTAATGTTGCTCTGGTTCTGACCACTCAGTTATGCGCTCTCCTCGGTGCCTCAAGGACACTGTAAATGGAACATGTGTTTTGAATTGCTTCTCCAGAGCTCAGGGTGACTCTGATCGGTCTGTCTCTTCTCTACTCCCACTGCCTGGACTCTGGGTCAGGCCCTCATCATTTCTCACTTAGATTATTGCTCTAGTTCCCTGTGTGACATTTCTTGTCTTTCACTTCACCCTCCTCGAAGCTGCTATAGTGATTTTTCTAACAGAGGTCAGCCCATACCACTCACCTACTTAAAACTTAGGTGGCAAGGATCTACAACCACAGGCAATGACATGATGTTTCCCTTATCAACATGAGTGAAAGCACCAGACACAAAAGAGTGCATACGTTAAATAAAGTACAAGACCCAGCAAAGCCGACCTGTGGTGCGTTACATATCACGGTACTGGCCAACAGGTATGGGAAAAGGGGCTCAACCTCACATCATTAAGGCAATGCAAATCAAAACCACAATGAGATGTCACCTCACGCCTGTTAGGATGGCTATTACTAGGGAAAAAACAAAAAAACAAGGATTAGTGAGGACATAGCAAGAAGGGAATCCTAATACACTGTTGATGGGAATGTTAATTGGAGCCACTGCTGTTGGAAGTAGCAAGCTAGTTCCTCAAAAAAATAAAAAAATAAAATTATTGTATGATCCAGCAATCCTGTCTCTGGGTGTTTATCCAAAGAAATTGAAATCAGGATCTCTAAGATTAACTGCATTCCCACACTAATTGTTGCACTATTCTCAGTTGCCAAGATATGGAAACAACCTAAGTGCCTACTGACAGATGAATAAATCAAGAAAATGTGTTATATCTTACAGTGGAATATTATTCAGCCTTTAAAAAGAAAGAAAATCCTGCTATTTGTAACAACATGGATGGACCTGGAGAACATTATGCTAAACAAAATAAGCCAGACCCAGAAAGACAAAAACTGTATTCCCTCACTTACATTTGGAAACTGAAAGAGGCAAACTCAGAGGCAGAGAATAGAATATGGTTGCCCGGAGAAAGGTGGGGTGGGGTGGGGAGGTGATGGTCAAAAAGTATGAAGTATCAGGCCTGAAAGATAAATTAGGTTTCAGACATCTACTACACGGCGTCATTCCTATAGCTAACAATATTGTATTGAAAACTTAAAACGTACTGACAAGGTATGGGGTGCCTGGGTGGCTCAGTGGGTTAAGCCTCTGCCCTGGGCTCAGGTCATGATCTCAGGGTCCTGGGATCGAGCCCCACATCAGGCTCTGTGCTGAGTGGGAGCCTGCTTCCCCCTCTCTCTCTGCCTGCCTCTCTGCCTGCTTGTGATTTCTCTCTCTCAGTCAAATAAATTAATAAAATATATATTTAAAAAAAACTTACTGATGAGGTATATATTATGTTAAATTTTCTTACCACACAAAGAAAGATAATTATAATAAAGGGCGGGGTGGGGTAACTTTGGGAGGTGTTGGCTATGTTTATGGCCTTGATGGAGATGATGGGTACATAGTGTGGACATCTCCCCAAACTCTCCGAGTCGTATACATAAATATGTACAGCTTTTTACATGTCAATCAGACCTCAGTGAAGTGGTTAAAAGAAAAAAGAGAAGAAGTCAGGTTAGAGTTACGCTGGGCAGCGGTGGGGAGCAGGAGTGATTGGTAGGGATGGTGAAAGGGGCTTCTGGGACAGCGACAATGTCCCACTTCTTGATCTGGGTGCTAGTAAAATAGATGTTTGGTTTGTGAAAATCTATCAAGCTGTATACACTTATGTGTGGGGGACTCCTCTGTATGTCTGCTCCTTCAGTAAGAAGTAAAAACAAGCAGTATCGGTTGCTTCCCCGTGACACGATGCGGAGGGTCCCACCTGTCTCCCATTTGTCCCCCTTCCCTGCCACCTCCAAACCTCTTGGCCAGCATTCTGCCACGCCAGATGACTCCCTGTTCTCCAAACACAGCATGCTTCCTATTTTCCCTGATGCTGCTTCCATCGACAGGAAGTCCTTCAGCGGAAAGTTGGCTTATCCTTTGATTCCCTGTTCAAATATCACCTCCTCCATAAGATCTCTTCCTGACCAGTTTCAGCAAAATTAATGGTTCCCTTCTCTGTGCTTTCACAGGGCTTTGTCATTCCTTTCCTGCAGCTGCAGTGACCCTACTTTCAATATTTAAAGAAAGGGTTCTTGTTCTGAGGAATATGAGTTATACTTAAGAGGTCACTAGGATAGATTGCTGGGCTCAGGAATGGCCGGGAACATATACAATGTATATAACACATTGTAGTATGGTAATTTCTCCGGATCTGTGTCTCCATCTAGACCAAAAGTCTTAATCTATTTTTGAGCCATGAATCCCTTTGGCAGACTGGTAAAGCTTCTGGACCCTTCTTTAAAGTAAATTTTTATTGAAATATAGTAACTTTAGGTCCACTAATTATAGATGGATAGCTCAATGAATTTGTATAAAGTGAACCCATTCATGTTGCTAATATCCAGATCAATAGGTAATCCAAAAGCCCCACACACCCCTCCCAGGCAACACCCACAAAAGGGTAAACACTATTTTGACTTCTCACTTCAGAGATGAACTAAACTGTTTTGAGACTTTATATAAATTGAACCATACAGCATGTTTCCTTTTGGGTCTGGTTTCTTCTTTTCAGTCTTAGTTTGTGAGATTCACCCATGTTGCTGAATGTAGCAATTGTGTATTCTCATTGCTGGGTGGTATCTCATTGCATTAATATACCACGCTGGTGTATCCATTCTTCTACTCATGAACATGTGGTTTGTTTGCAGGTTTATGTTGTAACGAATAGCGCAGTTATAAACATCCTGGTTATGTACTCACTTCAGAACACTGTATTTAACTGCATAAGGTAAGATACATAGCAGTATAAAATAATTAAACTAATATATAGCTTTCAAAATATAAAATAAAATTTGAGATATAGTTATATTTGTGCTTTTTTTTTTTAAGATTTTATTCATTTATTTGAGAGAGAGAAAGATCACAAGTAGGCAGAGAGGCAGGCAAAGGGGTGGGGGGGAGCAGGCTCCCCGCTGAGCAGAGAGCCCAATGCAGGGCTCCATCCCAGGACCCTGAGATCATGACCTGAGCCGAAGGCAGAGGCTTAACACACTGAGCCACCCAGGTGCCCCTATTTGTGCTTTAAAAAAAAAAAAAAAAAAAAGATTTTATTTATATGACAGAGAGAGATCACAAGTAGGCAGAGAGGCAGGGGGGACAGGCTCCCGGCTGAGCAGAAAGCCCGATGCGGGGGCTCCATCCCAGGACCCTGAGATCATGACCTGAGCCAAAGGCAGAGGCTTAACCCACTGAGCCACTCAGGCATCCATGCTTTTTTTTTTTTAAACGCAATTCCCAGATTTGGCCATGGGACTAGAAACTATTACAATTTTGAAATAGTGATGTGCACGAATGAAATTTTAAAATTTCTGTGAAACTACAATGTTCTATGAAAATGTCCATGATTTCTGTTGGTGACAAAGTCATAGAAGAGTGGGAATACCTCTGTGATTTGTTATATAAATTCATAACGGGGGGCGCCCGGGTGGCTCAGTTGGTTAAGCGGCTGCCTTCCGCTTGGATCATGATTCCAGGGTCCTGGGATGGAGCCCCACTTCCGGCTCCCTGCTCAGCGGAGAGCCTACTTTTCTCTCTCCCCCTCTCCCTGCCACTCTGCTTACTTGTGCTCTCTCTCTCTAGCTCTCTATCAAATAAACAAATAAAATATTTTTAAAAAATAAAATTAATAACTGAAGGAATGTTAAATTTCAGTTAGAGGTTAGTAAAAAATAGAGATGTGATTTTTTTGTTCTCATCCAACTTCAGGAAGTCCCTGAATTGACCTCTGATCTAGACTTAACCCTGCTTTTAAGCAAGGATCATATCTTAACCATATTAAAAATTTAGAATCTGACACAAAACTTGCACACAGTAAGTGCTCAATAATGGGTTTTTTTGAATGACAAACTCACAAATGACAATAGCAAACTTGGGCTGAGCATGTAATATGTGCCAAGTCCTGGGCTAGCTTCTTTAAATGTTCTTCTAAAAATCTCTGCAACAGGGACCCCTGGGTGGCTCAGTCAGTTAAGTGTCTGCCTTCAGCTCAGGTCATGATCCCTGAGGCCTGGGATACAGTCCCACATCAGGTTCCTTGCTTGGCAGAGAAACTGCTTCTCCTCTGCCTGCTGCTCTCCCTGCTTTGCACTCTCTGGCGCTTGCTCTCTCTGACAAAAATTAATAAAAACTTAAAAAAAAAAAAATCCCCACAACAACCTCTGGACTACTGGCCTCTTTTTACAGACGAGGAATGGAGGTTTGACAGGGTTATATAACTTGCCAAGATTTTACAACCAGAAAACATTAGGCCAGGAATTCAAGCTCAAGCATTTCTAACTCTAACCCCTGCCTACCCCCAACCCCCCATGTTCTTAACTTTAAGGTTTTACTGCAGTCAAATGAATGAAGAGATAAATGGGTAATTAAACAGAATGGTTTCTCAGTGCTGAGATTCTTTTTATCCAAAGGAAGCAGATTAACTTTAATTGTTTTTCTGGAAAAGGTATTCCTGAAATTTAGGAAAAGGTGACTAAGTGCTTAAATGGATGTTTCTGAATTCAGTTATTCTTTTCTCGATGTTTTAAAAAATTATACAAATAATATTTATATACACTAAAGCACTCATATATATATATATGCATTTAAAGTAAAAAAATTAAAGTGTCCCTTACCCTCCTAATCCTACTCCTCAGAAGTAATTATTAACATTAAGATTTGCCTATATAGGGGTGCCTGGGTCACACAGTTACTAAGCATCTGCCTTGGGCTCTGTTCGTAATGCCAGGGTCCTGGGGTCAAGCCCCACGTGGGCTCCCCGCTCAGACAGAAGCCTACTTCTCCCTCTCCCACTTCCCCAGCTTGTGTTCCTTCTATCAAATAAATAAATAAAATCTTAAAAAGAAAAAAGGAGTTGCCTATATAGACTTCCAAACTTCTTTCTAAAACATACGTCATATGTTTTTATCTACAGCATGCACAAGTATGTACACACACACATATGAACATACATGTATGTTCATAGTATGGCATTGTATTTGTTAGTATGGCATATATGTTAGTACAGCTTTGCTCTTTGCATGTTGTTCTACAACCTGCTTTTTTCCAGAATGATACATCATGGAAATCATGTCAGTTTAGTATATCCAAAGTCAGCATCATGTTTTATTAATGAGGCATCGTACTTCATTTTATGGGTCTGTTATAATTGTTTTTACTATTCTATTGAAAGAATTTCATTATTGTTTCTTTTATTTGTTATTGGAAAACACATAGAGCATGTAACTATCTTGTTTAGATGCTCATACAAGCATTTCTTTTTTTTTTTAAGATTTTATTTATTTATTTGACAGATCACAAGCAGGCAGAGAGGCAGGCAGAGAGAGAGAGAGGAGGAGGCAGCAGGCTCCCTCCTGAGCAGGGCTCGATGCAGGGCTCCATCCCAGGACCCTGGGATCATGAGTTGAGCCGAAGGCAGAGGCTTTAACCCACTGAACCACCCAGGCACCCCCATAAAAGCATTTCTGTAGAGCTGCTTCTTTTAAGTAGATTTGCTTGGTTAAATTTTTTGTATTTATTTTTTATAATTATGGCCAAATTCAAAAGGAGACACTTAGAAGCTTTCATTGCTAAGGAAACTTTCTATGAGGTTTTAACTGACTGTGAGATGTGCAGCCCTATACTATCTTACTCTTGAAAACTCACAGCATTCCTTCACTCCAGTAGTTAACACTCTTTCCCCCCAGCACACATTTTAGTTCCTACCCAAACTTTCCTTTATTTTAGAAGTGAATGACTTTTTTCTTTTCTTTTTCAGGAAAACTCAGAAGGCCCTCATGCTTCAGAGTAAGGATCAAACTCCACCTCTACTGCAAATTTTTTTCCTAATTGGTTAAGAAACGTTCAGCCACCACAAGTTTATAAAGTCCATGTTCAAACTTCCTTCTCCTTTTCTAGTTGTACAAGCAAAAGAATATGTGAATTTATAGGGAAGGGAAATACATAAGAAGTGATTATTTGTTTAGGACTGGAAGCAAGGGAAAAGTTAAGATTTCAGAACAAACCATTGGAAGAAGGACCTGAAATCATGCCATAAACTCCTCAAACCTCAATATTGATTTTACTGTATTCTAAGGAAAAGAATCCTCCCAGTCTTTTTATTAAGCCCTGTCTATATGAAGACATTTAATATAAATTATTCCTAATTCCCTCATCAAACTTGCAGAGTAGGTTGCCATTTTTCTATCAGACAAGAAGACTGAGTTTCACTGAACAGATAAAATCTGGTTAAGATTCCACAGCTAGGGGTGCCTGGGTGGCTCAGTAGGTTAAACCCTCTGCCTTCAGCTCAGGTCATGATCTTAGGGTTCTGGGATTGAGCCCCGCATCGCGCTCTCTGCTCAGCTGGGAGCCTGCTTCCCCACGCCTCTCTGCCTGCTTGTGATCTCTGTCAGATAAATAAAATCTTTAAAAAAAAAAAAAAAAAGATTCCACAGCTACTTAAGTGCTTGAGATGGGGTCTGGACTCGGGTTCATCTGATTCTCCTTCCACTGTCCTATATCATTCTGTTGCCATCAAAGTCACCAACTCAGAACCTCAGAGGAAAGAACCAAGACCAGATGAGTCAAAGTCCTGAGATGCAGAACTGAGCTCCGCACAGGAGGGATAAGGAGATAGTGAGTTCCCTTTCATGAGAGGGTTGGGCAATTGGTTTTCTGTCATGAATATTACAGACAAACTTCCTGCAATGGATCAGAGGCTGCGAGATCGAATAACCTCCAAGGCCTCTTCATATAATTTGACTCTCGCAACCATTTTCCAGACAGAGACACAGAAGTTCAGAGTCATTAAGTAACTTGCTCAAGTTCCTAGCTAAATAAAGCAGAACTCAGGAGCCATGGTGACTCTTCAGCTGACTCTTCCACAGAACATACCTATGGTTGGGGCAGGTGGAGTAATGTCTCTTTTTACCCCTGCTCTCTCTTCTTCACTCCTACCCTCCCCCACAACTTCTCTTCTAGGAATAAAGGCACAAACAGCAGAAACGCTTGGTGTACCCCACATTCTTTTTTTTTTTTAAGGTTTTATTTATTTATTCGACAGACAGAGATCACAAGTAGGCTGAGAGGCAGGCAGAGAGGGGCGGGAAGCAGGCTCCCTACCAAGCAGAGAGCCCAATGCGGGGCTCGATCTCAGGACCCTGAGACCATGACCTGAGCGGAAGGCAGAGGCTTAACCCACTGAGCCACCGAGGCGCCCCTCTTTTTTTTTTTTAAAAACACCTTGGATTTCTAATCCATCAACAAAAGCATTAATGCTGTATATACAGAAAGTAGTGGCATAAAGGAAGGGGCTCGGCATACTCTGAGAAAACAGAAAAGCCAAGCCCAACCAGGGGTACATCCTTTAGGAACTCGGGCACTCTCTTCAAGAGCAGTCAAGGTTGGATCCATTCCACATCTCATTCCATGAAAAGGAAAAGAAAATAAAAAACTAAGAAAAGTCTTTACGAAACTCTACCTTCCAGGCTGACCCATGCTACGCCAAGCCAGATAGCAGGGAGACTAGCTCAGAAAATGCACACTGGTACTGGGAGAGCCTCTGAATATTCGAGAAGCATGTTTTATGTATGTTCTCCCCTCGCTGCATGCCACATTGCTCCCACGGGGGGCCGCGTCCCACTCCGGTCTCTTAATTACCTCCGAACGAACTACCTCTCAGACAAAGCACTCACTTTCCTGAGAGATTGCCCCTCATTCCCCCCTCTCAAATCCACTATCAGAAAGTATAAACCCTTCCAGCGCGTCTGAAAAGTGAAAGCTTTGCTCATGCACTTGGAGACCGGGTCGAGATCCTTGCATTCTAACTGCTTTACTTAATAGAAAATCTGGGTGAGTACATTTCTGTCACCGCGGCTGGAAAGGCTCACCATTTAGTTAACAATTAACATCCAAGCAATTGGGCTGCTGGAAAGCCTATTTGTTTCGATTACCTGGTTCAAATGTAACTGAGAACGTTCGAAGTGAGGGTGGGAAGAACCTCGAGTGCAGAGAGAAGGAAAGACCAGGTGCTATTTGACTAATTGGCCCAGTCAGGTGGGAAGGCGATTAGAGAAGTCCAGATGGGTGGTCCAGAGTCCAGATTCCAGAGCCATTTTATTATCCAGATTCAAAACCCAAACCCGCCGTTTGGCAATTCTTGGATCTTGGGCAAATGACTTCATTTCTCACTGCTTCATTTCCCTTGTTTCTAAACAGGGATGATAGGATAATACCTCACGGGGTTGTTGCAAAGATTAAATGAGATATCTACATTGTAAAGCACTCTGAATAGTACTTGGAAGGTAGTAAGTGTTCAGCAAATCTTAGTAATACTATTTCGTGTTTTAATGGTAAGAAAGGTGTCTGTCACCCCCATACCCCACCCCACCCCCACTGCGAATTTGAAAGGAAAATAATTGGTCATGCAGACTCTTTTAGATTTATATCCAGATTTTGTTGTTATTTTTGGTCTTCACAAGAAGCAAGCACTATTAAAAATAAAAAATTAACTAGATTGGTTTTTTACATTTGAGCTCTGTTTACACTGCGCCTAATCTTCAAGTGATGAGATTTCATTTTCCTCAGTGCGGTCAAACTGTAACGTGCTCCTTATCTCACCCCGGGTGTGGCTCACACTGAGAGCCGTGTTGGCTTTGTTCGGCATCTTATCTGTTGTGACTTGATTTCAGTAATCACCACCAATAAGATAGTGAGGAACTGGCCTTGTTCAAAGATGGTTGCTTATAAGACGTGAGTTAGGTCATTAATTTCTTAGAGTCCTAAAGAGTTATAGGTCTGTTTTTTCAAATGTGGGGGAGGGGAGAGGTCAACCAATGACTAGGATTTAAACCAAATGATTAAAAGGACAGGATGTTCTTTTTCCCCTAGGGGCCACTGAAGGAAATGAGAACTAAATTTAATATTATGAGTTCTCACGTTCATAAATTGATGTCTTAGGCTTATGTGGCCTAGTAATTATGCCCTGCTTTGGAAAGGCTTACTCTGAAAGTTTAGTCTGAAGATAGAAATTCAGGAGCGAGGAGGACTAAGCAGAAACTATGAAGTAAAAAGGTTTGAGAGTTTTCAGCAAAGTATTTATCTTACGAGTAAACTCAGGGCAAATTCTGAAGCGAGACTGATGTGTCACATCCCAGCCACCCTTTTCCTTCCTTTCTCATCAGGTAGTACTGATGTCAAGGCATGGAGCCCTTTCACCTGCCTCTGCCTGCTGAAGTGTGTTAGGCTCTGCTATCAGACATTTACACTTTAGTGAAAACTTAGGTCAATGTGTTACTGCTCCCCAGGAGGATTTGTTTTCAAAGCTTTAATTATAGTTTGCAAGGTTGTTAATTGCTGTGTCATAGGTTATAGTGCAAGCAACTGAAACCACTCTAAGCAAACACAGAACTGTATTGGAAGAATAAGGTTCACGGCTTGTAGAACTGAAAGAGAAGCTGAACAATCAGGTTTTGGAAAGGACAGGAGCCAAGTCACTTCTGTGAGATCTTTGCAGCAGTATCTAAGCACATTCTCTTCTTCTCTACAGGGACCTCCCTCAGGATGAACTCTGATCTCAATCTCTCTCTCTCTCTTTTTTTTTTTTTTTTTAAGAGGGGAGGAGGGGCAGAGAGAGATGGAAAGAGAGAATCTTAAGCAGGTTCCACACCCAGGGCAGAGCCGAACAAAGGGCTTGATCCCACAACCCTGAAATCATGACCTGAGCCAAAATCTAGAGTTGGACTCAACTGACTGAACCACCAGGTTCCCCAAACTCTGATCCTCTTAAGTTTCTGTGTCACTCTACTCAATATTCAAATGTTACGGAGAGAACATCTAAGTTGCTCTAGCCTGGAGCCAACACCTTGCCCAGGGGGAGGACAGGGCCCCATGACTACAGCGACGACGGGGTGAAAAATGGTTCCTCAAAGGAACACTGAAACACTCTTACTGAAAATGGAAATGGACACTGCAAACAAAACAAAACAAAACAAAAACCACGCATTTACTATAATCATCAGGTAAGGGAGCTGCACTCACTGTAAACAGATATAGGGCATAAACACGTGAGAGGTATGATAACAGGGGAGGATTGGCCCAGCACTTAGGAAGCTATCTTTCTTCACATGAAGGACCCTCCTAAGAGACCCCTTCCTGGTATCCAAGGATAGTAACAAGTCAAATGAGATGGAAGGGACTTTAGGATTCTTTCATGGTTTTCTCTCAAAAACTTTTAAATCAACACCTTATGATTTAACTGGATTTAAGAATACCATTGACTTCTATGAAGCCATATTTTGTGGTG
This sequence comes from Mustela erminea, assembly GCF_009829155.1. NCBI lineage: Eukaryota > Metazoa > Chordata > Mammalia > Carnivora > Mustelidae > Mustela > Mustela erminea. The sequence continues at coordinate 72,469,733 of NC_045627.1, forward strand.
TTTTGGGATGGTGCTGAAATGTGGTTTCTAAGGTAAATATATGAATGAACACTGGTATAACCAAATTACTAGTTTCAACTGTAGACCACTGGCCATCTACAGGGCTGACTAAACATGCAGTTTCCTGAGTACAACCTAATAAAGCAGGGTCATGGTGGGGAGGTGTGAGTGTGGAGGCTGATTCTACACTTACAATAAATTTTCACAAGTGTTTTTTTATGGTATTAATTTGCAAAAATTTTTTATTAACAAATAATGTATTATTAGCCCCAGAGGTACAGGTCTGCGAATTGCCAGGTTTACACACTTCACAGCACTCACCATAGCACATACCCTCCCCATTGTCCATAACACCACCACCCTCTCCCTATCCCCCTCCCCCTGGAAACCCTCAGTTTGTTTTGTAAGATTAAGAGTCTCTTATGGTTTGTCTGCCTCCCAACCCCATCTTATTTCATTTATTCTTTTCCAACCTCCAAACCCTCCACGTTGCATCTCCCCTTCCTCTTATCAGGGAGATCATATGACAGTTGTCTTTCTCCGATTGACTTATTTCGCTAAGCATAATATCCTCTAGTTCATCCACGTTGTCACAAATGGCAAGATTTCATTTCTTTTGATGGCTGCATAGTATTCCATTGTATATATATATACCACATCTTCTTTATCCATTCATCTGTTGATGGACATCTAGGTTCTTTCCATAGCTTGGCTATTGTGGACATTGCCCGCAAGTGGTTTTGATGTACACTTAAGAACCACTGAACCAGACTCAACTCCCATTATTTATTGAGCATATACTCCATGCCAACCAGCATTCTAGAATCTGGGCATACAACAAAGAAGAAGATTAACAAGTTTCTTGCTCTTTTGAAGTTTCTTTTGGAGAGGAAATTAACAATGAACAAATACCCCCAAAAAATTAACTAACAAGGTAGAGTAAAATAAGGATTCTGAAGGCAGAGGGTAATCGCAAGCTTCACATGACCAAACAGAAGCATTCATTTTTACCCGTCATGCTACTTCTTCTCAAGTCTCTTCCGTCTCAGATAATGGTGCCCTCATCCACCCAGACGCTCAGACCAAAGGCCTAGAGATCATTCTGGATTGACTCCTCTCTTTCCCTTCTTTCCCCTACCTCCCACGTGCATTCTTTTAGCAAGTCATGTCGGCTCTACCTCCACATCCCTGAGTCCATTCACTTCTCATCTCCACAGCCACTCCAACAACAAGATCCAATTTCCTTTTGTGTGGATGACTTTAATGGCTTCATAACTGGCGTCCCTGTCTGATCACATCTAGAGTCTATTTTCCACATGGCAACCACAGTGAAATTTAAAAAATGTTAATGAGACCCTATCTCTCTTCTATTTAAAACTACCCAAAAGTCAAACTCTCACCCTGATCTACCAGACTTACATGATCTAGCCCCCATCCAGTTCTTTTGGTCAAATCTGGGGCCCCTCGGTCCCTTGTTCACTCACCACCACACCCTTATCTCAGCCCCTCAGCCATAATAAGCTTTCGCCAGCCTTGTGATCTTGAACTTGCTTTTCTCTCTAGCTAACAACTTCAGATAATTTGGGTCTTGGCCCAAAAGTTACCTCCTCAAAGAAGGTTTTTTTCAGCATCCTACCAGTACCCTATTTCTACCCTAGTTGTTTTCTTTCTTTTAAGAGAGCATGTCTGCGGGGGGCAGGGAGGGGCAGAGAGAGGGAGAGCAAGAATCTTAAGCAGAGTCCACACCCAGTTCGAAGCCTAACTCCGGGTTGGATCTCATGACCCTGAGATCAGGACTGGAGCTGAAATCAGGAATCCAACCCTTAACTGACTGAGTCACCCAAGTGAGCCATTTTCAGTAGTCTGTTTTATTTTCTTCATAGCCCTTAGCATCTGAAAATACCCTTATTTACCACTTAGCATCTGTGTTTTGCCAGTACAATAACATTTCATGAGTGCAAGGAAATCTGTCTGTTTTATTCTCTCTTCATCCCTAGCACCCAGAAGAGTGGCTAGCCCATAGTAGGAGTTCAGTAAATACTGTGGTCTCAGTGAATGAAAGTAAGTGAGTGAATTAATGGAAAGTAACTCCAGGTGGGGCTCCTTAGATAGGCTGTCAGTAAACAAAGTCTGAGTTTTCAGGATTATGGGTTTGGGGATCACAAAATTCTAACTTTGCTCTACACAAACTTCATTCCAGACAAACAGGTTTACTTGCTGTTCTGCCAACACCACCTCATACTTTCCTGTCTTTGTTTAGTGAAGAGGCCTAGGTCATGCATTCACCAGGAGCATGGCCCTGAGCAGAGTGTAGGGGGACCTGACTCAGAAAACTCACATACACACCTCTGCTCCTGCCGCCTCCATCATCAAAGGGCCCGCTCCTCCTTCTTTCCTTGTCCCCGTCCTGCTCTTCTTCCTACTCTGGGACACCCTTCCTGCTTTCTCCAGCAGGAACTGGCCTCTCTCTTCCCTGACTCCTTTTGGACTCTGTATATACTACTTCCCCTGAATCTGGTATGCTTACCAACTGTGTGCCTCCGGTAAGTTACTCAAGCTCTCTGGGCCTTACTTCCTTCATCTGAAAAATAGGATTAATAATACCGTTTTAGCAAGATTGATAAAATGATTAAATATATATAAAATGCCAAGCACGTAATCGCTCATTAAATGATAACGATAACAATTCCTATTTCTTCCTATTGATAATAAAACTATAATAATTGTCTTAATAATTATTAAAATGAAAAGTAATATTATTGACAATACGCAGATATTTATTGAGTAGTCACCATTTTCTAGGAGTACCACATTTATTATCTCATAGGTGGTGATTTTGCAATTTAGTTGCTTCACACATTTGTATTTTATTTCCCAATTCAATGTTTAGGGTGTTAGCTATGTCTTAAGGTTTTGGGTTTTTTTTTTTAATCTTTTTTTAATCTTTTTTTAATCTTCTGAGGGTCAGACTAGTGCGTAGTTCATAGCAAGTGCTCAAGAACTATTTGTTGCAAATGATATGATGATCTGTAGCTCTGAAATTTAGTGGTTTGCAATATGTCAGAATATAAGTTGATTTGGAAAATCAGACCAGTTTGGCTTGTAATTTAAAATTTGAGTTTACGTATGTCAGCTGCTACAATAGCATGCTGGTGAAAACTCTGCTTTCCATTCATTCAGTAAATACTTTGAACACCTACTGTGTGCCATACTCTATAGGCAAAGACTTCTAAAATAGGGAAATGATGCCATTCATTTGTCTGTATTTCTGGCATGTTTATAAAGCCCACTTTTGCAGTTGCTTATTCCTTTCAAGAGACTGGCTCTTAAGCTTTATCTAAGCACTTAGAGAATATACAGAACATACAGCGTAATGAATAGTTAGGTTCTGGAGTCAGAAAACCTCAGTTTGGATTGTAGCTCCATTAATGCTTTGTTCTGAGATCCTGGGCAAGGTTACTTATCCTCTTAAAGCTTCAGCTCCTTCATCTGTAAAATGCAAATAATCGTAGTATCTACCCTTAGGGATTATTGTAGGTATGAGATAAAATAATGCATAAGAAGCATTCAGTACTGGCATACCATAAGAACACAACATATTGGGGCGCCTGGGTGGTTCAGTGGGTTAAGCCTCTGCCTTTGGCTCAGATCATGATCTTAGGGTCCTGGGATCAAGCCCTGCATCAGACTCTTAGCTCAGTGGGGAGCCTGCTTCCCCCTCTCTCTCTCTCCTGCCTCTCTTCCTACTTGTGATCTCTCTCTCTGTGTCAAATAAATAAGTAAAATCTTTAAAAAGAATAAAAAATAAAATAAAAAAAAAGAACACGACATACTAGCTATCGTTAAACAACTAGTTCATATTCCTGTACCAAGCATACTAAGGATACTGGACAAGAAGAACACACCTTTAAACTCCCCTTTGAACAAGGAGAGAGGAAATGAGCATATACATAAGTTCCTTCATATGTCAGGTATTAGAGTAGAAGTTCTCCATATGTTATTTAATCCTCACAATAGCATGGTGAAACATATAATCTTATGGAAGAGGATGCTAGGACTTAGAAAGGTTAGTATCTTAACCAAGTTATGCCATAGAAATGGTGGAGCCAGGGTTTGTCCTTCTGGAATGCGTCTCACATAATGAAAAAGGACCCACCTGCATTGCATTCATTGTGACTCTGAGATTCTCCATACATTCCATAGTGCCTATAAGATAGCCATGCCCAAACTTTGGTACTTGAGAATTACTTGAGCTGCTTTAAAAAACCCTCAATCCAAGGCTCACCTTAAAAGAGTTTAATTCAAGGATAGGGCCCAAGAACGAGTATTTTAGGAAATACCCTCAGGTAATTCTGTTGCAAGTGGTTACTGATCACATTCTAGAAAGAGTGCTATCAGGTTTAAAATTGGATTTAAAATTAGGCGATTTGTAGGACATATATGTTAAAGATTAGCTGCTGAAATCTTAAGGCCTAGGACCATGTGATGAAATGTAAAGATAAACTGGTATATCTTAGGTTTCACGCACCAATTGCATACTTAGTATTCATTTTATTTTTATTTTTTTAAAGATTTTATTTATTTATTTGATGGACAGAGATCACAAGTAGGCAGAGAGGCAGGCAGAGAGAGAGGAGGAAGCGAGCAGAGAGCCCAATGTCAGGTTTGATCCCAGGACCCTGTGATCATGACCTGAGCCGAAGGCAGAGGCTTTAACCCACTGAGCCACCCAGGTGCCCCTGTATTCGTTTTATAGTTTCTCTACACAGAAACTGGTTTTGTATGAGTTTTTATGTCTTACCTGTGAGTGGGCTTCTCAGTCGGAGTATCTTATTTGTAGTAGTTGTTTGTTGGCAGTTATTCATTTAGTTTTGGTGATCTTAAAGGTTCCACCAACTGGAAAATGAATAAATGAGGATAAATACCTTTTTTTAAAAAAGAAGGAGACCACTTAGGGTGATATTTCACTAGTGTTCCAGAAATTTATCAGGCCTGATTACTTAAACAGTTGTGTAAGGATCTTTCAGGTATTTAGTTGAAATAATTCTTTTAAAAGAAACCATATAGGTCACATAGTACTAATAAAATATGTTGATGAATCTTTGAGTATTGTCCTGATTATGTCTCCTCAGGGAATGAAGAACTCATTAGCATGAGTTTCATGTCAGTCCTTCCTACTCTGTTCCCCAAGTACTTTCCAAACAGGCGGGGCATAAACGGGGGATCAAAATGTATATAGTATGGCCAAGTTTCCAATGAATGGCTCATCCAGTCCCACCGATTAAGTACATGACATTATGTAGTATGAAAAGGTTCACTGAGTTTACTTTTCTGCCTGAGAACTTTTTCAAAAAGGTAAATTTTGGCAAAGGGATGGAGAAAGTTCTCCATATAAATTAGCTCTTCACATTCAACTGCAGAAGCATATTCCCCAGTCCAGGAAAAAAAAACCCCACAAAGCTGAGAAGTTTGTTAAATTGGAAGAGCAGGGTGACTGTGAGCCAGTGTGAAAACACACACACACACACACACACACGCACAGGCACAGGCACAAGAAGAGATAAACCTGTTTGCTTTCTGAAACAATAAGTAGTAAAACAGGTTGTTTAGGATAAAGTCCCTTGAACTAGATAATTGCTTTTAAATACATCTGCCTATAATAATACCTTATATTTACATAGTCCTTTGAAAACTTCAAAGCATTTTTCCGTTTTTTATTTCATTTGAACTTCACAGCCACCCTATGAAGTAGGTATAGCGCATCCTATAATCCACCGGTACCACCACCTAAAAGATAGCTAAATTAAGGCACAAGCATGTCAAGAAACTTGTTTGAGGTCACATAACCAGTTGGTGTCACAACTAGAACTAGAGCGCTGGAATTTTGAAACTTAAGCCTGTGTTTTCTTGGCAGAAAGTGTCTTGGCTACTGCTTGATCTACCCAGAGTTCATGTGGAGATTTGCGGCTACAATTTAATTGGAGAATACAAATCAGGCATGCCTAAAGAGCTCTACAGAAAGGAGATTGTTTCTGTTAGATCATGACTGTGTTAGAAAAGGGAGGTAGAGAATAGAGTCAGTTGTTTCAGACAATGCAAATTGCAAACAAACAAAAACACTTTGTAATCAGTTTCTGGATATTTTGGGGTCCATTCATTCATTAATTCGTGTATTCATTTTTTAAAGTATCTATTAAGTGCTTTTATATAAGAGACTGTACTCAGAACTTTTAGGAAGATACAAAGAAATGCATTTAATTGGGAGGGGTTTGAATTATGCAGATAATTGCCATTTTATTCATGTTATTAGCACCTGGTAAATGAAATGCCTTCCTTGCAGAAGAGCAAGATAAACAAAAACAGATGAAGAAATTGGGCAACTAATTTCCCTCGATTATCTCCCTATAGGAAGCATTCTTTTTTTAAATCAGGTGATAAATTGTCCTGTTAGATACATAAAACACCAAGTTTGCTATGTGATCTAATGTAAGACAGATCTTAACTGTAATACCCCCTTGAAACTAGGGAGTGTGGGCTTAGGTCAGTGCCAGGTTCTTTAACAGGAACACCAGATCAGGCCTGAAGGGAAACTGTTCCTATCTAACAGCACAAAAAATGACTTCCAAAAAGCATCTCTGAAGGCCAGAATTAAGTCTGTAATACTTTCCCCTGCCTGGCTCTTGAACTTTTCCTCTTGGCAGGCATACTTAAGGATGTAGACAAAAGGGAACAGAGGCACCAATGGGCCCAAGGAAGCAACCAACAGAGTTGAAGTCCCTGTCATTTGGCTGGAAGATAAGCAAGAGTTTGCCAATGAGTGGTGTTCCCTTGGGAGACACTTAAAAAAAAAATTCCTGGACAAAATTCTTCACTTTCTAGTGTAAACCCAAAGGCAAAATTTGTGCTAATATTTGCACACATTGTTAAGTACTTGTTTGATATTTTTTAGTTTATACTACATGTACACAGACAGTGTCACTGAGTGAAACTACCATTTTTTGTTGGGACAGGTCTTGCTTAGCCCTCAGTGTGTGTATATGAAACCGTGTGTATGGTCGTATATATTGTTTGTTTGCCTTGTGTGTTTGTGAAGAGTGGAGAGTCAAAGTAAAACCCAACTCTGTCCTTAACTCTGTCCTTGTTTAGTTCTTTGGGTTTCTATTCTTTCCATTTATAAAATTACAGGATTGGAGTCAGTGAGCTCTAAACTCTGTTTCAACTCTACCATCTAGCAATGCTCAGTTTTTAAATACTTTCATTATCATTAAACACTATGTACTTTAATACCCTTAGTAATATAGTATGGTCCTGCTTTAAGAAAACTGATCATAGATACAAAATCTTAAGTCAGATAAAATTTTTATTCCTTTTACAAAAATGATTATTTGATCTGCAAAATAATTTCCAAAATGGTAGTAAATAACAAACTCTGGTTATACATTTAAAATAAAGATTTATTTATTTTTATTTTTTAAAAAGATTTTTTGTACCCCTAAAGATTTATTTTTAATCCAAGTTTCCATGAAAAGTAATTTAGAATGCGACAAACTTGCATTAAATAAAAAAATAAGCATACAAATGTCATAAAATCATAGTATTTTGGGATGCCAAAGGAAAATTTCAATCCAACATCATCATTTTGCAAAACAGAGAACTAAGGACCAAATAAGATTACATATTAGTTCAAGATCACAGCTGTAGATAACAAAGGCCCTGCCAGGAAAATTGCAAAACATTTTCTGTTTTTCTCCACTCATATTTTGAGGCCACACCTCTACCTTTACCTATGAAGAAAATAATCATAGCTGTTCATTGCTTAAATCAAGGAATATTCATTATTGAATAAAATTTAAAGTTATAATGCAGACGATCAGGTTCTTCCTGTATGGGCACATTACATTTTAGTAAATAGTAGATTCACATGCATTTGAAGTAAGTTAATCTACTTATTTTAATTTTGCTGATTTCTGAATTGCCACTGATATAGAACAGTGCTCTCCTGTTATTGTTTAGAATTGATTTTTTTTTGTTTTTTCAGAAATAATACTGTAATCTTTATAACATAAATACACACTGAGGGGCACCTGGGTGGCTCAGTGGGTTAAAGCCTCTGCCTTAGGCTCAGGTCATGATCCCAGAGTCTGGGGGTCGAGCCCCACATCAGGCTCTCTGCTCAGCAGGGAGCCTGCTTCCTCCTCTCTCTCTCTCTCTCTCTCTGCCTGCCTCTCTGCCTGCTTGTGATTTCTGTCTGTCAAATAAATAAATAAAATCTTAAAAAAAATACACATTGAAATCTGTCAATAACATATTTTCTAATACCAACATCTGCTGAAATCCCAGGTTTGCTTAGTGTTAGAAGGCTTGACTTCACTGCTCCCAGTCACATGAATGAGTTTCATTATTCTTTTTGAATTTTTGTATTAAATGCTAATAACCTCCTTTTATTTGGCTATCATTTTAGTGAAAAGATTGGAAATTAAATATTAGCGCAAAATACTAACTGGTTTCCATCCACAGCGCTTTATTTTTGCCATGGACCCCAATGTTTGAAGTTAGCAGGGCTCTTTAAAACAAGTGTGCTTCCAGCATTTCATTGATTCGCACTAAATCAGTCCCTCGATCATCCATCCGGTCAATTTTAACCTTGACCTCCCACAGCTGTACTGCTTTACTCAGTCCCAAAAAGTCCCTGCTTGTGCTGCTTATGAAGCAATAGTTAAGAGGAGAAACAAAGCCCATTCCTTTAAGAAAGATTCCGCCTCCTTTTTTATAAGCAAGCGCCTAATGGTAACTGGGGAGTCTCTACTAAGTCACTTTACTACTCAGCATTGGGAGAAGCTGCAGCGGCTGCTGTGGCTGTGGCTGCCGCCGCCGCCGCCGCCGCCGCCGCTGGTCTGAGGCTGCAGTGGGCTCCTGTGCAGCACTGCAGAACCCACACCTACAGAAGACACACACGTCTACTACCCTTGACACAAGAACGCCTTGCATCTCCCGCGGGTAAGCCGATCTTTTATCCATTTTGTCCAGAAACTGTGGGAAAGGGAATGATCATGGAAACGATGGCTCATCAGACATGCTTAAAATGGATTATGTTAATTTGTCTTCTTTGGGGAGGGGGTTGTTTAGATCTGTGAGTAGGAAATGCTCTATATAGTGGAGACTATTGTCTGATAAGTGCTCTTAACATACTTTTATTTATTTATTTTTGCTATTCATAAAAGGCTAACCTTGATGCATGCAGAAGCTTTTCATTTTTTTCTTTATAAATGCAAAAAAAAAAAATCCAGCCACTCCCAATATCTCTCTCAAATACTGCAGATATTTTTAAACACCAAATAAAATGACAGGCTGAGCATTTTCTAAATATTTTCTCACCAAAGTCAGGAAGCCTTCCCTTGATCCTTCAGGGGTATTTAAAAATCATAAGGCATGGTTAGATTTTGAGCAGATGGGAGATGGTGGTAGACTAAAATTTCTATAGCCTTAGTCCAGTGGAGAGAGAAAATGAGGATAAATGAATCACAGTTTGTGCCAACACAAGATTCATTTTCCACACTTCATATGTGGGAAGAGGAAACTACATTTTAATTAGCACATTTTTAGGGAAGAAAGAGGGGATGAGGCTAAGGGGGATGGCATGAAGTATTTGAGGGGGAAGAGTCTGCAGAGGAGGAAGGAAATGAAGTGGACCGTCGCCAGGGCCTTGGAAACGAAGGGAGATAAGGGTGGGGAATGAAGTTTGTTCTGTTTGGTAGGGTGGGGTTGACTCCAGGGACCATGAATAACCAGAATGGCGCTTGGAGGGGTGTGCTTGCGAGTGGATGCGTGTCCGTGGAGGACACGTGTGCGGAAGGGATGTGCGAATCGTGGGTGGCAGAGAAAGGTGTGCATTACTGGGAGGTCTGTTTGGAGAACAGGTTGGAATGAGGAACGTGTCTGGGCGACGGAGGGGGAGGGGGCCCAGTGTCACCTGTGGATGGATCCACATCCCTGCTATCGCATCTCATGTTGCAAAGTTTACCCAGCCCCAAATTCATTTTGAAAGCTGGCGCTGCCTCCCTCGAGTCTTCCCCTCCAAGAAGCCAGCTCTCATAAGGTCACCAAGCCAGGGGCCAAAGTAGGGGTGAAGGCCCTCCACCGGCCTAAGTGGAGCCGGACTGAGGGCGCCCTTGCCCGGCCCCTCTGGGGAGGTGAGTAGGGGGAGGAAGCGCCGGAGAGGCAGTCCTCTGAGAAGAAAACCCAGGCCCCTCCTATGGGGGGCGCGCGGAGACTGAACCTTAGCCGTGGCCGCCCCCTGAAGACCCAGCTGCCAGAGCAGGCGGCAGGGGTTGACCGAAAGCTGCGGCTCAGCCTAGGGGCGGAGACGGCTCGCTCAGGTTAGGGTGGGCGACATTTCTGAGGCGTCCCTCCTCCTCCTCCTCCTCCTGTTAGTCGGGTTTCCGTCGGGGTTATTTCCCCCTCTGACGCTCAGGGGACGCCACGGATCGGAACTGCATAGCCGGAGGAGGACGCCGAAGAGGTGCCAGGCAGCCGCCTAGCGCCAGGCCCTCCCCGAGGCCCGGCCGGCCGGTAGGTCCTTGCGGCCGCGGCTACACAGATGTGGTTAGAGGGCGGGGAGGGGGCCGAAGCCGCTGGAGGCAAGGCTCGCGAGGGGCGCGAGGGGCCGCAAGGGGCGGAGCCTTGAGGAGGTGGCACCGAGAACGTCCTGTGATTCTGAGGGGCGGGGTCAGGACGCTCGGGGGGCCCAAAGGGCGGGACCAGGGGCGTTCGGGGGTGCGAGGGGCGGAGCCAGAGGCGCTTGGGGGCCTATGGGCGGGGATTGGGGCGGGGCTTAGGGGCGGGGCCAAAGGACGCTCCGGGGGCGTTCGGCCAGTCCCGCCAGAGCGCGAGCGGCCCGCTGGTAACGGTCGCTGGGTCGAGGGGCGGGAGGGGAAGGAAGGGGGTTTAAATTATTTTCTTCAGAAACAGTGAGCGAGAGCTAGAGGCATCGCGACCCAGGTGTCGCCGCTTCCTGCTACCGAGGGCTCGGCGCCCAGGTCCCTCCCTCCTCACGCCCCCTCCCCTTGTGTCCTCCCCTGTGGAGCTTTGCGGCGCTTAAGAGGCAGCGGCGGCGGATCGAGCGGCCGCTGCAGCTCCCGCGGCCGCGGAGAAGGAGGAAGGGGAGCACAAAGCCAGCTGCGCGAGGCGAGCTGCGAGGTAATCCTGAGGGGAGAGAAGGCGCCGTCGTCGAGCCCCTCCTCCCAGCGGGGATGGCCTGCGCCCGCGCTGGCTGGGCGGTGGGACCCTTCCTGGGGGTCGCGCGGGGGCGGGGAGTGCGGGGGCTTGCGGGGCCGAGGGGACTTCCCATTGGCTGTCCCCTGCGTCCTCAGGTGAACTTCTTCTTCCCGGGGGGCCGGAATGGGAGCCTTGGGCTGGTCCGAGGGGAGTGGACCCGAGGGGGAGGGCCCCTTGGCGCCGCCGGGTGGGCCCGACTCTTGGGCGTCCTCTGGTTTCTCTCGAGAGGGTAAAGGAGTTCTGAAAATCAAGAGCTCGTTGAAGCGTGGGTGACCTGGGGACCTTAAGCTCTGAAGGTGTGCCCCCGAGGTGGCCGCGCTCGGAGAAGGTGGAGGTAAGGGAAGGAAGGTTGGTTGGTTTTGTTTTTCCTCATTTTAAAAAACTTGTGTTACTAATTGAAAGCGTTCAGCCACCTCTCTCCTGTAGTCCGCGTGCCCCGTCCTCCCAGCGCGCGCACACACCCCTACGAACACCTACACGTTAAGGTTGTGCTTCCTGCCTGGGGTGACAAGCAGAGTTGGCAGCAGGTCTCCTTTGCTGGTGTTTGGGGCACGTCCAGCCTCTTTGGAGGTATGCTGTTACAGCTGAGGCAAGACCACAGAGACAGGTAGAATAAGCTAGGCCTTTATTAAATTGGCAAGAATGGCCTTAGGTGAACTTTTTTGTTGCAGAGATTTAATTGCAAGTAGGTGCCCGGTTAAAATGGGAGCGTAGTCAAACCACTAATTTCTTTGGCACTTGTGCTTTTGCCACTGACCACTGTAGTGGTAAGGAGAGAAGTGGAATTCAGCTCAACCAGGAGGCTTTGAGTTGGGATTATATACAAGTGTGGTGAAGGAGTTGATAAGATCCTAGGGGTTGGAACCAGCTACGTCAACGTGTGTGCATGTTTATGTTAAATTATACAATATTTCTGATTTAGCAGTATGAAATGATTGCTTTTCTTGGAATGAAGTGCCTGTACATTGTGCTTAGTATATCCCAATTTGGGCTTCAGAAGACTTTCAAGAGAGCATTGGCAAAGAGTAAGAGTGCAGGGTAACCCGTCGTTAAATTAAGTTGCTTGACTATTAAAAAATTGGTGTAAGTAAGGTATGGTACCAACTCATTTGTAGCCTTACTTTTGGAGCATATGTGTAAAGTTTTTTGTATTCAAATCTTGATTGCATTTTAATTGACCTGTAACGTGTTTTCCTTTGCTTAAATTGACCTGATTAATTTTGCAGAGGGAGGGCCAGGAAAAAAATGGCCACTTTGGCTACATTTAATTTTTCATCTTTTTAAAGAGTTCGCTTTTTTCTCTTCCCACTTTTTTTCTTCTGATTTTATTTATTTGAGAGAAAGCAAGTGGGAGAGTGAGCAGGAGCTGGGGAAGGGGGCATTGGGAGAGGGAGAAGCCGACTCTCCTTGGAGCCAGGAGTGTGATGCGGTACTAGATCCCCAGACTCTGGGATCATGACCTGAGCCAAAGGCAGACCGTTAACCGACTAAACCACCCAGGTGCCCGATCCAAAGAGTTCATTCTTTAAATTAACCTCAGGTGCTGGCATGTTGGTAGAAGTTTTTAAAGAACAAGCGTCCTATCAATCTTGAATGTCTCAATTTAAATGCAAACTAAGAGATAATTGGTCATGGGGCATTCAATATGTTGTAGCTTTTTTACATGTATGCTAACAGGTTTGTTAACATTTGACATGACAGGTGACCATGGGAAATTTATTTTGCATAATAGAAGGATTGTATTTCAAAATGTTTTACATTCTAAAAATGAAAATATTGTACACTTCTATTTCTAATTCCTTTTTTCAATAATGCTGTACTGGGAAGGATGTGCTTCACTCGGTGATGTTTAAAGTGTGCATTTGGTCTTTGTAAAACCAGAATGTCTTTTGAGACTAAGATGACATAACGTCATCTCCTTCACACAGCCCTAAAATCTGGACTCAGGGTGGGGTTCAACTTGTGCAGTTGTGAGGCTTCCTGAAGTAGGTGTATCATGTCTTGTTTTGTTACACCTACACAGCCTACACAGATTGTTAGCTGTTTCATTTGTTCTGTGGCAAAGCATTTGGTTAGCAGTACTGGGCAGCACTTACGCATGTCATCAGGGTATGAGAAGCATTTTTATTGAGGGAAGAAATTCTATAAAAGCATAGAAACCCAAATCTGAACAAATTCAGCTTGTAGAGTGTTGGGGAATGATAGTATCATAATACTGAGTTGTTTTATATAAAGTGTTTACAGTATAGTCTGATATTCAGTAAAGCGTTTTGTGTGTTTATCATCATTAGTATATAAAATGGGTCGTTTCAAAAGTTGGTTATATCACACTACATAGCAAGTGAAGACGAAGCAAATATTTGTAAGAACCCATATTTCCTCTACCTCTGTGCCAGACAGAGTTTTATATGATTTAATTAATTTTTCACGACAACCCAGTGACACAGGCTGGTTCTGAACCCATAGTCTGACTGTAGAGTGTAACTACTGGGCCCTGCTATTATACTTGCAGTAGTAGTTACAAATTGGTGAAAGGTCCTCCATGTATTTCCAAGACTGCAGGTGTATGTATGCCTTTGTGTTGTTTAGCCACACCCTTTTGTATTAATACCACCAACAGGTTGTTTAAATATGATGGGTGGGTGATTAATCTGCATTAAATAGGATCACCTTTTGACTTTGGAAGAGGATTCTCTTTTGATAAGTTTAGCTAAGATACTATATATGGAATAGAGTATGTTATCTTTTTTAATTACGATAATTAAAGCCCTTTTTATTTTTATTTATTTATTTGTTTTTGTTAAAGCTTGCCAATGTGTTGGGGCCCACCAGGCCCAACAGGCACTAGTTTCCCTTGGAGAGTTTCTGCTTCTGCACTGAATCAGTAGGGTTGATCTTTTGATTATCAGCATCATATCAAGCTAAGATGGATTTTTAACTTAAATTTGTTCTAAATTCTACCTGAGTTGCCTCCTAAAATTAGCTTTAAGATATAACTACGATTTGTACTTTGTCACATCCTCACTGAATTGTGTGTTGCTGCTTCACCAATGTAGTTGATAGGTCCAGCAAATAAATTACAACCTAATTTAGGAGCTGGTTTAAGTAATGTTTAGAATTATTGTAGAGAACTGAAATGTCCTTTTGTTGACAGTTTAGTGAAATGCAATGTTAGGAAAAAAATGTTTAAAAACAAGCATATGTTGAATTAAGAAAGCCCAAGCTGTATTGAAGACCCAGGTTACTAACCTGTTTCTCACATACATAAATACTAAATTTTTTAGCTAGAATTAATATTCAGTGCTGTTTCCAAATTCTTTGGAAATGCTAAATATGTAGAGTTTGAATAGGAGAAAGTTTTAAATGTCTAATCAGAGTACTATTCCTTCTTTTAAACATGGACACCTTATTTTAAATTAATTAAGGAGTCGTAGACTGTATTAGGTCATTGAGGTTCAAAATGAGTGCCCTGATACTTTCCTGTCTTTTGTATTAATGGTTTATCATTTGAACTCGTTTTTTAAAGATTTTATTTATTTGACAGAGAGAGACCGCAAGTAGGCAGAGAGGCAGGCAGAGAGAGAGGGAAGCAGGTTCCCCGCTGAGCAGAGAGCCTGATGCGGGGCTCCATCCCAGGACCCTGTGACCACCACGCGAGCCAAAGGCAGAGGCCCAACCCACCGAGCCACCCAGGCGCCCCAGTGGTTTATCATTTGATCTTGGGGTCCATTCCAGTGTATTTTATAGATGAGATTGTTGTGAAGTCTTTCGGGTTCTGCATGTGCCTAAGCTCTCATGGCCAAGAGCCAAGACAAACTCAAATTTTTACTGTAATGGATTGTATATATTTAGAATCCTTTATATCATACAGGTTAGAAGTCTTTCACTGACTGTGTCTTGAAAGAAAACATGTCTGTTAACTCTTACATATCCCTTATATGTAGTAAGTAGATGAATTTAATTTTTTCCTTTTAGCAGTAGGTAGTTATGGACACACATTTATAACCATCCTACCTGAGGGTGGTTACTACCTTTCATGTAAAGTTAAAAATTATTCACCTGGCATTCATTCAGTAAATAATTTGAGTATGAACAATTTTAACTGCAAATTGTGTTAATTAAAATTAAGTGTTACAGGAAAAAAAGGTTTGTGGGCTCTTTATTTCATGTGCATTTTAATAATACCGATCTTTTATATCTGGTCAGGTTTCAAAATGCAGTTCAAAATTAAGTTAATTGCACAGTTGAACACATATTTGAATGTTAAGATGGTACTGTTTAACTTACCATAGAAACTTAGGTGATAGTACAAATGAGAATCAGTCTCATGTTTCTTAAACTAATTTTTGTTAGATATCTGAAAAGCTGCATTAATAATCTCCCAGGTTTCTAGGATATTACTACACGACAGAGTAATTTAATGAGGAGTATCTTAGAAACCTTAAAAGAGTGAATGTGGCTTTCAGTGTTATCTAGTATAACCCAAAAAGTAGTAACATGATCACCAAAAGGTATAAAATGAATGAAACCCATCTTTGATATTAAAAGGCTTATTGCTCTTATAAATTTCCTTCTTAGGAAGATAGTATAGACTGGTTTTTAACCGCCAAAGCTGAATGTTATCGTATAAGCTTTGATGTGCAGTTACATCTTTATAATGAGTTTAGATCTAAATTGAACTTTCACCTGATAACAGACTTACCTGCATTGCCACCATATATGCCTTACATTTACTTGTTTTTAAAAGGTGGTGATAAAGCTTAATGGGAAATAGTAAGACCTCCCTGGTTTAAGATGAACTTTGAAGCCTTTTTGTTTCAAATTGTCCATAACTAGGCTTGGGGACATTGGCGTATGGGCAGTACATTAACTAGCATTTAAGATTGCTACCTCATCAAACAAGACTATAGTTTGAACCTGGGATGATCAAACTCACTTTTTCTGCAGTAGATCTACATGACTTCCATAGGATAACAGTTTCTCACAACTAGCCAGGCAGGGGTGGTTAAAACACTTTTTGGAAGCTTAAGGGCAAATGACATAATGTTCTTAAAAACCAGTGTCTCAAGAAATACACTGTATATATTAATAAAACTTTTAATTTTAATGCTCCCAAGGTGCATTAAGGCAAGTGGACATTAAGGCACGCATTTGGTTAAGCAAGATGGAAATCTAACTGCAGGTGACATACATGAAATTGTCACTGCATTCTTTTTGCTACTCATCATACTCCTTTAAATTTATTCTTATAATTTTTTTAACTCCCCCATGCCCTTACCTCTTTGGAAGAGGAAAGGACAGTGCAGGTATGAGTTCAGGAGACTGTTTAATTCCACTCCCAGGCTATTGTTGGTTGCCTGCTAGGGGAGCTGGAATTCCAACAATGTAGAAGGCAATCAGGTTGGAGAAGTGCTGAGTTTTTCAGTATCTTGGGACTTGGTGTATACCTTTAATTTGTCACCATCAGCAATGTTTCTGTGACGCTCTTCCACAATGGCTCAGTTATCCTGTACAAGGACAGCATTTCCTTTTTCCTTTTTCCATACAATATTCTCATCCTGTCATCTTTTGATCTGGAATGACTAAATGCCATACCAAAAAAAAAAAAAAAATTTGGGTTTATTCCGTATCCTCACGGAGAGGATACAGGTTTACTTGGTATGTCTGAAGACATGTATTTTGGGATTACGTCCCAAATTAAAGGGTCTCTTTAAGA
This sequence comes from Mustela erminea, assembly GCF_009829155.1. Classification (NCBI taxonomy): domain Eukaryota; kingdom Metazoa; phylum Chordata; class Mammalia; order Carnivora; family Mustelidae; genus Mustela; species Mustela erminea. The sequence goes on from NC_045627.1 coordinate 72,486,723, forward strand.
ATGCTGTTTTTAATCCTTCAGAAATTAGAGCTAGCCGCTGTTAGCGGCATTGCCATTTCTGATCTCATCTGTCTTATTAGGCTCCCCTTACAGAGTCTTTTCATTACTTTCTTAATGTCTGGGGAGAAGGGGTTGGGGAATGATGATGGTCACAGCTCAAGTGGAGTGGTGAATGGGCTTTAAGTGCATAGGACAAGTGGCGCAGAGAGTGGAAAGGGGAAAGAGATAGGTAATGAAGTTGATATATTGGTCTTATTCCTTGTCCCCGCTCCCCCCCTTTTTTCTTTTTTAATCTTTAAAACCGTTTTCTTTCCACCTTACCTTCCTCCTATGCCTTTTATTGCCAGGACTGAGTTTTAGCTCTTCTAGAGAAAGGTGAAATGTTCAAGGTGATTCCCATCTGATGCTGAAAAGTTTGGCTTTTAGCTAGAAAGTTGACTAAAAGGAATTGCCTTCCATTCCTCTTTACAACTGTCTTTTTTCTAAATTTCAAGAAAAGATCTCTGAAACGGAAGTGTGAGAAACCTTACTTACAATGTAATAGTTGGGAGCCATTATGCATTAAAATTAAAATACATATTATTAATCAGAAATCATATTGTTTAAGCACTTTTTTGCAAAACTGAATCTACAGTAATTTTGTGTTAGGATGTTTCTTTTTAAGTGGGTGTCAAAAATTATTTTTAACCAAAAAATGTTGAAAGTAATATGAAAGTAATCTTCTGTCTTAGTGAATGTTGATAAAAAAAAATCATAGTTCTCTAAACTATTATCACTAAATACTCTGATGAAATACTAGATAGACAATGATTTGGTCACTGAAAGACTGTCACCTCTAAAGCAGAATGTAATAGGAACGGAACACTTTATACTTGAATAAGAACAGTGTATCTATCTGCTTGACCTAGTGAAGGCACTGAAAAGCTGATTACTTGGTAATCACTCAAGTTGGGTGATTTTGTGTTTGATGTTTTTATAATCTGAATTTTGCTGGGCTCTTGAAGAGTGTCTGGTTGGACCATCAGCTTTTGATGAATGCATTTCTGGAGGGATTGTGACTATCAGAGTGCTTTGAAGAGAGAAACCCTGTTTTGTGTCCTACCTGACTGTCACAGAACATGCTTCTTGGAGGTAGTTTAATTTGGGATTTGGGCTCAAAGGGAAGAGTGCCATCTACTGAGTGGCCAGCATCAAGTAGAGCAGCCCCACGTTTTTCTCACAGAACTCTCAGCTGGCTCCTGGAGTAAACCAGACTCCACTGACGAATTTGACAGGATTTTAGTACCAAATAGACTTGTGGCTTGCTTAATTTTAATTACTTTATTATCAGGAGGCCTAAACACATGGTGGATAACTAAATCACCACTTGTTGGATTACATGGGAAAGGAGAAACTTCAAGAAGTTGTTGAGACTTTATATTAAATAATAGTGTAGTCATGGTGAAATCATTATTAACTCAAAAGTGCTAAAGACAGTTATTTTAGTAAGGCATGTTTCATAAGTGGTTCCGGTATTCATGGCTTCTGCAGACAATGATGATGTTGTTTAAAATTTGGTCCTAAAATAAAAAAAAGCATTTGTTTAACTAGAGGTAAGGGTTTTAAGAGTATTTGAATACTTTATTTTTTTTCTTTTTTACTTTGTCTCCCTTTCTAAGGCAGTGATTCCTCCTTGAGTGATTTCAGTGTTTCAGAGTGGGTTTTATTGTTGTTTTGCTTTACTCCAGTGATCTTATGTTTTGTTTTGCCAAGTTTTTCCTAACTTCCGGAGACTGCCGGTGGTAGTAGTCATGGGTAGAACAGGAGGTCACAGAACCAGATGTAGGTCAGTGGAGGTTTATGATACCTGGAGTAGGCCTGTCGAAGCCAGACAAGAAGGAACTCTGACAATATGAATTGAAAGGAAGCTTTGAAATTATGATAATATCTTTGTTGTTACATATCAGATATAATTAATCAGTAACCATTTTTCTCAGCCCTTAAAACCTCCCAAGGATCCCATTAAGCACTTTACATAAATTATCTGGAATTTATTTAAGTAACTTGCCCAAGATCGTACAGTTGATAAGTGGCAGAGCCAAGGTTTGAGCCTAGGGCTAACTCCTTTAAATGGGATGCTGTACTGCTCATTTATTTAAGCTCTTTCTTGTTGGTGACTGCACAAAAGGCTTGAACCATGATTATAATAGTATTTATGCCTCTGCTGGGAAGTACTGGTAGTTTTTTGTTTTGTTTGCTTGTTTTTTTTTAAAAGATTTTATTTATTTATTTGAGAGAGAAAGCAAGTGAGCACCAGCAGAAGGGAGAGGGAGAAGCAGACTCCCCGCTGAGCAGAGAGCCTGATGGGGGGCTATATCCCAGGAATCTGGTATCATGACCTGAGCTGAAGGCAGATGCTTAACCCATTGAGCCACTAGGTGCCCCCTCTTTGTTTTTTAAAAAGGTGATGAAATGGGTTCATAGGATTGAATTTCAGCAGGATCAGGAAGTATATAGGAGATAGACCTTCAAATACTTGCTATTTGGTTTTATCTAAAATAGTAATTTCTTTGTTCCTTTTGCTATGTTATTTATTAATTTAAAAACCATAAGAAAAGTTTAATTGAAACAGTGAATTGTTTCATGTTGCTTAAAATGTGCTACTTTATGGGAGGAGGGTTTGAGTTACAGAAGGGTTTTAGGCTGGAGTTCTGGTGGAGTTGCAGTTGGGGGCAAGTAGAGGGATGTGTTCGTGGCCTTTCTGTATTTTGCTTGCTCCTAAATATTTTTAAGTAGTAGTACTTTTTAATGTGACAATAATATCCCATATCCACAGCACAATAAAATTCAGCCATGTGCCAGTCTGAGATCTTGGGGGAACTTCAATTTGTTGTGCACAGCAAGTGTGCTCTGAGAACCAAACGAGTATCATAACTCTCATATATGTACTAATAGTTTTGGATGCATGTATCCTCTCAATTAAGAGTTATTTAATACCTACTATTAGAGAGTGCTTTTGGCTTTTAAAACCTATTTTGACCTTAAAGGATATCTTTATTACTTTCGCAGGTTGGGAATCATTGTTTGGTAAAACCAAAAACTTCTAAAATTGCAGTTCAGTGATGGTTGTGCTGTGTATTCTAAATCCAGTCACTCCTTAAGGCCTCTAACTCTTCCCTTTCATATGTGAGAGAATTACGTTTTGCCTTCCAGAAAACCCCTGTAGGAATATCAATTACATAACTCCTTGGATTCTGACCTTATATTCTAGTCAAAGGTAGAAAAAGTCACCAACAACTAAGATGACAACACAAACGATGTTCCTTGTCAGTGTGTGATGAATGCTGAATAGCAGGTACAGAGAACAAAGACTATATAGGTCTTCACATCAAGAAAGGGCCCCCAGAGATGGTGTGGTCAGAAAAAAATCTCAAGCAAAGAGGACAAGGGTGAGCCTTGAAAAGCAGGATAGGATTTCACTAGGTGCGGGCTGTGAAAGACATTACTGTTCATGAAAATACATATTTTTTCTATACCATTATGGGAGATGGTTTATAATCATGGTTCACAGTCTCTTTTCACTGTAAGGCACTTGAAGGCTACAGTATACTCTTATGAGTAATAGTGCCAAGGACACACCTCCCTCAAAGGTATATTAGAATATTGCAGGGATGGAAAGGAGAGGGTGGTGGTGAAGAGCATGTAGATTTTTTTTTTTTTTTTTTTTAGTAGGCTCCATGCCTAGCGTGGAGCCCAGCATGGTTCTGAACTCACAACCGTGAGATCAAGACTGGAACTGAAACCGAGAGTTGGTCGCTTAACCGACTAAGCCACCCAGGCACCCCCGTCATATAGTTTTTAATAATACTCCTTATGAACCCCACATGAAAATGACTGGTTCACAGAAACATCCTAGTGCTGTTACTTTGAAGTAATGCTTAGGAAAGTTTGGTACTTGGAAGACTTTATAAATGCTCATCATTTCCAGTACTCAATAAGAAAAGCCTCCTTTTGAGAAGAGGTGTGCCTTTTTAAAAAAAAATCTGAATTTGTCCATCATTTACTTTGCCAAATACCAGAGTATAATTCTGTTGATGGCTCTGTTATATCTTTTAAATCCAATGTATGGATAGATAGCCTTATTGATACTATGAAATGTAATCATTTGTACTAAATTTTTGTTAATAATGTCTTGTTTTGGATTTTAAAGGATTTGTTCTGAGTATCTGAATTCTCTTAGATTTTGTAATGCTTATCACTTACTTTTTGAAAAATACTTAGTGTAACTATTCAGGATATTTTGAGCAAGTCGCTTTATTTCTCACTTTAGGTTTCTAATATAAATTATGTAGGGGTTGGGATAGATCATCTTAAGATCAATTGCATTTGAAGCTTCTGTGATTTTACTTCTAAGGAAGGTAAACTCCCCAATTAGTGGTTTTACTTGGAAGGTGGCCAAGAAACCTATGAGTGTACTGTGTGAAGTTCCTGAGAATGGATCTAATAGAAGGCCAAGATCATGAAAGTCTTTGGCTCTATATATATGTGGAAGTTGAGAAAAGCGTATCACTCCAGAATCCCCAGAGTTTATTTTAGTTCTTCAGAAGCTAAGGGCCCTTGGCAATGGACAATGGATAGATCCTTTTTGAGAACAATGAAATAAATAAGGATAGCCATTTTTCCTAAAGCAAAGTGTAGTAACATAATGGTATATTTTTCAAAAAGTGGTGTTTTTCCATTCCCATTCCATCTTTACTCTATTTAATATATTAGTTCCTTAAAAATATTTGACTTCTGTTTAGCTCTTCTTTTCTGAGCAACTTTGTTTCCTTTTATTTGTTCATTCATTTAGCAAATATTTACTGAACATTCATGATATGCCAGCCTGTTTTCTAAGGTTATGGGAATTCAGTAAGCAAAACAGAAGAACTGTCCAGTCCTAATGACATTTATATTCTTGAAGTAGAAACAAACAAGTAAAGTGTGGGTTGTACTGGTGTAAATGTTCTGGAGAGATACAGAGCTGGAAATAAAAATGGAGTATTTGGGTATATGGCAAGTTTAAATACAATGGCTAGGTGAAGCCTTCACTGAGGAGGAGACATGTGAGCAAAGACTTGAAGAAGGTAAGAATGTGTGTGATGAAAGGGGAAGATCGTGGCTGGTGGCGGTGGAGCGGGGGAAGCCCTGAGGCCCAAGAGTATTTGGCATGAATGAAACAGAATGAGGGATGAGTGTTGGGAAGCCATTGGATGACTTTGAAGAGGTGGGACATGATTTGACATAGGTTTTCAGAGGATTCTTTTGGCTGTGTTTGACACTAGGCCATAGTGGTGCAGTAATCTTGGTGAGAGATGATGTATATGATAGAGGTGGTCATATGTGATTGGGTTCTGGATATATTTGGATGATACAGACTGTGATTGGGTTCTGGATATATTTGGATGATACCGACAACAGGATTTGGCAACTGGGGTGTGTGTATATGTGAGTCAAACCTAAGACCAAGGTTTGGTGTCTAGGCAAAAGTTTGCAGGAAGAACAAGTTTGGGGAGCAAAGGGAATAGGAGTTCAGTTTGAGACCTATTAAGTTTGAAATGTCTGTTAGACATCCACTTGGAGATACTGAGTAGGAAGTTGCTGTGAGTGGAAATAGTTACTGCCCACTAGATAAACTTGATAGTTGTCATTATTTTCCTCTTTCACTTTTAAAAATTTGCATATTTAAACCCTTTGATGACCATAATAAACTTGACTGTAGTAAAGGCTTCATGTCTTAATGTTTTAAAGGGATTCTTTGTTAAGACCTTGAATTTACTTTAATGTCTAAAGACATTGGTCTCAAAGGAATTCTTTCTCTAGGCATAGCATAATTTGCTTTTAATCAGAATGCAAAACTATTGTTACTGCCCTTTGAAATGTGTGTGAATAGTTTGTTCTTCAAGAAGTTAATTTGGTTTAATGGTTAAAAATAGTAATGTATAGTTATTGTTATGACCCAGTACTTTTCCTAGGTATATACTTGGGAGAAGTGAAGACATATTGTTCACACAAAACACTTGTATGCTAATGTTCATAGCAGCAGTATTAACCTGAAAGTGGAAACATCCTGAAGGTCTGTCAGGTGACTAATGGATAAATATGGTATATCCATGCAATGGAATTTTTCCAGTCATAGAAAGGAATGAAATACTGACACATTCTGCAACATGGATGAATCTGGAAAACATGTTAAATGAAAGAAGCCAAACATGAAAGGTCACATATTATTCAGTTCCATTTATATGAAATGCACAGAATAGCCATACCCAGAAAGCAGATGAGTAGTTGCCAGGGCCTGAGGGGTAGGGGAAATAGGGAGTGACTGCTTAATGGGTACTGGGTTTCCCTGTGGGATGATGAAAAAGTTCTAAAACTAGATAAGGTTGATGGTTACACAACATTGTGAATATACTAAAAGCTACAGAATTGTACCATTAAAATAATGAGTTTTATGGTATGTGAATTATATCTTAACTTTTAAAAAAGATACCAAGAAAAAGAAGCATATGTGGGCACACGTGCACAACAATAACTAACACAATTTATGTGGACCTTATTTCTAAAATGGAACTGCTTTCTCAGTTGAAAGTTGATGAAGCAGGACTTAACCACTCTAAACCTGGTTTAGCTTGATTCACTTTGAGAGGCAGAGTTAAGATACTTAGATCATTCAGGTAGAAATCTGGAAGCAGTTTGTGATTCTATCCTAGGCAAGTCATAAGTGAGTTTAATATTTTTTTTTTAATACCTAATTTCAGGGGCACCTGGGTGGCTCAGTGGGTTAAAGCCTCTGCCTTTGACTCAGGTCGTGATCTCAGGGTTCTGGGATCGAGCCCCGCATCGGGCTCTCTGCTTGGCAGGGAGCTTGCTTCCTCTTCTCTCTCTGCCTGCCTCTCTGCCTACTTGTGATCTCTGTCTGTCAAATAAATAAATAAAATCTTAAAATAAATAAATAAATAAATACCTAATTTCATGGGGATGGTCTAGATAACACAAAAGAAAGCTCTAAGATGATCATTTCTGTGAGTCTCAGAGAACAGAGGCTAGTTTCTAAATAAATTTATTAGGTCTTAAGTCAATAAAGATGGCTTTTTCTCTATACCTATAATTTAAAAATATGGAGAACTCAGTTCCCAGTGATTGTTTTTTTTAGCCAACCCAAAATAATATTTCCCTTCTTAAAAACTTTTATTACCATCAGAGTTGCCTGCTGAGGAAGTAGATGAAAGGATTATCTTTAACTTTCCTACCACTTATTACTCTGTTATTTTTTAAAAAATGAGATATAATTCACATACCATAAAATATACCCCCTAATATTATTATGAAGAAATATATATATTCATATATTCTTTCATTGGAGTGAAAGCTTCTAGAGAACAGAGGTTCATATTACTTGGATGGTTTAACATGTTTTCAGCATTTTAAGGGAACACATGAACAAGACAAGAAGGATAGGACAGGGAGATAGGCACTTCTGTATAGCTGGTTCCAGCAGTAGCTTGAGAGCTGCGCTAAAGCAACAATTTAAAGGAAGTGCAGGGGGACAAAGAGAAGGGAAATGTTTATCCCACTAAGAGAAACAATTCATGAAGGAGGTTGACATTTAAATTGAGTTTTAGAGGATCTCAAATGTTGGAGGAGAGTGAATTACAGATCGAGATGATAGAAAGGCATCTAGGTCTATAGGATAAATGTGGTGGGAGAGGAGAAAGGAGAGTAAGGTTGAGAGCACTAGATCATGAAAGACTTGGATACTATTTTAAGAAATTTAGATATTATTCTGGGGTACTTACTCTAGCTGATGAGAGGCATCACCAGATGTGTCTGAGATTGGTGGTGTGAAGAATGTTGTGATGGAGAAAGTGTTGGCAAGTTAGGCATGTTAGTCACTTAGAGATAAGCAAATGAAGTAAGGCAGTGGCTTTGAGATTAGAAGGGGAGGAATGGGACATTTTGGAGGCAAAAATGTGTACAACTTCCTGAGTAATGCAGAGGTTGAAGGAACATTCCATCACCATGGGTAGAAATTTTAATGTATTTTACTCCAATTCTCTGATTTATGACAGAGGGGAGATACATCTATACTACTCTTTTTTTTTTTTTAAATTTAAAAGATTTTATTTATTATTTATTTGACAGAGATCACAGGTAGGCAGAGAGGCAGGTAGAGAGAGAGGGGGAAGCAGGTTCCCTGCTGAGCAGAGAGCCGGAAGTGGGGCTCTATCCCAGGACCCTGGGATCATGACCTGAGCTGAAGGCAGAGGCTTTAACCCACTGAGCCACCCAGGCGCCCCCATGGATACTACTCTTGAAGGTATCTTTTCCTTACCGTACATAAAAGACTTTAGAAATGTTACTATTTCTTAATTTTCCTTAATTTTTACAGCTTGTCAGTTATTAGCCAATTGCTCAGTCTTCGGATTTGTTTAAATTTGCATCTTTGGAAATGGTTGAATAGTTCTCATTTTGGTGTAGTATTCTTTGTTTACAAATGAAACCTCCTACCTATGCTGTTTTGTATTTTGAACTTTCGTGTAGTGAAATAATAAAGAATTGAAGATATATGGCATTTCAGTATCAAGTATTGCATGCTCTCATTACAGGACATTGTGTTATCTTGAGGTTTCCTCTTATATTTAGTGGATTATCTTGGAACTTGGAAGTAAACATATAGTGAGCACCTATAAGAAAGAATTAAGAATGTTAAGAAGCACATTCAAAATATATTTTTTTAGTTTTAATTTTAATTTTTTTAAGGATTTTATTTATTTATTTGACAGAGATCACAAGTAGGCAGAGAGGCAGGCAGAGAGAGAGGAAGGGAAGCAGGCTCCCAGCTGAGCAGGGAGCCTGATGTGGGGCTGGATCCCAGGACCCTGGGATCATGACCCGAGCTGAAGGCAGAGGCTTTATCCCACTGAGCCATCCAGGCGCCCCCAAAATATATATATATATTTTTTGGTGTAAATTTAGTAGAGAATCCAATCCAGTAATTTTTTGCATATTTGTGTAATGAAACAAGTAACATAAGATTTGTTTCCTCTAATGTTTCCTATTTTGTTCTTAAGATTTTACCTATTTATTTGACGACAGAGATCACAAATAGGCAGGAAGGCAGAGAGAGAGGTGGGGTGGGGGGCTGGGGGGCGGGTAGGATGTGTGGAGCAGGTTCCTGCTGAGCAGAGAGACCAACAGGGGGCTCCATCCCAGGACCCTGAGATCAGGGCCTGAGCTGAAGGAGGAGTCTTAACCCACTGAGCCGCCCAGGTGGCGCCCTTAATGTTTCCTATTTATTAAAAGGCATGATTGGCTATTTTTGTGGCTTTGTAGCTCCATTAAATAAGACATGTGACAAAGAGATACTATAGTAGGACATAGTTATTTCATAAATGGATGGAAGAAAATATAAGATTTGACCGAACTGACTTCTATAATATTATAAGATAAAACTTCCATGCTTAAAAATTTCAAACATTAAATAGCTTATTCAAAAGCAATTCTTAAAAAGAATTCATTGTCATGAAATATGTTGCAAAATTTGACAATCAGAAGAGTAAAGAACCCTCACTGACTTATTTAAAAGCAAGAATTTATTAACTTCATTTTTTTCTTTTTTTTATTTTTTAAAGATTTTATTTATTTATTTGACAGACAGAGATCACAAGTAGGCAGAGAGGCAGGCAGAGAGAGGGGGGGAAGCAGGCTACCTGCTGAGCAGAGAGCCCGATACGGGGCTCGATTCCCAGACCCTGGGTTCATGACCTGAGCTGAAGGCAGAGGCTTTAACCCACTGAGCCACCCAGGCGCCCCTATTAACTTCATTTCTAAGGTAAGTTTATTGTGGGACATATTTCTATAAAATTATTTTCATTTTTAAATATTTGAAATTAATTTTTTTTTAAAGATTTTATTTATTTGCCAGAGAGAGAGAACACACAAGCAGGCAGAGAGGCAGGCAGAGGCAGCAAGAGAAGCAGGCTCCCTGCCCAGCAAGGAGCCCGATGCAGGACTCGATCCCAGGACCCTGGGATCATGACCTGAGCCAAAGGCAGCTGCCCAACCAACTGAGCCATCCAGGCGTCCCTGAAATTAATTTTTGAGTAAGAAACTTAAGGATGTGGAAAAAAATCCAAAAGGCACAAAAGAGTATACTGTGAGAAGAAAGTTGTCACTCTACCCCCAAACCACTCAGGTCTCTTCCTTTTGTGTATATTCTTCCAAATATATTTTTCATTGTTTATTTTTAAATTCCTGAATCAAGACTTTGCCTGCCTATACCTGGTGGATGAAGTGCTGCGTAAGAGACAGAGCCTTGGGCTCAGAACACCCTGAAGAAATAGCCAGCCCTGTTCTCTTATGTGTTGTTTCCAGATCCATTCTCTCTCCCTCTCTTTTTTAAAGAGTATCCTTTTCTAGCTTCCTCTCCACTTAGAGCAGAAGTATGAAGAGTGGGAGGTGGAAATTGTAATCATCTGTCACTCCTCTCTCATCCTAGGCAGTGACAGATAACTATGAAAGTGTACATGCTAACAAAGCAAATTCTGTTTGAGAAGTGTTTCCATAGAAAAACATCCTCTAGGAGGGAGGACAAAGAAGGGGTCAGGAATGGTCAGCCTTTACCGTCATCGTGCAGCTGCCCCATTAAGCAAGCTGTAACTATACCTTTTCTAAAACTTTTTATTTTTGGTACTTGGCATTATTTTGTTGACTCTTGCCTTTGGCCACCCAATAAGTCATAAGATTTTCTCTTAAGCTTTGGGATTGCCTGACTCTAAACTTAGGGTCACTAGACTTGGTTTCTTTTCTTGTTTTGAATGGTGTTTAATAGAAGGCCATTCCTATGCAGATACTATAAATAATAATCTTTTATCTGGGGGGTCTTTTTAAAATTTCCAATTTATTTTTGTACCAGTAATTTTTTATTGGGTGTTAATTCTCAGGGTATGAAAGGCTTCAACAGTGATCCAGTTCCTCAATAAGGGGTGCCGGGCCACCCTCCACACTGTACTCTCTTCAGTGCTCGCTTAGACACTCTGGTTTAAATTCCTTATAAGAAAGATAGTAGTTGAACAGCACATAAGCTGCCAGGACTATAGAAAGCCCAGCAATGCTCCCTTTTTTCACATTAACATACTTGTAATATTGGTAGTAACCTCTCTGAAACCCTTCAAGCGCCTTAAGGGACAAAATCCTGCATCAGTATCCAGCTTACCAACTTCCCTATTTTAACATCCATCCGTTCCTCATCGTTGGTACAATTGATGCCATCTAGGAGTCCTGTGTGTCTGCTGTATTCCAAATAAAATTTACCATCTTACCCTTTTTTAAAGGTGTAGTTCAGTGAGAATATTGCATAGCCACCGACACCTTCCATCTTTAGAACTCATCTTGGCAACATTGAAACTTTATACCCATTAAACAGTAATTCCCCACCCCCTCCTATATTCTTAGATCAGAAAAATTGTTTTAAGAGAAGGGTTTCAGGTAGTACAAAATCTATTTTTATACCTTATCAACACTGTAATTTGAAACTGTGTACAGATCTGTATCATGCATTAAAGGTTATGATTGGCATTCAAGGCCCTGGAGTTGAGACAAGGGGCACAGACCTATAGCCTTTAATTCATATATTGAAGATTTATTTATTTGAGAGAGTGCTGCACGTGAGAGAGTGTGGTGGTGGTGGGGGGTGGTGTGCAGAGGGAAAGAAAGAATCCCAAGCAGACATGGGGCTCAATTCCAGGATCCCAAGACCCTGAGATCAGACCTGAGCCAGAAGGTTAATCAACTGAGCTACCCAGGTACCCCTAATTCGTATTTTAAAGTGAAGAACTGTAGCCTCATACTCCTTGGCTGTGTGAATTATGTGTTGGTGGGTTGGAGAGGAAGTTTGATAATTATGGAAGAAGTGGAAATCTGCAAAGTGGAGCTAGCTGACCTCTGCCTTCATGACCCAATAAAAAGGAAGTTTCCCCACTAATAGGAGTGGGAGCTCTCCAGGTTTGCAGGTCTCTTTGGATGCTGAAATTCTGCCTTTGTGTGAATCATTTAGACTTTCCATTAATGTTTGGAAGTGGGAATTCTCTGTAAATTTTAAAGTTTGGAGAGGCATTTGGAGTAAAGTGGGGGATGAAATCTAGATGTATAGAATTTGGGAACCCCCTACCTTATTTTATGGATGAAGGACTTGGGCTGGTTGAGCTAAGTGGCACATTAAAGATAATGTTCCTTGTGGCCTATCGGAACTCACAGCTGTTTTTGTGACTCTCAGTCCAGGGCCTTTTCTACTTTATGACTTTACCAGCAATCTTAACCCATTCATGCAATTCCGGGGTAAGGGAGTTCACCAGAATTCCATTTCATCTTCCCTCAAGCAGGATTTAGACAGGATGAGAGAGACCTCACCATCTCTCAGTGATCTGAAGCTGCGTTTCAGGAAAAGTTGGTACCTGTCTTTGTTTTGTTTTTTTAAATCTTTCATTGAATTAGGAAAAGTTTTTTGAAGTTTAAAAAAACTCAGGAATGTGTCATACACTTTCTTGTTATTTTGACAAAAAACTATGCTGATCTTCTGTATATTGTTCCAGTTTTAGTATGCTTAACACTGAAGCCAGTCGTGTACATGGTAAATGTTTCTGACATGTTTAGGAACATTATATTGAAAATTCAAACTAGATGTATTTAGCTGCTCTGACTTTTTTTTTTTTCCCCCTTTTGGAAAAGAACATATTTAAATGAGAAACAGTCCCACACTCCAAAGAAAAGGGAAAGTTTTAGGTCATTTGTTTGAGTAAGATAGATTATCAGATTTATGGCCTCAGTTTTCCATTATTTTCAACTAAGTGGGCCATTACATAAGGCACAGTGTTTTGTTTGAGGCAAATTATGCTCAGAGACTAAGATTATATTCGCTAATAATTGAACATAGGTTCACTGCAGGAATTACAATTCACAAGTTAGTAGCATACAGGATGTCTCTTATTTAGCCAGTAAGGAAATAACCTACTCCAAAACCAATGATAGATCAGTTACACTATTGCATGGAGGCAAAAGATAGAATAGAGTCCAAATTTGGTTGAGGTGTACTTTTCTATGAGTTGGTTCTTGGTACAGTCAGTCCTTCCAACAAAAACTTGGGTATTAGCTGCTGGCTTAGTTCCTCACTTCTGGGGCATGTGGCTAGTTGGTGATGGCACCAGTATTGGCAGCAAAGTAATTATTACTTTGAAGGTTATTACTCCATGGACCATTACATGATTTACACCACTGGCTATGAGGAGTCACCTTGCCAAAGCAGGGACAGATAACCCTTCTCTTCCTGAGACTGCTGAACGGTTTAACACCACTGTTGACCAAGTGTCTTGATCTCCAGAGAGCTATTTAGATCAGCAAAAGAGTAGCCTTGCCCACACCAAACATTCTTGGTGAGTCCTCACAAATTCTTGGTATTTAAAGTTTAAATGTCCATTGCGTCATAGCTGTTCTTCCTTATGATCTTACCCATAAGTCCCCAGCAGTGCCTGTCAACAGTTGAGCTAGGAAGTGCTCATCAACAACAGATGTCGATGACAGCATCCCAATGCAGATTCCTTGGTATAAACAGATTCATCCTTGGATCAAAACAACTTCACTTAAGTCCTAAACAAGTGGATTTGAAATCATAACAAACCAATATACAACACAGTGAAGGAAGAAATCTGTCATATTGGAAATGTTAGTGTTTTAATCTAATTTTATGATGAATTCATTTATTAAGATTTTTAGTTTTATCAATGTTGTATCATACCAGGGACTTTGAAATGGAATTTATCAGATTTGTTTTGATTTTTTTTTCATGTTTTGCTATAACATTTGGTTTTATGACAGTTTTAGAAGGTAATTTGCAAGATGGCTTGGCCTTGAATAATCCTTCTGATGAACTAAAAGGATTCATTATTATGGCTGGGGTCTAAATAAAATGTAATTGTTTTTGACTTTACTGTGAGTATTTAAGATGTCTTTCAATCTGTTTTTAAATCAATTTAAATAGGAGTAGGTACAAGGTAGAAGAACTTACTGGAGAACTTTGAATTCAGTGTTTTAATAAGTTAATTTTAAACTTTGGGTACTAGCTGGATGCTAGCTGTGTTTCATGGTGACAGAATTTGTGGGTTTTATTTGTTTTTATATTCCACTTACCACTTGAATCATAATGACTTTTGTCTTTCTGTCCTACTTATTTCACTTAGCATAATACCCTCTGGGTCAGTCTGTGTTGTCTTACATAGTGAATGGTGGCAATATTTGTAATTTAAAATCTTGTAAATCAGTTTCTATAAAAACCATGTAATATTTAAGTTAATTTAATTATATTTTTTTTAAGTTTTTATTGGTACTTTGTCTATAGAGAATAAAACATTGATTAATAGAAACTTCAATTTCCTGAAATTCCTTGGGTCCTCTAATGAAAGAAGATCAAATGATTAAGAATACAAATGGATTTCAGGGATGTATTGGAAGCAGTAACTTGCAGGTGGGTCCTGAAGTCAGTGTACATTGACTTCTAGATCTTCTGTGGTCTAGTGTGCTTAGAATCAGTATTTGGGGGGCGCCTGGGTGGCTCAGTGGGTTAAGCCGCTGCCTTCGGCTCACTCAGGTCATGATCTCAGAGTCCTGGGATCGAGCCCCGCATCGGGCTTTCTGCTCAGCAGGGAGCCTGCTTCCTCCTCTCTCTCTGCCTGCCTCTGCCTGCTTGTGATCTCCGTCTGTCAAATAAATAAATAAAATCTTAAAAAAAAAAAAAAGAATCAATATTTGGAATAAAGGCCCTAATAATATCCTGCCCAATTCTTGAGCAATAAAGATAAGTATGTTCATGAAAGTATATGAAATCGAAAGATGGAAAGACTGCTTTTAAGATTTTGGAGAATGTATATGGGAGAGAAGGCTACATTCATTTGGCTTATTACTGTAAGAATTAACATTTATTTGCCATTTCTGATCAGAATAATTATGTGAATTTTCCCAGAGTGTTTTTCTTTTGATAGCTCCCTATCTTTTCTTTTAAGAGGTTTAATTGTAAGGGTTTGGGCCTTTTCATCAGGGATGGTGTTTGTACAGGTGGATGCCTTATGTACAAACTATCTGTGTAGTCTGATTAGCAGTCTCAGAGGAAGGCCTTAGAATGCTGTTGTCCTCTCCCCCAAATACATATATAGTTTTAAATTTTCAAGTGGCCATGTTATTAAAAAAAGAACAAAATGAAATTTTGGAAATATATTGTTTATACTTCATTAAAATTTTATTCAATTTATTTAAAGTATTGTCTTTCAACATGTAATCAGTATAAAAAGTTAATGAAATATTTTGCTCTTTTTTATACATTTGTATGTATTTTACACTGTGGCACATCTCAGTGTAGTCACATTGCAAATACTCAGTAATCACATATACTCAGTAATCACATATAACTGGTGTCTAACAAATTGGACAGCACAGCACATCTTTTGTCCTACATTAGTTTTGAGGATTCTCCCATTAGAAATCTGTTTGGGGGACTCCCTGCCATCTCTATTATATTCTTCTATAATTTAATGGAAAACAGAACACTTCTGAGATTAAAAAAATCATTCTTGGTCCTCAGTTTTAGCCATTTTTTCCTTTTATAATGTGATAACCAAAAACTAGTACTGTTAAAGAAATGCACATATTATTGAATAAGAACTTAAGAGGGCAAGTTATGTTGGTTGAGTTTAAGTGAGGCAAGCTGGAATAGAAAGGGAAGAGTTAGTGCAGGGTAGTAAAAATAAGACCTGACTTAAAAATCCTGATCTGGAGCAAGTTACTTAACTTCTCTGAACCTTCTTACTTTATTCCTATGTAGAATTAGGATAAAAATATCTATCTCTTAGGTTGCTTTGAGGATTAAATAAGATGACATGTAAAATATGTGTATTGTGGTACATGTAAGGCACTCGGTAGATATGTTTTGAATAAATGATTGTTGCTTGCTTTCATCTACCACTTCCAAATCCCTGTTTGTGAGAAAAGGAAGAGGAAGGAGGCATGCCTAAAATGAATGTTGGTAATAATATTAAAGAAACATAGCCAGTTTACTAAATTGACTATAGTTGAGTGTTTGTCCAAAACAAGCTAGTTTCTTTAAGATTTTATTTATTTATTTATTTGTCTCAGAGAGAGCGCACGCCAGCACACACACACAAGCAGGCAGAGTGGCAGGCAGAGGTGGAGAGAGAAGCGGGCTCCCTACGGAGCAAGGAGCCTGAAGCCCTGAACCCAGGGTCCATCCCAGGACCCTAGGATCACGACCTGAGCTGAAGGCAGCGGCTCAACTGACTGGGCCCCCAACGCGTCCCAACAAACTAGTTTCTGAGTTTCGTGGTTAATTAAGATTTTAATTCAGGACCCTTATCTGAAAGTTTCAGAAAATAACTGATGTGAAATAGTTCATCCTTGGTTTAAATACTAAGAAATGATTTTTGCCATTTAATTTTATTTCCTTACACGTATCCCATTAATCAGTTAACATAGCATTTGTACATGTTTCTAAATTTCACCTATTTAAGAGAAAAATCTCAGTTATCAAAGATACTTCTTTTTATCTTTTCCTAGATACAAATGCTAGCACAGGGGTTATTGCAATTTTTGAATTTAAACGTGTTTTGCACCTACTTTGAAAGCTAGTCTACAGGGTAATAGGTTAGTGATGATTGTACATTTTTGTAGTAACTGGAACTAAGGAAAACTTTCCTAAATGGAAGAAAAAACTGTCTCTCAATGACCAAGCTCTGAATTCTAATGCAAGTGACCTATTGTTCTTGTTCAGGCATTAACATCAGTTCATATATTTGGATAGAATGGGAGTTTTTTATGATACATTATCTGTATGGTGTGTTCTGAGTCTATTTAGGAGGAGACAGTTTTTATATCATACATGTCTTTGTGATTTTCTTTGTGAAATGCTCTGCATTTTGAGAAATTTACTCTGAAAATTTGAAACATCATTGAAATGTGGGAGAGCATGGAGAGTTCTAAATAGGTGATTAGATATGAACTCTTCAAAGCTTTATACTCACCCAGTGTGTAGGCCACATCTGTGGCAATGTTCTTGAAAATCGGTCACATTTGAAAATACAGTTCTTTGCCAACAGCATCTGGTTGCACTTTACATTACATACTTAGAAAGACTTTTTGAATAGCAAAAAAGCAAAACCATATGACACAGATTATTCTTACCTGATTGAAAGTTGTTTACAGTTAGAGTTGAACTTTAAACAAACTTAACAGAAGGCATAATTGTCCAAATGCATGAATTATCACAATACCTCAGGAAGAAAGGATTATTTATCAACATTTAAAAGTTGTTCAGACTTGTACATTATTCTAATGACCCCTTACAGAGGTCTTACTTACTATAAGTTCTTTCAGGTTTGTGGCATTTTAAAGGTGCTGGCCTGATTGAAATGACTCTACTAATGGGTAATGGAGAAATGGTGTTGATTGATACGATTGACGTTCCTCTACTAATGTCTTATAGCTCCCAACAGCTGTTACTAGTTACATACTGTGTATTTGTCATGGCTGACTGTGCCAGCTTTTGATACACAGGTATCTTATTATAGTAATCTGGGGTTTGACAACCTAGAAGGGATTTGTGAGGTGATTTTAAGTGGCATTGGTCTGAGCTAACCTGTGATCTACACAAAACATGTATTTGGTTTCCTTAAGATTCCCTTCATGGCACCCCCCTTTTAGTTTTCCTTCTTGACTTCCCAGGTGGCTAATTTGTATCGCATAATCCCTGTTGAAATGTCCGCTGATGTTTACATTTTGAAAGTGGGATCTTCTAACAAGGCTTTTAGGGTCCCTAGTAGAATAGTAGGAAAAGGATGAGGGCAGAGTTGGCCTGGGTGCAGGCTTGATGCAAGGATTGTAGAGACCCACTGTTCAATATGTGAACTGTTGAACTGTTCAGATACGAACCCACTGTTCAGTATACTAGCTACATGTGGCTATTGAACATTTGAAATGTAGGAGGACTTAATTGAGATGTTATGTGTAAAATATATACTAAATTTCTAAGATTTACTACAAGGAAAAATAAGTCAGTTTTTAATATGTTGAAATAATTTGATATGTTAAAAGAACTATTAAAATTTCACCTTTTTTTTTTTTTTTTTTAAACGCAGCTACTAGAATATTTAAAAACAGTCATGGCTTACACTAAGTTTCTACTAGAAAATACTGTTAAAAAGATAAGAGAATTTATGTTGTATTCTTTCTGTTAGGAGCTTGTTAGAGGTTCGGGGAAATGCTCCCATAGAATGCCTTTGCTATAGCTATTCCAGCCGACTTGGCTGAGCCACTTTGTAGTACAGTGCTCTTTTGAGAACTATTGCTCACAAGCAGCTACTACCTCTCCCAATCTAGGAGATATATATATATACATATACATATACATATACATATACATATACATATACATGTACATTTGTGTGTGTGTGTGTGAGAAATACATTTTTTTTAAGTTACTCTGCCTTCTACCTCTAGTGATTACTAACTCTTGACTAGCTTCTTGAAGACAGGTGATTTAAAAAACAACTTTTTAATTGCTACTGTTTATTGGGTATCTGCCATATACTAGATACCGGGCCAGGTACTTCACATAAAATCTTGAATCCTCACATCAGTTCTTCGAGATTGACACTATAACTTGAAGAAAGAGATTCAGATACATTCTGACTTCACCCTGGGTCAGCTAGCAAGTAGCAGAATCAAGATTTCCAACCCTTGTCTGTCTGATTCTAGAGCCCTTGTTCTTTCTGCTATTTTATGCTCTCATTGTGTTTTCTGTTAACTATGTGACAGTCCTTTAGAATGAAGCAGAATGTTGTATATAAAGGGGTCTCTTACCAAATGGTGTTAGATGATCCTTTTTTCTTGGCGAACACCTGGAATGCCCCTCCCCGTTTCCCTGTGCTAGTACCTAGTGAGTGGCGCAAACATATTGAAGAGACTTAAGCTTAGTGACAGCCTGTTGAGCAGGATCAATAATCTAAAAGCCGCCTGTGAAAGAACATCTCTCCCACCTTGAAAATCAGTCAGCAAAGAATGTTTCAGATGCCTTCAAGAAGAGATAGAGAAGAGTCTCCTTCTCTAAATGCCAGGAATATCAAATCTGAGACTTCAAAGACTGACCATATAAGGAAAGGGCTTTTTATAGACAAAGAGGGTTGAAGTAAAATAATGGGATAGAATAAGCGTATTGAGCTGGATAAGTCTTAAATAATCCTAGGTCATCTCTTAATGGCTGTGTCCTTGACATTGTTGCATTTAGAATGAGAGCATGGGGAAATAGTCCATGTGTTGGCATGCTAGTCTGTAAATTGGAGTAGATGTAATCACAATTTGTGAGTGCCCCGAATGGCTGGATTCTGCATTTACACACTGCTGCTTTCATTCAGGCTCAAGCAAGTGTGGGTGACTTTGGGAGGATATGGAGAGCCAAGGAAGAACAAAGAGGTTCAAGGAGTAAAACTAGACAAGCTGGGCTGCAGGGAAGTTTGGACAAGTTCATAGTGAAAGCCTTCTTCTTTTTTTTTTTTTTTTTTAAAAGATTTTTTACTTATTTGACAGAGATCACAGTAGGCAGAGAGGCAGACAGAGAGGAGGAAGCTGGCTCCTTGCTGAGCAGAGAGCCTGATGCGGGGCTCCATTCCAGGACCCTGAGATCATGACCTGAGCTGAAGGCAGAGGCTTAACCCACTGAGCCACCCAGGTTCCCGGTGAAAGCCTTTTTACAAACACACGCACACACACACAAACACACACACACACACACATTTATAATACTAAAAACCATGTGAAATGTAAAGGTGTAAAATACTATTTCGGAAAGAAGCTGTGATACAGTTAAGAAGAAAATAAAATTTCTAACTAGATAATGTGGATTACATTTTCCCTGCTCTACCATTTCCATAACTAGGATAACCTTAGGAAATTATAGAGTAGAAGATAATCATTGTTCTACCTCTCTGGCGTTCCTTCATGATATAATAAGATCGTGATGAATTTGAAAACCTTGACTATGTGCTCATATGCTCTATACATGTTGTTACTGTTTTTATACTGTTACTTACTTCATTTGAAGTATTGCTCACCTGAAATTTATTTCAGAGGAAAAAAATATGGACCTCCATGTGATTAAGGGAGGTTAGAGTTAAATGGCCAATTTAAATAGGGCAATTTGGCTCTCATCCCTAGGCTTTATCAAAGGGACAGTGGCAGCCTTGTGGGTGAAAGAAGTGTGGACCTAATTGCTTATTTAATCATCCCTTTAACCCCTTTTAAAACTAGACCTTTGTAAGTTGATTATATAATGTGTGAGCATGCAAGCACACACGGTGTTTCTCTAAAATGAAAGGCCCTATTGAATGACTATTAAAAAAAAAAAAAGGTTTTGATATATTCATAGTAGTAAACCTGGTTTGCATTTCTTTGAGGCTCACGGTCTTCAACTTCCGACCAAGTTAGTAAAAGGTTGCTATAACTACCAGATGGCAGTCTTTCCTAATCCAGTGTTAGATGCCAACGAACTAATACAGAATAAATGTAAGCAGAATTCAGGCACAGAATTTTAAGTATTATTTAAACTGCTCAGCTAGCAAATTTAGCATAAAAAGGATAAGTTGAATATATTCATGTTACTGTACAATTGCTTGGTTCTCAGGGCAATTCTAGAGTGCATCTTTAATTTATGCTCTGTGTAAAATGCTGGGTACAGGGATATTTTGCCAATTGCCAGTTTGAAATTTACTTGGGATCCATCCAGCTGGCAGATCAGTTGTACTAATCAGATGAGCCCGTTTCTGGGGAATTCATAGCAGCAGCGGTATTCTTGAAATATAGTTAAAAATATGTTAATTTTTCATTTTAAATTTGCATGTGCTACGTTAAAATGTATATAGTACAAACATTGTAACATATAGTGCAAATACTAAATGCATTTTGTAAATAATGAAAAACAGTGACAGTAATCTCTTTGTATTATACTTATTTTTCATTTCTATTTTGAAAATTTCCTGCATTCATAACTTGCTTCCCTCTTAATCTCTTGTGAACAAGAAAGATCCTGAATGCAGATGAATTAAGCCTAATATATTTAGGCAAGTTTCTGTATAGAATGAGCTCAAAACTAATACTTCATTAAGGTAAGCAGGTAGATAGGCTGAATCAAAGACCACTTGGCACAGATGACAACATATTCAAACACCATAGGAGTTTAGATCTGAAGAACTAATATGGATCCTTCTTAACCTCAAAATTAACCCCATATAATTCTAATACTTTGTCATTTTCATATTGGAAGCCTCATGTCCCAGGGTAACATTTCCCACACAGTGTTCTTTAGTTTCAAGAGATTATCCAGGAAAAATAGTTTCAAATATGTTTGGAAAAATACTTTCTTTACTCTGAAAGGTTTATAATACACATAAGCATAGCAGAGACTGAGAAATATTGCCAGGTACTGAGTTTATCTTTAAGACAAAACAAAACAGGGGCGCCTGGGTGGCTCAGTGGGTTAAATCTCTGCCTTCGGCTCAGGTTATGGTCTCAGAGTCCTGGAATTGAGCCCTGGAATTGAGCATCTGGCTCTCTGCTTGGCAGGGAGCCTCCCCCCCCCCCCCCAACCTCTCTGCCTGCTTGTGATCTCTCTCTCTCTCTCTCTGTCCAATAAATAAAATCTTAAAAAACCCTCAGTGTATTTCAAATTAAATGTCCCATAGACCAGACTAACTGGACATTAGAGCGACATACCAGTCACTCTAATAAAATGTATTAATATCCTGTGGAACTCTGTTTCTTAGAATGTACTTGGGGGAAAACAAAGCCCTTCAAGTTATGTGTTAGCAGATTTTGGAATTTTTGTGATTACTCTTTTTTTTTTTTTTTTTAAACAAAAATCACAATTTTATTTGACAGAGATATCTTGGGTTGCGAAATACAATGCTTGTAAGTTTCATTTTAAAACCAGTATTATAACACAGTTTTACATAGAAATGTTCATTTCCATAGGATATGTCTTTAAACTGATATTATCTTTTGGGGGCATATTGATGCTTTTTGTGAGTATAACTTTTCTTACATTTAAAAATTTTACATTGAAATTTTTTAAAGATTTTATTTATTTATTTGACAGAGATCACAAGTAGGCAGAGAGGCAGAGAGAGAGAGAGAGAGAGAGCGCGCGTGCATGAGCAGCAGGCTCCCTGCTGAGCGGAGAGCAAGATGGGGGACTTGACCCTGAGATCATGACCTGAGCCGAAGCAGTGGCATAACCCACTGAGCCCCCAGGTGCCCTACATTGACTTTTGATCGGCCAGATAATTTCTCTAACAAGCTATTTTCTAATTTATATATTTTTTTCAAGAGTAAAATAAAATTGTTTTAGGTTCAACTTGTAAAGAGATGTTTTAGTAGCAATAGGCTGTTTTCATTTGAACTGAAAGGAAAACCAAAGATTTCAATAACCGAAGATACTGCCATGTAATTCTGTGAAACGAGGTTTTAAGGCTACCAACTAAGACAGTGGCACTCTGAGGATAAATAAATTACTTCTCTGTACCAGAGCCTACTATTTATATTCTCTAGCTTGAATATATATCAAGGATTTTAGGCATTTCTTTGCTTTCCATGAATTCCTTAAACATGATATTTGAGGTTTTTATTTATTTATTTATTTTAATGTTACAGTTAAATGTGGTTCTTGAATCATCCCCAGGTTGGAAAATTAGAAAATTGTGTCATATTGTGAGTAATACAAAATACTAAATATATTCACTCTTCTAATTGTGAGCCAGTGCATAAATTCAGTTAAACTAAGAAAGTTTAGCCAGCCATGTTTCAGGTTTTGGGACGTGTAATGTATAAATGCAGTCTCCTACCAGAAAAAGTTCTTACCCTTAACTGCCAAACCAAACCATGAGATAATATTTTATTTTCAGTTGTATTTGGAAGACCGCTTGTCTGTTAGCTTTGGCTTGCCATTTGCTGAATAACTAAAAATGGCATGTTTAATGCTAAGTAGTGTTTATGACTAGACTGTCAAACCCCAGATGGATCTAAGGGAAGGATTCTTTTATACCAAAATATAAAATAAACATTTTTTTCCCTTGTGTGTTATATTAGTATGAGATCCTTACACTTATTCTTGTGGAACAAAAGGTGGTTTATCTCCCCCATAGGGTTTCTTTCTTCAGTGAGTCCATCCCCTCAGTCCAACCTTGATGCTAGTAACTCTTCTTCCTGGACACTCCCTTTCCACCTCCATCCCCAACCCCACCCTGTCGGCATCCCATGTTTTAAAGAAGTTACAGGTAATAAAGAGTAGACTAATATGAACAGTCTTTATTCTAAAAGATACTACTTGGTGAGGAATTCTAAAGATTAGAGTGCCAATTCTCCACTGCAACTGTTCAGCAACAGACATGGGATCAGAAGCTTTAAAGCCAAGTGAGACCAGCTGACTAAACAGGAACTGCACTTGTGGCTCTATCTCCGCTCCCTGTAGTGGGACTGTTGCACTCGCTGCCAGTCAGCGGGATCCCTTTATGTTAGTGGTTCTCTGACTTTAGTGCGCTCCGGGAAGTACCTGGAGGGCTTGTTAAGCCTCGGCTTGCTGGGCCACACCCTACACTTTCTAAAGCGGTAGGTCTGGAGTAAGGCCCAGTAATTTGCATTTCTAACAAGTTTCCAAGGTGCTGCTGCTGCTACAGTTGGTGTGAGACTAATTTTGATTGCCACTGGTTTTTTTTTAGACTAGGAAATTTTTTGAATCTTTTCCTTCTGTCCATTTCCACCCTCACGCTACTGCTGTCCCCATCAAAGCCTGCCATCTTCTGTTATGGACTGTTTCAGAAGCCCTCTTTTCTTACTAGTTTTTCCTACATGATGTAAAACTTTTGCCAAGACCAAGAGGTGATTAATGAGCCAGCTTACCTGAAACGTGACTGAACAAATTGCACTGGCAGGATTACACAGCACATACACAATTTAACCAATTAATATGTATACCAATTAATATATGTGTACTTGCACAGAAATTTGTAAATGGTTATCCATAATTAGTAGTTAACCGCAAATTTAAGTACTCATTATTCCTTTGTAGTATAAAGCAGATAGTAGTTTTATAGCAGAGATTATATCATGGAGACAGTTACATACCATGTTACAGAATTTGGACTTTATTCTTCAATAATGGGGTGCCACTGAAGGATTTATAGGTCATGGAATGATGTGGTCAGATTTGTTTTTTAAAAAATCTCATTTGGGCAGCAGTATTGAAAGTAGATGAAGGAATAAAGGGTCGAAGACAAAAGGATCGTTATAGTATTCCCTGAGAGAGAGAGAGAGAAAGTGCCTAAAATAAACCAGTAGTCCTAGGGATGGAGAGGAAGAGACTTCTACTTTTGGATGGACAGGAAAAATACCAAAATCAGAAGGAACGGTTACTATCTGGATATGGGGGGTAAAAGTCTGGTTAAAAAAACTAAGTTTTTGGCATAGAGAAAAAAACTGGGTTGGAAGATCTCTTCCCTCTCCCTTCCCCTCCCCCTTGAAGAATGTGCTGGTAATAAGAGTTTGATTTTTTAACATGTAAAGGTTGAGAAACTTGCATAGCAGTAGGAGATGTAAAGTGAGCAGTTGGACATATATATCCGGAGCTACAAGCAAGAAGTTTGACGGTACTGGAAATACAGATGTGTGAATTAGGAGAAATGATAGTTGAAGTTCTGGGAGGCAAATGAGGTTGTCCAAGGTGAATGTACAGAGTGAGAGAATTATTCCAAGGATGGAACTTTATTGAATACCAAGGTGTAAAATTGTTTTTTTATAGCCACTCTTCAGAAAATACCAGTGTAGGCATTCATTCTAATCCCAGCACTGCTTGAGATTACATTCACTGAAGTTCCAGGACTCCTCTGTGACTGAACAAGGCATTTAATCTCTGAGCCTACATTTGTTCATCAATAAAATGGGGGGGGGGGGGTCCAAATCAGAGATTCTCAGGCTTTTTTTTGCTGGATTACATATAACAGGGAATTCACATGCATAGCACATTTCCATGGCTGTGCTCTGAATTATGGGCTCTTTCTGTCTCTGTCGTACAAGAAATGGAAGTAAATGAAAGTTATATTAATCTAAAGGTAACTTCGGCCTGATATGAGGAAGTGGAGATGCAGCGTGGGGAGTTTGGGAGTAGGCAAAGAATAAATGAAACAAGATGGGATCAGGAGGGAGACAAACCATAAGTGACTCTTAATCTCTCAAAACAAACTGAGGGTTGCTGGCGGGGAGGAGGGTCGGGAGAGGGTGGTGGGGTTATGGACATTGGGGAGGGTATGTGCTATGGTGAGTGTTGTGGAATGTGTAAACCTGGCGATTCACAGACCTGTACTCCTGGGGCTAATAATACAAATAATACATTATAAGTTTATAAAAAAATTAATTAATTAAAAAAAAGCAGACATCTCAGATGGCATGGAATAATAAAAGAAAAATTAATAGTTGAGTGTTAATGTGAAGCATAACAACAGAATTGCCAGGAAGGTGATACTTGAATACATTAAATAGAGGATATAGTAGAAAAAAATATATATAAAGGTAACTTTGGGACTGTTCCATTATATATTTCAAAATAGATATTTCACAGACTTGGGTACTTAATCTCAAAATTAGTTACTTGTGATAGATACCTCACTGCTGATAGGCATGTACAAATGAGACCAGACTTAAAACCCACGATCTAGTTAGATCACTTTCAAAACTTTTGGAGTCACAGGCCGCTTTGAGAATCTGATCAAAGG
Organism: Mustela erminea; assembly: GCF_009829155.1. NCBI lineage: Eukaryota > Metazoa > Chordata > Mammalia > Carnivora > Mustelidae > Mustela > Mustela erminea. Next base: position 72,512,612 of record NC_045627.1, read on the forward strand.
GGCACCTGGGTCGCTCATTGGGTTGGACCTCTGCCTTTGGCTTGGGTCATGGTCTCGGGGTCCTGGGATCGAGCCCTGAGCCCTGCGTCGGGCTCTGTGCTCGGCGGGGAGCCTGCTTCCTCCTCTCTCTCTGCCTGCCTCTCTGCCTACTTGTGATCTTGCTCTCTGTCAAATAAATAAATAAATAAATAAGAATCTGATCAAAGCTATGGACTCACCCAGAATACACACATCATTTTTTGTTTTTAATTTGAGAGATCCCAGATTAATTTTTCTGAAGTTTATCCATGGAATCTCTTGGGATTTGTGGACCTGTGTTAAATTTCTTATCTAAAAAAATCTCCTCCCCAAAGATTTTGACATTGTGTTGCAAAAGGAGGCCTCATTCTTTGGAACTGTACTTTGCCAGTAGGTTATTGTAGGTAAGGAATTCCATAGTACTTTATAAATAGTGTTGTCTTTTTAGAGGCATTATTATTTATATCAGAGCTTGCCATAATTAGAAAACAGCTTCCTCTTCTCTGGACAAGCACATTAACATTAAGAAAAACACGATGATTTTAAACAACTATATTAAATAACAGTTATTTTAAACTAACATTCTGTATTCTTGGGAGGGAGGCAGTGAGGGCAGTGGCAGTAAGACAGCCAGAGGTGACAAAGAGCACAGGCATTCATGAGGTTTGATTAGTGCAAAAGTGTTTTTGTTCATAGCAGTGTATTTGTGAAAGTCAGTCTTGCTCAAGTGACTTGGAATGTTTCAAAGTATATGTTAGGTGAGCTGAGAATAATCCTAAAATCTTTTACAAAAACCCTCATGCTTTAAAAAGGGAAAATACAATTCATTTCAATTAAAATACTATTTGTTAAATCAGGAAATATTCTGGAATGACATGGAAATGTGGATTTTAGTTTAGAATTAGCACACTAATACGATATTAATAATAATCTTTTTTTAAAAAGATTTTATTTATTTATTTGACAGATCACAAGTAGGCAGAGGCAGGCAGAGGTGGCAGGCTGGGAAGCAGGCTCCCTGAGCCAAAGGTAGAGACTTTAACCCACTGAGTCATCCAAGTGCCCCAGTAATAATAATCTTATAAGGGAGTTTGCTTTGGTACTTTTTTCCATCCTTTTTTTATTTCACTTCTTAGATTCTGGAGCCAAATCTGATTGTCTTGAGAATTACAAATAAGTACTACTTCAACAATTTCCATCATCTAGTTATTTTATAAGAAAGCATCCACTAATGATGAAATAATTTGATTTTTTTCTTTGTCTAAAATTATACTAGGGATTTTAAATTAAAGTTAGTTTAGTTATTAAAATTTTGAGAAAAAAGACTACATATTTTACTTAGAAGTTTTAGTAGGTCACCTTTTGTTTTTCATGAACTGTCATGTATTTTAGCTTTTTGGCAAACTGCATCCACAAGGCCAATAATGATTAATATTGGTTCATTGGTCAAGAATGTTGATTTAGGGGCACTTGGTGGCTCAGTCATAAGTGTCTGCCTTTGACTCTGTTCATGATCCCAGGATCCTGGGATGGAGTACCACATTGGACTCCTTGCTCAGCAGGAAGCCTGCTTCTTCCTCTCCTGCTCCCCCAGATTGTGTTCCCTCTTTCACTGTGTCTCTCTCTGTCAAATAAATAAATTAAAACCTTTTAAAAAATTATTAAAAAAAAATGTTGATTTTAAAAACCTTATTTCCAGGCTGTGGAATAGCCTAGGGGAAGACATAGTAATTTTGTTTGTATTTGGATTGTGTGCTGGAGACCTTAATCTGTGTAGTTGTTGCGTCAGTCCACTTTTCCATTGAACTGCTTCCTCTTACAGGTGAATTTCTCTTCCTGCTCTTCTTCCTCTTTTCTCTTGTAGTATTTGTAACTTTATTTTAGGTAGTCTTAGCCTTTAAATCCAGATGAGTTTTTTTTTTTTTAAATAATTTTAAACACTGAAAGCAAGATGTATCATCAAACTTTTTTGATATTTTAAAATCATGTAATAGGAACTTGAAAAATTTGCACATTTATATTTTTGAGAAAATGCATATTTATTTTGTAAGCTATATATGAATTAGTTTTTAGAGAAAGTCGTAATATTATCATGTAAAGAATTTGAGTCCCCCCCCTTAAGTTTTTTCTAATAACCCTACTTATTAAGTAAAGCTAGTCTTTTTCTTAGGACTTTACTGTGTAATTTGCATTTGAAAACTTTCTAGATACTTCACTTGCCCATTTGCTGTTACTCCACTTTTATGGTTAAATTACCTAATCTACTTTTTTACTTTTATGTTGCAGCCAAGGATGAATAGCTCAGGAAGAATGACATGGTAAAAAGAAACCTTTCTTTGAGGGGGAAGAAAATAACACCTTTGGAACCATAGGTTTCCATGAAATAAGTTTTCCCAAGAGTAGATTGGGAAATTTTTTTTTAAACATTTTATTTATTTATTTGACAGAGATGACAAGTAGGCAGAGAGGCAGCCAGAGAGAGAGGAAGGGAAGCAGGCTCCCTGCCAAGTATAGAGTCCCATGCCAGGCTCGATCCCCCGGTCCTGGGATCATGACCTGAGCTGAAGGCAGAGGCTTTAACACACTGAGCCACCCAGGCGCCCCTAGATTGGGAAATTTTAAGAGCTACATTAATCCCTTGAAACTTAAGATGCTATTTTCTTATTATTATATAGGAGTTCTAAATTCTTCATTCAGTAAATATTTTAATTCTTGCTGGTACGAAACAGGAGAAGATACAAAGATAAATCAGAAAGATTGTCTCAAGAAATGTTGCATCACTTGGGGAAGATACGCTGTCTACTTAAATAACTGCAGTATGAAGTACGAGGTGGTAAGAAGGTACAGATCCGGGGCTATCGTAGCTCAGAGGAAGGACTGATTATTATTGGTTTGGGAAGAATGAGAGAATTAGGGAGGATATTCCCACGAGTCTGGTATGATGAAATTTGTTAAACAGCAGGAAAAGGACACTTCCGGTTCTATAAGTTAATTTTATACTTTGTTTATATCCTTTGGGAAACCTTATGTGAGAATTTGTGATTTTTTTTTTTAATTTATTTGACAGAGAGATATCACAATTAGGCAGAGAGGCAGGCAGAGAGAGAGGAAGGGAAGCAGGCCCTCTGCCAAGCAGAGAGCCCCACGCGGGACTCGATCCCAGGACCCTGAGATTGTGACCCGAGCTGAAGGCAGTGGCTTAACCCACTGAGCCACCCATTTTGTATTACTGTATCTTCTGGCCTATTAGACCACTGGCTCCTTCACAGTAAGAGTCATATATTTATATTTGTTTTTACAGAATGTCATACTTGATTGATGTATTTTGCATATATATATGTGTGTGTGTATATATATATATATATATATATATATTTTTTTTTTTTTTTTTTTTTTGACAGAGAGAGTGAGCACAGGCAGATAGAGCGGCCGGCAGAGGCAGAGGGAGAAGCAGGCTCCCCGCTGAGCAAGGAGCCCAATGTGGGACTTGATCCAAGGAGGCTGGGATCATGACCCGAGCCAAAGGCAGCTGCCTAACCAACTGAGCCACCCAGGCGTCCCTTGCATATATTTTATATATTTTTATATTTATATGTTTTGCATGTATTACTGCATGATATTTGAGAGAATGAACTGGCAAGGAACCCAGAAGTATTTCCACACTGAATCAGACAAGTTTTGTGTTATAGTCTAACAAAGGTGCTGCCCTCTGTGTAACATGAGCTTCAAAACATTAAAAATATCCACAGAACATCCCCAACTGATAAGTAATACTAATGAAATTTTTATTTCAGGGATAGTTAGTTAATGTCATGGAGAGGGGAACAAGTATACTCCTTCACAATAAAATTTGTAAACTGCAGAAGTAGTAATACATCAGAACAGTAAGCAGTGAAGTCTTCAGATTTTTTCCATGAAATTAGAAAAATAATGACCTCTTAATTAAAAATGGAAAGTGATTGTGATTTATACTTTGGAACTAGATAACTTTACTTATCAAATGCTATTTTCTAAAAATGATGTACTTATAATATTCATTGTGTGTGTGTGTGGGTGTGGGGTATGGTATTGTCATGCCTCAAGGTAGTTTGCTGTGTGCATTTAGTGAGGATAGGATTTTGCCTGCAGTCTCACAGATGGAAACCTACTGTGAAACACTCTCTGGCCTGAGGAAGAGCAGAGGGACATAGCAGATTCTTGAGGACTTTTTCCAATGGAGTTTGAAATAGAGTGCTGATGCTGATGTTTCCACCAGGACTTTGTTCCTGATGGTGGAAGTATAGATTGTTTTAGCGTCCTTTGTTGCTACTTAGCCTTTTTGAACTATTAGTTATATCAAGAACCTGTATAAATTTTATCTCTTTATATAATTCTAGAGACAAGGGATCAAAAGCTTTGAAAAACATCAACTCCCATCTATGGTGAAGTTTTTATGTGTTGGTTAATTGGAAAGCAGTAGTCGTAAGAGCATGGGATTCAAATCCAGTGATTACTTGGTGATATATGCTTTCCTAATGTTCCAGAATAATAAGGATAGCTAGTTCACAGTAGCTAACTGTGTTGTTCATTATGTAGTATTTACTTTTAGGGCAGTATTAAGAGTCTTCTCTTGTTAGGCCATTTATGTGTTTAAAATCTAAAATCTAAAAAGGTAACTTAAAATCTTGTCTTAAAAGGACATTTACCAAATTAACATAATTTTGCAACCTTGTAACTAATATTGGGCTTACACAGTTTTGTCTAGTTTTACGAGTTTATATAGTTGTGGGACTTGGAGTCTTTTACATGATGTTGGGCTAATTTAGCCTCAAGTTGGTCATCTATAAATGCACAGTGTAACACAGAATTACTGCATACAGTTGTCATGTCAAATGAGTTCTGGTGGTTCTTAAGCAGGGACATATATTAGGATCAGATTCTAGTGTTTTACAAGTCTGTATCTGGGTGTCCTATTCCATTCTAAATCAGAATATCTGTGGGTAGAGGCCTAGTTTTTATATGGATCCATGGCTAACCATTTTACAAATGAAAATTTGTACAAACCCTATCTTTTAATATTTATTTATTCTTTGAATCTTTAATTTGTATTTTGGGGACAATGGAGAGAAACTCTTGCTATGCTATTTATTGTTGATCTTTGGGAAAATCAGAAAAGACAACCATAGGAAAAAGACTTAGTTGCAGAGCAAAAAGTTAGTGAGTTAGCCTCTTAGAAGAAGAAATGAATAAACATTTTAAATTCCAGTGATTTCTCTCTAAAAAAGTACTTATGGAGCGCCTGGGTGGCTCAGTGGGTTAAGCCGCTGCCTTTGGCTCAGGTCATGATATCAGGGTCCTGGGATCGAGTCCCACATCGGGCTCTCTGCTCAGCAGGGAGCCTGCTTCCTCCTCTCTCTCTCTGCCTGCCTCTCTGCCTACTTGTGATCTCTCTCTGTCAAATAAATAAATAAAATCTTTAAAAAAAAAAAAAAAGTAGTTTTGTATGATTCCCCAAAGAACATCTTGGGAAGTATCTTGGAGTGGTAAGGTAAAAATGAGTATGTTTTAAAATTATATTCAGTTAATAAGAACCACAACCCCTTTTGAAAAACATTTTACAAAAATATTTACCTAAGATGATATTTATAAACTTATTAAAATACTTAAGAATGATATGAAATGGGGCGCCTGAGTGGCTCAGTGGGTTAAGCCTCTGCCTTCAGCTCAGGTCATGATCTCAGGGTCCTGGGATCAAGCCCCACATCAGGCTCTCTGCACAGCAGGAAGTCTGCTTCCCCCTCTCTCTGCCTGCCTCTCTGCCTACTTGTGATCTTTCTCTCTGTTACATGAAGAAATAAAAAATCTTTAAAAAAAAAATAGATTGAAATAGATGGTCTCAAGTCATATTTTATTGCTTTCAAAAATATCTCTGGATAATATGGAATATGAGTCCTTATGTATTAGCAGGAGTGTAGATTGGTATATACACTTTGGAGAGCAGTTTGGCACTATCAGAATTAATAGTGTCCCAGAAATTAACCCTTGCATGTATATGGTCAACTTTTGACAAGGGTGCCAATAACATTTTATAAGGAAAGGACAGTCTTTTTCAACAAATGATACTAAGAGAACTGGATCTCCTCAAGCAGAAGAATGAAGAAAACCCTTACACCATATGGTAGTCCTGACCCCCACCCCTTAACTCACTTTTGCTTTCTGGGGTTTTAGCTATGGTTTACCATAGTCCAGAAGCAAATGATCCTCCTGGCTGGTCAGAAAGCCAGTAGTAGCCTAACACTGGTTCATTGCCTGTGTCATTTATCTCATTTCTTCACGTCATGTAGGCATTTTATCATCTCTCATCATCACAATAAGAGGAGTAAATACAATAGAAGACTAGTACAATAAGATATTTTTGAAAGAGCGTGGAAGACCACATTCATGTAACTTTTATTATAGTATATTATAATTGTGTTTTATTAGTAAATTGTTAATCTTACTGTACCTAATTTATAGATTCAATTATATCATAGGTGTGTATGTATAGGAAATAACATAGTACATATAAGGTTCAGTACTGTTTGCAGTTTCAGGCATCCACTGGAATGTATTCATCACAGATAAATGAAAACTACTATATATAAATAATAACTGAAAATGAACCAAAGACTTAAACTAAGAGCTAAAACCATAACATTCTTCAAAGAAGACATAGGCGGAGATCTTTATGACATTGGATTTGATAGTGATTTCTTGGATATGACACCAAAAGCACAGACAACAGAAGAAAAAAATAGATATATTGGCTTTTATAAAAATTACCTTTTTGGTATATTACAAAATACTATGAAGAGTGAAATATTTGCAGGATCGGAGAAAATATTTGCAAATTATGTATCTGATAAGTAATCAATATCTAGAATATATGAAGAACTACAGCTCAAGACAACCCAATTAAAAAATGGATAAAAATAGGACTCGAATAGACATTTCTCCAAGGAATATACACATACGGCCAATAAACACATGAAAAGATGCTTGCTGCTAATCATTAGGGAAATGCAAATGAAAACCATTAGATACCACTTCATGCCCATTAATAAGGCTGTTATTAAAAACGGTAAATAACACTTGTTATTTATATTTATATTGGAAAAATTGGAAATTGCTGGTGATAATGTAAAATGGTACAGCTGCTGTCAAAAACAGTTTCAGTTCCTCAGAAACTTAAACATAAAAGTACCATATGATCCAGCAATTCCACTTCTAGGTATATACCTTAAAGAATTGAAATCAGGAGTTCAGTTTTACAAACTTGTACACCAGTATTCATAGCAGCATTACTCACAATGGCCAAAGGATGGAAGCAGCTCAGTGTGCAGTCACAGATAAATGGGTAAACAAATCTGATACATACATACATACATACATACAATGGAATATAAACCAGCCTTTAAAAGGAATGAAATTCTGATACATGCTACAGCCTGGATAAACCTTGAGAACAATATGCTAAGAGAAATAAGCCAGGTACAGAAGGACAGATGTTGTACATATATCTATTCTAGAAAGGGTTTCAAGGTTGGAAGGAGGACTAACTTCATTGTGTAGAGTCCTTTGTACAGTTTCACTTTTTTTGTACTTTAAGATGTTTCATCGTATGCTGTATTACTTACAAGCATACCAAAAAGTTTAAAATATACCAACATTGTGTTTTTATAGAGAGATCTTTTATAGAACCTCTTTATTAGCCTGGAAAATGGGTAAGAGCTAAGGGCACCTCCCTCTTAAAGAAAGCAGGAAAGAGTCACTGCTCGTAGAATATCTGCTTCATTCTAATGGTCTGTAATATCAAATGTTTAGGGTAAAACAGTTAGCTTCCCGAGGCAGGGTAAAGTGCAGGCTGCTTCTTTGCATGGCTGTTTTGACAAATAGCTTATATTAAAAACAAATGAATGGTTATCCTTCTTAGCTTAAAAAACATTTCAGACATTATATGTATATTTGATAATAAAGTGACAAGTGATTCAAATGAAAGGGACTGTGTTAGTTAGGATCCTCCACAGGGACAACCAATAGGATTACTTGTCTGTCTATCAAAAGAGATTTATTGTGGGGGGAAAAAAAGAGATTTATTGTGAGGAATTGGCTCATGTGATTATGGAGGCTGAGAAGTCCCATGATCTGCCATCTGCAAACCAGAGCCCAGGAAATCTGGCGGTATAATTCAGTCCAAGTCTGAAGTCTTGAGATTCAGGAGAGCCAATGGGTAAGAGAGGAGATGAAATGTTCCAACTCAGAGAGGCAGAAAAAAGTGAATTCCTCCTTTCTCTGTGTTTTGTTCTGCAGGCCTTCAAAAGATTACATGATGCTCATCCACATTGGAGAGGGCAATCTACGTAATCCACCAACTCAAGTGCTAATTTTATCCAGAGACATCTTCACAGACACACCCAGAAGTAACTGTTTAATCTGGGCAATCTGTGGCCAGTCAAGTTGACACAGAAAATTAACAGAGGCACTGGGGCCCTTTCAGAGGAGAGGCAGCATCGCTGGAGAAGTTGGAGTAGAGGAATTTCCTTAGAGCTTGAAGAAACCACATCCATAAGGATGTATAGCATATTGTAAGGATGTATAGCATATTCTGTTAATAAATAATGAGAGTAATTTTCTGAGGTGGGCAAAACACCTAGTTTAGAAAACGAAAAAAGCACCTGGGAATAACTGCAAACACAATAGGAAAGGTACTACAGTACCTTTTAAAGTATGTAAAAAGTACAGTACCTATGAAAGTAGTATAGTAGTACAGTACTGTACAGTAGTACAGTAGAAAGTAGTACAGTGAATACAGTCCAGATGGCTGAGAGCATAAGATCATAGCAGAAGGGGGAAAAATAAACTCAACAGTTTACCATACCATAGTGATCATTCTACATTTTTGTATTTAGTACAGTGGTAATAAGAAGGATGCTCTTAGATTTAAAGTAGGTGAATTTAAATAATAATTTCTGCTTGAGTTTAATGTGATTATTTATTCTGTAGCAAATTATAATGGCACATAATATAGCTTTTCACTTTTTAAAGAACATTTCTCAATAGATCAGCTGTCCATGTGGATTCTTTAAGGCCAGTGTTGGGTGTTTAGAGATATTTTATGTCTGTATTTCTAGTAATTCTCTATTACAATCTAGTACATATATTCTGATACCCTGGACTGTTCTTTTTCTCTATGTAAACTTAAATTAGTATTGTTTATATCACAGAATGTGCTTCAGTTATTTATGTTTTTATAGCTTGATTTCTTGTTATTGTTTATAACTAACCTAAAAAAATAAATAAATAAAACCCACTCAGTAATTGGAACTAAAAATCCAAACCAAAACAAAACAAAAACCACAGAAAATTAACAGTCTAATCTTGCCGTGAAGTTAATAGAACCACTGATTCTTTTTCCTTAAGCATTAATGTTTTCATTGTTTCACTGAGTATAGAAATAAGAGTGGGTGAGATTCCCCTGGAACAGAAGTTGTGAATGAAACATTAACTCTAATTTACACACTGGTAAGGAGACTTTTAATAAGTTCAAATTTCATTGAAGGCAGTTTCTCAGTATCTATCAGAGACTAAATGTGCTTATCCTTTTGACCCATCAGTTACATCTTCAGGAATTTACCTGACATTCTACTTCCAAAAAGTGTGCGTATGGATAAGGCTATGTCACATGTATAAGATATCATCATTGAAGAGTTGGTTTTTTAAAAAAAAAAAAAAATGAAAATGGGGGATGGCTACACTTTATAGCCATTGAAGAATGACTTCATTCTGTGTATATGGACTTAGAATAAAATGTCCACTATATAATTGTTAATTTAAAAACCGAGGTATAGAACAGAATATGTAATACAAGGAGGTTTTTTCTTTTTTAAGGTTTTTTTTTAAATTTGACAGAGAGCACATGTGAGTGTGCAGGCAGAGGGAGAGGGAGAAGGGGAGGAAGAAGTGTGTGTGCACTGAGCAGGGGGAGCCTGGATTCATGACCTGAGCTGCAGGCAGATGCTTAACTAACTGAGCCACCCAGGCAGCCCAGCAAGGAGTTACTTTTTAAGTGTGAACAAGAATGTTTCTGTTTATGTATGTGGAGAAAATGTATGAAAGAATACCTGGTTATTCTGATAAAAACTCAGGTCTGGAGAGTGGTATGTAAATATGAGAGTGTGTTATTTTTATAATTATCAGAAATCAAGAGTGTAGCATCAAGATTAAGAGCTATAACTCTTAGCCACAAAATATTTTAGTACTGTCAGATAATGCTTGTATTATTATATGTGTGTAGTGGATGGAGCACCGGGTTTAGAGTTAGAATTAATAGAAATAATAGGATAGGACTAGTTCAAGACCTTGGAAGGAAGCTAATCTTTTAGGGGCTAATATATCCCCCTCCCCCGATTTTATTTATTTATGTATTTGAGAATGATTACAGAGGGAGAGGGAAAAACAGGACCCCCCACCACCAGCTAAATAGGAAAGCCCAATGCAGCACTGTCCCAGAACCCTGATAAGCTAAAGGCAGAAGCTTAACCGACTGAGCCACAATATTCTTGTTTTTAAATGCACATGAAGTATTCAGCATCTAGTTAGTGCCCAGTGATATTAACTGTTGTTTTAGTGCTGCTGAAATCTTCTTTGACTGACATGAACTGGAAGAAATACCAGAAGGACGACAAATAGGAATAGGCTGTGGTGATAAAACATCCAAGGAGATGCAGTCACAATGTTTGACTGAACTGCTGAGCTTCTTGTCCAAGTATTCTGAATTATTTGGGTGTGGTGTGGATATAGAAAAGAGTGGTAAATCATTCTTTTCATATACCACTTAACTGCTTATCACAACCTTAATTTCAGAAATCCTGCATGTGTTACTTGAACATTAAATATGTATGTTTTGGGCTAAGTGCTGAATACAGTGTTGTGTGTTTGGCAGAAGTCATCAGAAATCTGGGTTGCCCCCAAGTGTCCATTGACAGATGAATGGATATGCAAAATGTGGTACATACATACAATGGAATATTTGTTAGCCTTAAAAAGGAAAGGAATTCTAATGTACACTACAACATAAATGAAATTTGGGAACATACTCAATGAAATAAGCCAGTCACAAAAAGGCAAATACTATAATTATTCCACGTATATGATACACTTCAAGTAATCAAAAATTGTAGAGATAGGAAGTAGGATGGTGGTTGCCAGAGACTGGGGCATGGAAAATTGAGTTGTTGCTGTTTAATAGGTATAGAGTTTGAGTTTTAAAAGATGAAAAGACCTGTGGAGATGGATGTAGTGATGGATACACAGCATTATGAATGTTTAGTACAGTGAACATAAATTTGGTCAAGAGCGTAAATTTTATGTTACATGTATTTTATCACAATAGAACAAAACTGAAAAAAGGCCAAATTTCACAATATGTTACTGAAGGGATAGTACTAAAGTCTAGAGTCTTTATAAATATTTACAATATTAAGAACTTACTGTTTTCCATGATTTTTCATTTTATAAGTAAAGCCCACATTAAGAAAACCAAGAAGCTAAAAGTTTAAGTGACTAAAGTATGGCAGCTCACCTGCCTAAGAATAAAGCGGCAGATGTCAGAACACTCCGATTCCAGCAACCCTCCAAAAAAACCGAAATCTTGCCATTTGCAACAATGTGGATGGAACTAGAGGGTATGATGCTAAGTGAAATAAGTCAGTCAGAAAAAGACAATTATCATAAGATCTCACTGACACGTGGAATTTCAGGAGCAAGACAGAGGATCATAGGGGAAGAGAGGTTTCAAGATGAAACCTGAGAGGGAGACAGACTGTGAGAGACTCTGAATCTTAGAAAAAAGAAATGAGGGTTGGTGAAGGGGAGGGAGTGGGAGGGATGAGGTGGCTGGGTGATGGACTTTGGGGAAATACGTGTTGTGGTGAGTGCTGGGTGCTGTGTAAGACTGGTGAATTACAGACCTATACTCCTGAAACAAATTAATACGTAATATATTAATTTAAAAAAAAAACTTGGATTCCAATCCTAATTCTACCATTTACTAACTCTGTGTCCTTGATGGATTTTAGTCTATATAATGGTGGTATAATTTTACAGAGTTATTTTGAGCAGAAGATGAAATAATAGAAAAGTATTTTGTAACCTAGAAGGCACTATACACCTAGGGGCTGTGTAATCATTTTCTAATCTAGACTTTCTTTGTACAGTATGTTTCATTAGATGACATAAAAGCCCATTGTGCCAATTTTCTTAGTGGAATGAAACTGTAATGGTAAATCGAACACTTACTATATAAATCCATGCTAACCACTATGAAAGCTTTGGGCCTAACTGGACATGCAGACCAATATATTGCCTGTGGTAGTGTATATGATTTTATGACCTGAAGACTGTTAAATTGCAAACAGATTTTTATAAGTATGTAAGGACATTAATCCAAAATCAAATCACAATTCCAGGTGTTCTTTTTTTTTTTTTTTTTTTTTTTAAAGATTCTACCTATTCATTTGACACAGAGAGATCACAAGTAGGCAGAGAGGCAGGCAGAGAGAGAGGAGGAAGCAGGCTCCCCGCGGAGCAGAGAACCCGATGCGGGACTCGATCCCAGGACCCTGAGATCATGACCTGAGCCAAAGGCAGCGGCCTAACCCACTGAGCCACCCAGGCGCCCACAATTCCAGGTGTTCTTAGTGAGATGACTAGCTGCGTAACTGTCACCTTCCCCCAGTCCCAGTTTTGGGTTAGAAGGGAAGCCTTAATCCTTGAGCTGACATAATTCAAGAAGAGTTCTGATGAACCTCAAATGTATGTTAATACATAATTCCATGAATAAGTTGCATATCAGTTACTTCCATTCTGCATATGTAAACTTTCTGTTCCTGACTGAATGTTATGTTTTCTAAACAATTGATTCTTTAATGGTCAATTTATATATATAAATCCAATAAACATAAATTATATATTATAAATAAAATATATATTTTTAAGATTTTACGTATTTATTTGACAGACAGAGATCATGAGTAGGCGAGAAGCAGGCAGAGAGAGGAGGAAGCAGGCTCCCTGCTGAGCAGAGAGCCCGATGTGGGTCTCCATCCCAGGACCCTGGAATCATGACTTGAGCCGAAGGCAGAGGCTTTAGCCCACTGAGCCACCCAGGAGCCCCTATAAGTAAAATATTTATAAAAATCTGGAAAATGTAAGTGAGAACCAGCAAGTATTTAAAAATTTAGTCTTTACCTCCTTTTATACTGGGAATTAAAGTTATTTTTTTTTTTTAAGATTTTACTTATTTATTTGACAGACCGAGATCTCAAGTAGGTGGAGAGGCAGGCAGAGAGAGAGGAGGAAGCAGGCTCCCCAGTGAGCAGAGATCCCAGGACCCTGGGACCATGACCTGAGCCAAAGGCAGAGGCTTTAACCCACTGAGCCACCCAGGCACCCCAGGAATTAAAGTTATTTTGAAGATGACAGCCCAGTTTAAGTTGAGGGTGCCCCTCTCCCCCATCACAAGCAACAGTAGACATAATTTTTAAGAAATAGAAGAATACTTTAACTCATGTTTTGGGAACAAATGAAATTTTTTTGCAAAGTAATTCTGGGACCTGGAGTAGAGAGTGAGAAATGAACTTCATAGTTCAGAGTGTTAATTTGCTTTAACCAAGAGTTAACAGAAGGAAATGGAAAATGGACAAAAATGGATTTTTTTGTCTAGTCAACACTGAATAGATTCACAAAAGTATTGAGTGTGAAACTACTGGCATGAATTTAAAACCCAAGATCTCTATCCCCAACTCCTACCAAGTGAGACTTGAAGTTACTTGAAGCCTGCCTTCCTCAGAGGTACCCTCACCATGCATCTAGAGCAAATGGAGAACCCTTTCTTTTGGTTGGTGGTGGTATGCCTTCGAGGGAATTATTTGGACAGTGGCTATCCTAGTGAGAATATGGAATTATAATCAGATTACTTCAATTCTTTTCAGACCCACATCTTTACTAGAAGGTTGTTTGGATTTCTGTAGTCAGTGGTATAAGGAAACACTGGGTTATTACCAGTTTCCAATGATTTCCTCAGGAGTTCCTTCTGTTGTAAAATCTTTTGATGCCTTTGTTGATAAGAGGTGGGTGAGGTTAGTGTCAGTTGACAGATTCTTTTTTTTTTTTTTAGATTTTATTTATTTGTTTGACAGACACAGATCACAAGTAGGCAGAGAGGCAGGCAGAGAGAGAGGGAGAAGCAGGCTCCCTGCTGAGCAGAGAGCTCATTGCTGGGCTCCATCCCAGGACCCTAAGATCATGACCTGAACCGAAGGCAGAGACTTAACCAACTGAGCCACCCAGATGCCCCTGACATAGATTCTTAAGTAATCTGTGATACTCTTATATTCTTCCTTCACACCCCCAATTCTCTTCCCTACCCATTCCATTTGCACTTCTTTTTTTTTTTTTTTTTAAAGATTTTATTTATTTATTTGACAGAGATCACAAGTAGGCAGAGAGGCAGGCAGAGGGAGAGGAGGAAGCAGGCTTTCCACTGAGCAGATAGCCTGATGCGGAGCCTGATCCCAGGACCCTGGGATCATGACCTGAGCCGAAGGCAGATGCTTTAACCCACTGAGCCACCCAGGCGCCCCCATTTGCACTTCTTAAACTGGATATTCTGTGACAACAAACTTTCCTCTCTTGAATATATTACATTTTTGCTATGTATCAAATATAATTGCCAGTAATTTTCCCTAATACTTGCTCTGGAAAATTCTCCTTCCTTCAAAAAGATGCAGGAAAGCGTTTTTACTTAACCAAGAGGTGTTTTTGTTTTTCTCCACTAAATCTTTTATAGATTAGAGACAGATATTTTAAACCTTCTTAGAAATGGGGATTTTGTATTTTCTCTTTGTGTATGATGTTACTTTTACATTGTTTTTTAATCATGGATTATACTTTTCAAGTATATCCTTGGGAAATAACAATGGGACATATCCTAAGCATTTAAAATACTCATGTAGAAGAGAAAAGTGGTATACTAAAAACACGGTATGGTGGGTATCACAACACATGGTATAAATATTGAGAAATACCTGTGATTCATCTGTGAGATGAAAACCACCAGGAAGGAAGGGATCCGTGGCATACCTGTGTTGGTCCAGAATGAGAATTCTTTAGTTTTATACATAAATTTTTAATTTTTTTTAAAGATTTTTTTATTTATTTGACAGCTAGAGATCGCAAGTAGGCTGAGAGGCCAGGCAGAGAGAGAGGAGGAAGCAGGCCCCCCGCTGAGCAGAGAGCCTGATGCAGGGCTCCATCCCAGAACCCTGAGATCATGACCGGAGCCAAAGGCAGAGGCTTTAACCCACTGAGCCACCCAGGCACCCTAAACTTTTAATTTTTAATGGTATATTTGAATTCAGGAAATGTCCTTTTGTGGGGGGAAATTGAGTTCCATTTTGCTTTTGCTAGTTGATTTAAATTGCTTTGTAAGTAAACTTCTATAGAAATATGGAATTTAAGTGACTATATTTTGTTCTATAAAGGACTTCAATTTTTCTTACAGTTTTTTTGGTTTATGTTCCTTAATTCCACAACATCATTAGTACTATTTACCTTTGAGTTAGGGCATTTCCTAATGCCTGCGTGTATTTTTCCCACTGAGAACCAAAACATCTTGATATGGGATTATTTGATTCTTCATATACTTGAGTAATGATGCCTAACCGATTCCTGCTAATTTCAACCCTAGTGTGACTTTTTGACCCTAAGATTTAAAAAGTAATATAATAAGCAGAATATTTTAAACAATTAAAATCTTATGCTCTGATTATTTATGATATGATATCATATGATAGGATTATTTACATATGATATCTTATGCTCTGATTATTATTTATGGAAGCACCCCTGTATGCTTCATATGTGTCCACATATCTCAGGATGACTATTCTGTCCCCACTTTGTGTAGCCTAGATTACTCAGGCTAGAGGCAGAAATGACATGCTAGATAGCTCGCTCTGCGGAGATTATATTCATTAGCCTAAGGTGAGAAATGGGGAAGGTAGTGTTTTGAATAGCAAGCAGGTACCTCTCACCTCCCCACACAGTAAACTGTCCTGTACCCCCAGTGAACCCTTTGACTTGATTGGTATGATAGGGAGAAGATAGAGAAATCTATTTCTAGGGATTCTTTATTTTATTCTCCATTCCTTCAAAGGCCCAAAGTTGAGAACCAGTGATCTAGTTTATTAGTATTCTGATACACTGTTCTTTGGTGTCATCTAGGAAACTTGAAAAATATTGATATCCAGGTCTTACCCCAAGATCCTGATTTAAATGGTATGGCGTGCAGTCTGGGTACTGGAATTTTTTTTAAAAAGCTCCTCATCAGATTCTGATTTGCTGTAAAAACTGTAAAGTTTGAAATCCACTGGCCTAGTCAGTAAAGCCAGAGAAAGTAGGCAAAGGGATTTTGAAAAGCTGTCTTTCCCAATTGTGAATAACGTAAGCTCCTTGTGGGCAGAAAACTTGTTCTCCGCTGTGTGCCTAACATGAATTGGTGTCTAGCACTTAGCAGGGACTGCCAGAATCCTTTCTGTAGAATGAAGGAGTTTGCTTAAGAATCAGTATCTTTTAAAGAATGAACCATTCAAGCATTAATACCTCGAAATAATCTGAATTAAATGAAATAGTGGTAAATTAGTGATGAAACAGATTAGACTTTCTATGTGCATGTGGAAGAAAAGCCGAAACAAGGTATTTATTAAAATAGCAATAAGCAGCCCTGCATGAATATGAAGTGCAAATATGTTTTTATTTTTCCCCTTAAGTCTGTTTGCACTTGAGATCACCCACTGGGACAAAGTGATTGCCCCACTGAGGAGGCTAACTTCTACCATAAAACATTTCCTTGATTTAGTTAATTTTATCTTTTATCTCTTGAGAACGATTTTTTTCTTCTTGTCGTCTGCATGTTTTTTGCTTTTCCTGTGTGTGTGTGTGTCTGTGTCTGTATGTGTTTGTGTTCAAATAAAGGCCGTACTGTCTCCTCCCTTCAGGAAACACCTTTTTTTTTTTTTTTTCTATATGATACAGTTTTTGTCATTTCCACTTTCATGTGGACTAAGAAGTCCTCCTCCTCCTGTGAAAAGGAAATTTCCCAGCTGTTCATAAATTGTGGAGCCTGCCGTGGGAGAGGGGAAGATCTCAGAAATGAGTTCCTTCTCTCTATTCCATATGTCCTTTTTTTTTTTTTTTAAGAGTTTATTTATTTGACACAGAGAGACACAGGAGAGGGCGAACACAAACAGGGGAGTGGGAGAGGGAGAAGCAGGCTTCCCGCTGAGTAGGGAGCCCGATGCGGCTCCATATGTCCTTTTATTGCTTTTTCTGTACAGCTTCTCTTTTCATTTCTAATATATACCATCTAATTGACAAGGTGGTGACTATCTGGTGACTTCCCGAGATGGTTTGAGGGTTAACTCTGTTTTTTATAGTTAGACCCATGGTGATAGTACTTTGTGAGAACTGTGGCAACACTGCTTTGCTCTCCTCCAGTTGATTGAAAAGGTAAGACGGGATAATCGGAAGATTGAAAGGGGTATTATTTTGAAAGTGCTTTTTACAGTGTTTTCTTGGTTAGAATGCTCACCACTTCCTCTCTTCTGTAAACACACCCATTTGAGCATATCACAGTTTCCTTTGTTTTGAGCCTCTCTTATATGTAGGTAGAACTACCACTTTGAATATGATCTCTTGTTGATTTAAAGGGAGCACCTCTAATAAACATCTAAGTATCCAGCTAACTGACTTAACATGACAAGAACGATTGGTCATGCTATTAAATTATTGTTGGTCCCACATGTCTTGCTGCTTTTGCTCATGCGACTTCTAATGCCTAGAACATGGTCTTGCTGCTTCTTTGCTTGACTTTTATCTTTTTAAATTATAATCTGTAAGTCACATGTTAGCTCCATTATGAGAGCCTGGGCCTGAGTAAGGTGCCTGATGTTTATGAGTTTATGTAGTATCCTGTAAAGGATAGAAAGGGAAATTCTGGATTTTTTAAGTTACCTTTGGCTACCATAGAAACAGCTTTCAGAAATGAGAGACTAAGGATCATACATAGAAAAATGGACTTTTTAAGAGCCAAGGTAGGTTTTGCCATTTTCGTTACAACCTGTTTCTTCAGCCAACACAGGTTTTTAATTTGGGAACATCATGATTAAAGGTTATTCTTTGGACTCTCAAAATACTCCATAGGTTTACTGACACTTCATCAGGGCTATTTGAATTGGGTGTATTACACAGGCCTGGTCAAAGGGTGAGCATGTGCTGGAAATGAGAAGTGAAGGGAATAGAATTGGGGCTTGGGAACATTTGTGTTTTTTTAGATTGCTACTTCCTGTTCAGCTTAGGAGGGTCCTGTAATTTTGTTGTAGTTAAGGAGATAGTCTCTAAGCTTGACAGATCACAGCTGTATCCTGTACTTTGTGTGAAAATGCATTTGCTTTCTCTCCTGTTCATTTAATTTTTCTAATTTTCTAGTATATTAAAGTTTATTCTAGTGTTTCATGGAGGAAGAGGTTGGATATGTGCCCAGATAAGAATGTGAACAATAGTTAAATATTAGGTTATAGTTAGTGAATTAAACATGGGTGTGTGTGCTACAAAAACTGAATGACAAGGAGAATAAATTTTTAAAAGAAGATCCCAAGAGCATTTGAATGTTTTAGACTAGTGCTATAATTGAAGTGGCAGTTTTATTTTTTTATAAACCACATAATTCCTTTACAAAGAACTAAATACTTGTTCTATATTCTAACCATCCCACAGTTTTACTCTCAAAGTTTTAGAACCTCAGGATGTTATTTCTTTCATCTAACCATCTTAATCTTAATCATCTTTGATTGCCACTGGAACAATATTACCCAGAGCTCCTTCCTTCCTTGAAATTTTATACTCTAGTGTCTCTTTTAGTTTAGTACACTAGTGGGTTATGTACATTAGCACTACTTCATTTTTGACATTGGGCAGACAGATTCAAAATGTTTTTGACATCTCAGTTGAAGTGTAATGTTTCATTGATGATACAGAGGAATGATAACATGTTCCATAGAAGAGAGGATTCCAACTTGAACATTCTCTCCTGAGCAGCAACTTAACTTTGATGGAGTGGAAAAGCTACTGGCCTGAAGTCAGGAGGTAAGTGCTTTGTGTGACCTTAGGTAGTGACCTTAGGGACCTCTGAATTCTCAAAAGTGCAAAGAGAATTGGACTAGATGACCTTTTAAGGTCTTTCCAGCGTTTTTGCTATTCATGGAGCCCGAGGTCTGTTAGCACAAAATGCAATTGTCTCTATTAGTGTCCATTACTCTCAAAGATGTATTATATATTGGGGTGCCTGGGTGGCTCAGTGGGTTAAAGCCTCTGCCTTCAGCTCGGGTCATGATCCCAGGGTCTTGGGATAGAGCCCCGCATCGGGCTCTCTGCTCAGCAGGGAGCCTGCTTCCCCCTCTCTCTCTGCCTGACTCTCTGCCCACCTGTGATCTGTCAAGTAAACAAATAAAAAATCTTTAAAAAAAAAAACAACGTACTATATAATATGAACGATAAAAAGAAGATGAAGCCAAGGGCACCTGGCTGGCCCAGTTGGTTGGGTGTCCGGCTTTTGGTTTCAGCTTGGGTAATGATCTCAGGCTCCTGAGATCCAGCCCCAAGTTGGGTTCCTTGCTCAGCACAGTCTCTTGAGATTCTTTCCCCACCCTCCTCCCCACTCCCCCTCTGTTCTTCTCCCCCCATCCCCACTTGCACAATCTCTTTCTAAAATAAATAAATAAATCATTTAAAAAAAAAAGGTGGAAGCCATATTGTTCCAGATGGTGGGGCTCATCAAACAAAGCCACATACTGTAGCCAGGGTAGATGCAGGTAGTGTTGATGGCTTCCTGATAGTGTAGATAGTGAACAGGGGCTTATGAGCTGACTTACTCAGTGACAATTTTATTGGTGTAGTACCATCTAGAAAAGGATTGTACTTTTTTTCCTCTTACTGCTGGTTGGTCTTGGAGAGGTCTAAGTGAGGGAACTGAGTAGACTCAAGCCTTTGGGAACTTAGAATGAGAACATCTTCAAAGAACTACTTTTGTAAGGAAGGAAGCAAATTGGTATTATATTTCACAGAGTTGGTCTACAGGGCACATAAAAGCAAGTACATAGATGGAATAATACAAGTGCTTGTAGAGGAAAAATACCCATTTGCTTAAAGACCTTCCATAACAAATAGAATGGCTAATGAGGGATTAACTATTTTCTTTTTTTTTTTTTAAAGATTTTATTTATTTATTTGACAAAGAGAAATCACAAGTAGTCAGAGAGGCAGGCAGACAGAGAGAGAGAGGGAAGCAGGCTCCCTGCTGAGCAGAGAGCCCAATGCGGGACTCAATCCCAGGACCCTGAGATCATGACCTGAGCCGAAGGCAGCGGCTTAACCCACTGAGCCACCCAGGCGCCCCAACTATTTGCTTTTTCTTTTGCGTGATTCATGTTTATCTAGGTGTATAATCACCCATGTAAATGGATGTAAAAGTCTGTGATACTTTTCTTCAGCAGGCTCACCATACAGTGTTAGCATTGTACGAAATCTTTGATATTCCATCCGGTCTTCTCATTGTAGTTGAGGAAACCGAGGGCCAGAAAGACTGAGTACCTTGGCCAAAATAATGTTGTGAGGTAGAATGAGAGTTAGAACTAGAACTGGAACCCAGTTCTGCTTGCTCTTAGGTTTTTTATTATTGAGAATTCATACCTATTCTTTATATATTTGAAAGTATGAAGTGTACCACAAAAATTTTCAAAATAGTAAGCAATTTTTGTAAGTTAGTAAATGAGACTTAATTTTCCACTTTTTTTTTTTCTGGGAATCCTTCCCCTGAGCCTTTGCTCTTAAGTCGCATTCTGCCAACAGATAGATTTTCATGTCACATTCTTTATCAGATTCTTGGACTATGAGATAAAACAGTGCTAAACAAAAGTAAGATAACATAAATGTATGTTTCTGTGCAGTAAGAATCCAGAAAATTCTTATGATAGGGCAGGAGTGTGTAACACTGAAATATGTTGGTTTTATTTTATTTTATTTTATTTGAGAGAGCGCGAGAGAGAGCGCGCATGCGCGCGGGCACAAGTGCGGGCACAAACGGGGGAGTGGGAGAAGCAGGCTCCCTGCTGAGCAGGAAGCCGAACCCAGGGTTCAGCCCCAGGAGTCCAAAGTCGAAGGCTGATTCCCAATCCACTGAGCCACCCAGGTGCCCCATGTGGTGGTTTCAAATAGGAATTTCAGAATCTTTTTTTTTTTTTTTTTTTTTAAAGATTTTGTTTATTTATTTGACAGAGAGATCACAAGTCGGCGGAGAGTCAGGCAGAGAGAGAGAGAGAGAAGCAGGCTCCCGCTGAGCAAAGAGCCCGATGCGGGGCTCGATCCCAGGACACTGAGATCATGACCTGAGCCGAAGGCAGCGGCTTAATCCACTGAGCCACCCAGGCGCCCCGGAATTTCAGAATCTTAACGTAGCAGAGAGCATGTGGTGGGTGGGATAGAACTCCTGATTAATTGTGCATTAGTAATTACAGGTTTTGCTTTTATTTTACATAATGACTTAGTTTTGTGTGTTTTTTTTTAAGATTTTATTTATTTATTTGACAGAGATTACAAGTAGGCAGAGAGGCAGGCAGAGAAAGTGGGTGGGGGGAGCGCCAGGGAGTAGGCCCCCCGCTGAGCAGAGAGAGGAATGCAGGGCTCAATCCCAGGACCTTGAGATCACGACCTGAGCGGAAGGCAGAGGCTCAACCCACTGAGCCACCCAGGCGCCCCAATGACTTAGTTTTGAACTAAGTTTTGAACTTAGTTTTGAACTAGTTTTGATTGTGAGGCCTAATTTATATTTAAATGTATTTGGGAATGTTTCTACTCACTGAAAAACAGCGCATTCTGAAAATGGGAGAAGCTTTTGAGTAGGTCAGACAATGGAATGTGTTAATACTTAACATTGCTGTGGACCGGTATTTGAACATTGTGATCATCTCAGCTATGCTGTACGTTTCAGTCTGTTCTCTCTATTGTTAATGTGAAGAAGTGTAGTACGTAGTGTACTGATTTGAGACCTAAATTCTGTTTGAGAATCTTCAATTTATTCCTCCCTGCTGAATAGTTAAAATTATATGGGTTACTTAATTTGTTCTTTTTTTATAGGAATTATACAATTCAGCATGTGTGAGAGAGCTTGGATTACTTCTTAAAGAGTTCAGGTTAGGAAAATGCTGTGGATTTAAGTTTTTCCAGAAAGCTAACCTAGCCAACAGAAAAGGTAGCATTAAATTATAAGCTCTTGTTACAGAAGAAAAGGAAAACTCTCTCGTAGACTATTTTGATTTTTTTTTTTTTTAGGTAAACTACTAAATATAAGTTTAATAGACCTATGGAAAAGTACACAAATTATAAGCTAGAGCTTGACAGGTGTGTTCAAATGAACACACTGTATAATATCACCTAGATCAAGACATGGAACACCCTAATGTGCCTCCCTTCTTGGGCATTATCTCCTCCTGGCATGGTAGCTGTAATCTTGGCACACCTCATAGGTTAGTGTTGTCTGCTTCTGAGTATTATATAAATTGAATCAATCAGTATCTGCTCTTTTGTATCTGGCAGCTTTTGCTCAACATTTTTTTTCTGTGAAATTCATCCATGTTTTTGCAATCATAGCAATAGTTTATCTGATTATTGTGCGTATTCCTTGTTATGAATGTACAATAATCTGTCCTTTTTGTGGATGGTCATTCAGATGTTTCTCATTTTGGGCTGTTAAAAAATTAATTCTGGGGGTGCCTGGGTGGCTCAGTTGGGTAAATGTCTGCCTTCTGCTCAGGCGTGATCTCAGAGTCCTGGGATCTAGCCCTAAGCCCTGTGTCCCCATGTGGGACTCCTGCTCAGAGGAGAGGTTGCTTCTCCCTCTCCCTTTGCCCCTCCCTGCCACTCATGCTTGCTGTCTCTCTCTCAAATAAATGAAATCTTTTTTTTAAAATTTTGCCATGAATATTTTTTAGTATTCTTTATATATGTATACACACAAACACACACACACATAAATACACATAAATTTAGTGTTCGTATATATATTTGTGTGTGTGTGTGTGTGTGTGTGTGTATGCATTTGTTGAATGTATTCCTGGGAGAGGTGTAGCTAGATTACAGGGCATGTGTGTGTCCAACTTTCGTAGATAATGCTAAAAAACTTTCCAAAATAATCATACTAATTGACATAAGGATTTGTATTGTTGAAGAGTTCCAGATGCTCTACATCTTTGCCAATACATGGTATTAACAATTTTTTGTTTTTGTTTTCATATTAACCATACTGACAGGTAGATAGCATATCTCATGGTTTTAATTTTTATTTCCCCAATGACTAATGATGACGGGCATTTCATTCATTTATTGGTCATTTGGACATTCTCTTTTGGGAAGTACCTGCTTAGCTCTTTTACTAATAAACAGATCAGGTTGTCTTTTTTTTTTTTTTTTTTTTTGATATTTAAAATATATTCTGGGGGGCGCCTGGGTGGCTCAGTGGGTTAAGCCTCTGCCTTTGGCTCAGGTCATGATCCCAGGGTCCCGGATCAAGCCCCGCATTAGGCTCTCTGCTCAGCAGGGAGCCTGCTTCCTCCTCTCTCTCTCTCTGCCTGCCTCTCTGCCTACTCATGATCTCTCTCTCTGTCAAATAAATAAAATCTTAAAATATATATATACACTATGGAGTATTATGCCTCCATCAGAAAGGACGAATACCCAACTTTTGTAGCAACATGGACACGACTGGAAGAGATTATGCTGAAATAAGTCAAGCAGAGAGAGTCAATTATCATATGGTTTCACTTATTTGTGGAGCATAACAAATAGCATGGAGGACATGGGGAGATAGAGAGGAGAAGGGAGTTGGGGGGAAATTGGAAGGGGAGGTGAACCATGAGAGACTATGGACTCTGAAAAACAATGAGTGTTTTGAAGGGGCCGGGGGTGGGAGGTCGGGGTGGTGGGTATTACAGAGCGCACGGATTGCATGGAGCACTGGGTGTGGTACAAAAACAATGACTACTGTTATGCTGAAAATAAATTAAAAAAAAAAAAATAGCAGCTTAATATATGTGTGTGTGTGTGTGTGTGTGTATTCTGGATAATCGTTTATCAGATTGAAGTTTTATCACTCTAAAGTCAATAGTTCTTTCTCCCCTTCTGAACAATCCAAGGATCTTAAAACACTTTAACTCTCATTCTCCATTTCCATCTTATGTGATATTACTGATCAGGATTTTAGTTCCACTTTTTTAACCTTCTACATTTGTTATTACTATTATTTTATATGGTATTTTTTTTAAAGATTTTATTTATTCATTTGACAGAGAGAGAGATCACAAGTAGGCAGAGAGGCAGGCAGAGAGAGAGGGGGAAGCAGGTTCCCCGCTGAGCAGAGAGCCCGATGCGGGACTCGATCCCAGGACCCTGAGATCATGACCCGAGCCGAAGGCAGTGGCTTAACCCACTGAGCCACCCAGGCGCCCCTATGGTATTTTTTAAATTACTCACTTGTATACCATTTTCTTTCCTCTTCCATTTCCATTCCTCTAATTTAAAATTATCTGAAATTCATCCTTCAAAAGTTTCTTTAATGAATTTATAGAACTCTTTAGTGAGACAGGTTTGTTTTTGTTTTTGTTTTTACTTTTGATAGTTCTGTTTGATTTACAGTTCTCGGCTGACTGTTATCCTCTCTCAGCACTATTATTTCTATGTCTTATGACTTTTTTTCTTTTGAAGTCTACTGCAAATGTAATTAACAGTCCTTTGTAGGTGATTTGTCTCTGAAGTTTCTAGCCATGATTTCCTCAAATACGACCTCTTCCCTATTGTTTCCTCTTTAGAAACTCCGGTATGTATGTTGGACCTCTTTGCTCTCTGTTTCTTTCTTTCTTTTTTAAAGATTTTATTTATTTATTTGTCAGAGAGAGAGAGAGCACAAGCAGCAGAGTGGCAGGCAAAGGCAGAGAGAGAAGCAGGATCCATGCAGGACTTGATCCCAGGACCCTGGGATCATGACCCCAGCCGAAGGCAGCGGCTTAACTGACTGAGCCACCCAGGCGTCCCTGCTCTCTGTTTCTTAGTCTCTCTTTTACACATTCCATTTCTTTGTCTCTCTGCCATTCTGACTAGTTTTTTCAAATTTAGATTCCAGTTTATCCTTTCTGTGTGGGTCTAGTCTACTCTGTTTAATCCATTCACTAAGTTTTTTTCCATTATTCTCTAGTTTTTCAGCTCTGTTGATCTTCCTTTATAACATCTTGTTTCTCGTGCTTCCAGTTCTATCTTTAAGGATTTTGAACATTGTGAAAAAAACTTATATTCTGTGTCTTAGTTTTCCGTTGTCTGCAGTTCTTAGAGGGAGGTATCAAATTCTGTTCTCTGTTGTTTCTGCTGATTTTTGCTTAATGTGGCTTGTGACTCATGTGCTTTGTAATTTTGAATTAACTTGGCAGAATTTTATCTGTGGAAATAATTAGGCGGTCTGTTTTGAGAGCACCTTTCTCCAGACATAATTTATGTTCCCTTTTTGTGGGGGATCAGGAGTGCTACCAACCTAAGGCCACTTTATGTTATTCTCTTGGCTTAAGACTTTTTGGACCATATTTGTGTGTGTGTGTGTGTGTGTGTGTGTGTGTGTGTATTTTGTGCATCTGTGTGTGGTTGTTTGTTGTTTCGTTTTGTTTTTGTCTCTCTGTGTGTGCGCTTTTTAATTCCGTCTGTTGGTGGTTAGATTTTTTGGTCTGCCTTTTACCTGAGGGTATTACCCTTTAAGATTCTGGATTTATCTGTATGTGTATGGTAGGGGTCTGTAACAACTCCCTGCCTTGTAGGAAGAACTCTCCACCCCCGTAACTTATGACTTGAGGAAAATCTGCTTTCTAATTTAGCAGTTTTTCCTTCACAACATTGAGCTCATCATCTTCAGAAAACCAAGCAACTTTTTTTTTTTTTTTCTGATCTTACTCATCTTAATAAATTGACTATGATTATGATTAGGATTCCTTCATAAATTTTAAGCATTCTAGTTATTTTGGAAATTACTGAAGTAAAAGTATTTCCATGAGTATTTCCTAATAATGGTATGGTCTCTATAATGGCTTTATATTGAGAAAGATTTGCATGTTTAGATTCCTCTTTTGAGTCCTAGCTACAAATCTTTGTTTTTAAACCAATGATGCAAAACACTAAAGCTGCAGCTGGTTGCTGTGTTCTTTCGATACTGAAAACATTGGTCTAGGTGCACTGATTGCTTACTGATTTATCAGGTGCATCTTGACCTTTGTGTCATAGCAAAGGCAAACACTTGTTGAATGCACAATGTCCTTTTTTCCAATTCCTGTAAGAAGGTATTAATGCTTACAGGAATGAACAGATTGGATTAATGTAGTAAATTATCTGCAAAAGCTTTGAAATATATCTTTTTTTTTTTTAAAGCTTTCATTTCTGGGCGTGTAACAAAGGTAATAACTGTTTAAACTTGAATTTGAAGAAGGTAATTTGCTTCTGGCAGAAGGTTTTTCCAAACTCCTTTCTGTAGTTTCCAGGCACATGATTGAAAAATATAGTAGTAAATGTGTATTATCTTATGGCTTCCAGGTTTTTTTTAAGCTTAAAAGTAACTCCAGAAGTACTGGTTTGGGCCTTCTTTCTTCCCTCTCCCTCCTTTTTATTTAAAACACCGTATCATTTATTATATTGGGCCAGCAGGAATCAGTTTAAAGGGGTTGAGAGCTGTTTTAGATTAATGACTTGGCAACTTGGAAATAGCCCACAGGAGTCACAGTCCTGCTTGTCTTGGAGTGAGTTTTAAAAACTCAGCCATTAAGAATTGTTTCCATAAGCTGCCAAATTGAAAGTTGGAGTGAAGAAAAACCTTAGATTGATTCACACACCCCAACATTCTTGTCAGTGTGCTTTATGGGGATCTTGTTATTTGAAGGATGGCATAGTCGACAGGATGAAAAGCTTTGTCGTGACAATCAATAAATAATGCAACTCTGGGTTTACATAGACTTCATATTGCTTTCCTCACAGTTCTCGATTTTTCATTTTCATATAAGGTATTCTCTTTTGTTTCATATTTTTTCAAGTGATAGCCATTTATTACATCCTACCTTTCTATATTGGAAAACCCCTCCTTTTTCTTTTTCCCACTCGTAGGATTGCACAGCAGCCTTTCAGTTAAACAAAATCAGTTGTTCACTTGTTCAGTGTTCCACCCCCTTGAAGTAAGCCACATAGCTCCCTGTGGGCGTGCCAGGCCTTATGCGGCTGCCATAGTTACTTGATCCTCATCTCCTGTCACTCTTGGCTCTTTCAGGATGTCTCTTCATCTGCTTTCTTAGCTCCGCCTTTGCCCTCCTCCACCCAGTTTTTGTACTGCTCTAGTCACCTCCTTTCTCAAAGGCTCAGGAGCAGTTCTCATGAGGTTTTTTGTTGTTGCTGTGTTCCTTTTCTCTAAATAGTCTGAGAAAGTTATTTATACACTGTCTAAAGGTATGTGTTTCACTGAGAAATTCCTACTGCAGGATCAAACCTCTCAGTCTTAACATTTTGCAATAGGTTTGGTTTTTTTTTTCTTCTTTGTCAAGAGCTTAGTATTATAGATGTGAGTTCATGAATATAAAGTACACATGGCTCTTGCCTCCCAGTATAATGTGTTAAACACAGAGAAGATTACTATCTAAAAGAACCTGGCAATCTTTAAAGTCACATAATATAAATAATCCTACTTTGATTTCTCCGTTTTAGGTATTTTTCACTTAGATTGTCACATAGTGTGTGCTGTAACTAATGATCCTCATATTATTCATAAAAATGGAAGATTTGTTCTTTATGTGTACTTTCATGTGGAAACCTGTCTTAAATGTTAACCTTAAGTCATTTTCACATTGATAGTAATCTGATCAAAATGGGTGATCTATTCTTAGAAATTTAGTGTGGCATTCCTTTTATTTTTGTCAGATTAGTCCACAAAAATAACCTTTCTCATATGTATCAACATCTTTCTGAGCCTTGAACTTGAAAATTGAGGTGACTTACACAGTGCTTGTCATTAGTTGTGTTTTTCTTTTTTCTTTCCAGCCCTCCAGTTAAATCTACTGCCCTTGTACTTGATACCCTTAAGGATTTGAGCCCATAGATTAATGGTATATCTGTTCCAGGTTGACTGTTTTTGCATATTCACTTTGGTATTAACCTGTAACATTCGTATTCCTTTTTCCATGAGGATGTGGTGGCAGAACACAGTTAGACTGGCTTCAAAATAATTGGTCTTAATTATTTCTAAATCATGGTTAGTACAGTGTAAGAACAAACATTATTGCAAGAAAGGATATAAGTGGCTTTTGATATTCTTTTCTTAGTGTACAATTGTGTCAGAAGATTAGAATGAAAGCAAGAGCTCATGACACAAAACTGTATGGCTTGCTAGTAGATTGTAGGGTTCCTGTAGTTTAAATTATACAAACCACTGTAGGTTGTTAATTAGTGACAATTTTTATTTCTCTTGTATATTAGTTGCCATTTGTGATACTTTTGTTTAAAATAGAGCCATGTGTTGGAGTCCCAGGGTGGTTCAGTTGGTTAAGCATCCAAACCCTCCATTTCAGCTCAGGTCATAATCTCAGGGTCATGAGATAAAGCCATGTGTTGGCTTAAGATTCTCTCCTCCCTTGGACCTTCCTATTCACTCTTAACGCTCTTTCTAAAAATAAATTTAGAAAATAAAGCCACAGGTGCCTGGGTGGCTCAGTGGGTTAAAGCCTCTGCCTTCAGCTCAGGTCATGATCCCAGAGTCCTGGGATTGAGCCCCACATAGGGCTCTCTGCTCTGCAGGGAGCCTGCTTCCTCCTCCTCTCTTTCTCTCTGCCTACTTGTGATCACTGTCAAATAAATAAATAAAATCTTAAAAAAAAAAAAAAAAAGACACATGTTTTTAAAATAAATAAATAAAGCCACATGTTTAAATACAAGTTTAAGAAGCATATTGTCTATTCATATCTTTCTGCCAGAGTTGTACATCATCCCCCCTCCCCAGACCATTAAAGACCAAACTCACATGTAACTTCCTAGGAACCTTTCAAATTGGCTCTTTCCTCCAAGTCAATAATATGTCTGTTATAACACACTAACACAGTGGGCTAATATAATTGCTTAAGAAGCTATCTCTCCCTTTTTCCTTCTCTGGTCCACAAGTTGCTAGTGTTCTAGGATCAGGGATGATGTTTCATTCATTTCTTTCATTCTCCACTGTATTGTCCTCAGCTGTAGCACATGATAGGTGTTGAATGAATTATTGTCAAAAGAATAAATGAATTTAACCGGAAGTGGAAAGATTTATTGATGAATTGACTTAACCAACTTCAAATTTAAAGGTAAGTTTTTAAAATCTAAAATCATAAATTTGGCACAGAACAAGTTGATACTCTCCAACTAGAGTAATAGTACTTGGGGGCAGAAAGTAGGCCAGTTTTGTGTTTGTTTGTTTGTTTTTTTAAAGATTTTATTTATTTATTTGAGAGCAAGAGAGAGGGCAAGCAGGTAGAGGGGCAGAGGGAGAGGGAGAAAGCAGACTCTCTGCTGAGCAGGGAGCCCGACTCAGGGCTCAGTCCCAGGAACCCAAGATCTTGACTTGAGCCAAAGGCAGATGTCCAACTGACTGAGCCCCCCAGGAGTCCCTCATTTTTGTCTTGATTAAACCTCCTATCATACTACCAGTTTGCCTAAGGGAATGGAAAGGTGGCAAATCTACCAACTCTCCACAGATACTTTCACAAAGGGCAGGTGGAACTGGAGGAGAATATTTCTAAACCTGTCTCCTACCCTGTTTTATGGTAGTATTTGGGAGATTTGGAACTTTGTTTTACAGGACAGGAGGTGTTCTTGTAATGAATAGGGAGCATGTGTTCCAGAGCTTGATCTGAGAGGAGATCGTTAGTCCTTTACATCATGTGATTTGTCAGCTTGGCCACCTACCTATCTTATAGCAGTGTTTGAAGCTAAGTACTTGAAGAAGTTTTTTTGGATGAGAATACTTAAATTTCCAAAGAGTAAGAAAGAAGGCTCTTTTAAATGGGGTAAATTATTTGAAATAAACATTTTTTTCAACTAAAGAGATTTTTTCCCTCATATTTAGAAAAAGCAATTCAAAAATGCCTACATTGGTCCCCCACGTCCTTGGATGGAGCAAATTAAAGCAACAGTAGTATTTTTAACAAATTGCAGAGGCACCTGAATGGCTTATTTGGTTAAGCATCCAACTCTTGATTTCAGCTCGGGTCATGATCTTGAGCCCCGCATTAGGCTCTGTGCTCAGTGCAGTCTTGAGATTACTTTGTTCCTGTGCCCCTCCCTCTGCTCATGCATGTTCTCTCACTCTCTCTCAATAAATAAGTAAATTAATTAAATCTTAAAAAAAAATTGTGTGTGTCATGAATGTCTATGTCATGTGACCATAATGTATTTACATTTACTTGTTTTCTGTTCCTTTTTTTTGGACTTTTCCCCAAAGCAAAAATTATTTGAGAGTGTGTTTTTTAATAGCACATAAATATTTATTCTTCACTTTTTAATGTTTCTTTATCTGCTGTGTAGCCTTTGTATTCCTCTAAGAGGTTGTTAATAAAATGCATTGTTTTTGGTAGTATTGTGCCATGGGAGAGTCAAAGCCACATGCTGTTTTTTCACTTAGTTTGGCAACTTTCAGATACAATACAAGCTCACTACTTTGGTTAATTTTTGTTTTAAATGGGGATCCTGTCAACTTTAGACCTAATGATTTACTGAATTTCTGCATCAGCTTTATTAGGCTTAACTTGCAATCTTTGTGTAGGTTATATTGCATACATTTTTTTTATCCAACAAAAACCCTTATTTTGAACATTAATCATATTTCACTTACTTCCAGCCTTTCCTTTTCTGTAACTGCTTAATCTTTAAATGTTGGATTACCTTTTTTAACAAATAATCATCTATCAGATATTAAATGGGCAAAGGATATTATTCATTTACCATCCATAATATTTTTTGAATTTGCCCTATGCTAGGTGCTGAGGGGCCCTGCCTGCCAGTTGCTCAGCAGCATGTGTGAGAGCTATACTGGCAAACAGAAAATTGTGAGTCAATGTAATGCGTGCTAGGTTGGAGGTAAGCCAGAGGGCTGTGGCACTTGAGGCTTTGAACTTCAACATGGAGGCCTTCCTTCACAAATCCATCTTTGCAAGGGAAGCAAAACCAGGATTTTCCTAAATGGGAAATTACAGAATATAGCCAGATGCCTGCAGACAAGAGTTGAATTTCACCAACTTGGCAGGGCTCTCTTTATCTTCTGAAGCATGAACACCATGGTTGGCATTTTTATCAAGGAGTTACCCATGTTGTATTTATTACTTCTGAGAACAGTTGGTTTGGTGGGGGGAAGCCGGAAGAGTAAGAACTATGATTTTGCACTGCTGCAGTTCTAGGGCCATCTCTGACTTAGGTTTCATAACTCTAGGATGGCAGACTGTTCCATGGAGTTGAGTCCTACATAAAACTCACATTCCTCTTAATTGTTTCAGCTTTGGTGTTTGTGTTTTTGTTTTTGTTTTTTCTTTCCCAGGCCTTTTTTCTCCCCTTGAGTTTTGCTCCCTCAGCTGAATCTCTTGTGCTACTTCGTTGTCCCTCCCCTTTCTGGGTTCTCTTAAACCCAGAGCCTGCCCACACCTTTATAAAATTGGCCTATTATGAAAATCACGTGTAATGAAAAATCACTTCTCTACTTTATCTCCATTGCCAGGAGTTGTGTGACCTTACATGCTTAACCTCTTGGAGCCTCCATTTTCTCATCTATAAAAGGAATCTTACAGTACTGCCTGATGGAGTTGTTGTGGGTGGTACACAGGATAGGTATTTAAAACACATAGTGGTTTGAATTATTCCAGTGGCACTCTAACGGCTTGGCAGGAGTTACTTCTCCAAGAACACAAGAATTTGCACATAGTTGACTTTTTAAAAATTTTTTTAGAATTATTTATTTTAAATTTTATTTTACTTTTTTTCAGTGTTCCAAAATTCATATTTATTTTTTATTTGACAGAGGGAGAGAGAGAGAGAGAGAGAGACGTTGAGAACAGGAACACAAGCAGCAGGGGGAGTGGGAGAGGGAGAAGGAGAAGCAGACTTCCTGATGAGCAGGGAGCCCAACGCAGAGCTCTATTCCAGAACCATGGGATCATAACCTGAGCTGAAGGCAGACACCCAGGCAACCCAACTTTTAGTCTCTTTAATTTCATGCCCTGTGATCCTTTCCCTTCCCCCCACTTTTCTGGCACTTTGCTTTCCTTTTTGGTAATTGTTTAGATTTAGTGGGGTTTTTTGTTGTTGTTGTTGTTTTTGCTACTTTGATCATAACTGAGTGGCCATCACTCAGGCATATCCATCAGCAGCACTTACAGACAGTTTCCATGTGCTATGCATTGGAATACAAAGATGCTCCCATTTAAATAAGGGAAACTAATGGAAGCAGCCATCTGGTGTGAGTTCTGTAATGCTGTTATTTAAAGCATAATGGAAACACAGGATGAAGAAGCTTTAATTTTGTCCTGAGTAGATTAGGAAAGTAGGTTAGATTTTAACTTGGCCTTGAATTCTCACTTGGTGGTTAAAAGGAAGATCACGCTAGGCAAAGGGAGCTCTTTATACAAAGACTGGTAGAGATATAAGTGTATTTGGTGTGAGTAGTCACCACAAAGTTAAAAGTCTATGTTTCCCTCCCCCACCACTCCAATTCTGTCATAGTAAAAAAGCAAGGAGAAAACAAATAGACTTTTTTTTTTTTCTGGACATGAAAGATTGCTTGCCTGTGGAGTGAATAAAGAGTTATGCTTTATTTGCTATTTTTATTTTGAGTATGTGAAATGAGAGCAAACATAGTTTTGAAGCACAAAAGCTTCAAAGCAGTATGTGAATGGGCATATGCTTGAACTATGCCCAGAACTGTTGATTTTGCTTCCACTTCTTGCGTTTCCTTCTTTTGATCACTTACTACAAGCCAGGCACTTTACAAAGGTTATCTCTTTTAAGCCGTAGAACTTTTATGAATTAAGATTTTTCTTGTTTTATATAAGACAAAACTAAGACTCAAAGGGAGTATAAAAAACCAAAACCAAGGAACTTTCTTAAGATGTATAGCCTGTAAGTGACAGCTCTTCCTCTGAGCCAGCATTCTCTCCCAAGCTTCTGTTCTGCTCATCCTAAAGCCAAGTGTAGAGCTGCTGCCTAAGAACCTGAGTCTGGTCCCAACCAATAAATCACTGACCAGCTGGCTGAATGGTACAGGCAGCCAAAACTTCTGAAGTTTTGCTTCCTTCACCTAAGAGGTGGAGTAATTGAGTCTACATTGGAGCAGATGAGTCTACACTTTCTTTTAACTTTATAATTTCTTCTTAGGCTCCTTCCATCTGTTTCATTCATGCCTCATCACTTTATACAACCAAGTTATATGACGTAGTGGGGAATGTTGTAACGCAGAAGTTGCAAAGGCATGACTATTTAGAGTTGTTTAAAATCACCTTTTTTAAAAAAACATTTATTTATTTTAGAAAGAGAGCATATGGGGGGGTGGACTGCAGAGGGACGGGGAGTGAGAGAGTCTCAAGCAGGCTCCCTGCTGATCGCTGATCACGGGACCTGTTGTAAGGGCTTGATATCATGACCTAAGCTGAAATCAGAATTTGGATGCTTAGTTGACTGAGCCACCCAAGCGCCCCTAAAGTCACTTTAAAATCAAAGTAATGATTGCCTCTGAGGAAATGAAAGAGGGGATTGTCTGGGGAGAGGCGTGAGGGAACTTTCTGTGGTGAAGAAAATGTTCTGTATTTTTTTTTTTTAAGATTTTATTTATTTGACAGAGATCACAATTAGGCAGAGGCAGGTAGAGATGGGGGGGAAGCAGGCTCCCTGCTGAGCAGAGAGCCCGATGCGGGATGATCGCTGGGATCATGACCTGAGCCAAAGGCAGAGGCTTTAACCCACTGAGCCACCCAGGCGCCCCTGTTCTTTATTTTGATAGGCGTTTGTACAAGTATAAACTTAAATTTCTCCATTTCTTTGTATGTAAATTTTGTATCAAAAGAAAAAAGCCATAAGCAAGTATTGAACTCTGGGTAATGATAAGCATGCTGAAGTATTGGGGAATGTATATGGATGTCTGTCACTTCAAAATGTACCAAAAATAACATAGATTAATGAATGGATAGAGGAATGGGTAGATGAGGTATGTGATAAAATAAGTATAGTAGAGTGTTAATGGTAAAATCTAGACAGAGCTTGTGTAGTGCTTATTCATATTCTTTCAAATTTGCTATAAATTTGAAAATCTAAATAAAATAACATAAAATACTAAAATATTGTCAGAATGGGGAAATCACTTTTAAAATGAGTCAACAGGGGCGCCTGTGTGGCTAAGTGGGTTAAACCTCTGCCTTCGGCTTGGGTCATGATCTCGGGGTCCTGGGATCGAGCCCCATATTGGGCTCTCTGCTCAGCAGGGAGCCTGCTTCCCCTCCCTCCCTGCCCCCCCCCCCACTTGTGATGTCTCTCTCTGTCAAATGTGTAAATAAAATCTTGAAATAAAATGAGTCAACAGTTTCGTATCAGTAGTCCCCTCCTCACTTGAAGAGTCTTTTTTTTACACCACCGCAGGCTCTAGTTGGACTACCATGAATTTAACCTGATTTAAACAGCTCAGAGAGACCTTTTCTTTCCTTTGCTGATCCTGTAGATGGGGAGGTTCCTTCCCATAGACATTTCAGGTTAGTCTTAATGTCCCACAGAGCTGAAGCTTGCCAAACAAAGCTCTTCTCCTTGGTTCTCTGAGTCATTAATAGTTATACCATATTTCTAGAATTTTTTTTAAGATTTTATTTATTTGACAGAGATCACAAGTAGGCAGAGAGGCAGGCAGAGAGAGAGAGAGAGAGAGAGAGAGGAGGAAACAGGCTCCCTGCCGAGCAGAGAGCCCGACTCGGGGCTCGATCCCAGAACCCTGGGATCATGACTGGAGCAGAGGCTTTAACCCAGTGAGCCACCCATGCGCCCCATATTTCTAGAATTTAATGTCACCACAGCCAAAGATTAATTAAACTTTTCTTTCCCTCCCTCTCCCACAATAGAAATATTGTTAATCTGGTGATGTTTGTTAAAGGAAAACCCCCTTTTTTTTTTGGTTTCGTGCTTTATTTTCAGTCAACCACAAGTTTGAGTTGCCTTGTGTTTTATTCTTTAACAAATGACATTTCGTGCTTTCCCAGCACTTTAGTTGGAGACAACTTCTCATTGTGCTGGTTTGAGTTCTGGCACTTGAGAGCATCTTCATTCTGAAGCTCAGGCCAGGGTGTCCCTCTCGTATTTGAAGCAGAGTGCTTATCTTCTCCATTGCTTAAGCCTCAGCACCTGGTGGTGCCCCAGATGAGTGTCTCATCCAAGTTCTTAAAAATGTGTGGGTATGAAGAGTATGTGAACTCCTGTGCAGCAAAAGTGGAGGGGAGAGCTCTTAGAACAATGAGTTCAATCATGGGGATACCTAATTTCATATTAAAAAAAAACCAGTAACATAGGTAAAATGTGTTTTGAATTATTTCCTTTTAAAAATGTCCTCTTTCTCTTTTCTAACTTTAATAACTGTTTGTTACAAGTCACTTTACATACTGAAAACACTCATTGTTTTACAATACTGTGTGTTTGAAAATATAACAAAATGGCATTTAAATGAAACAAATACTTGAAATACAATTGGAGTTGAAGGGTAGAGGGAGGGAGATCAGGACACATTCTGAGTTGTGCGGAACCCGTACTTTAATTAATTGTTAAGCCTCTGGCATTCAGTAGACAGTGTTTGTATTTAAAATCCACAAAACTGGTACGGAAAGGGAAGGAGAAATTTAACTGCTTGAGAGTTACCCTAGAAGAGGGGATCAGTAAATTTACATGAATCCCTGTAACAGGTCGGTATACCTGGGTGCCAAATAATGCCTGAACTGACCAAGAAAAGCTTGCTTTTCCTCATCACTGTGGTGAAAGCATTGGTTCTCAACAACTTTCACGTTCACGAGGATTTTTTATAAAAGGGACTCCCTGCACATTGGGCAAGCAACTGTAGTCCAAAAAGTATTGGCTGAATTTAACATACCGGGGGCATGTGGATTCCTAAGAATGTCACACCTTGTCTATGCCAATAAGTCAGAGTATCTATTCATGATACTAAATCTGATATCATTGGCAGATTTTCCCTTTATTGGAAGGATAATAGTCATAAGGGAGACTGTTTTTTCATCTATTTTGCTCTCTGATTGAGGTGTTTTTATGACTTTTTTTTTTTTTTTTTTAAGCTATGAAATAATACTGGCAAGTCCCAAGAAAACTAGATCTGGATTTCATTTTGTCTTTTCAACTCTGTGTGATCTTGTGCACATTCCTGACATGTTACAAACAGCTTGTGTCTCTGAATGTGCAGTATCAATTTTCAGTGGTGAAAGCCCCAAAAGGAAACAGACTGATTCTTCCATGCACAAACAGCTGGGCAGTTGTGGATGGAATTAATTGCTGATATATATTGGCTGTGTTTTTCTTCTCTTGTCATTTCCTTTGCAGCTGTGAAAGTGAAGTTTGACTTGAAAACAGACATTTCCAGCAGTGCAAATCCAAAAAGTATCAAAATGGGATTCTTCAAATATATCTGAATGCTACCTTTGAGTTCAGTTTGGGGGTGAGATAGAGAAGAGCAAGGGATAGCAGGCAATGCGTACTTACATATATGGTTGAAAATAAACAGGCACATGGACTTTGAGAAGTATTTTTGAAGGGGTTAGTTTAGTTTATGGTAAAGGGGACCTCATATGCAACAAAAGGCTAGATCAGCAAGCACCCCTTCCAGGATACTATCCTGGAAGAAGTTGTTACAGGCTACCTCTGAAAATATTGTGGGGTGGTGGGGGGAGAGGAGGAAAACAAAATGTTCAGTACGCAGACTGATGTATTGTTCCAATGTAAGGAAGTAGCAGTTGGCGCGCAGGGTAATGTGACAGCATGTATCATTAAAAATAATATTTTTCTGGTCTTTTCCAAAAGCCTTTCCTTTGTTCTGAATTCAGTGTAAATGATTATATAGCTTATTTTTTATATGCATGGATATTTTACTGAAAAGAAACTATTTTTTATTCCATGTGTTATAGTTCAGTTAAAACTGTTGGTTGTTTGTCTGAATATGCATATACAGGAAGTAGTATTGATTAAAATCACTTTGAACAATTACCAGATGTTTGGTAACAGTTTCAGTAACTGATAAATTATTTTAGACACCAAGTTTTTTAGGCAGTATGGGTACATGTTACAGAATATCTTATTTGGAAATAAATCAGAAAAAATTAAAAATCAAAACTCTATGAAACTATTTGAAAAAACAAATGCCTATAAAATTTTTAAAAGTTTGCTATGCATATTAGTGATTTCCACCAAAATAATTCTCCCTTTTATGTATTTTAATACTCTACCTAAAACGAGTTTATCAATCAAATTCTTTTTTTTTTTTTAAGGCAACTTCTGCTCTAGTTAGTTGATAAGAGAATGTTTGTATTGTTTCTGCATTACCCGAAGAACTAGAGTATTGATAGAGAAGGGTAGGTAATACGTTCATGATTGGATCCCCTGCTTTGGCCAGATAGTCCAAAAGTAAAGTTATAGAGTGAGCAGTATTGCCAACAACTTGAGATAGGCAGAAGCTGCTGTTGCTAAACTTAGAAGTTGGCATGGCTGGACTTCCTTTTTAGTAGTGCACTTCCACCTCCCATTCTGCTGGTTGAGCTGGGTGATCTACCTTATATTTTATCTTTACTTTCTTCACAAAAAAGAAATGAGCCCATATTTTATTTCACAGCAGGAAAGCAGATCTTCAAACATGAACTTCCCTCCCCTCCCCCATTTCTTTAAGGAGGATTAACCAATTAGTTTTGACTCTGAGGCCCTGAAAATTGTTGTGGCAGTATTAACGTGCAGTCGCTGTCACTGAAGTCTGCTTTGGGTGTGTTGTTTCCCCCAGAGTGGGCTCCACCCTTGCTCTAACCGCACGGAGTGTGGATATCTCACTGTTTAAAACAAAGTTCATTTTTAGGGCAGCATTGCATCAGAATTGCCACACAAAAACCAGCTTAAGAAATTACAGCAACTTCAATTTTTTTTGTAAGTAATGGATTGTCTGTTGTAAAACTGATAACGCACAGCTTAGGGGAAACATAGATAAGATAGATGGCTAGTTTTGTGCTAGCTGCGAGTAATGTGCAGTGTTCTTGGGAAGGAGCCTGTAGCTTTATCACTCAACTAAATTTTTTCCTGTTAGTTCACTTGTTTGCTTTTTTGTTTTTGTTCCTTAAACAGTTTACTGGACTGTTGTTTTTAATTGTTTGGGGGATGACAGTGACTATTTAAACTAAGGAAAATACTGGTAGTTTCTCAAATGTGCTAATTACTTAACATAAAAATGTTTGAAGTAGTGTTTTGCACTGAATTTATTGGACCCATTAACAGCATAATCTGGCAATACTGTATTTCGAGACATCGTAGCATGAACTTTGTGTGTAAGAGTGGGTTCATTGAAATAAAAAAAGGCAGCATCTAAAGAGCCTTTATTTCTGTTATAATGATGCTTTGTCCTGCTGCTGTTGGGTATTTGTCAGAAGAGTTGGGGAAGGCTGCAGCCCAAAGTTCTGTTCCATGCCTTGTCTGTGCCTCTGTGTTCCTCCAGAGTTTGTGACGTGAGTGGTAAGTTGAACTGTGGGAGAATTGAGTTATTCAGTGAGGTCCACATTCAGCAATTTTTTCTTTGCAAATGGATCTTTTTTCCCCCCTCACATATTGGGGTTTTTTTTAATAACTATGTTTTAAATGCCTGTGAAGTGTTTAGTTATGCACTGACCAGAGTAGACATGTTGAGAGAGAGGCTGTGCTCTGTGATCTCTTCTGTACTATTGTCTTCCTCTTGTGCATGTTCATCGTGTACCCTTGTGGAACAGACACACCCATTCAGTATAAGCAAGTTGAGCCACTTCAGTTGAAATCAAAGCTGAATGTTGAAAATGGCAGATTTTCATAAAGCGTGCAGGAGTGACATTGTGTCATCCTTTTTGGACTTAGACTTGTGAGCATTTCCTTGTTTAGCTTCCTCTTTGAAACTTGGTAATAATTGTGTTTAGCCGTTTTCAAACATCACAAGGATGTAAGAATAAAGTGGATGCTTAGTACTATCAGATAAAAGCACTAGCCTGGGAATCAAGGCTATTACGTTGGACACTGGTTTCTTTACTTGTAAACTTGGAAATTTGGGTTAGCTGTCTAAGATCTTTTCCAGCTGAGAATACCCAAATTCTCTTTGTAAAGACACATGCCTATTCCAAAAATGCTAAAGGGGATGTATTGAAATTGAGGGGAAAAAATATTTAGATGTTAACCCAGAATCATTCTTTTAAAGGACATGAAAGCTAAAGCTTTACTTTAAATAAACTGTGTATATCAGAAATTTTAGAAGTTTACTCCTTGATTCTGTTCTGAAAAGAGTTCACTAATCATCACCTCAACAAGAAAATAAATTTTCAAGTTGTGTTTTGCATCCCTACCCAATATATAAACCACATACATGCCACTTAATTTCTGAAATAAGTTTCCCTTATGGCACAGAAAATACTCTGTTTTTGGTTCTTTTTCATTTTTAAAATGTTGGTTTCAATCTACTGAGCTAGATGATCTTTGCTGTCTTCTTTGAACTCTAGGAGAATACACTTACTCTTAGATGTTTTTATAGTTGCTCCAGAGAAAAACTTGCCAACCACTTTGTTGTTAAATACTGAAATCAGGAAATTTTCTAAATAGATTTTATTTGGAACCTTATAGAATGTTAGTAGTTCATACCTCCAGTAATACTCTTATTTAAAAAAAAAAATCACTAAAAAATCTGAGGCGCCTGGGTGGCTTGCTCAGTTAAGTGTCTGACTCTTGATTTCAGCTCAGGTCTTGATCTCAAGGTTGTGAGATCAAGCCTCATGTCAGGGTCGATCTCAAGGTTGTGAGATCGAGCCTCATGTCAGGCTCACATGCTGGGTGTGGAGCCTGCTAAAGAATTTCTCCCTCTCCCTCTGCCACCCCTCTCTAAAATAAGCAAACAAATAAACAAACTGATTTTTTTTCTTTTAATAATTATATAAGGAAAGAGGAGTGAATTTTTTTTCACCAAGCTCTATATAGCTGCCTTCAAATTTTATTCCAGTATACAAGATGTACGACAAAATGTCCCTTTCCAGTCCTAATCCCTGAGCCTCAATCCCTAGGGGGCAGTTTCTTCTCTGTTTTTCAAAAAAATATCCATGAATGAGTGCACCTTTTTTTTTTTTAAACCAAATTAAATTATACCATGCACACTGTTGTGTATCTACCCCATTCTTCTTCTTCTTCTTTTTTTTTTTTAATTAATTAATTATTTATTTGACAGACAGAGATCACAAGTAAGCAGAGAGGCAGGCAGAGAGAGAGAGAGATGGAAGCAGGCTCCCTGCAGAGCAGAGAGCCCGATGTGGGGCTCGATCCCAGGACTCTGGGATCATGACCTGAGCTGAAGGCAGAGGCTTTAACCCACTGAGCCACCCAGGTGCCCCTCTACCCCATTCTTCTTCTTCTTCTTCTTCTTTTTTAATTTTATTTATTTATTTGAGAGAGATCACAAGTAGGCAGAGAGGCTACCCCATTCTTCTTAATAGCTGTATATTACTTCAGTGTATGGATGGATGTACTATAATGTATTCATTCATCCTTTGATATCTGGATTATTTCCAAATTGTTCCTTTCTCCCCATCAGATATACTTAATTGGTCTTCTCTCCTATCTCCATTTTGGGGGCAGTACACAGGTGCTAAAAGGAGTA
Source organism: Mustela erminea (assembly GCF_009829155.1). NCBI lineage: Eukaryota > Metazoa > Chordata > Mammalia > Carnivora > Mustelidae > Mustela > Mustela erminea. The sequence goes on from NC_045627.1 coordinate 72,553,725, forward strand.
ATAGTGCTGTGCAGACTCATCATTTTCTCCTCCTGTGGGTAGAACGCCAAGGGTAGGCCTACTGACCCAGCCATTCATGAGTGAGTAAGAACTGCCCTGGGAGTCATTTTTCAGCAGGTTAATGAAATAACATTGGGTTCAAAGTCTGATAACTTGAGTGTAAGGTTGTGGGCAGGTCAGTTAACCTCCTTGATCTTCTGTTTTGCCACCTATAAAATGAGAGGTTAAAATAGATGAGTTTTAATGCCCTTTCCAACTGTAGTATCTATGTATTTTTTTGTTGAAGTATCTACGTAGATACATAGTAGATACGTAGTATCTGTGTATTTTTTTGTTGAAGCTGTCAATGACAGCTGTCCTGAAAGCAGAATGGTAAAGAACTTCATAGTTTGATTTGTATAATAACAACAAGGAAGGTAAAAAGAGGGGTGCCTGGTTTGATTTAAGGTGTATAACGCAGTTTCTGTTATTTAAATTGAAAGCATCTTTTGTGTATATTGTGTGATGTGTAATTTATTTGACCTACCATTTGGGCTAAACTTTTTTAAAGTATAAGACGGTAAAAAAGAAAAGTTGAATATTATATTTTATATAAACTTTACTTTTCTAGAAAGTCCATTTCAAAAGTATAAAACCATTCCAGAGAAAAGCAGATCCTTTTACCAAGCTGGAATTCTTGAGGAGAAGATTCTGAGTGAGGTGATGTTTGTTTTTAAAATGGATCCTTATAATTTTCAATGAATCCAGCCATTCAAGGCTAATCCTCCGGGCTTTGCAACTTGGCATCATCTCCCTTGTTTAAATTGTTTTCACATTCTAGTCCTCTAATCCATCTCCTTGTTTCATTGAATGCTAAAATTGATATTGCTTGACATAGCTAAAGTTGTCTGATTAGGTGCTGAGGAAGCAGCTTAGAGGTGAACTGTACACTATATCCTGCCAGCAAAGTTACCAAGTTACACAGCAAAGTTATAAAGTAATAGAAGCAGGAATTTTTGCTGCATCACACATGAGATGTTTAGGATTGCCTGTTTCACAATTTTAGTCTTGCAGTTCTGTCAAATGACAGCTGTCCTGAAAGCAGAATGGTAAAGAACTTCATTGTTTGATTTGTATAATAACAACAAGGAAGGTAAAAAGAGGGGTGCCTGGGTGGCTCAGTGGGGTAAGCATCTGCCTTCTATCTCAGGTCATGATCTTAAGGTCCTGGGATCTAGCCCCGCATTGCATCATTGGGCTCTCTGCTCAGCAGGGGGCCTGCTCCCCCACCCCCACCCCACACCGCCTGCTTCTCTGTCTACTTGGGATCTCTCTCTCTGTCAAATAAATAAAATCTTTAAAAAATAAATAAATAAAAATATATTTTCTCACCTTGGAGGTAGGAGTCTGTGTGTGTTCATATCCTGGTTTAGCCTATGTTCATGGCAGAAAACTTGATACACCTTGAATAAGTATGCTTCTCTAAAACCTGAGATGTTATTTATTAATCTCAGCAATGCTGCATGATTACTACCGTTATTCTGTGTTAAATTTCATATCAGTCATTTGAGAGATGGTTCCGTTTAGCAGAATGTATTGAGGACCATCTAGGAACCAAGCAGTGCATTAAACAGTGGAAGTACCTAAATGATAGAGACAGTCTCACTGGAATCTGTTAAAATGACAACTACTCCTATTTCTTCTATTGATAAAATTTTCTAATATTCACTGGTAAGAGGATTAGGGCAGAGAAAGTTCTTCAAATTTTGAGTCTGTGAAAATAGATAAAAGCAAGGTATATTTTAACTATTTAAAAAGGTTTTATTTTCTTGTTAGGACAGTGTCAGTTACTGTGGGGACACACTCTTCTGTGTGGATCCGCTCGTGACATCAGTTTTTCACGAATGAGATTCTAAATTGTGGTTGGATTAATTGAGCCTTAATTTTTGCCTATTCACATGTATCTGACATATAAAAACTTGTTAAAATTATCGTACCTCATGTATTATGACTTAATCTTTTGCTTGTATGACACTAACCTTTGAAAATGGTCACAATATGTCTTGAGGACACATCCTGATATCTTCTTTGTCAAGTTACCTCATCCATTGTGACATTTATGACTAAGGAAATTCTCTGTAGTTAGAAATATACAGGATACTGCTGTCTACAGGATGTTGAACAGCTTTGTCTAAAACATTTGCAGTCATTTTAGAAAAACAATCCTAGGATAGCAAAATCAGTCCAATAGATTATGGTTTGAGCTGAGGCATAAATCCATTTTAAGAGTGTGTGAGTGTGTGTGTGTGTGTGTGTGTGTGTGTGTGTGTGTGTGTAAAAGAGACAGAGAAGAAAAAGTCGAATCATTACTCCATTATGCAATCCTAGAAGGGACTGCTATGTCTTCTTTGGAGCCCAGCTTTTGGCGGGGGTCCTGTGACACACAGTGGGAATTCACTTCCTAGCAGGAAACGTTGTTTTTCAATGTATTATCTTGTTGAGACAACCACAGTGAACAATAGGCTATTAATGTATTAGAACAACAAGTGTCATAACTAAGCCAATATTTGCTTTGTTTTGAGTGTTACCCTAAAAAAAAAACCTTTGGCCAGGCTTCAGAATACATTGACCATCAGTAACTGCTGGGCATAAAAGTCATAACAGTTAAAAAGAACAAGGAAGAAAAAAATGTGTTAACAGCAGTGATGAACTTTTTGCAGATTTACTGCACAGGAAGTAAATCTGATGATTTAATTAACTAAATTAATTAAAGGTGGTTTCAAATACATCTTTCAGGTATGAAAAATGGCCACTTAAAGGTCTGTTTTGAGTTTGGAAGCTACACCAGGAATTTAATATTTAAAAAAAAAAATAGGAGCCTCAAACTCAGGGTCTTCTAGGAAATATCATATGCTCTTATGACATACATCACATTCAATTTTGGATATTTGTATGTAAAATAATTTTATAATACTTCTTATTTGAGGCCTGTCTACTTTTTCAAAGCTGTTCCTTTCATAATGATTAGGAAGAAGGAAACTCCTTCAGGGGATGGGCAGTTAATATCAAGTCACCACTACAATTATGTGATAGTAATATAATAAAACTTCAGAACTAGAAGGTAAACCTAGAAGTCATATGGTCAGACTGTCACCTCATTTTATACATAAAGCACTTCAGATCTTATGCTTTGTTTTAATCTTCCTTTACTGTCTTAACCCAAAATTCTGTTTAACAGCCATTCTCAACAACTCTTAGATATTTATGTTTATCTTTCATGTTCGTTACCTTTCCAGGTAGTCATGTTTTAGTTCTTCTATGATAAAACTGGAAAGTCCTTAAAGGCAGGACCTAGATCTGTGTTCTCTCTTTCTTTATAGACTTTACCTAACAGCTGAATTAGTGTTTGCTGGTTGATAGGATCAGTAGGGTGTTTTTTTTTTTTTAATTATTTTAAAATGACTTTTTTGTACCACAACTTGTACCTAGTCTCAAAACCCAGGAGTATGTATAGATTTTTTTGAATTGCTCTTTTTATACCTTCACTCTTTTTTGTGATTACTTTTCAGTCAGCTTAAGATGTTTATTTTATATGCAGGTGAAATTCATTATCTCAACCATCTTCGGTACCTGGCCATTCTGAACAAACCATGATTAGCCCAGTTTTCAAGGGTTGCTCTAAATTCTCTGCCCTAGTTTATTCTAAGACAAGTAGAGAATGGGATATTATGATACAACAGCCCTACTTACCTCACTTAGTTTAATAAACCATTATTGCATAATTGTAAGTGGACAGTAAAGAAAGGAAAAAGATGTTGACCCAATTACTGGGGCAGACAGACCTACTTAAATAATTTAAAGGGCAACACAGACTATGAAAAAGTGCTTTTCTTCAATACTGGCCAATACTGGTGGAGGGAAAGGGTGGTGGAGGAGATTGGGGAAGCCATCATGGAAGGAGTTGGCTTTTGAATAAGACCTCAAAGTATGGATTAAGATTTGGAGGGATGGAGAGGAGAAGGAAAACAGTTAAAGTACGTGAGAAATAAGGTGAGCAAAGTATCAGTCAGGGAGATGGCTTTTGTTTGGGAGAGTCATCATTTTCCTCTAAGTCTATGAGGGATACACTCAGAAGTTTTTACCATCCTATTTCCAGAATGGGAATTTTAGAAACCCCCAGGCTGATTCCTAAGTGTTTTTTTAAAGGTAGGACTTCAAGGTGCTTGCTTGCTTTCCACGCCCCCCGCCCCCTTGAGGGAAGGACTAAGAAAATGGTGTTTTGGGAAAATTATATGGTAGGTATCTTTGTGCTTCTCAGTTGTAACTGAGAACCCCAAGGGTTATAGTGTCCAAGTATAAGACCTGCTAGATGTTTAAAATAACACTTTCTGGCACTTTGCAACTCTGTGGAACTCTTCCTTGACAATAGAGATCAAATGTAGAAACAAAATAGTTAACACACTCTGGGGAGAGCTACTTAAGTTACTAAGCTCCATGAAGATTGCTTTTTATTTGACAATAAAGTACTTGATGTAGGCTTTAAGTCCAGCTAAATAGGCACGATAGAACTAAGCTGTGAGTCTAGTCTTTGTGAGTCTCACACACAAAAAAAAAAAAAAAAAAGAAAAAAAAAAAGAATCCTACTCCAAGCCTGAATTTAAAGTATAGCAAGCAATTTAAGTGAACCCTTCAGGCATGTGTGAGTAGGTACAAAAAGCTGAGTCATAAAATATATTCTCTCTAGTGAATTACTGTTGAAGCTTGAAAGTGCAACATTCTCGTTATTTTTAAAAAGTGGCTAAATGGTTCTAAATTCTTATGAAAATACACAAAAAAAATCTGTTTTGTGTGTTGTTAACTCTGAATGCATACCTACAAACTACTTAAAATGAAGAAATTGGAGCTTGAGACATTAGGTGACTTCTCTTTTGTAAAAGTTAACATTTAATGCATAGTAGCTTCTGAAATTAGTTTATTGCCAAAATGTTCAAAGGAATTTTTTTAAGGAATTTTTTTTAATGTTTCTATTTAAAATATTTTCTTACATTGGCAGATACTATCTACTTTCTATGTATCATATGCTACTCTAGATAATGTGAAGTCTCCAAATAAATTGAGGGACACATTGAGAAATCACATTCCTTTTGGGACCTGTTTCTTCATATGGAGAATTGAGGTGGTAGGCTAAGATGTAGTATCTTAAAGGTGTAGAGCATAATAGGACGTAAGTTCTAAAGATGCCATTCTTATTTTGGTTCTACTTAAGTAATATTAGGGAAGGGCAGTATATATTTCTTGGGACAGTTGATATTTGGGTTTTTAAATGTTTTGTCTCTCTGTTATCCTTACAAAGGTATTCTTCTTCCTTTAAAAATTCTGCACTTCTGATGTCTTTGTTCAACTTCTCTGTAAATTAAATGATGAGTTAGTTTAATGCTTTTTCTTTTTCCCTGATTTTGACATTAGACTTTTTAGGTCTTCTTTCAGATTTTCATTTTATTAAGACTTCAGGTTCCACCTGTGGTTTACAGACTTAAATTGTCTCTATCCTCTCCAGTCTCCTCTTTTGTCTCCATGTCAGAAAAGAATCTCATTCTCTTTTCTCATATATGAATAAATTGTCATAAAAAATCAAAAGTATGCATACAGTTTCTAGGTTCTTATTCATACTAAGTGTACTTTTCAAGGCAAAATCTTACTTTATACTTGGTCAGAGCATAAACCTCTTTAAATGACAATAAATGACCAAGAGTTCTAGATGAAGTAATGGGGCATATAATAATCTAGAAATTAGATTCCAAAGAACTCACCTTACCCAGTGCTACCACCTCTTCCTAAAGCTTACAATTATAGTTTATATTACACTTGGTGGAAGATTTAATTTGGTGAATGACCAGGAAATTTTGCTCATTTATTATTGACTTAATAATCCCTGAGTGTCAGACCCTGTATGACATGTTTTCATGTTCAAGTAAACGTCATCATAAGAAAAATCTAATCTCTTTTGAAAATACTTATTTTGCCAAAGAGTTTCACATTAGAGGTAGGGACTTAGATGGTGTTCACTTAGGTGGTTCATTTAGATTTGGGGACTGCGGTAGGGGAAGAGTTGGAAACATTTACCAAAGGATCTTAACAGGCATAAATTTGAAATGATTCAAAATTTAAAAACATCATTGGGGATTAGGGAAAAGAATGAGATGGTGGAAGGTAGAGATACAGTATAGCACAGTGGTTAAGAACAGAGGTTCTGGAGCCAGTCTCCTTGAATTTATATCTCAACTAACACAGGCTGTTGTGTGACCTTGGATAAGCAACTTCTCTGTGCTGTTTCTGTCTGTAAAATGAGTATGGTGATAACATCTACGTTTCCAGAGTTATTATGGGGATTAAAAGTGTTAAAACATGCTATATTATTTTTTTAAAGATTTATTTATTTATTTGACAGACAGAGATCACAAGTAGGCAGAGAGGCAGGGAGAGAGAGGAAGGGAAGCAGGTTCCCTGCGGAACAGAGAGCCCGATGCGGGGCTTGATCCCAGGTCGCTGGGATCATGACCGGAGCCGAGGGCAGAGGCTTTAACCCACTGAGCCACCCAGGCGCCCCAAGACATGCTATATTCTTAAGACCATATTAGACAACATTAGAAGGTCAGGAAATGTTGACTACTTGCCATTAACCCTCTATTCACATAAAAATATTTTCATCAAAAATGCATTTAAAAAAATTCCTTAAGGAAATTCATAATTTCTTTAATGAAGATGCACACAAGCTTAATTACTAAAGATGGTATAAGGAATGGAGTTACAGTGACTGAAACATGCCTGACAAGAATTTGAAGTCTAGGCAAATCTTGATAATCCTAACAACCGGCAACAGGGAAGAATCCAGGCGTGTGGACTGTCATTAAGAGGGAGGTTCAGCAGTTTAGTGTCAAACCCTGACACATGGGCAGAGCATTGGGACTGGATATTTTGGTAATTGGGAGAAGGCTAGATGGAGAATCAATACAAGGTAACTCTGCATGGCATCAGAAATCCCCCATAAAGCCAAGGCGCGAGCTGTCAGGTGACCTCAGGGAACTATAGAAACTGATAGAAGGGTCTAAGACTCAGACCTGATGTATCACGTTCAGGTACAGACTTTCAGTTTTGAAAGTATTTGGAGTTACGTGACAGAGAAACAAGAAAGGGATTTAGGCTGCTTTATAGTGGGTGAAAGGGCTGAGAGACCAACAGAACTTGATCATTAAGAATTAGATAAAAGGGGGCGCCTGGGTGGCTCAGTGGGTTAAAGCCTCTGCCTTTGGCTCAGGTCGTGATCTCAAGGTTCTCAGGGTTCTGATCCGAGCCCCGCATCTGGCTCTCTGCTAGCAGGGAGCCTGCTTCCCCCTCCCTCTCTCTCTGCCTGCCTCTCTGCCTACTTGTGATCTCTGTCTGTCAAATAAATAAATAAATCTTAAAAAAAAAAAAAGAATTAGATAAAAGTATTGCTCTAGTAAAAGTCATACAACAGAGTAGAAGTAGCAGCAAGACTACCTTGATGTTAAGCTGCTTAACTGCTGTCTTAGGGTTTTTCATAATCCTAGGGATCCAGGGCCCTGTGCCATGACATTGAAGCTGCAGGTGTGGGTTCAGTGGTCGCTAGTGTGGGAAGATGGGGAGATGAGCAGAACTCTGCATGTATGTATGCCAGGCAAGAACCTGCTAACCTGAGCAAGTGGCTTTTAAATCCATCCTTAGTTAAATGGAAAAATATTCCATCAGACTGTAATATGTTATAGTTTGATAATTGCTTTAACATTGTTGTAGTTACAATAGAAGTAGTAGTGCCCACTGCACTTTTGTGGGTAGCATTCATTGTGAATCTTCGTGGAGTTTTACAAAGAAATTTCTGTTCAGCTTTTGATAGGACAAGAACATTTATATCTTCTTGGCTTCAGATTTTCTTGGAAACATTGTTTCTCAGTCTGAAATTGTAGCTTGCAGAAGTTGTGCCACTGTGGAATATATTTACCTTGCATTGCCCTTACTTATGTCAGTGATGTCTGTTATTTCTAAAGAGCCAACTATGATTCTGCAAAGGTGTGCTGTCTGTCCACATAGTTATCTACATTGTTGTGATGGTAAAATGCCTCATAAAAAGTCAGTATTAGCAGGATGGAAATTCCATTGGAACAGCATGTGTATGTGTTTCCTAGAACTACTTAAAAAAAGTGCCACAAAACAAGTGGCTGGAAACAACAGAAATTTATTCTTTTATAGTTTTTGAGGCCAGAAGCCCCAAAATCAGGGTGTCAGCAAGGTTGGTTTCTTGTGGGGGATCTGAGGGAAACCTGCTTTATGTCTCTCCTAGCTTCTGGTGGCATCAGTCCTTCTGATACTCATTTTGGAGTTCCTTGGCTTGTGGCAGCATCAGTTTTTATCTCAGCTTCCATCATCACATAGTTTTTTCCCCGTGTGTGTCTGTGTCCACATCTCTCTCAGTTTTATAAGACAGTAGTCATTGGGTTTAGGACCTGCCCTAATCCAGTATGACTTCATCTTAACTTGATTACAAATTAAGGCCCTATTTTCCAACAAGGTCACATTCTGAAGTAATTACATGAATTTTTTGGTGCTGGTGGTGGGGGCGGGGGACACTCCAACCCAATACAGTATTGTAAAATTGAACTCTAGATCTTAAGAATGATTCGTTTGAAAAAGCTAGTTTCACAAAAATAGGTTTTTTTGTTTTGTTTTTTACAGAAGCAGATTTCTGAGGTTGGTGAACATCTCTTTTCATGGACTGCCACTTAAAACAATGATCACATTTCTAGAACGGCAGGTTCTGACCAAGTATTTTTCAAGTACTGTTACCTATGCTTAATAAATTTCATTTTCATGGTTCACTGTTAGACTTTCCATAGAAAGAAAACAGATGGGATTGTGATGATCTTGAAATCCTCCTTACTAGCCAAAATCTGAAGGTGGGAACTCCTTCAAATCAGACTTCCTTGCAGTGACAATGTATTGAGTTACCTACAGCTTTTGGATTGGCTTTTACAGCTGTATTTTATATGTTATAACCATAAAAGCCAAAATTCTTTAGCTGGAATACCTGAAATAGTAGCTCAGAATGAACTCTTGGGACTAACTCATACCCTGTGTTCTTTAACTATTTATATATATTTTTTCCTTCAATTTTTACAATGAAGAGCTTTACCTTTTATATGTTGTGTGTGCCCTATGAGGCCCCCTCCTGTTTCTTACTGGTCACAGTGACCCCATTAGGAATGAACCATTGGAAGTATCGTCCACAGTAACAAATCCATTTTCTAAACTAGACTTTTGGTTGATTGTTTAATTTTACAAACTCAACTCATTTTTAGTAATGAACTTTGTAGGATTGTTTGCATTTCTTCAGACTGAGGAACACAGAATCCTTGAGAAATAAGTAGATGTAAGATTGGAATTTGGGGGAGTTAAGGTTTTCATATTACTTTTATTCTGATACTCATTTTGGAAAGTTTTCCTGAGGTTTCTAGATAGATGTACAGTATTGGGTAAGAGTGAATTTGACCTCAAACATGGTTCTCAAGAAAATGTCAAAAGCAAGGGCTTTACATTTTTCAAGCTCAGTGCTGTGCATATAGACAGACTTTAGTTCATTAAGTGTGTGAGTTGGTGTTTTTTTAATTTTTTTAAAAATGATTTTATTTATTTATTTGAGAGAGAGAGAGAGAGAGAGCAAGAGCATGAGAGGAGAGAGGTCAGCGGGAGAAGCGGACTCCCTGCTCCCGATGCGGCCTCCATCCCAGGACTCCAGGATCACAACCCGAGCCGAAGGCAGTCACTTAACCAACTGAGCCACCCAGGCGCCCTGGTGTTTCTTAAAAACAAAAACAAAAACTTTTTGCCCAGAAGGACTACCATGTAGTAGAGAGCAAAAGATTTAAGGCTATCTCCAGAAATTGAGAGCAATGAATCTTTTTTAAAAATCACAATCTCCACTGATTGCACTTTTTTAAAAGCTCTCATTTATCATGAGCTGTCAAGTTTTGGAGAGTTTCCTGGATATCAGTTTTAAAAATTTCACTGATACCAGGGAACTCAATAACAGAAACTAAATGTCTGAGAGGCACATTCAAGTAATCAATCCATTAGTCTCTGTCAGCTTTCTCTTAGAAGAGGAAAAAAAAAATCCTCCTTTTGTTTTTTTCCTCAATCATTTCCAAAAGCTCCATGTTGAAGACAAATGATGACTGAGGGAATATATACAGAACATTCATCAAATTTTGTAGAAAAGAGGGTAAAGATACCACAGCCATCTGTTTTTGGATTCTGTAAGATACGTGGGGATTGCCTCTCTGTGGTTGATTGTTTTACTTAACATTTTATAAGGCTATATATTTATTTAAAAATCAGTTTCATATTTGTTTCTCCAGATGATTCATGTTGGGAACAATTTGAGCTAAATCTAGATAATGATTGAGTTTGGACTTCAATAAAATACACTTCACCTAAACTTTTTATATGTATTTTCGAGTTTGTAACTCTGCCTCTTGCGTGGCCGTTATATTTTGTAAATTTGATCTATTTGTAATGAAAGGTTTCTTTTCAACTTACCAGTAAATGTTATACTCCTGCCAGTGTCAAGCAAGTAACTGCCCTCCTTCTCCCCAGTCTCTCCTCTTCAAATATGGGAGTCCAGCCCCTGTTCCTTGCAACAGGTTATGTTGATCAATGAAATCATCTTCTTCAAGCATTGGTACTTTAGTGAAAAAGAGGTTTGAGTCATCTATGCTTTTTCCAGCAATTCAATGAATACTTTTAGTCTTTGGCTCACCCTGCTGAATTTTGACCTAAAGCACCTGTTCAAAATTTCTATACTTATTGCTCTGCTCTTAGATATAATAATAATATACATTATTTAAAATATAACTGCTATATTCCAGTTCTATAAGCACAGGATTTATTTTTCATGTTTGCTAAAATTTATCTTAATTAGCAACATAGTATTTTTCTTTTCTTTCTTTTTTTTTTAAGATTTTATTTATGTATTTGACAGAGAGATAGAGGATAGGCCAGGGGAGCAGCAGGCAGAGGAAGAGGAAGAAGCAGTCACCCTATGTGGTAAGGATCCCAGTGCAGGGCTTGATCCCAGGATTCTGGATCATGACCTGAGCTGAAGGCACACGTTTAACTGAGCCACCCAGGTGCCCCTATTTTTCTTTATAAAACAAAGTTTGAAGCCAAAACATTCTCATAAATATGCTCTCCAAATGATTTTCTTTTGTCTGTTTTGTTTTTTTTGTGTTTTTTAATGACTACTGAACCAGCTATCAAATTCCATTAAGCACAAGGACATTTAGCAACATGATGAGGTGCTGTTACCGTTACCAGTTTATGTTGTTATTGTTTGTTGTTTTTTCCCTTTAAGTTTCGATTTTAAGACAAGGCTCAGATTGATAGTGTCTTTTACTAATCTACTGTAGATTCATTATTTCCTTACTTTTATATAAAAGTTTAGAATTTATAGTTTTATTTTGAAGATATGTTCATTCTGAAAAGATTCTGGCATTAGGCCAGAGAGAGTTAAGTTTCTACATCTGTACCAATTTGATAGCCATACAAGACTTTTTAATCTCACTACTTTACAGTTTGTGCAATGAAAGGCACTTCATTGACTTAGTGGTAATATGTTTATTGATACTTCTTAATCTTTAAAAGTCTAGTTACTTAAATAAAATGTGTTCCTTGTGTATTTAGGTGAAGCAGATTACCACTGAAAAACCCAATTTGTTTATCTACTTTTCTGTGCGTCCTAGAAGGACAGTCACACAATCAAGTCTGTTTACATGTGCTAAAATGTGTAGCCCTTCTTTTTAGCTTATTCCTCATAAAATTCCTGCATAAAATTTGATATTTATATAGTGCTCATATAGTTTGATATTTATATAGTGAATAAAATTCCTGCATAAAATATATGTGATAGGCCTGAGTTTTTTCCATATATTTCATTGGAAGAGTAAATTTTGACCATGGGGCAATCAGTGAATGACATGATGGTACAAATACATGTCATTATTATAATATCATAGCAATATCTGATACTTGAACATGGTAGCTTTAGAAAAATCACTCAACACCTTTGAGTGTAGTTTCCGCTGATGTGTAGAGTGTGATCCTTGAATTAGTCTGAAATATTCCAAGAGAACTCTGAATAGAATCATTTGCCATTATAACAATAAGAACCTAGTACTTGCGGGATAATTAAATCTTCTTCCTTTGGGGCACTTAGAAAGTATTATATGTATTACTTGGTACTACTCAGTGCCTGTTGTTTGGGGTTTTTTTCTTTTTTTCTTCACTTTTCTCTATGCCTAGTTATAGTTTTCCAAGCCTGTTGATTTCCATGTCAGTTGTACATAAAATCTTGGCTAGCAATTGAAAGTAGTTCATGCTTTTTAGAATTTAAAGCCCCCCCCTTTTAAAGATTTTGTTTGTTTATTTATTTATTTATTTGTCAGAGAAAGAATACAAGCAGGGAGAGCAGCAGGCAGAGGGAGAAGCAGGCTCCCTGCTGAGCAAGAACCGCTCCCCTCCCCCAATGCGGGACTTGCTCCCAAGACCCTGGGATCTTGACCTGAGCCCAAGACAGATGCTTAACCAACCGAGCCACGCAGGTGTCCCTGTGCTTTTAGAATTTAAAAATGAATAAAACTTCCCTGGTCAATCTAAAGTTGTGACTTGTTACAGTTTGTGCAGGATCCAATTTTCTAAAGCTTCAAATACCTTCACAGTTTTACAGTAAATTTCATTAAGAAAAACTAACTTAATAAACCAGTATTTGTTGTTGTTGCTGCTGTTATTTTAAGCAGATAGGCTGCTTTGAAGTCTTGGCATATCTTTGATTTTTCCTTTAAATATGGAACAATAGGCCTGGGACTTGAAAGTACAACCATCTTTTTGCTTATGTTCTAGAAGAAGCTCTTAAAACTGCCAAGAATTAAGTTTGGAAAGACTTTCTTTAATAACTTTTCTTAAGATTGTTGTTACCATTCCCAGCCTAGAACTAATGTAAACCAGATTGATTTGGGAGTAGTTGTGATATAGAAAAATAATTCAATTCACCTACCACTTATAGAGTCCCCTGCCTGTGGGGACTACAAACATAACCAGAAAGATCTGGAATATTGAACTAGAAATAGGTAAGACTCAAGAAAAAATGAAAAACAAATGGACATTGAATAATACAGATGACACTAACTGCCCAAATGGAAGAAAATGTAATTATCCCCCAAATCATTAGGATTCTAAGATTGTTATGATTGCTATAGCCTGCCATAAATATTTTTTTTTAATTTCAAGGAAGCATTTTCAGTTCCCTTCCATCTCTAGCATATATTCATTCCCTCCTCCCCATCTCATATGCAGACACACCTCTTTTTTCCTTTCTGTTGTCCATGTGACCATAGCTTAGAGTTTCTAGAATAGTGTTTTTCAAATTGTGGGTCACAGCCCATTAGTAGACCAAGAATCTGTTTGACCAGTATTTTTGTTTTAATGAAAACGATGAAAATAGAAAGTATCAGAATGTACTACATAGTAAGGGAAAGTACCATGAACTTATTTCAGTTACATATCTCATGTATTTGTATGTCATTATACTTTCAAAATGTATTTCTTACTGTGGATTGCCTTTTTTTTTTAAGATTTTATTTATTGTCAGAGACAGAGAGAGAGAACAGAGAGCACAGGCAGGGAGGGCAGGCAGAGGGAGAAGCAGGCTCCCCACCGAGCAAGGAGCCTGATGCTGTACTCGATCCCAGGACCGTGGGATCAGGATCTGAGCTGAAGGCAGATGCTTAACTGATTCAGCTACCCAGGCATCCCTGGATTGCCATTTTTAAAGAGTTTGAAAGTTATCCTTCTAGAGTATTTCATCTGTTTGTGCCTTGAACCCAAATTTCTTTTAACATAGATGTTGGATGGTTAGTTCATAAATATTTGAATAAGATTTTTTAAACTAGAATTTTTGCTTATGTCTGATAACCTTGTTTCTAATCTGCATGGCCAGAGGGAAACCCATAGTGTTGACAGTAAGTTTTATAACTTTGTAAAGAATCTGTTTTCTTGCATTATTGTCAGTTCAAAGAATCCCCTCAGAAGATAAGTATTTTTCCCCCAATGGAATTCATAGTGGTTTGCAGTATTCTCTATATTTAAGAATCCGGGGGGTTTGTCTGCTTCTTAAATTCCACACACGAGTGAAAATGTATGATAGTCGTCTTTTCCTGACTGACTTATTTAACTCTGCTTCATACCCTTTAGGTCCATCCATACTGCTGGAAACGAAAAGATTTCATTTTTTATGACTGAGTAATATTCCATGGTGTGTGTGTGTGTGTGTGTGTGTGTGTGTGTGTGTACACATGTGTACATGCACATACACATACATTTTCTTTATCACAATATATAGCAATATACACATAGTGCTTTGAAGTACTAGAAATCATCACTATATATGTAGCATTAAAAATAGGATTTGTCGGGCGCCTGGGTGGCTCAGTGGATTAAGCCGCTGCCTTCGGCTCAGGTCATGATCTCAGGGTCCTGGGATCGAGTCCCGCATTGGGCTCTCTGCTCAGCAGGGAGCCTGCTTCCCTCTCTCTTTCTCTGCCTGCCTTTCTGTCTACTGTGATCTCTGTCTGTCAAATAAATAAATAAAATCTTTAAAGAAAAAAAAAAAGGATTTGTCGATTGAAACCACAATGAGATGTCACTTTATACCTGTCAGAATGACTAAAATCAAATACACAAGAAATAACAAGTGTTCGCAGGGATGTGGAGAAAAAGGAACCCTCATGCACTGTTGGTGGGAATGCAAACTGGCGGGTACAGCCACTGTGGAAAACAGTATGGAGGTTCCTCAAAAAAATTAAGACTAGAAACATATGATGCAGTAATTCCACTATTAGGTATTTACTCAAACTACAAAACAAATAACAAAAAATAACAAGCTGTATGTACCCCTATGTTTATTGCAGCATTATTTACAATAGACAAAATATGAAAACAATCCAACTGTCCATCAATAGATGAATGGATAAAGAAGATGTATGTGTATGTGCATGTACACATATGTGTACACACACACACACACACACACACACACAAAATGGAATATTACTCAGTTATAAAAAATGAAATCTTTTCGTTTCCAGCAGTATGGATGGACCTAAAGGGTATGAAGCAGAGTTAAATAAGTCAGTCAGGAAAAGACGAATACCGTACATTTTCACTCATGTGTGGAATTTAAGAAGCAAAGGGACAACCCACCCCCCCCCCCGAAATATAGAGAACAAACTAGTGGTAGCCAGAGAGGAGGGGAGGGAGGTTGAAATAGATAAAAGGGATTAAGAGTACACTCATCTTGATGAGCACTAAGAAATGTATAGAATTGTTGAATCATATTGTGTACCTGAAACTAATATAACATTGTGTGTTAATTATACTTGAATTTTAAAAAGAGGG
The DNA here is from genome assembly GCF_009829155.1 of Mustela erminea. Lineage (NCBI taxonomy): Eukaryota > Metazoa > Chordata > Mammalia > Carnivora > Mustelidae > Mustela > Mustela erminea. Next base: position 72,569,223 of record NC_045627.1, read on the forward strand.
TCAGTTAATTTTAAAGAGAAGGAACCCTGGAACTGAATTGTTTTTATATCCTCTAGAAGCAGAAATATGTATGCTTAGTTTAGTTGTTCAGGATTAAGAAAAACTTTATTCCCTTAAAATAAAGAATCTACCACTTTATTCCCTTAAAATATAACCCTCCTTGGGAAGCAGTATAGTGAAAATGCATAACTCCCTTCCAAACCATGGCAATTCTGGTACTTTTTGTTTGTTTGCTTGTTTGTTTGGAAAGGTTTTACCAGTCTCGAAATAATCTCCAAATAATCAGTGCTACTGAGTAGCTGGAATTGGCATTTGAAAAGAAAGTACTAGCTTCCCTCTGGGTCTAGGTTGTGATGAAGAGCACTGGCTTTAGAGAGCTACAGACTAGATTTAAATCCTGGGTCCACCACTTGCTGGCTCTTTGGCCGGAGACAAGTTACTTCTCAGTGGTTTTATTTCCTCATTTGTAAATGATAACACCCACCTCAGGGGGTTAAGAGAAGTAGATAAACTAATGTATGTAAAGTTCAGTGGCTAGCATAGTCTTCTTTGTTAAAGATTAATTGACCGTGTAATTGCTTTCTCTTCTCTTCATCTCAGTGTGTTTTTGTGCTATTGCCATACTGTTTCTACTAATGCAGTTTTGTAGTATAACTTGAAGTCTGAAATTGTGATACCTCCAGTTTTGTTATTCTTTTTCAACATTACTTTTGGTTCCAAATAAATTTTAAGATTGTTCTAGTTCTGTGAGAAGTGTTGTTGGTATTTTGATAGAGTTTGCATTAAATCTAGGTAGAATGGGCCTTTTAACAGTATTCTTCCAGTCCATGAGCATGGAATGTCTTTCCACGTCTTTGTGTTGTCGTCAGTTTCTTTCATCAGTGTTTTATAGTTTTCAGAGGTCTTTCCCCTCTTTTGTTAAGTTTATGCCTAGGCATATTGTTTTTGGTGCAGTTGTAAATGGGATTGTTTTCATAATTTTCTGCTTTTTTATTATTAGTGTATAGAAATGCAACAGATTTCTGTACACTGATTTTGTATCCTGTGACCTTACTGAATTCATTTATCAGTTCTGATACTTTTTGGTGGGGTCTTTAGGGTGTTCTTTATATGGTATCACGTCATCTAATGCAATAATTTTTATTATCTTATAGTTTTTTTGGTCTAAATTGTACCAAAGTAGCTGTAGAGATGAATTCTATCAAAGACTCTTATTAGAGACAAATACAGTAATCTCACTGGTTGTTACTGTGTTTTTAAAAATGAGACCAGATATCTCTGGTTTTTATCAGAGATTCAGATCCCTAAGAAGAAAGTGGTCTTTACCCCCTTCCTCCTGAATCTATCTAGAAAAGTGTGATTATCGTGGTAATTAAGTGAATCAGCTGTTCACGTGGTTTCTGAATAGCTTTTTACTATTTGCTTCTTATTTGAGTTTGAAGCACTGTCTGCTGAACTTGGGCATAGTCTGACAACCTTAATAATTCTTCTATTTCCCCTTAGAAGTTGAATTAATGGGGAAAGTTTTATTTATTTATTTTTAAAGATTTTATTTATTTATATGACAGAGAGAGGAAACACAAGCGAGGGGAGTGAGAGAGGGAGAAGCACGCTTCCCGCTGAGCAGGGAGCCCCGTGTGGGGCTCGATCCCAGGACGGTGGGATCATGACCTGACCCAAAGGCAGATGCTTAACGAGCCACCCAGGTGCCCCAGGAAAAATCTTAAACTTTAAAAGCTGTGTTTCTCTCATATGTTAGTAAATTGCATTCACTATAAAATGTAGTGGTCATTTAATATGGCCCAAGTTTGGTCTACCATAAAAAAGCATGAGTAAGAGGAAAGAGAAGCTCTAGTGACAGTACTAACTAATTATGGAAACTCTGCCATTTCAGATGTGATATTTTACTTTTGGAGATTTTGATTATTGCTTCTTTAGAAGGAGTTACTTTAGTTAGTAAGCAGTTGATGACATTATTATAATTGAGTTGAAGAGTTTTCATTACCTCTGAAAATACCAATTTCCAGTTTATCATTTTTTTTTAAAGATTTTATTTATTTATTTGAGAGAGAGAGACAGTGAGAGAGAGCATGAGCGAGGAGAAGGTCAGAGGGAGAAGCAGACTCCCCATGCAGCTGGGAGCCCGATGCGGGACTCAATCCTGGGACTCCGGGATCATGACCTGAGCCGAAGGCAGTCGTCCAAGCAACTGAGCCACCCAGGCATCCCTCCAGTTTATCATTTTAATCTAAGAGATTTTTACCTTAATAAAAAATTGTTCTAATATTTTTTGAGAAGCTACTCTCTAAAGAAAGTTGGCACTGATGTGCTTTTAGGGGGGAGGTGGAATTCTGCTTGACCCCTGTAAAATCAAATTTAGTAATGAACTTATCATGAATGTCCTCCTTTGTGTTTATTAATGCAGATAACAAGGGGAGTTGCTGACGTGAAGCATGAGTTCAGATGCCAGCCAAGGCGTGGTCACTACTCCTCCTCCTCCCAGCATGCCTCACAAAGAGAGGTATTTTGACCGCATCAATGAAAATGACCCAGAATACATTAGGGAGAGAAACATGTCTCCTGATCTACGACAAGACTTCAATATGATGGAGCAGAGGAAACGAGTTACTCAGATCTTGCAAAGTCCTGTGAGTTGAAATAATTAGAAGACTATAATTTTTCTTCTTTCTGGAAACCTTGATACGGTGAGGTAGGAGGTATCTTAACGTATGCTCACATTAGAAAGAGGGGGTGAAGGAAGAGTGACTACTGGTTGCTCCCAATCTTTCAGAGGTAAAATGAACACCTAACTTATATATTTAATTTGGAAAGCTTTAATAACAAACTAATATTGTCTTGGTGGTGTAAATTTTCTTTGTGTGATTTCTGACTGTAATACTTCATTAAAGGAGGACAAAAGATCCAGCTGAGCTAGGATACCCAACTCAGAGTATCTGTGTAAAAAAGAAAGGTATGACTGAATTGTTACGAACCAAGAATGAGTTGGGCACATCCCAAGCACATACTTTCTTCCTTTTTTGTGTACCTTGAAAAGAAAGGTATGATTGAATTGTTGCAAACCAAGAAATGAGTTTGGTACATCCCATGCACATATTTTCTTCTTTGTGTGCAGTATTTTTTTGTGTACCTTTCTTTGTGTACACTCAGAGTAACATAGGAAGACTTAGGGTTCTTGATGTGATCTGTGATTTGACAGCCTAATGTTATATTCACCTAATGCAGGCACACATACATGCATACATACCAAACTGACTAAATTAAAAGTGGATTACAAACTTAAGCTAAAAATTCTATCTACACAGTAATATCCAGACTTTGTAAATCATATTTAAGTGATTTGTTAGTTTTCTTATAAACCCTTAGTGGAATTGCAAAAGTCGCATATGGAAAATGAGAGAATAGCTTGATTTAAGATGCAAATGAATTGATAACTTTATGCATGATGAAGAACATAGACCCATTAAGGTGGAGTTCAGCAAACATAGACACATGATGCCCATGTTGGGGTTATATTAGGTTTTCAGCTTCAGTAATAAAATAAGCACCACGGCATAGAACTGCCTAAGGTGGCCCTGGTAAATCATTTTTTGTTGTGCCCTTGTGAATTTAATCATAGAGGTTGAGCCCAAAGCCGAAGGGGAATTCCACTCTGAGTAATTCAGCTATACTGGTGACCTAGTTAAAACCAAGTACAAGTTAAAAAAGCAATGTAAGCTTTGAGGAATTTAAGTATAACTTAACTTTAAACCTATCCTTTAAATAAACCCATGGAGAAATACTTTTCCACTGGAAAGGAGATTACCCGGAGGATTCATCATGATCAAGTAAATATTCAGTGCCTTCTTTTATGCAGACCGAAACTTTCTGTTTTTATAAATACTTGAAGGGCACATTAATTATTTGGATCAAAATAGATACAGTTTCTTCTAAAGAAACACACCCCACTTTTAAGAACTTATTAACCAAATGATTACAGTAACATATACTATAAAGTTACTGAGAGAATGAGATGAAGTTCAGATTTTGTTCAATGTTATTAAATATTGAGATTTCTTTTAGAATGTTCCAAAAAGGACCATTCAGTTCTAACTATAAAATTCAAAAGGAAAAAGTACTAAGCAGCATTTCTATGCCAGGGCTTTCGTTTTAATTTCCCCATTAAATAAAGACAGCATAATTTTGAGTAGATGTTCTAATTTTTTTATGCCTATGTATTTCCATTTGTAAATTGGCTAGAAGTATCAATTTCACTTTTGCCTTAGGGAACTTAATGAAATTATGAGAAAAGCCAGACATACCGATTGTCATTTCCATATTCACATAGCAAGAATGGTAATTTTCAGCCCAGATAGGAACAAAGAAGATTTTAAAAATTGTGCATTGATCATTGTTTCCCTAGATCTTTGCTAGTGAACTTAAAATCTCATTTGTGAAAGACTTAGGAAAGTGTATAAATTTTGTCTCCTGTGTTTTGAGACAATGGTTTTAAAATTGCTTTCGATGCAACAAATGTTTCACCAAAGGAAATAACCCATGGTGACCTGTGTTAGTATCTATTGCTAAATAACAAATTCCCAGGAAACTTAACAGCTTAAAATGATGGGCATTTTTTATCTCATCATTTCTGTGGGTCAGGAATTCACGAGCAGCTTAGCTGAGTGGCTCAAGGTCTAACATAAAGTTGGAGTCAAGACATCATCCAGGGCTGTTGTCATCTGAAGGCTTGACTGGCCTTGGAGGTTTCCTCTCTTAAGATGGGTCACTCACATGGCTATTGGCAAAAGAGCACAGTTCCTGGCCATGCATACCTTTACCTGAGGCAGTCTGAGTTTCTCCTCCAGAGCATGTATTGGAGAGAGAACCCGCAGAAGTCTGCAGTGCATTTTGTGACTTAATCTCAGACATTAAACACCATCACTTCCACCATGTTTATAGTTAGAAGTGAGTCACTAAGTTCAGCTCACACATAAGGAGAGAGGAATTAAGATCCACCTTTTGACAGGAGGATTGTCCACTCTGATCACGATTTAGTTTAAAAGCACTGCAGTCTGCCACAGTTTGTTTACCTTCCTTCCACATGCAAAATACATGCACTCTCCCTAACACCCCGGTGGAAGTGTCCTCTCATTACACTATTTTCCCGAATCCAGAATCTTACTATCTAAATCTGGTCCAGCTGCAGATGATACTTCCCAGGTGTGATTCCTTAGGTACAACTCCTTTGGTACAATTGCTCCCAATCTAGACACCTGAGAACTAAAGAGACAAGTTACCTGCCCACACACACAGCCAGTGGTGGGGAAAGCAAAGGTAACTGCTATACATATTCTTGTTAAAAAGAAGGGGGGGGGAACCAGGGGTACAAAGGAATAACTGGTCCATAGCAATTGTAAAATTCATCTGGGCAAATGTTTGGAGGTTCCCTTGATGAAGACCCAGTCCTTCTACTTTCTGGGGGGGGTGACTCTCTAGCTCATGGCTCTGCCTTCTAGGCTTTTCATTCTACACTCTGAATCATCTTTCCTTTTCTTTGAATGGTAACCTGTGTTTATTTTTTTCTCAGCCTTCTTCCTTCTTATAGAGGTTTAAGGTTCAAAGACCTCTTTTCTTTTGGAACTGACTTTTCCCTTTATGGCCAAGCTTGCAGTGTTTTCTGCAAATAAAATTATCTTAAAACGTATTGGGTCTAATATGAATATTGGGGTTCACTGTTAGACAAAACCATAACCAATAAAGATCAAAATCAACTCAGTAAACTGTAGAATACTCTTGAAAGAAATTGAGGAAGACACAAAGAAATAGAAAAACATTCCACACTCATGGATTGGAAGAACAAGTATCGTTAAAATGTCTTTGCTACCTAGAGCAATCTATACATTCAGTGCAATCCCTATCAAAATACCATCAACTTTTTTCACAGAACTGGAACAAATAATCCTAAAATTTGTATGGGATGAGAAAAGACCCCAAATAGCCAAAAGGATGTTGAAAAAGAAAACGAAAGCTGGTGGCATCACAATTCCAGACTTCAAGCTTTATTACGAAGCTGCAATCATCATGACAGTATGGTACTGGCACAAAAACAGACACAAAGATCAAAGGAACAGAATAGAGAGCCTAGAAATAGACCCTCAGTTCTGTGGTCAACTAATCTTGGACAAAGCAGGAAAGAATGTCCAATGGAAAAAAGTCTCTTCAACAAATCGGATTGGGAAAATCGGACAGCCACATGCAGAAGAATGAAACTGGACCATTTCCTTGTACCATACACAAAAATAGACTCAAAGTGGATGAAAGACCTTAATGTGAGACAGGAATCCATCAAAATCCTTGGGGAGAAAACAGGCAGCATCCTCTTTGACCTCGGCTGCAGCAGCTTCTTGCTGGACATGTCTCCAGAGGCAAGGGAAACAAAGGCAAAATGAACTATTGGGACTTCATCAAGATCAAAAGCTTTTGCACAGCAAAGGAAACAGTCAGCAAAACCAAAAGACAACCAACAGAATGGGAGAAGATATTTGCAAATGACAAAGCAGATAAAGAGCTAGTATTCAAAATCTATAAAGAGCTTATCAAACTCAATACCCAAAGAACAAATAATCCAATCAAGAAATGGGCAGAAGACAAGAATAGACATTTCTGCAAAGAAGACATCCATATGGCCAACAAACACATGAAAAACTCCACATCACTCGGCATCAAGGAAATACAAATCAAAACCACAGGAGATACTACTTCACACCAGTCAGAATAGCTAAGATTAACAAGTCAGGAAATGACAGATGTTGGCGAGGATGCGTAGGAAAGGGAACCCTGTACCGCTGGTGGGAATGCAAGCTGGTGCAGCCACTCTGGAAAACAGCATGGAGGTTCCTCAAAAAGTTGAAAATAGAGCTACCCTGTGGCCCAGCAATTTCACTGAGTATGTACCCCAAAGATACAAATGTAGTGATCCGAACAGGCATCTGCACCCCAATGTTTATAGCAGCAATGTCCACAAAAGACAAAATATTGAAAGAGCCCAGATGTCCATCAACAGGTGAAGGGATAAAGGAGATGTGGTATATATCTACAATGGAATATTACACAGCCATCAAAAATAATTCTTGCCATTTGCCACGATATGGATGGAACTAGAGGGTATTTATTATGCTAAGCGAAATAAGTCGGAGAAAGACAATTATCTTATTATCTCACTGATACATGGATTAAGAAACAAGGCAAAGGATCAGAGGGGAAGAGAAGAAAAAAAAAACCAACAAAACCAGAGAGGGAGATAAACCGTAAGAGACTCCTAATCTTAAGAAACAAACTGAGGGTTGCTGGAGTGGGGGGCGGGTAACAGGGATTGGGTAGCTGGATAACGGACATTGGGGAGGGTATATGTCATAATGAGCACTGGGTATTATGTAAGATTGTTGAATCACAGACCTATACCCCTGGAACAAATATATGTTAATTTTAAAAAATCAAAATCAAAGATACTACTAATTCTGTTTGTAAGAAACAGGTTTGTAAGCCTTCTGTTTAAAATGTTGAGTTTAAGAAAGGGAAATAGAGAAACTAATAAAAGCAAAGTATAATACTTCTTTTATTAAGCCCCCTGTTAATGCCTTTTATAGGCACCTGTTACATATGAAATCCTATTTAATCCCCAAAACAACTACGTCAAAAAAGTATTAATATCTCTAGTTTACAGATGAATAAACTGAAACTTAGAGGTCTTAGAAAACTTGCTGGTTTTTACTAGTTAGATGATGGTGGGTTCTGAGTATAAACTCTAAAACTCATGCTCATATGACTTAAAGCATTCAGTAACAATGAAAAAACTCCACCCATATATTATTCCTGCTTTATTCCTCTTCAAATTCTGTTGCTCAGGTTAATTCAACCCAACACAAGAAGAGTTTTCAATCATAAGACTTTGGTGTTTGTAAATTTGGATGACACAGTACCTTACTGCCTTCAGCTAAGAAAATAAAAGAATGTCTCCTCCTGACTCCCAAGTATTACTTTGTTTTAGGAATTCTATCATCTTTTGTCAAAACCTAAACTAGGTTTAGCTAGAGAGCTTGTTAATGTGCTAAGGAGAATCTACAGGTTTTCTTGGACCACTGTACTCCTCCTGTATTTGTCTATGGAAACCCTAGATTATCATTAACCCCCTTATCTCAGAATGAAGTGTCCAGGGCAAACTGTTGAAACTAAATGATGCTTCACCAATGTTAAAGAAGCATGTAAGTTGGGGCGCCTGGGTGGCTCAGTGGGTTAAGCCGCTGCCTTCGGCTCAGGTCATGATCTCAGGGTCCTGGGATCGAGTCCCGCATCGGGCTCTCTGCTCAGCAGGGAGCCTGCTTCCCTCTCTCTCTCTGCCTGCCTCTCTGACTACTTGTGATCTCTCTCTGTCAAATAAATAAATAAAATCTTTAAAAAAAAAAAAAAAAGGTTGCATGTAAGTTGAAAACCGAACAGGACATTGTGCATAGGAGATATTTTGTAAAATTCTACATACATACAGGGATGGAGGGCTAGATGAATAGCGGGGGGGACTCTGAGTCATTAAACACTTGAATGTTGTCCACCAAGCTCCTGCTGAATTTGACAGCCTAATATGGAATACATTTGGTGGGTTTCAGAAAAAGAATCATTGTTCTTAAACCTTACTACTGTGGGAGGCAGTTTAGACTGGTTGATGGAAGCATGCAGTGTTTACTCTGAAAGAACAACAGAGTATGTAAGTGATGATAGCTCGGGAACATGACACATTTACATTTAATAGGCCAGTGTGTAATGCTACAAATTTACTTCAGACAGGGGAAACTTCAAAGCCATATACATTTTAGAATATCACTATAAGTAAAGCCTAAAATGTTAACAAGTCACCATGGGGCACCTGGGTGGCTCAGTTGGTTAAGCATCCGAACCCTCGATTTCAGCTCAGATCATGATCTCAGGGTTGTGAGGTTGAGCCCTGCATCAGACTCTGTGCTAGGTGTGGAACCTGCTTAAGATTCTTTGTCTCCCTCTCCCTCTGTCCCTCTTCCCCTCACTCTCTAATAATTTAAAAAAAAAAAAGTTAACAGGGCACCTTAATTAGATTAGTTGATCAAAAGCACCATGACTTATCTGGTCGCTTTGGAAGTTTAAGATACAAGAGTTCTTTATTAATTTTGTTTGCATTTTTATTATATACCAGCTTCAAGACAAGATATTATTCTAACCTTTAGGTTCACACTAATTAAGACTTAGGAAGAGGACAAAGACCATCCAAAAGGAAATTTTGGTTTATTTGTTTTTTCTCCTTTCAACAGGACCAGTGGTAATCTATTTCCAAATGAATACATTTCTTAATGGAGAAATTCTAAGTAAGTTTGTCATGCTCCTAATCCCGCTTTGGGAGAGATTTAATAACATAATTGCAGGGTGCCTTGGGAGCAGCAAGTCTGTAAACTTTTTTCCTTTCTGCTCTCATTTTTCTTTTTTGTAATTATTATTAGGTAGAACATCCCAATGTAAATATTTAAAATCTATTTCTGATATTTATCAGTATTCTGTTACTTGATGTCTGTAAGTTAAACATTACTTAAAAATCAACCTATGATTTTCTCTCTCTCTCTCTCTCTCTCTTTTTAGCCTTAACTGAAATAATTGCATCAGGTCAGTTTCTTTTATCAAATTGGTCCTTTTTTCTGTGATTTTTTTTTTCCTCATTTCTGTGATTTAAAATACTTCTCATCCAATACCACTTTCTACTAAAAGCTCTGATCCAAGATGCAGAAGCTAAGACCTGATACTTTAAGAAAATTCTACCTTTGGTTTATAGTATTAAACATGAATATGTTTGTACTTAAAGTATACTCTTACCTACATAGAGTATACTGCTCTTACTCTATCTGACATCCAGATCTTTCATGTTTTTATAATCATGTTTATTTTCATCCATACCTTAGGAATTCAAAGTTTATAGGATTACTCACTCAGTATTGACAGATGATGTATAAAATAAAAGGATATGAGATTCAGATAAGGCTTTTTTAAGGTACCGTCTTTTAACTTAAACACTTGGTTTTTCATCTAGTGATTTTTTTTTACCATACATTTTTGGACATGTGTTTAATGAGAGCTGTCCAAACTACAATACTCTGGGGACAAAACAAGTTTTCAAGTAAGATTTTGTTTGAATTGAAGAATTAAGTGACTTTAAAAAAATTTATAACATTCAGTAAAGATTCATTTCTTATTAAAAAAAAAAAAAAAGATGCATTCTCCCATTAGGTGATGCACAGACCTAACTACACAGGAAGAATTTCTGCTTCAAGTAACAGACTTTTAAGATAGTTTTCTAGAGCTTTAAATTCCAGTACTAAAAACCTTTGAAATGGATTTTGCTATCATTAACTCAGTCAGGATTGAGATCAGATTCTTTACTTTCTTTCCTTATATTCTAGGAAAAGAAAAACTTCAGGACACCTGGGTGGCTCAGTCGATTAAGCATCTTCCTTTGGCTTGGGTCATGATCTGGGGGTCCTGGACTAGAGTTCTGCATTGAGCTCCCTGCTCAGTGGGGAGTCTACTTCTCCCTGTCCTTCTCCAATTCCCCTGCTCGTTCTCTCTCTCTCAAATAAATAAAATCTGTAAAAAAAAAAAAAAAACCTCTTATTTACTATTTTATAAATTGAGCATTGCTCTAGACACTCAGGGAGACTCTAGCAATGTGAAAGTCACAGTCCCAACCATCCAATATCATGGTGTAGTAGAGAAGGAAAAAGTAAATCAAAATCGTATGACAGGTCACCTAAGTGTAGTAAAGGCAGATGTTAAAAGACTTTAGAGCAGGGTGAAAGAGAAGAAATTGGAGATCTGTCTAATTGGGTGATTAAAGGAGAGACTTCAAGAAGAATGTGGCATTTAAGATGAGTGTTAGGTAAAGGTTGAGAATTGGTTAGGTAGAGGAACAGAGGAAGCCTACATTTCCCTTTGATGAAATAGAGTGAGCAGGGATAGGAAAGTACAGGTTGTGATCAGAGGGTGATGAGCAAACCTTATAGGCTAGACCAGAGCATAAAGTAATAACAGTAGATACAGCCAAAATGTTGCTTGACAGATTATAGAGATCCTGGAGTGCCAGACTGTCTTGACCTGTTAAAGGAGTCAGCCCATTTTCTCATCACTTCTAGTTCTAATCTGTTTATATGAATGTTTTTATATGTACAATTATGCACATGGTGCTTGCTTTGGATCTGGGTTCACCACCACATACTAGCTATATGACACTGGAAAACTCACTTAACTTGAGCTTCAGTTGCCTTGTTGGTGAAATGAACCCCTTGCGGGGTTGTCGTGACAATTCAATGAAATAACATAAAAGCAACTCATGTAGTGACTAGCACATAGCAAGCAAGTACTCTTACGAAAATTTTATGCATAAGTTATACACAGTGCTGATTTAAAGTATCTTATGGCAACACTTGGAAAATTATATAATCCTAATTCCTTAGACTATATTTCAGTTTTCTTGAAGGTCTCAAACAATCTATACTTCTGATAGCAGTCTGGCTTACTCACCTTCATGTATTCAACATGTAAAAACTCCCATGACCTCCTTTGCTGTGCTCTGTTTCAGAGAGCTTGAAGACATGATTTGTGGTGTGGTTTTATATATATGTTGTTTGATCTTTTAACCTGACTCTTCTAGTGGACATACTAGGGAATTGTTGGTTTAATCTGATTTTAGAAGCCCAGCATGTGACCTTGCTGCCCTGTGTATAAGTTAGTTTCTCATTCTGCTTTGCTGGGAGAGGTCCTAGAGGTCCTAGAGGACAAGTACTTTGGTACTTGAGGATCATGATCATCTGCTGCTATATGAATTTTTTGCTCCATCATTATAATATAATGCTCTAATCTAGCCTAAGAAGTTTACTCTGTGTTTCTGACCATAGCGTGCGTGCTGCCTTATTAGTTGTGTTTGGTTTCAGTGATACAACCCATCTCCTGTAAAATTAGTGAAAGGTCGTGTGCTTAGCTGAGTTTTCCAGATTTCAGCCTTTGCTCCATTTACTTATTAGGTGTGCAAATTTAAGCAAATTATTGCCTATCTCAAGACTTCGCTGTGAGATTCTAATGAATCAACTCTAAAGGATTATTATATTAACTTTGGATTTTAGTAGGAATATGATTAACTGTTACAAAGATGTTTTAATACAGTATTTTAACGCTTAAAATGTTTATAGATAAATTTTTAAAACCAGCTGATGAAATAATTTTTATCATTAGCTTTTATATTGTCTTATGACTTAGGTAATTATCTGAGTAGTATTTCAAAAATATTGGAAACATTAAAAATGAGTTATAAATGTTCATGACAAAAAATGTTAAATCTTTTGTTATAGAAGAATTCTTATCTGTTGAAGCACTTCCAACTGTATAAAAAGACTGGGGAAATCTCATTTATTTTGAGAATTATTTTTCTATACTGAATACTAGAAGCTATTCACTAACCTTAGAGGAGAAATTCATATTTTTCTCTTAATTGCTTTTAGAGGGCTTATGTTTCCCCCTATGACATTATGGATTATCCCAAAGTTTTAGGTTGGTGCCCACCATATTGTGGGATGTATGAAAGTGGAAAAAGTGTTTTCACTAATGAAAATAACATTTGACCTGAGTTTTGCCTTGGACATCTACGTTCTTGGACAAATTTTTCAACCTTTCTTATTTAGCTTTCTCATCCCACCCAGCAGAAGTGTGTCATCAGCTCATAAATAGTTGTGATTCTCTTGAACAGCAGATTGTTTTTTAATCTTAAGGCCATTGTATATCAGCAAACAGATTATCTCAATTCATGTTGGCTGCTAGAGAGTTTAGATAAAATTTGGCCAATCTCTAGCAAATGCCTACCGTTTTATAGCATATACTTTGTATCTTAAGCTCCGTCCCAGCTCTGACTAACCTCCTTCTGCTTATTTCTTCCTTAGCTTAATTTTTCTAACCTGTATTTATTTTTGTATAATTTTAATCTATGGAATCTGTCTTAAATTCTTCCTGGAACAGTGTGAGGTGGGGCATGCAATAAAACGATGCCCATTTCTCAAAGCTGTTGCAGTGTTTGTCATGAGCAATACAGATTGTAGGTATTTTTTTTTAACTGAATAAATAGTTTTACTGAATAAATAGTTTCTTTTTTACTGAATAAAAGAATATTGGTTATAGCTGCTTTCAGCTGAAGAAAGTTTAAACAGAATTTGGTTTTAAAGGGAAGATTCAGTTTCAGAAGAGTAGACTGGCCGCGTGTCCAGAGGTTTTCTATAGTTTATATAAAGATAAATGAGTATATATGGGAGATTCGTTTCCTTTCAGCCTTACATATGGTGAAATACGTTACTCATCTCTATGAAGGTGTCCATCTGTCTTATATACAGCTCACAACCATTTTATGTTCACTGAGTCTTAGAAATGTATTAATGGAGTCTTCCGAAATGTATTAATGGAGTCAGTGTAATGTGTCTTTGTAGAGGCTATCTTATATCCTCTACACATATTTAAATGAACTAGGTACAGTGAATGGAATTAGATGTTTATAAAATTTGTATAATTGTGCTGATGATTTACATTTAAGAAGTCTCAAATTTGTAAAAGAAAAACCATGTTTAACTGGTATAAATTGTTTCATGAACTCAGAATTCAAATATGGTCTCTAGGTTTTGTGGGTTTTTTTTTTTTTTTTAAGAATTATTTATTTATTTGCAAGAGAGAACACGAATGGGAGGGGCAAGGGAGAGGGAGAGAGAATCTCAAGCAGACACTGTGCTGAGCACAGAGCCGGATTTGGAGCTTGATTTCACAACCCTGAGATCATGACCTGATCTGAAACCAAGAGTTGGATGCCTAACTGTCACTAGTACTTTTTAAATTAATCACTCAAACATCCTCTTGCTATATGAGTAGAAAGTACAACATCTTCCTCTTGGAATTTCTACTCCCCTCTAAGTTGTCCCAAGAGTGTCATTGACTTACATAGACCAAAAAGGTTAATCAGTGACTTTCATATCCAAGATGTAGTGTGTGCATATGTCTGCGTGTGCATATGTGGATCCTGTTGAAGTCTACACAGTCCATGGCCCCTGGACCTCCCTGGTGTTGAAAACTAGTCTTACTCTAGCCAGTAGAAGATGCAGCTTCATTTTTGACCCAGATGCCTGTACAGGCCACCATGGTACATTAGGGAAGAATGACCTCTCTCTTCCTGTGCTAAGTTCAGTTAGGGTGTTCCATGGTGCCCCATGGTTGAGCCTCAAGATTACAGCTCTTAGGACTCAGCTCTTTCAGTTCACATCACAGTTACCTCTCAACTACTGTTCTAAAAGCAATACAAGCATTGAGTCAGGACTGGTCTTAATATCTGCAAGCTCATAACCTCAAACTACATTTCTCCTTTCCGCTGTGGGGCCCCTGTGCCATTTTTTTTTTTTTTTCTTAAAGTCCTTTCTGAAAACCTCGGAGTTATTCATCCAACCTCTAAGCAAGGCTACATGTAAGGGGGGACTCCAGGAGATCTTATTCCCAGCCTTACAAGGAAGGCTGCTTTTGGTGACTCAAAGGAAATTCACCCATCTGATGAAGATTATTCCAAGGATCTCCAAGGGATTAGTATGTACTCCTCTTGCAGGTAGTGATTCCAAGGCAGTTTTCTGCCTTTTCCCTTTTAGGTGAAGTGGGGAAAAATTGAACTTAATTTCTGGTAGACACTCTGCTTCACATGTAACCAAGAGCAAGGTTTAGAGAATTTATACCGCAAGAGCTTTCATGTTTAAAATGAATAAAAAACGGCTTGAGCAAGAGAACAAATAATGAATTTAATAGAATAAGTATTGGTTGGGTGTTACAGAAATTTAAAAAATGAGCTATTTCAAGTCATGTGAAGGATTGAGAGAGGTTTCAGATGATGAATCATATTAGCAACTCAAGGGTTAGTAGAATAGAGAATTTCTCTTCATGTTAAGAATTTTTATTTATATAAACACTGTTTCTGACACACATACATATGCCGCCAAAAGAAAAGATACAGCAGAATTGCAGAACAGGAACATGTAGTACCCGAAGTTGTGGGGGGGAAATGTCCTTTCTTTAGCACAGTATTGCAGAAGGGGAGTAATCAGTTCTCAACTCTTACCAGTTTGCTTTCAGTGTTTTTGGAGCTAGGGAGTTGCCATGGAAATCATAAAATGGAAGCTGTGATAGACTTAGTATGTCTTCGTGAAGACTTCTGCTGTGAGGCAGTCTGTAGTCAGAGCCTTGCCCCCCATTCATATAGGGACTCTAGTCTAACCTAGATAATGAGGCTGTTGAGCAAGGAATGGCTCTTTGTTTCCATCAGTCTATACTTGATACTCTAGTTCCATGTTGTTAACAGGGTTGTTTCATCTGTATCTGTCTATTGTAGATGTTATAGTAGCTCATTTTCTTTGAGATTAAGAACTCCTCATGATTTTTCCTCCCAGTAAGAACCTTCTTGCTACTTCTTCCAGTGTTTTATTATTTTGTGTGTGATATTTGTTTTAAAGTTGTGTAGATGAAAGCTTATTTATATAAAAGAGGGATTGGGGAAAAGATTGATTATAGAGAAAGTTTGTTTGGATTGTTCTTCTCCAAGTGAGATGTGTGTGCTCAATGGTTATTTTTGTGTGTTTCAGGCCTTTCGGGAAGACCTGGAATGCCTTATTCAAGAACAGATGAAGAAAGGCCACAACCCAACTGGATTGCTGGCATTACAGCAGATTGCAGATTACATCATGGCCAGTTCTTTCTCGGGCTTTACTTCACCTCCCCTCAGTACGTCAGTTTTGGAAAGTTTATTAACTTTTAAAAATTCTTATTTTAATTAACATATAACATATTCTTGGTTTCAGATTATTGATTGGTCTTATATAACACCCAGTGCTCATTACATCAAGTGCCCTCCTTAATGTCCATCATCCAGATACCCCATTCCCCTGTGCTCTCCCCTCCAGCAATCCTCAGCTTGTTTCCTAAGATTAAGAGTCTCTTATGGTTTGTCTCCCTCTTTGCTTTCATCTTACTTCATTTTTTCCTCTCTTCCACTATGATCCTATGCCTTGTTTCTTAAATTCCACATATCAGCGAGATTATACAGTAACTGTCTTTCTCTGATTGGCTTATTTCACTCAGCATAACACCCTCTAGTTCTGTTCACATCTTTGCAAATAGTTTTGGAAAGTTTACAAAATTATAATTTCATCTCTACTTTGAACACTATACCTCTCTGGCAGGATACTCTGCTCTGGTCCAGTCCTTAAGTTTCTAACATCTAATACTTAGTGTTAAAATCTCTTACCTTTTCTTATCAACCAGGCGTTTGTAAGTCTATGTAAACCATAGACTTTGTAGATTATAAAAGTTATAAGACAAAGGCCCTGTCCTAGATAAATGTATAATTTTAGTTGAGACATTCCATGAATGCAAAAATGAATAACACAGCAAGATAACTATAGGGAAAAAAATTACAAAGCAGTTCATAAGAAATGTTTAATGACCTTTTAAAAGGCATCATGCTATGAACTCAGGGTTGGGATTGATTATTGGCTGAGGTGGACTGAGAAAACTATGGAAAAAAAGAGGCCTGACCTAACCAGGCTTTAGAGAATGGAGTAGTTCGAATTTGGAATGAAAGAGGATTGAAGATACTTTATTCATTTAATAATAGCTCTTTGGTAAGAGCACCAGTTTGGTGAACTGAACACTACAAGCACTTTATATCTCAGCAAGGTCAGTACGGAATTCCCTGCAGTAGCAGAACAAATACAGAGCACCAGAAGGCACTGTCAGGGACTGCTTCATGTCAGAGTCAGAGGATTGTCTTTGTGTTTTCTTTCATTTTCCTTCTCTTCCTTCATGTCGTAGGAGTGAGTGAATTCTAGTACTTTACAAATAGAGGAATGGCATAAAAAGAGACATAATGATGGAAAATGCTAAGGTTAGGCTGTATTTGTAGAACTCAAAGTGGACCAGCATGTTGGCACATACATATTCGTTAAAAGTTTTGGAAAGAGTCCCAGTGTGATGTGTAAGTGCTCTAACTAAAATAAGAGTGTGGGTACAAAAAAGAAGAGATCAATGAGAAAGGCATCGCCAAGGAAGAGTAGAAAAGACTTAGTGACAGGTTTGATGTGGTTTAGTGAGGACGGAGTGGGAAAAGAACTCTGAGTTCCAAAATCACTGTTATAGCTTGGAAGAAACATTCTATCAGAAGAAACAGAGAAATTCGAAGGTTGAGCTAGTTTGTTTTGCTCTTTCTGTAATTTTGAGTATTCGTTATGTTCCAAGCACCCTGTTAGAGATAGGGAATACAGTGATAAACAAGACGGACCAAGTTTCCTCTGCCTGTGGAGACAGAAAATAGACTAAATAAAATGGTCAGATAATAGGAAGTGCTGTGCAAATAATTAATAGATGGCGATTTGATAGGAGGAACTAGGTAATTACTTTAGATTGAATGATGAGGGAGAATCTGAGAATGTGACATTTAAACTGAGATCTGAATTGTAAGGAGCAAACCATACCGAGATCAAAAGAAAAAATTCCAGGTGAAAGGAATAAGTACAAATGTCAGGTGGAAATAAAATGAGAATGAATTCGGCAGTGTCTTCAAGGAACAAAAATTAAAGATTATGGCTGGAGAACATGGTTTTCAGGGACAAGTAGATCAAAGTGAGGTCAGAAACATAGGCAGAGGCTGGTTTATGCAGGGTTTCCCAGCCAGAGTTGGAAGTTTGGATTCTGTTCTAACTTTGAAAAGCCATTTTAAGCAGGAGGGTGATGTAGAAAGACCTCTGTAGTTTCTGGGTGAAGAATTAACTGGGAAATTTTATGGTATTATTAGACAAAAATAGGAATGTCTAGAGTTGGGGATCTCTTTGGCTTGGGAAATGAAGGAAGTTCATACTTCAGGCATGCCACAGCTGCCAAGAGCTGCCGGGATATGGGAGCATTTGGAAATACAGTCCTGGAGCTTAAGAGAGTAGCTTGGCAGATGGACATAGAGAAGTGTTACTCAAATCCATGTGTGTTGATTAAATAATCATTCAGGAGGGTATAGGCAGAAGAGAAAAGAGTCTATAGGGAAAATTTCGAAAATTGGAAGAGGAAGACTTGTCAGGGAAGAGCAAAATAAGAAGAGGAGCTGTCTTGGGAGTGTTGTAGATACTACAGTGGGGAAGGGGAGCTGAGCTGCCAAGGTTGCTGGCTGGAATATACAAAGGCATGGCAGTAGGAAATTTGTGTTCCACGGTTCAGAGGTCAGGGGATAGAAGTCGGTCCGTTTGGCTGGAAGATTTATGTTGTGTTGTGGAAAGTAGTTAAAGTTGGCAGGGAAAGTAGGAGATCAATTCATGGCTGCCTCTGAAATTTTGTTAGAAATTATACTGTTTTATATGGCTTACATATTGAAACTATTTTTTTGAATTAGTTAGAACATTTCACAGTGAAAAGATCTCACATTAGCATGTTGACTTGGGCCTTCCGTTTAAATGTTCTGATAGCCCAGAGCTCAGATTCTCACATGGCAACAGCTGACTGCAGAATGCTAGCTGCCCCTTGAGCCCAGGCTTGTGATCTCTCTGGTAGCCCAGAGGCTGCAGCTGGCCCTGTTTAGGCACTTACATGAATTTCCTGGCGCCTTGTTGGCTTTCACTTTGGGTTTTTGCAAAACTTAGAGCAGGGGAGTCGTGAGGCAAAAGGTGACTTTATGTGAATGGATTTACAAAGAGAGGGATTACAGGCAAGGACAAAAACGAGAAGGCTTATTGCAGACGTTACATGTGAAGCGAGGCCTGAACTCAGGGATGGAAAATGAGGAAACGTGTAAGGAAAAGGATGATGGAACCGAGTGATGAATTCCATATGGTGGCCCAGGGAAGGTTACTTGTGTGTGACACTGTGGGAATTGTAGTACCAGCAGTATCAAGACTGATGAGGAGTGAGAAGGTAAGAAAAAGCAGGGAGATAAAATCGCTTTCAAGACCTTTTAAATTTATATGTTGTTGGTTGCAGGCCGTTAGAAGCAGTGGGCTAGAGGGTGGGCAGGAGGCCTTTATCGCAGATAAAGATCAGGGTGTCTTCTGCACGGAGGTGACAGCTGGAAACTCAGGAGTCTGTAGTGTTTTCCTGGGGAAAAGTAAAACGAGAGGGGAGCCTAGGTGGAGGACTGAGCTTTGGGCTGGAGCCGCAGGTGGGAGGAGGGAAGAGAGCTGATTGAAGGAGAAAGAAGCAGCAGGTGAAGGGGAGGGAGAGGTCCAGGTGGAGTCATACCGGTCTGCAGAAGCGTTCCAGGGAAGAGATGGTAAATGGGGTCAAGGAGAACAAAGACAGAAAAAGTGGAACTTGGTCACTAAAGCCCAGGACTAGGTTTTGTTGCTCAGTGACCGCTGAAGATAGACAATGTGGTTTGAATGCATTCTTCTCTTAAATAAATTTTTGTTGAATAAATGTCAAAAGGGCTATTAGAAAAGTAGCTTTCTGTTGACATGTTTTCATCATAAAGTCAGCAATAACCTCAGTATTAACACTTTGGCCATTAGGATCATGTGACCATTCTCCCCTAGCATTGTGAGCCTGACTCCCTACCAAGTCCCTCCCTTACAAGTCCGGTACTGGACGAAATAGCAGAGATTGCTGATGTGCATTTTAACTCTCCATGTACTTCTGTGAAGGAAGATAAGCTAATGAAACATTGTGTGGACTGAGAGGTTTCACATCGTTATTTACAAGGCTGGAACTCTCCCGGACTCCGGCAGCTTCCAGGTACCGCATTACTTGATGTGACTCTCTCCACAATTTCTCCTTCTAGGTCTCGGCATGGTCACACCTATCAATGACCTTCCTGGGGCAGATACGTCCTCATACGTGAAGGGAGAAAAACTTACTCGCTGTAAGCTTGCCAGCCTGTACAGACTCGTGGACTTGTTTGGATGGGCGCAGCTGGCAAATACATATATTTCCGTGAGTTCTTTGGCTTCCGATTCCTTTTCTAAAAAATCCCAACTAGAAGGCAGCTGTACTCTTCCCACGTTTACTCATAAGTTCAGTCAGACTTCATTTTCTGAACCTAGCATTGCTGGGTTACAGCCGACTCCTGATTCAAACCTTAACTCTAAGGGAGAGCCTGCAGTTAACCTACCTTTCTTCTCCATTGGTCTGTGGTGTCCTTCTAGTGCCAACCAACTGCAGAACCTATCCACTATTCTTGGGCAGAATTTTTTCTCTCCATATTAATTACATTTGAGCATGAGTGTCACTAAAAAGCACTTGGCATAGGAAAAAAGAGGGGGTCAGGGAAGTTTCCTCCCTGGGCTTTATTTTTAAAGTATATTTTTTTCCATTATCATCTGTTTTCATGTTGTCACACTTGAAAGCCAAACAGTATTTGGAAGTAAAAAAGTACGGAATTGTGGTCACAGTGGCTCAGGTGCGGTCTTCCTTAGGGCTCTTCCCTCTCCGCCACTCCTTAGTTTCCCCTTCCATCTCTACCTCAACTCCTTCCCAGGAAGAGACTCTGTTCTCTTTCCTTTGCCCCTTTCCCCTTAATTTCCATGTTGTCAATCGAGATTGTAGTCATTACCGCATTCAGTTAATATTTTCTCATGAATGTAGTTGAGCCTGAGCAACCTTAGAACTCCCAGGATAACACTACTGGTAAGTTTCAGTAAATGAGAAACTAACGTCAGAAATTTTTAGCAAGTGCTTGCCTGTTGAGGGAAGAAAACTTTTCAAGGAACGTTTCCTGTTGCACTCCTTTAATTTCTGCTCTGTTGCTTCCTCTCAACCCGCCCCCCCCGCAATCTCTTATAGTTATTCACTGCAAATATATTCCTAGTTGTATTTGCACTGTAAAATATGAACACCTCACAGTAATTCCCTGTTTTTGTTCTTTCTCCCAGGTGAGAATAAGTAAGGAGCAAGACCACATAATAATAATTCCTAGAGGCCTGTCTTTTTCTGAAGCTACAGCCTCCAATCTGGTATAATTTTCATTCCTACATTACTTTCTTTGTTCTTCTTTGTGCTTTTCTAACAGCTTTTAGGTTTTGGTACAGGGCAGAACAAGAGAAGGTATGGATGGTAAAGGTTTGCTAATGAACAGGAAAACATTTGGAAGGTTATATTGATTTTGTAAGAAAAGCTTTTGGGGGTAAAGAAAAACAAGGTAGTTAAAAGAGACTAATAAATAAGCTGATCTTGTCAGTGAACCTGTCCATGTTTTGAAGGGAATCTTTTGAAATTTTTTCCACCCTGTATACTCTGGAATTTTTTAAAAACTCACAGAGTCTGTGTGTATTTTATGGATTTCAGCAAAGTTCCACTGGTGTGAGCAGGGGGGCTGACCGTGTAGGTTTTTTTTTTTTTTTTTTTTTTCCGTGATTGTGCTCATAGCCAGTGTCGTTGGCTTCTAGAATGGCAGGAAGTACACTGGTTCTGGGTGCTGCCGTGTTAGCAAATGGACATTTTTCCAGTGAGTTTAGTAACCTTGTCCAGACCTTTAGTGAAGAGTTTTAAGTTATTTGGCTTTTTGGAAACTACTTCTTACTAAATTCTAAGTTTTGTTGCACACTGTTTTTTGTAAATAAGGTTTAATGGGAACAAAGTCACACTCGTTTTTTGGTTTGTTTGTTTGTTGTTTTTTAACAGTTCTTCATGGCTCTACATAGCAGAGTTGAGTAGTTGCAACAGAGGCCCACAAAGTCTAAAATACTTACTGTTTGGTCTTTGACAAAAAAGTTTGCCACCTCCTGGTTTAGCTGGTAGACCAAAGATGGACTTTGATACATGTCTTTGATACATTGACACCAATTAAATATGTCTCTCTGATTTTTTCCAGGTGAAAGTCAATATAATAGGAGAAGTGGTTGATCAGGGAAGTACTAATCTGAAAATTGACCATTCAGGCTTCAGTCCCCATGCTGCAATCTATTCCACACGTCCTGATGTTAAGTGTGTAATACACATCCATACCCTTGCAACAGCAGCTGTAAGTCACTGAAGGCGAAAAGCAGCAGTGGTTCTGGGAAGGGTATTATTTTTGTGGTTTTCCTTACATGATGCTTTATTACCTACACACTTTCACACCCCATCATTCAGAATCCTACTCAAAATATTAGTTCTCTGAGTACCCAGAAAGCGAAAGTTCCTTTGGACCAAATGCTGACATTGTAAGAAACAACTGGAGAGAAAACATAGGCATTTTTAACTAATCAGTTAATAATTGGGTACTGAGTTTTTTGAAGCAAAGTTTCTTTCATAATATTTGGCATACCATTTAAATTGGCTTGTATCCCCTAAATCCGTTTTGTTTTGTTTTGTTTTGTTTCCCCCCTGGAAGAAATGATGAGCTGGAGTGGGAGATGGGCTGGAATGGTGAACACAGTGACTAGGCTAGTGCTGCTTGAGCTGACTGAAGAATCAGGTTCCTCGGAGAGTGTAATTAGTAACTAAATGTGTCCTCTTGACATGGACCCAATCAAATAGGTCTCCTCCATGAAGTGCGGGATCCTTCCAATTTCGCAAGAGTCCCTCATCCTGGGAGATATCGCCTATTATGACTACCAAGGGTCACTTGATGAACAAGAGGAGAGAATTCAACTGCAGAAAGTTCTGGGGCCAAGTTGTAAGGTACATAAGTAGAGTTTCTGTTGAAGGAGCTATTTTTGTTGCTCTTGCTGTTGATGAAAACAGTGTGAGCTATGCCAGTTATTTCAAGTGATTGCTTTGGGATTCTATTTTAGGTGCTGGTACTCAGAAATCATGGTGTGGTCGCCCTTGGAGAAACAGTTGAGGAGGCTTTTCATTATATATTTAGTGCGCAGATAGCCTGTGAGATTCAGGTAGGAAAATTATCCTCCCACACACACACTTTTTTTTTTTTAATTGCTTTGTAATTTGCTTGTTGAGTTGGGTTTTGTGTTTACTTACTTGCAAAGTCCTGTTGGCTTTCTGTTTTGTCTTTTTTTTTTTTTTTTTTCTGTTTTGCCTTTTAAGAGAAGTTCTCTTTTACTTGAATAAAAAGGATCAGCTCAGTTATCTCTTGAATTGAAAATAGGAGGGGGAAAAAAAATAAAATAGGAGGGGAAAATGTCACATATAAATGCACACACAAATCCGAGTGCTTCATAAACATCATTTTCCCCCAGTCCTGCTTTTTAAGATAGTGTAAATTTATATATCTCTGTTTATGTAGTGGTGTGGCGCTGAGAAACAGAGACAACTGTCAATCCTCAAAGATCAGATGTATTACAGCCACTTTTATAAAAAGTGTAAGAGCAGGGCCAGAAGTCTCACAAACTCTTGCAGTTTCTAACAATTGCACACCCTCAGACTTATTATAATGGGTTGGATGGTCATTAGCTACTTTTTTCCTCAGAGAAGCTGAATGTATTTTTAACAGACCTAGTTTCCATCTTCATGAAGATTATCTTGAAGCAAGTGGTAATAATCTTAATTTATTGGAAGGGCCACAGAAAAGGGGAAAAAACTTTTCTGTCAATTTTAATGTCTTAACCAACTTTTTTTTTCCGCTTTAACAGTACCTCCTCCTCTTCTCCAATGAAGCTGTGAAAAGCTTAAGATAATGACCTACTTCTGCCTAAATATCCTTAGATTCACAGTATAGTGTCTGTATTTCTTTGAAATTATAACTTTCAGGAAAAAAAAAAAAAGGATAGCCATGGGAAAACTGCAAGTTAACTTTAAAATTTGGCAAGAGAATTCAGTTTTTTGAAA
Source organism: Mustela erminea (assembly GCF_009829155.1). NCBI lineage: Eukaryota > Metazoa > Chordata > Mammalia > Carnivora > Mustelidae > Mustela > Mustela erminea. Next base: position 72,593,031 of record NC_045627.1, read on the forward strand.
TCTATTAGAAGGAATGGCTCTAACTGTGTTTTCCATGAGGGAGGGTCAGAATCCTGGAAGGTATCTTTTTCAGATAGATGGAAAAGATACAGCTGCCTGTTTTCACGAGTATGTTGCCTTCTTTTTGTTGTTAGTTAATGACCTATATTATAGGTTATATAGGTTAGTTATAACCTATATAGGTTAAGTGTTACAGGTATTTGCTGAATTAAAATTATACCTTTTAAAAAATAAAAATAAATATAACTTTTTAAAGGTAAAATATTCATTATAATCTTTACAGTCTTGTGCCTGTTTTGCCATTGATTACAGGTGCGGGCATTAGCAGGGGCAGGTGGAGTAGACAATCTGCTTGTGCTGGATCCACAGAAGTATAAAGCTTTCACTTACACTGTAGCAGCATCTGGAGGAGGAGGAGTGAATATGGGTTCCCATCAAAAATGGAAAGTTGGCGAGATTGAGTTTGAAGGGCTGATGAGGACTCTGGATAATTTGGTAGGTGAAAAATTATATGTGAACTTGGATTTCATGTCTTCAGATTCAAGAGCAAATGCCTCCATTTCCCTTTGGACTATCTGGGACTCTCTTTATTCCTCTGGGAGCTGAGTTTGACCCTAGGGAGGCATTCCAGTGTAATTTTACCACATTTTTAAGAATCAAATGGTGAAACATGTCATCTTGAAACATGTCATCTTTACCCTCCTCCACTAAGGGTCAGAAGATAGATTTTCCCTCAGACCCAGAAGCAAAGACTTAAATGAGCACTGAGATCTGACTTCCAGAAAACTGGAAAATAATGAGGAAAATGTTTCTGGTCAGCAGTTTTGAAATTACCTTTGTCAGGAACAGTTGTGTGAGTGGAGATCGCATTGTCAGCTGGAATCTCTTTCAACCAGATCTTGAAATTTGCGTAATTTCAACTGTGATGTTACGTGGAGTTTATGTGGGGTTTGAAAGATATTTTCCCCTTTGTTTTTTGACAGAGGAGTCTTTTTGATTATTTGTTTAAAGGATTAGAGTCCAAATGTTGTGTTTGGTAATGTTTGGTTGCTTCAGATGTGGTTTCTTTTTCTCCCTTAGGGGTATAGAACAGGCTATGCTTACAGGCATCCTCTCATTCGAGAGAAGCCCAGGCACAAGAGTGATGTGGAAATCCCAGCAACTGTGACTGCTTTTTCCTTTGAGGATGATACAGTACCACTCTCTCCTCTCAAATACATGGCACAAAGACAGCAGCGTGAAAAAACAAGATGGCTGAACTCCCCAAATACTTACATGAAAGTGAATGTGCCTGAGGAGTCTCGGAACGGTGAAACCAGTCCCAGGACCAAAATCACAGTATGTCACTATTCTCTGTGGTTTGCCACATTACTAAACATTTTGCTTAGTTACTCGTGAATTGAATGTTCTGTTAAAAATATTGGGAAAGCAGAATATAATAATAATAATAACCTGTCATTTATCAGGTGTAAACTTTGTACAAGATACTTTGTTTTATGGGCCATAAAGGAATTTTTACTTAATTCTCTTAAGACAAAGAAGATGCTGTTTTTCTCCCCCATTTTATAGATGTGAAAACTGAGGCAGAGAAGGATTAACTAATAATCTGTGAATAGTAAAGTCATGATTTGGATGCATACAGTGACTCTGGAGCCCTCTCCTTAATCCACTATTTGATACTGCTTTGCAGTTTATATTTATACCAGTGAATCAGATCTATAAAAGTTACCAAAACATGATGATTCCAGAGTTTCATGAATTACTGCACATAGTTATCCTTAGGCAAGATCTTATAGAGAGAGACATGGGTTGTCTTACCTTTTTCAACATTTTGCTTCAGATTTGGTTTAGTTTTAGAGTGCTTATCACCAAATATCTTCTAAATACTCAAAATTGTTCATCCTATCACAAAAATCAGTAGCATTCAATATGGAAGTTCCTAGGCATCAAAGTGTTTCTCCCTAGTCTATAAGATCTTATCTCCTGGGGAGCCTGCATGGCTCAGTCAATTAAAAAACGTCTGCCTTCAGCTCAGGTCATGAACCCAGAGTCCTGGGATCAAGCCCCACATCAGGCTCCCTGTTCAGCAGGGAGGTCTGCTTCTCCCTCTGACCCTGCTCATGTTCTCTCTCTCTCTCCCTCACTCTATCAAAAAAATAAATTAAATAAATGAATAAATAAAATAAAAAATAAAATTTAAAAAATAAATACAATCTTAAGAAACCTATTTTTTTAATCTCCTAGTAAAAGAACATAATTAAACTCCTTAGTTTCCCAGAATTAATTTTATTGACAGAGACTGATGGACAGCCATTATTAATCTTGATGAATATTAGCCTTCTTTTAGGGATATAATAGGGGGTGAAGAAAAATTCTATAAGGCTCTGCCATCCCTATTCTTCTGTTGTATTATGGGTCACTACCAGATTACCCTCTCTGTAAAATGCTGGTCAGGTAATTGGCCTTTTCTGGCAACCAAAAATAAAAAATGAAGTCTCGAAAACTAAATCTTAAAAGATTCCTATGTCCTTTTTGGCGACTTAGCCATCATCAGCTGAAGAAACTTTAATGCAGGCGCCATCTCTAAATGTGAGTTAATACGAGATTAAGCTCTGTATCTGTGCTTGGAGTGTTTGAGCATCGTATTTGAAAATGCCAAAGGGAGAAAATTTAAGGAGCCATATAAATGAGTATTCATGTAAATAGTAATCACTTTTTTTGAGTGCTGATCATGAGCCTTTTTCTAACAGTGTGAGATATATAGTAATTGACCACTAAATACTGCTTAGTGAAATTCTTTAAAATATTGGCAGTGTATGCTCCCTGTCTTTGAGTCTATAAACAGTTATCAAGAACCTACCCTTTTTCCTTAACACAAAGCTTTATTCTATAAAATTTTTTGTTTCTTAGTGGATGAGAGCAGAGGACTCTTCTAAAGTTAGTAGTGGAACACCTATCAAAATTGAAGATCCAAACCAGTTTGTTCCTTTAAACACAAACCCAAATGAGGTACTAGAAAAGAGAAATAAGGTAAGATGCGGTCCTCTTTGGCCTGGGGAGGCATTTTATGTTCAAATCGCTGGTGATTAAATCTGATTAATACCAAACTTGGGGGTTTGATTAAAGAATAATTTGAAACTCATACTTTTAGCTTGTACCGAATACCTTCAGCTCTGCTAGTCAGTGGAGAGTGGGCTACCCGAGGAAGAAACATTAAACATATTGCTGCTGTATTAGCAAAAGTGAGCCCTGGCGTTAGTGGAAAATGTAGTTCTCTAACCATGTAAGACCATAGAAATCACACATGGAGAAGAGTGGAGGAGATGAATGTGAGTTGTTGGACTGATCAGAGAGGGCTTTGTGGAGACAGGAATGAAAGAGGCTCTGGGTGGTCAGATAGCAAGCCTGTGGGAAAAGAGAAAGTAAAGGTCATGTGCATAGTTGCCCCCAAGAACTTGTTACTGTATTTCAATTCAGATTCGAGAACAAAACCGGTATGACTTGAAAACAGCAGGACCACAATCTCAATTGCTCGCTGGAATTGTTGTGGATAAACCACCTTCTGTAAGTCCATAAAGCAATATGATCTTTGGTTTTGATCTACCGCACTAATTTCTTTGTTTTTTATAAATGAATATTTATGTTTACTAAAGTTAATATAAGCACAAGTTAAAAAGTCAGATAATTGCAAGACTTAAAATATCACCTTCAACTCCGAATTTTAAGGGGCAAGGATTTTCTTCTAGCATTTACCTTCATGTTTCTAAAGAGCTGCTTTTTGTTCTGCTTTTTCTTGGCCTATTAATTTTAGATCTCAATTGATTTCATTGAGCCTATGTCATCAACTGTAAGAAGTGCCATGGTTTTGTATATCACTAAAAGAGGAAAAACCCTCACAATTAAAATTGTAGGAAGCCATTAATCATTAGATGAATCCTGATTTCAGAGATGAGAAAATGGGGAAAGATTATATTACAGTTTCCTTGTTAAATCAGCTTTCGGTGTTTACTGCTGAGCGAGATAGTATCCCATGATTACAGCTCCTTTCTTATACTGCTCTCTGACCCCTGGAGTTAGTAAGTCATTGTCATTGGCTTTGTATTTTGGGTGCATTGGCTTAGTTTTTCCCAAACTTCTCAAAGGAATTTTAAAGCCTTATTGTTTTCCAAAGGGTCAAAGGTAACAGGTAATCTCTCATTGCTCTGTCATTCCAGACCAGATCTAGACTGGTTGCTCTTCAGACCAGCTGCACATTCTCATCCTGAAGATTCCTCTGATTCTTGACTGTGTAGTATCCTGTTTCCTACATCCTGTCTTGCAGTTTCTTGATTTATTTCTTTATCATGAGCACATCCTCTTACTAGCTTTCTGAGAAGGGGTACACAGGAGGTAACAGCTTAAAATCCTGTGTTTTACCCTCAGATGTTCATATAATAGACACAGAATTCTAGTTAGAATAATTTACCTCAAAAACGTGGGAAGCATCACTCTGTTGTCCCCTAACTTCATGTTGAGAAGTAGAAGGGGAGTGCAGGGCCCTTTTTCATTCTTTCAGACCTCTTCTGCATCCCTCCTGTTCGGAAGTTTCACAATGATGTGCTCTCTAGTAGATTTCTTTGAGTCTTTGTTCTTAGCATTCAGTAAACCCTTTGAATCTGCAAAGTCCTATGGTTCAGTTCTGGGAATTTTTAAAATGTGTTTCTTCAATAGTTTTTTCCTTCCAGTCTCTTTCTGTCAAGATTTACTGTTTTGTTTTTTTTTTAAGACTTTATTTATTTATTTGACAGAGAGAGAGATCACAAGGAGGCAGAGAGGCAGGCAGAGAGAGAGGAAGAAACGGACTCCCTGCTGAGCAGAGAGCCCAATGCGGGACTGGATCCCAGGACCCTGAGATCATGACCTGAGCTGAAGGCAGAGGCTTAACCCACTGAGCCACCCAGGCGCCTGGTCAAGATTTACTGTTAATTGAATCTCTTTGAGCCTCTAATTTTTCTCTTTACCATTTTCTATCCCTTTGTCTTTTTTTCCTACTTTTAGGAGATTTGCTTGACTATTATCCCTCTGTTTAATTTTCTGTTTTGATACATTTTTAAAGATTTTTAAGACTTCTTACTCACTGAATGTTTCTTTTTTAAATAATATCCTGGTCTTTTTCATGGATACAGCATTTTCTCTTACTGCTCTAAGGGAATCAATTTAAGATTTTCTTGAGCTACCTTTATTTTCCTTGTTCTTCTAAGTTCTCTTTTTGTCGTTTCCTAGTTTTTCCCTTCCATATTGGAAGCACTCCTCAGGTGTCTAGTAATACATGGTAGTCTGTTTATATTTAAGAATGGGGCACTGGAGGGGCGCCTGGGTGGCTCAGTGGGTTAAGCCACTGCCTTCGGCTCAGGTCGTGATCTCAGGGTCCTGGGATCGAGTCCCGCGTTGGGCTCTCTGCTCAGCGGGGAGCCTGCTTCCTCCTCTCTCTCTCTGCCTGCCTCTCTGCCTACTTGTGATCTCTCTCTGTCAAATAAATAAATAAAATCTTTAAAAAAAAAAAAAAAAAAGAATGGGGCACTGGAAAGCCAGTCAGATGCTCTGGGTGCATGCAGAGCTTGGGAACTGATGAACTTCACACTGTAGGGTCATTGGTTGTTTCTCTGGGGAATCCCCAAATGTTAATTTTGTAGTTCTTTTATCTGAGGCCATTTATCTACAGAATTCTTCAGGCTCCTACCATTCTCCCACCATCATTCTGAGAGCCTTCAGCTATGTTCTCTGCCCCCTAATCCGGTTCCAAAGAATAACCTCTGATCTGTCAATGTTTCCTCCACAAGACCATGCAATTTGAAGATGACGATCAGGCTCCACCAGCTCCTCCCAACCCCTTCAGTCATCTCACAGAAGGAGAACTTGAAGAGTATAAGAAGACAATCGAACGTAAACAGCAAGGCTTGGAAGGTTAGTTCATTTTCAGGTTAAGCCTGATAACCATAACTGCTAACAGCAGAACACCTTGAGTTGGATGATAGAAGGCAGTCAGTGTTTTGTTGTTGTTGTTGTTGTTGTTAAATGTCCTTCTGCAATTGGTTATTCTGTTATCTCTCCCAGACCTTGCTGAGTGTGGGTGGAGCTAAAATGCAGTCCCCATAGTCCATTTATGTTAACATGTAGAGAAAACAGCTTTCCTTGGAAAGCAATCTGATGGCTGGCAGAAAGTCTTCCATAGTACAGTGATACCTACAGATAAGTAAAGAATTACCAGCTAAAATAAATATCGGTATAGTAATAGATTTAAACATTACAGCATATATTGTGTGTCTTTAATAATACTTTGTAAAATCTCTCTTGTTGAGAGAGAGATTGGTATCACAAGGTACCAATACTATCTCAAAAGCGAACTGCCAAAATTTTGATGTGACTTTCTTTAAACACACGGGCACTCTTATGAGGTTGAGTTTTTCTGACTTTAGGACCCTAAGTAAAATTATATTTAAAAGTTTGTGAAACCCCAGCTAATTAAATATTAACTCCCTTCTTCTCAAAAATAAATTCTTTATAGCAGGGGTTCTCAATCTTGGGTCTTTGGCTAAACTCCAGACAGTCCATGAGCCATCTGAAAAATATATGCTTAATTTTGTATGATACACATTTGGGGAAAGGAGGCACTCAGGGTAAAGGAGAATTCTTGTCTGTGACCCCAGAAAAATGTAAAAGCCTCTGCTTTACAGCATCTACAACATAGAGTTGAAATTTTTACCCAAGGCAGAACAGAACTAATAGAGAAATTTTGTTCATGTTAGGTATCATGTAGAAAGAATTGACCAGAGGATCATCAAGGGAACGATTTTTATCAGTATGTTAGTTGGTGCCTTTGTCACAAGAGGGAGTCGTCTTGACTCATTAATGTGGACATACGAAATGTTCTAAGTGGTGTTATTGAATTTGTTTATTCTGACATAATGTTGGAAACTTTCTCTGTTTTTCTATTTTATAAAATGTCCCTCTTTAATCTCTCATTGTTTTGAAAGCCTAAAGATGTCAGGTAATAAATACTGTACTCTAGAACCATCACCTCTTATATATATATATTTTTATAAGTAGTTTCTTCCACATTCATTATGGCCTTCTGAATTAGCTCACTAATATTGCTCTGACAGGAATCACTAATTGGATATTGTTCACAAATTCAGTGAGGCATTCTGCCCTCCTCATGAATGTAGCATCATTGGTGAGACTTCATCATTCTTTCATCAGAGACTTTTCATCACCCGGCTGCTCAGTGTATTTTGGTTTTCTAACACTCAAGCAAAAGCTAAATGCATACATATTATTTGCCTGGGCTGCGATTAGCCATGCTTCCTTACTAAGCATGTATGTAAACTTATTAGTAGCAGCCAGAAATGTTAACACATTAACCTCCTCTTAATGCATAATTATTATTCTATGGGAAAGCTAGCATGCTCAGCTCATTGCTGAAGAGTTTATCGGACGTCTGCAGGAGTTTGATGTACTAACCTCCCTGAGATCTTATGCTTCTTTGTTTTGCATGGCTTTTAACTAAACTCTCATCCAACAGATGCTGAGCAGGAATTACTCTCAGATGACGCTTCATCTGTTTCACAAATTCAGTCTCAAACTCAGTCACCGCAAAATATCCCTGAAAAATTAGAAGGTATTCACTGTAACTTCCCATAGCATTCACTGAGTTAGTCTTAAGAGTTTGTCCTCTGTCATTTGTTTTCACGTAAAGGAATTGAACTCCTGATTGCAATAAGTTTGCCATGGATTTTACTTAAAGCTCCCAATAATTTTATTTATTTATTATTTTATTAAATGGTGGGCTACATTTGTTCAGAGTTTATATTGATTTACCTTAATTTGGATCCTAGCAACCGATTAACTCTTAAGAATTTGTGAAATTAAAAGTGGTTTGTCCTACATCTTCCAGTCAGAAGCATGAAATCTTTTTCAGTTTTAATTGCCAAATGACCCCCAAATTAAAGAAAAATACATGTTGTCTTCCTCATTTGTATTGACTTGATTTACAATGAAACTGTTAAATCATCAAACCAGACTTAGCTATCCTTCATCCTTTGGTCTAATAACTTTGTGCCTTTCACCTTTATACTATGTGAGAAAATTAGCTTCCTGCTAATAGACCCATGGTCTATTAAGATAATGATTTATCTTTATTGAATTTAAAGTAATACCTTAGTACATTGCTAAAACATTTCAGTTTTATAAAATAAAACAAAGTTGTTAACTATATAAAATAACCCAAAAAAAACCCCCCACCCCCTCCCCTTTTGTAGAAAACCATGAGCTATTTTCCAAGAGCTTCATCTCCATGGAAGTGCCTGTCATGGTAGTGAATGGCAAGGATGATATGCATGATGTTGAAGATGAGCTTGCGAAGCGAGTGAGTAGGTTAACTACAAGCACGACCATAGAGAACATCGAGATTACCATTAAGTCTCCAGAAAAAATTGAAGAAGTCCTGTCACCTGAAGGCTCACCTTCCAAATCACCATCCAAGAAAAAGAAGAAATTCCGTACTCCTTCTTTTCTGAAAAAGAACAAAAAAAAGGAGAAAGTTGAAGCCTAACTAAAGTCTTTTTATAACTGTTATTACAATGTGACATTGCACATTTAAATACCACATTTAAGTTGATCATTAATATGCAGTGGTAGATAAGATTGGGGGTATGTAGCAAACTGGACTTAAGAACTGGAAAGAGATTTTACTAAAAGAAAAACATTATGAAAACAATTTCAAATTCATCTCATTTTATATGTCCAAAAAAGGTTTTGAATTTTTAAACACTTGCTAGTTTTAGTTAGCTCTGCCCTCATGAAGTATTACTATAATTCATCACAAACAGATATCTGTCTGAATTACTTCAGGCCTTCTGCATAATATCTGTTGGAAACAAATTACCAGTGAACAAGAGAGAGAATTTTTATTTCTCAACACCTACTTCACTGTGTAATCAGAATATAATTTTTTACCACGATTATTGACTGTACCTTTTGGGTTCCCATTGTTTCAGTGGGCATTAACAGAACACTTTAAAAGCTTCTAAGAATCTATAGCATTAGTATACACTGGCACATAATTTTTTTAAAGAAAAGTTTAAGAAAATATTCATTTGGAATTTTATTCATAGTATAAAATTTCCTCACCTGAAGTAACCTTCTTTGCCAAAAAAAATAAATCATTTTAGTAAACTATAATTTTTGAAAACTTCCTTTTTTATTAGTTTAGAAAGCCCCTTATTTTTCAACAAAGGGGATTTTGTACACGTAACATGGGTTATTTAGTTTAACTCTGGCAAAAATGATTTTTGTATGTTGAGATGTTTGTATACCATTCAATATAAAAGCGTCATAAGCATATTAGCCAATCATATAACAGTAGAGCACATTTGAGGCTGCTTGGTACTAAGTATACTTAAATATAATTCAAGAATCCAGGGACTTGGTATCAAAAGGGGATTAGAACATTTCAAGGTATAACTAGATTCATATTTGAACCTTATCATATATTTTTCTCTGAGTATTGCTAACAAATGAAGAAGCTCTCCTACGGTAACCAAATGAAAAGGAAGAGAGAAAGTGAAAAAGGAAGGGAACAAAAGTGGTGTCATGCAAAGAATTCTAGTTTGATAAAGATTCAGTCACGATAGGATTTAAAGCATAGTCTATTTGAAACATGTCCCAAATTGTTAAAATTCTGCTTTGCCAAAATCATATTTCTTGGTTGATATTTGAGTTTTAAAAGGGTCAGTTCCTTTTAATTTCTCTATCTTTAGAAGGCAGTACTAGAAGAAATCAGTGGGTCTGATCCCCCAGTGAGAAAACCTACCACTTGTTGATTTTGACAAAATTTTCTTACCTTACTTCAGTTAACTTCCATTCTAATGTAAATACAAATTTAAACTAGGCTTAATATAGTCGTCCCCCCCCCATCACCCAAGTGATGTCACAAATCATTGTAAAATCAATGATCTGAAATGGTCTGGGTAAAAATAATCTGAAGTGTTTCTGGAGGGTGAGTTGGGATGTAAAAAAAATCACATTGATTACAGTGTGTTCTGGGGCTGGTTCTGTTTGACTGTATGTGTATGATGATGCAAAGTTGAAACAGAGCCTGGAAATTTCATTCTAGATCTCACTAACTACTGGAATCAGTATTTTAATCTCTTAGTGGAAACTTTCAGTTGCTTAATTCTGTATTTGAGAATTTTTTATGTTCTACATCATTTATGTTGTATTACAACGTTTGTAGAAACAGTAACCTGTGAACTATGCTTTTCCATAACTTTTTAAATATATATATATCTTAAATGAATGCAATGTGCATAAATATTTTTTAAACGCAACAGTGAACTATTTGCACCTTTTGCTAATGCCTCTATTTACTTGCTTTGGCATAAAGAATGAGCCAATGAACCTCTGTGTCCTGTGGAAAATGTATAAATGTTATCTGATATTGCTCTTAGATGTAATGCTAATTAATGTTAAATCACAAATAAACAGTATTTTAAATAGATGGATTTGGTATCATGAACTTTCAGGTTTCAAGGGTGGTTGCTTAGCCTGAATTGCTTTGTGGAATATGGGGGTTTTGTTGTTTTGTTTCGTTTTTTTTTAAGTGCAGTGAGATTTTAAGTAGGACTGTTGGCTTCTGAGTAAGTAATTTCCTAGTAAATTTATTTTCAAATTAGTTGAAAATTCACTGTATTAAAAAAAGTTATTGTTTCAGCTCATATTAGATGAAGTGTTCCCCCAAGGGACTTGTTTTTTTGCCTTGAATAGCGAATGTGACCTTAACTATATCTCTGGGATCTCATGATCTTGGAAGGACTTAAGACTCTGAATCTCAGTCTCACTTCTACTATTCAGATCTATGCATGTAGAATAGAAAATGTTGCAGAATATATGCTGATTTTATTATATACATTACTCTTGTCTTTGATTTTTTAAAATGTAACTATGATAATTAAAAGAATAGAAATTAGGTTACAATTCCAGCATCTTAACATTAAAATAAATCTATTCCCTTCCAACTCTTGATGATTTATAGATACATCTCATATATATTGCTTATCATGGTGTGAATGTAATTTTATTCTGGGTTTTTTCTCCTTAGCATAATTTATTCTAGAAGATTTTCAAACTCAGTCCTTCATAGGAATGACTTCTTGTGATTTCCTTCTTCACTTTGTCCTAAAAATAGAGTGCAGGAGGGGAAATCATGTTAATTGAGGGTTCTGGTTAATTGAAGTTTTTACTATAATTACCCATTATAAAAATGAAGGGTTTAGGCAGAGAAGAATAGATTCATAGTCTTGGGCATATTTAATTATTACCCTGCCTTGTAAATAACCCTGTGGTGAAAAATTCCTGCTTTAGAAGGATACTCATTTCAGAATTCCCTTCCATAACGCAACAAAGACCATTAACTTTAGTTACATTTGAGAGTCAATATGGCATTGAAAGGTGTGCTGCCTGTGCCTTTTCTTCTAGTGTTTAGTATTTTCATTTAGCAGAGAAGAAAAAGAACCAAATGGTTCCAGTTGTGACAGCATTGGTTTCTCTTAACATTAGCTTTTAGGGTTTTTCTTTTTTCTTTCTTTCTTTTTTTTTTTTTTAACATGGGCAAAAAACATAAAGGCAAGCTGGTTATTTTTTTAACTCAAGGGTGATATGTATACTCATCCAAATTTCTATCTTGATCAAGCGAAGATTTTTTAAAGAACAATCTTCTTTTTGGCCACTAGAGGGTGTAATAGACCTAACAATCCACTACGTGGCTTAAATCCTTGCCCCGTATCTTCTTCCCTCTGTTAGTTGATAGGCACCATGTTGGTTGGGAAATAATCCAGAACTTAGAAGACATTTCCTTTGGTGCTTATCATTCTCTTCACTAGATTGTTCTCAGCTTTGTTGTCTTAGCAAGTTCATTTCACCAATCCAGATACCACAGGAAGGACTCCAATGCTTATGGTGGAAAACACATTGAAACAGTATCTGAAGTGAGGTCTCAAGAGGAAACCGTGGTAGAAAATGACTCCTTGTTCCTGTGAGTGGCAATGAAATGCCTTCTTCAAAAATTGGCATGTTTTGGCTGGAGAGATTAATTGATAACCTCTTGCTTTTTAATGCCTTTTGTTAATCAAAAATTATCCCAAGGGCTTTTCATGTATTACCTCATTTGGCCTTCCCAACATCCCAACAAAATAGGTGATATTATCCCCCATTTTGTAGATAATGAGACTAAGGCTTACAGAAAATGAATAAGGGGTACTAGCATTTCACCCATCAAAATTCAGATTCTAAAATTACTAGTGACACCTGTGTGCCAGACCCAGCGTGGGTCCAGTGAGGTTTTTTTTTAAGGCAGTTTTCTTAGATTATAAATCCAACCATGCTGAATTCATGTTGTGATATAAGATGGGATATAGATTTAGGATAAAACATTAACTTTTAATTTGGAAGACTTTTCTTCTTCTAAATAAGTCACCCCAAGAAGGAAGAAATTGATGAATACCTACAAAGTGGGAGTGGCCTGTGGTGATATTATCCTTTAATATACAGAGCGGCCCTTGACCCTTCACCGTGACACCTAGAGGACAAGGTATTGCTCTCTACCTTTGCTTAAGATACAGAAAAGACTTGGGTAAAAGCCGTTTATCTTTTCTTTATTTTTCCTTTCTGATTTTCAGTGTTGGGGACAAGGAGAGACATTCCAAGGAAAGTGGTATTTTAAAAACACGAAAAGACTGTTCAGTTAGAGAAGGTTTTTCTTAAATCTTGACATTTTTTTTTAATTTTATTTATTTTTTAAGTCTGCTCTAGGCCCAATGTGGGGCTTGAACTTCCAACCCCGAGATCAATAGTCTTGTGCTCTACCCACTGAGCCAGCCAGGTGTCCTTAGCTCTACAAGTATTTTTAAACATCAGAAGTATACTTCTATTTACTTACAACTTTATTTAAATAAATTCATTTAAATAAATATATTTGGAGATCTTTCTTGGAGAAGAGTCTAGTATACATACTGGAGATAAGAACAAGGATAAGCCTTTTGGGGAAATTTGATAGAAAAAATAACTTGCAAATTCAGTAGTTTTCAAAGGGATTTCATTTCTAAGAGATGACCATTAGAGGGCAATCCTGGGTCTAAATTTAGTTTTAATTAATCGTGAGAACTTTTCTCCAAAATATCTTTGAGCTTCCAGTTAGGACTTTATTCTGCATTGCTAGATGTACTTTAAGATTGAGGGAAGTTTAAGGATACCAAATTACTTCATTTATTCCTTCAGCCTTGTTTTCTTGTTCTGACTTTAGAAGGATCAGTCCTTCAGAGAAGCCGTGCTTGCCTAACCTATGCAGCGTGGAGGCAGCAAAGCCAGGAGGTAAGCAAAGGGCTTCAGGTCTGCATCTCCTTCTCCGCTGTGCTATAGTCTCCCCTGGAAGCTCATCGGGTTGTAACCAAGGAATAACCATACAGTTTTCTAAAGTTTCCGGCAAAATAATGCTAATATGTTGTTACAGAAATCGTTAAGAGAATCTATTGCAGGACTGAGCCTGTATATTATGTAATCAGTATTGTTTTTCCTAAAGTGTCAAGTCTGCAGAGAATTTTGGTATTCTCTCAAATTAATCAAGATGCAGATTTTATTGCTGCAACTGTAATATTTTAAATGTCATTTATACCTTAAATGACAAATTGGTACTTTATGATATTTATTCCGTGGCCAAAAGGTTCTGTGTTTTAATCTAGCAGAAAGATAGATGGGTATATAACCAGTCCATAATTGTTTCTAAGGCCTATATAATTTCTACTTGGGCAAGTCTTGATATCAAAGCAGTGGTGAATGTTACTGATTAAGCTACCTTTCATTTTATACCTACACAAACAACTTTAGGTTTTGCCATTCCTGGGGCCAGCTTTGACCTTGTTTACAATAGTTGAAAAAAATATATGTACCTTATTTTCAGTCCCAGCTAACTCCCCTCACTAGACAAAATACTAGTTTCTTGTCCATACCTTAAAATCAATTAACACTGATTTTATTAATCTAATTTGGTAAAAGGCAAAAGAGGAAGCAAAGTAGTATTACTAATCTAATGTGGATGTGCACTGATTAAGTTTCTAAGAAATTATTCCAAAACTTTTTAGCTGTGCTTTTAAAAATGACAAAATACACAGGACAGAATCTTGTCCACAGTCTTGTGTCTTGTAGACACAACTTTGTCCTCATTGTCTACTTGCAGTAGACTGCCCCTCAAAAAGCCAGTAAATGGCGGGGAGGAGGCCAGTAAATGTATGAGCCCTATGGAAAGAACAGTCTGGAGTACTATTTAATTGGACTACTTGGACCAAACCGCGTCCTCTAAGGTTGATATTTAGACTTGAGATTTTTCAAGAAAAACTTTTATCTCCCATAGCAGTAATATTCACAGATGGGTTGAAAATGAGGAAAGTGGTGTGTTTATAAAATGATAATAAAATGGAGGAATTAAGGGATGGAGAGCCTTGTGGATTTCCCGCTGGAACTCTTCTGGGTTTAAAAGAAAATGTTGGCAGTGAGTGGCCCAGTGCAGACCTAGAGCTGCAGTGCTGCTAGACCCTCTTCAATGATTTGCCAGTCTAGTGTTTGTCCTTAACGTAAGAGCATTTTCTAATTGGTTTTTCCAAAAGCAATATCTTCTGAAGATTTTCAGCGAGCAGGAGCTGGGGAGGAAGTCGTTGCATTCTAGAACTCACCCTTTCCTGTTGAGTAATGCTCTAGGGGCTGGATTTCAATGGTGGCTGGCTTGGTAGACTTTGACTTCAGAGTAGGGGAATCTGCTAAGTTTTAGGAGAAATAGATAATGGCCAAATTGTTGGCAGGCACAGACATACTCTTCATGGGTGTTTACTGGGCTCACAAGTTAAGGTTTAAGATTACTTTGTACCTGATTTCTATTTTGGAAATATTGGCTTCAATTATTTCAACTTAAAGAAAGGTAATCTGAGACTATGCAGACAACCAAAAATGTTCTGTGGATACTAGCTACCGGTGCACCCAAGGTTTGTGTTTGTTAAGTCTTTGAAAATACGTTGTGTGTAATCGAGACTTTAGATTTCAAAAATATCTTTTAAATAGTTTTCTGTCTTCAAACCATGTATGTGAAATGATTTTGTGTAAGGATGGTCTCATGTCTTCATTTTGACCTTTAGGTTAATATTGAGCAAGAGCACATGCACATATCCTTGCTAAAGTCAAGTTGAGCATGGCTCAATTAACTGCAGAGGAACAGGGCGAACTGGGTGGGGCAAGCTCTGGAATTCTACCCACTCACTGAGCAAAGTCAGGCGTGGGGAGAGCAGCTTGGTCTGAAGCAGCTAGTAGGAAGTCTAGCCCAGCAGGTGAAACATGGAATCTGGAGGAGATGGCAATCAACCAAAAGCACAATCTGGTAAAGTGGTCTCCATTGGGGAAGTGTATGTCCCAGTCAGGTATCCGGACAGGGAAGCAGGGCCAGCGAGCCTCCTGGCCTGTGTAGGCGCCCCAGCCACAGGCTTCAAGTGCAGCGCTTCCTCTGCTTCCTGTGGGGCAATGGCAAGATCAGGGCAGGACCTGAGGCTTAAGGGGCCTGGGGATAGTTCCTCAGGACAGGAACTCAGATATAAGAAGAATGACAGATGGGGATCGTGTTATCAGACTTGAGGTACATGATACCACTTAGAATTCCAGAAGCAAGGCATCCTGGAGCCAGGACACAAGGTCATGACTGGCCTAGAGACAGGCGTGGCTTGATGTTGAGTGAGTCCCCAGAGCCGCCTTCATTCCTCCTGCCTCATCAGGACTAGTCCTGGAGGCCACAGCCGGGTGAGGTCTTGGGGCCCCAGCTGTGGAGGGGAGAGGAGTGCTACAGAGCCAGGGACGGGCCTGACCTGACTTCCTGGTGGAAGTAGCCATCTGTGACAGCAGATAGCCATATGACAGTCCTGCAGGGCAGCGGGAATGGTCTCTTACTGTCTCACCCCGGAGCCTACCTGGGAGGACCAGCACCGAGTAACAAACAGGGGCCAAGTACTACCAACGCACTAGCTGTGAAGACGGCCAGATGCTCCATGTGAACTCATTTACCCTATCTGAAAGGACAGTTTCCCTACAGGAAAATTAGGTCCAGTGACGACTCTGGCCCCACTCCTGGGAGTCACTACTAGAAGATGCTCCTCACAAGTACTGACTGGGTTGAAGAGGATGAGTGGTCTGTGTTTCTTCCCCCAACTGGAATAGATGAAGCTCTAAGTTCGGATGAGCAAAACAGCTTTGATTCTACAAGGTACATCCTCCATGACCCTCTGGTTGTGGTAATTACCTTTTGCCACTGAGTCAGAGGCCTCTCTGATTCGTCTTGCCACACTTGCCCAAATAATGACCTCTCCATTCACTCCTCCAGCCTGCGGAGAGAATGCTTCCTGGGCCCTTACTCGCAAAGCTCAGATGTGTCCTCAGCATCTGCTTGAATCACTCCGTCCTTGGAGCACTCCCTGGCAAGCAGACCCTCATTACACCCCTCCCCCTATCCTGCACACCTGGCCAGAGGGCTTGCACCCTCTCAGGGGCCTTCCTGGCTCTCCAGGCATCCCCACCGAAGATGTTTCTCTCATCAAAATGACCTCCTTTACCAAACTCCAGTGGCACTTGAGGATCATACCTCTCTCAGCCCGTCTTAAATTAATATTATTGGTTGTGTATCTATCTCCCCAAGAAGGTTATGAGCTCTGAGAGCAGAGACTGTACCTCGTTCGTCCTTTTTTCCTCCGCCATGTTTGGCCAAAAATAAAATCTGCATTTTTGTTGCTCGTGGTAGACAGTACTGTTCATGCTGATGACATGGTGAAGATTATACGTACATAGCAAGAAGATGTTCTCCTAGATCTTAATAGTCAGAGTCAGGAAGTAGGCTGGGATACAGATCTGAATTGAAGTTCCTAGTCTGAGCTCCACGGCAGTTTAGGCATTGGGTAGGCATTGTGTTACGTGTTTAAATTACATTATCTCAGTTAATCCCCAGTCTTGCACTGTAGGGCTCACTCCACTGAGGGGAAACCAAGGTTTAGAGAGAAGAAGGAACTTATCCTACATTCGCACCTAGTAAGGGGTAGAGCTGGGATTCAAACTCCAAGTCCGTTTCTTACTGTCCTGCCAGGTTATTTACCAAAAGCAGCCTGTTACCAGCTGGGAGGAACATCCAGTGTTAGAACCCGAGGCAATGTCAGGAGAAGCCTTCCCCAAAGTGTCTCTCTCATGACAAAGTGCCTTGCACATGAGGCAGAGTTTTACCCCAGGGCAAACTGCCTGGGTAACCCCACTGGCATTCACTCATCCGGTGTGGGGAGGGGCTTCCTATACAAGTATACAAAAAGGGTTTGGTTAGGAACCCAGGGACAAATTGGGGGATCTACAGAAATGGTCTAGCCTTGCTAAACCCTACTGTAGGTATTTTTTTAAATTATTTTTATTAACATACAATGTTTTATTTGCCCCAGGGGTATAGGTATGCCTTTAAATGAACAATGATAGAACCACTCCATCCTGATCACCAGTATGGTTTTTAAATCTATGACTCGCCCACTGGATCTTAAGCAATTGTTTAACTGAAGGCTGCTGTCATTGATAGACGTCATTGGCACATTATAACCCTATGGGTTAAATGTAATAGCTGGAATTTACTAAACACCAAGTGCTTTGAATGAATTCATTAATACAACAAACCTCTGAGGTAGATGGTATTATCCCATTTTACAGATAAGAAATTTAAAGCAGTTGCCCAAGGTCACTTAATTAGTAAGTGGCAAAACTGGGTTTCCAAACCTGCATAATCAGACTTATGAGCGTATACGTCTCCTGTCTTTATTTCCAAAGGTAACTGCTGTCTTATCTTCTTAATTTATGTGAATCTCTAGAGACAGCAGACATCAATTAAGTAAACTTATATTGTACTGGGTTCACATTTTCTTTCTCAAGTCATTTGTCATATGACATGTTACATATCTTATTAGACAATTATACCAATTATACCCTGAAATTTCCACTTCTGACATTGTTATAGCATTTTTTTTCTTTGTCCAACAATAAAGCATGATAGTTGAAAATTAAGAATTTATGCCCTGGGGTCTAGAGACATGACTTTGATTCCTAGCTCTTCACTTTTTTATCAAATGGGTGTAATTGCACTAACCTCTTTGGGTAGTTATAAAAATTAAGCAAGATTGTAATATACACAAAACTTAGCTCCGTATCAGGAAGCCCTGAATTAAGGTTGGTATCGTATATAGTGTTATCACTTGTTTGGTCTCCTTTATCTGCTCGAAGAAAATGCGTATTAGGGAAAAGATAAAGGAGTAAACGACACCTGGTTTACCTCTTCCACTCTTACCCATTTGAATGTCGTTATTCCTGGGTCACCTGGGTGGCTCAGTTGGTTAAGCATCTGCCCTCCGCTCAGATCATGATTCTGCATCCTTGGATCGAGTCCCATGTTGGGCTCCCTGCTTAGCAGGAAGCCTGCTTCTCCCTCTCCCTCTGCAGCTCCCCCTGCTTGTGCTCTCTCTCTCTCTCTCAAATAAGATCTTAAAATATATATAATTCCTGTTCTTTCCAAAATTCTTTATACAACTGTGACCAGATGTCTAGTCTTTGAAAAAGGACAGGATGAGAAGGAACAAATAGATAATCCTATGTAACTTGCCCTTTTCCAGTGAGAAATCTCACTGGAGGGTGTGTTTTGTGCCTGGAAGGTGATGGAGAGGAAAATGTTACATTACCTTCTCCCAGTCAAGGATCCTTCGAGATCAGTGGGGATGCCTAGACCTAGGGCAACTTCCTGGAGAATCCCATAGGACTCGGTCAGTCACTCTGATTCTATGTTGTGTTCAGGGGAACAACTGACTTGAGTGCCCTGGTTGGCAAGACTGACCTTTCCTATATCTCTCTGCTCCTTGAGAGCCAAGTGCCATCATGCAGGGAGTTGGCCATCTGCAGGCTCTGTGGCTTGCAGGCAATCCAGGAAAGTCCTGTATGAACGTGCTTCAGTAGTGTCTAGTCTTGGTTGCTCATGTGACAGATGTCCTGGTGACAAAAGCTGGTCTGAGCTGTTTTCACAGCAGCCTGGAGAAGACCCAGAAAAGGCAGGTTCACCTCAATCCTGCACTGGGCAGAGTGTTATTGAGAGAATAAATATGCCCCTTAAGGAAAACCTGAATATACGTACAGTATAACGGTAGTGATAAGGGAGAGGGACTGGGAATACTCCCAGGTAGAAATAAATGGAAGGAAAACCCCATATGAAATTCTTCCCATGGTTTAAAAAAATTACACATATTAGACATCTCATATTTACAGGGGAAAGACAGGAAGGAATACACCCAAACAGTGGGTTTTGAACAGCCAGTGACCTCTTAGTGGTGGGATCACGAGCGCTTTTATTTTCTTGACTTCTTTACATTCCCAAAGTTCAAATAAGAAAATACCAAAAGCTCAGGAAATAAAAAATTAGGATAATTAAGGGGAAAGTTATCTTTAAGTCCTATATCAATATTGAGTAATAAAAGGCACAGGACAGAACCACACCTATAGTATGCTACCATTTGTGTAATAAAGGGAGCAAACAATATATATTATTTATGTGTATATAAAATGTCTCTGGGAAATTAAAGCAGAAATCAGTGACAGAGGGTTGACCATGAGAAAGGAAACTACCCTGTGGGGGAGGGGTGGGATGGAGACTTTTCCTATAAACCTTATTATACTTTATTTTTTGTCTTGTACCTATGTAAAAAGTTTACAAAATACAGTGTACATTTTCCCAAACTTTTGTAATGCCAAGAGTTTCTGAAAACTGTCAAAGTGTGTCATTGTAAGTGAACTATATGTTGATTTCAAACCTGCTCAGTATGATCTACAGTAGGCAGAGTATGTACAAGATACCAAGATATCATTCACCATATAGGGAGGCTATTTATCTAAAATCCCACATGTCAAATGTATATCATTATTCAAAGCCAAAAGAAAAATAATAGTTTTAATATGATCCATTAAGTTCCTGTTTTTACCTTGGCTTGAAAGAAGCCTTAAAGCTTTATTTTGTCTTTAGCCAGATTTTCCAGTTGAGTGAAGTAGATTATTCCCTAGACCCGCCCCATTTAGAACTTCACTCCCATCTTTCAAATCTTGTTCTGATAGTGTTCCATGTTGTTACAGCTTTGCCTTTACCTACATGTGGTTTCAGAGCTTTTTTGGAATTCAACAGATACATAAGCTATTGCTGTGTAACAAATCACTCTAAAATGTGGAGTTTTAAACAATATGCATTTATTATATCTCATAGTTCCTTTGGGTCAGAAATTCCAGAACATTCTGGCTTGGGGTCTTTCAAGAGGTTGCGGTGTCAGGCAGAGCTACAGTCATCTGAAGGCTTGATTGGGGCTGGAGGAGGATGGTTGGCAAGTTGGTGCTTTACTGTTGGTGGGATGCCTTCCCTCTTCCCCACTTGGACCTTCCCTACATGGGCTGCTTAAGTGTCCTCATGACAGGGTGGCCCCAGTAGCAGACAGTCCAGGAGAGAATGAGGTGGAAACCACAGTGCCTTTTATGACCTGGCTTCAGACGTCACACACCTTCCCCTCATCCACCTTCCCTTCTGCTGTATCCTCTTCATGCAAAACACAAGTCACGAGGTCCAGCCAGTCTTTGAGGGGAGGAATGTTAGTTTCCACCTTTTGAAGAGGGTAATGTCAAAGAACTTACAGTCATATTTAGAAACCACCACAGGGCATCAGAATTAGTCATATCAAATCACTCAAACAAAAAGGTAAAGACAATGAGAAATGAAGGAAAGGGGGGTTTAGGAGGAAGGAACAAGGAACACGTACTGGGCCCCTACTGTCCAATGCCCTGTCCTTAACACACATTATTGCACTTAATTTCATAAAGACGTGTTCTCAATTTTACAGGTGAGGAAACTGAGACTCTAAGAAGACCTACAGCACATCCGAGGTCACACAGTTCAGAAGAGCACGTCGAGCATGTGTCAGCCTGTGTCATGGCTGTGCCATCTCTCTCCCTCGGTGGGAAATGGAACGCATTCTCCATTACTTGCTGCCTGGACACATCTAGCCATGACCATTTTGGCATCAGGGAGAAATAGTAATAGTTTGAGTTGAATGAATTCTGACAGAGCTGTTTAACTTGTTTCTAAAGCCTCTGGAATCCAGCAGGTGTTCATTCTCCTTCCGAAGCCCCTCCCCTGCCTTCTGCCATTGCGGGGATTTGCCCAGTCTGGGGAGGCCATGCCTCTGCTCACCCCCGACTTGGAAAGCCAGCCAACTTCTCTCCCCATTGCTGCTGGCTGTGACACAGAGGTCAGTGCAGCCAATGGAGTAGGGTGACACTGAGCACAGGGGTGTGTGAGGACAAGGCCCTCCCTCTTATGGGGACTGAGCCAAGTCCAATAGGGTGGAGACTGGACAGCCCATCTGCCCTGGGGCCATGCTGGACTGCAGGGCCCTGATAAGGCCAGGGAACCACCCGCCCAACTTAGAGTCCTCTTACAAATATAGACTTATCCGAACACCGCCCTCCCGGCCACACAGGTACTTTCCTCCAAGGGTAGCTGGTGGCCTTTGCCACCATGAGATGGGACCCAATCCAGGGCAGGACTAGCTCTCTGGGGTGTTCTGGCCACGGACTATGGTGAAAGCACTGTGAATTCTTATCTCCTCTGTCCCCACGCCCCTTCTCATCACGGGCCACTCCATTCCTCCAAGGAAACCCAGTTTTCTGATGGCTTCTCTCAGCAACACTGTCCTCTCTTCGGAGAACTTAGGCCTGGAGAGTCCCTGGAGCTCTTCTCCTCCTTTCAGCTCCCAAGGCACATTTGCCTGTGCAGAGAATTTTCCTTGGGTTGGAAGTGTGAGGAGCCAGTGCTACTGTCAGAGCCAGACCGGGGGGAAGAAGTAGGCCAACTGGGCATTAGCCAGGGCTCCCATCTGTACAGGCACTGAAAACCATCCTGATGAAGGTGAAAAGACTGAAGAACATCAGCTTACTGGAATTCCTCGTAGGAAGTAGCTTTCAGCCATTTGGGATTAGCAGAACACGATGATGAAGTAGTTTGAGGTGAGGAAAGGCATTGAGACCTACCTCCCGTATCGCTGTGTTGCCAGAGGGGAAGATCTGGTTACCATCAGGGCTGCTTTTTCTGGGTGTGGCCTGTGCATCAAAGACCATTGCTGCTCCCACTCACCCCACTTGGTCCTCCACCCTTCTGTCTGTGCTCGGCCGCCTCTTTAAGAAAACGAGTGACAAATACGGAGAGGTTATCAGCCGGGAGCCACCGCCTTGTTAGCTCGCACAGGACCCAGGGCCTGTCTGCCCTAGTGGGATTGGGGTGTGCATGGGCAGGCCACCCTCTGAGCGCGGCCTCTGGGGTGCAGCAGCTCTGCCACTCCGCAGGACACAGGGACACCCTGGGAGGGATCGGGCCCATACAGTAGCGGCTTGCTGTCGCCCTTCCTCTCCGTTCTCCTTCTGGCTTCATGGTCTGTAGTTAGGACTGAGTTTCCCTTCTCCTGGTGGCTGGGGCTGACCCCTCGCTTGAAAGTCCCCGGGACACCCTCAGTGGTGACCAAAGCAGGGTGAGCTCACAGTCGGCCAGGAAGGCAGCCATGAGCCAGGGCCAGTCACGTTCTGGGCAGGTGAGTGAAACTCCTGCATCCTGGTCCACAGCCCTGACCGTCAGCGATGCTGCCCTGCGACCCCTGGAGTGTGTGGGGTGGGCCCTGCGAGAGGTCAGCCTGGAAGGTACAGGAATGAGAAACTCACCCAATAGGTCTGGTGCCTCTGCCATGACCAAGGCGACGAGCTGGGTGCTTTACCTGGAAATTGGAATTTCTGACGATGCCCCCCACCCAGAGGCTGGGGGTACAGGCTCCGATATTACTCACCATGAGCTGATCCCTGTGTGAGTGAGGCTGTTCCAGATTGGGTCTGGGGCCTGAAACCAGGTGGCAGAGCCCAGCTTGGGGAGAAGATGCAGGGCTATGCTCAGGGCTCACAGACTCTACCCCCGGACGAGGGAATGAGACGAGACAGGCACCGAGTGGCCGGGAAGAGAGCAAGCAGGGGAACTTTGGACACAGAAGCTCAGCCACAGACCCATTGAGAGACCTTGGGCAGGTTTCTTCTCTGAGCGCAGTCTCCTCAGCTGTGAAGTGCGGGTGAGCACGCTTGCCTCGTAGAGGTCATGCTGGGACTGGCCCACTCCAGGCTATCAGATGTTGTCCCTCCTGGGACGTCCCTGTCTCCACCCCCACTGCTCCTGTCCCCTTCCTCTTCTGCCACCTTCTTTCTCTCCCTCTTCCTCCTTCATGGTCAGAGGCCTCAGAGTGGCCAGAGAGAGGAGACCAAGTGTCAGTGGCACTCAGGGAGGTCCCAGTGACACCTTGTGCTGGCCCGAACAACCCACATGGAAAGGCTGACTGATCCAGGCCCCAGTCAGGGAACACGTGCCTGTGACCTCCCCAGCCACCCTCCGTCACAGGTACCCGCTGGCCACCGACCCTCGTCACCCGGACTTCCACCCCGGGAGTTCCAACTGTGGTCTGGAGAAACAGCCTTCTGCGAAGAGACCATGGCCATGGTCACTGTCAGCTAAAGGGGAGACTGCAGGCTGCCCTTCTCCCTCGCTGCTCCCCCCCCACTTCTCCAACAACCTCCCCCCACCAAGGGACGAGGCCGGGGAAGGAGCCCAGGGATCTCCACCACAATCGGCTGCCCGGCTTTCTGTGTGCAGGGGATGGAGGCGGCCTAATTGACTCAAGGGCCGAGAAGAGGGTGGTTGGGCTGAGGCAGGCTGGGCCCTGGGGGTGACAAAGGGGTGGTGGGGGAGGTTTGAGGGTCTTGGGAGAAAACCAGATGGCTCCCTGCCATGCCCCCCTCTGAGCGTCCGCTAACTCTAAGCTGAGTGAGCATGGCCTTGTGGACAAAGGCGAATGGGCACAGGAAGGGAGCCATGGGGAATACGGCCTGGGAGAAAGTGGAAGCAAGGGGATCCCCCTCTTTGTGAGGCAGGCAGCTCAGGACTCCCCTCCTAGGCACCCCTTCCCCCTTCTTGGTGTGGGGATCTTGTGCCATCTCCACACGGCCCCTCAGCTCACCTGCTCCCATGAGACCGGCCAGGCCAGCGTGTGGGTCTCCCAGGCAGGCCTGGTGTGGGACACCCATGCTGTGAGTGTGGATGTCTCCAGGAAGGGGTAGAGTCTCTTGGCCCTGCTGAGGGGAGTGCACAGGGAAAGGCCCATGGCTGCTTGGGAGATCCAGGCTCAGCCACCAGCCCAGTGACAGCCCCTTTCCCCAGCATGGCCCCAAGTCCAGAGGATCTAGGCTTCTGGCCATGGATGGGGTTCTAATGAGGGAAGAGTTGGGGAGCTGCCTGCTCTCCACCTGGGCCCGTGTGCCAGCCTCAGTCCAAACAGGGCTGGCTGGGTCATGGTCTCCAACACACTTCTGTCTCCAAGGCTTCGTATGCCTCCCCAACCCCCACCCCAGAGACATCCCAGCTCCTGTCACCGCGGGCCTTGCTCCTCAGAGAGGCCTTGTCGCCCTCAGCGTGACTGACCCACCTGAGCTCCAGGCCGCCCCCCAAGCCTCCCCTCGCGCTCACTTTCCCGCTCTCCTCCCTCCGTCCCTCCCTCTCCGGCTTCACTGCAGAGCTAAGTCCTTCCCAGGAGAGCAGGCAGACCTGGGGGCAAATGTTACCCATCTGGTAGGACTTCGGGCAAATCTCCTAACTCCCTCTGAGCCTCAGTTGGCAAACCTGGAACTGGAAAAGCAGGTAGCTCCTTGCAGAGTTGTGAGAATTTTAAAAAGATGAGATCTCCAGGGCAGCCTGCCATCACAGAGGCCACACAGCTGTCACATCCCACTTCTGTCCCCTCCTAAGTCTCTCTGTGGGCCCCCGTGTGACGCCCACCCTCACGGCTCTATTCTCAGCTCCTCAGTTTTCACCCAGATTCATTCAAACAGCCCCCTTGCTGGGCTGGCTGCTCCTGGCCCAGCCTCTCAGTCCTGCCTCACCCTGAGGAAAAGGGAGCCCTTCAACATGCACACCGTGGTCTCCTCCCGCCCAGCCTAGAGTCTGGGACTTCAAGGAAAGATGGAACTTCCTTCCCGCACAACGAGCCCCTTGGTGGTTGCGGGGGCCCGGGCGGGGGGGGGGTCTGGTCCCAGGGGATCCCGGCTTTATTTCCATGCTCCACCTTCTCCCCTCACTCTGGCCACGTGCTTTCACTCCCCTGTCCCGGCACATGCTCTTCCTCCAAGGGCATGTCGTTCCCCGGCTCATCTAAGAGCCAAGCCTTCACCCTTCTCATGGGGAAGGACAAGAGGCCCGTCTGCGTGCCTGACACTGCACTGCGTGGTGTCCTTGCCTTACGTCATGAGGCAGCTCCTGTTCCCAGCTCCTGCCTCGTGGGTAATAGAACCAAAGTTTCAGGGGGGTCAGTGGTGTCCCCAAAGTCACACTCTGCTGTTACAACAGTCTCCTAGCCCAAACCCTTCCCTCGCTCCAAGGACAAAGGCTGGATCTGGCCTGGTGTTTGGGGGCATGGATTGTAGAGATGAGTCTCAGAAAAGCAAAAACTTCCTATTTGGGGGGAAAGCACGTGATCAATCCGGCAAACATGGATTCAGCGTTCTTATATTCGACGGACAGCTCTGGGGTTAAAAACCCAAATGATGGACAAAAAAGTAAAGGATGGCCAGGATGCGGAGAAACTGGAATATCCTTACTCCGCTAATGGGAACGTAAAATGGCACGACTTTGGAGCAGTTCGGCAGTTCTTCAAGGAAGTTAACCGTAAAGTTACCCCCTGATCCGGCAGCTTCACTCCGAGGCATAGACCCCAAAGAACTGAAAAGATGTGTTCACATAAAAATGTAAAAACAGAAATGTTCACGCCAGTATTATAACAGGCAGAGAGTGGAAACAGTACAATTGTGCACCAACTGATGGATGTAGAAACAAAATGTGGCATCATCCACACCGTGGAATGTCATTCAGCAGCAGCAGAGAAGCCCTGATACATAACATTATAAGCAAAAGAAGCCACACGTCGTACAATTCCACTTAGATGAAATGTCCAGAGTTTTAAAAAAAGTCCCTGACTGCTCAGGGCCATGGACTTTCTTTTCGGGGTGATGAGAATTTTCTAAAGTTGGACGGTGATGATGATTACAGAACTCTGTAAATACACTAAAAACCTGAATAGTCACCTTCAAAGGATGAATTTTATGGTATGTGAATTATATCTTAATAAAGCTGTCTTTCAAAAAAGAACGAGACACAACCTCATGGCCCAGCAGTAGAGGACTGGCAGAGGACACGGTGATGCGGCTGTCGTGAGGCTCTGCAGCGATCTCCAATGACACACAATGTTGAGATGAAAATCTCGTAAGGCATATTGAGCGGACATACAGGGAGTTATGGAACTCGAAGTTGAATAGCTTCCACTCTGAGTAAATGTGTTGTGTGGGGGTGCGTTTGTGTCTGCACAGGAAAACAGATCACCAAAATGTTAAATGTTCCATCATGGATACATTTTATCTTTGGGGGGTATGGGGAAGGGGGACTCTCTAAATTTTCTATTTCCAAATGGTAAACATATATTAGTTGTGTAATTCCTAAAATGAGTGATTCCGTGGTTCACCCATGCCCCTCCAAGGGCTCACAGTCTAGCAAGGGAAGACGTGTAATTATAGCAGCAAACGGAGGCTGAGATTGGGTGACGGTAAAGTCTCGCTGGGGCCCTCCAGGGAGGTCTCCTGGAGGGGCCAGATTTGAAATGATGGCCGGAAGAGCATTTGGGGGGTAAACCTGAAAAATGGGCCATTGACCCCTGGTTTTCCAGGGCACAGATGGAGAGAGGCAAAAGGCATTTCTCATAAAGTATCCCCAACGATCCTGTGTCCTGTGACTTTGTCCTCCACCCATACTCGCTAAGTCCGGAGAGCAATTATGCCTTCCAGAGCCCCACAGCCACAGGTGTGCGTGTGGGTACATTTGTCAAAAGCCATAACCAAGATTCGTACAGGTTGACCCTGGCAGTGGTTGTCAGGGTTTGGAGCAGAGTTCTCTGGGGCTGCCGCCTCCCCAGCAAGATGGATGAAGAGGCAGGACATCGACCCTCAGTACCCGCTGTTTCACACCTGCCATCTTCTCTTGGGCTTTTTAAAATGCTATTTCCAGGGCGCCTGGGTGGCTCAGTGGGTTAAAGCCTCTGCCTTCAGCTCAGGTCATATCCCAGGGTCCTGGGATCGAGCCCCGCATCGGGCTCTCTGCTCGGCAGGGAGCCTGCTTCCTCCTCTCTCTCTCTCTCTGCCTGCCTTTCTGCCTACTTGTGATCTCTGCCTGCCAAATGAATAAATAAAAAGTCTTTTAAAAAATAAAATAAAATAAAATGCTATTTCCTCTCAAGCCAGGGGAGTGCCCCTGGGCTGTGCACAGAAGTCAGAGGCTGTGAAGTAAAGCAAACTTCAAGATCAACAGGAAGCAGAGAGAGAAACCACGAGGAGAACGACGTGGGGAGGGCATGTGTTGGGTTTGGTCTTATTTTTAGTGGTCTTGGTGGTGATGGTGGTGGGGAATTGAGGCCAGAAGCAGGAAGCTGGGTTTCCCAGCCTCAGCTTTTGATGGTTTCCGGGTCCGCGTGGGCCTGTAAAGAAGGGACCCTGCTCTGCGATGAACCAGCTCTTTTAAGTTGCCTTTGTCTTTGAGGGGCTGTTAATGCATTCTTGTGAAACTGCTGTTCCTGCAAGGGGTCCCTCAAAGCATGAGGAGAGCCGAGCAGGTTCATCAGAGTCTGGGCATCGCCCTAAACCACAGCATTGGGAATGAGCCCCAACACACACACACAAGGGGTGTTCCCGCATAGCGAGGGGAAGATCATTGTCATCGGAGTCTCCGAGGGACCCATGATCTGCCTCAAGAATCACTAGCAGGAGGAAAAGAGCGCCGGACTGGGAGTCAAAAACGAAGTTGGAGCTGCCTTGCAACACATGCTGTATGATTGGGGGCACGTTATTTAATCTCTGGGCCTGGTTTTCTCATCTGGAAATAGTATCTAAATGAGCTATAGCAGCTGAAAGTACCTACTCCTGATTCTTAGGTGTCAAGCAGCATCTGCTGTGTGTGAGTCTGGGGTGGGAGGCACGCGGGGGCAAACAAGGCAAGCAAGATTGCGGCAGGAAGTCCTCAGGGCAGCTACAGGCTTAGCAAGTGCGCTACTGCCACAAAGAACCACTTCTGTTTCCTCTATTTGTCCCCCTCCTGCCTCTCCCACTGATATTTTACCCAGACCCTCTCTATACACCCCCCCCCAACCAATACCCTTGGGGCCTGGCTCACTCTCCTCTCTATGGATGTGTGCTGCCTCCTCCCCAGCTCAGTGAGCACGTCCTGGCTAGAGAAATAGCCCAGGAGAACAGAGCGGAGCCCACAGACCTTGCTTGAACCTGGCTCTCGGGGCTGAGAGATCTTGCCTGTCATCTGCGAAGGCGGAATCGCGGAGGGCCTTCCGCACTGGATCTCATTTGGAGGCTGAAAGGCGGAGTTGCATGTAGAGAATCGGAGCGAGGTGAGTTCTCCAGGAGTCTCGGCTGTTGTCCGCTTTGCCCCCGCCCCGGGGATGCCGCGCTGTGTAGGGCCCTGGGTCCAAAACGCAGCCGGGTCTGAGTCCTGCCCTTGCCACGCGCTGCATCTCCACAGGGCACCCCAACAGCCGGCTGCTCGCCAAGAGGAGCGCTGTACCCGAAATGCCCTTCCTAGATTACTGGGTCCCGAACGGCAGGATCCCCTGGGGGTGGGATGCTGGGCCCGCATCTTACCACACCGAACTCTTTGAGTGGGGCCTGGGAATCTGCAATCTTAAACCCTCTGCAGGTGCGGCACCTGGGTGGCTCAGTCAAGTGTCAGAACTCTTGATTTTGGTTCAGGTCACGATCTCGGGGGCTTGAGATGGAGCCTGACCTTGGACTCCTCGCTCAGCGGGGAGCCTGCTGGAGCTTCTCTCTCTGTCCACCTCCGCCCAGCCCTTCGCTGGTGCATGCGCACTCTCTTCCTCTCGCTCTAAAATATACATACATACATACATACATACATACATACATACATATTAAAACACTGCAGGTGACTCAGATACCACCCGGAAATCACTATTTAGAGGAAAACAGCCCTTTCTTTTTTTAAGACTTCATTTATTTCAGGATGCCTGGGTGGCACAGTGGGTTAAGCCTCTGCCTTTGGCTCAGGTCATGATCTCAGGGTCCTGGGATCAAGCCCCAAAGTCGGGCTCTCGGCTTGGCAGGGGGTGCCCCCTCCCCCCACCTCCTTGACCCCCGCCACCCCTCACCTGTCTCTCTGCCTACTTGTGATCGCTCTGTCAAATAAATAAATAAAAATTTTTTAAAAAAGACTTTATTTATTTGAGAGTGAGAGCACAGCAGGGCAACGGGCAGAGGGAGAAGTGGGCTCCCCTCTGAGCAGGAAGCCAGATGTGATGGAGGGCTTGATCTTCCAAAACTCTGAACTCTGGGACCACGACCCGAACCAAAGGCAGCCCCTTAACGGACTGAACCCCACAGCCTTCTCTTCCGTGGAAGCTCCTGGTTAGTAAGCTTTGTGTGATTTGTCAGATGATGTGTGTGATGCGATGTCAGATCACATCATTGACAATGACAACATGTGTTTATTTTTTCATTCATTCAAAAAAAGTGTTCATTGAGTGCCTCCTGTGTAGAATAGTAGTTAAAAGTTCAGGCTCCGGAACACTTCACACACCTTGAGATGATTACAGACAGAAAGACAACTGAGGGTGTGGAGGAAACTGGGCCCCTCATGCCATGCCGGCTGGAGCGGAACAGGGGTCAGCCACTGTGGAAAATACCCTGCCAGGTCCTCCAGAAGTTAAATGTAGAGCTACCCTTTGATCCAGCAATGCCACTCCTAAGTGTAGACCCACGGCAAAGGAAAGCCTAAGAAATCCGTGGAGATGGAAAGTAGGCTATTGGTTGCCAGAGCACTGGGGGAAGGGAGGAACGGAGAGCCCCTGTTCCCAGATATGGAGCTTCTTTTCAGGGTGATAAAAACGTTCTAGAATTCGATAATGGTGAGTGATGCACAACCTCTTCAATATACTATAAACCACTGAGTTGTACCTTTTCAATGGGTGAATTTTATCTCAAGTTTAATGAAAAATATGTATGTGGCTCAACGTTTTAAGGTCTATTTTTTAATAGACTTTATTTTTTTAGAGCAGTTTTAGGTTCACAGCAGAACTGAATGGACGGGACAGGCTTCCCATAGAGCCGCTGTCACCACCCACACACAGTCTCAGCCACTACCGACAGCACGTACCAGTTTCTATCAGATTTTGTTCACGCTTGGTGTTGTACATTCTACTGGCTGGGACAAATGGAGAAGGACATCTAGCCACCATAGCAGTGTCACACAGAGTAATTTCACTGCTTTAAAATAATCTTCCATGCTCTGCCCATTCACCCCTTCCTTTCCCCCAAACCCCCGAGTGACTCTTTTTACTGTCCCCACAGTTTTTCTTTTCCAGAATGTCGATAGTTGAAATCCTACAAATCAGCTTCTTTCACTGTATAATATGCATTTCAGTTTCTTTCATGTCTTTTCATGGCCTGGTAGTTCATTTCTTTTTAGCATCAAATTTTATTCCAGTACCTGGATTACCACAGCTCATGAATCCATTCACCGACTAAAGAACATCTTGGTTGCTGCCAGGCTTTGGCAATTATGAATAAAGCTCCTATGAACATCCATGTGAGGGTTATTGTTTTTTTTATGAACATATATTTTTTCAGTTCATTTAGGTAAATAACGAGGAGCCTGGTTAGAGAATGTTTAGTCTTGTGAGAAACCGCCAAACTGCCTTCCAAAATGACGGTAACATTTCTCATTCCCACCAGCAGTGAAAGAGAGTTCCTGTGGCTCCAAGTCCTCGCCAGCATTTGGCACCGTCGGTGTTCTGGATTTTCATGATGTGAGTAGGTGTGTCATGGTGCGCTGTTGTTGTCTTGTGGCATTCTATTTCCATCGAACGTTCTAGAAGCTGGCTTACAGCGTTGGGTGAGACCCGCTGACTCCCAGCCCATGTGGAGATCCTGTTTTTGCGGAAGGAGATAACAGAAGCAAGCCACACCGCCCAGTTGGCTTCTCCAAGATGGAAGACCCAGTCCTAAATGAGAAGTGTATCCAGAATGGAGACAAGACAAGGGAGCCAGAACGGTTTAGTGCTGTCCTTCCCTGCCTCGGGAGGACTGGCCAAGAG
The DNA here is from genome assembly GCF_009829155.1 of Mustela erminea. Lineage (NCBI taxonomy): Eukaryota > Metazoa > Chordata > Mammalia > Carnivora > Mustelidae > Mustela > Mustela erminea. The sequence continues at coordinate 72,624,431 of NC_045627.1, forward strand.
CACAGACCAGAATCATAGAGAGTAAGAAGCTAGGGTGTCCCCACGCCTCGTGCTCCCACTCCTGATCTTAAGGCATGGAAACATCTGGAGTGGGTACGGATCTTCCCTAAGGTCACAGAGCTGGTGGAGGACAGGGCAGAACCACACCCCATGTTTCCCAAGGCCGGGGCCAATGCATGAAGCTGGCTGGATCAAGCTTCCAATGAGAAAGGGAAGCCCCACATCTCTTCCTGGGATCCCTGCCCCAGAGCAGAGCCACCAGGCAGCCCCTAACACCACTGAAAGCAGTGTCATGCCTTCGCCCGAAGGCTCCACATCCGGGGCTTTATCCCCCCTCACCCACACTCACGTGTGCACGATTATCCACTGCAACATCATGTTAATAGAAAGCACTGAAAGTAATTCATGCCATCAGTGGGAGGCTAGTTAAATACATTACGATGCAGCCATAAAGGGCCATAATATGCATATAGCCATAAAAAAGAGTAAGAATGCTTGTGTAGTAATAGGAAACAATTTCCAAAATCCATCATTAAGTTCAAAAGTAAGGTGCAGACGATGTGTGTGCAGTATGTTAATTTGTGTTTAACATCGAATGTGTAGGGCACGCGGGTGGCTCTGTCGGTTAAGCATCTGCCTTCAGCTCAGGTCATAATCCCAGGGTCCTGGGATCGAGCCCAGCATTGCCTGCTTTTCCCTCTCCCTGCCGCTCCCCCTGCTTGTGCATTCCCTCTTGCTGTCTTTCTCTCTCTGTCAGATAAATAAATAAAATCTTTAAATTTTTTTGAATATTATATGTTTAAATTTAAATTTTTTAATATTAGATGTATATGGGGTATAATACATATCTTTCTTTCCTTTTTAAAGATATATTTGTTTTTTGAGAGAGAGAGAGAGAGAGAGATCTCACGTGAGTGGGGCAGGGGTGAGGGAGAGGTGGAGAGGGAGAGGGATAGAGAGAAGCATCAAGCCGACTCTGTGCTGAGTGCAGGGAGACTGACATGGGGCTCGACCGCAGGACTCTGAGATCATGACTTGAGCCTAAACCAAGAGTCAGTCACTTAAGACACTGAGACACCCAGGCGCCCCTATATATCTTTGTAGATAGATGCACAGATACTAGAAACCGGTCGGTTGGTTGGGTCTAGGGAGGAAATGGGTGAATAGACAACAGGGACAAAGAAGAAGTTTCTTCATTTTTTAGGAGAAAAAAAAATTTTATTATATATCTCCGTGTTTCTTTTGTATCCAAAGAAACACATGACATATTCCAAAATAATTAACAAACAGCAGAGCTGTTTCACAAATCTGAGCTCGGCTTCCGCAGCCAAGGTTGACCTGAACCATAGCAGAAGCTAGAAGTCGGGGGCGTAGGTGGCTATTCTGTGTGTACAAGGGCTGGTGAGGTGCTTAACCCCTGTTCGGGAGGGTGGGGTGGGGGGGGGATGGCTAGGCCCCCATCTCCTTCTTGCCTCCAGGGAGGTTGAAGAGCTAATAAGCCTTTGGGCTGAGCTTTGAATTCTTGGACACTCAGCACCCTTCCATGGCCCCTGCAATGCATGTTGGGGTGGACAGATTTTCTCAGCCTGTCTGGAAAGTAGCCCTTCAGGATCATGGGACTGCCTGAGGGCTCCCCGATCTGATTGAGAGTCAGGAGGCCTGGCTGTGGCCCAGCTCTGGCCCTGACCCCATGCTGGGAATCAAACAAGTAGGTGAACTGTGTTCCAACAGCACTCCCATAACACCTGCCTCGCAGGCCTCACAGGGACAGGGTAAAGCTCACAGAGGACAGTGTGAAGCAGCCAGGCCCTGCCTGGTTTTTGGAGAGAGCACCAGTGTTCCTCTAAAGGAATAAGTGGCTCTGTGGTCAAAAAAAAATCTGGGAAAAGCTGGATAAACCGAGTTAAGCTGGTCCTTCACTGCAGACCTTCTCAGAGCCTTGAACAAGCGAAGTGCTTTATGGCATATCAGGTGTGGCTACGCTGTGTATCATTTCCCAAACTTGTCTGACCACAGAACCATTCTGGAGGAAAGTATCTGTTAAAAATCTCTCAGAATAAAGATAATCCTTGGAACAACGGTTTGAGAAATGCCAATTAGATGAAGGTAGGGTAAACACATTATGCAAAGGCTCAACTGTAGAGATAGTGACTGCGGTATAAATTTCTGTCACAAACACCTCCTACTCAGTTTCCCTGGCCCTTCCTTCCGTGCTCGATGTTTTTTAAACTGGGGATCACAAAGCACTAGTGGTTAGTGAAATCCACTGAGCTGGGCACAAGCAGTTTTAAAACGAGTGACTTTGGGTAGAATGGAAAACAACAGCGTGGACTGCACTTAACGTGGGTAAGTATTGCTGCCTGAAACATACACGCAGGGCTGTGCTGGGCGGTGACAGAAAATGTATTTCTTACATTTGGAAATCACCGCGGCGAGCCCCCCTCCCAACAGAAGGGCAACTACAAGGCAGGGTTCACCCTCGTCTTCCGACTGAACCCGTGTGACTCTCTGAGGAGGGTTTTGGGGACAGAGGCCTCTCCCCGGTCCGGGTGATTGTGGGATAGATTCTAGGATTCGTGGCGTCACCTTGCTGGACCCGGAGAATGACAGAGGCCTCCTTTGTTTTTCACCACGTTCCAGAAATGCAACTCATCTTTCCATTCCTTTTTCAAATGCTGCTTATCCTTCCCCATCAGAAAGCACCTCTCTGCCTGGGAAAACAGGCTGGCCGAGGTGCGAGCTTCTGGGCTCCCCCAGACGAACGTTCACAACGCAGCTTAAACACGGAGATTCATTTTGACCTGCTCTCGGCTGGATTTTTCTGTTTTTTATTAAAATGCTGTGCCTCGACCTAAGTCGTTTCCACATTCTGGTTCTAAATTCCCTGTGACACGTGAGTACTGCGTCAAACTTTGGGGAGTCTGACATTGACCAATTAGAGAAAATATCCCGTGGATCTTTATTTATTCCTCAGGGAAGGAGTGCTTCGTCAAAGCCCCAGCTCAGCCAGTGACCAGCTGTGTGACCGGGCGGGTGACCTGCTCCCTCTGTGCCTCTGTCTGCTGACCTGTCCAATGGGAGTAATAAAATCTGCCTCAAAGGGAAGTTGTGGGGATAGATAGGACCGTCTCTATTAGACGCTTATCACAGTAAGAGCTCAATTAAGAACGAATTTAGTCACCCCTCCTCCTACGGCTTCTTGGAGTGGGATTCTTCTGTTTCCTTAAAGCTGGAGGTGACTGGCCCAGTCCTCTGTATCTTTCGGTGCACCTTTCAGGGTTTGTAAAAGAGCCCAGAGTGTTCAGAAGTGGGTCCCCAAACCTCCAGGCCCCCTCACCTCCTGCCTGGTGGGGGGAGTTCAGAGTCCTGATGACTCTTCTGTGGGCTCTTCTGGGCCTCGGGGGAGCTCTCTGGGCCTTTTGAAGGTGACCTCAACCCGCGTGCCCCACAAGGTCTGCCCCCTGAGAGTGAAACCCCTTCTCCATCGCTAGCAAGCTGGTGGGCTCATCACCTTCCCTGGCAGCTTCCCCTCCAGGCCTCTCTATGTCCTCAACGGTCATTCGCTGTGGTCTCTCACTCAAAATCACCTCCCTCGGGCGCCTGGGTGGCTCAGTGGGTTAAGCCTCTGCCTTCGGCTCAGGTCATGATCTCAGCGTTCTGGGACTGAGTCCTGCATTGGGCTCTCTGCTCAGCAGAGAGCCTGCTTCCCCCTCTCTCTGCCTGTCTCTCTGCCTACCTGTGATCTCTCTCTGTCAAATAAATAAATAAAATCTTTAAAAAAAAAAAACCGAAACCAAAAACCACCTCCCTCCCCAGCACCCTGCCTTCCTGCCCCCTGGGCTGTGCTCTGGCTCCCGCAGCCCCCTGGGTTCAATGCCCCAGGTTCGCTGACGTTTCTCGCTGACTTGTCCACCTTCTCAACTAGACTCGGGTCCCTGGAGGCCAGGAACTATGTCTTGCCCTAACAAATTCAGTCTTGGATCCCCCCGCATCTCTCAGAGCTCAGAGCAGAGACTAGGAAGGAGGCTGGGTAAAGGGCGGTGGGTGGAAGCCGGGGAGAGAGGAAGGACCGGCCGGCACAAAGAATCAGGGCGGGGCAGATGCACAGAATTTCCGGGAACTACCTCTCCCTTCTTTGGGCTCAGCATACCAATTCCCAGCCCCAGCCCGGCGTCTCCGGGATTCTGCACGAAGGCCATTGCCCTGAGCGTGAGTAGAATTAACCAAGAGTCCTTGTCTTGATTACAGCTGCCAGCAGGGCGGATAATGTGGACTCTGACCTTGGTCAGTCTGTGTCAATGGGCCTTTATGAAACACTTGAGGCCTGTATTAAAAATACCTCAGACCAACTTAATCAGAATCCTTGGGGGTGCAGCCCAGGGATCTGCTCCTGAACGGGTGGTCCTGATGTAAACGAAAATTTCAGACACCTGTGACCCAGCTGGAGCACGTCCTTCACCTACCCCACTCGCAGATTCCCTCCTGGACTGGATCCCTGGCCCACCCCCTACCAGAGAGGCAAATGCTGGCCCAGTAACTTCGGTGTAAGGGGGCAGGTGGGAGATGGGGTTGCCCAACAGCACGGCCACTCAGACAGCAAGGTGTGGCTGGAACTGACTGTTTCCCCAGCCTTGGGGTGGGCCCCAAGATCTAGAATGGGTGAAGCAGCAAAAGCAAGGTTCAGAGTAGCCTGCCAAAGGCCCCAGGCCTGCTCTTCCCTCCCCCAGTACCTGTAGTACCTGCCAGGATCCCTCTCCCAGTTCCACAAGGTACTGGTCTTCTTGGAAGCATAAATCCAGATCTTAGCTTTGAGTTTTGATTTTTCTTTAAAAATTGATCCTTAAGGGGGCGCCTGGATGGCTCAGTGGGTTAAGCCTCTGCCTTCAGCTCAGGTCATGATCTCAGGGTCCTGGGATCGAGCCCCACATCGGGCTCTCTGCTTGGCAGGGAGCCTGCTTCCTCCTCTCTCTCTGCCTGCCTCTCTGCCTACTTGTGATCTCTCTCTCTCTGTCAAATATATAAATAAAATCTTAAAAAAAAAAAAAATTGATCCTTAGGTATTGTTAACCTAAAGCTAGACCCCAAAAGAGGATCGATCCCCTGATAGAGTACTCGGTCATATGGGGGTTGGTTGTAGGGTTTGTGCTTCTCTGGAATAGGCAGCATTGAATCATGCTTAGCCATGCAGACTTTGGAGTCAAACTCCCCGAGCCTGAAGCCTGGTTATACCAGTTTACAACCTTTGGCACAAGTTACTCAATCTTTTCAAGGCTCTGTTTTCTCATCTGCTAAATGGGGATAATGATAACACTCTCCTGGGTGGTTGCCAGGATTCAGGGAATCAGTCCAGGTACAGCCCCGAGAGCAGGACCAGGTAAATGGCGAATGTCACTCATCATTAGCTGTCAGGACAAGATAATAGCTTTGGGCACATCCTTAAAAGTCAATGATCCAAAATGAAATTAAGAAACACGCAAGTTCTCTGGGGGCTGCTGAGGAGTGCGGCCACACCGTGGAGGAGATCGGAAGGCTCTGTGGGTCCCTGTGGAGCTAGAGACAAGTAACCTCTCTCCCTCAGCTTATGAACTCCTCCGTGTAAGTGGGAGCAGTGGTGGTACTGATTTCGTGGGAATTGATAAGGATTCCCCGAGAGGCAGCACGCAGGGTGCCCGCCTGGTGCCTGACCCAGGAGAAGCCTGAGCACTCCTGAAGGCTCTGCAACCACTGCCGCCATTTTGAAACTTGGGGAGTCCTCCCCGGCATCTCCTCCACTAGTTCCCCCAGAACCCACCGTCCATCCCTCCAAAGCAGTGGGGGAAAGGTCCCACGGAAACCTCCTACTGTCCGTCCACACTCTCGGATAAGGGATAACTTTTCTGCAAGGGAGGGGTGCAGCAAGGACCAGCCTCCCAGCTGTTGGCCTCAGGGCACAGGGAGAATGCCCCTCAGAGTCGAAAATGAAAGACTTCCCACCTCTCCCCTCCTCCCCCTCCCTTCAGTGAATGTGGCTTCCCTCTGCTTTCTCCTGGCTCCCAGGGCTCTTCCCAGCCCACTGCACCTATCTCTGGGGCATCAGGGCAGCTCTGAAGACAGCTCAGGTGCCCCGGAGCCATCAGAAGGTGCCAGAGAGTCTGACGCATCGATTCAGGAAGGACCTGTCTAAAAATAGAATCCCAAACGCTTGGGCCACACAGAAGGTGGGAACCCTAAAAAGGCATCTGGTCCAGCTTCCTCTTAGCACAGGACTCCCTCAAGCCAGGTCTCCACGTGTCTTGCTTTGTGCTCCCCCCAAAAAACAGACTCCAGGGCCCTCCCCAGAGATTCAGCTGTGGTTCTGGGGTGAGACCTGTACAGCCGGACGTCGAGGAGCCTCTTGGGGGGGTGTCTATGATCAGGCACGTTCCAGCATCCCTTGAATACCTCTGGGAATGGGAACTCATCCATCCCCCTCAAGGGTGCGGGAGAGGACGAACTTAATAGGTAAAGTGTGAGGACGTCGCAGCCAGATGTGGGTAGGAACCTCAGGTTTCCCATGGGAGAACTCAGCCCCATTCAGCCAGTTACTTAACTTGACGGAGCTTAATTTCTCATCTGTGGTGTAGGGATGCTAATGAACAGCAGGCATCGCCTTCCCAGGTGCTCAGGACAGGGTTTGGGGATTGCAGTTTGTTGGCCCTCGCAGATGAGAGCTCTTAGCGTTATGCTCGACCCTGGCCTCCGTACAGGGCTGTGGTGAACATATGAGTAACGCCAACAACAAGAAAGGAGCCTTCCATGTTTTCGTAGCCTGGGCTCACATCTGCCTCCCTGGGGCGTGCACCCAGGCCCCCCTCTCCGCCCTCCGAAGTCCCACTTCCTGCTCTCTTCTTTGGGGGTCTCTCTTCAGGCAGATGCTCCCCCTCTTTTCTTTCCAGCTTTATTGGAATGCGACAGACAAATGTAAGATGTATGTATTTCGGGTGTACAACTCAATGCTTTGATCCACAGGTCCACTGTGAGATGATGACCACCATCAAGCGACTTGGCATACCCATCACCTCACAGAGCGGTCCCTGTGTGGATGAGTGGGAAGAGAACACTTGGGATCTCCTCTCTTAGCTCACTGTAGGTGTACAATTCCACGTAATCCACTGCCATCACCACGCTGTACACTGGGTCTCCAGAACGTACTCATTTTATAGCTGAAAGTTTGTACCTTTTGACTAATATCCTCCACTCCCTCCTGCCTCTGCTCGAGCCCTGGTAACCAGCATTCTGCTTTCTGTTATTATGCATTTGAATACACCACATTTTCTCTATCTATGCTGTCTACAGCTCTTACGTGGCTTCCATATCTTGGCCACACCCCATTTCCTTCCCTCCCCCTCCACAGGGTTTTTTCTGCCCCTCAGATATGAGGATCCTCAAGGTTGGGTGGCAACCTCCTGGGTTCAGCTTGAGATGCTCCCTCAGACCTCCTGTGGTGCCACAAATCCCCAGCACTTCCCATCTTTACTTCCAGGAGGCCTCTCTGCCTGGGATCATCATCTAAGAGGTCTACAGAGGATGCAAAGTCAAGGTGTTTGGGTCCTGAGTGGCCTCCTGGTGCCCCACCCCCCATCCACACCCACTCCCATGCCTGGCATTAACATGTGCCCCCTGATCTCTGGAGTAACTGCTTCCTCTTTTCCCAAGAGGGAAATTCGCACAGACTGGTCATCATCATCGGAAGGAAAGCATAGTAGATTTTTTGCAACTCTGAGGGGAACCCAGTACTTGTCCCCTTGGTGTGACGGTTGAGAGCCCAGACTCCGATGCCAGATGGCCCTGGTGCTAATCAGAGCCTTCACCACTTTCCCCTCAAAGCCTCAGTTTGTTCATCTACAAAAAGGGAATCATAACTAGTCTCCACCTCACCTGGTTGCTTTAAGATATAAATAAGACTACCCCCGTCGGAGTATCTAGCAAGGCTTTGCTACCGTTTCTACTAGTAGAAGCTAAAGCTAGCTTGGCCTATGGGGACAGTCGGACAAATGGGAGGTGTCTTTTGCTTTGCTCCCCACAGATGCACCCACCAGAGCTGGTCTGCCTGTTCCCACAGTTGGGAAAATATTTGGTTGAAAATATTTGGTCACTCTGGGTGTCCAAACATCACACAGTGTCCCCCAGAGCCTGGCTGGGGCGAAAAATAATTCTGGACCCAAGGCGAGGGCTCGGCCACCAAGGCCCCGGACCTCGAGCAGCTGCTCCTGTGAGGCCCTGAAGTGCGGCCCCCTGGGGCGGTTGCTGGAGTTGCCCCCTGGAGCCCTTTGTGACCCGGGGCTCTGTCCATGGCTGCTGCCCCAGAGAGAGGGAGAGCAGTCTCAGTGTCCCTCGCTTTGCTTTGTGCTTGTGCTGGGAGACTGCGGGGACCCATGCGCCGGCCTGTGCCCGGGGCTGGACGGGGCATGGCTTTGCAGCAGAAGAGGATTTTTTTTCTGGTAGCTTCCAGGGAAGTGAGGGGCTATCTTTTCTCTTCCCGGAACAGCCTTGAGCCAAGGATCTGACACCACCCAGGGCTGATTTCCCCTGTGTTTGCATTCACGCTATGGGAGCTTCGGCCTGCTGTGTGGTCCACCCAGGGCTTCCCGGGGAGGACCTCCGCCTTGCTGCCTTCCTCCCAGCCTGTGTATTTTGTGTGTAGCCACTGTGGGCTGCTGGGGCCATCGGTGGCCAAAAATTTTTTTTGAGCTGCTAACAAAGAAGACTTCCTCTATCCCACACGGCACTGAGGGCCAGTAAACTTTCTGACAGAGACGGGACATCAGGAGTCAAAATAGGAAATCGGAAAAAGAAATCTCATCCCGCTTCCCTGGTGGGGTGGCGGGGACTTGCTGAAGGGCTCCCGAAAGTCGGTGCTCCCCTCTGGTTCAGGTGAGAGAGCTGGAAAGCCTGCCAGGGGGTAGGGAGTGTCTGATCTCCTGACGGCTGCTAGTGGGGAGGCCACAGTCCCTCTTGGAGAGCAGGATCCTCCTTTCTTCCAGGTCCCAGGATTCCACCCTTGAGGTCCCGGTAGGCCCCTCTGGGCTCTGGGCTGGGGAGGAACTCGGCATCGTGTGGAGGGCCCGGCCCTGCTTTCATGGATGGGGAACCCGAGGGGAAATGACTCACCCAAAATTACAGCTGGATGAATACTAGGGAGAAATCACACCTCATATCTCAGAGTTGGGACAGAGCTGCGTCCAAATCATGCCGTATGATGCTGGATACACAACCAATCTTTCTGAGGTACACGTTCCACCATGTAAAAGAATATCTCCTTTTGCAAGGTTGTTGTGAGGATGAAATTACTATTTACCATGCCTGGTCTGTGGTAAGTCATCAACTAATCATCCTGCGAGCCCCACCCTCCCCTTACCCCCACACAGAGTTATTAGTCATTCCCTTCTCTGCCTGGTTCCCACAATACTTGTGTTTCTCCCTCTTGGGGCAATTTTCATTATTTTATTATACTGATTTCTTTAAGTCTTTCTCTTCATCTCTGTGAGCACTTCTAGAGTTAGATCAGAGAGGATCAAAGCCCCCTTCCGTTTCTGCATCCCTCCAAGCCTGAGTCCCCAGACTCTCACACACTAGTGCCCGTGCACACATACCCCCAGTCCATTCTGAGCAAGATGGCAGACATCATACGTCGCTGGCCAATGGCGGCAGAGATGGCGTCAGTAAAGTTGGGTACAAAGTCCTTGGTTTTCCGGTCCTGGCCTCTCCCCTGGGGGAGCAGTTCCTGTCCCCTCTTCCTCCGCGTCCTGTGCTCTTCTATTCTTCCTCCTCCCTCTTGGTTCCCCACTAAAATAGGAAAATGACCCACAAAGCTTTAAGGAGGCAAACAGGGCGGTTAAGGTCTGGTTTAGGATTTGAACTTTTAAGCAAATTGGAATGGTTTCGCCGAGCTTCTCGAAATATAGCCCCAGGCCCACACGCGTTAGCATCAGCTGATGGGCTTGCTGGCAAATAGTTCGGAGTCTGAATCAGAATCAGGTGGTGAGGACCAGGAATCTGCATATTTATGCACCCACAGTGGATCCAGATGGGAGTTTAAGAACAGATGGCTTGGTCTCAGGCTGCATAGTCTGGGGCCCAAACCACAGGCTGGAGAAAGAATTTGGAGGGGAGAGCTGCACCGGCCTCCACTCAGCCCCCAGAAACACCCTACACCGCACATCCTGATAGCAAAACTTGGCTTCTCTGAAGCAATGAGACGCCCGCTCACCTATGTTCTTCCTCATCATGACGTTGTGTTTGCTGTTCATATTTAGAAACAAAACAGAACAAAGACTGGAGTGCAGGTTGAGGACCAGCCTTCCCCAGGACGCGCGAGCAGCTAAGTTACTGATGGGATTTGAAAGGCACCCAAGAGACCTCCCTGCTCTCTGAAACCCTCCCCCCGCCCCCACGCTGGCCGTGTGTCCGGAACTCCATCATAGGTACTGCTGGTGTTCTTTGAGTATGGCTTTGTGTTTTGGGGCTTCCAGAAATGTCCATAGGAGGGCCAGCTCAGCAGTGACCCATTGCTAGGCTACTTCTAATGATGTCCACAGCTTTTCCTAATCCCCCACCGCCGTGGCGTTCATCTTCTTCTTCTTTTTTTTTTTTTTAAAAGATTTTATTTATTTATTTGACAGAGAGAGATCACAAGTAGGCAGAGAGGCAGGCAGAGAGAGAGAGAAGAGGAAGCAGGCTCCCTGCTGAGCAGAGAGCCCCATTCGGGACTCGATCCCAGGACCCTGAGATCATGACCTGAGCCGAAGGCAGCGGCTTAACCCACTGAGCCACCCAGGCGCCCTCATCTTCTTCTCATCTACACTTGATGTATTGCATAGTGTTCTTGAAAGCCAGGTGACCTGTCTCTCTCATGCCACTTTCTATATTTTTCATTGTATATTAAGCTAACTTGACGAAAAAATTACCGTCATGCCCATCTACCTATAAGACAACCATTTTTAGCCCATGATATTTCTTTACAGTCATTATCGCAGGGCACGTAAGACTTTATACAGATGTCAGCAAGGATTGGAAGCTCTTTCTGCATTCTTTGTTTGCCTGGTATGATTTCTTACACACATCTTCATGGATCCACTTAAACTTCACTCTTACCCTTCGGTTTTTTGTTTTTTGTTTTTTTTTTATTCATTTATTTGACAGAGAAAAAGAGGTCACAAGTAGGAAGAGAGCCAGGCAGAGAGAGAGGAGGAAGCAGGCTCCCTGCTGAGCAGAGAGCCTGATGCGGGACTCGATCCCAGGACCCTGAGATCATGACCTGAGCCGAAGGCAGCAGCTTAATCCACTGAGCCACCCAGGCGCCCCCACTCTTACCCTTCTTAATGGTGAGGTAATACCTCATCAATTGGATAAAGCAAAGTTTGCTTAACCAGTCCTCCTTTTCTGGGCATTTGGGCAATTTCCAGATTTTCATCACTCTGAATCACACTGTTATAAATATCTTTATACAAACGGCTTTTTTAACTTTTCACTTTTGACCAATTTCCTGGAGATGGCTTCCCCAGAAGGGCACTTCCCAGGACCCATTTGAATTGGAGCTCCTAGAAGTCAAGAACTACACTTACTGTTTCACTGACATTTTGTATCCCCTATGCCTACGTGTACCCGCTTTCTCACCCCAGACAGAAATTTGTCCGTTGGGTGGTGTCTGCCTGTGCTGTCCGACTTTGCAGAGAAGAAGAAAATAACCCTGTCTTTCCTATTGTCTTTCCTGAAAGGAACTGAGGAACTTTCTTCCCTTCTTTCTTTCTTCTTTCTTTCTTTCTTTCTTTCCTTCTTTCTTAGATTTATTTATTTGAGAGAGAGAGAGAGAGAGAGAGAGTACGCCTGCAAGTGGGGTGAGAGGCAGAGAGAGAGTGCGAGAGATCTTGAAGCCGACTCCCTGCTGAGCACAGAGCCAGATACTGGGCTTCATCCCAGGACCCTGAGATCATGACCTAAGCTGAAATTAAGAGTCAGACGTTTAATTGACTGAGCCACCCAGGTGCCCCAAGAAAGGAGTTGATGATCTTTATTCAAGAAATACATGAATCCTTGAAGGACTCAACTGCTCGGACATGTTGTCCAATGGTGGTTGGGGAGGGCCCTCCCAACAACTGAAGAAGGACCCTCAGTGCACTGGGTTGACTGCCCACATGTCAGCCTCAGAGTTTAACTTGGTCCTTTTATTTCCTAACAGTAAATGATGAAGACAAGGAAAGCTTCTTCAGCCCCGGAAAAAAAGGCTCCTGGACTGAAAGATCCAAGACCTTTGTGCTGAGCAAAGGTGAGGTGAGAGTTATTTCCAGGAGAACAGGAATATTTCATTTTAAGCTATATTCATTCAATAAACAGATGATCAGAGATGAATTTCCCATTAGTGGGACTCCACCTGGGTCATTGGTAATGTGACAATTGACATATTGGAGGCAGCATGAGCCCTTCGAGTCCCAGCCCTGCCACTCACCAGTTGTGTATCAAAGGAAAAACCACTGACCTTAACAGTTTCCTTGGAAGCTCTGCCATGGGAATAACGCTGGTCCTTAGGGGTTTCACAGAATCATTGTGAGATTCAACAATATGTACATGAAAGTGTTCATAAACACTAAGCAAATGGCATGGATCTCTGTTGTTTATTGGTATTTAGATTACCATATCATTGGCTAATTGGAGAATATTTACCTTGTGCTTTTGAATGGGACTGTGACCCGTATCTTTGCTTTAGAGCATCAGGTAACCTTGCTTAACAGCTCAACCAAATCAAGAGAAGTATGATTTCTGTCATATGTGTTGAATGTTACTTTATATGCAAGACATCGAGCTTCCTCTGGAAAGAGAAGAGTCTGGGTACCAGACTGTTCCCCATTCATTACTTTATTTAATCCATACTACAACTTTCTGTGAAGAAGGTATTATTCCCATGTAATAGAACAGAAATGACTTGTAAATGTCCTATTTCTGTACATGCCGTGTTTGAGGTTTGAACTTTGTCTCTCTCCAGGGCCTATCCTCTTGCCCTAATACCATGCTCTCCACCCATATGTGGAGTCTTTCTTTAGACTAGGTAGGTAATAGATCAAGGCACATAGACAGTGAGCACTGGAGGAAGGAGAAAGTACAATAAAAGCTTGCCATATGCATCAGCTAGTTGTTGCTGCATAACAAACCACCCCAAAATTTAGTGGCTGAAAATAATAAGCATGGATTAATCTCTCGAGTCTGTGGGTTGGCTAAGTGGTTCTTCTGGTCTGTGATGGCCTCACTCATGCTGCTGTGGTTAGTTGTGGGTTGCCTAGGGGTTGACTCATAGATCATGGCTGGGCTTTCTCACATGTCCAGCGCCTCAGCTGGGACAATAGGTCTAACTCAGCTCTGCTTCATCTAGCCTCTTATCCAGGAGGCTAGCCTGGACTTGTTCTCATGGTAGAGGCAGGGTTCCAACAGAACAGAAGCAAGACTACATGGGGCATAGGCTCAAAACTGGCCCACTGTCACGTCTGCTGGCCAAAGAAAGAGTAAGCTGCCTCTGTTTCAGTGAATGGAAGAGTAGGCTCTTATTCCTGATGGGGGCTCCTACAAAGCCACATTGCAAAGGAGGAGATTCAGAGAGGACATTAACTGAGGCCATCCATGCAATAAAATCTACAGCCCAATAGTTGTGTCCTATATATCTTCTCTGCGTTAAGGTATCTAATACTCACAACACGTCTGTGAAATGGAAACTTCTAGTAGCCTTCCTTTACAGAAGGGGACATCGAGGTACAAATAAGTTAAGCAACTTTGCCCAAAGAGGCCAGATTAGACCCCAGAGCCCACTCTCTCAGCCATCCACGCCTCATCGCGAGATGTGTTTGTAGAAGGCCATCAGGGGAGACAGTTGCACAGCCCTGCAGGCGTCGTTGAGGGTGGCTCCAGCGGGTGGTCAAGTTGGCCAACTTATGTGGGCGCCCTCTCCTGAGAAGGCACTGAGGGAAGAGAGGTAAGCCATCCTGGAGGGTGGCACCGTTCAGCTTGGAGCATCGACCCCCCTATCACTGAAAGGCTTGTTTTGTTGCACTTAATTTTTTAGAAAGGTCCCCTGGCCGGGACTTCCCATGTCTGGTTCAGTCTGCCAGCTGTTTGTCTGGGAAGAGCTGGGAAGCCCTTGGACCTCAGAGACCCGGCTTGCCACGTCAGCTCAGCATTGTCACAAAAATAGCCCTTCTCAGGGAAGGCAGGTACTTCCTCTGGCTGTGTTTCCCCCCTTCGCCCCGCCTGGCCTTCAGAAAGAAAAGAGACAAGAAGCAACTGCACAAAGATTGGGACTGGCTGTGAGGGGGCTTTATGGGGACTCAGCAGTAACAAAGGGAGGAAATGAATATGCAGTATTAGTAATTACACTGTACACATCCCAATTTGTATTTCAATATGTCATTTCCATAATAAAACTGCCAAAGCAGTAACTAATGACACGGACTCATGTCAGGGAGTTGGCAGAGGAAGGGGGGACGGGGCTTTCTTCTCCCTAATAACAAAATTGCCTTCAGTGAGAGACTCTTTTTCATGGCAGGCTGGCTGTTTCCAAGGTAGGTGTATTCCAGAAGATTAAGCTGCTGCCAGAGCCCTCTCTGGAAAGGGAGTCAAGGTCAACTGGCCAACGGTTGGGAGCTCCCTGAGTTCCACAACTCTGGGGAGTTGTAGTCCAGGGAAGGGAGGCAGCCTGCGGTGCCCTCAGGGTGGATAAGAACAATGCGATGGGCTTTGGGCTTTGTAAAGTATGAGCTCGCACCAGTCTTGTGAATCTGACTGCCCGTCCAAGGCTCCCCACCTCGCTCTGTTGCTGAAAACCCTATTATTGCATATGCTGTCTCTTCCACTAGATGCACCTTTTTCCCTTTGCCCACCTGCTTGTTCCAACTCAGTGTGTGGTCACCTCCCTAAAAAGCCAACCCCGACCACCAGTCCTCAGATTCCTCTTCTGGAGAGATCTGCTCTCTACAGATTCAGATGACATCTGCGGCACTTAGCACATTCCATGGGAGTTGTCCCTTGTCTTGGCCTCTGCCCCCACTGGATGGTTAGACCCCCGAGGGCAGAGAGCCCCGGAGGGTGGTGCAGGAGCACCTGGGCCCTTCTGAGGAAGGAGATGGGGAGCAACTGGGGTGACCTTCTCCCAACCCCCACCCCTGCTGTGGCTAGGTGAGACTTACCTGGTTGACCCAAAGCGCCTTTCCCCACTTACAGATGGAATAGAGTGTGATATTCAGGAAAAAAAAACCAGAAGTGGTGTCTGGGCATGAAAAAATAAGAGTGCCCATAATAGTGTGGTGCTTTCCCAATTACAGAGCTCTTTGTGGACTTACAACTGATTGTCTCACAACAGCACTGTGAAGTCAGCAGGCAGGTATTATAATTATTCTTGTTTCACAGAGAGGAAGCCAAGACTACAAGAATAAGGGATCTGTCCAAGGTCACAAAGGTGTGTGTGTGTGTGGAGCGGAGACCTGAACCCGGGTCTCCAGTTCTGATTCCAGAATCCTTCCCACCAATCTGAAATGTGTCTGAGGTGGTTTCATTCAGTAACTTGGTCACCAAGCTCTGACGTCTTCAGAGCCCCAGAGCCGGAGGGCTTCAGCTAGTTTTACCTCACACATTTCTGAAGAAACCAAGACAAAAAGATTTGAAATAATATATACAGGAAGGACTTGCCTTTTCTGAACCTGACACTGGGGTAATGTTCTTTAGAAATACCCTCTACTGGATTTGTTATAGAGCCTGAAGTCTGGGGCAGAATAAAAGTGAACAAAGGAGGTTTTCTAGCTGAGAGACTCCTCAAACACGAGTTTTTTAAGTTAAAGACCTCATCGTCTTGGTTCGATCTTAAACTCTCCAAGCTCTCCCTTTTCGTCCATTGTCTCATCCCCTCAGCCAAAAATCACACGAATGTCCTCTATTTTATTATAAAAAGATAAAACAAAATCAACCAATAAGCAAATAAGAAACATCTCCCCTCAGCTCTGCTTTCCTTTTCTGTTCTGCGCTAGACTTCTAGAAAGGTCTTTCTCCAGGTCTCCACCTCCCTCAAGTCCACTTGTCTGCTCCATCTGCAAAACCAGCCACTTCCATTTGAACAACCTCTTCTCCGTCCTGGACCGTTGAATCAGCCTCCTGAGGGGTTTCCTATCCTTAGGCTCTCCTGACCCAGCCCTGCCCTCCCTGAGGACAAGACGAGCTCCCCTTGGGCAGAATAAGGCTACATCCTAAAATGTCTGCCCCCTAATCCCTGGGACCTGTGAATAAATTACCTCCACGTCTCCTTTCCGATGTGACTAAACTAGGGATCCTGAGATAGGGAGTCCCCCTGCATTAGCCAGGTGGGCCCAGTGTAACCTCAAGGGTCCTCATAGGTGAAAAAGGCGGAAAGGGGGAGCGGATTGAAGACAGCGTGCTGCTGCTCGCTCTGAAGATGGAGAACAGGGGCTACAGAGAGACCAAGAAACGTCGGCAGCCTCTGGAAGCTGGAAAAGGCAAAGGAAAGGAGCTTGCCCTAAAGCCCCCAGAAAGAACATAGCTCTTTGGGCACCTTGATTTAGCCTAGTAAGATCATTTCTGACCTCCAGATCTGGAAGATAATAAATGTGGGTTGCTTCAAGCTGCTAAGTTTGTAGTAATCTGTTGCAACTGCAGTAGGAAACTAATACAAGGCCTTTCATCATGTTTTCCTGACCGACGTTGCCAGTCACGTCTCCTGGTGATTCCCCCTTTCCGCCCCACCAGCCTCTGGGCCCTCAGCTGCTCAGACTTCCTTCAAGAACACTATTCTCTTTCACACCTCTGTGCTTTTGCAAGGGCTGTTCCCTCAGACTCAAATGCTCTTCCCCATGTGGCTGCCCGTGAACTCCTCCTGGTCCTTCGAGACTGATCTCAGGGGTCACCTCGGTGTGTAGCAGTTTCTGGCTGATCTAGCTGTCCCAGCTGCTAGGTACCTGTCTCCCTTTATTTGAGCCCTTGAGGTAGAGTCTGTGCATTTCTGCCCGTTTTGTTTAGTGATGAACCCTTCACGTCTAAGTAGGCTTTCAACAAATATATGTTGAATGGCTGTGTCTTTCTCCCCTAATCGAATGGAGGATCCTCGTACCTAAACTTTCCCTTCTTTGTATCTCAGACCTCTAGCACAATGCCTAGCACCTGGTAACTCCTGAAATATATTCTCGTTCGATGAATAGCCATAAACCATGGTTTGAAACTCAATTGCTCTGAAGTCTCATCTGGTTTCAGAAAAGTAAGTTTTTACTTACTTAGACGTCTGCCCTACTTTCTGGAAAAGCTGGCATCCTCCCCGCCAGGACGGTACACAGAGCAGCTTGCACAGTTACCCATCACCTGTTCCAACTGCTGGTGCCCTGACCATGTGTCCCTGGCTTTCCCCCACGCTGCCTCACAGTTTCTGCAGAATGACCCAGTGTGGTGTCTGTGATTGTCCCCCACTCCACCTAGAAGGCAACCATGAAACTAGTCCTGGAGGCTGGCATCCAGTCCACGTCTCCTTATGCCAAAGCCATGATTCTTTCCACCCAGTCTTACTGCTTGTGGGATGACCAGCACTGAAGTGGTGGATTTTTCTGTCTCCCTCAAAGCTTTGCCCTCTGCAAACTTACATGGACATAGGAGAGGGAGGGAAGAGGCGGTGAGGAGCTGAATTCAAGTCACAGACATGCTTGTGCATGTATAGAATATATCCAGAAGGATACACAGGGAATCTGGTGGCTGGGTGGTGGTCTCTAAGAGTGGGAAAGATATCCTTTGCTTACTGGGTCACTAGGTGTCAGGCACTATTTAAGGCACTGGGGTTATACCAGTGAACAAAACAGATACAATATATATACCCCTTTGTACTGTTTGGCATTTTCTATGACATTTATTTTTTTAAATTTTTTATTAGATTTTATTTATCCATTTGACAGAGAGGGAGAGAGTGAGAGCGAGCACAGGGGAAGTAGCACGGGGAGAGGGAGAAGCAGATTCCCCTCTGAGCAGGAAGCCTGACACAGGGCTCAATTCCAGGCCCTTGGGATCATGACCTGAGCTGAAGGCAGATGCCCAAGTGACTGAAACACCCAGGTGCTCATTTTCTGTGTATATATTCTCTTTCAGAAATAAACACAAAACCATTTTAGGGCATCTGGGTGGCTCAGTTGGTTAAGCACCCAAATTCTTGATTTCAGCTCAGGTCATGATCTCTCAGGGCTGTGATTGTGAGATCAAGCCCTGTGTTGGGCATGGGGCCTGCTGAAGATTGTCTCTCTCCCTTTGCCCCTCCCCGCTCTGAAATTGTTTTTAAAAACCATTGTAATAGATAGAGAAGGGGAGGGGCACCTGGTGGCTTAGGCGGTTAGGTGTCTACCTCTTTTTTTTTTTTTTTTTAAAGAGTTTATTTATTTATTTGACAGACAGAGATCACAAGTAGGCAGAGAGGCAGGCAGAGAAAGAGGAGGAAGCAGGCCCCCTACTGAGCAGAGAGCCTGATACAGGGCTTGATCCCAGGACCCTGAGATCATGACCTGAGCCAAAGGCAGAGGCTTAACCTACTGAGCCACCCAGGGGCCCAGGTGTCTACCTCTTGATTTCAGCTCAGGTCACGGTCTTCTGGTCCTCACACTGAGCCCCGAGTCAGTCTCTGCACTGGGTGTGAGGCCTGCTCGGGATTCTCTCCCTCCCTCTGCCCCTCCCACTCCCCCCAAATAATTAAAATAAATAAATAAATAGAGAGGGGGGAATATCACATTCATACTTTTGAATACTATTTAGTTATTGAAAAGAATGCCAAGGTATATTTTTGTGTAAAAAAAATTACAATTTATACCATATGTTTTTTATGCATAAAAAAATATATACCCACGAAAGTCCATATGTTTATGTTTCCAAAGATGATGCAAATATATGAAGAACAATCTGGAAGGATTGTGGTGAGTGATCTGAAGGGGCGCGATGGGATATATGAGGATTGTACTTTTTACACGACTTATTTCTGTATCACTTCCAATGTGTTTATGTGTAAAAATATATAATTTTTAGATTAAAAACAGGACCCCAACACCCTGAGGCCATAGCTGGTCTCAGAACACAAATCCCGGCAGAAGCGAAGTTCTAGAAGTCGGTGAAGGCTGCTGCAACCCAGGTTTGGACCTGCCATCCCAAAGCAAGTCCTGGCTGAAAAGCTCTCCCTTTTCTTTTCTGGAAATTAAGAAAGGCTGCTGGCTTTGCAAACTGATAGTGCTGTACCTGAAGATAAGCCCAGAGCCCTCAGGAAGGCTGGAAGGGGGTGGGAGGGCCCTGGGCGCTGCCACAAGCCACATTGTTGGACGTGTCACCCAGACCCCTACTCCCGGAAACAACAATGAAAAGATATTGGCAACTTTGACATGGAGGAAATTGCTTTCTTCTGTAGGAAAGAGGAGTTCTGTTTTGAGGACAAAAAGCCACTTGCCCTGACAAAATGCTTAATTAGGAGATAAGCCAGGGAGCAGTGGGAGGGGTGTTGTTTGCCAGGGGTCCTGGGGAGCCAGTACACAGATGCTGTCCTGGCGTCCCACTGTCACCGCTGAGCAGGACTTTGCGGGCCGCTGGAGAAGCGGTGTGTGAGCGATTATGGTCAAGGTTCTCCTGGCCCCGGGACAAGCCATCCGATCTGTTTCAGGACCTCAGTTTACTCATCTGTAAACTAGTGACTGTTGTGCCTACATCACCAGGAGTGGGGAGGGTCTGGCAGGACCGCATTTCAAGTTCTCAGCCTGGTGCCAGACACCACGCGTATCTGCTCAGGTGAACTGGGGTTCGTGCCACTGTGATCATGATACGAGCAGTTCCACGAAACGGCTGGAACGTAGGCTCTGGGGTCATGAGGCTGTGGGGTCAGACCATCTACATCAGGTTCCCATGTCTCTCTCCCCCTGTGAACTCTGGCGATTTCTCGACCTCTGTGTGCCTTAGTTTACTTACCAGTAAAATGGGGGTAAGGCTAGTCCTTACCTGATAGAATCACGGCCAAGAGTAAGTGAGCGGATACCCATCCAGCAGTCTGTGCCTGGCCCAGGGTGGTCCGGATCTGGCACACAGTAGGGGCTATTAACAAAACACAAGGTAAGTGTGTCCTGAGGGCACAAATTTCCCTTTCTCATCAGACATTCTCTGGTCCAGTCCTGTGAGGTTGGAAGAGCCAGGGAACGGGACATCCCTCTTCCTGTCCCCGGACTGGACGAAACAGAGAGACAGAGAGACAGGAAGGAGGATTTACTCCACATTCCGGCTGCCCTGCTGGAGAGCGAGACCCACGCCGCCCATTTCCCTGGTTTCAATATCAACGTCTTCTCCATGTGGGGTTCTGATGTGGCCCAGCCAGAGAGACAGTGACATGGAATGTGTGCTCTCTTGCTGTGCCCCCTTGAGGAGAGCCCCGCGAGAGTGAGGATGGCAAGTGTGGGGCCTCCTGAGTGGAATGTGAAACTGGAAATGACCCAGAATCAGGGGCTGCCCCTGAAGCTGGCGAAACGGGATGTCTGAGACGGGATGTACCGGGGGGGTCTGTCCCGGGGGGTGGTCACTCAAGAGACTCAGGCTTGGCTGTTCCAAATGGAATCACTCCTCCCCAAAAGGGGTTGGGGAGAGGAGTGCTCCTGGCAAGCCGCCTTCCAGTGTGGTGCGCAGGACTGGGGAGGGAACCCCCAAGATACCTCCCTGGATCTCTACCAGCTGCCAATGTCACAGAGGTGTGATCCTTAAACAGAGGCCGCAGCACCCACATTACCCTCCTCGGACCCTCACATCCCAAGTGCAAATGGCCGTGAGAAGGGTCCAAACATGGGTCGTCAGCCTAAACGCCTTCCGCATCAGTTAAGAGCTAGTGAGGAATTAGGAGGCAGCTCCTTGAGAATTCGAATGGCACCTGAATTATGGGGGCCCAGCACCTATCGGGGGGAGAGGGGGCGGGACATTTTCATATACAACCACTGCGAGCAAATTAACTGCAGGGCAATTTGACAAAACCTTTTTATAACTTAAAAATGTGCAAATGTATACCCAGCGATTCCCTTCCAGGAACGTATCCTAAGGAAATAATTAAGGACTTGGCGCAAAGATTTTTGCTACAGGATGTTTATTGTAACATTGTTTACAGCAGCAAAAAATATTTGGAAACAATTTAAATGTCTACCATTGGGGAGCCTGGGTAAATAAATTATGGTACAGTCATACAATAGAATATTGTGCAGCCATTAAAATATTGTAAGAGCATATTTATTGACCTGGAAAGATGTTCATGATTCATTATTGAGTGAAAAAAAAAGAGGTTACAAAACAGCCTGTACAGAATGACCTCATTTTTGGTTAACAAATACATATAAATATAAATATATAAAAATGCATTCATATATATAACATAGCTAGGGAGAACACTTTTTTAGGGAAAACTGCTGGAGATATATGTAATACAGGGCCTTATACAGAATGTTTCTGGATTAGGGTAACAAAGCTTTTCACTTAACATATTTTGACTTTACCCAAGGGGGGAAGGTAGTACAAATTAAGGGCCTGACGTGGGGAAAGTAGGCTTGTTTGTGTGTATTTATCAACCAAAATGTCCTCTGGAGCAGCCGGGACTGCGGGTCATTTTTATTATTTTATTTTTTTCTTCCTTGTATTTCTGTGGTGATTATTCACTTACTTAAAAATTTTTTAAGTTATTAAAAAAAAAAAAAGACTGAAGGAAATCCAGGCGAGGTGGCTGGAGGACCGCGAGAGCCGGAGGGAGAGGGCAGTTGACAGAACAGCAGAGCAAACACCCTGTTGCTTCAGAACCAGCTCCGCACTCTCTCAGGGACAATGGCCGTGATCTCTGCCGGAACTCCCCGGGATACATGCCCCCGATCACCAGGCCCTGGTATCTATAGTCATGACTCCTCAGGGCAACCCTGTGGACACATGCTAGACTTCACTTCTGCACAGACACGGCTGTGTGCTGGCAAGCTCTCCCAGGACACATGGAAGAGACAACGCCAACCCAAGGAACAGGGTAAGATTCAGAAAAGAGAACTGCTGCCTGGTAACATCTTGCAAATATACACGTGTTTATGGAGTGAGTCTTTCCCCTCCCCCCGGGTTTATTGAGATATAATTGATAGACAACATTGTATAAATTTAAGGTATACAATGTGATGGTTTGAGATATATATATACATATACATATATTTTTTTCAGAATAATATTAGTTGGGTGCCTGGGTGGCTCAGTGGGTTAAGCCGCTGCCTTCAGCTCAGGTCATGATCTCAGGGTCCTGGGATTGAGTCCTGCATGGAGCTCTCTGCTCAGCAGGGAGCCTGCTTCCTCCTCTCTCTCTCTCTGCCTGCCTCTCTGCCTACTTGTGATCTCTCTCTGTCAAATAAATAAATAAATAAAATCTTTAATAAAAAAAATAATAATATTAGCTAACACACCGTCACCTTACACCTTGTACGTGTGTGTTGTACTTCTAAGATCTACTGTCTTAGCAACTTTCAAGTATACAACAGAGTATGGTTGAATACAGTCATTGGGCTCTATCTTAGATCCCCAGAGCTTAACTCCCCTTGGAAACTTGTACCATTAGAACACCTTCACCCATCTCCCATACGCCCCTGGTGTCCACCCTGGCAAGCACCAATCTGCTCTTGGTTTCCAAGGGTTCAGTTGTTGTTGTTGTTGTTGTTTATATCCTACATATAAGTGAGATAATCAGGTGTTTGTCTTTCTTTGTCTCACTGATTTCACTTAGTATAATATCCTCCAATTAAGATTCATCCACAGATGGTGAGAATTCCTTTTTTATGGCTAAATACTATTCTATTTATATGCATATATACCATGTTTTCTTTTTTAAAAAATTTTATTTATTTATTTGACAGAGAGAGAGATCACAAGTAGGCAGAGAGGCAGGCAGAAAGAGGGGGAAGCAGGCTCCCTGCTTAGCAGAGAGCCTGATGCGAGGCTTGATCCTAGGACATTGAGATCTTGACCTGAGCTGAAGGCAGAACCTTAACCCACTGAGTCACTCAGGCATCTCTATACCATGCTTCCTTGATCCATTCATCTGTGGATGGACACTTAGGGTGTTTCCATATTTTGGCTATTGTAAATAAGGCTGCAATGAACATGGAGGTACAGACATCTCCTTGATATAGTAATTTCATTTGCTCTGGATATGTGCCCAGAAGTGAGATTGCTGGATCAGAAGGTAAGTCTAGGTTTAGTTACTTGAGGAACCTTCTATACTGCTTTCTCTAGTGGTTGCATCAGTTTCTGTTCCCACCGACAGGACAGAACTTTCCTCTGGGCCCTTCCCTCTTCTCCACAACCTTGTTTTCTTGTGTTGTGGATTTTAGCCATTCTAGGTGTGAGGTGATATCCCATATAGTTTGGGTTTGCATTTCCCTGATGATGAATGACCTTGAGCACCTTTTCATGTACCTGCTGGCCATTTGTATATCTTCTTTGGAAAAATATCTATTCAGATCTTTTGCGCATTTTTTTTTTCCTTTCAAAGATTTTATTTCTTTATTTGACAGACAGAGATCACAGGTAGGCAGAGAGGCAGCCGGGGTGGGGGGAAGCAGGCTCGCTGCTGAGCAGAGAGCCCAATGCAGGGCTCGATTCCAGGACCCTGGGATCATGACCCAAGCCAAAAGCAGAGGCTTTAACCCACTGAGCCACCCAGGTGCCCCCTTTTGCACATTTTTAACTGGATCCTTTGGGGAGGGTTGCTTTTAATTTGTATGAGTTCCTCACATATTTTGGATATTCACCGCTTCTCAGGTATATGATGTGCAAATATTTTTCCCATTCCATGGGTTGCCTTCTCATTTCGTTGATTTTTTTCTTTTCCTGTGTAGTACAGAAGCTTTTTAGTTTGACAAATTCTAATTGTTTTTCGTTACTTTTGTTGCTTGTACTCTTGGTGTTCTCAGATCCATACTCTGCCTTCTCTGACATCATTCCAGCAGGAGCTTTGGGGAGCCTTTTTATAACCTGGCCGGCTTAAACATCGATTCTCCCCATTTGGCCTTTACTTGTATATGTGGGGTGGGTTACAGTTTTACTGTGGTGACTGGCTGAGGTGGAGGGGTTATTATCTAAAAGGTTTTGTTGGGGCGCCTGGGTGACTCAGTGGGTTAAGCTGCTGCCTTCGGCTCAGGTCATGATCTCGGGGTCCTGGGATCGAGTCCCGCATCGGGCTCTCTGCTCGGCGGGAAGCCTGCTTCCCTTCCTCTCTCTCTCTGCCTGCCTCTCTGTCTACTTGTGATCGCTCTCTGTCAAATAAATAAATAAATAAATCTTTTAAAAAAATAAAAAATGTTTTTGTCATGCCAGGCTGTCCCTTTTCTGGTCCTTTTGTTTGGCCTTTTTCCGTGTGCACTTGGTGTTTCCAGGTTGCCGGTTTCTTCAGCTGCAAGACAGAGGTAAATAAGGCAAAAATAAAACCCGAGAGCTCACCACGGTGTTGTTCCCTGAATCCTGAGATCCCTAGCCATTCTGCCTTTCTCTTTCTGCCTCAAAGAGTCATCTTCTTTAAATTAAAAAAAAAAAAAATGATTTATTTATTTGAGAGAAAGCGAGAGAGGGAGAGGGAGAGGCAGACTCCCCGCTGAGCAGAAATCCTTATGTGGGGCTTGATCCCAGGACCCCAACGTCCTGACCTGAGCCGAAGGCAGACGTTTAACCCACTGAGCCACCCAAGACACTCTAAGAGTCTTCTTATGTTTTTCTTCTCTATAATGTTCAAGGTTCTTTGTTGTGTTAGTAGAAAGAATAGAGAAAAGTGTGTCTACCCCATTTTCCTAGAAGTGGAAGTTCTCTGCCCCCCCCCCCATTTTTACTTATACCTCTTAACTAATGCAAAGACCTACTGAAATTTTGGTATCATGCTAACTTTTGGCATAACTCACCAACATTTTAGGTGATCAAAGTCCTTTGCTAATGGACTATGAGTCTTTTTTTAAAAAACATTTTATTTATTTATTTATTTATTTGACAGAGACAGGGAGCACAAGCGGGGGGAGGGGTGTAGAGAAGGGAGAAGCAGGCTCCCCACTGAGCAGGGAGCCTGATGTGGGGCTCCATCCCAGGACCCTGGGACCATGACCTGAGCCGAAAGGCAGATGTTTAACCAACTGAGCCACCCAGGTGTCCCTCCATGAGATGTTTTGAGTTCATCTTTCCAGAGAGATAATCAGGCCTAAATTATGTAAGGATCCTCTCTAGGTAAATCTGTTATCACAGTAAAATTAACCCCATCAAAGGATGTTACATCTTAATAGTTCAAAGGGGGGAAGTGGAGATAGTTCTATGCCCAGGATGGCAGTCCTAAAAATACCAACATGACTAGCTGTTGGGTTTTGCTTTAGCAGCAAAACCCTGGTGGCTGGTGGTGTCCCCCAGAATTAATTATCTGCAACCCCTTCCCCCAACCATTTGGGTTTGATTTCCCAGAGGTATTGACCAAATTCCCATTTTGTTTCCTTCTGCATAGCAAGTCACAAAAACCAAATTAGGAACAAATCTCTGAATATTATTAATAAAGGAGGAGTTTCCTTTGAACTAGAGTCTTTTTAACTGTGTTTCCCAGAGATTTCCTGTGTAGCTTCAAAAGGAGTTCATGACCACTTTGATTAGGACTTTATTTCAAGCCCTAATGGAAATGGGCATGCTCTCAGAATATCCAGCAACATGACTTGAACCACTTATGTCCCCTTGTAAAAAAAAAAAAACAGTACAGCCCCTCCTTGGGATCCACACTAATAAAATGATTTTCTTCACTGTAGGTGAGAGCCAGCTCTTTCTCTAGCTCTGAGCCCTGTGGCAAGAAAACTTCTGGAAGCCAAAGATTTTTGTACTGTTACCTAGTTGCTCTTAGGCCCATCCTTATATTGATCACACATGGACAAAAAGCTATCTGTTGCAATTAGATTTTTTTATTGCACTATTATTTCAGTCATTTAGGGGTTTGGAGAAAGATGGGGGGCGGAATGGCTAATTGAGACAGATGGTCAATGCAATTATCACTTGAAAAACAGGTTTCTCCTTCAAAAATGACAACAGCAGTGGACTCTCAATGGCAGGTAAAATTTGGAAAAGATTAGGAAAGGATTACCTTAGAGAAAAAGAACAGGTGCATCAAGGGTGTCCCAGTTTGAGGCTGGAGGCCTTCGGCTTTTGAATGACACCCTCAAAATAGCCCATTTGCGATTCCATTTGCACCCAGGGACTACGGCAATGGTCAGTGTTGGTTACCTTGAAGAAGGACCCAAGAGAGAGTGAAGGTAAAATTTCCCTCCATTCTTCGAAGGAAAAACAAAACTTAAAGGAGCGAGTATGTTGTACTTTTTAGCAAAACAGAAGTATATACAAACCTAAGGAGAGGGCAGGAAACCCACAAGTCTCAAAGCTCTCCACCCTGAATGAACACGGTTGTTCCCCTTTAGAATCCTGGGAACAGACAGAAAAAGAATCTTAATTCTCTGAGTGTCTGTGGAGCGAAGGCCAGAATTTGTACAAGGGAGCTGATCACAGAGTATTATGAATAGAAGTGACCACCTGCCCTATATCCATCATAGAGGTGAAGAAACTTAGCCTGGAGAAGTGCAAGGACCTGCCTAAGATCATGACCAGTTAGTGATAAAATCACAACAGGAATTTAGCCCTTTCCTTTATACTATGAGTAATCCTATCTTACAAGGCTTGGTCAAGGGCTCAGAGAGAAAGGTGAGATCAAGAGGGTCGGGAGCCCAGGCTCTGAGATCCGGTTGGCAATGCTGCCCCACCCCCATTATCTCTTTTTGTGGCAGAGGGCATCTGGGGAAGGCAGCAGCAATGAAATCATAATGACGGCTACTTACTGAATGCCTCATGCGTGCTGGGCCCCGAGCTAAGCTCTCCGCGGCCATCATCCCACAGGAGCCTCACAATCACCTTGTGAGCTAAGTACAGTCATCATTCCCATTTTGTAGATGAAAACCTGAGGTTCAGAGAGGTTATAAACTTGCCCAAGCTTATATATACCTAAATAAATGGCAGAAGGAGAATTGGAACCCATCTCTGCCTGGCTCCAAACCCCAAGGTTTTAATTCTTGCGCTGTATCATTTCTCAAAGCAGACGGCCCTCTGAGCTCTCCGAGTCACAGTAGAGATTTGGGTGCCTGATTAACTTAGATACACAAAGGAAATGAAATCTGATTGGTGCTAACTTAGCTGTTTGGGGATGGAGGGGACAAGGGAGGAATGGTGCCTCTCGAGGGGGCCAAGCTCCCTAGAGATGGTGGCGAACCCCTCGGTGTGGCCCCAGGACACGAAACTGGCAGCCCTGTCAGCTCCGCGCTGAGCTTGTCTGGCGTGGTGGCTGCGATAGGGCCCAGCTGAGCCCTAGGAAGGCAGAACCTTGGGCAGATAAGGCTTGTTCCATGCTTGTTTTATCTCCATCACCTCCTGCACAAGGGTTGCCCACCTGGAGCCAAGCTCAATTTCCCCTCCATCGCCCTTCAAGATTTTAGGTGACCTCTGGCAGTAATTCTCAAACATAGCTGCACATAGCATTTAAAACTAGGAGTATCTGAACCCCATTTCCAGAGATTCTAACTTAATTGCCCTTAATCTCCCCCCAATTAAAGTTGCCAGCAAAATACAGAATGACCATTTACATTTGAATTTCAGATGAACAACAAATACCTTTTAGTTTAAGTATGTCCCAAACATTGCAAGCGTCATACTTACACTAAAACATTGCTCCTTGTTCATCTGAAATTCAAATCTAACTGGGTATCTTGCATTTGCATTTGATAAATCTGATGGTCCTATTCCTAGGTTGTTTTAAGGCAGAGCCACTGGCTGAGAACCTCTGTCCTATGGAACCAACAATCCTTCTAAATGGACTGTGTGCTGCCTTTCAGAAAAGGTGTGCTTCACAGCCTTTGGCCCCCGCAGCAAATACATGTGGTTTCTCAGCACCTCCTCTCTGTCCTCTAACTCAGCATCAGAGTGAATTGTGTAAAATCGAGGACAGACCATGAGAGGCTAGCCTGGGGGAGATTGGTGATGTCTGATGAATTACACTGAAGCTTCTTGCTACTCCCTGAGCAGGTCCTGCATGTTAGCTCCTAGTTGTCAATGTCCATTGCACACTCTTGTGCGCATGGCATTTTTAGGCACTGCTGGAAATGCTGTGGAAGCTCTGGAAAAACTCACAGTCTGGGGAGGGAGAATCCAAGTGTCCTTTACTGGAGAAATTTTCAGTGTATAATCGAATAAGGATTTGGAATAAACACCCTTGCTATGCACATCAACCCAATTAGCAAGACCACATAAACTACCACCCGACAAACGTGCACAACCAAATGTAAGTGAGATAGAAACAGGAAGAAGGAATGTTCCGCTGTGCCAGGCTGGAGACGATGGCGTGCCCACCTCTGCCACATGCTAGCTGTGTCCTCTGGGGCAAGTCACCTCTTTTTCCTCAGTCATCATTTCTTCATCTGTCAAATGGGGGTGAGGATAATCACTCATGGAATGATTACAAAGATGAAATAAAAGTGTGGTTGGAGACTAGGGCCTGGGCTATCATAAGCATTCTACGAATACAAGCTCTCATTCCCGCAGTATCCCTAAAATAACATGGGACCCCATCACGTGTTTGTATAATAAACTCAAAAGCACCCACACCCAAAGGTTGTAAAATTAAAACGAACCAGATGAGAAAACATTTTCCTTAACATCAATTCAGTCTAAGATTTGCTAGTGCCCAGTTCTACCCAGACTTTGAAAAGTGACCAGGAAATGAAGAGAGAATTTCCCAGTTCTTGCCTCGGCGCCCTCGGCACTAGGGAGGTTCTACTCAATTCAACTTTAACAATGATGCGATTAAGTATCAAAAGTCCAAGACAGATTCTTGCAACTGTATACCAACATGTTATTCTCCTGTGCCGGCCTGTCTGGGATGGGTGTTTTCAGGGTGTAGTTATATGGAAATAGCCTCTGATTACATTTCTGACTTCTCCAGGTAGGTTATAATTTTAGACAGTTGTTTTGACGTGAATCTTTGGCAGACCACACATACCTGTGAGACCTTCAGGACTCCCTGAAATAGGGTGACATAAATTTTTTTTTAATTAACTATTCCGATACATAATGTAGTATTCCTTACTTATTACTGTGGACACACGCAAAGGGCCAGTTGTGTGCAAACAAAAAATAATTTCCAATGCAAGCAAGAAGAGAGAACAGGAAACAAGAAGGCAAACCCTTCCTCACTCTTGTTTATGATTATTTCTGTGATGTGTAAAAGGATGTCACAGTTCTCTGGAGGAATCCCATATTCTGGCTCCAACTTAAGGTTCACATTTCGTTTTCTGAAAGACACAGGAGTAAAGAGGCCTGTTCTCTGTGCACATATGGGACTATCTATCCATCTCTCTGTATGCTTACAACTGGTCCTCTCTCTTCTACGTATATACCTGTGTGAGAGGTAAGTCCCATGAGGGTGGGGGTATGACTCTTGGCTCACTGCTGTGTCCCTGCGCCTAGAGCGAGCCCGATACGTGGAGGGCTATGTCTTCTGATGGAATGGATTAATCCATATGTTGAGTATGTTCTCATGTATCCATTATTCCTGATAAATACACCAATTTGTGACTCGTTGACCTTTTTAACCCACGACAAGCTCTGGATCAGCAAACAGGGAGGGCACCTTGCAGGTCTCACACAGGAGAGATGGAGAAAGGAGAAAGAGAAAACAAGCTAGGTGCGGACACTGATGCTGCCGTGCCCAAAGTTATAAATATTTATCCAGAGTTACCCAGCAGTGCAGTGGGAAAGCTGGCCCAAAACTCTGGGTTTCTAACTCTTTCCCCACCTTTTTGTCATTGTTTTTATTTCCCCTGAAGATCTTTCAGGACTCTCTTCACCTGATACTATGCTGGTATGTGCACAGCACTTTACCGTTTCCAAAGTTCCTTCGTATGCACCCCATCAACGAGGTCAACTTGTTCTTCCCACTTGGTAGGTGAGAATCGCAAGGCTCTGAGAGGCTGAGTGACTTACGGCTAATAATCGGGAGGAGGATCTTCCACCTCCTGATGCCTAATATTTCACCACTGGAACTTCATTCCTTTAGCTTAAAGCACCGGCCGCCATCTTTTAATTCCAAAAGCCTTTGGTAATGGTTCTATCCTAAGCTGGTGTCAGTCACTGGTACCTTAATATACATGAATTTAGAATCTTTGCTCAAAGCATTTTTTGTAATACAGAGATGTTAAAGAAAAGAGAGGCCTGAAGGACCTCCTTCTGCTAGAAGAAACCCTACAATGAGAATTTGTATGTTGCGGGGGGTGGTGGTGGTGGTGGTGGTGGCGGAAAGCTCCGTATTATTCCTACTTTGGTCTCAGGCCATTGCTTTCATCATCTGGTGATTTTTGAAAAATTTCCAGCAGAAGCATCTTATTACCAGATACGTAGAGCGGAAAGAACAGGGGAGAGAGTGACCGAGCCGCTGCACTTCTGGGGAAGGGAACCTCAACCATGTGGCTCAGTGGGTTTCTGGCTTCTGGACAGACAGCATTTTGATATTTAAACTTTAATGTGAGTGACTCAGGAATCGTTTTGCAGACAGGGTCAAATGCCTCCTCTTGCCACGCTGGCGCAAGGAAGCCAGGAAGGACAGGCAGCAAGGTTCCAGCCAGGCAGGAGTGCATTCATTACCCTGACCCTCAGGGCCCAAGCCCCCATTCTGTGCCATACACACGCTGTGCGAGGGTGCCAGGGGCTGGGCATGTCAGGGAAGGAAGGCGTGCTCCCTGCCCTTGATGAGCTCATAATCTAATGAACCCTATAAGTACTGGGTGTTGCATAGGAGAAGCCCAGGAGGTGGTTGAGACAGGAAGAGCCTGGCAGCCTCAGAGGTCCAGGAGAAGGGAGGCAGAGTCCAGAAGAGCAGAGATAATGCCCCAGGAGCAGGTGACACCCGGGTGAGCTCCAGTGTAGGGTGGAGACTATTTATCCTCTGTCCAGGTCTACACCCGCTGCTGACTGTGTGGGTGGGGGTGGGGGCACGGGGAGTGGTCAGAGGAGGCCTGGTCAGCACTTTTAAGGCTGTTCCAGGAGCCAGTGGGAGAGGCAGAGCCACACTGCTGTCCTTGTTCCTGCCATTGTGCTCGTGTCTTACCAGTCCCTATATCTCTGTTCCTGGACTTCCCTTGAAGCCACTTCTCCCTCCTAGGAGGTGCACCTAAGATAAGGGCTCCCAAGGAAAGAAGAGCCAACTCTCAGCTCACTGATGGACAATCCCTTTCCCAAGGAAAAGGGGCTCAGGAAATCTTGGGTAGGAAAGCTCTGGGGTATTAGGACTCAAGTGACAATGCGGGGGACAGAAGATCTCTAGATGGTGTTTGTCAAGCCTGAGTACAAAGACCACAGGTCAAAAAGCAGAGAAGAACCTGGCTTGGCCATGCTGGCAAGCTCCAAGCTAGATGTTGGAGTGGTGGACTCAGTCAAAAGAGGCTGGGGAAGGGAGATGGGGTAAGGAGGAAGATCAGGGCTTAGAAGCCTGGGAGAGCCCAAATGATCCAGGACAGCAAAAATCCCATCCAAATGCAGAATGGGGAGGTCTGAGGTCCCTCTCCTTGTATCTCAGTAATCAACTGGTCTCCGTGTACCTGAAGACAGAATTAACAGGCAAAACAAACCCTTTTGATGGAAGCATGTAGAATGGAGGGAAAGAGGGGTAAACGCAGGTGAGAGTGATCTTGCTTTAATATGCAAAAAGGGTTGATGGAAGGATATGACCAACAGGCAGAGAGGCCAAGCAGAAAAACAGAAGTTTGGGAAAACAGGACCCTGATGGAATGGGCCTCCAAGTTATCTTGGGCGTCTGGGAGCCTCTTGGCTGGCCTCACTTGGCACTGGAAAAAATCACTGCTTTTCTTTCAGAGAGTTGCCATATTTTCCTCAGGCCAGCTGCCTTCTCATCTACTACCTGTTCTCTGCAAAAATTGCCAGCAAGTTTCCAAAGCAGCCTGTTTCTTTACGGAGTCAAAGCCCCAGAGAAAGTGAGGTGCGAAAGGCTTGACTCGCTCCTCTGGGGAGGCAAAGCTAATGGGGAATGGAGCTGAGCTGGGAAGCCAGCGTCCTGGATGGCTGTCCTGTGGAATTACCCCTGAAACACCACTCTTTCTGCGGGCACCAACTTTATTAGAGGAACTGTTAATTGAGGGATGGTGTGGGAAGGGGGAGAGAGCAATAAGAGGCAGACATGATTTAACACTTGATGGGCTCTGGAAAAAACCAACAAAACCCAACAAGGAACGGGGCTTGGAGCTTTAGCTTGGCACATTCCTCGTTCCACATACATGTTACCAAAATGAATATATGCAAGTGTACTATGTGTGGGCTAGAGTCTGGGGCACAATAGCACAGACTTAGTGAAACAAAAAGGCATTTCTCCTGCCTCCACTGTGTCTCTTGTGGTGCCATTGTCTGATGCTAAGAACTCACATAATAACAAAAAACAATGCCCCTATGAAGGGGGGGAAACTTGATTTGGCACCAGCAGTGGTGTTTTCCATGGGAATGGTGGTGGGGGCTGTGGCTGACTGTGGGAATAGTGCAAATCAGCACTTTTTTGTCGATTTTCTTCAAGCCATTGTTTATCTTGGCTTTGGTCAGATCCGTGGCCCAGCTTGAAGATTCCCACTGGGCTTTCTGAAGCTCACAGACCTATGAGAGATGAAAAAGGGATAAATAAATAATTACAAAACGCCCTATCCCCCCCGCCCCCCGCTGCCGCCCCCCCCACCCCCGCACTCATGGGTGAGGTGTGCCTCTCCCGGCCAGTGTGTATAGACATATGTGTAGGGCACAATTCTGCATAGGTACACATTTGGTGTGCCCACTGGGGTGAAAAACTCAGGTTTTCTTCCGGCTTAGCTGGTTCACTGTCTCACTATCATTTTTCCCTTGGGTCAAGGGAGATCGGGGCTGTTTTATACAAATGCTAGTTTTTGTAAGATGGCATTAGATAAAACTTGTTTGAGACTATACCTTCCTAAAGTCCTTACACTTACAGGCTTTTAAACATGTGTTACTCAGGTTGTGGTCCCAACAGGAACAAAAAGTCAGTAGTTGTTCTGATAATGGAAGGTGAACTTTTATTTCATAGCTCCTAGGAGCCTTTATTCAATCCTAGCTAAAGGACGCAGAGATCAACCATGCAAAATTTGTCTCAGGACCGAAAATGGACAGACAGTATGTGTAGTAGGATTATATTATGGTTCGAAACGTGAGTACATTTGGCTTTAAAATGCCAATTACTGATTGCTCCTCTCAGCAGCAGGTTATTACATTCTGAAAGTAGACAAGACTTTCTTAAAGGTTCTGTGAGGGTATGTGTTCTCTAAGTTTTACATAATGAATGTTTTACAAAGAAATGTGCTTTCTCTCCTTTTTAAAAAAGTTTCCATTTCTAATAAGGGTCTTTCCAGACAAATGCGTATGAAGCGGCTTCTGAGCACGATGGCTGGGTTGCTCAACTGCAGGGGGCAGTATTTAATGTGTCTTCTATGTAAATGGTTCCCCTGAAGGAAAATTCCAGTTGGCCTTGCAAGGTGACAATATTTAGATGGGTTTGTTGCAGAGACGTTTTCCAACAGTGCAGAAGAGCCTTGTTTCCTGCGGCTTGTCCCCCACCCCACCCACCCCTTAGATGCACGTAGGGGACCCAGGTTTTTATCTGGTCTGGATTGAAAGAAAAAGATCTTACCATGGGTCAGGTAGTGTGCTTAGTGCAGATATGATTTAATCAACACAAGAAACTTATCAGAGTTTCATGGATGGGGAAATAGGCCAAGAGTGGTTAGGGAACTTGCCTGAAGCTTCAGGGAACAGCCTGTGAGCTTCAGAGCTGAATTTGAAGCCTTTCTCTGTGACACTCCCTAATGGGCTTCAGCTATCCTTCTGAGTCCCACTGTACCTCTCCCAAGCCTGGAAAGCATCCCTGTTTCCCCGCAGATCCTGACTAGGTGATAGCAGCAGTAAAAACAACAATGTCAATGGGTAGGAGTCTTCAGAGCCAAAAGGCGGAATTCAGCTGGGGTGGGCGGTGGGGAGGGGGCCGTGTCCCAAGCTGCCATTTCTGCTGCTCTGTCAAATAAAAGGGTGCCAGGTGCGGAGGCACCCTAGTGTGAGCTTTGCACAGCTGGACCAAGGCTGGGAAGAGGAGTGTGGAGAGAGATGCTTACATCTCCTCCCCCTTCCTGGAAAATAACTTTGCATTTGAAGGGAGAAAGAAAGAGTGAGTAAATCTGTAACTGGGATTTGGTGGCCTGGGGATTTCATTTGATCCGGTGAAGATACATGCCTGTTCCCGTCTGTGTGCAGGGGTGTGTGAATTGGGGGAAGGAAACTTCAGGATACATGTGATGGGGTTTTTTGGATTGGGTTTTTATTTAAAAAAAAAAAAAAAAGTCCTAGCGGCTACTATTTAATGGGGACGCACTCAGTACGTGCAAGGCATTGTGCTGGACCCTTTACGAGGTCTTATTTTTATGTGAAGAAAAAAATAGCTAACTAGTTTGTTTTTATGCAGGTCCACTTAGAGGCATCGAGTATTTTTTCCATTCGTGTTGAAATACAGCGCTCTACTCTGAGGTAAGATTTGGGGAGAGGCGGGGAAGGTGCGGAGACGGGCAGAGGGCGGTCCCTGCCTCGCTTGTCTCCACCTTTTATTTTGACCGGTCCGATGGCGACAGGCTCGCACTAGGACCCAGGCGCCAGAGCGCCTCCGTCTGTCCTGTAGGTTCATTCAATCTCCCATACACACAGACCCACTGCGAGACCGACACACACTCACACACACTCACACACACAACTGAACGCACCGAGGCTCGGGAAGTCAGGTCGCCTCCTAGCCTCGGCGCCTCCTCCGCTCCAGCCAGCCGGGTCTCCTCTGGGGACCGGAGCTCGGCCGGGCAGCGCAGCCCCCAAAGAGGACCAGCTCCGCGGACCCCGGTTCCTCCATGGGCAAACGCGGGCGGCCGCGCAAGGAAGCGCGCTGTGAAGGCGCGGGGCTGGCCCCCGCCGCGCCCCCGGCCGTGGCCGCGCCCCAGCCCCCGGCCCAGCCCGAGGAACCCGCGGGGGCTAAGCTCAGGTGCCCCTTCTCGGACATTTTCAACACCAGCGAGAACTCGATGGAGAAGCACATCAACACTTTTCTGCAGAACGTGCAGATTCTGCTCGAGGCCGCCAGCTACCTGGAGCAGATCGAGAAAGAAAACAAAAGTAAGTTTAGGGGCCCCGGCTCCGCCTCGGCGCCCGGCTCTTTCTTCCTCAACCACTTGGGCGACCCCTGTCGCCTGCTCGGCCCGCGCCCCCCTCCCCCCAACACACACATCCAGCCCTCGGCTGTAAAGCCGATGACACCGGAGAAAGGACACGCACGCACAAAGCTGCTAAAGATGTAACAAAGACGAGGGGGGGTGGGGGGGCCTGTTGGTGCGTCCGTCTGTCCGTCTCCCGGAGGCTGGGAGGACCGCGGGGAGCAAGCGGGGGAGTGTTGTTTGCTGACAACTGAGCCCAGAGCTCATCTCTTCGAGGTCGCCTTTCTTCCTTCTCCACCGCCCCCCCAGCCTTCTCGGGCAGACAAGTGTTGTTTTTCTGTCGCTCGTTCCTGGGTGGGGTGGGGATTAGAAGCCGAAAGTTGGAAATCGTAGGCAGAGCTCCGCGGTTCGAGAAAACACACACACACATACACACACACACTCACGCACACACATACACACACACACGACAACAATAACAACAACCACCACCACAACAACCAAACAGCCCTCCGCGGCGTGGGCTTGAGCTGGCTGCCTCGGTTCTGCTTCTCCCTCCTGTCTACGGTGCTTTTTTCCTCCCCTCTCGCGGCAGGGCTCAGGCCATCGCGTCCGCGGATACAGTCCCCCAGCACCTCGGTTGCCCTGGGGTGCCGCCGCCCCCCTCCCCCAAACAGGCCGGCTGGGCCAGGCAGCACCAGCAGCTCGCCCCGGACCCGCCGTCCTGCGCCCGGGAAACTTGGCGAGGGGGACACAGCTAAAAGGAAACTTTGGGATCTCGCAGGAAACAATAGTTGGGGAAGAAGGTGTGGGCTGTTGTGTGCGGTTTCTTTATTTTCCGCGAGACGACTTACGAGGGAGCGCGCCTGGCGAGGAAGGCAAGCGCCTGCCTTGTCGATTTCTGCCGTCCTCCCGCCCCCACCCCCCCACTCCTTCTCTTGGGTTCAGGTGGAGAGCAATGTTTGTTGGGGGGGGGGGATGTGCTGGGAGCCCCACCCGGGCCTGGCCTCCTTTTTGTATTTGTTTGTTTCATTTTTGTCCCTGCCTGCTGGGTCCCCCAGTCTTCCCAGGCAGTCGACTCAGCGTCCTAACGGGGGCACGCGTGTGCGGCGTCTCCAGCACGGTGCTCACAAATAAGAGCTGGGGGAAGGGGTCGAGGCAGATAAACCCATGGACTGGAGAAAACCAGGCTGTTTCATCTGTCCGAACAAGTAGGAAGATCAATGAGACGAGAAAGAGAGAGAGAAAGAGAGAGAGAAAATGGTCCGATTGCAACGTGTCAGATCTTGCACCCCCCCCCCAAAACACAACAACAACAGTCATCAAACACAAAAACACCTCAGCTGACCAACACCCCAGGCCTCCAGGGTGGAAGTAACCGTGTGTTGCCAGCGCAATTGTGCAGTGGCTGAAGGCAAAAACAAGGATCTGTGTTGGGAGACGGATGTGTGTGTTCTTTTCTTTCTCTTCTCTCCTGTTTTCTCGGAGTGCCAGGGTTGCCAGAAAGGCGCATCGCTGGCTGCGTAGCCGACTCAGTTTGCAATTATTCATGGTGTGTGTGGGGGGGCATTCGTCAGGAGGGTAGTTTCTGAAAAGCCAGAGCTGGTGGGGAGCTGGGTGAAGACGTGGTTTTGTTTGGCGTGTTTGCTTTTGTTGGAGGGGGGAGGGGCGCGATTTCTTTAGCTACCCCTCACCCCTGTCCGGGGTTCTCCGGAGTCTGTCCCATGGTGCCGACTCTGGCGGGGGGTGCACCCAAAGAGGGCACCTTGGCAATGTGTGGCAAACCTGGTCCTCCCCCCCACCCTCAGCATGGTGTACTAGGGAGGCTGCTGGAGCTTCCACCGCGTCCCGCCCCCCCCCCCCCGCACCCGCAGACAATCAGAGACCTCCGCCCCCCCTTGCAGCCTCCCCCGCGGCGTCCCCCGCCGCCCTGGCCGCCGCCACCTCCTAGTTTACCCCGTGCCGGGGCTCCGGCGTGGCCACCAGTCACGTAAGCAGAGGGCCGGGCGCGCCGGGCCGGGCTACCCCGCACGGGGCGGGCCAGCGGCAGCCGAGCCGGGCTCCTGTGGCCGAGGAAGCCAGGGGGCTTCCTCCCGGTCCCTCTCCCGAGCGTCAGCGCTGCAAGCCCCGCAGCCCCCCGAGAGGGGTTCGGGAACCTCAGCGCCCCAGTCAAAGTCAACTTCGTGTGCGTAATCAGCCCCTCGGCCCCACTGCCCCCCCTCCGGCCGGCTCCCCGCGGGAGTATTTTTAGCTCTCTTGCTTCTATTTGCCGCCGCTGTTTGGCTCTGCATGACGTGATGCCAACGGCCCCCAGATTTCCCCGAGAGCTTGGGGCGCTGCGCCTTGCGGGGCTTGGCTGCGGGGGCCCAGCTCCAGGCCCTCGCCCCCTCCCCAACAGCTCTCGCTGGCGAGGGTGACCTCCAGCAAACTACGGGAGACCATCGCCGGGTCCTCTATTATGCCCCTTGCAAAGAGAAGCGGCCCACGGGAGGCTGCTTTATCCTCCCCACTTTCGGTACCCCCCCAACACCTCCCGCTGGGTCTGGGTTTCCTGGTATGGAAAACGGCGGGCCCTACATCTGCCTCATTTTATTGGGGGCGCTTCTTCGCGCTGGCGCCGCTCGCCGTTGTTTTCTGCTCGCTGCACACAATGCCCGCGCGTCACGGCGGTCCGCGTGTGCACAGCAATAACGCGAGTTGGGGGGCGGGTCGTGCGTGCGCCGGGCTCGGGCACTGCGGGTCGCTCCGCGCGCGCGGGGCTTGTTTTGCTTCAGAGCCCCGCTTTCCGAAACGCTGACATCATTCACTCGTTGGGGGAGGGAGGGGGATCTGGGCGTTCCGATAGGACTCCAGCATTTCTCAGGTCCCTGGTTTTTGGAAGGAAGCAGGGATCCTATTTGTTTAATTATTATTATGATGGGAGGGGGGCTCAAGCTTTGTTTGTTGGGCAAGTTTTTTTTTTTCTTTTTTGCTTTTTAGGTCACTACTGCAAAGGGCATTGCTGGCCGGCTCAGGTGCACAACCTCCCCGCCTTCATTTCTGCCAGTTCCCCTGTAATCACTTGATCTCAGTTTCTCCGCCTCCTCCTCCTCCCCCTCCCAGCTAGAGACACATGGTTTCCACATGGAGACAAACTTCTTTCCTCTGACTGGACTTGACCTAGCTGCGTTGTTCAGCCTATCGCCAGCTTCAGCTTTCTCTGACGTCACGCGTTGCTGAGGCCAGAGACTGGTAGGTGGAGCCAGGAGGCAAGCCAGGAAATCTCTGGGAGCTGTAGTGTGGCCAGCTGGTACAATCCCTTCTTAAAGGGACGCTCTTCTCCCCTGAGAACGGGTGTCAGCCTTGATTCTCCATTTCGGGTTCTGTGAGACCTTCCCGAAATGCACCAGTAGACCCTGGTCACGAGATCACACGTTTCGTTTTTACTGTTGTTTGCAAAGTACTTACTTGGCAGGAGCTTGCCTTATTTTCCATTGTTGCCAGAACTGCTTTTCATTGCCTCTTTGAGGTTTCCGTAGTAGGAGTGCTCACCAAGCTGTGGCCACAGTGTTGAATTATTCCCAGTAGATAAGGTGCATCTCCTCAGGGGAGGGTATTCAAATTAAGTCACCCACTACTGACGGGCTGCTCTGTGCAAGGCAAGGATTCCCAAGGATGTGTGGGTACATTTTCCTGCCGTTCCAACTGATGTGACTCCTTAAGGATCTCAGATTAAAGGGCTCCAGAAATATTAATCATGGAGACTAGGACCAGTTATCACAAAACCAGAAGTTTTACGTAAGTCACCTCTGGCTTGGTCTTCTATAACTATTTGGGGTCCAGTGAATGGAGGGGGTGCCGGGTGGCCGCCTAGGACTGACTGATCGTTAGAAAAATATTTACTTCCTGTTTTGGAGAAGATTAAAACTG
This sequence comes from Mustela erminea, assembly GCF_009829155.1. NCBI lineage: Eukaryota > Metazoa > Chordata > Mammalia > Carnivora > Mustelidae > Mustela > Mustela erminea. The sequence goes on from NC_045627.1 coordinate 72,663,697, forward strand.
AAAGAGAAAAAGAACCAGACTCACAGAAAAGCTGCTCAGTGGACAAGCAGAAGCTGCTGTTAACAGGTGACATCCAGAGGATAGTAATGGGCTGCACAGTGTCTGGGCAAGGTTGCTTTGGGGGGGCAATGCTTAAGACAGAGAAGAATGATTACATGGGAGTAGAGGTCATGGATTACTGTCTGGGGTGGATTATCTGGGTTTGAGGGTGAGGTGCTTTCCTAGGGGCATGGACAGGCCAAGGAGCAGCCTCTTCCTCCTGATGGAGGAAACTGCTGCTTTGTGGTGTCATTTGGCTCCTCCCTGTCTTCCTCGCCTGATCTCCTCTGCTCCTGTCCAGCAGGTCCACCCGCAAGCACGTTTCTCGGTCATGACTCTCTGCTTGACTCAGACTCTTCCCTCTGTCAGAATGGCTTCATTCTCTTACTCCTCTAGGGTTATCTGTATCTTACTCATCCTTCAAGACCTAGGTCAGCTCCCACCTCCTCTGACAGCCTCCTCTGGCTATTTCTTAATTCAGGGTAGTTGAGAGACTGAGAGCTTTACAGTGAACCCAGAGCAGTGCCCAGACTCTCCTCCTTGCTGCTTACTGGCTTTGTGGCTTCGGGTACAAGTTAAGCAGCCTCTCTGAGGTTCCTTTTTTGTAAATTGAGGATAACAATAGAACCAGCCTCACATCATTGCTGAACAACTAAACGAGGTGCTCCATTTAAACATTTAAAGTCCCGGCAATATAGTAAGTGCTCAATAAATAGCCTCTTCTCTGAGCTTTGATAATCAGTAACCATGCAATCTTCTACCCACTACCCGTGTATTAGCTTTATCTTCCCAGGGAGATGATTAGCATAAGGGAAAGATCACCTATAGCATTTCAGTGTATCCCACCATTGCATATAGCATTCCACTGGGCATACAGGAGACACTTAATATGCATTCTTTGGTTGGATTTGTCATTTACTGGCTATGGCACAGTGATCAGGTTTGAAGGCCAGGGGACACAGTAAAGACTTTCTGGGGGCTTGGAGAAGTGTTGGAAATTCTGATCTCTTCCAAGGAAAGAGGTTCTCCTGTAATCAACATAGGTTGCTCTTGGCCTTTAAAGACCAGGGGCTGCACAGAGATGGTAGGTTAGGGTTGGAGAGTTGAAAGTGCCCACTGTCATCCGCTGTGACTCAGAAAGTGAATCAGTTACTAGCTTAGAGAGCAGGGGACTAGGGCAGCCTTGCTAAAATTGAGGACTTTAATGGCAACTAATGTTCAAGCAGGTCACATTTCTACATAGCAGGCAACTTACAATTCATTCATTCATTCCGCAAATATGTATTGAGCATGACTATGTGCATTCGCTTTTCCCTGACAACTCTGTGGGTTGATTTATGGTGGGAGTGGAGTGGGATATTTGTTTTTTGGGGGCTTTGTGAAAAGAACATTCTTAAGTCAGGTCTTTATTTTTGTGCTGCATCCTAAATTATGTTTCTCAGATTCAGCCCCCACCCCCCCCAAGTTTTAAATAAAATTTCTGCCCACTGGTAAATGCCAGAAGAAGACTTTGAGGATGTTGTTGTGGCTTTCAGAGCCCCAGAGCTCCTAGGGACTGGGCACACCACAGAGGGGACCCAAGGGACCCTTAGGAAATTGGAGAAGTTGAACTGAGCCATTCCTGGTGTGTGTGTGTTGGGGGGGGGTCCCATCAGTTCCAAGACAAAACAATAGCTGCTCACTGACCCTCCATGGCTGATGGAAACACTCTCCCATTGACACACCCAGAAATGGGGGTTTTTATCTGAGGATGGCTGGGCAAGAGTTTGGAGGGAAAACTCAGGGAAATGAAGACGGTTGCATGTTGCAGCACCAATTAACTGTGTTGCATAATATAGGTACTGGCTACCATTTTTGAGCATGGACTATATACCAAGTATGGGGCTAAATGTGCATTATCTCCTCCAATCTTCACAACAACCCCATGATATGTGCAATTTTATTACCCCATTTTATGGAGGGGGTAACCAAGGTGCAGGGATGTTGAGTAACTTGCCCAAAGGTCATATGGTTTAGTAAGTGGCAAAGCTGAGTTTCGAACCTAGGCTTCTGATTCCAGAATGAGCCTGCTGTCTTAAGCACTTATGCATGTACACATTTACCAGCCAAGGAATGAAGTCCAGAGACGTAAAATGACTTGCTCAAGGTCATCCAGCCACCCAAAGCAGAGCTGGTATTTGAAGCACTCTGTTGATTGTTCAAGGTCTTCCTGTACATACCCTGCTTAGAAAAGGCTTAGAAGTGAGGCCGAGGACAGAAGAGCCAACCAGAGAGGATTTTTGTTTTGTTTTGTTTTATTTTGTTTTGTTTTTGTTTTTCAGACTTGTTCAACTCTCTTGGCCCTAACTCAAGTTTAGGCTCCTAGGAAACACCACCCCCTCCTGCTGCCTTTCCCAAGTCTGTCCTCTGGGCATATCAGAGGACTTGGGCTGTTGCTATGGTACTGGGGCCAACAGCAGGTTCATCAAAAGCCGGGTCTTTTGCCTTTTAAAAAAAAAGCCTGGCCCTGCAGAAATGAATTGGCCACAAAGATTTGCATCCGTCATTGTGGCTTATTCTGTTGTAGACCCCCCTGCCTCCTTACCCCATTCCTCCTCCCTACCACCACCACTTTCTATAAATACAGTTGGATAAATATTGATTTAAACTGGGTTTCTGGAGGAGAAGCACATGGCTGCCCTGGCCTGGTCTTCGCGTAGATACCACCAGTATGCCAGGCCTGACCCACCTAACCCCCCGACAGCTCTGGCTTCCAAATGACCCGTTTGGGGAAGGTGAGTTGTGGTTTTGTGGCTTTTGAGTTGAGAGAGAGAGAAGGAGAGAGACAGAGGAGAAAAAGGAGTAAAAAAGCAACAACCCAGCAAGAAATAGGACTCTTCTTGCGGAATGAAGAAAGCAGTTTTCAGCAGGCAGGAATCAGGGGTGGGAGGCACACACTGTAGTCTGGCCGGCTGAACCGTTCTCTTGCCTTTCCCATTCTTCCTTCCACTCCATGTCGGGGTTTGTTTTTATTATTATTATTATTATTTTTTAAAGATTTTGTTTATTTATTTGACAGACGGAGATCACAAGTAGGCAGAGAGGCAGGCAGAGAGAGAGAGAGAGGGAAGCGGGCTCCGTGCTGAGCAGAGAGACCAATGCGGGACTCGATCCCAGGACCCTGAGATCATGAGCTGAGCCGAAGGCAGCGGCTTAACCCACTGAGCCACCCAGGTGCCCCATGGGGTTTGTTTTTAAAGGAGGCAGGTGGTAAGATAGAGTGTCAGGGCTAGAAGGAACCCCAGCGGTCACAGCATCCATCACCCTCACTGTAGAGATGGGAAGGTGAGGCCCAGAGAGGGACAGTGGCTTTCCCAAGATGACACAGCAGAGGCAGAACCAGACTCTTCTGGGCCTCTTGCCTGGTGGTGAGACTGTATTACAAGCAGAGCCCCAAACGGGGCTTTTGTTTTACAGGTCAGGTGCTTATAAAGTCAGCAGTTCTCAAACCTGGTTTACTGATCCTAGGGTGTGTCCAGTTATTGCAAAGGTCATTGCAACATTCTCAATAGTCTTTCAAAATGAAGCTCATTTGAATTTGCCATTTAGAAAAAAATATTTTCTTTTACACGGCGGCTGGAGGAAGCAGGAGGAGCCCAAAGGCAGTGACAGTGGCAGGATGGCTACCCAAGCCTTATCTGAGGAGGAGAAATAAAAGTCTTCCCAAAGGGGCCTCCTCTGGGAATGGTGGGTGGAGCTCTCGGCTCACACTGGAGAGAGGCTTCCATTCCAGAGGGACCAACACCTGCTCTCTGGCTCTTCTGCTACTAAGGGGAAGTAATTGTCGCTGATATCATTGTCCCTGAGTGGCCTGGCTGGAGGTGTGAAAGCTGTCAACAGCTGACTTGATCTCTCTGGCCAAAGATAATGGGAACTTACCACCACCCTCCAGAGCTTGAGGCTTCTTCTTTGCTTCCTCATCTTGGCCCAAGTTGGGTTAGGCCACTTGCTTGTGAAACATTTTGAAAGCTCAGGTGACCCTTGCTTTGAGCAATCAATCTCCAGGAAATATACGTAAATAGGAACACTTAAAAAAAAAAAAAAAAAAAAAACTTAGATTGGAGAACCTCTCTTTAAAAGGCCCTTGCGGCAAATCGTTTTATAATCTGTGGAACTAGGTTGCTTATCAGGCATCCTCCCTACATTTGTTCTGTGAATTTCTTCATTCATTCATTCAACTAATATTTAAAGAGCACATACTACTGGGGCACCTGGGTGGCTCAGTGGGTTAAGCCTCTGCCTTCAGCTCAGGTTATGGTCTCAGGGTCCTGGGATCGAGCCCCGCATCAGGCTCTCTGCTCAGCAGGGAGCCTGCTTCCTCCTCTCTCAGCCTGCCTCTCTGCCTACTTGTGATCTCTGTCTGTCAAATAAATAAATAAAATCTTTAAATTAAAAAAAAAAAAAAGAGCACATACTACTGCTTTATGTCAGGCACTGCTGTGCTAGTCCAGCCCTCATGCGTGGAGTGTATACTCTATTCCAGTGCTAGGTTTTAGAAATTCACTTGTCTTAAAGTGAACCCCAACAACGTAGCATTGCATCTGACTTGGACTTTGTGTCTTTGGTTCTAGCCATCATTGCAGATGGGACAAAAATTTATCTTAGGTTTCCTTAAAGGAATAGTCCCTCTCCCCTCCCTGCAGCCCCTTCCCTCACCCTGTGTTTAAAATCTTTTGTGTTTAGTCTTTGTCTTTGTACTTTTTACAGATCTGACTTTTTCCCCCCCTGCCTGAGCTTAGGAAACTAAGTACCCTGTAAGCAGCCTTGTAAATAAACACATTCCACTCTCAGTTCTTTACAGATTGGGGCATCTGTACTTGGAGGTTTGTCCATAACTAGTGTTCCTACCAAGCCCACTCTCCCATATAACAAACATGCCCTTGGCCACATACCTCTTATATCCAACTCCAGCATCTGCTAAGGAAATTTAAACACTGCAAAATTAGAAAGATAAACATAGTGTCCTGGGGGAGATTGGGAAATTCAAACTAAAGCCAATAAAAAGGGATTTGGATTACCTACTGTTCGAGATATTTTACTCTTGTGTCTTTATGGCCATTAGCAAGAATACTTGAATAAAGATGATTTGGGATAATTTTGATACTGTTGTATTAAAATGGAGGGCATGCCCAGGGCTGCTCTGTTTGTGGCCGTGGGTGGCAGGTGGGAGCTGGGGTGGCCTCTGTTTTTCTTTCTGCAGGGGCCCAGAGCTACCCTATGGCATCCCTGTGTTAACCTCCCTTTTCCTCCACCACACCCAACCTCCCATACCATATTTCTTGACTCCGGAGACTCTGAGTGCCTTGCATGCAACTTTCTTTCATTCTTTCTAACAGCTGTAAAATTTAGCTCAATTCAACAGATAATTACTAAAACCTGCCAGGAGCCAAGCCCTGTGCTTGGTGCTTTCAAAGGGCAGACGGTATGGTCTCCAGTTCCAGCTCATATTCCAGCACAAATGATAGACAAATAGAGACCAATAAATAATTCTTGCCTGTCTCCTAGGAGTCTGATAACCTGTCCCCAAGGGGACTGCTGACAAGTGCAATGTTGTCTCTGTTTTCCAAAGGTATAGCGATAATAACCCCTTTTACTGAGCAGTTACTATGCACCAGCACAATGCTAAGTGCTCTGTATTAAACCCTCACAACCATCCAAAAGGAGGGTGCTAGAATTATCCTGATTCGTAAATGAGGAGAGCCTCAGCCTTGGCAAGGCTACGTTTCCCAAAGCCACATGCTAGCACAGAGTGGAGCTGAGGCTCAAACCTAGGTTTTTCTTTCTTTTTTTTCCTTAGGAGAAGTTGGGCCTCAAGGGGCAAGAGGCAAGAGATGGAATCTGGAATGTCTGAAGTCCAAGCTGAGGGTTCCCCTTGGGGAATGCCTCCCTGGAGTGAGTTCCTTTACTTCCCACTCCTCCTAGGGCGGAGAGAAGGCCGCTGAAACCTTCCAGGGCTCCTTGGGTACTGACACTAAAGTCAGATTAAGGCCCGTTTTCTGAAGGGCAATAGTCCTAGGGTGTCGCTCCTTGCATGTGCAGTACCGCCTTGCCCAGCACCCCCTGGGGAACTCACCCAACCAGTAGAGCTCCTGTGGCTCTGCACACTAGGGTGTCAGGGGTGTGAATCCACACCCTATCAGGCTGTACTAGGTTTGCTGAAGGTGTTCAAGCTTGTAGGGCAACTGGTCTGGCCCTGCTTGGAGCCAAGGGCTTCTGCCAGAGAAGCTGGGGTGGGCGGGGGCGGGGGAGAAGCACGTGTGAGTGGCAGAGATGAGCTGGAGACCCTGGCTGCCACCGTGACCGCGTGGGCCAGCTGGTTCCGGTCAAGCGGCATAGGTCCAACCTCTTCCTCTCCTCAGTGGAGATCGAGGAAACAAGAGTGATCTTCAATATAACTGGGTTCATGTCGCGGACTTGTTTCAAACCTTTCAGTAGTTTCTTTCCTATCTCACTCTTACTGTTGAGAACGAGTGTGGTCTCCTAAGATGGGCAGCCTTGGCCTCTGCTGGGAGCTTGTTGGAAAGGGGACTCCCAGGTCCCGCCTCAGACCTGCTGAATCTGAATCTGTATTTCACCACGATTTCCAGGTGATTTGTGTCCTCGTTAAAGTTTGAGAAAGCCGGCCTAGACAGCCCTTGTGATTGCCCTGGTCTTTCTGTCCACCCGAAGCCATCCTGCAATTTACTATTTATCCTTTATCCTACGTATCACGATTTACCCTGAGTTTGCTTGCTTGTCATCAGTGCGCCGGGCTAGAATACAAGCACCGTGAAGTGAGCCCCGGTTCCGTTCACTGGTTTCATTCATGATTCTGTCTTCAGCATCTAGCTTAGTGCCCAACACAGAACAGATGCTTAAGGATAACTATTGAATGAAGGATGAGTTCTCGCTCTTTAACCTTCTGACCTAGTGTTTCTCAACAGGGGAGCTACTGGTGAGACAGTTGTTCTTATGCGGATTAGTCCAGAATACTGCAGGATGTAACATCCTTGGTTCCTACTCACTAAATGACAGCAGACCCTCAGTCATTGTAACACTCAAGAAAGACTCTCCTACTTATTTCCAAAGCCTCCCAGGGGATGGTATTACCCTTGGTTGAGACCACTGCCCTAAACAGTTTTGTTTGGTTGGTCTGTTTAAACATACCTTGATGTATGCTGTGGGGTGCCAGACTTAGAAAATCTAAGTTTGAATCTGGTCATTACCTGTGTGACCTTGGGCACATCTCTTAACCTTTCTGGACCTCATCTGCAGAACAGGGAGTCTCAGAGGTGTGCAGAGGAGCCCATGAGCTGACTGTAGGAGCAGCACTGTGTACGTAGTTGGCTGTCATGGCATGGAAGCTGGTCCACAAAGGGAGGCAGATTGTTCCAAGCTTTCTGGGGACTCCCAGAATCCTAGAATCAGAATGTTGCGGCTGGAAGAGATGGCAAGATCACGCTCATCCTTAAGCAGGCTAGGAAGGGCCTGGTGTTTTTATCCTAAATGGTGCATCTCAGGCAGAGAACTCAGCCCTAAGGCAGCAGGCTGGGTGTGTGACTTAACAGTGTCCAGGGCCTGGCAGGGCCTAAAGAGTGACCGCCACAAGTTTCTGCTGCCTGGAAGGGAGTGGTGATGCCAGTGGATGGGGGCAGGGCGGCTCTAGCCAGGCTCCCGGCAGGGGAGGGAGGGTTACCCAGGACTGTGGCAAGAATGTGGGGTATCCTCTTACCAGCAGGGAAGGCCTCTGGCAGTCTTTTTTTTTTTTTTTTTTAAGGTTTTAAAATCAAGTTGCATCTACCTTTGAAAGTAGAGATCATTGGATCCAAAGCCTGATACATGCAACAAAAGATAGGAATAGTATATTCTTGCTTTTGAATATAGATGCAAACATTCTAAGGAAAATACTAATTCATGGAAGGAGCAGTGTTTCAAAAGAATAACATACTGTGGCTGAGTGGGCTCTATGCCAGGGATGGCTGAAAGTCACGGAATCTACCAGTATAAATGATTATAACCACAAATTAAAGGAGAAAAATAAGGGACTAGAGCAACAAATGATGAAATGTCATTTGAAAAAAGTATTCAGGACGCATTCCCGATGAAGGAAACCATTTCCATACAAGAAAGATTATTGAGGTTAGGCCCATGGCTTGTGGTCATCACCAGCCAGGGAGTTGATTTCAAGGCCACCCTTTCCTTAGAGAAGAATGAACCTTAAGCCGAAAACAAAACAGGCTTTTGGGATGTAACCTGATATTTAAAGGTTTGGGGCTCATGAATTTAAAATATCAGAAAACTTGGGGCGCCTGGGTGGCTCAGTGGGTTAAAGCATCTGCCTTCGGCTCAGGTCATGATCCTAGGGTCCTGGGATCGAGCCTCACATCGGGCTCTCTGCTCAGCAGGGAGCCTGCTTCCCCTCCTCTCTCTGCCTGCCTCTCTGCCTACTTGTGATCTCTGTCAGTCAAATAAATAAATAAAATCTTTAAAAAAAAATCAGAAAACTTATTCTAATTAATGAATTGATTTATATGTCACAAATCAACCGGAAAAAGACTTATGGAGATGGGTAGAGAGCACAGGACGGGAGTTTTGGGGCCTGAATCCTAATCCTTGCTTGGTGGCTTTGATAGACATCAGCTGTGTGGCCTTTTGGTCAGTTATGATATCTCTCTGGCCCTCAGGTTTCTCATCTGAAAAATGGAAAATGGAGACTGGATTGAGAAAGAAGCTTAATGATGTAAACGTCTATGAAGTAAACCATGAAATGTTATGGGGGGGCATTAACTTGGCACGTCCCTAGCAAAGTCCTTTTCCAAAATCCGGAAGATCGTTTCAGTTGAACCCCCAAGTGGGATGGGTGTTCCGGGGCAGCAGGTATCTTAGATGTGCCTATGAACTGAGTCCTGCAATGCAGATTTCTTCTTGGATCCAAGTTAATGCAAAAAAGAAGGGAAAGGACATTCGAGAAATTAACACATCCATTATAATCACCGAAATAGGCTGCTGTAATAAGGGCCATTTAATAAAATTGTAAGAAGCCCTTTTCTAAGGGGGAAGAGATAGGCCAGGATGGAAGTCAAGTGCAGCTGTTTGAGCCTCTGCCAGTGGCCTGATCTCACCAGAAAACTGAAGTTAAAAAACAACAAACTTCCAGATTCAGCAATCTCAGACGAACACTGCCTCCCCCTGCCGTTTGCTCCCGCCCCCACGTGCTTTCTCTCCCTGTCTCCCCAGCTCAGGCACCTGCGTGGCTCGGTGCTTTTCCGAGTGGTGGGGATGTCAGCCCGCAGCCCTGGCGACTGGAGCCCTGGGAGGCGGCAGCTACCTCTCGGGTTTAGCATTACGTCATCCTTTCTAGACCCAAATTTATCTCGGCTGCACGCAGACCCGCAGCTCTGAGCTGCTGCTGACTTGAGGAGAGCTTACGCATGAAGTTAGGCAAGGCTGACTCACCGGGCAGAAGGAAAGGTTTTCTGCTGCTCTTCACGTTTTGGGGCCCTGAGGGGGAAGCAGGATGGAAAAAGACGTATAACTGTTAAGGCTCTCATTTAGGAGCTCAGGACTCACCCTTCCTCCATCTTCAGCCTTCATTGCTTGAACACCCCCCCCCCCCCCCCCCCCCCCCCCCCGCCATCCTTACAGATAATGGCAGAAAACAGTGCCCTGCACACCAAGCGTTTTGCACTTTCAGGGAAGTTCTCTTAAGCACCAGGTGTTACCAGTGCAGTGACTTTGGACTTGTAACTTCACCTGACCGTCCCTTCCCCTCTTTCCATCTCTCCTGTCTGCAGAAAAGATGTAATACAGACCAGTCTCCATTGTTCATGAATCTGCAGTAAGTCTTTTGGAAATCTGCATGGAGTAAACTGACAGAAAGGACCCCTAAGAATGGAGAGCTTTGCCTGCTTGCTCCAGGAGGCAGCGCATCCCCATCTCGGCTGTGTTTGTTAGAGGCCTGGGGGATTCAGGGGGACTTCTCCCATTTTCAAATAAGGCTCCCCTGAGAGAGATACTTTAGGGAGAGGACAGGACCAGAGATTGTGGGTAAGATTCCAGCTTCTGGATTCTTCTCTCAGTTTCCCCATCTGCGTTTGTAGGACAAACTGGATTCATTTGAATAAAAGAAAGGTCACAGCTGCCTCTGGGTTCCTCCAGGCTGGGACTGGCGCTGAGGGATGGTTTATGAAGAGTATTCCTTTCCCGAGGCTAGAGCCCCAAGCTTTGTGCTGTGGGAGGCCATTGTGGCCAATGCCAAAGCAAGAATTCTAGAGGTCAGCCAGAGCAGGGAGAAGGAAATGGCACCTTCAGTTACTATTGGAAAAGAATGACTTCCTGTCTATAAATCTGCCCTTAACACTGCCCACTGCCCTCCATCACCATTACCTCTGTTATTCTTCAACATAGGCAGGTGGGCCTTTTGGGTGACTCTCACCCTACTTTCTATTTCCTCCTCTCCCTCTTGCTCTAAAAGAAGGGCTGGTTAATTAATTCATCTGGAGGTCAGCTGTGAAAGGTCAGGCACGTGCCCTGAGCATCATGCTTTCTCTTAATAACCTGCTAGGCCATACGATCTACGGATTTAAACCCATGTGTATTTTCAGTTGGTACTTTTTTTTTTTTTCTTTTTTGATTGCATGTCACATGGTTTATCTCCCACTGGGGAGACTTTTATTTGTCATGAATCTGCATCTTTTAAATTCCTGCAGTAGCACTTAGCAGTTTGGGATCTAAAGCTTAAGGAGTCTACAAGTAGTAGAAACTAACTTTCAACCTAGTAATTTCTGCCCTTAACTAACAGGTCTTAGCAGATAGCTATTTTCTTTTAAATAATTCCATTCTTCGCTTTGCCCCATAGGTCCCTTGTTGAGAGTAGTTGTTACCAGTATCCAGTGGGAAACCCCAGATCTGAAGTGATCTATCCAACAACAGAAAAAAGTAAGGTCCCTATTTTAAAATCTTTAAAAAAAAAAAAATGACTCTCCTGTGAACAGCTTGGGAACACCTCTCATTTTGGGTCTCCTTGCATTTGATGGGACATCTATTTGGTTCTTAAACGTGGTTCCAAATGTAATATTCAAAAGGCTGGCATAATTTTGCAGTTTTTGACTTCATTGGAAATTGAAAAGAAGAAGAGTGAAAGGAGAGAGAGAAGGCATTAAAACGCAGCATGGATCTCGTGACATTTTTGAGAGGAAGATTTTCATTCTGACATGATATTTTCTGCAGTAGCCACTGGAATGACCATAGGGAAGGGGAAATTCTCCCCTCACCAAGAGCTTCCTGTTGTTTTGGATGTCCACCAGCAGGTTAAAATACTCAGGGTGGGAAGACATTATGGATGTTTATACAATTCCCAGCTTGCTCCTAGAGCATTCAGCATTTATGACCCTCTTGCCCTTCCTCTCCCTAGACCAGTGGTTCTCAACTGGGAGTGACTTTGTGCCCCGCCAGACATTTGGCAGCGTTTGGAGACGTTTTTGGTTGGTAGTGTGCTACTGGCATCTAGTGGGTAGAGGCCAGGAATGCTGCTGGGCATCCCACAAAGCACAAGTTCGCCTCCCCCCCTCCCCCCCGCCCCACATGCATTATTTGCCTGAAATGTCAATAATGTAGAAGTTGAGAAACTCTGGTCTACACTTGAGGGCTTGTTAGATTGAGGACTTGAAAAGAGAACGGCAGAGAAGATAGCCGTTGGCAATCCTTTAATGTGGTCCCTGCTCTCTTTAGCCACTGCTTTCAGTTCCCTCTCTATGGGGGAGAACAAGAGAGGAAACAATTGCTATAGCTTCCATTAACTGAGTGGCATGTACTAAATGCTGGAATTTTTTCATTTAATCTTCACAATAAGCCCTATTGCCCATAGACTTCTTGAGAGTAGGAGCTATGTCTGTTTCTCTCATTACTGTACACATTATGTCCAGTACAGTGCTTGACACATGGCAGACCCTCAATGTTCGGATAAATGGAGTAACTATATCTATTTTATACATGAGGAAATGAGGCTTGGAGAGTCCAGACAGGTAGTATAAGTAGAAGAGTCAGAATTTGAACTGAACCCTTTGTGACTTCTGCACTAAATCACTTACCCACTGAATTATGTCCTTCACTTGCAATAGTGGAAAGGATTTCTAGTCTCTCAAGTCACTAGTGAGGGCCTGAGGCAAAATAAGTTTTTAAACATACAATTAAAACAACAACAACAACAACAACACCACCACCATGAAAAACGGAACTACCTTTATGTGGAAACCAGTGTGGAAGAAGGGCCTCATGACAACTTTCTCGTACTGGAGGGATCATCCTCTGTTTTTGAACAGTGATCTTAGCTTTTCAAATGCTTATGTGGGCACCAGCTGAACAGCACATTTTGTGATGGGGAAACTGAGGCGTGTAAGTTACATAGAAAATATGCAGTAGTAGATAGAGGACTAGAACATGGCATTTCAGATAAAGAATGCTTCAGGTCCTGGGCACCCGTCGGAAGTCGCTGGGAAAAGAGCTTTCCGGAAACTGGCTCAAATTCTTCCTTCCCAGAAGTAAAGCCCAGAAAACTTCGTTTTTACACTCTGGAGACAGAAGTCGAATGGGACTACATTTCCCAGCTGCCATTGCGGAATTCGGCAAAGCGCAGGCCCACTGAAGTGGCGTGTGTACTACCACTCCCGATGCGCAGTGGGAGGGGCGGGACTACATTTCCCAGGAGGCAGAGGAAGGGGCGGGGCGGGGGCGGGCCTCGGTGCTGCGCCCGCCCCTCCCCCGTGCTCGCGCGGAGAGGTAAACAAACCGCGCGCGGGCTGCCGGCGGCGGCGGCGGCGGCGGGCGCGGCGGGGGCGACAAGGGCGGCGGAGAGCGCGCCGAGCCGTGGCCGGGCTGGCCCGCCCGCCCGCCGCACATGTCCCCGGGCGGCACCGGCCTGTATCCGCCTGCGGCGCCTCCTGTCGGCCGGGGAAGGGAGCGCGTAGAGGTCCCGGTCGCCACCAGCGGTGCCCATGGAGAGGGTGCGGATGATCAACGTGCAGCGCCTGCTTGAGGCGGCCGAGTTTTTGGAGCGCCGGGACCGAGGTAACGGCTGGGCGCCGCCGCCTCCGCCACCACCTGAGCCCGCGCACTCCTTCTCCACGCGGGGAGTGCGGTGTGGCGTGTGAGGGGAGGGAGAGTGCGTGTGTATTGGGGGGGATGTGAGAAGGGGTGCGCGTGTGAGGAGAGGGGTACGTGCGTGAGCAGAGGAGGCAGGGGTGCGTGCGCGAAGGGTGCGTGTGTAAGAGGTGCGTGCATGAGCAGTGTGTGTGAGGGGAGGTTCGCGTGCAAGCAGGGGTGTGTGAGGGGAGGGAGGGTGCGTGTGTGAGGAGCGGTGCGCGTGCGACAGGTGCGTGCGTGATGAGGGGTTCGCGTGTGCGGGGAGGCGGGGGTGTGTGTGAGGAGGGGAGCGTGTGTGAGGAGGTGCGTGGTAAGGGTGTGAGGAGGGTGCGCGTGAGGGGAGAGAGGGCGGGGAGGGGTGCGGGAGGTGGTGGGAACCCGGAGCCTGCGAGGGGAGGGGTGCGGGAGAGGCTGCGCGGGCCTGCTGGTGCGGGGAGGACTGGGGGACGAGGTAGGGGGGAGGGACGGGGATCTGGGGGCAGAGGGGAGGTGGGGAGGTGGGCAGAGCAGAGGGAGGGAGTGTGTTGAGAGTGGGCGCCAGCCCGAGGACTTGGGAGGTTGGAGGGAGGTTAGAGCCGAAGGAAGGGGGAGGCGGCGGCGCAGGTAGGGGTGGAGGAGGCGAGGCTGGGCGCCGAGGAGGGGAATGCCTGCTGAGGAGCCACTGGGGAGGAGGGTGCGCGCAGGTGGGGAGGAGACGTCTGAGAAACAGGTAGGAGGAGACGCGACCCTATTTAGGGACTGGGGCTGGAAAAGATGTAAAGAGACTGGGGAGTGAAGAGTGGGAACTCTGGAAATTATGGTGTCAAGGGAGAAAAATGTCCTCTGAGACGGGGCAGTTGAATGGTTTGAAATACGTGAAAATGGTGCGCTTAGTGAGAGACCCAGAATGGGGAGAGTTAAAAGGGGATTTTTGAGACGGGTGAAATAATTGAGGTGGATGGTAACTAGTCTCAGAAATTAGTGTGTTTCAGTTAAGAATTCTTGGAGAAAAGGATTTTTGGAAAGGGTGGAGAGATTACTTGGTTTAGAAGAAGTATTGGTACGCCTTTCAGGTGATGGGTTGGGTCTGTATATAATGTTACATGATAAATGTCCTCACAAGGACTGAGAATTTTATCTTCCAGCCAGAAAGTGGAAAAATTTTACCTCCTTTTCTTCTGCTGTTTTCAGCAGCATGTTACTGCAAGGATTTCAGATCTGTGGATCCATGGATTTGAGTAAATTCCTGTTCTCATATCTTTTTCTCTTGCTGTCTCTTTAGAGTGTGAACATGGCTATGCCTCAACGTTCCCCTCCATGCCGAGCCCCCGGCTGCAGCATTCAAAGCCCCCAAGGAGATTGAGCCGAGCACAGAAACACAGCAACGGGAGCAGCAACACCAGCACTGCCAACAGGTAGCAAGCTGGGGAGGTTTAGAAAGGGCACCTGGAGAGAGGGAGCACACACTCAGGCAAAAGTTCAGGTCCAACGGACCTCAGTTCTTTACCACCAAGTCTGGAGCAACACTGAATAGTCAAATGAGTTCCTTTACCACCATTTCTGGAGATTTGGCCCTTTTAAACTGATACAGTCTAGATATCATAACCTGACTTTGTGGGGAAGGGCAGGAGTAGAATCCAAAGGAAAACCAAAGAGTTCTTGCTGGGTTTATTAAGTGGGGGCGTCTGTGACTGAGAGGGACAATAAAGTGAAACCTGACATGTGTCCATGCATGCAACCACATGCTAAAAGTAATCTTAGTCGAGCTTTAAACTTGGATGATCCAAGAAGAATTTTTAAATGCCAGAAATAGCTCAGGCAGGATATAAAGCAGAATCAAGGGTTTTGTTAAAGGAATAAAAATGTTTGGTTGGAGTAGGAAGTTAGTGGGCATGGTCTGTTTGTTGTTTAAGGGTGGAAGGGAAGACCATGCTATGAAAGTTGTGTCTCTTATTTGATAAGACAGAGTTGGTAAGGGAGATTTTAAAGAAAAACAAAACAAAACAGAAAAAGAATGAAGATGCTTATTTTTCAATCCAAAGGGTTCCCTAGGAAATGCTTGTCTGGATGTACTCAGACATAGTTGACTTCCATTTTTTGAAGACTTTTGGTAGTGCCTGGCTGTCTTTTCAGTGTTTTGCCTCAGAGGGCCAGGGAATTCTAATGATTCAACTCATAGGAAGTTTTCAGAAGGCCACCTTAAAACCAACAGATGCTGTTTTTTCCATTTATAAGAGGAATTAAATGAGACCTCTTTTCCTGATTCCCCAAAGCTTTGTCTAGAGAATGTAAGAATTTATTTTGGAGAGACACAGAGTAATCTCTGGGAAACTAAGGTTACCTGATGAGTATGGGGAACTCCAGACAGGTAGTTAGGTAGTCACTTGGGGAAGTTGGTTGGGAAAAGAGCAGGAATAGGAGCTTTTACTAATAGATGCAGGAAACTTGAGGCTCCTATAGATAATAATTAGAGCTCGAAAGGTTGGATCTTCCTACTCTGCATTTTTGACATTGCTGAGGCGAAAGTAGGATTCACTCTTCCCTCTTTGACTCATCTTTAAAGCTGTGAGTTTCCTTTTTTGGCTTTTTCAGTAGGACTATTCTGTGTTTTTTAAACTTAATTTTTAAAATTATAAAAATAGCTATAAGCTTAATATGCTGTATTTATTTATTTATTTAAAGATTATTTATTTATTTATTTGTTTATTTGACAAAGAGAGAGAGAGAGACAGCGTGAGAGGGAACACAAGCAGGGGGACTAGGAGAGGGAAAGCAGGCTTCCCACCAAGCAGGGAGCCAAATGCAGGGCTCGATCCCAGGCTGTTGGGACCATGACCTGAGCCAAAGGCAGATGCCTAATGACTGAGCCACCCAGGCAACTCTTACTATGCTGTATTTATGTTTATGTGTGGGTCTAGAAGGTTTTTCTATGATATGATAGGTTTGGAATGAAAATATGTAATACGATACATAGCATTTATACAAATAAATTTCAGTTTTCTTGTTCTTCACTGTTTCTGTTAGGATCTATATTTCAAGAATTCAGATTCAATCCATGTATAGATTAAAAAGGTTAAAAAATTTTTTTTTTAAATTTAGAGACAGACAGAGAGTATCAGGAAACCAGACCTGGGTTTTGTCATGCTACAAATATTTACTATTTCCTCTTTTGTAGAAGTTAGGTAAATGATCTTATTACATTTTCTCTTTATCCCTCTTCTCATCTATAAAATGAAGGGATGGACTACATATTTACCAAGGTCCCTTTCTGCCCTGAAGTTCTGTGACACTGATTTATTGACAGTTCTAGAGATCAGTTATAATATTAGTTATTCAGTATACCACTCCATCATTACAGAGGCAGCCTCATTACTAACAATTCAAGAATTATAGATGCATAAAAAAGATACACATTTCTAGATTTTACCAGTTACGTTATAGGTCATTAATAAGTCTTTGTCATCTGTTGGCTTAAACTTTGCTCAGCTTGGGGTTTTGACCCAGTGGTGTTTCTGTTTCATGTTAGGGTTCCTGTTAGGATTCTACTATTGTGTGTGGGACCACAGTGCTAATTACTGTATATTTTAGCAGAGCATATCAGAAAATTTGTAAAACTATAGGCATGCCATGTTCTTACAGTACCCATGGGAAAATAATTACGTACACATTGGACCACCCAAGACTAAGGAAGATAATTTTTCATAGGAATATAAGTAGTAAGAAGGAAGGAAAAAGAGAGAGAAAGAAACAGATTTTAGAATATACTAAGGTCCACCCACGTGTGGGGTTTAGACTGGGGCCTATAGATGAGAATTAGTATGTTAAAGTGAAACACTAGAAATTATTTTTCCTTACCGTTTGTTAAAACTTCTGCTTCCTGGGATAGAGAAGCCATGGATCAAATTCCCATGCTGGGATATGTGAGAAATGGGGTTGTTAGTCCATTTGAGGGAGACTCTATGGGCTTCTGATAACTTGAGGCCTAGTACTGGATTTAGTAGAAATTTTATTACATTGGTTACATATAGCAGAAAGAAAGACTTGTAAAAATTTTCCATTTACTAGTCTTCTGAAACAAGGAAGGTAATAGAATTATGGACTATCTGTCTTATTTTCCTGATCAGAAAGGTACTTGTGTGGCAGTTGCTGTTACTAGTATGCATCTTGGACGTTGATATCTTGTTTGTCCTAAGATGACATTTGTCTCCCTGACGTTGTAGCATCTTTCAGATACAATGCTGGCTTTTCCCCCCTAATATCCTCAGGTATAATATGATCTTCCTGATATAAAATGTTGTTTTTTAAGTGTATGCTGAATGTTAGCTCCTAATATTATGTCTAGAAATCTTATTTTTATGGAAGTACAAAGGAGAGAAAATAAGTGATATAATGTGATGTTACAAGCATGTACCTTGAAAATCCCAGTAATTTTATCATTTGGTATCCTTCTAACTGACAGCTCAGAAGTGGGACCTGTAATATTTAATTATTTTTAAAATACCTGGTTGAATTTACTGTGGTCTTGGTCATGGCCTTCTGGCACATTTCCTAAAAATCACCCTTCCTAAGATGTTACTGCTATTAGAAAACCTGGGTGCGTTGCTCTCTGGCTCATTGAGGAGCCTCACGTAAGTTCAAATTCCCGGTTTTTTACTGTTTGGTCTCACAACTGAAAAATTTCAAGATTTGTCATCTTTAAACTCTACTAACACTACTCTGCCTGGCTTCATTGTAACACTCATTTTCTCCTAAATATTTCTTGAATCTGCTGTCTTTCCCCTTATCTTCATTACTTCCCTCCTGATGAGATACCATCTATCTCTCACCTGGAGACCTGTTATAACCTCCTAATCGGTATCCATGCAACTACACCTGGCCTATATACAATTCTGACGTATTATATTAGCTAGCTTTCTTTCTTTCTTCAATACACCATGTTTCTTCCTACTTCAGGGTCTTTGCACATACTCTGTTCTTTCCCCTTTGCCAAGTAAGTTGTCCTTATCTAATAACACTCTTATTTCAGCTCAATCATAACTTCTTCAGGGAAGCCTTTTCTTATCAGGCAAAGTAGATTAGGTGTTCACATGATAGCACCCCTACTTTTCCTTCATGGTGTTTATCATAGTTTGTAGAAATACAGTTCTCTGATTGATAAATTCATGTCTCATTCATTGGGCTAAAAACTCCATGAAGGCAGAAGTTGAATCTCTTCTGCTTAAGGATTCATCCCCAGTATCTATCACAATGCCTTGTACATAGTAGGTGCTTCTTAAAAAATGGAAGGTTTTCAAACTCCAGGTAGATTGCCCTCTGTGGAACTGCATTTCTCTTTTGTGCTGATTACCATATTAAAGTATGGAAGGAGACATTATGCAACTCCTGCTTTGGCAAACTCTGATTACATTGTATTCTTTTTTTTTTTTTTTTCTTAAAGATTCTATTTATTTATTTGACAGAGATCACAAATAGGCAGAGAGGCAGGCAGAGAGAGGGAGAGAGAGAGAGGAGGAAGCAGGCTCCCCGCTGAGTAGAGAGCCCCATGTAGGGCTCGATCCCAAGACACCGGGATCATGACCTGAGCAGAAGGCAGAGGCTTTAACTCACTGAGCCACCCAGGCGCCCCTGATTACATTGTATTCTAAAGAATGTTAATGATAATATATTTGGAAAGGAAGATAATATGTAGTATTTGAAGAATAATAATCTCTAACTGCCAGTTCTTTTAAATGGGTATTATTACAGTATATTATAGTATTGTATATAAGTATATTATAGTAGACTATAGAATGCTGCAGTTAATTTTAAAAAACACTCACTGTCATCCAGTCATGAAATTAAAGTATTAAAACCTACCTGCCCTGCCAGAACCATAAGTCTGTCAAATATTGGCAATAAATGTTGGTATGAGGCTATGACACATAGTAATTTCATTGTTTTAAGGTGATGGAGAAGGTAATAGTAAGTACCAATTTATGTTTGTATTTTAAGTTGACGAAAAATTTATTTTATTTGGTGTCCTTTGGCTATTAAAGAATCTCACAAGAGCAGCCACATTTCAATTCCTTTGGCTAGGATTGAGGACATTAGAAAATAAAACAGCTTTTCCTTTTGCTTGTAAAGCTTTAGTTTAACTATTTTTTAACTACAGAATCATGAAATGTTTTAGTCTTAGAGGGAATGATTGTATTGTTGTATTTTCAGCTTTAAACCCTTTTTGGTTATCTTTTTTAGAGGATTTTTTTTTTCCAGTAGTAGTAATTTGAAATTTGTTATATCTTCTGTTTCCATTCTTAAATATGTACCTGTTAGTTCACTGAATAGTTGAAGGAAACCTTTTTTTTATTGTGAAATTTCTCTTTACTATTCTATGCTTTTCAAATTTTCTATATAAAGAAATAGTTTCTGAGTCTCTGTTGAATAGATAATTCCTAGAGTATCAGGACAAAAGTAGAGATTAGTAACAGTTAAACTTTTTGTGATGTTAGTATTGTTCAATATTTTCAAATGTTGAGTGATTAACACCTCCTGTGTGATGTTTTCTGTGATATTCTGTCTTCCCCTAAAACTGTTTAAATGAAAAATTCTTAAGAATTATTTATATACCTCACTAAACAAACTCAGACTTTTCATTAAATGCTTCATGGAAGCAGAAGTTTGCTGTGCAGAGTTTCTAAAGGACATATTCCCTTATGGAAGTATGTTTCAAGGAGACTTGACGATCATGCCTTGTAAGTCAGTAGGACAGCTGCTTCTGTTCCTGTTTGATTAGTGGCCTTTTCCCAGAATATTGAATACATGATGTGGAAGATCACAAATTATAAAAAAGGAATTCAGGATTTCATTCCGTGTAGTTCTCTGCTTTATGAAGGTATGATATTGTCACTCATTTTATGATTAAAACTCATGTGGCCCAGAGATGGTAAGAGATACTTATTTAGCTTTCAGTGGTGGTTGCTTTAATATCAAGCTGGATTTTCAGCAGAATTTGCATCATTCTAACCAGAGGACACTGTTGACCCTTTAGAAAGCTTTTTCTTCTAGATTTCTCCTTACAAAGAGAACAGCATTGCTTTCTTTTGGATATAGCATGATTCTTTGTCACTTCTTAAGTAAAGATAGTTTTCCAGATACTAATTTAATCAAAGAGCTTTGATGGTATCATTTGACAAAATGTATTTCCAGATCCTATTTGTGGTCGATAATGCTGATGTAATTAATATAAGCATACATATTTTTTGTTAGATTGTTTTTATTTTTCATTTTGGCTTTCTACATTTTAAATATTGGCAGCTTTTCCTCCCCCTGCATATGTATATAGGAGTGTGTGTGTGTGTGTGTGTGTGTGAGAGAGAGCAAGAGTGTGTGTATGTGTGCACCATCTTCATTACCATTTAATGAAGAAAACACATGTTGTCAAGTAAACATATCAATGTATTATTTCAAACTGTGATGAGTTTAATGTAGGAAACATAGATGATCCTATGAGGAGTATAACAGGGAGGACCTGATTAAGTTTGATAGATGAAGGAAGGCATCTCAGAAGTGGAACCTCTTATAAAGCAGGGGTAAAGAGGTTTTCATGTTCATACACATCTGTTAAATCATTTTTAATTATAGCATGATATTCTGTTTCATGGGTATACCATAATTTGTTAAGCCAGTCACCCATTGATTTAAGTTCTTTTTAGATTTTTTTCATTCAAAATAGGGCTATTCAGAACATGTTTTTGCAGATAGTTTTGTGCATTTGTCTACCTAGATCCTTAGGATAAACATGAAGAATTAGAACTCTTGGGTCAAAGGGTAGGATCCATCTTCAATAATAAAAATAGTAACGCCTTGCATTTAATGTACAACTTGTCTATAAAGCCCTTTAATGTACGTTATTACCTCATTTGAATTTCAGAACAGTTCTGTGAGGTAAAATGAAAATATTTTCCTTTTTTTTTTTGTTGAGAAACTGGACTGGCAAGCAAGGTAACTTGCAAAAATAGAACTAGGAAATAAGACAGATCTCTGGGATTTGTTTCTCTGGGATCAGCAAACAGCCCTTGGTAAGAATTTACTTAAAAAGTAAGACTTCATGACCATAGCCTGAAATTCATGTGTTAGCACTCTCCTTTTCTGCTCTGCCTGAAATGCGTCGTCTGCATCTGCCGCTTTAAGGCTTTCCCACCAGTGCTTTTTCAACTTTTGCAATTTGCTTCCTTTTTCACTAGTTACTGAAACTGCTTTCTTAAAGGTAATTTGTAACCAAATTTACTGAACTTATACAATGTACACAGAACATGCCTCCCGATGATAGAGGAGCTTATGGTGCTTTTGGAAAAATATGTATATAATAAAATGATAAATTATACAAATCAGTAAGATGTTATAAACATGGCTATTTTTATTTGTCAGATGATAGTATACAGATTAAATTATTTAAATTTATAGAAGATTATTACAGTAGGTTATTATAGAAATGTTACGGATTCACAGTATATACTTATTCATTAACTTTGACATGCATTCTAGGAGACATAGGGATTCCATATCTTAGTATAAGTGAAATTCTTTATGTTTTATCTGAGTAACTAATTTCTTATAAGAAAAAATATTTGGGGGGTGCCTGGGTGGCTCAGTAGGTTAAAAGCCTCTGCCTTCCGCTCAGGTCATGGTCCCAGGGTCCTGGAATCGAGCCCTGCATCCGGCTCTCTGGTCGGCAGAGAGCCTCCTTCTCCCTCCGTCTCTCTGCCTGCCTCTCTGCCTTCTTGTGATCTCTCTCTGTCAAATAAACAAATACAAAATCTTAAAAAAAAAAAAAGAAAAAATATTTGGTTTGGTAGACAATTTTGTTATTAATGTTACTATATACATTTCAGGGGAAAAGTGTGGGTTTTCTTTTTATTTAGCTTTATGATGTTAGATAAAAAGATTTCTGTGTGGTATTGATTTCCTTACATTTCTTTATTATGGGAAATATTTTCGATAGTCTTTTGAAAACACTATGTAAACACCATTTGTGGAGGCCACATGATGAGAGTTTTGAAGCCATTGAAATGGGCATTTTTAAATTATAGAAGGACATAATTTTATTTTATTTATTCATTTTTAAAGTTTTTCTTTGTTTATTCATGAGAAACAGAGAGTCAGAGGCAAAGGGAGAAGCAGGCTACCCATGGAGCAGGGAGCCTGATGCAAGACTCGATCCTAGGAACCTGGGATCAGGACCTGAGCCAAAGGCAAGCACGTAACTGACTGAGCCACTCAGACACCCATAGAGTGTAATTTTAGTCTCAGTCAACGTATTTTGATAAAACAACTGATTTTCCTTTATTCTTATTTTGATTAGACAGGGACAATTAGGATTCTCTTCAAGGAACTGTAAATAACTTTCTTATGCGATAAGAAACTAGAGGGTAAAATGTAGTAAGTTTGTCTTGGTATTAGAAGAAATGTAAATTTTGAGGTTTTTAATTTTGATTACCATAATCTTGTATGGGAGTATGTATCTTCAACAACATGAACAACAGAAAAAAAGTGATCTTCATATTTCACAAAAACTCTGTACAATATATTTTTGTTAATACTGAATCTGCTAGGATTGCTTTCTGTAGTCTTTGCTGGTAACCGTCAGTGCACAGAAGTTACAATTTAAAATTCAGACTTCTAACTTGGATAGAAAACAAATTGACTGCTTTGTATGAAGTTGATCTTGGGGTGTTTAATATCATTATTCTCATTGTCAGTTTATTTGTGGCAGATATGCTTACTGGAGACAAAGGTATGTTCGTGTTTTTAACATTGAAGTTGAAGCCTATATTAGAACAGCTGCGTAATGTGTTTCTTTTATTCTGTAAACATTTAAGTATCAGTAAGAATTTAATATTAACTTATTAAGTATGAGTATCTGTTTCATGTTGTTGGCCATTTTCATAAATGTGGTAAATAACTTGGATGTTAATGGTAGAGTGTAACAAGCGTGAGGTACTGTCCTGGGAAGTGAGGGTGTCCTATTCTGCATGTTCACATGACGGAATTTTTGGGGTGATGGAAGTTTCCTAAAACTGGATTGTGGTAAAGGTTATGCAACTGTATAAATTTACTGAAGTTCATTGAACTGTACCCTTAAAATGGGTGAATTTTATTTTATTTTTTTTAAAGATTTTATTTATTTATCTGACAGAGATCACAGGCAGGCAGAGAGACAGGCAGAGAGAGAGGAGGACGCAGGCTCCCTGCCGAGCAGAGAGCTGGATGCCTGTCGTGATCCCAGGATCCGGAGACAGGCTTTAAACCACTGAGCCACCCAGGCACCCCAGGGTGAATTTTATAGTATGCAAATTATACCTCAGTAAAATCGTTTAAAAAAATTGCCTGTTGCTGTTTATTGCAGTAAGATAAGAAGAGTCTTGAATGTGTGATGGATGCTTAAAAGAACTAAAGGTGGAATGAACGAATATTAGACAATGAGGCCTTCAGAACTTGAAATGAACCATTATGGGGTTAGGAGTAGGGAGTGTAGCTGGTTGGAAAAAGATACCTCCTCCATTCTGCAGCTAGCAAAGCAAGGAGATTCAGCTACCCTGGCAGCCTCTCCTCCCTTACTTCCTTTGAGAATCTGTTTTCTGTATGATGTACTTGCCTTAGACATTAAGATTCTTTGAAATAGGGGCGCCTGGGTGGCTCAGTGGGTTAAAGCGTCTGCCTTCAGCTGAGGTCATGATCCCAGGGTCATGGGATCAAGCCCCGCATCTGGCTCTCTGCTCGGCGGGGAGCCTGCTTCCTCCTCTCTCTCTCTGCCTACCTGCGATCTCTCTCTGTCAAATAAATAAATAAAATCTTTAAAAAAAAAAAAGATTCTTTGAAATACATGTGTAACATCTCTGTGCGTCTGCTTCTAGTACTATAGGGAAGAGTGGGACATATTAACAATAAAGCTTGGGATCTTTAGAAAAATGGACTTTATATTTATAGAATTAATGCTGCGAATTATGGTACCGTTCATTTATTTTCCCTGAAAAGTACCTATTGAATATTTAAAAGGCTACTTTTTTTTTTTTTTTTTTTGATTTTTATTTATTTGACAGACAGAGATCACAAGTAGGCAGAGAGGCAGGCGGGGGTGGGGGTGGGGGGTGGGGGTGGAAGCAGGCTCCCTGCTGAGCAGAGAGCCAGATGTGGGGCTCTATCCCAGGACCCTGAGATCATGACCTGAGAGGAAGGCAGAGGCTTAACCCACTGAGCCACCCAGGCACCCCTGAATATTTATTTCATGCCTGACCCTATCCTAAAATATCAAAATATAATTTGGAAGTCAAGAGATTTAGGAAATCACTGATACTTTCTGCATTTTTATTATTTATTTTAAAAAAGTATTTATTTACTTGACAGAGATCACAAGTAGGCAGAGAGAGAGGGGGAAGCAGGCTCCCCGCTGAGCAGAGAGCCCGATGCGGGGCTTGATCCCAGGACCCTGGGATCATGACTTGAGCCAAAGGCAAAGGCTTTAACCCACTGAGCCACCCAGGCGCCCTGACTTTCTATATTTTTAAAGGTTTTTAGAATGTTGCTCTGTGTTATATATTATGTGTTATCGAAATTAAATGTCCTGTTTTAACTTTTGGAAGTATGCTTAAGAGCAATAATTTTAATTTTCAAAATTCTCTCTGGTTTTTAACATTATTCTCTCACCTAAAAAGTGATGATTTCATGAGTAATGTGTAACTTTAGTATGTATTAGATACTTCTTAATTTCTGGCACTACTAAGATTAGAAAGTGAAGTAGTTATTTTTTATTTTAAATTCTTAACATTTCAAAAAAAAGTAGGAGATGTATATAGTTGTAAGACTCCGCTGATACTAAATGACTTATAAAGAAGAAGATTAACATTCCTCTGCCTCATCTTTCCCCTTCCAGTTTCTACTTCCTAGAGGCCACCACTTCAGTGATTTCGCAGTTCATTGGCTGTTTGCTTTCTTACTTCTTTTCTTTTCCTTTTTTTCTCCTTTTCTCTTTTCTTTTCTTTCTAAGTTTTTACTTATTTAAGTAATCTCTGCACCTAACATGGGGCTTGACCTCACGACCCTGAGATCAAGAGATGCAGGCTTTTCCAGCTGAGCCAGCCAGGTGCCCCTCCTTACTTATTTCTAAATAAGAAGCTTATTCTGAGAGTCATAGGGTGGCTTAGTCAGTTAAGCATCTGACTTTTAATTTCTGCTCAGGTCATGATCTCAGCATCATGAGATCAAGCCCATATCAGGCCCTGTGCTTAGTGTAGGGTCTGCTTGAAATCCTCCCTGTGCCCCTCCCCTGCTCTATTTCTTTCTCTCCAAATAAATAAAATCTTTAAAAATTTTTTTTAAAATAAGCTTATTCTGCTTATTATCTGATTTCCTGTTATGTTATTGATTTCCTGTTATGGAAGATGAAGACTTGACTCTACTCTTTACTAACAGCAGATTAATTGTGTGCCGGAAATGAAAATTTTTTTCAAGTACACATAAATATAGATATTTCCCAAAAGAATGAGGTTTTTAAATCATGTTCTTTCTAGTAATTTATATTATTAGTCTCCCACAATAAAGAATTGACATTTTATTCTCATTTTTTGAGTGCTTTATGGTACAGTAGATTATTGCCTCAATTTCTGGATAAGCTCTATTACTTTTTAAAATTTAATTTAATTTTTTTATTTTTTTAAAGATTTTATTTATTTATTTGACAGAGAGAGATCACAAGTAGGCAGAGAGGCAGGCAGAGAGAGAGAGAGGAGGAGGCAGGCTCCCTGCTGAGCGGAGAGCCCAATGCGAGGCTTGATCCCAGGACCCTGGGATCATGACCTGAGCCGAAGGCAGAGGCTTTAACCCACTGAGCCACCCAGGTGCCCTGAGTTTTATTACTTTTTTGAAAAATAAGTTTTATTTGGATATAATTTCCATACAATAAAATTCCCCAGTTTTTAGTGTATAATTCAGTGACTTGACATATGTATACAGTCATGCAGCCTCCAGCAAAATTATAATAAAGAGCATGTTTATCAACTCAAAACATTACTTCGTGCTTCTCTCCAGTCAGTTTTCTATCTCTGTCTCTTGGACCTGGCAACTTCTCACATGTTTTCTGTCACTGCAGTTTTGCCATTTCTAGAGTTTCATATAAGAGGAATCATGTATATACTCTTTTTGTGTCAAACTCTTTTCACTTACATAGTGTTTTTTGAGATTCAGTTTTTCTGTTTCAGTAGTTCATATTTTTATATTGCCGAGTAATAATTTAATAATTTAAATTTAATAATTTAATTTAATAATTTTATATTGATGAGTAATAATTTAATAATAATAATTACTCAGCAATATTTTATATTGCTGAGTAATAATCCATTGTATGGATCTACCACAATTTGTCTATCCATTCACCAGTTGATAGACATTCAGGTTGCATATAGTTTTTAGCTGTTATAAGTAAAGATTCCATGTACTTCCATGGACAGGTCTTTTGTAGATGTATGTTTTCATTTTTCTTAGATAAATACCTAGGAGTGGAATTTCTAGGTCATATAATAAATATATATTTAACTTTATAAAGAAATTGTCAAAGCATTCCCAAAAGTATCTGTACTATTTTATATCCTTTTTTTTTTTTAAGATTTTATTAATTTATTTGACAGATGGAGATCACAAGTAGGCAGAGAGGCAGGCATAGAGAGAGAGGAGGAAGCAGGCTCCCTGCTGAGCAGAGAGCCCGATTTGAGGCTCGATCCCATGACCCTGAGACCGTGTCCCGAGCCGAAGGCAGAGGCCTTAACCCACTGAGCCACCCAGGCACCCCATGTACCATTTTATATTCTGACTAGCAGTGTAGGAGACTTCCAGTAACCCCTGGTTACTGGTTGGCACATGGTATTGTCAGTCTTTTAAATTTTAGCCTTTCTAGTGGGTGTGTCAGAATAACTTGTGGATTAGATAACATTTTCCTTATAACTAGTGATCTTGAGCGTCTTTCTGTGGGCTTATTTGCTATTGATATATCTTCTTTGGTGAAGTATCTAATATTTTTACCTTTTTTCTTTTGAGTTGTTTGTTTCTTGTTGATCTGTAAATAGTTCTTTTGTAAATTCTGGGGGCACCAGGATGGCTTAGTCGGCCAAGTATCAGATTCTTGGTTTCAGCTCAGATGGTGTCAAGGGGCTCGTCAGCACAGAGTCTGCTTGAAATACCCTCTCCCTTCCTCTGCCCCCCACCTCACCCCAATAAATAAATAACATCTAAATAAAAGACTTATCTAAAATATACAAAGACTTTCAAAAAAAGAGTTCTTTGTAAATTCTGGATACAAGTTCTTTATTACATATGTGTTTTGCAAATGTTTTCTCCTATTTAGGGTTTGCCTCTATCATTTTCTTAACAGTGTCTTTTGAAGAACCAAAGTTGCATATTTTGATGAAGTTCAGTTTATAATGTTTGTCTTTTATTATTTGTGATTCTAATGCCCTAAAAATCTCTGTATAATTCAAAATCATGAAAGATTTTATCTTGTTTTCCCCTAGCAGTCTTATAGTTTTAGGTTTCATATTTAGATCTAAGTTTCATTTAGAGTTAATTTTTGTAGAAGGTGTGAAGTGAGGGCTAATGTTCATTTGGTGTGAAGTGAGGGCTAATGTTCATTTTTTGGCAAATATACTTTTTTTTTTGGACTCTACTTTCTCCATTGAATTTCCTTAGGATCTTTGTAAGAAATCAGTTGACCACATATGTGTGAGTCTATGATTGGTCCATTGATCAAAATTCTTTTTTCCTTTCCTTTTTTTTTCCAAAATATTTATTTTTATTCCAAAACCACAATGTCTTCATTACTTAGGGTTTTTTTGTTTTTTTTTTAAAGATTTTATTTGAGTGAAAGAGCAAGAGAGACCGTGCACACACACACAAGCAGGGGGCGGGGGCAGAAAGAGAGCAAGAAGCAGACTCCCCACTGAGCAGGACCCAGGACCCAGAGATCATGACCTGAGCCAAAGGCAGACACCTAAACTGACTGAGCCACCCAGGCACCCCTTTTTTTTTTTTTTTAAATAAGTCATGAAATCAATAGATCTTCCAGTGTGGTTCTTCTTTTTCAGAACTTCTTTTGCCTATTCTAGGTCTTTTGCACTTTAACATATCTTACAGAATCTCCTTGTCAGTTTCTACAATAAAGCCTATTAGAATCTTGATTCGGATTGTATTGAATCTGTAGATTAATTTAGAGAGACTTCACACATCTGAACAATCTTGAATATTCTGATTCATGACCATGGTATATCTCTTCATTTACTCAATTATTTGGATGTTTTCATAGTTTAGCAATGTTTTGTATTTTTTCAGAATGTATATAATTTGTTAAAATTTATCCTTAGATATTTATTAATCTTTGATGCTATTATAAATGGATGTTGAATTTCTTAAATTAGTTCTAATAATTTGTATATTCCTTAGGATTTTCTAAATAGATAATAAGTGATGTTGTTTGCAGTACAGATATTTTACTTCTTCATTTCCATTGTATATGATGTTTCTTTTTTCTGCCTTGTTTCATTGGTGAGGCCTCTAATATGGTGCTGAAGAGCAATGGTGAGGGTGAATTATTCCTTGTTCTTAATCTTGAGAAAACTTGGATTCTCTTTCACCATTGAGTATGATAGTTGTATTTTTTGTAGATGCCTTTTCGCAGGTTCAGGAAATTCCTTTCTTTCCTAATTTACTGAGGTTTTTTTTTTTTTTTAATCATGAATAGATGCTGAATTTTGTTAAATGTGCTTCTGCATTTATTGAGATTATACTGTATTTTTCAAATTATTCTGTTAATGCAGTCAGTTACATTGACTGGTATTTTTGTTGAATCTTAAATTAGTCTTGCATTCCTAGAATAAACTCTTTGTGGTCATGGTATATTTTGTGATACTGACACCAGCCACCCATAGTTAGCACCGTGTCCACAAGTTTAAGGGTGCAGTGGTTTTTTTTTTTTTTAAATTTTATTTATTTGACAGAGAGAAATCACAAGCAGGCAGAGAGGCAGGCAGAGAGAGAGAGAGAGGGGAGGAAGCTCCCTGCAGAGCAGAGAGCCCAACTTGGGGCTCGATCCCAGGACCCTGGGATCACGACCTGAGCTGAAGGCAGAGGCTTTAACCCACTGAGCCACCCAGGCGCCCCAAGGGTGCAGTTCTAAACATGACTGTCCTCACCATAAATGCCAGCTGTACTAACTGGCTAATTTCTGACTAACTGGCTACAGATTTAGGGGTTCTTAATCCCCTCAGGTTTGATAATTCACTAGAACTCCTCAGAGAACTCAGGAAGGCACTATACTTATGATTTCAAATTGTATTATAAATAATAGAAATCAGGACCAGCCAAATGAAGAGAAATATGGGGCAAAGTCTGGGAGAGTTGTGAACATGGAGCTTCTATGTCATTTTCCTCTGGAATCAAGATGCATTACCTTCCTGGCATGTTCATGTATTTACTAACCAGGAAGGTCACCTGAGCCTCACATTCCAGAGTTTTTATTTAAAAATCATTGCAGTCATGGGGCACCTGGGTGGCTCAGTGGGTTAAGCCTCTGCCTTCGGCTCAGGTCATAATCCCAGGGTCCTGGGATGGAGCCCCGCATCATGCTCTCTGGTTAGCAGGGAGCCTGCTTCCCCTTCCCCCCCACCTCTCTGCCTGCCTCTCTGCCTACTTGTGATCTCTCTCTCTCTGTCAAATAAATAAATAAAATCTTAAAAAAAAAAGAAATTTGTCCATTTCATCTAAGTTGTTTGAATTTATTGGCAATAAGTTTATAATATTCTCTTGTCATCCTTGTAATGTGTATAGGATCTATAATGATGTATACTTTTTCATCCTGATATTACTTCTTTGTTTGTATTAGTAATTTTTGTCTTTTTTTTTCTTAGAAGTTTGTCAATTTTTGTCTTTTTTGTTTTAGAAGTTTGTCAAATTTACTGGCTTTTTTAAAGTCAACTTTCGGTGTTATTAATATTCTCTGTTGCTTCCTGTTTCTTATTTTCTTTATTCCTCTTCTTGGCTTTATTATTTCTTTCCTCTACTTCAGAGTTTCTCAGCCTCAGCACTATGGACAATTTTGGGCAGATAACTGTTTTGATCATCATAGGGTCTTTAGCAGCATCCTTGACCTCTCCTCACAAAATGCCAGTGATCCCCTCATTGTAATAATAGAAAATGTCTACAGACATTGTCAGATACCTGCTGGTGAGCAAAATAGCGCATACCTGAGAACCATTGCTCAACTTCTTTCAGTTTAGTTTGCTTCTTTTTCTAACTTCTAAAAGTGGAATCTCAGATCATTGATTTTAGACTCCACCCCCAGCATAAGGATTTAAAGCTAAACATTTCTCTTGAAATACTGCTTTAGCTGCATCAAACAAATTTTGATATCTTGCATTTTCTTTATCATCCTTCTGAAGACATGTTCTGATTTCTTTGTGATCTGTTCTTTAACCTGTGACTTATTTAATTTGCTCTTCTTTTTGAAGCTTCTTCTCTTTTTTTAAAAGATTTTATTTATTTATTTGACACAGAGTGAGAGAGCACAAGCAGGGGGAGCAGCAGAGGGAGAAGGAGAAGCAGGCTGTCTACTGAGCAGGGAACCTGATGTGAGGCTCGATCCCAGGACCCTAGATCATGACCTGAGCCGAAGGCAGAGGCTTAACCCACTGAGCTACCCAGGCGCCCCTTTTTGTAGCTTCTTAAGGTGAAACTTAGACCACTGATTTTTAACCTTTTTTTTTTTTTTCTAATAGGAGAATTTAAAGTTAAACATTATTGTATGAGTGTTGCTTTAGCTACATCCAACAAATTTGGTATGTTGTGTTTTTATTTTCACTCAGAATATTTTTTAATTTCTCTGCATTTTGTTTTTTGATTTGTGGCTTACCTTCCAAATATTACTGTTTTTCTAGTTATCTTAACTATTTTTGATTTCTAATTTAATTCCATTGTGCTTAGAGAGAACATACTTAGTTCTTAGTTCTTAGAGAACTTACTCTGTGTAATTTTAATAGTTATAAACTTATTGAAAATTAGGCTTTACAAAGTGAATGACTTAGGCATGCTTATGTAGTGAGCCAAAAGATTTATCAGAGGCTTAAATTAGTTGTTTGCTATATTTGAAATAAGAATTGTTGGGGCACCTGGGTGGCTCAGTTGGTTAAACATCTGTCTGCCTTTGGCTCGGGTCATGATCCCAGGGTCCTGGGATCCAGCCGCATAGGGCTCTCTGCTTAGTGGGGAGCCTGTTTCTCCCTCTCCCAATCCCTCTGCTTGTGCGTGCACGTGCGCTCTCTCTCTCTGTGAAATAAATAAAGTCTTAAAAAAAGGATTTTTTTTTAACTGAATTCAATATGAATTTACTGAATTTAATATGCAATTAAAAGTTTTTTTCCTGTTTATTGAAAATGTACATGCAGAAAAATATACAAATTCTGAATGTACAGCTTGATGAATTTTCACGAAGGTAAAGAAATAAAATATAACAGACTCTTCTTAGAAACTCTTCCCTGGTGGTGTCCAGGTGGCTCAGTTAGTTAAGCAACTGCCTTCTTGGGTCATGGTCCCAGGGTCCTGGGGTCCAGTCCCCCAACCGGCTCCCTGCTCCATGGGGAGCCTGCTTCTGTCTCTCCCTCTTCCTGCTCTTCCCTCTGCTTGTTTTGTTCTTTCTCTGTCAAATAAATAAATAAAACCTTCAAAAAAATAAAAATAAAAAAACTCTTCCCTTTGACTCTTTCTAGTCACTGTCATCCCTTCCCTGAAGTAACCAACTTTTCTAGCTTTTGATACTGTAAATTAATTTTGCCAGTTTTGCACTTTGTATGAATGGAATTATGCTGTATATATTTCATGTATCTGCCTTTTTTTCATTCAACATTATGTTCAAGTTAGGAAGATTCACCCATGTTTTTGCACAATAGTCCATTTTCAGTGCTCTGTGGTTTCACATTGTATGAGTACTTCACAGTTTGCTTATTTACTCCATTATTGATGGATGTTTGTTGCCAGTTTTTGGCTAGTATGAAAAGAATGAGTATTCTTTTGTATGTCCATCGATGAAAATATATTAGTTTGGTATTTGCCAACGAGTGGAGATGCTGAGTCATAAGGATTGTATATATTCAGTTTTGTTATGTAAGTTTTGAGAGAAATTTTATTGATTGTAGTTATTCTTATGTATCTTTTTTAGACACTTGCTTTTTTGTGGCTTTAGTTATTGGGGTGATTATGTTTTTGTCATTCTTAAGAAAAAAGCAATACATTCCTTATAAGGCAGGTTTCCTAAAAGCCTGCAATATTCAAGGTTTATGGTTTTTAATGGTTTTTAGAAATGTGTACCTTTGATAGAAATAAATATACAAAGTTATCTTTTTGAAATAATTACTTTAATAAGTCATGAAGGTGAGGAGCACCTGGGTGGCTCAGTTGGTTAAGTGTCTGCACTTGGCTCTGGTCATGATCTCGGGGTCCTGGGATCAAGCCTCCTGTCGGGCTACCTGCTCAGCGGGGAGTCTGCTCCTCCCTTTGCGCCTACCCCCGAAAGTGTGCATGCATGTGCGTGCTCTCTCTCTCTCGCAAACACTTAAATAAAATCTTTAAAAAATACATCTTGAAGATGAAGAATATGACATAGAGGATATAGTCAGTAAAATTGTAATAATATTGTTCGGTCACTACACTTACCAGGTGAGCGCTGAGGAATGTGTAGAATTGTTGAATCATTACATTGTATTGAAACTAATTTAATACTGTATGTTAATTATACTTCAGTAAAATTTAATTTAAAAAAGAATTACTTTATTGGCAATTAGCATGATCTTCTATTACAGTGTTTTTCAAACTTTATTCAACACTGTATTATACCACTGGCAGCAAAAAATTCTGTATTCTCATCAGCCCCCTTCAGGTATATACTTCAGAGACCCCACCTGTAATGTGGCTGAGGTTTTCTGTTTTTCTTGCCTTTTGAGTATATGTGAAGGAGATATAAACTTTAGGATACAATTAGAAGACACGTGTTTAGCTTCAGAGAATGTGTTATTTTCATCATGTGGAGGACAATGTTCATTTCACAACGCAAGTGGAACAAAAATGTTAACAAATTTGGGGCTTGCTCATTAACTCAACAAAGATAGAGAGGTCTTTTCTTTTGCTGGAAGAGTATTAATTCTGGGCACGGGGGCTTTTAGTTTTCTTCCACAGTGGCACTACTCTTGAGCCAAACTGTACTGTTTCGTTCCGTGTCAGTTCTTTGCTTCATTGCATTGACTGCCACCAAACTACACCCTACAGAATTAAAAGTTTATGTATTAGAGCTGTGTTGTAGTCCGTGAAAAGTCACAGATCTGGTTGAAATAATGACTCCCAAATAGTGAATTCATTAACGTGTCTCCCTTAAAGGGATATTATTTGTGGAAAAGATTACCTGCGATTCACTGATAAAATGATAGAAATGTCTTTTCTCCGTCCCTGGAAGTTGTTAAGAATTCAGAGTAAGGGTGTCTGAAAGGCTACAATTCATTAGTGTTTGCTTTCAGAGGTGCATTTTATTTGGAGAAGAAAAGTGGGCTAACCCAATGGATTATTAGAACATCTCAACCTTACAGAGAACTTACCATAATTGAATATCGCAATGGTATGTTATTGGAAGGATTTGGTTGGACATAATAGGCTCAGAGAAGCAAAAAGTTTGTTTCTGAGTGTACTAGTATGTGATGCTCCTTTGTTGTCAGCACTATTTGGATCATCATTTTCTTCATGTACATGTAATTAGTCATCTCTCTCTCTCTCAGACCCTAACCTTGTACTGTTTTCACAGCTGACTAAATGACCGAAATACTTCTCTTTTCTTTCAGTTTCTTTTTTCATCATTATGGTTGTTTGTTTATTTCCAGGCTAATCTCAAGTGTTGTTGAGAATGTATCAATTTATTGCCTCATGTAGTATATACTTAATTGTTTTAGGTAGTATATTTTTAGTTTTATTAAAAATATTAAGTGTAGGGCGCCTGGGTGGCTCAGTGGGTTAAGCCGCTGCCTTCGGCTCAGGTCATGATCTCAGGGTCCTGGGATCGAGGCCCGCATCGGGCTCTCTGCTCAGCAGGGAGCCTGCTTCCCTCTCTCCCTCTCTCTGCCTGCTTCTCTGTCTACTTGTGATCTCTCTGTCAAATAAATAAATAAAATCTTAAAAAAAAATATTAAGTGTAGTTGCAATGACTAAAACATTTACTGAATGTTTATTATGTGTTAGATGCTTTTACATATTTTCCTCTCATTCTCACAGTAATCCAGCCAAGCCACATGTTATTATTTGTTTTACAAATGAGGAAACTGTTAATCAGAGAGGTTAAGTAATTTGTTTCAAATCATACAGCTAATGTGAATGATAGAGTTAAGACTCAGGACTTTTTTCCTCTAACACCACAGATCTTCATGACCTATACGTTGTTGTTCTCTGGTTTTGCTTTAGACTTCATAGCCCTGCTTACCTTTATTTTATTTATTTTCCAAGTTTTTATTTAAATTTCAGTTAGTTACCATACAGGTTTCAGGTGTAGGATTTAATGATTCATCACTTCATCACTTACAGAGAACACCAAGTGCTTATCACAAGTACCCTCCTTTTTTTTTTTTTTTTAAAGATTTTATTTATTTATTTGACACAGAGAGAGATCACAAGTAGGCAGAGAGACAGGCAGAGAGAGAGGGGGAAGCAGGCTCCCTGCTGAGCAGAGAGCCTGATGTGGGGCTCGATCCGAGGACCCTGAGATCATGACCTGACCAAAGGCAGGGGCTTTACCTACTGAGCTCCCACAAGTACCCTCCTTAATATCCATCACTGATTTAACCCATCACCCTATCACCTCCCCTCCAGCAACCCTCAGTTTGTTTTCAGTAGTTAAGAGTCTGTTTTATGGTTTGCCTCACTCTTTTTTCCCCACCATGTTCATCTGTTCTGTTTCTTAAATTCCACATCTGAGAGTGAAATTATATGGTATTTACTTTTCTCTGAGTTGTTTCTTTTAGTATAATACTATCTAGGCCCATTCACATCATTGCAAATGGAACTATTTCAGTCTTTTTTTATTGGTGAGTAACATTCCATTGTATACATATACCACAACTTCTTTATTCATTCATCAGTTGATGAACATTTGGGCTCTTTCCATAGTTTGGCTGTTGTGGAAAATGCTGCTATAAACATCAGGATTCATGTGCCCCTTGGAATCAGTATTTTTGTATCCTTTGGGTAAATACCCAGCAATTGCTGGATCATAGGTTAGTTCTATTTTTAACTTTTTGAAGAACCTCCATACTGTTTTCCAGAGTGGCTGCACTGGTTGCATTCCTACCAACAATGTAAGAGGGTTCCCCTTTCTCTGTGTCTTTGCCAAGATCTGTTGTGCTGTTAATTTTAGCCTTTCTGACTGGTGTGAGGTGATACCTCATTGTAGTTTTTGATTTGCAGTTCCCTGATGATGAATGGTGTTTGAGCATCTTTTCACCTGTCTGCTGGCCATCTGTATGTCTTCTTTGGAAGAATGTTCATGTTTTCTGCTCATTTATTTTTTTTAAACTAAATTGTTTTCTGGGTATTGAGTTTTAGAAGTTCTTTATGTATTTTGGATACTAACCCTTTATCAGATATGTCACTTCCAAATGTCTTCTCCCATTCCAAAGGTTAACTTTTAGTTTTGTTGATTGTTTCCTTTGCTGTACTTTTTATCTTGATGAAGATAAAGAGCTTTTTATCTCGATGAAGTCCTAGTATTTTATTTTTGCTTTTGTTTCCCTTGCCTCAGGAGACATAAGAAGTTGTTATGGCTGATGTCAGAGAGGTTACTGCCTGTGTTCTCTTGTAGGATTTTGATGGTTTCCTGTCTCATATTTAGTTCTTTCATACATTTTGTATTTATTATTGTGTATGGTGTAAGAAAACGATCCAGTTTCATTCTTTTGTGTGTTGCTGTCCAGTTTTCCAAGCACCATTTGTTGTAGGGTCTTTTTTCCATTGGGTATTCTTTCCTGCTTTGTTGAAAATTAGTTGACCATATAGTAGTGGGCCAGCTGTGCTGCTTTATTTACGCTCCTTTCCACTTGGTACGTCCTCTCCCTTCCAGGTCCAGCCTCTGCTAGTAGCAAATAGTCATCATTTAAGATTCATACCAAATGCTACCTTTTCCTAAAATTTACCCTGAAAGCCACATTTGGAAGTGAATTCTGCCTACTTTAAACTCCCACAATACTTTGTACTTTTCTTCATATATTTATTTTGCCTTGAATTATAATTATTCTTATACATGTCTTAAATTTATCAACTAGAGACTATCTTTGATGCCCTGTAGCCTAAGACAGTCTTAAAGAAGCAAAGTATTTGTTGACTTGAGCTGACAGGTACAAAAGCCATCAAAATAGAAGTACTACTGATGCATTTTTTTTTTTTAATTGGAAGATCATGACAGTATGGTAAAGATTATTACATACATGATCATTTTTGTTTCTTCGTATTTGAAAATGTTGTTAAATGTTACAAATGGTATAACTAAATATGACATGTAATTATTGGTTTGGTGGAAAAGTTCATATTCTTGGCTATTTTATATTTTTTTAGAAAGGAGATAAATAAAAGCCTGAGAGGGGCGGTAGAACCTGCTGTTTTAATTTTGTTCACAGCAGGGGGTCAGATTATGTTCTTTTGGTGCTAGCTTTGATAATAAGCTTAATACAATATTGGAATTCAACAATTGGTTGTCTTTGGATGTATATATTCTTTTGTATTTATGGCCATGTGTGGGATTTCCAAACTGTTTAGAAAAAGTTTATGGTAAATAGTCTACCTCTCTCTAAATAGATTGTTTCCGTTATTACTTACTTTAGTGTTCCATTGTTTGTTTCACTTGTTCTAAGTTTTCTTCAGATAAAGGCAATTAAAGCAAAACTTACTATGAGGGGTTGGGGAATTTCATATTGAATACCCATTCAAATTTTGAACAATATTCTTTATTTTAAACCTGTTTAAGATATGTCCTTTCCCTCTTCTGATTTACTGGTTTACTTTGACAAAAAAGAACTTAAACATTTTTATAAATAAGGGGTGCCTGGGTGGCTCAGTGGGTTAAGCCTCTGCCTTCTGGTCAAATCATGATCTCAGGGTCCTGGGATAGAGCCCCACATTGGGCTCTTTGCTCAGCAGGGAGCCTGCTTCCCCCTCTCTCTGCCTGCCTTTCTGCCTATTGTGATCTCTATCTGATAAATAAATAAAATCTTAAAAAAAAAGTTTTTATAAATAATTACGTAGTGATAGAGATTTGGTTGTAATTTATTTATTAGGTTTTGAGCTCTTGGGTCTGTTAAACTGGAAGTTCTGTGTTTTTATGATATCTTTCATCTGAATTATGCATATCCTTGCTGTTCATTTGGCTGAATTCTTGAAGCATCTAAAAATTTCTTTTCTTTTCTTTTCTTTTTTTTAAACTTTTAAGGGAGAAATTCTTTTATTAAGATAATCTCTTGAAAATGAACATTAGTCTTTTTCATCCTGTGTCACTTGGACCTTACGATACCATTAAGAAAGCAAAAAGTGGACAGGATACAATAAGTCAAAGAAGGCTTTTGGCTTTTGAACTAAAACAGTGGGTAAAATTTCTACAAATTATAAGACTGACAAAAACACTCCTGTTGTTAAAGTTTAGAAATATAATTTTTAAATATCCACTGGAATAATAATCAGATTAAAATTATTAGTAATGTGATATTCTGAAAACATTTGAAATTAACCAGGATATATTAAATGATTAAAGTTTTAGTTCTGGTGACAGGAACTTAAATTCTCTTGTATAAAATTACTATTATTGTTAATGCTAAATTATTATAAAAGTAGTACATGTGTATTTAAGAGAACTTGTAACATAATTCTAATAATAGCTAACTTTAGACTTTGTTATTTTGCTCTTCAGTATAAAGTTGTTTATTCCTCGTAACAATCACGTGAGGACACATACTGTCACTTTTCCTATTTTACAGATGAGGAAACTGAGCACAGAGAAATGAAGGCACTTTAGGCCACACACTATTTGACCCCAGCAGTCTGGCCTTAGCCTCTGTGTTCTAACCTCTCTTCACCATGTAGTTAAGAATTTGGATTTTGAGATTGATGATTCACAGACCTGTACCCCTGAAGCAAATAATACATTATATGTTAATTAAAAAAAAAAGAATTTGGGGGCACCTGGGTGGCTGAGTGGGTTAAGCCTCTGCCTTCGGCTCAGGTCATGATCTAGGAGTCCTGGGATGGAGCCCTGCATCGGGCTCTCTGCTCAGCAGGGAGCCTGCTTCCCCCTCTCTCTGCCTGCCTCTCTGCCTGCTTGTGATCTCTGTCAAATAAATAAATAATTCTTTAAAAAAAATAAAAAATTTAAAAAAAAGAATTTGGGTTTTGGGGCATTTGGGTGGCTCACTCCGATAAGTGTCTGCCTTTGGCTCAGGTCATGATCCTCGAGTCCCGGGATTAAGCCCCGCATTGGGCTTCTTGCTCAGTGCGAAATCTACTTATCACTCTCTCTGTCCCTCTGCCCCTCCTGCTGCTCGTGCTTTCTCTTTCTCTCAAATAAATAAATAAAAACGTAAAAAAAAAAAAAAAAAAGAATTTGGGTTTTGGA
Source organism: Mustela erminea (assembly GCF_009829155.1). Taxonomy (NCBI): domain Eukaryota; kingdom Metazoa; phylum Chordata; class Mammalia; order Carnivora; family Mustelidae; genus Mustela; species Mustela erminea. The sequence goes on from NC_045627.1 coordinate 72,702,569, forward strand.
GTAAGAGAAACCTGGGCTTAAATCAAAACTACTACTTCTACTCTGGGGACAAGAGCATGTCTCGACCTCTCAGAGGTTCTCAGAGGCTCAGAGATCTTATGTAAGGAAGAATATAAGTATTCTTACTTAGAAAACAAGAGTTGTTTGGGGATAAAATGAAATATTGTATGTTAACTGCTTAATACACTGTTTAGCAGACACTATACTTGTTCAGTAGATGATGAGTATTATTATAACAAATACTGATAAGCAAAATGAAAAATAGTCCCAAAAAGAAAATAACCATTATTAGCATTTTGAGGCGTATCCTCCCAGTCTTTTAAAAGTGTGTTTCTTGATTTTGTTAATGTATTTTCTTTGATTTATATTATTTTCTTCATTGTATAACTTTGTTTTACACAAATGGCAGGAAAGCTTGAATTTGTATCACTTAGCAGTAAGGCAAACCTGTCAGCTTCTGTGCTAGCCAAGACGTTTTTCTCCCTCTGTTTCGGAGTTACTAAGTAGAGGTAGAAGAGGACATAGAGGTACATTTTTCTTTTTAAACAAAAATGGGATAATGTTTAAATTAAAAATCTACAAATAGGGGCGCCTGGGTGGCTCAGTGGGTTGAAGCCTCTGCCTTCGGCTCAGGTCATGATCCCAGGGTCCTGGGATGGAGCCCCGCATCGGGCTCTCTGCTCAGCGGGGAGCCTGCTTCCTCCTCTCTCTCTGCCTGCCTCTCTGCCTACTTGTGATCTCTGTCTGTCAAATAAATAAATAAAATCTTTAAAAAAAAAAAAATCTACAAATAAACAAAATGTAGGTTATTAGAAGTAGGCAAGAGAACATGTGCTAGTATTAATTTTATTAAAATAAGAGTGAAACACCAGTGTCAGAAGAGTTAGTTGTTAGCTGAAGACCCCATATCCGAATAAATAGTTCTATTGAATGTAGACTGTTTCTTCCCGATGAGTGAGATTGTAGAAGTCTGACTATATATTGCATTGTTAAAGGAATTTGCTGGGTGTGGTATAGCAGTAACTAATCCCCCTTTCCATAGCCTTAGCAGCAAGTGGCTAAATGGTCTTTTTTGTTTTCCTTTTAGGTCTACACACAATGAGCTGGAAAAGAATCGGTGAGTCAGTGATGAGTGCAGCTTTCATTTACGTTAAAAAGCAAACTCAGTGTTTTACCTATGAAAATAATGTAATAGCATGTATGTAGTTATATTTTTATTTTTTAAATGTATAGGATATTGTGATTCTGGTATATATGTATTAAAAAAAGGCTTAAGTAGTACGTTTATACTGTCTAAACTGGAGGACATCCGTAAATCTTAAGCTCATTTGAATTTTGAGTTTATGGTGTAGCCACCTTTCTTTATGTTTCTGAAAACAGGTTAACTGTGAAAGGCTTATGATTTAAATATGGTCATGCTATAGGTAGACAGAATAAAGGTTTCTGTAGTGTAGCTATTAAATATTAGGACAAATTGTCGGTCATTGGATTTCTCTTTCTTTGCAGTTTCTTCATTCATTTGTTCATTTATTCATCATCCATTCAACAAATCTTTATTGAGCATGAAGTATATGTCCGTGCCAGGCAAGCATACTGCTTTAGATAAGAAATACAAGAATGTGTGATGTAGTTTTTGTCCTTGAGGAGCTTACAGCTTCCTGGGGGAGACAGACAGGTAATTAAAATACTGTATAGTGTGGTGAGTACGGTAATGGAGAAGCAGAAGGTGCTGAAAGATTGCTTTGGAGAGTCATCTGATTTTCTTTTGAGGGAGTTTTGGAAGGCTCTACAGAGGATGGTGAGTGAGTACTGTATATTGAGAAAACTCCAAGACACTCAGTATGAGTACTATATTGAAGATTGTAGCAGGGTGTAAGCCAAGCCAGATATTGACAACTATGCTGAAGAGTTCGGGCTGCTTCTGAGAACAATGGGAAGCAGTTCAGTGATTTTTTTTTTTTTAAGATTTTATTTATTTATTTGACAGAGAACACAAGTAGGCAGAGAGACAGGCAGAGAGAGAGAGGAGGAAGTAGTTCCCTGCTGAGCAGAGAGCCCAATGTGGGGCTCGATCCCAGGACCCTGAGATCATGACCTGAGCGGAAGGCAGAGGCTTAACCCACTGAGCCACCCAGGCGCCCCCAGTTCAGTGATTTTTAAGATGGGTTGTTATGTGATCAGATTTGTAAAATTTTCCTTTGGAAAATTATTTTGGCCATAATGTGAACACTTGGTTGATTGGGAGAAGGAATCTCAGAGGCAAGAAAACTCTTTTGGAAGCTATTCGAAGCTTCCAATGTAAGGGATGATGGTAATTATTGGAGATAGAAGTAGAAAAAAGAGACTCTGGGGAGTAGAATCAGTAGAAATTGGTGGTTAGTTGACCATGGAAGGTTAAGTTTTAGATAGTATTACTATTTACCAAGAAAGGGAATGCAGGAAGAGGACAAGTTTGGGAGAGAAGATGAGGATTGTATGAGTACAGTATTTTGTTTTTGATTAGAGATTAGATTAATAAACAACGAACTGAAATAATCTGCATCAGCCGTTTTTGACAAACAAGATTTCCATGACCTTCAATTTTTTTGTCCTACCTTTTTTTTTTTTTTTTTTTTTTTTAAATAGAAGGGACTTTACAGATTGACTAACCTATCTACCTCACTGCAGATGAATTTAAATGTCAAATCCTCCTTAACAGGCTCTGCATAGTCCTCCAGGCTGACTTAGTGGCTTTTACTACTGTATTTGAACAATGCTGTGTTCATCTCTCTTGTTGTAAAACTTACTCAGGTAGTATTGCAATTATCTGTTCATATGTCTCTTTCTGCTGAATGACTACGACTGCCTCAAAGGGAGAGAATCTTATTTTTTCTTTTAAGATTTTATTTGTCAGAGAGAGAGAGAGCACAAGTTGGGGGAGCTGCCAGAGGGGGAAAGCAGGCTCCCCACTGAGCAAGGAACTTGGTGATTTGGGACTGGATCCCAGGATCCTGGGAACATGACCTGAGCCTAAGGCAGATGCTTAATTGACTGAGCCACCCAGGCATCCCGAGAGATTCTGCTTTGTACAGTTTTGTAACCTCAGTACCTAGCATTTGATGCATTTATAGTTGATAGAAGCATAATATTGAGTGAAGCAGTATTAAAACTGGAGCAAAGTTAAGTGGTCTCGTAAAAAACTGCTTTGTGGCAAAGCAGTTTGGCAAACCTTACATTTTATTTATTTATTTATGTTAAAGATTTTTATTTATTTTACAGAGAGAACACAAACAAGGGGAGTGGGAGTGGGAGAAGCAGACTCCCCACTGAGCAGGGAGCCCAACACGGGGCTTGATGACCTGAGCCAAAGGCGGACGCTTAAGGACTGAGCCACCCAGGCGCCCCCCCCAACCTTTCATTTTAAAGAATCTCTTCTCTGCCTTTTATTTCTGGTGTGTTAAAGGAAGTAGCTGGCTAGTTTAAACATGGCAAAGACACTAAGAAGTGACAGCTCTGAGGATTCTAAAATTAAAACCTTATATTGTATTTTAAATTAGAGCATAGAGTATATATTGGACCACATGTTTTACATACTGATAAACACATGGCTTTCATAATTATTTCACCCACCTGAATGTAGTCCTTGGGAGACCCTCATTGGAAAGCTGGCAAAAACCTTTAACACTGAAGAGACTCTCCAGTAAACTGTTTAGAATGGAGCTTATTAAGTCTTTGAGTAAATTTTATTTAATGCATTCCATGTATCAATTCCGACTTCTTGATAACTTTATCACCCATATTATTACTTTGATATGTCCTAAAGTTGTTTAATATAGCATCTGTCTGTGGCACAGGTATAACATGCAGCTTTTGCTGGATATTATATGAACGCCAGTGTCTCCAGTGAAGGCATTTTTTCCCATTTTATTTACTTAGGTCAAAGACTCTCTCTCTCTTCTTTTTTTAAAGATTCTATATTTATTTACTTGAGAGAGACAGAGACAGAAGGAGTGTGCAGAAGCAGAGGGAGAAGCAGACTCCCCGATGATCAGGGAGCCCCATGTGGGGCTCGATCCCAGGACCCTGAGATCAGGACCTGAGCCCAAAGGCAGACGCTTAACCAACTAAGCCACCCAGGTGCCCCAGGTCTAAGACTCCCTGGCTGATTTCCTGCCCTACCTCCCTTAAGACACGATTCTCTCATCCTCTTCTGTTTTCTTCTTTCTCCCTTCCTCTCTTCCTTGAGGCTTAATTGAAAGGTAATAGAGAATTAATCTTTCCCAGATGCATTTGTTTTTAAAAGGGGTAGTTATCAATATAAATAAATCTCATCTTTAGTGGAATGTGTCAGAAGGTGAGTGCCAAAGGAAGAATCCAATTTAATAACCTGCACTCTGCTTCTGAAAAGTTAGAGGCTGTGATCTAGCAAAAAATACAAATATTGGTAAACACAGGATGATTTAAAGCGAAGGAGGTGTTTTAGTCAAATAGCAAGGCAGCACGGGAATACTTTTAAAATTTACATCTGTATCGTTATTGCCTTTTTAAGCCCCCACCTGTTCTATTCAATGGTTCTCCTCCCCTGCACCGGACCAAGACAACATTTTTATTTGATATATTAAAGAAAAAAGTTAACCTGGGTTTGCCTTTCATTTGCTTTTGAGTGTGAATTTACATGAGGAAAGTAATTCACTATCAAAAGGGTAATTTGATTTTGTCTTCATTCTGAGAAGATATTCCTAAAGTAATTCATATTCTTGAGATTTTGCCACTTTACATATGATATATTATGTCAGGAGTTGCTTTTTTTTACTTGGTTTAATATCTTGCATATAAAGCTGCTCTGAGTTAGTGTTTATTATTGCAGCAAAGCAATGAGAATTAATGTAGATGATTTTAAATTGTTAGTGATTAACAGAAGAATTCCAAATTAAGGCTATCCCAAAGCCCTATGATTGTTGAAGCCCTGGTTCTGGCCTCAAGGAGAGAATAGCCGGCAAATGTTGAGGTCCATACTCCCGCATCTCAGAGGAAAGCCTCATGGTAGAGATTTGGAATCTGGCAAGCCGATTGTAGTTTGGCTTACAATTACCCCAGTATGCAGATAGGCCAGTAGGAAGCTTAGGGTAGTTTCGGGACTTATCAAGGAATTCAGGTTTTCTTGGATAAGTCCTAGGGCTTTATTTCTGCTTAAAGCCTGGATGGTTACACTGAGTCTACTCTAGATAGTTCAGAGACTTTGTTACTTGTATCCTCCCTTTGTGCCCCAAGACCCATAATGGCTTGAAACTGGCTCTGGAGGTGGAAGTAAAAGAGAAGCAGAGTACATTTAGATGTTCTGCATTCCTCAGGAATCTGTATGTGTCATTTCATGGGGAAATTAATGAATCTTTGAGATTTAAGGTTTAAGAATTTCATGTTATCCATTGGCTTATCAGTTGAGTCCTTACCAGAGGAAAAAAAAGCCATTCAGTACAGATTTTAGATCACTTCATTGCTTTTTCATTTTCTTAATTGAAATACGGGTGATGTTTTTGAAAGAGTCAACAATTTTAACAGGGCTTCAACAGACTTTAATGGTCGAGGACCTTAGTGCTGACGGCAGGAGAGGCCATTCAACCCTAATAGCTGTCATTCCTTTGAAACAAAAGGCTCACCCTTATTGCAATTTTGGCAAAGCTAGAGGGGCCAAATGAGGATACTGGCAGAACAGAAGTGCCTGAGTATTTGGGATAATAAAGAAGCAGTTCCAATGAATGGTAATGGTGTCCTCCATATAGAGACTCTCTCATATTTCTGAGGGAAAGATGAAAATGACATTTATGCAATACTTACTGTATTCCCGCACTATGCAAGACTATTATGTAATCCTATAAGGTAGGAAGGTGACAGTATAGGCCAAAGTGTTACTGAAAACTAGCCATTTTGACCATCATAACTACAATTTGAAGCAAGATCATGGGAACACAAAAGCAACCCTAACCATGGTTCCATCTAATCATAAATATGATAGCTATATGTAATATCAATCTTTATCTTCAGTAATGATTAATAAATACCGTGTTTGGCATTGTGGTAGATAAAGTGATGTATGAGATACTGACTTTATCCTATCCTTGAGGTTAAGGTCATTATAGTTTGGTAATTATGGATTTCATCTTTTAGTACTAGGATCTAGTTTAGTTACCAGTAAATGTCTAGAAAGGTGTATTAAAAGTATTTTCCCAATGAATCTTGTAACACTCAAAAAATAAAATGAAATGAAATAAAATAAAAATAATTTTTAAAAAGTGTTCTTCAAGTTGAAGGTTGAAACCCACTAGTAGTCTATGCAATCATTTTAGTGAGTCATTTTGAAAAAGGAAATTTAAAAGAGTACGAAATACCAAAGTGCATTGCTTGAAGAAAAGTTAAATGGAGAATTTTGAAACTTGTACATACTGGGTTATGATATAAAACATTGTGGTCATAGAGAAAAAGCCACTGCTCCGAATTGTGAAGGAGAATGAATGTATGCTGAATCATGAAGAAGAGATAGAATTTGAATCTATGGAAAAAATAAGGGAAGGGGTCAGTGTGATTAGAGCCATGGAAGGGGACATCATAAGCTGTGTTCAGGACAGAGTGGACAGACATTAGTGCAAGAGTAAAGTCTATCAGATTAACAGTGAGAAATGAGGCCAGAAAAGTGTTTTGGGATTACATTGTACAATATTATTGAATGTTACAGAATTTGGATTTTCTTTTGTTGAGAGCGGTGAGTTTTTGAGGCTTTTGAAGCAAAGAGATAGTATGATCAAAGAATTTATAAAGAAAAAAAAGTACAGTCTAGGTTTAGAAGCAAGGAGACTAGTGTGGGTGCTTTTGAAGTAGTTCATGTAGTCATAGGATACAGGAACCAGCACTCAGGTGATGGACTTGGGAACAGCTAGGAAGAGAGGACTAAGAAACACCATAAAGAAGAATATTATTTTCAGTTAACTACTACCATTCAGTTTTCCTTCCAATTCATTCTTCACATAGCAGCAAGAGTGATCCTCTTAAATGACATATCAGGGGTGCCTGGGTGGCTCAGTGGGTTAAAGCCTCTGCCTTCGGCTCAGGTCATGATCCCAGATCCTGGGATCTGCTCAGCAGGGAGCCTGCTTCCCCCCCCCCCCCCCCCCCCCCCCCCCCCCCCCCCGCCAGCCTCTCTGTCTGCTTGTGATCTCTGTCTGTCAAATAAATAAATAAAATCTTAAAAAAAAAGAAAAGAAAAGAACATATCAGATCATGTCTTTTCTACTTAAAATTCCTTCACAGCTTCCTGTTGCAATTAGGTAAAATCTATGACCTATGAAGTCCTACAACTCTATCCCTTGTCTCCTATGATCAAGCTGACACTGTATGGTTTCTTTTCCTGAAACACATCATGTTAATTTTCATCCTAAGGCTTTTGCACTTCTACCTTCTGCTTGGAAAACCCTTGCTCTACTAGCTCTTCATCATTGTTTAGTTGTCAGGTCATCTCCTTAGAGGACAGTAATTGTTCCCCAGTCACTCTCTGTCCTATTGCCTTTCCTGTCCCCTTAACATTTATCTGTGTCTGAATTATTTGTGTTTGGATTACTGGACTTCTTTGATAGAATGTAGGTTTCAGGAAGGCAGGGACTTTCTTTTATTTACCCTTTACAAATGCTCTGGTTTCTCTTCAGATCGTATAAATCTTTCGCCCCTTATTTACCCTTTACACAAAGCAGACATTCAGTTAGTATTTATTGAATGAAAAAATGATTATATGTGCTATTGAGTATATCCATAATCAATAGTATATGTAGTTGAATTCTAATGGCTTAAGTGAAAAATGACAACAACAAAAATACATGAGAGTTCAGCAGGCATATTATTATAGTAAAATAATTTCATAGGATGTATATGGAAAACAATGAATTTTTTTAAAGATTTTATTTACTTATTTGAGAGAGTGAGTGAGAACAGAGATCATGAGGGAGAGAGAGAGAGATAGATCATGGACAGGGAGAGAGGTAGAAGGAGAAGCAGACTCCCTGCCGAGCAGGGAGCCCAATGTGAGGCCAATCCCAGGACCATGGGATCATCACCTGAGCCGAAGCAGGTGCTTAACCAATTGAGCCACCCAGGTGCCCAAAAACTTAATGAATTCTTAAAACATAAATTATATGAAAAAAAACTTGATAATTGGGAACATCTTAAAAGGTTTTTACCATAACAGACTTTATCTTGCTATCAGAAGAGAATCAAAAACTAATTGATTCTTTCAGTTCATTAGGATATTATATAGTGCACAAAGGCACAGACATGTAATTTTGTAAAGAGGAATAGTTTCCCTGATGGAGTTCATGCTCCACTTGTCTCCACTCCATGTCTTTATTTCTTTCTCATTCTGTGAGTTGAAAATGGCAAGTATTTTTACAGGGCAAAGATTTATATATACTCGGAGACTAAAATATCATAAATAATTTCAACTTTTTTGTATTAGAATTTTTGATGTATTAGTTACATTTATCCCAGTGGTTTGAACATGATAAAGAATACGATATTTCTTCCTTAGACTATCTACATATCCAATCCCCATTTGACATGAATATTTTGATAGAGTGATTGCTTTGATCTACCTTATCCTAGAACAAAACAGAATACTAAATCTTTGTAACCATGGGTTAGGCAGTGGTTTCTTAGTATATTACCTGATTATTTAGGATTCCTTGGAAGGAGGAGCATACAATAACTGGTTTTAGCTGCATATTTTGGGTGTTGGTATAACATTTCTTAAAAAGAGCATGCACTTTAATAAATGAGTACATTTTAGAAAAAATTTACGTTTGTTAGGAGGAAAAGAAATTACCGGATTGGTTTGGCAGAACTTTCACTTAAACTCTTACCTCAACTAATAGTACCTAAGGATATTTACTTGCATTAAAGACAGGCTATGGGGTTAGGAAAACTAAACTTTTATTGTAAATTTGAAATATATGACTGTAGCTGAATCAAAAGTCCACAGTTGGGATTAGTTGGGTTCAGTAATTTTGGTTTCAGTAAAGTTTAGTCAAAAACTCTTGGCCTTGGTTTATTACTAAGATAATAAATCTCATTATGAAAATACCTTATAGTAACTTCCTAAGCCTGGTAAAGGGCATTTTTGAAAACCCACAACTAACATCATACTGTGGTGAAAGACTAAATGTTCTCCCCTAAGATCAGGAATAAAACAAGTATGTCTGCTCTTACAGCTTCTGCTCAACATTGTTCTGGAGGTTCTAGCCACGGCAGTTAAGCAAGAGAAAGAAATAAAAAGCATCAAGATTGGAAGCAAGTAATAAATCCATTTTTATCCACGTATGATATTATAGTCAGATGTATGGAAAATTTTTAGGAATCCACATATACAAAAAACCCATTAGAGCTCATAACCAATTTTAGAAGAGTTGGAAGGTTCAGGATTGACACACAAAAAACAATTGTGTTTCTATATACCAGTCTGAAAATGAATTTATGAGAACAATTTCATTTAGAGTGACATCCAAAAGAATAAAATTAACCTAGGAATAAATTTAACCAAGGAAGCAAAAGATTTGTATCCTGAAAACTACTACTTAATGTTGTTCAAGTGGCAATACTCCCTATATTGATCTACAGATTCAGTGCAAAACCTGTCAAAATCCCAGTTTCCTTTTTAATAGGAATTGACAACTGATTTTAAAGTTCATATGGAAATGCAAGGTACCCAGAAGAATCAAAACAATCTTGAAAAGAGCAAAATCGGAAGGCTCATACTTCCTTATTTCAAAACTTACTATTATGCTTCATAATCAAGACCACGTGGTGTTGGCCAAAGAACAGACTTATAGACCGATGGAATGAAGTCTGGAGGTAATAACTCACATTTGTGGTGTGCCAAAGACAGTTTTTTTTGACAAGGATACCAAGATAGTTTAGTGTCTTTTCAACAAGTGGTAGCTGATACACTGGATATCTACAAGAAAAGAATGAAGTTGGATTCCTACCTCACACTATATGTAAAAATTAACTTAAATGAATCCTAGACGTGAATCAAGAGCTAAAACTATAAAATTCTTAGAAAATGAGAGTAAATCTTTGTGACGGTGTGCTAGGCAGTGATTTCTTATATATGACATAAAAGTACAAGCAACAAAATAAAAAATAGATAACATTGAACTTTATCAAAATTAAAAATGTTTGTGCTTCAGAGGATACCATCAAGAAAGTGAAGACAAATCCCAGAATTGGAGAAAATACTTGTAAAGCATATATCTAGTAGGAGACCTGAATTTAGAATATAGAAGAAGCTTTTAAAACTAAACAATAAAAAACCCAATATTAAAAAATGGGCAAAAGATTTGAATACTTATTTCTCCAAAGAAAATATACAAATGACCAATAAGCACACGAAAAGGTGTTCAACATTAGTGGTCTTTAGGGAAATGCTAATCAAAAACTATGTGATACCACTTCATATTCACTAGTGGCTAACTTAAACTCAACAACTTCGTGGTCATCCATTCATCAGATCAGTCACCATAGGTTGGTAGAAAGGTCAGAAAGAATTGACTGACCTTATAGTTTGGCACTTAAAAGTAGTGATGTCATTATCATCTGATGGTGCTACACAAATGACTCAACACTTTATTACTTAAGACAGGTAATTAACCACAGATAAGTTTCTAATATATGACATGGTGCTACTACCTACTATTATCGGTACTTGATAATAAGTCAAGTTTGAGCTCTGTCACATATAAGAAGGGTATATTTAAAGGTCTTTAAGAACCTCTAATAAACAATGAAATTTTGTTAAAATTTTTACAATAATTTATTTACAATAATTTTGTAAAATTTACAATAATTTGTAAAATTTACAGAAGTTTGTAAAATAATTACAAAATTAAGAACATATATTGAAAGGATGTATTAATGGTGTAAGTTTCATTTGAAGTGTAATAAAATGCAACCTGATTGTGTTTTGGGGGCCTTAAACAACAAATTTTAAAAGTATAGTTGTGGAGGGAAGGAGAATAGCATTGTATAGAGACCAGGAAATAGCTACTGGTCTAGTTTTCTGATTAGGCAAATAAAATGATGGCTACTTTCCTTTTTAGTCTAAACATGGAAAACTGACACCCTTATTTTTAATTTATGTAAAAGTCCTGGAGAAGATAATTTTATTCTTTGTACTTTTTTAGATAGTAGGAGTCCAGTTACAGCACTGAGTTATTGAGAGCAACTCTAGGACACTAAAAAAGTAGTTGTACATTGGAAAATAGGAGATATTATTTAATAGAGTTTTTCTATTTTTGAAGCCATAGAACTGATAAATGTGGATGCTAACATTATCCAACAGTATTCAAAGTACCGCCATTATTAGTCATGGAGACATATAATTGATGCATTTACTTTTGTATGCAAGAAAATGAATATTTTAACCATATTTTTATAGGGATAGGAATGGTGAAAACTGCAGATAAACTAAAAATAGCTGTCAGAGTGCAGAGATGGGCACCTGTTGAAATTAAATGTTATATGAGAGATGAAGTAATTAGTGGGTTTTGGAGATAAAATTTATGGTTAATAAGGGAAGCGTAGCCAAGATAAAATTACACATCTAAAATGCAGCCTATGCAATGAAGTCATTGCATTAGTATCTAGCTAGATTCACAGTTTCTATATTGACCTTTGTCAGAAATAGCATATTAAGGTTAAGCTTTCTACTCCCTGACCCAGGTTGCAAGGTGATAGAGGCTGACTCAGGCAAGAATTACATGCTAAAAACCAGTTGTTCTCAGAACTTAAGCTGTTCAGTTTGTAAACATTGAAATCACTTCTACAACTGATAACATGAGAAGAGATGAGATCATTAGGTCTTAAAAATAATCCAGAAATATTATAACTTGAAACTCTAAAATTATGCCTAGAAATAAGTAATTGTTAGACTTTAAATAATTGACATGATGAATATTATTTACCATGGTGAATGTGTAGCACCTTTTCATCCAAGTGATTGTACAATGTGTATCTCTGTGCAACTATAACTTGTTTAAGAAAACACTTTATCTCAAACCGTGAATTCGTATTTTTTTTTAAATCTTTAAATAAAGATTTTATTTATTTGACACAGAAAGAGAGAGATCACAAGTTGGCAGAGAGCAGGCAGAGAGAGAGGGGGAAAGAGACTCCCTGCAGAGCAGAGAGCTTGATGCAGGGCTCTATGGGGGCTCGATCCCAGGACCCTGAGATCATGATCTGAGCTGAAGGCAGAGACTTAACCCACTGAGCCACCCAGGTGCCCCTGAATTTGTATTTTTTAAAAAGGGAATAGTTTCATTAATGAACTTTCCTGGTATAGTTTAGATGATAAAGTATACAAAATTTATTTTATATGCATCTTTGAGGAATATGTTTGATCCATAAAACTGGTTCTACCTTTTATACTGATACTCATAATAATTAGATAGCAGCAGAATTCTACCAGACTTTCAGGCAATGTGCTTTTTTGGCAAATTCCTTTGCCGCTTATAGTAATTAGTATGGTATAAAGGCTCTGATAAATATTGGTTTAATAGTAGTAGTAACTGAAAGTCGAGTACTTTTTCTTAAGCCGGCATCTTCTGCATTTAAAGAAATTTCTATTTTGGTAGAAATTTTGACAATTAAAGCATGCCAAGACGTATATCAGTAAGAAACCTTTTTATTACATGAGAGATTTCTTTAGTATCTTACATTTCTTTATCTTTTAAAAACTTAGGTTCACTTGATACATTTTAGCTGTTGCAGAGAAGAGAATAATTATTTTGTACTTGCTTATATTTTTCTATTTGTTCTAGTGATTAATGCCAATGGCAAGTTCCATGGGTGTTACTAGTGAAAAACCACAAGTCTAAAGAAGAATTCAGTAATGAGAATAAAATTTTCTAATATGGTTACTTGCTAACAGCTCTTGAAGGACAGATTTGCTTAGAAAATAATTAACAGCCCTGGGATAAACACATGACATGTTTCTTTTATCTTCTAACTCAAGAGAAGTTGAAACTTAATGAACTCATGACTTTGTTTTTTTGTTGTTATCTTGGGGAAAGCTAATGGAGAAAGGTAGATTTTAATACCAAACATGGTTTAAGAGCTAAATTCTTGAAAAGGATACCTAGAATCCAACACAGATAAATTCTTTGCAGATTTGTAATCTGTTGTGAGAATTGTACCAGAAGTCAGAAAGTAATGATTTTCCTTTCATCTCTACTACTGATAGGCTGTGGATGTTATATATGAATTATTTGATTTCTTTGGGTCTTGCTTTCTCTGACAGTAAAAGGAAGAGACCTAAATGATTTCTGAATTCCATTCTTACATGAAAAGTTTTAGAGTTCTATGAATTTTAAGTTTAGCAATCGTAGGAATATTCTTATTCTGTTGTCTGCAAAACATTTTCCTGATACAATGTATGTGTCTATGCATGCAGCAACACCCCCAACACACACACACAAAATGAAAGAACAGCTGGAAAAATAAGCTTAGAACCTCACTTCATTCAAAACTTGGGATTCTGTAAAATAACTAAAGATTATTGTAACATATGGTGCTATGGCTATAATGATAAAAGCCCGTTTTGTAAGTACTTACTTTGTAATGATAAATAGTAAATAGTTCTATAAAACCAGAATTTATACTGGGAAACCTATGTGTCTGTGTGTATATAAATAATAAAAATATGTTCCTCAAAGCTGTATACATGCACAAGAAAGATAGGTATGATTCTGAAATTCAAACACTGTTGAATATTTAGGACCTTGTTCCTTTTGGAAAAATGCTTTTCATTGACTTCTAAGGCAATGTAGAAAGTTAATCTGTAAATGTTATTGTGCTAAATCTTTGTGTGTGTGTGTGTTTTTTCCCCCCTCTGAGTAGTTTATATCTGCTCAGGCTCTAGAAATCCTGTTTTGTGATTATAACTGTATCATATTACTGTATCAGATCAGTCATTTTAACAGGCCCCTGTGATCATTAAATGAGATATGCCACACCAGGGGGAAAAAAGCACATAGCTGTTAAACAGAACTTTAAGGAAGGATGGCTTAGCTTATTTAAAACATTTTGTCTATAAACAGTCTATAGACAAAGTAGCTGTAGGTCAATATATTGGAATCTTTCTTCCTTACCATTTGAAGAACCAAAGTAGCTTTTCAGTAATGTCCTCACTGCTTTGTTGGTCTGCCAGCCCCTAACTGGGGACATTTTAACTGTCCATCTGTCCTCCTTTCCCCACCCTGTTTCAAGTTGCTAAGGGTTGCTGTGAATGAGATGGGCTAAGTCCACTAGAAATTTATGCTGTCTCTAACTGTAACCTCTTTGTGGATCAGCCGTTTTCACTTCTTACTGTCTCCTTACAGCATTTATCAACAGTGACTATTCAACCTTATTGTTATTTTTTAATGCCCCCAGCAGAGTGTGAGGCAAAAACGCAAGCTAGGAGTCATCAAAATCACATTCTAGTTTACGGATAGGGCTTCAGTTTCTTTAAAATTAGGTGTAGGATTAAATGATCCTTAAGATCTCTTCTAGTCCAAAAAAATTCTGTGATTTCTAGTGCCCAATCCTACTTTTTACTCAGTTCTAGTTTTTGAACCAAGAGTTAGGACCCATATCCCTTTACGCCTAGTCTAAAGACATTTCCAGTATATTATTGTGATTACTATGTCCTCCTTTGCTGAAACTATGGACACTGGTTCAAACTTCATTTCTGTTTTCTACCATTATACTTTTGGCTCAAATTCCTTGACTCTCCCTACCTCTACTTCTCTTTTGGACATCTAATGCATGCATAAACAAGAGGCATGAACAAGAGTAACAAAGTTTTTACAATAACCAAAAATAAGGAATGGGAATTTCTATCAATAGGAGAATGGCTAAATAAATTATAATATATTCATAACTTGCAGCAGGTGAAAAGAATTTGTGTATATGGAGAGATTTCCAGGAATATTAAGCTAAAAAACAAATTGAAAAATAGTATTTCCAGTATGATCTCATTTATTTAAAAACGTAACTCAGTCCTGTATGTAAATATATTGGAAAATGGAGAGATATATGTCAACTTGATACACTTGTTACCTCTGGGGAAGAGAGTGGGAGTCAAGGAGAAGCTATTGTGTTGATTTTATTGTTAGAGTTTTTGTAGTAAAAGTGTATATTGTGAACTTAAAGATTATTAAAAAGGCAGTACATAAAATCATATTAATTTTTTCCATAGATAATAAGGCTGGAACGGGCCTTCAAAAATCATCTAGTCTGATACCCTTATTTTACGGATAAGGAAACCTGAGTCCATCTCTACCAAGTTGATTAATGGCAAAGTCAAGATTAGAATCTAGATTTTCTGATTTCCCAAACTAGAACTTGTTCACACTGTCTTCTAACTACAGCTAAAATAAACATTTTTCATGAAGTCGTTTCCTAATGATCCAAGGTGATGTGTTCTCTAAATTCCTATCTGTTCACGGTTTGTATCCGTTATATGAGTTTTAACCTACGTGACCCGACCGTAATGTCCTCCCTTTCTAGATCATACGTGTCCCTCCGGTGAGGGGGAAGGGACTTTAACTTGCTCATTTTTGTATTTGACACAGCATCCTGTGTGTAACAGGTGCTCAGTGAATTATTAATTCATATTTTTGTTTGATTTTTTGTGGCAGACTGTGCACTTCGTGTTAGATTAAGAGAAAAAAGTTAAATGCCAAACCAAATAAGCATCTGTCGGGGGAGGTTTGTTTTTGTGTATGCGTTTGCTGTTTTGTTTTGCAAAGCCTGCCACTTCAAGATAAAAAGTATTTTAGGAAGGCACATAGTGAGATATTTGCTACCCTGCAAATATCTTCCCTTTCCAAGGAAAATAGTTTGTTCTCCACTAGTGCTTCAGAGAGAACAGTTTGTCCCCATAGGATATTCTAGGTAATATGACCCACTTAGGAAATATGCGGTGATTGTGCTTCATAATGGGACCTCTTGCTAAAGTTTTATCAAGAATGCCTCTTGAGTGTGATGGTTTTACAGATGAAAGTACATTTTTCTCTGTATGTGAATTGGTACAGCAGACCAAGAAACTTGATTATGACTTAAAGTTTTACTATAAATAGCAGAGAAGCTGTGACGGACCTTTTTTTGTTGTTGTGAAAACATTTCCTCATAATGTTTGGAGTTATTACAAGTGTCTTGCCCTTGATGTCTTGTCCCCTTGTTCTGTTTAAATAGCTCTATAACTTGATATTAGCATCTTACTAAATTTCAGCTTCTTTTTTTTTTTTTTTAATATTATTTATTTATTTATTTGACAGGCAGAGATTACAAGTAGGCAGAGAGAGAGAGAGAGGAGGAAGCAGGCTCCCTGCTGAGCAGAGAGCCCGATGCGGGGCTCGATCCCAGGACCCTGGGATCATGACCTGAGCCGAAGGCAGAGGCTTTAACCCACTGAGCCACCTAGGCGCCCCTAAATTTCAGCTTCTTTTTGAGATATAGAGTCTTGTCTATGATTTTTATATGTAGTTGTGTTAATTCTGTTTTGGTAACTTGGCTTATTCTTTTTCTTTTCTTCTTCTTCTTTTTTTTTTATAAAGGAGGTGCTGGGTTTTATTTATCTATTTATTTATTTATTTATTTAAAAAATATTTTATTTATTTGACAGAGAGAGAGATCACAGGCAGGCAGAGAGAGAGAGAAGGAAGCAGGCTCCCCGCTGAGCAGAGAGCCCCATGCGGGGCTCGATCCTAGGACCCTGAGATCATGACCTGAGCCGGAGGCAGTGGCTTAACCCACTGAGCCACCCAGGCGCCCCGCTTTTTTTTAAAATAAGGATTTTATTTATTTATTTGACAAAGAGATAGCACAAGTAGGTAGAGCGACAGGCAGAGGGAGATGCAGAAGCAGGCTCTCCACCAAGCAGGGAGCCCAATGCAGGCCGATCCTAGGACCCCGGGATCATGACCTGAGCCAAAGGCAGATGCTTAAAGACTGAGCCACCCAGGCGTCCCTAACTTGGTTTATTCTGATAGCTATTTAATTTGACATCATTCAAATCCTGCAGAATTTTTTAAACAGATTTTTTCATGGAAGGTCCCATTATCAGCTAGAACACTGTGCTTGCCAGAGCCTTAGGAAGACTTCCTCTTTTTTTAGAAGGCTAATATTTCTCTTAGTTTAGAATTAATAACTTTAGGAAAACATCATAGAAACTAACAGTTCCATAAATGTTTCTAGCCAAAGAGATTGTTATTGAAATGGCCAGTTGGTGCTCATAGGTGGGTTTTGTTTTGTTTTGTTTTTTTAAGATTTTATTTATTTATTTGAGAGAGAGAGCATGAGAGGGGAGGTCAGAGGGAGAAGCAGACTCCCCATGGAGCTGGGAGCCCCCTATGGGACTCTGGGATCTTGAACTGAGCCAAAGGCAGTCGCTTAACCAACTGAGCCACCCAGGCACCCTGGTGCTCATAAGTTTTCATCTAGATCATTCTTACTGTGTCAGAATTTAAAAATGTGTGTGTGTGTGTGTGTGTGTGTAGCTTTGTTTAAAAATGCAGTTATGAGTTTGGCTCATTTGAAAACTATGAAGTAATTAAAATAGAGATAAGAGTGTATTAAATAGGAAGTGATCTGTAGTAAATTTCAAATGTGGTTATACTGAAACTTGTTCTTGGTTTGTTGAGCATTTTATTAGAAATTTTAAAAATAATTATATTTAGCACATTTTGATCTGCCGTGCTTGGAAGAAAAGATTTTAGTGCTTAGTTTCTCACTGTTCTTGAGATCACAGAAATTTTTTTTAACTTTCATACAGATAAAGATTTGTAGATTAATTTACTCATGGTAAAGTTAAAAGGCCTTTGTTGTTTTCTAAATTTTTTTGGTTGTTTTCTAAATTTTTAATTGGCCTTAGAATTTGCTATAAAAATTACTTTTATTTTAAAACTGTAGTCAGCAGTGATTAGTAATATTTGAATGGAATAGGAAAAAATTGATTTTTATTTTTTTAATTTTTTAAAAAGATTTTATTTATTTGACACAGAGAGAGAGAGAGATCACAAGTGGGCAGAGAGAGAGAGGGGGAAGCAGGCTCCCTGCTGAGCAGAGCACCGATGCAGGGATGCAGGGATGCAGGGCTCGATCCCAGGACCCTGAGATCATGACCTGAGCCGAAGGCAGAGGCTTAAGGCAGAGGCTTAACCCCCAGAGCCACGCAGGTGCCCTGGATTTTTATTTTTTAATTCAGGTCTAATTAGCTTTGTATTAGTTTCAGGTGTACAATATAATGATTCAGCAAATCTATACATTACTCAGTGCTTATCATGACAGGTGTTCCCTTAACCCTTCACCTGTTTCACTCATTCCCTACTCCTCCCCAACCACCAGGTTCTTCTGTATAGTTAAGCATATGTTTCGAGAAAATGGATTTTTGAGGGCATTTTCTGGTTGGTGCTTTAATCTAAAAGTAATTTCTTTCAGGTGGTAGTTCTTTATGGAGAACATTTTTGGAAATGATATAAAGAATTGTATTCTGGTTCTATCTGTGATTTCTTAGTTTAAGTGTAGCAAAATTGGAGCTCAAACATAAGTTTGAAATTGGCAGCTTTAATTTGAAAAATGGCCCTACCTTTCTTGGCAAACGAAGGTTAATTAGAGGTTTCTCAACCTTTTTGAGTCCTTTACTAGAGCTTTGAGTACTTTACTAGAGAGGGGTTGGATGCTGGTATAGGTCCAACAGGCAGAGGTTAGGAATAAATAATTTTACGAATTATTCATCTCTTTGCTGCAGTTTTACCGTTAACACTAAAGTACAGTTGGACCTCTCTTTTCCCCCTCTTCCACTGTTTGCACTTTTACTTGAGATAACTAAGAAATATGTTGAAAGTTAGAGTTTGGTTTAGGATTTGTTTCAAACTTCCTTGATCTTGAAAAATTTAGGGTTTGTTTTGAACATTAAATCTAAGATGACTTATGAGAAATAGTCAGATGTCCATGCTAATGTCTCGTAACTGTCTTACATACCATTAACCCCAAGATCATGTTTTCTGATTAAAATCTTTGGTGGAAATGGGAGTTCATTGAAGTTCATTGAAGTTGCTTGGTTTCCGGCACTGACAAAGGACTCCTAGAGGTAATTACAAACAACTGACAGGCACTTGCTAGGTATTGACTGTGTGCTGGGTACTAGGGGATGGGATAAAAGGAGACTAGACTCTGCTTTTGAGGATTTATAGTCTAGGTAGAAGACAAAATATATGATTATTATAAAGCCCCTATAGACAGCATATAATTAAGTGTTAAGTTGTATATGTCCCAGATGGGAGCTGAGCTAAACTCACAGCAGCAGGTTATCATAGGCCAAAACTAGCATGAACAGCTTAGTGTTATGAGCGATTATTCCTGTGACTTGCATGCTTCTTTCTAGGAGTTTGCCAGTTTGGTTTTATCACATTTTCAATATGTTTTTAAAGGCTTTCAGGAGAAATGCTGCATCTGAAGCCTTTTTGCTTTGTCTTTTAAACATTAAAATATGGTTTGTCATTTATTCTGAAGTGAAATTGAACTTCCAGCAATTAAGCATGGCTAAGATAGATATGGGCCTGGGACTACATTTAAAGACTGTGATAAAGTCTTCTTCATCTCTACTTGCTTTCCTGGTGTGTCTCTAATGGCAGCTAAAATACAGTGTTGTTTTTAGTGGCTGTTTTTCTTACGGAGGGGTGTCTACTATGGTTCTCTCTCTTTTGTAGCAATGTTGGTGAATACCCAAGTGTCTTGTGAAAAGACTTTGTGAAAAGACTTTTTCACAAAGTCTTCTCACAGGAAAATTTAACTGGGACAGTTCAGTCTGCTGTAACTTTGGGTAAATAAGGAAAACCAAAAGCCCATTTCCTTAGCTCTCCATATCTTTTACATGTCATTTTGTTTTGGAGTACTGTTGAAGATGTTCATTTTATTCTAGTAAACCCTGTATGATAAAGTCTTAGTAACTTTTGTGATCATGTTTTTCACCTTGTAACTTATATTTCTTCTGAGTGCTTCTCAATTTATCCTTTAATAGAGAACCCAAGTGTGCTTTTATAAACTTTTCTCTAGTACATCAACCTTAGGTCACTGACTTTTAAAAATTTCAACATATTGCCTAGCTCTTAAGTTTGCCTAAAAACTAAGATAGGTTGACATGGGATTTTATGCCATTTACAAAAAAAAGTCTGTTTTTCATACCATGCTTTGTTTTCTGACACTTTTATCCCAGAGTAATTAGAGCAATGTCAACCCTTTAATATAAAATTAAGTGAGAAAATTTGGGTTTTCTAATTTGGAAATGGAATAGCTAAATTAGAATAAGGAAGAAATCTAGAGTTTTTTTTTTTTAAGATTTTATTTATTCATGTAAGAGAAAGAGCACAAGCAGGGGAAGAGGCAGAGGCCGACTCACCACGGAGCCTAACATGGGGCTTGATCTCAGGACCTGAGCCGAAGGCAGCCACTTAACAGACTGAGCCACCCAGGTGCCCCAGAAATCTAGAAATTAAGAAAGGGTACACTAAGATTTGTTTCACCAAAATAATAATGACTAGAATTAGGAAGTATAGTCCCTTGAAGCTTAAAAGAGGAATTTTGGGATTTAAGAAATAAAATGGACAGTCCTGCTTTACATAGGGAAATCCTTATAGGGATTTATTACCCTAATAAAAAATGGAAATAAAATCAAACCACTTTAGATCAGTTCTTTAATAAAACATTGCTACTGGGATTTAGTAAGAAGATGTTAGGGGTATGTTTCTAATATATATATATATATGTGCAGATTCTACCTGACTAAAAGTCCTCAATGCTTAATACAACATATATATATATATATATATATATATATATATATATATATATTAGAAACATACCCCTAACCCTGAAGTAAATATATATATTTATATATATATATAAAATATATATATATTATATATATTTTATATATAAAATATATATTCAGGGTTCATATATATATACATACATGGAGGGCAACCATCATAATTTCCTGAGCCATCTGTTGGTATCACTGACAAAAATGTACTCTTTAGTATTTGGATCATTGGCGTGACCAATTATGACATTTTTCTCTAGGGTTGTAATGTCTTTGGTTTTTCTATCTTGATTTACTTTATTCCAGTCTGATTCACAAATATTCCTTTACAGAACAGCTTGTATTTGGCATAGCTGTTAAAAAAAAAAAAAAAATCCAGTCTTTTCTAAATAAGGTTCTTTTTCAATTGGAAATTCCGTCTTTGTAGTTAAAACATTTGTAAACATAACACAATTTAGATAGAGCTGAATGACTTTGCAAGACTGCTATTTTTGTAATGCAGGAGGCTTTTCCTAAAGAGCGATTTGGTGATCCTGGACTCCTAAAACTCTTTGAAAAGCAGTTGGAATTTACTGCTGTATGTATTGGGTCAGGTGATGGAGGAAACATGCATCTGATGGCTTGCAATGTTCAGGAAATATCAGTGTGTTTGGAAGAAAATACTGAATACGGTTTGGGTGTTATTTTACATCATTTAAAAGGATCCTTCATATATCTTTTGTCTCCTAAGATTAGAGACTTTGGTGATCCTAGAGATATTTTAGGACTTTCATCCTGTGAAATCTCTAATATCTGAAAGGAAATACAGCTAAGTGGGACAAATTTATCCTCCAAATTCTATCACCTTCTTTGGTTGGAGCAATAGTTTTTGTGTCCTTATTGGAATATACTTAAGCAAACCATATAATCTGTCCTCCAGAAAAGCCTCGATTTTGATTGGCAGTGGTAAGAAACTGGTAAGCCTGGCTTTTTGTCTTCAGATTCATAGAGCAGTACAGATTTGTTCTGGAATCAAGATGTAATGGCACTTGTGCAGCAGGCCTTTTTGGACAGAAAGCTATATTGGTATTGCATTAAGGCTGGAATCATAGAAAATAAATATCAGATCTCTGATTCTTCTCTCACTTAATTTTTTTCCTGGCTTTATCCAAAGG
The DNA here is from genome assembly GCF_009829155.1 of Mustela erminea. Classification (NCBI taxonomy): domain Eukaryota; kingdom Metazoa; phylum Chordata; class Mammalia; order Carnivora; family Mustelidae; genus Mustela; species Mustela erminea. The sequence goes on from NC_045627.1 coordinate 72,724,604, forward strand.
AGTGTCAAACTAAGATTTAGAGATAGAAACAAGTCTTAAATTTGAACCCAGTTTTTTGTTGTTGTTGTTGTTGTTTGTTTTTGTTTTTTTAACTGATAAATACCTTTTCCTTTTCAGAGGGTCTTAAAAAGTAAAGTTCATTAAAAAGAAAAAGAAGTAAAGTGCAGATTCTACCTGACTAAAAGTCCTCAATGCTTAATACAACACTGAAAAAATTTCTTTTTTATTAGAAGAGTACGCCCAGAATTGGAGCCAGGTGTTACGCAAAGCTGCCTCTAGAAGTAACTTTCAAAAACTACACTTCAGTTGGATTCTTTGTAGTCATAAAAAAAAATGTGATACAGTATAATGAAAGAGAAAGATCAGAAGGGTTATGTAACTTTGAAATAAAGATAAACCAAAACATTAATTCTCTGTCATCGTCAGGACTGTGGCATGTTTAAAATTATCTGACTCTTATGTTTTTAGAGAGTCTCAATTCCCAGGGAATACCTCAGGATTATTATTATTAATTTAAAATGACACATTGGCCAATCATTCCTCTTTGTTACGCTTTTCCTGCCCCAAATTTTACTCCCCCAAACCAAATAAAACAAAAAGCAAGTAACCCTCCATTTCGGTTTCAGGGAAATTTTTCTAAAATGGGACTTTAAAAATAATCCCTGGCTCACCTGACTGAATTGGCAGATGTCCAGCAGTGCCAGACCATTCGCCCTCTGCCAGGAGTAAGCGCGGTCACCACTTGTAATCATTCAGCTCCCCACGTCAGGTTCCTCATACTCAGTACGAACTGTGGCTCTCCTCTTCCAAAGATGTGTTCATTCTTAGGCCAGAGTGTTCCTCTTACGTTTAATAAAATGTGTCTTTCCTTCTAAGTGAGTACACCCCCTCTTAAAATGAAAAATTATCCTCATCACATCTTATTAGCGGGGCCATGTTTAAAAGCACTGTGCTGTTTTCATTTTATACTTCTCAATGGACATTTATAATCCAAAGCCTTCTTCAAGCATGCTGTTTGTGCTGTGTGGAATCATTGTCTTATTAAAGATAAGTAACAGTATTTCTTCGTTTCCCCCCACCATCCTGGGCTATATAATTTGATGCAATGAAAGACTTGCCCTGGGCTATGGGGAAGAGTGGGGCTGTGAGTGTTAGAGTCACACTTTTCCAGAAGAATAGACTAATGCTTGTTGTGTGTATTTTGTGTATAAAACTGGGGCAGTGTCTTACAGAACGTTATCACTGCGTCTCAAATCTGACTTGCCAGCACGTAGGAAGTTTGTTTTGGTTTCAAAATGTACTTTACCCCATGGTGGCTGGCAGGGTACAATACTATTGACATCACTGTGTTTCAAATAGAAAATTAACAAGTAGCTACTGTTGTGACTGCAGATTGCCTTCCCAGTCCCTGTGAGAGAATGCTTTTTCTTTGGACAGCAGCACTTCTCGGCCCCTTGGTACCATTAAATCAGCCAATGGGGGCTGCCAGAATAGGGATGAACACTCACAAAAAGCTGAAGAATAGGAAAACTGTTAATAATGCAAAAATCTTTAATCAGTTTCCAAATTGATGTGCAAGATAAATAATTGTTAAACATTTCTCTCCCACCCACAGCTAAGTTTTGACAGTAGGCCAGGTTCAGAGCCTGATCTCTCCAGAGAGGAGTAGCCTTTCCCTCCACCCAAACCCCTGGAGAGTTGCCAAAGGAAAATAAGCTATTTTGTATTTAGAACAAATTGCCACTGTTTTCTCCAGTGATGTAGCCCTATTTCCCAGACTTTGAAACTTGGAATACAGAAAGTTCTTGTGTGACCAAAGAAGAAATATGGTGAATGAATGATCAATTTTTTTTTTCCCCCTAAAACCGAGTACTCATAAACAGATAAGAAAGGGGATAAGATATATGTAGGGAAGCTAAATTTAGCATAGAGTGGACGTCAAGTGAACAATTTCTGTTAAATCACTTTGTAAATTAGGTTCCTTATGGGGGTTTTCAGTGAAGAATATATGCCTCTGGAACCAGATTTTAATTATTTTTTTCAAAGTATTTTTTCAAAAGTCAAGTTTTCCTTAGAGATGAATGCAGGACAGTTCAAAAAATTGTTTTTGTGTCCTGCACTGGAGGCGTCAACTGGTCAGCAGTCCTGTGATCTTTAAAGCTGCAGATACTAGTTTCTCATGTTATCAGATGGGATAAAAAGCAAATGTTCATTTAATTTTTTTTCTCTTTTGCATTGTAGAGTATTTTCTTTTATACTTTCTTCTCTTATACCTGAGTTTGCTTAGCTGTGTCTTTTCTATTTTTTTCCTAGTAATGGCCTTCCTGCCATTATACTTTTTATTATTATTTCTTGAACAACAGCTGGAACAGAGGGCCAGAATTAATTCAGTCAATATTTTTACTTGCAAGGAGGCTTATTAATTGGTGACCAAAAAATTGGATTAGAAAAAATTATCGGTGAATTTCATTTGACATTGTTGTCTTAGTCCTCCATCACTGTAAATATTTGGATAAATCGCTCTAATGGCTGCAATTCTCAGTCCTCTACTTCACTATTAAAAGAGATGTCGGCCCTAATCAGGAGTGAGGTTGGAGACTGTCAGTTCACTCTCCATGTAGTCCGTCATCTTTGGTGGTAACCTCAGCTGCACACACAAATCCCCAGCGTACCGTTCTGGCATCCATAAGCAGTTCTCTCATGAATGTCGGCCTGGCATCTGAATACACTGTTTGGAGGCCCTAGTATTGTTACCTCAACTTTGTTGAGTTTGAGAGTCCCAAAAATATCCACTAGAAATTATGTTACATCCCCCTCTCCACTGTGCATCAGTTATTCTGTTAGTTACTAGAAAAACTGAAATGACTTAAAGTATGGCTTCAGTCTTATCTAGAAAGTAACTAAAATACAGTGTGGTTAGTGTGAAAATCAAGTATTAATTTTCTGAGGAAGGGCTATATCAATGAAGATGTCATAGAAGAAACAGTAGTTTGGCTGTGGGCTGGTAAAGGAGTTAGATGTTCACTCCGTAGGCAGTGGAGAGGAGGACATTCCGGGTAGAGAAATGGGTAGATACAAAAGTGCATTTGGTTTGTGGAAGAGGTTTGCAAGGTATGGGGAAGGGGAAGTGAGGCAAGAAAGGTGGTGGGCCGAAGGCCAAGTGATACAACATCTTCAAACATAAAAATTACTACTGGCATCTTTTAAAATTTTTACAGCATCTAGTTCAGGTGCAGCTCATTGTTTACTGATGATCATTGCTGTTGACTGAATGCCGTTTCATCCTCTTCATATCTCTGAGATGAAAGACGACATAAAATTTCAGCCTACATGGAATCTGTGCAGTTTGAGAAAGACTGTATCTTTTTTTGTCGTTAATTTAGTGAGTACTCACGTCTCTCACCATCTCTTCTCCCTGACTCCACTTTCCCTCCTTCACTAAACCTTGGAAAAACACAATCCCAGTTATGATTCAGAAATGATGTTCTGAATTCTAAAGCTCTTTAGTGATCTGAGGTCATTTGCTCTAGTAGTTTGAACAAATTCTGGGAGGTCTTGGGATGTGGCATAAAATTGTGCAAGATTTATTTAAAGTCTTTTTTTGCCTTAAAAGTATACTTTGCCTTATTTCTGCTTATTTTCATATAATAGTATTTTCTTCCAAATTTTTGAGGAAAAGTATGATTTCTCGAAGTCATACTACAGTATATTTAACCTTCTGGCTGTAAATATTCTCTGGCTAAGATTTTATTGGGAGACTGTGATTTTCTTCCAAGTGTGAGTAAAGTGTATCCCAACTTTAACTGATTTCATTTAATTGTATATAGATGAGCCCTTCAGTGATAAGGTGGACAATGTGACTATAGGATAATTTATATTATCATAATATTATATAGTATATATAATTTATATAATTTGAAGTTTCATTATAATACCTGCCAATATTCCTATCTGGCTATTTTACAAGATACCAATTGAATTACAAAAAATATTAGTGAAAGCAGCTTTTTTTTTTTTTTTTTGAAAAAGTGAGGAGAGAGTCCTAGCTGTTCTGAGTCTTGTTTTGTTGTCATGAAGTCCCATGACAGAACAGTCAGCTCTGATGCTAAGGAAATGCCGTTGACCATCATTTACCAAGTTACAACCTGACAGTTAATAGCTCGTTTATTTTTTGTGAAGCAGTTAGCATGTAAGTTGTAAGTGAAATGTATATTTAGCACGTGCTATTTCACGGGAATAACTTGTCTGAGTTTTCTTATTTCACAAACATAAACAGCTTGACAGCAAAAAATGATCATATTTGTTTTCATAAATAAGATCCATGAGTAGCATGTGTGCACCTGATATCTGGATTCATTTTTAATGTCATTTTTCTTAAGAAGAAGTAGGCATATAAATTTTTTGTGTATCTTTAGAGATTTTCAGAAGATTCTCAACCCATTAAATATTAGAGAAACACTGAAATAAGAATGTGTAGGATAAGCAGCTAATTGCTGTCATGTGCAGAAGTGGTGTGTAGGGAGTTGGGAAACCTGGCCACAAGCCACTGCAGCTTTGAAGAATGTGGCTCAAGGGAGGACTCTTAGTCATTGCGTAACATTCAGCAGAGAGGAAAGTACAAGTGCTGTCCCTATCACTTGACTTGTTTTCCATTTTGCTTTAGTTCCTTGGCAAAGTTTTGATAATCCGTAGTGGAGGAGTGAGAGACAAGCAAGTTGCAGTGAAGGGACCGGGCCTCAAAGGACACCAGCCAGTGCATGGTGTGTGAGGCTGGGCAGGCGTTAAATTTCATATTGTTGTTGGGCAGAGGGATTAGAGTTTTAAGAGACGACTTGAAAAACATCATCCTATGGTACTTGCAATTTTTTTCTGAAAGGGGATTCTTTCCTCTCTCCTCCCTCAACACTGTGTGCTGCTTGTGGTTGATATACCTGTGCCTTAAAATATCACAGCTACTAGGAGGGGCCGTTTTATAGCAAAATCATTTCCCCCCATGTTCTGTGATATTTCAGTTTGGCAGTAGAGTTTACAAGGTTTGAAATCAAAAGCAGCGTTGGTTCCTTCAGGGAAAAATGATCCCAATCTACCAAAATAAAAGCCAAACAGACTCTAATTGTTCCTTTTCCCACAAGGGGCTTGCCCTTTCTGAAGGTATGGGTTAGTTCGATAGGACCTTCTCTCCAACAAGGTTAGTCACTGGAAATTGCCTCATCCCCTGGGTAAAACCCACTTTTAAATCTATTTTAAAACAGACCTCAAAGTGTCTTTGAAAATAAAAGTGCTTTGCTGTCTCCATTCTCTTGCCCCCTCCCTCTCAGCAAGGAGATTGCAGTTTTCTCACAGGGCACCCCTGCGCAGTGTCTAATCATCATGCTCAATTAGGAAAGATTTACACTGTAGAGTTTTTATTGAGCCCTCCATGTGCTGTGAAAAGTTAAATAAATGCTAACCAGGGGGCTAAATTCTTTTCTTGTTTTCCACCAAGGCTAGTTCCATAAATTTTACAATGTCAGGTTTTTCTATTGGTTGTTAGTTTGGTGTTCATCGGAACATTCAGAACATCAGCCTTAACTTTCCCCAACCTTCCTTTTTTAAAATTTTATTTTAAAGATTTATTTATTTTAGAGAACGTGCGTGGATGTAAGCCGGAGGTGGGGGGCAAGGGGAGAGGGGGAATCTCCAGTAGACTCCTCACTGAGTGCAGGGTCTGACATGTGGCTCTATCTCACAACCCTGAGATTATGACCTGAGCCGAGATCAAGATTCAACTTGATTTCTTGCTCAACCAAGCCCCCCAGGCACCCCCCTGACCCCCAGACTTCTTAACCTGCTTCGACTAAAGGTGCAGGGCTATACCATTCGTGAATCCTTCTTTTCTGTGTCAGCTCTTCAACTTCTTGGAGATTTGAAAAATATCATTTTATGCCACTCGCAAATTTTTTCTGAGTGTGTAAGGATTTTCAAATCAAACCAAGGTTGTTGGGTTTTTTTGTTTTGTTTTGTTTTCCTCTTGTCCTCTTTTCTTCCTCCAGTGTCTTACGGTCCATGATTTGGCAACCCCATATGAGAGGCTCCTGAGCCACTGGTCACGTGAGAATGAAGGCAAGAAAAGAAAGGACCAGATGGCATCAAAAGATATGCCTTTCTAGGTCGTTGGTGGTTAAGCTTGCAATCTGGTCACCAGCAGGGAGACCATGGGGGAAAGGGTGGAGAGCAGCACAGCCCCATTGTAAGGGCAGAATTCTGCTGTACAGTGTGTTTCAGTAATCTGCTGGGGTGAAAAAAGTTACACCTCAAGGTGAATGAATTTTCTGGTTAGACTTCCCAGTTTATAGTCACAGGGTATTACATTGCTCTTGCAAGGGTGAATTCATCTAAAACCGGCATAATAAGCACATGTGGAAAACTGTGTGCAGTATATTTGGATGGCAGTTTTGAAAAGTGTGGCTCCCACTTGGTCAGTTTCTGTCCTTCAACTGCCGTTTACCTTTTGTTACTCTCTTCTCCAAATGCCTGATTCTCTTACCGTGTAAAAACTGGAGGGAATGACATTTGGCTCTCACAGGGACCTTTCCCCACAGGAGAGCAAAGGACATCATTTACCATCCATTCTTCATACTCTTACCTATTTTAAAAGATTATGTTTATAAAACATGGAAAATGGCATCACTGGTCTTTGTGAGACATGATAACTCAGGGCATGTTTTCTTAAGCTATAACTTGGAGCACATTTATAATTACTTGACTGAAGAAATGTTCAATAGGAGCTAATAAAAAATATTTTAGAGGGTAGTCTGCCTTGCTGTTATCTAGCCATCCTGCATGTTGACTCCCTTGGCTTGGGCAGATTCTGATTGGTCAGCGCTGTTGCAGACCACCAGACTCCTGAACTTGGCTGTTACTTCCTTACCGAATTCCAGCTTCGTTGTTTTCCCCTGAAAGAAAAAAGTAACTTGATTTCATTTCATGAACTGAGTCCCGTACTCTTTTAATTGCCTGGAAAAGGCTTGCTTTTCTGTAGACAAATCCAGTATCCTTCAAGTCCAAAGTCAAGTTTCAACTACTAAGTGTGCTTTCTCCAGTTACAATCTCCTCTTTTATTCAGATTCTGTTGCCCTTGAATTCCGTGTGACTCATTTCATTATGAACCAGATGAAACAAACAATATATTTCATTCTGTAGTCTAGATTATAAACTCCTAAAGTTCACATTTCTTTTTTTACTTCCACCACTCAAGCAAGTGTGTGGAATATTGCTGAATATACAAAGTCATATAGTAAATACATATCTCGATGATAAGAAGAAAGAGAAAAAAACATAGACATTTTATGATGTTAGTTGATTTCTACCTAGATTTTAAAGATTTTATTTATTTATCAGAGGGAGAGAGGGGGAGGGAGCGAGCACAGGCAGACAGAATGGCAGGCAGAGGCAGAGGGAGAAGCAGGCTCCCTGCCGCGCAAGGATCCTGATGTGGGACTCAATCCCAGGACGCTGGGATCATGACCTGAGCCGAAGGCAGCTGCTTAACCAACTGAGCCACCCAGGCATCCCTCTACCTAGATTTTAATATGACTTAGATCTGAAAAACAGAAAACTGAAGCACCCATTTTTTCCTTGATGTAAAACTCTAGTAAGGGGTCATTGTGAAGTTCCTTAAACTAAATGTAGAAGATATTTCCTGTATATACACTGAACTTCAGGGGTTAAGTAAACAAAATTGACAAGTTATTCTTGTGCCAACATACTTGTTAACTTTACTAGTTAGTTGCTTTATTAACTTTTTTAGATGCCTGAATTCAGGGCTCCCTTGGGAGCCTCTAGTTCTTAGCAAGACGACCACCAGTCTTTGTCTCCGTCCTCCAGTCGTATCGTAGGAGTGCAGTTATTAGGCATATATGCTAGAATAATTCTAATGAAGAGTTTAAAGGCACTTTTTACTATGGATTTTTTTGTTTCGTTGTTTTGCTACTGTTTTAGTCTGCCCAGCAGAAGCACTAAGTGATCACGTGAGTCTTCACTCAAGAGGTTTTCCAGTTAAAAATGAGAATTTTACTAAAGGTTCTGTGATTTGGGGTAGCACAGCAGGGCAGCACAATGACTTTAAAATTGTTAAGTCTCATTAAGGGGAATCCATTGATACACCTTTAATTTAGGGAAAAATTTAAAATTCCTTTATCTACATCAGTTATGTCAGATTTCAGCCTAGAGCCAACTATTACATTTGAACTACTGAACTCAGTAAAGAGGTTTGGAATGGATATACTAACGGACCCTTGACCAAAGCTGGGGTAGTGGGTGCTGGAAGAATCTTGACAGTTCATTACCAAACTCTGACCTCCGGACTCTTCATTATTCTTGCTTGTCAGTGACATAATTGGTTGCTTACTGTCCTCTCCTGCCCCTATTTCAGATTGCTAGCATTTGAGAATTTCACTTATTATTTCTTGTGTAGTAAGACCAAGAAAGCAGAGTTTGGTAGGTGAACTCATAAAATCATTTTGGCCCTCATTGAGAGGATGATGTGTTTTGTTCCTGGTACAAATGAGACAGTTGCTAAATGGTCAGTTACAACTCTTTAAGGAATAAGGATAAACTGTGAACACATTTGTGGATTTTCTTTTCAGATATACTATTTATTAATTGTTAAATTATGTTATGCCTATGAAGCAAAGAACCAGAGATGTGGATTCACATTGTGTTAGTATACAGTTCAGTACCCAGAATGCTCATCATGGTGATTGTATTACCTTTAGGATACAGAGAGGGTAAAACCATGAGACTCTGAGCTAGCATTTTTAGTAGAAAATTTCCCTAGTTGTCCATAGGATGGGTGTATTAAAGAATGGAATACTTTTTTTAAAGATTTTATTTATTAATCTGACAGAGAGAGATCACAAGTAGGCAGAGGCAGGCAGAGAGAGAGGGGGAAGCAGGATCCCCACCGAGCAGAGAGCCCGACGCGGGGCTCGATCCCAGGAACCCAGGATCATGACCTGAGCCGAAGGCAGAGGCTCCAACCCACCGAGCCACCCAGGCACCCCAAGAATGGAATAATTTTTGTAAAGAGTTTTGTCAGGGCACCTGGGTGGCTCAGTTGGTTAAGTGTCTGCTTTTAGCTCAGGTCCTGATCCCAGAGTTCTGGGATCAAGCCCCGCAATGGACTCCCTGCTCAGCGGGAAGCCTGCTTCTCCCTCTCTTTGTGTCCCTCCCCCTGCTCGTGTTCTCTCTCAGATAAACAAAGAAAAATCTTAAAAAAATTTTTTTTTTGTTACCTACCTTTTTCCAAATGTGTAGAAAATTGGAGGTGGGATAACGAAAGAGAGAGGTGAGGGAGAGAAATAAACATTTAAAACTAAGGAACTGGTGCACTGAGATGTTAGCAAGCAGGGGACTGTTTCCTGGGTTGTTTCAGTGGCTGAAGTTGACCACAGAGCCATCTATTTTGCCTAACCCTGTCCTAGCCAGTCATACCATTTTGCTGTTTCTAATGTGTAGAATCATAAGAAGTTGGCATTTTTATGAGTGAGACTTGTATATCATAATTTTTCTGTGGTTCAACCTAACATAACAACAGGTAACACTGCAGGATGGCTACAGTTGTAGAGAGAGGTGTGTGTGGGTGTGTGTAAAAGATGGGAGAGAAGAAATGGAAATTCCTGAGCATTTTATACTCCCTGGGGTTATTCCAGCTGAAAACTTCTACTGTAGCCTGTCATTCTAGGCATTCAAAATCAATACAATTAATTGCCCTAGTATGCTTTCCTACTTCCACATTAGTACACTTGGAGACAGTTTATGGGGTGGCTTAAAAATAAAGCATCTCTGACAGAGATTACCCCTGGGGAGAGTAATCTGAAGTAACTGTGTCTGCAGAGTACAAACGTCAGGGTAGAGCCCGAAAACCAGTAAGCGTGCCTGTACTTGCACGTACTTTGCAACTGAAGAATTAGGGGTGTAAAATGGATATAGACTGAGTAATCTGTGAATTATTATTTGTCTTAAAATAGGCTTTAGGAGGTTTCTAGTGCAATATTTAGGCTGTGCTGATTTGACTTTTGTTGTCTTTTGTAGACGAGCTCATCTGCGCCTGTGTTTAGAACGCTTAAAAGTTCTGATTCCACTAGGACCAGACTGTACCAGGCACACAACACTTGGTTTGCTTAACAAAGCCAAAGCACATATCAAGGTGAGAATTTCTTTCATATTTGTACGTGATTGTCTCAGCCTTTGTTTCATTATAAGCAATGATTACTGTTCATAAACATCAGCTAGCTCACTGTGCCCTCCTTAATAACTGACCTCAAGAGGAATCTTCCTGAAAACTTTTCAGCTAATCTGATGGGAGCAACATAACCTGATTAAACTAAATTGTTTTGACAGCATGGCCATCTGAGGAGCTGGGAATACTAGGAAAATGACAATTACTCTGCTGATCTGCAGAAGGAAGGCAATTGTGCCCTCTGGTGGAGATGACGTTGTTTGGCTGTGTCCTCCAGTATTTTTCCATTGAACTAGAGCGCAGAGCAAGTTTCTCTGTTATGGAGATAACTTCACAGACTTTGCGAATTCCATACCGTTACAGTCATGTAGCATTCATTACACACAGACAGAAAAGAAAAATGAAGAAAATTATTTTTGATGTTTAAAAATATGTATTTATATATGTTTTTAGATACACACATGTATATACCTGTATATTCAGATCTTCTCTGCCAAAGAAGAAAACTTTTAAGATGTTAGGTAAGAATGAATTTTATTGTTCGTACTGGACTGTACACGAGTATCATTTTATCATTTTAGAAACTTGAAGAAGCTGAAAGGAAGAGCCAGCACCAGCTAGAGAACTTGGAACGAGAACAGAGATTTTTAAAGCGGCGATTGGAACAGCTGCAGGGTCCTCAGGAGTTGGAACGAATACGAATGGACAGCATTGGATCGACTGTTTCTTCAGATCGTTCTGATTCAGAGCGAGGTAGGCGGTTTGCTTCTTCCCTAATGAAATACTGAGCATCCCTGTATCTGGACTTAGGCAGGGCACGTTGGAAAGCCCTGTATTCGCTTTCTTCTCTGCAGCCAGTACTGCACCATTCTGGATTTTGTGCAGTCACAACATGGTCAAGCAATGCTGCAGTGAACTATAGAAATTTTTTTATCTTTATTATGTAGGTACGTATTTTTAACGTTCTACTTTGAAACAATTTTTTGAAAGATTTTATTTATTTGAGAGAGACAAAATAGTGACAGAGAACATGAGCTGTGAGGAGGAGAAGCAGACGCCCCACTGAGTAGGGAGCCCAGTGCGGGGCTCAATCCCACGACCCTGGGATCATGACCTGAGCGGAAGGCAACGCGGAAGGCAACGCGTCACCAACGGAGCCACCAGGCGCCTCTCTACTTTGAAACAATTTTCAACTTACAGAAAAGTTGTGTCTTATATAGAAAATGGTAGAGTTCTCATATATTCTTCACCCAGGATTCCCTACTATTAACATCTTTTGTAGAAATAATAGTTCCTGCAACCAGAAAATTAACATTCATGTAATATTATTAATCAATAGACATTACTCATATTTCACCAGTTTTCCCACTAATGTCCTTTGTCTGATCTAGGATCCAATGCAGGATCCAACATTGCATTCGGTAGTTCCTCAGTCTCTATGACCATGACACTTTTGAAGAATACTGGCCAGTTATTTTATATAGTGTCTTTCAAGTGTCTGAGGTTTTCTCATTATTAAGTGGAGGTTTTACATTTGGGGGGAATAAATATCACAGAAGTGATGTGCTCTTCTCAATTTATTGTATTAGGAAGATACATGATGTTATATTTCATAACTGGTCATGTTAATTTTTATGTCTGTATTTTAAAGGTAACGCCCTTCATTTCTCTTTCCATCTGTCCCAGACTGTTTGTCTTTGGCAGAATGAAAGATAAGAACCAACCAGGAATTTTGTTTGAATTTTACTGATCTGTTCATCTAAAGCTCCTACCACATCAGTCCTCACAACACAATAGACGATCCCAGAGATGAACTGTCATGATTTGAAGCTTTATATTAGGGAAAATAGAGCTCATGAGATCTTGAGGATTCTAAAACAAAGAATTGTTTGTAAGGACAAAAGAATTTCTTTTGACTTTTTATATGGAAGTTTTCAAACATACACAAAAGTAGAATAGAATATTGAATTCTCATGTACCCATCATCCAGTTTCTTATATTCTGGAGAAGCATTTCAAATTGATTTTTGATCCCTTTTAACACAACCCTAGGAGTCCTTGGGTTTGTTGTTTTTGTTGTTTTGCTGTGTAAGTTTGTTTTTATGTGGCACTCAATTTCAGAGAACAAAAGTTTATCAGAGGCAGCAGCAGGAACCTTGGGGACATGCTGCATCTGTCTGACAATTGTAGCAAGAATGACCCCAAATTAAGAGGCAGACCTTGATCCTAGTCTTTCTTCTGCTGGTTAGTAGCTGTCTGACTTTGTTAGGTCTGCAGGTTTTAGCTGCCCTTCCTGCTGTTAACTCCTCCTTGTACCCACCCCACCTCCAAATTTGAGAAAGAGTGTGTCTTCATCATTATAGTTCTCATTTTTTTTTAGTAGTCCCCATGTGCTAGAACCTCTTTTCCTGTTCTCATCTAGAAGCTCTCTTTCCCAGCATTACATGGGACTTTTAGTGCGATCTCCAGTCCATTTGGCTAGACCAGTCTCTCATTTTACTTTGTGATGATTGAGTACAGCGAGCTCTGTTGGATAGGGTGTTTTGATTCTATTTTCTAATTGTAGGTTGGATGAGTATTCTGTGATACCGGGAAAGACCAAATAGCCTGTGAAGCATTATGGATGTAAAACAAATAGTTATGAATTCATAGGATTGTTTGGACAGCTTGTTTGGACAGATGCCTGCATTTTAGAAACAGATTTCTAAAACTTTTTGAAGCAACAAGCCCTTTTGAAAATAATACTCTTTGAAATAACTTACTCTGTCTTCTTGGGCTCAGCAAGAATTCACTTTTCCTAAAGCAGTTGTGATCAGTGTGAACCCTTAGAATCAGTGCCAGATACAAAACATCAGACTTTGAGCTTAAAAGAATTGAAGAATCTTGAGTTCATTCTGGCTGTTCTGGGAGAGAACAGTTTTTCAACTGCCTTTTGTTTTTTAAAATGTATACTGTATTTTATGTAGTATTGGTGATTACATATGTAGTAGTTAACACACTGTTGATAGCCAGTCATATATGTATTTAGGGATTAAAAAATCATGTTTGATTTTGAAGTAAAGTTAAATACCATCACTGAAATGCCTTTGCTGTTATCTTTGCTTAGATCTCACTATAATCCAGAGACTTTTCAGGCTCATACCCTCATTTCAAGCTGTATTTCATTCAAGGAAATTAAATCGAATTGAATATAAATCCCTCAGAGTTCACTCTATAATGACTGGCTTAGTTTGGTTACTGGGTAGTCAGAGGTGTTTGTGATGAATCCTAGAATTCTGTAGAACTGTCTGTAGAATGAGACTGCCAAAGGCAAGAATAAATGGATAAATTTTCTAGTTCACCTATACTAAATACTTTTTTCCCTCTTTAAGGCAACTCTGATTAATAAACAACACTGAGAATTAGTTTCTAGTTTAATGCAAAACAGATGTAATTAAAGCACTTGGGGTTGGGATTTTTTAATATTAAGCACTAATTCCCAAATAGGCTGAGTTCTTTTGGTGGGAGGTCCAGACGGACTGGCGTCAAAGGCTTTAGTAAACTTGCTGATTGAGACCACCACTGGTTACCAGACATTCCCCTTTACAAAATGTATCCCTGTGTCTCTTCACCTTTAGTTACTTCTGTTCTCCAGAGATCACGGATAATAAGCTTGCATAATTATTTTACACTACAAAAACATAATCACTTTTTCTTATGCCCTTTTCTCATTAGTTTTTGAAAGTCCAGATTACTAATGTTCTTCTTTTTCTCTCTTTGGCAGAGGAGATTGAAGTGGATGTTGAAAGCACAGAGTTCTCCCATGGAGAAGTGGACAATATCAGTACCACCAGCATCAGTGACATTGATGACCACAGCAGCCTGCAGAGTATTGGGAGTGACGAGGGTTACTCCAGTGCCAGTGTCAAACTTTCGTTCACTTCCTAGAACCCAGCATGACATAACAGTGCAGGGCAAAATATTCACTGGGCCAACTCAATCCAAACAATCTCTTAAATTGGGTTCATGATGCAGTCTCCTCTTTAAAACTAAACAAAACTATACTTGAACAAAAGGGTCAAAAGACCTCTATTTAAGCAAATACTTAGCAAAAAGTGGGGCAGAGCCTCCCCAGCAGAACAAATACTCATAATATTCATATTTGAAAATCTGTTTCTAATGGCAGCAGAAAACTTGGTGAAATTTTCTTGATTTAGTTTATTTGAAAGAGGACATTGGAGATTCTGTCCTCTTGTTCTTCTGTAGTTTGCTCATCATACAATGAGTAGACACATTTAAGGATGGGGTTATGAACCCTTCCTGAGTTTTATGGTCCTAAAAACAAAATCAAACCTATAGTAATGAGAAGACAAGATAATCAGGCATTAACTTGGATAGCTAAAGAGCTATTAAAACTCAGCCTGGGACAGCTTATCATGAAGCCTGTGGATGATCAATTCTTGGAAAAAAAAAAAAAAAGCAAGCTCATTTCATGCTCTGCAAAAGGAGAGACTCCCATGAAGCCTTTTGAAAGGGATCATCACGCAGCTCAGCTTTCTGTTGGATTCCATGCTAAGCAAGCTAACCTTATCCTGCATTGTTTTCAGTAGGGCACCCCACCGCCAGCTCGACAGTCAGCCGCCCTTAGGCCCTTGGGCAGCATGGGGGCAGTATGACAGCCCCTACCACACAGGGCCTATGAATTCGGATTGAGGGGCCAGAAGGAAAAAGCTCTCCATGCCTCTGTGTCTGCGTGGGCCAGAAGAATCGGTGCACGCAGATTAGCAGGCCAAGGTCTGAGCCACGGCAGCATTTTTATTTCAGATTTTGATAACTGTTTGTATGTGTTGAAAACCAAAATGACATCTTTTTAAAGCTTGTCCATAAAGAACATAGATGTCTTTTATAGTGGAAAAACACATGGGAAAAAAAATCATCTATTTTGATGCAGCATTTGATAATGATAAAACACCTCACACCTCACTCTTTATAGTGCACAAAATGAATGAGGTCTGGGCTAGGTAGAGAAAAGGTCAATGCTGTTTTTATTTTCTTTTAGAATCATTACCTTTTACCAGCTTTAACCATCTGATATCTATAGTAGACACGCTATAATACTTAACATAGTTGAGTTCGGCACTTGTCTCGTTTTATTGTAAAGATTTGCTTTCGTTTTCCTACCGGCGTCTCTCTCCTTCCTCACAGTCCCACTGTGCAGGTGCTGTTGTTGCTCTTCCCAATATTTTCAGAAACGTTTTAAGTGAAATTTCTTTTCTAGCCTGCACTTTGATGTCATGTGTTACCTTTGTCTTTCCAAATCCAAGGTGTTCACCCCACCCCACCCCACCTTCTCCTTTACCCCAGGAAGCCTTCTTGACCCCCTTACCCCTGGCTCTTTGGACTTTGTATACTTTGAATAATTTAACTACCCTTAATTACTTAAAAAAAAAAAGCTTTATGATTTTCGTAACTTATTGCTGATTTTAATGGGTTGTTAATTTCAGTCCTGTAGTTTTATTTTGTTTAGGTAGGGCTGGGCAAGGAAAAAGAAAATAAAGACCACCATATGTAGCAGTGCAGTTGAGTTGTGTGTGTAATGTTAGACTATCCTTTGTAAGTAGCACTTTGACAGCTTTCACTGCTTCTGTGTATGAAGTGTACCATCTTGGTCACACACAAGGCCTCAGCATATACTTGTTTGTGCTCTTCCTGTGCCTCCGAAAACATTTTATCCTTGATTGTGCTCTGTTTGAGTGGAAGAAATCCTTTGAAGTAGATGTGTGAAAAACTGCATGCCTTTAGAAGCCCATTATTAGAACTTGCTACTTCAGGTGCTGGGGACTTAATGAAAAACATGATAAATTCATTTCTCTGGCCCAAGTCAATTATTTTTGGTTTCACTTATAATTACTCCTGGCTGGGTCAAAATGTTGCTCTATGTATTTGCTTACTTTTGACTTTCCCAAGGGAGACAGTTTAAAGACTCTGCTAACTACCATGATAGTAAATGGAAGCCAATGACGAAGCTTCCGTTTTGTTGTTCTCATGGCATTCACTGGCATCACTCGCCTCGGGCTGAGTTTCGGACTTCATTCAGGAGACCTTGAGGTGCTGCCATTTTGTTGTATATGTACAGGTTGGTGGTCTGGAAAGCCTTTGTCACAAATCTATAGTAACTATTTCAACTGCCCTCTAAATTACTCTTTCCCTGGGTTTACCTTGTGGGAGGGGAGTGGATTGTATGATGAGTAAGAAGTATTAATTTTTTAAAAGACAAATCGACTTTGAAGATATAAAAGTTAATTGCGAGAAATAAAAATTGTGAATGAAGAACACCCGAGTGCTTTTTGTCCCACCCTTCTCTATGAAGGAAAAAATCAGAATGAGCATCCACACCTTAAGAAGCGACTATCCCCTACATGTTCAAGTTGATACGACTTCAGTAGTCCGAATTAATGGCAATTTGAATCATTGCCATTCCTGTTCTGTAATTTAAACAGGTGCCTTCTTGACTGGTAACTCCACGTAACCTAACTGCAGATGGTTTAACGTACCCGATAATCTTAACTGCTTCAGGTAGGACACAAAGCCATTTGTTATTATCTGTTCTTAAGGACTTTTTTAGGGTATCCCTTTGGCTACAACTGTCCATCTAAATTGAAAAGAAGTCTGGAAGTTCCCGTTTAGTCCCTACCTACTAACCTGAGTTAAGGTACCCTTTATGTAAAATGCCTGAGTAATATATTAATAGATAGAGGTAAGTCTTATTTCAGCGCATATTTATTACCAAAGAAGATTCTGATGAAGTCAGACTGTAGTTTCTGGTTAGAATAGGTATGAGAACTCCAGTAGAAACGACTTTTCTAGTCCCCACGATGGTAGCTTTTAGCATTATGAAGGGATTTTAAAAGGCAGTGAGGATTATTGAGGCAAAATTTCCTAACCTAAGGCCACATTGCTTCCTGGGTCATTTCTCACAAGAAAATCGTTTAACTTCTTGGAGAAGGTTCTTTGGTAAGTTTTTTTTTCTTCCACTTGAAGAAGCAGGAGCTGCCTTTCCCCCCTTTCTTTTATTATCCTTACATCTCAAAAATTCCATACTCCCTACAAACAGCAGCATAATCTGGGAAGAACAGGTTTTTTTGGGTCACATTTAAATACTGGTTCTAATATTTGCTGTGGACTCTGGGCAAGTTAATTTCTTCATGGAGCCTGTTTCCTCCTGAAAAGTTGTTACAAATACTACCTCTATTTTGAAAGGTTGTAAGGATTAAAACTTTGAAAGGTTGTAAGGATTAAAACTTATATATGTAAATCCCCACACATATTCAACCTAGGAGTTTGTAGCACCAAAAGAAAAATAAGTTTTGTACTTCTCCTTTCTCGATGAATGCAACCTTCGAATTTCTTCATCCTTAATCTTGAATTTTAGTTATTCTGACTCTGGGTCTTGCAGAAAAAGACAATTTTAATAAATAAAATGGTTCACTTTCACAGAATTCCATGACAGGTTATACTTTGTAAGAAGTCACTTTTGATGTCCTATAGAATTTTTTAAATAAAGACTTTGTAAGATTGATGTATCAGCGGTTTTAGTGATTACCTGGATCTTTCTAAAAAAAAAAAAAAAAGACTAACCTGAGCTTCAGTCTGTTAAACACTAGTAATAACCACTGCATAATGGCCCTAGTTAATATTTAATGCTGGCCTTGCCAAGAAAAAAATCTTGGCCCATGTACTGGATCTGAGAGGAAACTGGTTTTCTTATGGAATACATCTGATTCTTCCAAATAAGTGTAGTTCAAGATACAGGTACTGGCTGACAACCTCACTTCTTGGTTGTTTTACCTTCCATTACCATCATAAATTATTAAGGGAAATGGCTTAGACGAAGCTCTTTTTAAGACTGCTAACTACCATGATAGTAAATGGAAGCCAATGACGAAGCTTCGTTTTGTTGTTCTCATGGCATTCACTGGCATCACTCGCCTCGGGCTGGAGTTTCGGACTTCATTCAGGAGACCTTGAGATGCTGCCATTTTGTTGTATATGTACAGTACTTTTAAAGTACTGCCAGCTAACTTCCTATAACTTTGAGTTTTTTTCCTTTTTCTCAAACTCTTAGCTCTCTGTTATAGAGGAATGCTTGAAGTCTTTATTGGTAGGGCAATAACTGGGATATTTATCTCGGATTTTCACATCAGGGCACCAAACAGCCATAAGGTGTCTCTAAAATGCATATTAAAAATACAAATTTAAGAAGCCAGTTCGTTCTAAACTAGCAGCTTTATCACACTCTGAAAGGTACATCAACTAAACCTGACAGAGCTTTTGGAGGGAAAAACCTGGCAAAAGAACCAAAGGGATACTTACTCCTTCCTGCATACTTCTGAGCAATGAACAATTGGACAATTACCATCTATTGAAGACTAGCCTAGCTGCAGGTCTCAGGCTTCAACTCTGGTTTTCCCAGGATATAGAGTCAAGTGTCCTCCAAGCCTGAATTCTTTCTCTAGTCAGAAATGCACTGCATCTTGCTAAAGTGAGTACAGGGCTTGAAAGGGGAAAAGACAAAAGCACATTAGTTTTCACCAAGAAAGGCAAATCATAAGCCAGCAAAATAATAAACATGACTTTGGGCCTCAAGTTGAGAAAGTAGCTCTTCAAACAAAAAGCAACCTTTCTCTTAATGCATGGAACTATGGCTTCTTTAGCTGTGATCTTAAGGTAGTAACTGGGAAAACAAATTACAACTTTAATAATTTCAGTAACTTAAGTCTGTGCTCATTTCATAAAAGCGAATTGGTGAAGTGCCAGGTGTAAGTAAATTGTCAGTTTTTATTTCCTGGGAACTAAAATTGGTAATTTTAGCTAGTTCAGCAGTCAACTACCACAAACCCCATAGTATGCTCAGATCTGCTTTACCCCAGTCAAGGCCACAAAAGAACCACCTTTATATATACATAAGCTGGAAGGCAGAAAAGGCAATCGAAGAACCTCACAGAACTCTAACAGCTTCGTCTTACATGTTTTTTTTACTTTCTGTTGGCTGGGCCAGGACAAATTCTTAGAATGCCAATTTTAGTCTCTGCACCTTTTAAGGTATTTAAAAACTTGCCTATACATAAAAATCATAGTATAAGAGGATTCAATTACTTGTGTTTTGTTTAAATTATGGTATTACCTGTTCTATTATCCACTATGTTCTTCCTCCCCATTGTAGGAAAAATTCAGTTTAACTTGCAACTCAAAAACCCTAGATATAAAGAATGTTGACATTTACTGTTGAATAGGTTAATTACCATTTATACTGATTGTTTCATAGTATAATATAAAAAATACAATCCAGCAGATATTTATTGAACTGTAAAGATTTTAACAAATACAAAACCTTACTGGTTTTAAGATTTTTTTTTTCCTTCTTTCGTCTTCAGTTAATGACCAAGTTGAGGCAAAAAGCCAAACCAAAGCTCCAAAAATATTTTTTGGCTGAATCTGCACAAGTGACATTTTTTACCTTTTATAATTACAACCTACAGACACAACTTATAAAACTATGATTTTCATTTGTCACAAGATGGTTTTCTTTTTTTTTTTTTAAACATTTATTTGAGAGAGTTAGCACATGCACAGCAGTGGGAGGAAGAGGGGAGGGCCAGAGGGAGGGAAAGAGAATCTCAAGCAGACTCAGCTGAGTGTGAAGCCCCACACAGGGCTCGATCTCACTACCCTGAGATCATGACCTGGGCCAAAATCAAAAGTTGAACACTTAACCCACTGAGCCACCCAGGTGCCTCTTCTCCTACTATTTTAAAGGCAGATACACTCAGCATTAAAACTGCATTGTAATGGAAACATACCCACATGCACATATACTGGGACAAAGCATACTAAAATAATGAGTGATAAACAGATGCATTTCATTTTGCTCTGATGCCTAATTTTAATAATTGGGCTAAGGAAATTGCCTGTTAGTAATTTTTCCTTCATTTCAAAAGTCAAACTGTTTTTGTACTTAACCTAAAACATGGTTCTAGGCCAGGGGATGCACATCAGAATCACCTCTGGTGTTTGTCAAAAACAGATATACTTTGGCGGCCTGGAATAGACCCAGATCCAGGAATCCCTCTTTTAATTTTAAGCAAGTATTAGGGTAACTTTATTTTAACCTGTACTCCTTTCCCATCAGAGACATGCCGTAAAATAGTCTAATACAAAAATTTAAACATCTATTAGCACGTACTGAATTTAATCACTTTGGTAATTTGACAGCATTTCAGTAATACATTTATAATTATGGGCTTCAAATTATAAGCAATGGACATTGTTATCCATTATGATGTGAACTGTCATTGTTAAGGTTAAGGAAAAACAAGTCACCATCACCACTTGCACAGTAAATAGCAAACACTTCCACTGTGTGTACCACTTCAGGTATTCTAATAAGCACTTTACTAATTAACTCACTCATCTTTACCACATAATGAAACTGGTATTTTTATTCTACAGCTGAGAAAGCTAAGACAAAGAAGAGTTAGGCACACAGGTAAAAGCGAGGGGCCAGGATTCTAACAGCAATCTGGCTCCGGAGTCCTTGCTCTTCCAGTATGGTCTTTCTACATGTTAATTAAAAAAGCATTTGTTGTCTGTGATACTAAATTTATTATTACTAAAATTTATATTATTGGGGGGGATGTATGAGGCCTGTTCTTTCTTGAAATGATCAATAACAAAGTCAAATGTCAAGTTTTGAGAAGACCCGTGTAACCACAGCTACTTGGAGGCTGTGTATCACTCATGTCAGGAACTCATTCTGAGTTTCAGCTTCAAGACTCCCTTTTTGATGGGGAGACATTAAATTTTGTAACAGAGGGTTCTATATATCACAAAGTGTCATGTTTGGTTTTAGAGTATTGAACTTAACCACCTTCCCTTGTAAAATATCACTGGTATCATGCTTCTCATGAAAGCATCACACTAGGAGAAAGGTGCTCCATGCCCCCAGGGATCCTTTTAGTTTAGTCCAGAAACATGATCATTAACCTGACACTAGCATGTTCCAAAGGGCCACATCTACATCTTTTGACACAGAGACTAGGGATCTCATGCTGTACTTTTTTTTTTTTTTTAACTGTTTTATATAGTATGGTCATTATTCCTTCTCTCTCTCCTACAAAGCCCCTCCAGGAAAACTCATGTGCAGAAAGGCAGGCCCTTGGGTCAAAGGTCAAAGGAGATGCAAGTCTCAACACAAGAGTCCTGCCTATACAAATAACAGGTAAATTACTGTACCAACAAATGTACCAAGGTGATCTCACCAAAACCCATCCTGTGTAGTCTAACATCGTACCAAATTTCTTTCCAAGTGCTTCTGAATTTAAAGGGATCCCTTGCAATCCTTCAAAGATACCATTATTAGGAGATTTGTTACACTGGTAATAAGAACAGTATATTTTTAGGAGTTCTTCAAGCTAAGTAGCCCTCTACTGCTCTAAGTTGTGCCTTGTATTTAAAAAAGACTTCACTTTTCATTCTGTCCTACATGCTCTACCCTGTGGCCATAAATCACAGGAAGGCAAACTGATCCTCCTGGGCTGGGAGGGAGGTGAAGGGACAAGATAAAGAACTCTACTTCTCGACACTCTATTCCCTTCCCTAAGTTTCAATTTGCCAAAATATTAAAGTCTTAAAATTTTTATTTTCTCCTTTAACTAAATATGTACAAACACCTCTATACACAGTACAAGCCCTTAAGATAAAAATAGTTTGTCCTTGAGGATCCAATTTCTCAGGTCTATCGAAGTACACAAGGATTTACTGAAATCTTTGTCACATACTCAATACTCTCGCCTGTGGAAAGGATGAATGCAAGCAAGAATACTGAAGCTGAATCACTGTATCAATGCTGCCAGCTAGAACTTCACCACCTTTCTGGTAACACACCCTGGAGATTTTAAAAAACACTTTATTTAATAAAAGTTAAACATACAAAAACTGAAATTAACACACACCCTAAAAATCACCATCTTCCATTAATAGGAAGACACTTTACTATGCATATATTTGGCTTAAACTCAACTCAGGATACTGTGATGTTCACTTATACCAACAAATGCTGACAACTTGAT
This sequence comes from Mustela erminea, assembly GCF_009829155.1. Classification (NCBI taxonomy): domain Eukaryota; kingdom Metazoa; phylum Chordata; class Mammalia; order Carnivora; family Mustelidae; genus Mustela; species Mustela erminea. Next base: position 72,746,932 of record NC_045627.1, read on the forward strand.
CTAGTTAACAAAAATTACAAACTCCTCTACATGAACATAATATACAGGGAAATTCTGGTGAGATTAATGCACAAGAAATACAATAAATTTTTAATGATGAAACATTCAGTACTCTTGTTCATTAATTTAGCCTTGGGTGGGTTTTTTTTGGTTTTTTTTTTACAAAAATAGTATCTACACTGTATACAGGGCTATACATCAGCTTTTTGTTTTCTTATATAAACATTACACATCCAAAAAATGGTACCACTACCATAAGGGAAAGATCAACACAGGAAAAGCGCAAACATTTAAAAAAAAAAAAGAAGAAGAAGGAGGAAAAAGAAACCAAAAACAAAAACAGAAAACAACAAAAAGCCCTTAGAAAAGGAAGCTGGTCCTAAACATGGTTCTTACATGAAATTAAAACTCAATGAAAAAGTTTTAAGAGCTGGATCAATTTTAGAGACAGCCTAATAAGCTTAGGAAACAAATTATTAAGGAAAAAACTCAAAACAAAGTTTGAAATTTTAATCAAATTAACCTACTTTTAGGCTTCATTAGCAACAGCTAGGTTCAAGTTGAAGGAAAAAAAAAAGATCTCTTTAGGTTGGTATTTTGCCTTGCTGTTCCAGTGAATTACTACAGTGTGTGGCAAGTTCAAAGCATCTGAAAATTCCAGGTTAGGACTTTACAAAAAGTACACACCATCCATTAAGTAAGGGCCTGATATTTGGAAAATCAACAATTCATCTAAGTGCTGTATTTATGCAGCATCTATCTAGAAAAGTTGCTTTATTCAACAAACTTGGAGGAAACTGGTAGTAGTAACGAAAAGTTAATGAATAGCAGTTATCAAATGCAATTTCTTCAAGTTTCATTCTATTGAAGTCAAACAAGGACGACAATGGTATCTTCCTTACTCATCTAACAAATAATTTACCTTTAGAAAAATATAAGGATAAAAAGGTAAATGTAAAGCCCTGCAGAGATGAAATCCAACAGTTCTTCTGATTATTGAGGCATCAAATGCCTGACATTGTATTTAGAGGTATCTTGATATTGTGTCATAGGTTTATCAGCAATTCCACAAGTTCCTACTCCAACTTTTCCGGTTACACTCTCAGGTGAAGCAAAAATACTCCTTTTTACCTAGTGGAAATGAAACAGAAACCATTCTGATTAATTTGGGGGTGAAAACATTTCCAAAATACACTTAAGAAGTACAGTACACATAAAGGGAACTGGAATGCTCTTTTAAATAAAATCTACCAGTGATGCCCAGCATATAAGCACGTTAACACGGCAGGTAGGGTTCATCATACTCCCTCTAAGTGGTATGTAAGGTAGCAAACAGTTTCTCAAACTTTAGTTTATAGAAGGGAAAACAATCTAGATCTTTTGTAATTTCTCATATAAACTCTCTCACTCATAGTGTTTCTACAAGAAAGACAGTGGCTAATGGAGATACTGTGCAATAAGCCAAACAGAAGATTAAAGAGGATTTTGAATTCAAGATCCAGTTATGTATTTCTTTAATCCTATGTATCTCCTTTTTCATTTTAAAGTTATATTAATGACAATTACACTTTTCAAATTTATGAAATACGATGAAAGGATATACTAACCTGGCCTTTTTTGTTTTTAGAATAGGCTCTGTTGTTGAACTGTTGCCATTTAACCTTCTGGTCCTCTCTTTCCTGCTCAAGTTCTTTTATTCTCTGTGCTTTTTTCAAAGCTTTCTTCTTTTTATATTCACGCTGCTGGGCAATCATTTCTTTTCTGTGTGGATATAACAGTTAATGTCAACTCTTAAGATTTAACAGATGATTTCCTTAGAGATATTTAGCAGTACAAAAAACAAACAAACAAAAAAAAGCAAAAAAATATATATATATCCATAATAAACTTAACACATCACATGAAAAGAAGCACTAACACCAACACCACCAACCACCCAGTACTACTAAGAAATGTTATTTGAAATACACAGTATCCCTGGAAGCTTTCAAACCGTATCTGTAATCTACTACCTACTCAAATACATTTTTTATTTATTTACTTTACATAGAGAAAGCAAGTGAGCGTGTGCAAGTTGGGGGGAGGAGCCAAGCGAGAGAGAGAAGCAGACTGCACTGAGTATGCGGAGCCTGACGTGGGATTTGATCCCAGGACCCCAAGATCATGACCTGAGCCAAAATCAAGAGTCGGTTGCTCAACTGACTGAGCCACCCAGGCATCCCCTCAAATCAAATATTTAAACTATGACTTTTTGATGTTTACACTGCTTTTGTCAAGTACATTTAGAAATGAATTTTAACATTAACAGCTGTCTAAACCTTTATCCATTTCTAAATGGACAGTTACCAAGTTTAATATGCTGCACTTAGAAAAGAGATGCAGAGGTGCCTAGGTGGCTCAGTCGGTTAGGTGTCTGCCTTTGGATCAGGTCATGGTCCCAGGACTGATGGAGTCCCGCATTGGGATCCCTGCTCAGCAGGGAGTCTGCTTCTCCCTCTCTCTCTCTCTGCCTGCCGCTCCCCCTGCTTGTGCTCTCTCTCGATCATTCTCTCTCTCTTGAATAAGTAAAATCTTTAAAAATTAAAAAAAAAATTTATCTCTATTTCACCTTGATAGGAGAAGCACAGGAGAATAAAGGAAAATCACAGCTTAAAATTCTTAAAAACAAAAACTGGGGTTTTTCAAAAACACTCCTCTATATAGGATCAGAGCCTAAAGCTCTCTCAATAATTTCTGCTGACTTTCAGTAACTTACATACTGACTTTCTCACCAAAAGGATGAAGAACGAGGTCTTTAAAAAAGAGGCAATATGATCGAGATGCCTGTGCATCATATAATCACCACTAGGAAGCAAGGTGTGGTTTTTGTGTTTTCTGTTTTTTTTTTACACCGATGTCAAAGACTAAAAAAAATAGAGATGTTACAATGTTCTACAATCTGATATTCTCATCAGGATACTCAGGTGGTATAATTTTTCCAATTTCAAATATATTTAAGTAGCAACTGAAGTTTTTTTTTAAAGATTTTATTTATTTATTTGACAGACAGAGATCACAAGCAGGCAGAGAGGCAGGCAGAGAGTGAAAGGAAGGGAAACAGGCTCCCTGCTGAGCAGAGAGCCCGACATGGGGCTCGATCCCAGGACCCTGAGATCAGGACCTGAGACGAAGGCAGAGGCTTAACGCACTGAGCCACCCAGGCGCCCCAAGTAGAAACTTAAGTTTTAAAAACCTGTGACAAATCCAAAAAAGAGAAAATTGGGGCAAATATGTGTAAGATAACCAACCATAATATTGTTAATTCTACCTCTTAAATACTATTCAAACCATACACTTCTCTCCTTCTACCGCTGCTCCCTGGGTTCAGGCCACATTACCTTACACCTGGATCACATCAGTAGCTGCCTTCCCTCTGCTGTCAGTGATTATTTGAAAGTTCAACTAGGATGGCATGATATCTCCTCTATTTGAAATTCATCAGTGGCTGTCAAGCTCCTCATAATCTGACCTTGACCTCTCTAACCTCGTCTCCTGTCAAATCACCCACTTTTAAGCCCCAAGTGTTATTACCACAGGAATTTGTTTCTGTTACCTCCATGTTCTAATCTTGTTTTCTTTTTTACAAGTTTTCTGAAAAGTTTTTTTTTTTTTTAAAGATTTATTTGACAGAGAGACAAAGAGCACAAGCAGGGGGAGAGGGAGAAGCAGACTCCCCTCTGAGCAGGGAGCCCAATGTGGGGCTTGATCCCAGGACCCTGGGATCATGACCTGAGCTGAAAGCTGATGCTTAACCGACTGAGCCACCCAGGCACCCCTGAAAGTTTTTTTTTAAACATTTACTAAACTCTTATTCCATGTCAAGAACTGTGCTACATGTTTTATAAATGTTAACATTTAATCCTTATAACCCTACAATGGAAATATTATCAACCCTGTTTTACAAATAAGGAAAGAAGTTAAGCAGTTTGCCCAAGGTCATACCTTTAAGTTCATTCATTACCTGGCTAACTCCTTTTCAAATCTCCATTAAAAAAAATTTTTTAACGATTTTATATATATATATATATATATATATATATAAAGATATATATATAAGTATATATATCTATATATATATAAAGATTTTATATATATATAGATATGTATCTCTCTATATATATATAAAAAGAGCATGTACATGCACACATGCACGCACACACACCAGCAGGGGGAGTGGCAGAGGGAGAAGCAGGCTTCACCCTGAGCAGCGAGACCAAGGCAAGAGTTCAATCCCAGGACCCGGAGATCGTGACCTGAGCTGAAGGCAGCCACTTCACCAACTGAGCCACCCACACGCCAGATGTCATTTTCTCAGACATTTACTCTGATGACTGAAGTGCAGTTTAGGTATCTTTGCTCCCTTAAAGCACCCATTATGTTCCCCCTTCATAACTTCTGTATCAATTATTAAAGTTCTCCTTTAATTTTATGTATCGTTCTCTAGCCTATAAACTCAATCAGGACAAGGCCCAAGCTGGAGTCTTCATTGTGGTAGAAACCCAACACCGGGCTTAATAAGAGGTACACAGTATCCTCTTAATAACTGTATGCCTAAGTTGGCCTAGGCATATACAGACAGACAAAGTTGACCCTATACTGCTAATCTTCAAAATAATGGTAAAGAGTATTATAACCTTTTTACCTTAACCTAGCCTGCATGGATTCTACCTCAACTATCAAAGTGGGGAAGACTATACTTAAACTGCTCAAGTCAAAACCACTTACTTTGACATGGGTTTATTGCCACTGTCCTCCTTTGCCTTCCTTCCTTCTTCTACAGGCTTGAGGTTCAACAGCGGGGTCACTTCCGCATTGCCGTAGCCAGCAAAGGTGATGGCAGCGGTGCCGTTTTCTTCATCTATCTCCTCGATCTCCGCTTCGTAACACCTGTAAAGATATCATGACTGTAAGCAGGTGAGTAAAGGTTTGGTACTCAGCCTAAAAGACTTACACTGTAGAGCTTCAACTATTACTGTGTCTTAAACGGAACGTCTGTCATCAGTTGGCTCTTTAGTAAAGGTAATATAAAAGAGTGGTTGGAATTAGCCATCTACTATGAAAAAAAGGGATCCTAATCAAAATATTGTCAAAAAAGTCCTTATAGGCCTTTTAAATATGCTTTAGTTGGTCTCTTTGAGAAAAGGTATTTTTATATGAATAATTTAAGTGTGTATGTTTCACCTAAGTCTAAGGTAGCCAACCATTTACTAAATTTTCAATTTGAGGAAAATATTAAGATTATAAACTACCCATTCATTTTCCTCTGCTTTGATTTTTCTCTCGTCTAGGATCCAAGCCCTTCAACTGCCCCAAAATGTAATCAAAAGCTAAAAACTAAACTGTATAGGTGGTAACCATCCAAGAATCAAATTGGCTCTACAAATCATACTGGCTACATAGAAGATTAAAACAGGGTAGTTCAAACTGAATAAAAACTTCTTACCATTGTGTTTTATTATTTCATGTTATAGTTAGAGTTTTTTTCTACACTTACTGTCCATCTTCACTCCAGATTGCCATACACTTGTCTCCCACTTTCCATGAATGAGTGGGCTGGGTAGAAGCAAAACTGTCTGAACTTGCAAGAGTTTCAGAAGGTTGAGTTGACAGAAGGTCTTTGGTTAGTTCTATAACTTCCTAAGAAGAAAAAACAAAAACCGTAATATTACTTTTATAATTCACTTATCACCTACTTTCAACAGGTTTTCAGTTTTTGATGACAACAGCTCTCACACCATATACCATTTATTAAGTACACTAAACATTTTTATTTGTAATTCATTAACAATACTATGATGTAGGTACTACGATTATCCTCAAAGAGAAACTAAGATACAATATTTTATATAGTGGTGGAACTAGGATTTAAACCCATACAGTTGCCTTTCAACTTATTAACCTCAAATACTAACAAACAAGGGTAGACCTGGCCTTATACCATGCATTATTTCTTTTTTCAAGAGAAAAAAGCCCCACCCAATGTGGGGCTTGAACTCCCAGCTCTGGTATCAGGAGTCACCTGCTCTACTGACTGAGCCATCAAGGTACCCCTATCATGTAGTATTTCTAAGTACCTACTTTAGCTACATAGATCTAATATGAGAAATAGTCAATTATGAAGGACTAAACTAGGCTCAAGATCACTTTTTTCTCCTATCTTGTCACATATATTTCATGTACCTGGACTGTTTTACAGGGCATTAGTATTAACTCTCTAGCCAACATGTTCTTCCCCACCCTTGTCCAAACAAAACAAAATAAAACAAAACAAAACAAAACCAAACCCAAACCTTTTGAAGCAGCCTTATTAGTAATAAAAATGTTCCTGCTCATACATATTTGTACTAAAATTCTATAGGCACATATAAAAAGCCAGTAGTCTTCCTATTCATTAATTGTAAAACTTACCCCCCCGTCTATGTAAGTAAATTACCAGGTTAGATTTTAAATATTCTATAAAGCACATTAGCACAGCTTCATTTAGAAGGGAAAAATAAAATAAATGTAACACACAGGGAGGCAATACCTTCCTGTGTGGCAAGTACTTTTTCTGTTTCAGGCTTATACTTACTGGCTTCGTTAAAGGGTGTTTGGTAGGGTTGGTTAAAAAACTTTAATAGCATGAACTGATAAGACTGTGCTACCTATTTACTATATTTTACTCTGATGAAGACCTATGTAATGCAGCTCCGTATCTGATTTATTTTAAAAACTTGCATACCTGCGCCCACAGTTGCATATAAAATACCTTAATACATCACACTGTGTTTTAGGAGAAAATGTAGCAAAGTTAAACTCTATACTGAGTTTCTTATGGCTCCCATTGAAGTTTTATAATGGTAGTTTTGGTTCAGTAACCAAGAAATTACATATTAGCTTTCTCCTAAAGATTCTAGATCTTCATGGCTATTTTTGAAAAACTAATATTGAGCCTTCGAAAGAAAAAGAAAAAAGGAATATTAATAAGCCCTTGGGAGAAAGGCCATTTTTGTGAATTAAAAAACTAAAAAACTAGACTAACTCAGATTTGAGTTAAAAACTCAGTAGAGTAGTATCTTTAATGAGATTTTATTAGGTGCCAAAGAGCCATTTAAATATCTTTTTATTAGACAATCCTTTGCAATAAAGCAAAGAACTTCCACATAAACACATAAATAGATCACGTACTATACAAAGAAGGAGAGTAAATTATCCAGTCTTGTTTTTAGTCAACCACTATTAGGGCCAAGAATATAATCTAGTAAGCCTGACTCAAGAGCCCATATAAACCCTATCATTAAACATTTAACTAAAGCACAAACATGATTTCTATATTTGTAGGTCTCAGATTTAAAACTCTACCTCTCTTAGCATAGAGCATCTTGCCATTTTATTTTCATAAGGAAATACATTTTAACCAAAGGGTCCTGAAAAGCTGTGCATGTTAAAATTTTCAGAGGCCTGCACTGAAGTGACACTTTTAAAAAACCGAAAGCATTTATCTCTAATAGTCCTTTCATTTTGCCATGTTTCATAAACCCCTCCCAACAAACTATGAAGACCCTTCTCAATGTTTTCTTTACATGTGCATACGGACCAAAGTATTAGAGAAACTATTTTATGTATGAGGGGGTTCTTAAAGGTACATACCATTAATTACTTTTCCTCCCCCAAGTCTGAGTTCTGAAACTGCTCCTTCATCGACAGATGGGCAGCAGTTACAGTAATCGGCAATTCCAGGAAGCATCAGATGTTGTGATCTACATATCAGCAGGTCAAAGGGTGCACTCAAGCACTCTGCTTACTGAAGGAAGGCGTTTCGGGGATGCAGAGAGCCACTGTAATATATGAGACAAGTGACTTGACCCCTGCCTCCTTTAGAACCAGTTTATTCAGCAAAACAGCCTAATAAATTGACTATTTTTGTGATTATCACAGACTGCCTGGGGAGCTAGTCAGGAAGCTAGCCTAGATCTTACTATATCCACTTTTTTAGGTGAAAAAAGGCAATTAGGACTTCAGCAGATTAATGTGCTGCCTGCTGTGTTAACTTTATTCTATATGAAAGACAGTACATAGAAAAATAAACATAGACGCCTCACTGGCAAAATGAAGTCACTGAAAAAATGCAGAAAAGCATTTTGTTATAAATGAAAAGGCAAAGAAATTCGTAACCAGGGTAAAGACATTCCACTAAAGGAACACAAAACAGAGGAGGCCACAAACTCAGTCATCAGTCTGAACAAGTATTCAGCAAATATAAAAGGCAGAATTAAATATCAAAGGCATGAGGTATATATCCCAGAAAACAGAGAAAACATAAAACGGAAAAATATTTTTTAAAAATCCATGATAAAACAGAAGCTCTAACTGTAATCAATGGAGACAACAACTGGTAGATGGAAGCAGATATCCAAACACTTTTCAAAACATTATCTAATCTTTAGTGATGCCTTCTATCTTTGAGTAATTTTTAGTTCAAAAAAGACCTGTATCTAGCAAACAGACATGGAAAATTTGTTTTCATGACGAAATAAGAGGAAAAGAAACTGTGATCAAGACTGGTCAGGAAAAACATTCTGTATTATTATCTGAAGTTTCAGAACTTAGCTTCTAAATCTGTGCTATCCAATATGGTAGTCACAAGTGGCTACTTAAAAAAAATTAAAAATTCAGTTCTTCAGCTACCCCAGCCATATTTCAAACATTCAGTAGTCCCTACTAGCTACACGACAACAGAGCAGATATAAAACATTTTCATCACAACACAAAGTTCTACTGGACAGTGCTGTTCTAAATGGTTGTAGAAAAGATGATACTTCACAGATCAATGACCACCAGGTCATTATTAACTGAACCCTAAGAAGGACATTTATGTGCTTACTAGAATGCCTACCACTAGAGTCTCTCTCCCTACAATACTTCCACTAAAGATCATGTCACAGTAAGGCAATTCTGCCTAGTCTCTTGACGGTTTATTCTAGAAATATTAAAAGAAAAAAAAACCCTCACAATGTTTTAACCTTCACTCCCAACTTCCCCTCTACCAGTTCCATACATATCCTTCTTCCAACTGCCCAGGAAGCAATATACCTAATATCAACAATGTTTTATTTTCTTCAAAGAAAAAAAAGACTGCTTTTAAGCTAGTAGAAGAAGATGCCCGCCAGAATTTCTCTTTGAGGTAAACAGAAAATTGGTCTGGGAGTGGGAGAAATTGCTCCCCAAACATCTTTTTAGTACTGGCTAGCACTCTCAAATTCACTGGCCTGACTTCTACATACTGAAGAGGGGTCCTGGTTTTCTGTGTTTTCAAAAATTACATACTATTGCAATTTCAGGCAAGTTTATCCTAATTCCACAATTTGAACCTGAAAATACTCAACTCATTTTAATTATGCCCAGATAAACTCTTTCAAAGTCCTGTATCTGGATCCTATTTCAAATAAGTCTCATTTATTTGCAGTTCTAGTAACTCTAAAATATTAATTTTATTGGGCAAGAGGATGATAAAGGGAGGGAAAGGATTTAGATAAAGATGATTCTAGTTTGGTACTGAATCAGTAAAGAAAAATCACCAAATCAAAACACATTGTAAAACTTTCAAAAAATCAGGTTCAAAATCTTAAGTTCTCAAATTTATTAAAATGAAGTGAAACATATGTATAGATATACAGTATTTTTATTAATCAACCTTGTGTTCTGAAAAGCAACAGACATGTACTATATGGTTTTATGCTTGTTTTGAAACCCCAAGTGCAGGTTTTAAAAAGGCAAGTTTCATACCTACTGAATTTTCCCATGACAAACGAAACAAATTAAGATCTTTCCACACCCATTCAATTTAACTTCAACAAGTGTCAGCAACTACAATGTAAAATCTAGCCTTAAATTCAAATATTATGTAACATGTATGCAGAAAACAAGTATCTCTTTAGATATCTTTATGTATTTTTAATACAAGGTGTTTACCTGCTAGCTTTGAAACACACACACACACACACACACACACACACACACTCTCTCTCCCTGATTTTTCAAAGAACCTTGTGACATTAAAAAGACTCTTAATCAGGTTATATTTTTCTCATTGTTTTCATCATTTATAAAATGCTTCTACATTTGTTTTTTTCTAATACCAGTATAGGTAACATTTAATTCCATGTGTTTTCTTTTAGCTACTTCTCAGATTTCCTTTGCCAGATCTTTAAAAATAAAAGCACTCTCTACTGTAAAATTATATGTACCTCTTCTCTAGGTTTGACAGAGACTTAATTCAAATATTTTTAAAAATTCTGTGAACATACAAGATTTACATAAGAACAATGCTTTACTCATTCTGATGCATACGACTGAGGAAGCAACCCTACCACTGCGAGCCATGCGCCCTGTGCACATACACACGCATGTGCACATACACATGCACACACGGGAGGAAAGGAGAAGAAACACTCCCCTCCAAATGGTGCTTTAGCTTCTAAGCAATAAATCATTTGGAAAACAGAGAAATACTTTTTCCAAGCGATGTAACTATTAGTGTCCTCTTATACTTACTTGTAAATCTTTCTTTAATTTTAGCAAATCTTCATTTTCTCCGTTTCCGGACAATGCAGCTTCGACTTGCTGGAGTTGAGCTTTGTAGCTTGCCAGCTGCTTTGCTAGATCCTCTGACATCTGGGGGAAAATAAAAAGGGTAAGACCAGGAAAACAACCAAAAGCACCATAAAAAAATAATTTCCCTGTCTGCCTGACTTAATCCTTACCAGTTTTGCTCCCAACTCCTTCATATAATTCATTGCTGCAACTTAACTCATTACCATTACCTTTACTCTTAGTTCTGAGGAAAGCTGTGAGTCAAATCCAAGCTTCAAGGGAATGGATTCCGCAGATTATAAACTTGTTTTTGTTTCTGTGTGGAATTTATCGGACAACAGCTAAGGCAAAAGGAAAAAGGAGAATTTCTAATCTTCTTTAAACTCCTGTAACAGGGAAGACACTGTATTTGGCTCAATTAACAAGGTTGTTACATCTTCGCCGGGAAAAATTTTTAAAAAGCACTAACCTGCTGGAAAAAATCGAGATTTAAGAAGAAAATATTTCTAAACCCTAACGCAGACTTCCAAAACAAAATATATATGACTTTTGGACTAACTACATAGATAATAATCTCTACATGAACTATTAATTGGTAAGTGTGCTCAGAAGCTCTTCTCCAGAGCAAAAATGTTTCACCGGGTCACTTAAAATATTGCCGATGCAGCGTCTTCATTAACGAAAACGGCACAACCACTGGCCCGTTTAGGCATTCTAAGGAGCGTGCCTTTCACCCAACCTGCCTCATTCTTTTCCGGAAAATAAGATATACCGGAATCCTTTCTCGGTTTGTCAAGACAACACGCGGGGCTTCCGAGGACCCTTCTCTGTCTTACAAGTCCCGTCCAACCACAGCCTGGAATTTGGAAGGGCTCCAAAGGGGCTCGAGTTAAGCCAGGCACCCAACCCCTCAAAGCCCGCCACAACCAGACCTCGGAATTCAAACACAAGCTCCAGAGAAACGGAAAACAAACGGAGCGGACCCCAGCAGCGTCGGAGCCTCACACCCCCAAACGCGCTCCGCAGGGAACCGCTGAGGCTTCCTCAAGAGGCCTCCCCAGCCCTACCCCACCCGACCGGTTTCCCGGGTTAGCCCCGGTCGTCGCTCCTGGCCGCGTTCGGGGCCCCTCAGGGCCCAGCTCTGGGTGGCAGAAGAGGCCGGGCCCCTAAGACTCTTGCCGGCGCCCAGGCCTCTCCAACGCGGCCGGCTCCTCGGCCTCAGGCCTCGGCTTCAACTAGGGAGAGGCCGAGGCCCCGAGGCCCTGCTCTCGCCCTCGCCGGCTTCGTTACCTTGTGTGGGGCTGGGGGTAGGGCGACAGGAAGGGGTCGGGGCAAATGAGCCCAGTAGTGGCGGCGGCAACAGCGGCAGCAGCTGCAGTAGGAAAAATCTCCGCGGTAACAACAAGGCGACTCTGTCCGAAATGGGAGAACTTGGCCGGCGATGGGGGGGGAGGGGAAGAAAGCCGGGCACTGGAAGGAGGAAAAGACAGAAGCGGGTCAAATCTCGCGAGAGGTTAAAAGCCTCGCGAGACGTCGTCCTACCCACGTGATTCCTAGCTGTCGCTGCGCGGCCCACCCTTGTGTTAGGGACGCGGAGTGGGCGGAGCTTCATAGAAAGGAAATGGCGTAGCTAGGTTGCGCCAGGCGCCGGATGTAGGTTTGTGTTATCCCGATTTCGGATGTGAGTGCAGAGTCCTTGACTAATTTGGGAGTGGGTGTTGTTGGGCCCTTCGTGAAGTTCCCAGCAGAGTAACCGCATTTTCCTTCTAAGACTAGCGGTGCTGGGAGGTGGGAGGAACGGAGTTTTAAAGCAACGAGCATACCAGCGGTTGGTTCCCAAGATGTGGTTCCCGCAACTCCTGTATCACCATCGCGCGGTAACTTATTACAAGTGCAGATTCTCAGTCCCTACTCCAGACCTCCTGACTCAGAAACTCGAGGTGGCGCAGCAGCCTGTTTTAACACGCGCCGCAGGTGATACCAATATCTGCTCAAGTTTTAGAGCCATCGCTTTATATAGTAGGAGAAGACTTAGTAGCAATAAAAAGGTAATTGTGGCAGAACCTGTTGGAGCGAAGGTTGATTTATTTAAAACCTATTTTGTTAGACCCTGCTTGGTTTTAATAGCGTAAATTATATAGGTTAATCTCCCCTGATAGGAAACCATCTCCAGGTTATGTTGTCTTGAACGATAAGCAGAGTGATGTGAATACTTTATGTTTAAAAAGAAATGTATGTGGGGCGCCTGGGTGGCTCCGTGGGTTAAAGCCGCTGCCTTCGGCTCAGGTCATGATCCCAGGGTCCTGGCATCGAGCCCCACGTCGGGCTCTCTGCTCCGCAGGGAGCCTGCTTCCTCCTCTCTCTCTGCCTGCCACTCTGCCTACTTGTGATTTCTCTCTCTGTGTCAAATAAATAAAATCTTAAAAAAAAAAAAAAGCAATGTATGTTTGTAATAATATATATTCTCTGGGCAGATGCATAAACCTGTCTAGAGATTTGGAATAGAAGCCAAATGTTTTCACTGGTTATATTTTTCACTGTTTACCCTTTCCAAATTTTTCCATACATATATCATTTTTTCCAATTAAAAATATGAAATCCTGTGACAGAGGCTACACGAATACCTGGAAGGAACCTTCTTTAGGGGGTCGGGGTATGTTGCTGGACCCCTAAGAAGGCCCTCCTCTCAGATGGGCTCTTTTGGACTGTGACATCTTGCTCTGATGCCCTCTTGCTTTTTTGAAGGGACCTTCCCTTCTCTAAATACACAAACATAGATGGAAACTAGATTAGGTTTGTGATCATTGGTGTGGCAATTTGGAAGAACTGAAATGCTGCAGAGGGCAGCAGTGTGTAGCTAAAATTAAGAGTCAAAACAGACCAGAAAGGATGTGCTTCCTTAACATGGTAGAAGTTTGTTCAAAATATAATGTAGTTTTTAAAAACTGCACTTATTCTAATTGTGTATTTAAAGAACAAATGCCAGGAAGATCTTCCTTGAATATAAGGTATATTTTGCAGTTGTGTAAAAATCTTTCACTTAAGGGAACTTTTTTTTTTGTTTGTTTATTTATTTCAGTAATCTTTACACCCAGTGACGGGCTGAACTCACAACCCTGAGATCAAGAATTGCATGCTCTTCCGACTGAGCCAGCCAGGCACCCCTCAAATAGGAGAACTCTTAATGAACCACCTCCAGACAGAGAGAGAGGAAAGTATTTATTATAAGCTCATGTATGGATTTCTATATCATCTTGACAGCTTTTATTTTCAGGATTGCTTTTAATCTCTAACTCCTCTGTACAACATGGATTGTATTTGGTGGGGAAAAAACAATATAGTTTTAATTTTAATTCTCATAAAGAAATAACAGTTGTATATACCAGATGACATTCTAAGCGCTTCACATATACTCATTTAATTTCACAGTGGTTCAAAAGCTATTAGAGACAAAATTGGAGCAAGTATAAACTTTGACTAAGAGTGATGTTTCAAATAAATGTTCAGACTTACCACCTTCACTGAGTGTGAAAATCTACTCAGTGTCTAATTTTTCTTAAAATGTTCTCATTCAAATTTGATCATGCTTATTCTTCAAAAAGAGCAGTATCTAAAACCTCTAGTTTTAAAACCTGGTATCTATTTTATTGAAACCTAGTAGGTAAATAACATTTGAAGACTCCTAATTGTTATTAGAATATAAGCTATTGCCTTTAATTACTAAAGAAAATTAAAATATAGCAGCTTCTTTTGGAAATGTGCCAACCCACTGCAGAGTACAAGAGTATGCAACAATTTATTGGTTAAATGACAGATTGAAAGATTTATTTATTTAAGAGAGAGTGAGAATGCGTGTAGAGGTGGGGCAGGGAGGGAAGAGCAGAGGGAGAGGAACAAGCTGACTCCACTGAGTGTGGGACCTGACTCAGGGCTTCATCCCAAGACCCTGAGACCATGACTTGAGCCAAAATCAAGAGCCAGTCGCTCAAATGATGAAGCAACCCAGGAGCTCCAAGAGATTACATCTTTATTTAGTTTAGCTTTTATTGCCTTCCCTCCTGACTAAAAGTGGGACCAGATTTGCCCACATTTTTTGCGATCTTGACAAATGCCTAAGATGATGAATTAGAGATGTGTATATCATCATAATAACTGCTTGTACCTTTGCCCTCTTTAGTCATAATAGGTGTTTTGAATGTTTGCATGGAGAATTGCCACAGGGCAAGCTACTGGCTTTTGTACTTATTGAGTGTTTTTGCACACAGTGGATTGAAAATACACCCTGAGGTGATTCTTGGGTGTCATCATTCATTTAAAGGTGACGGAAAAACACCCTTAAATGGATGCTGTCCAGTGCAGGTGCTTATCAGTCATAGCAGTCTGGCTTGTCCACTTTTATTTGCACCGCCTTGCTTGTCTCGGGATGTGCATTTTCAGCTATTTCTGTGTTTTACATGTACCACTAAAGAACTGAAAACATACCACCAAAAAGAGAAAGCAGGATTCCTTCAGTTTGAAAAAGATTATAACCTAAGTCTTTACAGGGATCAGAAATGGCAGTCATTCAAAGTTCTTTAGACATATTTAGAAATGGTGTTTAATAATAGTCTTATGTGTATTCTTAGTGGGATATACTCTGAGGGCAAAAAGCACAACAACAACAAAAAAATCTCAGATGTCACAGATTTATTCTAATAGTACTATTGGCAATGCAACTTTGAAACTTTTTAGGTATACTATAAAGTGAATAATACATGTTAGAAATCTAGGAGAAAAGAAATGAAAAATATAAAATAAAAGAAGGTTTAGGGGGAAGTTCTCTGATGTTAAATTTGAATTAGGGTTTATTTGTGTATATTTCTTAGAAGAATATATATAATTTCTCCCAATGGAGGGTCCCCATATCTTGATATCTAGATCCCTTTGTCCACAAAAGAAACCGTATTTCTTGGAGAAATGGTTGTTTTCAGGTCTGAGGCCCAGAAAATACAAAAGTACAAAGGTGAGCCTCGATTACCTTGCCAGAAAGCAAGGAAGTACCCCCAAAACTATAGGATTAAGTGAAGGGTCACAGAATCAAGTTTGACTCTTTTGGCCAAATGTGAGTCAAGCTGGGCTAAACAGAATAATGACTATGATAGATGAGCAAAGCATTGAATACATTTTTAAAGTTCCTAAGTCTAGGGGCGCCTGGGTGGCTCAGTGGGTTAAGTCGCTGCCTTTGGCTCAGGCCATGATCTCAGGGTCCTGGGATCGAGTCCCGCGTCGGGCTCTCTGCTCAGCAGGGAGCCTGCTTCCCTGTCACTCTCTTTGCCTGCCTCTCTGCCTTCTTGTGATCTCTCTCTGTCAAATAAATAAATAAAATCTTTAAAAAAAAATTAAGTTCCTAAGTCTAGAGTGATACTCAGAATCAAGGGTGAGAGAAGGGTTTTTTTTTTTCTTTGTAGGAGAATGCCAGCCAGTACCTACAGATGGAATAATACAAGTGGAAAAATATGTGCAGTCCCTAATAATTGAGGTAAAGATCATCAGTAGATGCTAGAACCTGTCTTTAAAAGGAAGTAGGGAAAAGGGGATGTTTGCAGTGTCACGGTATCACCCCACAGATTACTTAATTATAAAGTAATTAACGTAGTGATCACACTTAGCACCGCTAATAGTGAACAACCTGACTTTATAGGCCTTTTGATTTGATGCAACAGCATCCCCAATGAAAGAACTCTGCCCAAAATGCTTAACCTAAATATAATCAAGCCTTTTTTTTTTTTAAAGATTTTATTTATTTATTTGTCAGAGAGAGAGAGAGTGAGAGCGAGCACAGGCAGACAGAGTGGAAGGCAGAGGCAGAGGGAGAAGCAGGCTCCCTGCGGAGCAAGGAGCCCGATGTGGGACTCGATCCCAGGACGCCGGGATCATGACCTGAGCCGAAGGCAGCTGCCTAACCAACTGAGCCACCCAGGCGTCCCTAATCAAGCCTTTTGATCCAAATTTCTGTCTATAGGAACTAGAGATAGAGGAACAGAGAAAATGACCCCGAGGGAAGATTCTGATCCAGAATATGAAACATTCTATAAGAAAATGCCTAAATTCTTCACAAAGGTCAGTGTCGTTAAAAAGAGTGGGGGAAGGATGCTTGGGTGGCTCAGTTGGTTAAGCTTCTATTGATTTTGGCTCAGGTCATGATCTGAGGTTGTGAGATGGAGTCCTGTGTCAGGCTCTACGCTAGCTGGGAGGCTGCTTAAGATTCTCCCTCTCCCTCTGCCCCTTCCCACCACACACACTTACACACACACTTAAACACACATACACACACACACACACACACACACACACACACACACACACACAAAGTGGGGTACTTCTAGATCAAGAGACAAAAGACCAAAAGACCTAACAATAATTGCAATGAGTAAATCTTGATTGGGTCTTGGTTTGAAAAAGCTATAAAAGAAATTTTGAGGATACTTTAGAAAATTTGAATATGGACTGGGTATTAGATGGTATTGTATTATTGTTAACTTTATTGAGTGTGAAATTTACTTAAGTTGCTAGAAGAATGACCTGTTCAGGTATTTAGGGATACAGTAGCATACATCTGTAATTTATCTTTAAATGGTTCAGCCAAAACAATTGTATGAAATTTCATAAAAATCATATGGGTGTGAGGATGAACATATGTGTATATATATGTACATAGATGGCCTTCTGTGTATATACACACACAGTAGTCTCCCCTCATCTACATTGTGGGGGGAGCATATGTTTCAAGACCCCCAGTGGATGCCTGAAACTGCAAATAGTACCAAACCCTATATATACAACTTTTCCTATCTATGACATACCTATGACAAAAGTTTAATTTATAAATTAGGCACAGTAAGAGATTAAAAGTAATAAATAATAAAATAGAACTGTAACAATATACCATAATAGGGGCACCTGTGTGGCTCAGTTGGGTAAGCATCTGACTCTTGGTTTTGGCTCAGGTCATGCTATCAAGGGCATGAGATGGAGCCCCATATTGGGCTCCAGGCTCAGCTCAGCGTGGAGTCTGCTTGAGATTCTCTCTCCTCTCCCTACCCCTCTCTCCCTCTGCTCTTTCCATTGGCACCTGCATGCATATTCTCTCTCTCAAATAAAGTCTTTAAAAACAAACAATACACAATAATAAAAGTTACCTGACTGCTGTTTCTCAAAATATCTTCTTGTACTGCACTCACCCCCTCTTGCGAGGACGTGAGATGATAAAATAACCTGTGCGATGAGATGAAGTGAGGTGAATGACATGGCATTGTGACACAGTGTCAGGCTTCTCTTGACCTTCTGACTAGACCTCAGGAGAGGATCACGTACTTGTTGACTGCGGGTAATTGAAACCATGGAAAGTGAAACTGCAGATAAGAAGGGACTGCTGTGTGTGTGTATAAACGTGTATGTGTACATGTTTATGTGTATGTGTGTAGATACCTATATGTATACTTACATAAGTGTGTGCGTATATGTGTGTGTATGAAGAGAAGGAATTAAAATGTGGCAAGATGTTAATGGTCATCGTAGAAGATATATGTGTTCATTCTACTAATCTTTCAGCTTTTCTGTATGTTTCAAATTTTTCAAAATAAAAAGATGGAGAAAAGTATTCAGAAACTATCTAGAATGGTTTTAGGTGGTAGCGTGTGTGTGTGTGTGTGTGTGTGAGAAATGGTGGGCGTGGATCATTGAGAGGGTCTCTAGGAACAGCTCAGAGGTAATATGAGAGATCACAGAAGCATATGTGATTGTCAGAAACAAAAGGCTGTAGAAAGCCGTATGGGTCAAGATCTAGCAGGAAGGTGTGGGCAGTGGAGGCCAAAGCAGTCAAAGGAGTTCTTTGAAGGCCAGGAAGGAAGGCATGAGAATGAATTACTTTGACTTCCCCACATGCAGGAGAGGTCCAATGGGCCTTGTCCTCTGATGTGGTGACAGGAGCTTTTTTCATTTTTTTGGCCCTCTTTGGCTTTCTCATATAACAGTCTCTAGTGGTAGTCTTAAGATGGTCTTAAACTCAGTTAATTGGATTCATCTGCATCACAGTCCCTGAAAATACCATCTTTATCTGTTTCCCACCCCCCTGTTCACATTGTTTATCTTAGAAAAAGCTTAGTTATTGAAGAAACCTGGAACATTCTAGGAAAGCCTAGAACATTCTATATCACCTTCAATACACAGTGGGTAATAGAACAATCTTTTTTTTTTTTTCCTTTTGAGAGAGAGAGACAGAACATGCATGAGCATGGCGGCAGAGGGGAGCTGGGGAGAGGGAGCAGCAGACTCCCTGCTGTGCAGGGAGCCCCACATGGGGCCCAGTCCTGGGACCCTGAGATCATGACCTGAAGGCAGATACTTAACCAACTGAGCCACCCAGGAGCCCCCACCCTTTTTTTGAGGATACTTACATCAAACAACCTGGGTGGCTCGGGTCTACGAACCCAGATGTAAATAGGAAAAAGGAGACAGTTAACACAACTTCTTTCCAGAAGTCAAAATAAGCCCCAGAATTTGCCCATGAAAACTAGTGGCCCCGTAGCTTGATATGGTCACATTTAGCCATTTTATTGACATAATGTCAGCGGTTGAAAAAAAGTACTATTCCATGGAGGCTTCAGTGCTCAAAGAATCCGTTAGGTGGCAGTGGGGACACAGACATTGATCCGATTACCGCATGCGCAGGAGTAGGGAGGCTGGTGCGGGCAACTCACCTCCTCCAATGTTTGAGCCTTAGAGAAGTAACATTGTCAAGCAGCTTTTGCAGGAGAGGAAATAGGAAAAAAACCAACAACCAGAGGGAAAAAAATGATAGTTTATAGTATCTAACAGGTGAACTGCTAGTTCACCTGCTGTTGGTTTTAATGTACATGTTTTCATTTGTTCTTGCTAGGATTCTTTCAGTAAAATAACTTCATATCCAAAGTCCTTTAGATCACTTGTGTGCTGTTTACAACATCTCTGTGTTGTTGGTTTTAGAACATAAGCTAAAATATAGGTAGGGAGCATGGCTCATTTTGTACAAGACCCAGTGCATTTAGTATGTGCTTTTATAGTGGACACTCTTCATTCTGTGTAATTAGTGCTCATGGAAGGCTTTTGTGTGGTCCTGGTAGGGCCATAGGCTGGGGTTCCTGGGAAAGGACTCAGATTTCCATGAAGAAGTTTATTGGGTAGTGCCCTTGGGAATATCACCTGTGAGAGTGACAGGAGCGGGGCTGGGCAGAGAGAAAAGCAGCTGCCTCACGGCTGCAGCCAAGTCTTCAGCCATTCCTACAGGAGCTCTGGAGCTGAACGGCTCTTTAAAGACCCTCTACCCCTTAAGTGAAGGGTGCCTGGACTTTATACCCACCCAACCACAAATGATCAGCCAACAGATGTGGGCTGCTCCTGTGAAGGGGACAGAAAATATTTCAGCTGAAAACTGTCAGCCATCAGCATGCCCTAGTTCCGGGTGAATGAGCCCCTGAGTCCTGAATGGGCAGTGCACCACCATAGGGAAGAAGGTGTACTTTCTCTGTATCACCCCTATTTTTAGGCATCTCTGATGCCTCTCTTGCCAAAGCTACCTGAATTAGAAACTGTGAAACAGGAGGGCCTGAGTGCTGGAGTCCATGAGGGCACTGGTGCAAAGGGGGTGTTATGTGGGGTCCCCGTGAGAGAGCTGCAGCAGCTCTGGGTGCGGGAGACAGAAGACTCCATGGTGAAGAGTCTGGAGAGAGAGAACATCTGGATGATGCGGGGCCTTCTGTTCCGGTGCAGTCCCAGTGCTGTGAGGATAGCCAGGCGTCCATGCAGCCAGGTGCACCAGTGCAGTGAGCGCTGCTGTGCACCTCTGGCCCAGGCCCAGCTGGAGAAGTCCCAGGACCACCTGGCGCAGTGCACCATGCATTGCGATGACAAAGCCAAAGATTCAATAGATGCAGGAAGTAAAAAGCTTCAGGTGAAGTGGCAGCTGGAGACTTGTGTGGGGATGACCATATGCACCCATCCTGACCGTGACCAAGAAGATGAAGAAGTCTCTTATCCATTGGGAAATAGAAGTCTTTGCAATTGGCCATCAGGGTTGACAGCAGGAATCTATTTAAAAAGAGAATTGGGAGTTTTGGCCTTTTAAGTGAGGTCCATGAAGAAATTAAGGGTGGTATCAAGTTTGAGGCATGTGTCACTTCTTTCTGGACACTGGCTCCTTTGTTGAACCCTAGAAAATGAAATGGGAAAAAAATGGTGCTGAAATTTGGGTCAAAGATAGTACAGAACAGTTTTTAGTAGTGTAAATTTCACATGCTTGTCCTGGCACTAGGGATCTCCTAGGCCAGGGATCTGGCCTAGAAGCCAGAGACCTTCAAGGTACCAGATTCTTATTTGTACACAGGTATGAGCAGGCTGACAGCTTCTCCTAAACTGCCTCTGATCTGGTGGTGTGTGAACAGAGGTGTTTCTGTTTGTTGCCAACCTCCTGTTTACCAGAAGGATCACCAAATGATTTTCTGTAAGTTGTAAAACAAAATCTATGAGGTCACTAATTTAGAAGGGAAAAAAAAAGGTTTCTAGCTCTTTGTTTTGCTTGGTTTTGTTATTATACAAGGGAATGAAGTTGATTTAAGGTGTGGAGTTGGGAGAGGTAGTTTTGGTAAGAACTTTGAACAGTTCCTCATAGGTATATGTTTAACGCCATCAAGATAATGTATATATATTTCTTGAAATACACATTACATTTTTCAGCTAGGAGACCCTGCAAAAACATGAAAGGTGACGTTATACTGGGTATGGCAAGCAGCCCCTTCCTCTCACTGGCTGCTGTGATGGGCCCCCGGGCTCTCTGCAGCAGAGCAACAGGATAAAAATCTTGCAGTAGTTAATACTCTCCCTTGAAGGGAAAGGGGTTTTGATTGCACTGTATACCAGTATCCAGGAAATGAACATTGAAGGGGGCATTTCTTCTTAATTAAGAGAGTTACTAAGTACCAGATTTAGGAGAACCTGGTTTTTATAGAACAGAATGGAATGAAAGCCTGAACTCAGTATTATTTAGCCCCCTCAAATAACAGAGCCCTATCAAGACAATCCCTTCACAATAGGAAAGTCAAAGGGGGAAGAACAAGCAACTCCCGTGAGCCATGATTCCTTTAAAGCAAAAGAGGGTCATCCTCCCCACCGTTACCAAATACCACTTTGCCAAGGGCCTTTGCCGCAAGCAGCATTCCTGCCCCAGCTCCAGCACCTTATCATTTTGATTAGGACCTTGTTGTTTTTACCAACTTATTCTTTGAAGTGATAATATAGTCTATGCTTGGTGTTTCAAGGCTGTGATATACTTTCTAGTGGTTCAGTTTTCAGAAATAAGTAAGGGTTAGTTTTTCCTTAAAAAAAAAGAAAAGAAAAGAAAAGAAACCATGAAACAATGTCACCTTCTCATTTTGTTTTCCTCACATTAAAAGCTAATGGAAAAAATGCTTTGGCACTTCCTGCAGATGATATCATGTTGTTTTAAATCGATTTCTGATTGTGTGTGTGTGTGTATAGAGAGCCACTAATGTATAGATGCTATCATATATATATTATGCTGTAGGAGAGCTTGCTCATGCATAAGCATCTCAGATACACAGATTAGGCATTTCTTCTGTTGAAGAATTTCCCAAATTTGGGGGGGCACAATTGGTGATTATTTACTCTAACACATCAAAAGCCATTAAGCATGAATTTTATAAACAGAAAAACCATTACGGTAAATTTTAGAAAGAACGAATAATTTTTGTTTACCTGAAAATAGACACTTCCTAGGTGGAAAATGATTGACTGTTATAAAGAAGTTTTAAAATTTTTTGAACTTTTCATTTTTGGCCTGACTTCCTCTTCTGTATTCTCTGACACTGGTGATCTTACCAATTTTCTTTCTAGTTTCAGCTAAAAGAACTCCTTTCTCCCCCTTGTAGTCATTTCACTAATTCTTCCCCCCAGATGTGTTTTGGATGTATCCCCTCATCTCGACTCTAGTGCTGCAGCCCAGGCTGCCATCATTGTCTCTCCCAGCCTGATGCAGTAGCACAAGAATGGGGCTCCTTCCTTAAGATTCATCTCCCACACTTGGCTGCCAGATTGGTCTTCTGGAAATACCAGTCTGAGTGTGCCCACACCTACCTGTAAAATCCCAACTTGTTAGCTCACCCTACAAGGCCATTGGTGATGTGGTCACAGTCTGCTTCTCATCCTGGACACTGACCACACAGTGGTACCCATGTACAAACCTGCCCTGCGCTTTCATGCCTTACTGCTTTGCTGCTAGGCTCTGGTCCACATCACAAGCCTTTCCTCACTTCCCTGTCCAGGAGAATACCTTTAAAGACCTAGTTTTGAAAGGGCATTGGTGATTGTTTACCAGCTTCACTAGCAGGTAAATCCTTGCCTCCTCCTTCTGCTCCCTTAGTATTTTTCTATGTAGACTAGTGGTTTAGCACAGAGCTCCTGAAGGCATCCTACCCAAGGGACCAGGTGTGCCTGGCATGAGCAGAATTCCATCTTGAGAACAGGAGGAAGCCAACATTCAATGGCAGTGGGCATTTGTTTTACTTCGGAGAATATTTTAAGAATTTCTTGTGATTAGTGCTATGATATTTCTCTGACACAGGCAGAAAATGCTAGTTTCTTCATAAGGCTATTACTATAATAACATAAAAGGAGTTACAGTTTTGAAGAATTTTCTGGCTGGAGAGAACTTTTGATTGATCCTAATTAATGATGTGTCTCCGCAGGCAGTTGGAGGCGATTTCTACATTCATGTTTGTTGATGAGGATATAGATAAGAAAAACAGGACTATAGTAGCTTGATTATGAGCAATGTGGCTCTGGTGTATTTTTTTTCCGTGTTACTCATTAGCTGCCTAAGTTGACGCTTTCTCCACAAGCAGAGGGAATTAGAACCAGTTAACCTGACAGTCAATGGAAGAATAAAACTAAGGAATCTGAAACAAGAAAGTGACTTTGTAGTAATTTCTATAAATTTTAAATTTATTTATAAATTATAAATTATAAATTTATTTATAATTTCTAAATTATAAATCTATAATTTCTAACTTATAATTTCTAAAAATTATAGAAATTATAGTAATTGTACAAATTATAATTTTTAGACATACATGGCTGTTTATCTTGTGGTTCATGAAGAAAAAAGTATTGACCATGGAGCCCATGTTTATTGACTCTATTTTGCTATAACTTATAAAGTGTTCTGGGTCAAGTCACTTTACCTTTTTCCGTCCCAACTGAAAAAAAAAGATGAGGATAATGTATCTACCTGTAGCCTCATAAGACAAACAAGTGGATGTGAATATAATAACTGCATCTAACAGTTTGTGAACGCAGATTAAATGGTCTTGGGCCTCTTTGGTTGCAATTGAATTCTCTTTTGTCTTACTTGGCTCTTCCTTTGCTTCACTCTCACACTTCTATTTTATGATCATAAGAGGCCGTGTCAACATGCTTCGCCTGGCAGGTGGAGCACCCTGGATCTGGGAGCTATCGTTCTCGAGTGCTTTCTGCCTCTCACTAGCTGGGAGACCTTAACTTCGGTCAGCCCCCATTTCCTTATCTTTGTTTCATTTGGGATTCTTAGGTTGATAGCAGGTCAAGAAAGTTGCCATATGGACTTCCCTGATTAATCCAGTCCTTATATTATTAACTCGATCCTGCCTTCATCTCTCCTTCCTCCGAGTTTCTAAGGAAGTATGTCGGGGTAACACAGTCTAATCTGTATTAGTCCTCTGATGGTAAGCTCTAGTAAAGCAAGGTTCTATGTAAGAAATCCTGTCTCATCCCCTACCACCCTGCCCCAGCCAACTCCTAGATCTGGGCATTTGCTGTGGACTCAATTTATCCATGTCAGCTACAGGGGGAACCTCAGGGACTCCACAGTTTTCTCTTCAAAGTTGACTTCTACTTTGACTTTACAGAGAAAAGAAATGTCACTTGGCAAGAATTTCCTTTGATACTGTCCCCCTCCAGCACACACACCTAAAAATTATTTGTATTGATTCATCCTCAAAAAGATTGAAAAAATATGTTAAAATATAATGTGTATACAGCCAAAATCATCATTAAAAAAATTAAAGACAAGCCACAAAGCACAAGAAGACATTTGCATTAAAGAATCAGTAACCAGAGCTCAAAAACCAAATAAACACCCCCATATCTCATTAAGAAAAGTGAAAATAAGGAGGAGAAGGGAAGGAAAAGGATATGAACAAAAAATTTACAAAAGAAAGGACCCCAAATAGCCAATAAGCATATGAGATATACTCAAACTTGTGCATAATCAGGAATATGTCAACAAAAACTATAACCCATTAAATGGGAGAAAATTTAAAATTCTGAAAAGAAAAAAAACCCCAGAAAACGGTAACACTCATGCCTGGTTGATGCCAGGACATGTTACTCTATCCATAGGGAGAGCAAGTTGGCACCCCTCACAGACCAACAATTCCGCTCTGAGAGAAGCTCTCGATATGTAATAAGGAGATACATAAAATTTATTGCGGCTTTGGTTTTAAAAACAGAAACCTTAAAAAGAATAACCTTTATGTCTACCAACAGAAATGGAGAAAAAAAGTGGAACATTTATTTAGTCAGTGGATGAATAAATATTCGTGAAACTAATGAAAGTAAACTAAAGGTACATGTATCAACGTGGATAACTCGCAATATAGGTAAATATTCAGCAAAAATAAATTACGGAGTAATATGTATAGTAGGAGACCACTAATACAAAATTTAAAGCCATGCAAAAATACATTGTTTATGGGAACACATGTATAGTAAAAGTGTAAGATCATGCATGGGAGTCAAAACAACCAAATTCAGGATGGTGATTTTATCTGGGGAAGAAGAAGGGGCATTGCGACCAGAGAAGTAGTAGGCAAGAGGCTTCCACTATACCTGTAATATTTAATATATAAAGTTTAATATGTATGTTTATATTAAAACATGTAAGTTCTATACAAGGCCTCCTTTGTAAACTTTAGAAAAGGGTACGCAACACCTCAGAGGCATGGCTCTGTACTACATTAATTCAAGGTGCTAACATAGCCCCATGTCAGGGCTTAATAACTTGGAGAGCAGAATGTCCTCAGACGGGACATAGCCCTTACAACCATATGCACCAGCCTGACTCTGTACATCAAACAAACCCATCTTCTCCTTCCTAGCATCTCAGAGTCAAAGGGCAAGATCTTCCTTCTATCTAAGGCAAACCCCTCCAGCTGAGCTGTGTTCATTTCTCAACTTTCTTTTATCATTAACCTCTTGTTCCTGAAGCTTCGGCCTTGCTTGCCTGCTTGCCCTTTCTCCGTATGTTTCTATTTGCTGCTACTGCCTCCCGCTGTGGTCTGGTTTTCTCTTTGGCCACGTCACTGAAGTAGCTGTCACCCATAAGTCATGAATGCCAGACAGAAAGCCACTCCACAGTTCTTGCCTCATTTGATCTTTGCAAATATTTGGCACCTTCCTTGGAAACTCCTCTTTTGGCTTCTGGGACCTTATTCTCTCTTGAGTTTCCTTCCCTTGCCTGCTAGTCTGTTTTATAGGCTCTTGTTCTACCACCCAGCTTGTGCATGCTCGTGTTCCTTCCTCACCCATGCTGCTTCTCACTCTCTTCTGGTCAAGTAGCTTCAATGTTTACTTAACAAATGTTTATTGAACACCTACTCCATCCTAGTCACTTTTCTCAATGCTAGGGATTTAGCAGTGATAAGGCCTTACCCTCATGGAGCTTACATTCCAGGGAAGCAAGACTGATAGCAACAGTTTTTTTTTTTTTTAATGTTTTATTTATTTATTTGACAGACAGTGATCACAAGTAGGCAGAGAGGCAGGCAGAGAGAGAGGGGGAAGCAGGCTCCTCACTGAGCAGAGAGCCTGGTGCAGGGATCGATCCCAGGACCCTGGGATCATGACCTGAGCCGAAGGCAGAGGCTTTAACCCACTGAGCCACCCAGGCGCCCTGATAGCAACAGTTTTAAAAGTAGATCTATGACATGTATGTGGTGATAAGTTCCATGGAGAAAAATAAAGGAGAAGAAAGGGAAACACAGTGCAAAAGGAAGGGGCAGGTTGTATTTATTGTATAGCAAATTGTCAGGAAAACCTCATTTAATAATTAACTTTGCAGTTGACACCTGAAGGGAGTAAGAATTGTGAACCATGTGGATATTTAGTGGTGTGTCATTCCATGCAGAGGGAACAGAAAATGCAAAGACTCTGGAATGAGAATGTTCCAGTCTGGGACATGTTGAGTTTGAAAGGCCTATTACACGTTTAGGTGGAAATGCCAAGAAGAAGATCAATCACCTCTAGAACCATTAGAACGAGAACCTATAAAATGGGCAAAGTTTCCACCAGCCCAAGGGAAGAAATCCAAGAGAGAATAATGTCATGGAAGCTACAAAAGGAGTTTCTGTAAGGACAGTGTCAAATATTGCAAAGATTGAGGTGAGGACTGCAGAGTAGCTCTCTGTCTTTAAGACTTAGAGGGCCTTGGTGATTTTTGGTTGATAGTCTTTCCATATATATATATGATATTTATATGTATCACATATATATAATATAGTAATTTGGGGAAGAACAAGTTTGCTAGAGGTGGAAGAGATAGTATTGAGAGTAGTTTAATTTGGACTAGGTCAAGTGATAGTGTCTATTAGAGATCAGAATGCAGTTATACATTAGGTACTTGAATTTATTCAAGAAATATTTTTGGAAAAAAAAAAAAGAAATACTTTTTGGGTCTTGGAATTCCATATCTGTTAATAGTAGAGT
This sequence comes from Mustela erminea, assembly GCF_009829155.1. Classification (NCBI taxonomy): domain Eukaryota; kingdom Metazoa; phylum Chordata; class Mammalia; order Carnivora; family Mustelidae; genus Mustela; species Mustela erminea. The sequence continues at coordinate 72,774,373 of NC_045627.1, forward strand.
AGTTTATATTGGATTAACCCTTTTGCAAATAATAATTTTAAACTCTAGAGGAAAAAACAATTACCTAAAGGTATTAAAGAGAAACCAAACTAGAAACTAGAGAAGAGTTGAGACTTAGAAGAGAATGGCACTAGATGAGTTCTTGTTTTTTTTTTTTTTTAATGGCTTTCTGCCTAAGGGCAAGCACCTGTCAGCGTCATGCTGGGGCAGCTAGAATATGTATAGAAACCCACAGTTTTGATGAATTTATTTGAGGAATTAACAGACAGAGTTTGAGGTTATTGCAACTGGAAAATGATAGTGTTGGGGTACCGTATCCTAGAAAGGAGAGAATTGCAGAGGAGAGGTTCAAAAATGTGTACATTGAGTTTACCTAATCTCTGATCTCTGAACTACACACATGTGGGGAAGACTTTCAGTCAGCCCAACTAATGATAAAAGAACTGAATGGAAATTTCAACCCTTGCCCACTACAGAGGAGAAAAATTTAGTAACCAACTTAACTCTTCAGTAAAAATAAATTCAAAGCTTAACATAACAAAAACCATAGTCTCTACAATGCACCATTTGCAATGTGCTAGCACAATCCAAAATTACTAGACAGTCAAAAAAGCAGAAAAATGTTACCCATAATCAAGAGAAAAGAAATAGATGGAAATTGATCCTAAGATGATGCAGAAATCAGAATTAAGACACAATTATTTTAAACTAGCTATTATAACTGTTCAAGGACACGAACAAAAATATGTTCATAATAAACAAACAGGAAACTATTAGCAGAGGGAAAGAAACTGCAAAAAGGGAAACATTCTAGAAGTGAAAAATTTAATATCAGGAATAAAAAATTCACTTAATAAGCTTACCAAATGATTGGATATTGGATAGAAGGTCAGTGAGCCTGAAGGTAGATCAATAGAAATGATCAAAACGAAGATGAGAAAAAAGGTGAAGAAAAATTAGGAGCACTTCAGTGACTTGAGTCAGTATCAAAAGTTCTAGCATATAGCAAAATAAGTCAGTCATAGAAAGAAAATTATCATATGATCTCCCTGATATGAGGAAGTTGAGAGGCAACGTGGGGGGTCTGGGGGTAGGAAAAGAATAAATGAAACAAGATGGGATTGGGAGGGAGACAAACCATAAGAGACTCTTAATCTCACAAAACAAACTGAATGTTGCTGGGGGTAGGGGAGTAGGGAGAGGGTGGTTGGGTTATGGACACTGGGGAAGGTATGTGCTATGGTGAGCGCTCTGAAGTGTGTAAACCTGGTGATTTACTGACCTGTACCCGTGGGGCTAATAATACATTACATGTTAATTAAAACATTTTAAATTTTTTAAGAAAAGTTCTAGCATAGGTATAACTATAATCTCCAAAGAAGATGAGAGAGAAAATAGTTCAGAATTTTTTTTAAAAAGACTTTATTTATTTATTTGACAGAGATCACAGGTAGGCAGAGAGGCAGGCAGAGAGAGAGGAGGAAGCAGGCTCCCTGCCGTGCAGGGGTCTCAATCCCAGGACCCTGGGACCTGAGCCGAAGGCAGAGGCTTTAACCCACTGAGCCACCCAGGCGCCCCCAGAAATTTTTTTATTATAAAATAGTGGCTAAAATTTTTCTAAATTTGGCAAAAAGACTTGAAATTATAGATTCAAGCTGCTAAGTAAACCCCAGGCAGAATAAATTAGTTAAAAATAAAATTGAATTAAAATCTTAAAAAAATTAAAAATGAGTAAAACAAACCAAACCTAGACACATTAAATTACTCAAACTGCTAAGAAAAATAATGAATACTGTTATGCTGAAAATAAATAAATTAATTTAAAAAAACTGCTAAGAATTAAAGGTCCTTAAAAATATTTATGGAGGGTGCCTGTGTGACTCAGATGGTTAAGCAACTGCCTTTGGGTCAGGTCATGATCCCGGGTTCCTGGGTTTAAGTCCCACTTTGGGCTTCCCCTGCTCTGCAGGGAGCCTACTTCTCCTTCCCCCTCTGCATGCCACTCCCCTTGCTTGTGCTCTCCCCCTCTTCTCTCCGTCAAATAAATAAAATCTTTATTTGTGGAGCACCTACTGTGTGCCAGGCTCTTTTAAGCCGTGGAATAAAATAATACACAAAACAGTTCCACTACTCACAGCCAATACAAATGCCATTCTCTACAATACAGTTTTTACTGAGAAGACTTTTTTAAAGATTTTGTTTATTTATTTTTTTGAGAAAGAGAAATAGAGATAGCAACAGAGAGAGCACAAGTGGGGAGGAGAGGGAGAAGCACGCTCCATCTTGAGCAGGGAGCCTGACGCAGGGCTTCGACCCCAGGAACCTGGCATCATGACTGAGCCAAAAGCAGACACTTAACCAGCTGAGCCACCCAGGCGCCCCAAGAAAACCTGTTTTTAAATATCAGCTGATCATGGGGCCCCTGGGTGGCTCAGTCGGTTGAGTGTCCCAACTCTTGGTTTTGGCTCAGGTCATGATCTCATGGGTTGTGGGATCAAGTCCAGCGCTAGGCACTCTCCTCAGTGGGGAGTCTGCTTGGGGAGTCTCCCCCTCTGCTCCTCCCCCCAACTCATGAGCTCGCTTTCTCCTTCTCTCTAAGATAAATGAATAAATCTTTAAAAATAAATAAACAAGTATCAACTGATGATTACCGGGGTGACCCAGAGGTCGTACACATTTCTAAAATGGAACTTACCTTTTCTCCAGAGTTACTCCTTCCCTTATACTTCCTTTTTCAAGAAGTAATGCCACCTGCAACACTCCTGTAAGAGAGAAGACTCATCCTTTTTTTTCTTTACCTCTATGAGACCTAGATTCTGACTATTACACCATTATATTGCTCAAACCTCTTCTCCACTGCACGGCACCTGTTTTAATTCAATCCTTTATTAGTTATGGCCTGGAAGCCCCCTAAGGTGTCATCTGTTCGTTCTTCTTTTAGCTGCCAGAATTTTCATTTTAAGTCCCGGTTCTTATCATGTCACTTTCCAGTATAAAATCTTCCAGTGGTTTTCCATCCCTTTGGAAATAAACTTTGTTTACCTTAGCATGACCTACAAAGTCCTGTAAGATCTGGGTCCTGCTGAAATCTCCAGCCTTAGTCATATCAAATCATTTGCAGTTCTCTGTTTGAGCCATGGTATCAGACCTCTGTGTCTTTACCAATGTTGATCTTTTGTGTGTGGTGTGGGGGAGGTTTTTCGTCTCTCATTTCTCTGGCTAACCTGTACTCATCCTTCAACCCCCACCTCAAAGATCACCTCATCTTGTAAACCTTCCCTTACTCCTTTTCTCAACAGAATTGGATATTCCTATGCTCCTCCATTTTTCTAAAGATTTTATTTATTTATTTATTTATTTATTTATTTATTTAAGGGCGAGCATGAGCAAGCAGCGGGGAGGGCAGAGGGAGAGGGAGAGAATCTCAAGCAGACTCCATCCTGAGCACAGTGCTTGAAGCAGGCTCAATCTCATGACCCTGAAATCATGACCCAAGCCCAAACCAAGAGTTCAGTGCTTAGCCGACCAACCGAGCCACCCAGGCACCCCATTCATGCTCCTCCTTTTTGATATCATGGTATCCTGTGCTTATTTACCTCTGTTATAGCTGGTGTTCCACTATATTCTCACCATTGATTTTCCTTTAGGATCAGGTCTTACTCATCTGTAAGTCTCCAGAACATGGCATATAGTAGATGCTTGATGTTTGTTGAATATGTGAATGCCTGAGTAAAACAGAGTCTGAATTGATTATCTATACAGATCCTATCCATTTTTTAGCCACTCAGATCTTCTTTGCCGTGATAAACTTTCCCAAGATAAAACTGTCCATGTTGAAAAAAAGCAGAAAACTTGGGGGAAAAGCCCAAGGAGAGGGACTTCGTACACATGCTTAGGTAAGGAGACTTGAGGTTGCTGAAGCATAAATGGGCTTATTTTCCCACCACAATGATCACTCGAGCTAAATGATTCATCTCCTTAGGTGACCACCTTCTTGTATGATCATGAGACATGGGTAGGCCAGCTCACTTAAACTTGGGAGTGCAGTCTTTTTCAGTGAAACTATTTTTATACTCTTTTCAACTATAGGACTACACTTTTTCTTTTTATACCACTTATTGTTCAATAGTACTATGCCCACCGTTCATATTCCTGGGTCCTTTGCTTCTAAGCTAGATTTAGTAGGCCCTTTTATGAGCCTATCCCATAGACTCACAAATGGGATTAAGCAACTCATTTTCCAAAACAAGACCTAAATTTTTCCAAAATATCTTTTGTTTGAAATCATTTTCGGCTCATCAGCATTACTGATTTCAGATCCACCATGATGGGAAATGATTCTCTCTGAACTTAGAGACCAACTCAAACCAGGAAGGTGGAACCCACAGAGAGGTTTGACTCTCACAGTTGAACGGGTGTGAATCATCTTTAACTTTGTAGGGAGGCCTTTGCTATGGCATCACTCCCATATCTGCTGCTTGCTTCTGCTCCGCCTTCCTTCTGCCAAAACTGGCTGGGTACAGGGATAGAAACCAAGTGAGCCAGCATTCAGCTCTGTTCTCACTGGTTTGTGCCAGTCCTCTTCTCTGTGGCCTGGTCTCCTTCTAAGAGTTTCCAGACAATATCATGCTCTTATGAAGTTTATAGTATGACCCCTCTTGAAAAGTATGCACATACTTTGTTTTTCTCTTTGCTGAAGCTAATTACCACATTAGTATTTTCTGTAGATACCTCTTGACTTACCCAGTATTCTTGCCCTGAACCCACTTAATAGGTAACATAGGGAGGGCTCTCGGAACCTGAGAGAGGCTATATTCCTCCAGAATGTTGAGCCCAAGCCACACATAGCAAGTCTGTTGCCAACTCTCCAACTCTCTGCCTCTCAGAAACTGGCGTTAGGATGAGAGAAACTCCTTTAAAGTTCACTAAAAAGCAATTTAGATGCAGCAGAAGTAGCAACAACAAAGGTATACCAAAGAAGGAAAATAAGTTGTCAAGAACAGTGAGTAATGGTAGAGTTTAAAAAAATCAATATCTGTTCACATATTTCTGTGCATGGGGTGCATCCATCAAAGTGAGTGGGTGACATTTGTCCCAGCCTGGCTGAGCCAGTCAGTGCTGTATGACTCACCTTCTGTGCTATCAGCAAACCACCAAGCCTCTTGCCTGAGAGTTAACAAACTCACTAAAGGAAACTCCATTCTGAATCTGTCATTAATTGAATCTTTAAATGTAATCCAATTGCCAGCCAATTTACAAATTTCCTCCATATTCTCTAGCTTGTTTCTAACTTTCCTCCCAATCACTTTTGCAGCCTAGCTGGATTTGATTGGATTTATCTTAGTTTGATTTGTGGAGAAATTGAAATACCTCTGTCTCTAAGAAGATCATTGTGTCTCCCCCACAGAGGTCAGGTAGAGCAGAGAGGTGATCTCATAGGGTTTTTCCACCCAGTGATTCTGATTTTTTAAGACAAATATGTGAAAGCCCCAATCATTGCCTCTTAAAATCCCCTTTGTGCTCAAAGAGGAAGCTTGGTGAATAATTCCAGCAAAGTATCAGGAATATCAGATAGCACTGATTCACCAAGTTCTGGAAACAGACCTCAGTTTCTCCAATTATTGGTTCAAGATGAGAAAACTGAAAATGAGGAAACTTCCCTTTCTCGACTAACAATGAGGTAACAAAACAGAGATCAGCTTGTCCTCTGACAAACATGACACATGAGTTGACAAGTGTTCCATTTTTTCCACCCCAGCTCATGCTGTGCCCTTCTGGCTACATTGCTTCCGTGGGTTCTCTGTTCAAGTCTTACTCATCTTTGGAGGTCCCACTGTCTCTCAGGAACCTTTCCCAACTTACTAGATCAGAGGGAGCTTTTCTTCCTCTGAACTCCTCTGGCACATATGCCAAAATCTCTTCAAGGACATTTAGTGTAGGCTTTCCGGGGTAGGAATTGTGCTGAATTCTTATTTGCACACTGGTGGGATGGTGGCGCTTAGCTTACGGCACTTGCTTGCTATGCAGCCTGGGCATCAGAATCACCCGTGCAGCTTTTAAGACCTTACAAATGTCCAGGCCCCACAACAGACCTTCTGAATCAGAATCACTACTTAGGTGATCTTACAGATCTTCCTCAACTTATGGTGGTGCTACATCCCAATAAACCCTTTGTAGGTTAAAATTATCACAAGTCGAAAATTGTATTTAAGACACCTAACCTACCTACGGAATATCACAGCTTAGTCTAACCTATCTTAAGCGTTCTCAGAACACCTACCTTAGCATATAATTGGGCAAAATCATCTAATACAAGTGTATTTTATAATGAAGTGTTGAATATCTCGTGTCACTTATCGAGTACTGTACTGAAAGTGAAAAACAGAATGGTTGTCTGGATACAGATTGGTTATAAGTATAGCAGTTGGGTGCCTGGGTGACTAGTGGGTTAAGCGTCTGGCTCAGGTCATGATCTCGGGGTCCTGGGATTGAGCCCCATGCTGGGCTCCCTGCTTAGCGGGGAGCCTGCTTCTCCCTCTCCCTCTGCCTGCTGCTCCCCCTGCTTGTGCTCGCTCTCTCTGTGTCAAATGAATAAATCTTTAGAAAAAAGGTGTAGCACTTGTTTATTCTCACGATCACATGGCCAACTGGTATCACAAGAGAGTATCCCATGGTATACTGCTAGCCTGGGAAGGATCAATAATCAAAATTTGAAGTATGGTTTCTACTGAATACATATCACTTTCACACCATTGTAAAGTTGAAAAATTGTAAGTCAAACCATCGTAAGTTGGGGACTGTCTGTATATAGGCAGGCACTTTTTAAAACTCTAGACTTCCACCATAAATCTTGTGATGGTGTGTGGTATTGCTATGGGCACCCCCTTCCCCCCACCCCAGGTCCCTGACTCCTACTCCCTTCCTTCCTTACAGAACCCGCATGTGTTCAGAGAGCCCCCCCTCCTCAGCATTAGTCCCCTTGCTTCAGAGAAGCATCCCATCACCCTCAGCGTGAGGGAGGAGCCCTGTAGTCTGAAGCTAAACACCATGATTCAGGAATGGGTGTGTGACCCAGTTCCGGCCTTGGAGAGAAGCAAGAGGGATGCTGGAGACCTCTGGGAAGGGTCTTTCTGTTGTAGGAAGCTCTACTCTTTCCTGCTGTTGCACTAGTGGTTACCGGGGCCACCCTGTGATCTTTCTCACTCCCCTCCCCTCTCCCACAGCCGGGAGCAAATCTTAGGATGAAACTGAAAAAATCTGGATCCTTGGGGGTGGATCAAGCCAGCCTGAGCTGATCTAAATTTAGACCGCTACTTGTGCTACATTAATAAATGCCTAATTGTTTAAGACAGTTCTCTTACTAGTGGTTGAAATATCCTCCTAGATACACTTGTTTTTATTTCTTCAATCCCAAGTATCACCCACACTGCCCTCTTTAATAAGTGCTCAGTAAGCAATTGTTGAAGGAATGAATTCACTGTCATTGAGCACCGATATATGCCGAGAACCGGAGACAAAGTAGTAACTAAACAAAGTTCCTGTCATCTTGGGTTTTGTACTCTGGTGGGAATAAAACGGCCTTTGTGGGTCAGGTTAGCAGCCTCTATAGAGAAATAAGCTTTTTGTTTCTGTTTGTGCAAGTAGATGGGTTCAATCAACATTAAGTGGTTAGAATGAGAACACTTGTGCCAAAGGATCACCGCTAAGGAATTCACCTGACCACCAGAGTGACTTTCTGCAGTTAAAGAAAAAGGAAATAACAAGTGGGATCATGAAGAATACTTTGTCCCCAAGTTCATGACTCAGAGGAAAAACGACAGTGCTCTTATTACTGTATCTCAGCCACAGAGCATAAGACACGTCATTGCAGAGGACCAAATGGGGTGTAACATTTTGAAAGGGCTAGGAAAACTTGATTTTACTAAATAAATGGAATTTGGAGAAGGAAAAACGGATGACCTACTGAGTGTCATCTGTGAGTATATGAAAGGTAACCACAAGGTAGGGATCAGCTCACCTCCAGCTCTTCCCTCTGTGTGATGCCCATCACTAAAGATTAAGGAAGGAATGACCTAGCAAGGGAAATGCCTGATGGGAAGGCAGATGTTGAGTAGCAGCAGATCTGGTCAGAAAGCAAATTCAGAGGGGTGGGGTAGGAAGCACAGTCCAGCCCCAGGAGTTGAGAAGCAAAATCAGGAAGACTAACAAGGATGCAAGACAAAGGGAAGCATTCTAGACCTAGAGAGAGGAGGGCTTTGTGGACCAGGGCTCAGGAACTTTGAGGCCTGACACCAGAGAAATGAGAGTCTAGGACATTTACCCTCCTGTCCTGAGGTCTGGCCTTAATCATAAACTCAGTACCAGTGGACAGAGAAGAGACTGACAAAGCATGACCCCTTCCAGGGCAGGAGGTGTCACAAAGGCCCTATGAGATAAGGTACATGACATAGTGCTGCGTAAATATTCAGTGGGTAATTGAGCTCATCAGACGGCCCTGTAAGATGGCAGCAGTCAGACCATTCTTCATCCCTAAGCATTAAAATCATAGTTATCCTGGAACTGGCATGAATTTCAGCTCCCTGAAACAAAAAGAGAATTGCGATGGACATCTTTTTTTTTTTTTCCCTCCTCCCACGACTTGCATCTCTGCCCCCTAGTGATAGCTTTGAAGTTTTGGGGGGGAGGCCACTCTCCTCTGCCCCCAAACCATGGGACTCAGGTGAAACCAATTCCCAATCACATGTTGCCACCTAGGAGTGGTTGAGTAACTTGGCTTGACTAATTAGCATATTCCTTCCCTCTAGACACACTGATTGGTTCAGGGATGGGCATGTGATCCAAGTTGGTCCAATGAAAGTCGATACTGAGATTTTTTGCTTGAAAGGCTGGAAGAGATAGCTCTGTTCCTGCTGGTTTGCCGAGCTGTACATGTAGAACATGAGCACAGAGCCGGCAGGAGCCACTGCTTGGGGAGTGCTTGCCAGCAAGTGGAACCAATCCAGAGGAGAGCAGGGCTAAGAGAGAAGAAGGGATTGCAAGGCAATAATTCTGACAATATAATTTTGAGTCTCTGGTACCCGCTATGCCGAAAGACAGGCCTAGTCTTGACCTTCAGTTACTATTGATTAAGACAGTCTAAACTGGGTTTCTGTTGCTTGCAACTTGGTGTCCTGAAATGATAAATAATGGAAGACCATATTATGATAACTTGCTTTCCCATCTTCTCAGGTGAGTTGATGAGATCTAGCCAGTCAACTTACATAGTGCCTCCTATTGCCAAGTACTGTTCTAAGCACTGGGAATAAAACCATGAATACAACGGAGTCCTTGCCCACAAGAATCTTAACTCCTAGCAGGAGGAGCCTGCTATTGAACAAGTCAAAATAAATACATAAGAAAAGTACAGGCTTAGCTACAAAGGATCAAGAAGATTACATTGAATCGTGAGCAGGAGAGGCTATTTTTAGTGGGGGTAGCCAGGGAAGGTCTCTTGAAGGAGGTAATGACATTTGAGATGAAGTCATAGTAATAAGAGGCAGCTGCTCAAGACTGGGGAAGAATGCTCCCAGGAAAAGAAGAGCAGATGTAAAGGTCCTCAGACTGGAACAAGACTGGCCTGTTCAGGGGACGGAAAGGAAGTGAGAGTCGCTGCAGTGTCCTAAGTGAGGGACCAGTGGAGAGAGATGAGACTGGACCAGTAAGCTGCGGCAGCCCCTTGACCTTCTGAGAGTTTGGGTTTTATTCTGAATGCAGTGGGCACTCACTGGAGTGTACAGAGGACCTGACTTACCTTTTAAAAACATTCCCATTGTCAGGTAAATGTTAGACTAAAGGAAGATAAGAGGGAATAAGACCTATTGGGAGGTAATGCAGGCGTCCAGGTGAGAACTGATGGAGGGACCCTGGGCCAGGGTTAGAGCAGCAGAGGACAGGTGGTGGATTTGGGATACATTTTGGAGGTGGAGCCAATAGGATACACCAATGGGTTAGAAGTGAGGTGTGGGATGGGGGGGGAGAAGAGAAGTGTGAGGAAACGGGATGATTCAAGCCCAAGCGGTTAGGTGGATGATGGGGTCACTTACAAAAGTGAGAAATCTGAGTTGGGGGGCAGACTTGCGGGAGGAAAGAATCCATATTTCTATCTTAGCTGTGTGAGATGTCCTCCTGGGGATGTCAAGTCGGCAGTTGGTTAGCCACCCCTTGAATGCAGCAGGGATATTTAGGCCGGAGATAGTTATTTGCAAGCCATAGTCATGGATGGACTGGATGAGGACACGGAGCTAGAGAAGAGAGGTGCTCAAACCCAGAACCCTAGGCCTGCACTAGGGGGAGGAGGAGCAAGGGAAATGAGGAATGGCTGGTGAGCTAAGAAGAAAACCAGACAAACATGATGTCACAGAAGCCTAGACAAGTGTTTCAAGGAGGAGCGAGTTGTCATCTAGGGTTGCCCCGAGGTTGCGAAAGATGAGCTCAGAGCATGGGCCCGTGGCTTTGGCAGAATGACCCTGGTAAGGGACCGTTTCATGGAAAGATAAGGACAAAAAGGCACAGGGCAGTGAAGAGAAGAAAGCCAAAGGAAAACATCCAGGTCCGGTGGTCAGTAAGTCTTGCTGGCTGGGTACCGCAGGGCTAGACCTGTGGAAGGGATTGACAAGCCTTTGTTAGGGTATGCTGTCTTTAAGAAGAGACTATTTTTACAATTCATTCATACAATTTAGTTTAAATTTGTATGCAATGAAATACACATATCTTAAGGGATGAGGGTTTTTTTTTTAATTGCGATAAAAATCACAGACCAAAATCAGCCATTTTAAAGTGAACAGTTCAGCAGCATTCAGTACATGGTGATGTTGTGGAATCCCCACCTTTACTTAGTCCCAGTTTTCATCCTTCCCAAGGGAGACCCCGTATTCCTTAATGGTACAGGGTTTTCTTTGGGAATATGCTGCCTTAATTCACCACTTAATTCACATTTTACATTTATTTTTTAGGTCTGGGTAGCTGGCCTCCATGTAACCCAGCTTTTTATTGCAAGAAGCAGGGCCAAGCCAAAGCAACCTGTGATGTTAGAAGTCAGGATCGTGGTACTTTGGGGCAGGAGTGAGTTTGTAGTGAAGGGAAGGAGACCATCATGGGGGCTTCTGAGGCGGTCTGTGTCTGGACCCGGTTGGTGGCGCGTGGGTGTGTTCCCGTAAAGATAATTATTCACGTTGCTCACTCATGATACCCACACTTGTCTATATGTATGCTTCGATTTAAATTAAAAAAAAGAAGGGCACCTGGGTGGCTCAGTGGGTTGGGTCTCTGCCTTCAGCTCAGGTCATGATCTCAGGGTCCTGGGATCGAGCCCCGCATCAGGAGCAGAGAGCCTGCTTCCCTCTCCCCCTCTGCCTGCCTCTCTGCCTACTTGTGAGCTTGCGCTCTCTCTGTGTCAAATAAATAAAATAAAATTAAAAAATAAAAAAAATCTTTAAAAAAAATTAAAAAAAGAAATAGCTACGGAATCAGGAGGCCTGAGTGTTGGCTCCAGCGCAGGAAGTGAGGGGCTGCGTGACCCTACACAAGCCATTTAACCCCTCTGGGCCTCAAACTCCCTCACCTGTAAGTGGAGAGGATTGAGCCAGACGCCCTTCAAGGTTCCTTCCACCCAACATGGTTCCACGCGCAGTTTCCTCCATCCAAAGTGGGGCATTTGTGCTGCGGAGATCAGCCCGAAGCCCTTACTGACCTTGGCAGAGGGAGAGTCAGGCCTCATTCATGCTCTTCCTTTCAGAAACTAACGGTTGCAGCTGATGTCTCTGTGGTACCACTTGTCAGCGGCAAGGCAGCTGTGAAGTTAATGATAGTGCAAATAAAAAGCTGCTAGTAATTAGGCGGCTGGATGTTCAAGCATTATTGTTATTTTAAAAAATCAATTAGCTGAATAAGAAAATGCCATTGAGACAAACATTCATTTTTCTCCCTAGCACAGTTCCAGCTGGGAAGGAGGATAATGTGGTCGATTCCAGAAGGGGGAAATATGGAGCTGATATATTGGAAATTAATATAGATTTTTAAAACTGCACAGGGGAAGATGGAAGCTTTTAAGTTTTTTTTAAAAAGCTTTTGTAAGGGAGGAAGAAGCTTCCCATAATCACCTGTGATTTGTACCCACTATTGCTTTATTAGCAAGCCTCCAGCTCTGGCAATGACCACATCCCCATTTTAGAAGGCCTTTTGTAACAAAAAAATGCTTTTAGGACATCTGGGGTTATTGATCGGTATTCCAAGCTCTGGAATAGGACCTGGGGAATCTATGAAGCAAGTAAATGAAAAAAACCAGAAATGTTTTCCTGTACGTCTCTTGTTCATTGTTCGAATCACTGCCTTTAGCCAAGCAGATCGTATAATATGCTTGTGTTTGGTTAGAGTGCTCTTCTGAGGACCGCTGGGGTCTGTGTCCCGCATTAACCAGGTAACTCTGGGGCCAAGTGTGAACATTTCCTGGGCTTTAGTTTCCTTATCTGTGAAAGGAGATTCTGTTAGTGCCCACCTCAAGGGGTGCGTGTGTATGTCTGTGTGTGTACACGGGTGTGCACACACATGCACACAAAAATTAGTTTGCATAACCCACGGAGAATGCTTTGCTCGATGTCTGACATGTAGCAGGCACTAGGGAAATAGTAGCTCTTTTCACGCTGGGGAAAAAGAGGGAGTTCTTAGGCCTGTGGGGAAGGGGCAGGGAAGGGGCAGGCAGCAGGAAGTGGATCCAACTGTTTGCCTTTTCTGTGGCCTTGTGGACTCCTGCATGTGAAGGCTCTTGACCACTGTGGCTCTCATAAGACCCCCGCCAGGGCTTTCAGGCTACTCTGTGCTTGTCAGTTTTGTGTCCCTGCTCGTTGCACTTTTAGAACCACAAATAGCCCTGGAGAGAGGGAGTCAGAAGATGATGAATGATGACCACGCCTCCTGCCGCCACAGCTGGTGACACAGGCCTTTAGCATAATGGAAGGCATTTGGGGATCTATTTTTCTCTCACTGCGTAGAGGATTACTCACCTCACTCCTCTGTGTCACAAGGAAGGAGGGGTGGGGGGGACACAATAAACTGCCAAGGATGAGTCAAGTTTTAATAGAACATCTTTGCTCTGAAGGCAGGGACTCCTGCTTCGTACGCTTTCCCTGAGATTCAAATTGCAGAGCAAGCCTCGAACTCGTGCTCTTTTACTTCTTTCTTCTCAGGGGAGGGTGGCAACTGGAACTGTATTGTTTTTGGAACTGTGTTTTGACCGTGTTCCTTCTAGGATGGAGAATGAGGGAAGGTGATCCTCCCAGAGCTGGCTCCCTTAGGGCCTCGCTGAGTCTTGATTACCAGCCCAGGCTGGTTCTGCTCTTACCTTCTCCTAAAACATCCACCCCCATCTGAGCCTTTCTGCCCTTCCCATCCAGGGGCGGCCAGGTTGGCTGGCTCTGGAATAGAAACAAGTGTGGAGAACATCTCCTTCCCTGACCAGTACAGAGCGGTGGCCTTAGTAGGTGTGTCATCTACCCCCCTGCTGGTCTAGTCCAGTCAGGAAGCCGGTTGATTCCCACATGGGTGTACTTACCACGTCACCCGTGGCTCCAGTCTCCCTGTGAAGCTCTTTCCTCAGGGTGGCACGGAGTCTTTCCCCAGGAGGTGTCCAGGGAGAGAAAGGCTAATAAGAGAGAAGCGATATGATCAGTTTTGTGATCATTTAGTGTTGAAGCTAAAGGATGCTTCTTATAACATAGTGCATTTGTATGTGTTTTCTTATTTCCGTGGTGTGAAGCAGTGGACCAATCAGAAAGGAAGTAAAGGGGAGGGTCAAGTGCAGGTCACAGGCCAGGAGAGGAGAGTGTAGGACAGTGTTGAGTTGGCCAGACCATTGGCAGGAGGCAAATTTTGAACATCTCCAAAGACCATAGGAAACAACATTGCAGAAGACATTGATTTTAACTGAGCTAGTGTTCTTGAGCCAGCAGCTCCCAAACTTAGCTGAGCATGAGAGTTACGGGGAGCTTTCCAATCATACATGTTCTGGGCTGTGCGCCGGGGAATTCTGAGTCCCTGGTTTGGGATGGGAATCTTCGTTTTCGAAGTTTTCCCGGGTGGTTCTGATGACCAGTCAGGTTGTTTAATTACTAAGTTGTGCCACATTTCGAGGGGAGATGGTCACGTATTATCTACCACCAACAAGGCAGCTCAGGCTTATTATTATTCTAAACCTTTTGTTACGAAATGTAACACACAAACAGAAAAACACACAAAACAGAAAAGTGGCTCAAAGCAAACACCCAAGTGTTAAATAGAATATTGCCAATGGATATGTTTTTTTGGCAATTAAATAAAAATCTTCAGAATTTCCATATTTATAAACCACTGAAGCTATTCCATTTCTTCAGCACCTGAATTGCAAGCCTTGGGATTCAGGTATAATCTCTGATAACTCACAAGTTTTTCTCCGGCTTAGGGGCTGACTTTCACACTTCATAATCTTGTACTTGACTCTGATGATGAACCAGGAGTCAGAATCTCAGTTCAAACCCCAACTATTTCCTCTACTTGCCTGTGATCTTGGACAAGTTCCTTTACATCTGAAATAAGAAAAAGAACAATATCTACCCCATAGGATTTTGTGAATATTAAATTTATTGAGCCAACTCAATATTGCCTGGTGATCTACAGTTTTCCTGTCAGACCCTGTTTTCACTTTGCTCATCTCCAAAACGTCTCTTCCCAGAAATTATCCCTGTGCCAGAGGCTTGTTGCATTTCCATCTGCATAGAGACATGCTCTCCTATCTCTTGTCTTAAAAGGAAATAAACGAATTAAAAACAAATTTAAAAACCCCTTCCTTGACCCCACATCCCTGTCCTGCTATTACCTTATTTTTCTGCCTCCATTCCTGCAACATTTCTGTAATTACCGTCTCTGCTTATCACTCTGTGTGGTCTCCTCTGTGCTCTGCAGTTCAGCCTCTGTTGTCCCAAAGCCACTGACACCACACCTGTCAAGATGACCAAGAATGTCTGCTTTGCCCCAGTCTAGCAATTCTTGTTCTATTCTGAACTTAGTTGGTCTTTCAGCAGCATTTGACAGAGTGAGCGATGCTGAGAGCTGGAGAGAGAAGCTTCTGAGCAGAGGGAACTGAAAGCCCAAAGACTCTGAGATGGGGACAAGCTTAGTGGACTCAAGAAGCAGGAAAAAAGGCTGGTGTGGCTGGAGCACAAGAAGGGAGGAGTATGAGCTGAGAAGGCAAAGGTCTGCAGGGGCTAAACCATGGGGCACCTCATCAACTAGAGCGAAGCTTGTTCATGGCGCCTGGCACAGCGCAGGTGCTCGGGGTTCGCCGTTAAAATCACCGTTATTATTATTAAGATCTTAATAATGCCGAGTGTGACAAAGGGGGAAAGGGAGCTTGGTAGGGAAATGGTTAAAATTCCCAGGTCTTGAAGAGCCTTCAGCCTATGGAGGGTCTAGATTATACACAAGTAACTGAAGGGAAGCCCACAAGCCGATTTCTTAATGGTCAGTTGTCGTCATCACCCCTCCCCCTACCACACACACTTTCTTGGTGAATTGTGTCCCATCCCATCCTGTGAGTCTCCCTGGATAATTAAGGTTCAGTTTTTCACTTGAAAGGAGCAAAAATGGGCCATAAGTCCCTGTGAAGAAAGAGATGACTAAGAAGCTACCAACTATGACGTTACCACATGGGCTGAGGACAGACACTGGCGCCGAGTCCTCTCTCCTTTTCCAGATAAATAGTAGCTGGTCTGTTGTTTCGTGCCAGGCTGCAAACTGTACAAAGGAAATCAGACTCTGGAAGCCCCCCTTTGGTTTCCTGATGCAACGTGTATGACCTAAAGCAGGTTTGTTTTTATCCTCTTCGTGTCCTTGCCACACACATTCCTACTGTGGGCACCTGCAGGCACACACACACACAACACACATTCAACATACAAACACACGCACACACTCAGTGCACCCCCAGATACTCAGTGCACACACTCAGTACACACACATCTTTGTCATAGCTAAACTTAATTTGCTTTCATTTCCAAACTCTGACGCTTGCAGAGTTCTTCCTCAAAATGATAAGCCCATAGAGCATTCTGGGTAATGACATGTAAATGAGTAAGATCACTGTGTTCCCTGTTTTTGATTCTGGTAGACCATTCATATGGCAAGAAATATGCTAGGGTAGAATGTATTCCATTCTTAATCTGATTGTTTTCTGACTTTTGTGCTTGAGGACATTTTGTCATTATACTGGTTTTCTGGTGTTCCTCTTTTTCATGTCTAGAAGCTCAATATTCTTTTCTGTCATGCACCATTTCCAGCACTCCAGGCCAGTGTGATGTCTTTATCCTCTCCATTTTAGATTTGAAAGCATCTGTTGAGTGTCTGAATGTGTCTGGCTCAATACAGGTGCTTCGCTTGAAGAAAACCTAATAAAGTATGAAAAGTCAAAGCCACAGGAGGACTCAGCAAGATTTCCTTCCTATCTTAGTATTTTTCTTGTTTTTTTTAAAAAATTTACTCTATGTTAATAATCTTATTTTATTTTATTTTATTTTAGAACCTATCAATCACCCTCTGATGGAAATGGGAAAAAAAATTATCTCACCCACAGATCATTTGAGAAACAATGAAATATACATTAGAACCAAGAAATTTTTTAAAAAGATTTTGTTTATTTATTTGATAGAGAGAGGGGTGCAGAGCACAAGTAGGCAAAGTGGCAGGAAGAGGGAGAGAAAGAAGCAGGCTCTCCGCTGAGCAGAGAGCCCGATGTAGGGCTCGATCCCAGGACCCTGGGATATGACCTGAGCTGAAGGCAGACACTTAACTGACTGAGTCACCCATGTGTCCCAGAACCAAGAAATTCTATTCATGAAAAGACACAGAGGTTGAAAAAACAAGCCACGTAATCAATTCAAGTAAAAATGGGCGAAAAATCACTTTACAGGAGAAATCTCAATGCCTGGTGAACATGTGAGCTATGCCCAACCTCACGATCACCTCACTGTCAACGAAAGCCACAGATTATTAATGGGGGTCAAATTGTAGATCGACAAAACCTAAGACGTCCACGCGGAGCAGCAGGCGCTCTGGCGGGAGGGTAAGCGACTCAAAGCCTTTGGAACACTCTTTGGCAGCATCCACTGACGCTGAACACAAAAAGCCAGACCCACGAACAGCAATTCCCCTCCAAGTCCTCGTCCTAGGAACTGACAACATGCTCCCAAGCCCGGCCGTGAAAGCAGCATGATTTGTGATGGTTGCAAAGTGAAAATGAGACGCATGACCACCAGTAGCCGGCCGGATAGAGAGACGCATGACCACCCGTAGCCGGCCGGATAGAGAGACGTGTGACCACCAGGAGCCGGCCAGATAGAGAGACGTGTGCTGTTCGCACTGCGGAATCGTTAGCGGCAGCGAAGACCATCAGGCCACAGCTTCAAACCGTGACGTCCATGAAGCTGAAGGATTGCACCCTCCATCCCTGCCACACGCCAGACACTCCAGGGTCAGACGCTCCCTGTACATTCAGTGAATTCTTAGTGCTGGAGTTAGTCCCGTCTGCAGAGCCTGTGCCGGCTTGGTGCCCAGATGTCTTGGCAGTGAGAGAGGGTCCCTGAAAGGGTCTGGGGGAAGTCGTTCTGGGCTCCCCTGGGCATTGCTGTGGTTGTTCCTGTCACTGCTGTTGAGAACCTTTGGCCTGATGGTTCTTGAACCACAGGAGCTTGTTCAGCTGAGTCGTGCGTCCCTCCTGCTCCTCCGAGGCTGGATACCCGTCCTTCCCCAGGCGTTTCCCCGGCTCCTGCGGCTGCGCCCCGCGGTGGACTCCCGGCTCCCGGTGCCAGCCCCTCGGTGGCCTGGGGATGGTGCAGGGACCATGAGATTCTTAGGTTCTTACATCCTTCATCCCTCTGTTCCCATCTCTTGAGCTTAGCACATTTGTAAATTTTTTTCTCATGTACGATTTCGAACCATATACCCGTTGTCCAAAATAAGGTTAATCCTAGAAGCATTAGAGAACGAGGCGGTCCTGGCGCTGGTCTCTGCAGGCATAGCCCAGATCGTGGCTGGGAAGAAGACACGGTGAAAATGTTAAGACACTGAGTGAATGCAAAGTACCAGGAACCTGCCTTTTCCTCCAGAAAATCACCAGCCACCTCTCTCCCTTTCCAGCTTCAGGTTCCTATGGCTGCACTCCTTAGCTATGTCAGCACCCCCGAAATTGATTCCCAATCTGCCTCCCCATCAGCATTTTTTAAAAAACCTCAAACATAGCATACTACATACAAGGTTTCTTTCTCACCCGTATTTCTTGGCAGTTGGACATTTAGGTCTGCCTCGTTAAAGGTTTCATGCCACTCCACTCTCAACAGGAGCTAACAGCTGGACACTTGGGATTTTTTTCCTGGTGTTCGTCTATGGTGAGGCTGCAGTGAAAAAGAACCTCCCTGTTTAATCATTCTTTCCAAGACCGAGTTTCCTTGGGTGGTTATTAAAATGTTTAACTTTTTCTTTCAAGAAAAGAGGATGTGAGGGGTGCCTGGGTGGCTCAGTGGGTTAAGCCTCTGCCTTCGGCTCAGGTCATGATCCCAGAGTCCTGGGATCGAGTCCCGCATCGGGCTCTCTGCTTGGCAGGGAGCCTGCTTCCTCCTCTCTCTCTGCCTGCCTCTCTGCCTACTTGTGATCTCTGTCTGTCAAATAAATAAATAAAATCTGAAAGAAAGAAAGAAAGGAAGAAAAGAGGATGTGAGCCGAGAGGAGTCTTCTGCGGGCTGGCCGGGACGCTGGGGCTCTTCTGTGTAGTGGCAGGGTCATCTTGGGTGTGCGCTTATCACAGGGAGGTGACATGGGAAAATTCCCATAAGAATGGTCTCGATGGAAATGCAGCAGCACATTGGTCAAGATGCCTTATGAAGTTGAAAACATACCGCAACAGTAAGGTGTGACTGAAATAGTGGGGCAGATGTGACTGCAGTCAAATACCGCAGCCGGTCACATATCCGCTTGTTTGGCTAGATGGTACCCAGAAGACTGAGAACACCTAATCCAGACAGACTCAGGAAAAAACTAGGAATGTGTTGTGTCATGTAGAGTGCACAGGGTAGGCTGGCTTCGTGCACTGAGATTCAAATGCTCAGGTGATGTCACAAGGACTGGATGTCTTTTCTTGGCCTTGTCTTCTGATGTGTTGGCTCTCATAAGTCTTGCTGAGGGGACAAGATGGCTACAGCAACTCAAGCCTCATGTCCCCTCGGGCTTTGGTACAGCAGGAGAGGGAAAGAATCTTTATCCCGAGTAGCTGAAACCTGCCCCAGATGGGGTCTTCTTGACCCTAATTGGCCAGTTGTTAGTCAGGTGGCCATCCCTGAAGCAGCCAGAGAATGTAATTCTCTGGCTGTCTCAGCCCAGATGTAATACCTTTTTGGGACTCAAGGCGAAGTCACCACTGGAATCCTGTGGACTGAGGGGAAAAGAGTAGATTCCTGAAAACAAACCCAGTGCTATTCAGGCATTAAGTGAAATGGACACTGGGCCATCAAGAAGCCACAATTTTTTTTTTGAAGATTTTATTTATTTGTTTGACAGAGATCACAAGTAGGCAGATAGACAGGCAGAGAGAGAGAGAGAGAGAGAGGGGGAAGCAGGCTCCCCACTGAGCAGAGAGCCCGATGCAGGGCTCGATCCCTGGACCCTGGGATTGTGACCTGAGCCGAAGGCAGAGGCTTAACCCACTGAGCCACCCAGGTGCCCCAAGAAGCCACAAATTCTTACTGCAGTTAGGGACTTGCTGTTCATGAGCCTGTCATTTCAAAATTCTGGCACAGCTGAGTTTCCTTCAGGGAATATCTCTACCTTCTGTTTTAGGGGGCACCGAACCAACAATTAGATGCATGCGTGTGGCAAGAGAAATGTTTACATATTGAAATGGCCTTTCAAAGCATTTCTCTTTCTGTGAGATAACTCTTCCTCCTGTCAGGAAACGAGGTTTGCCTCACAAAAGTCTAGCAAAAGGAACGTAGTTCTTAAATGGAGTTGCCGGGAAAGCAAACACAAAGGCTGGGCATCCTTCCTCTGCACAACTGAGAAGAGATGATATGCAGAAACCCTTCGGACGTGCGCGATCATTTAAATCAGAGCAGAGAGGGGGAAAACCAATAATTTTTTTTTTTATCAAACGTGATTACATTTAAGATAAGCTCAGCCTTGCTTCTACTGTCACAAAGGGAAAGTGGAGGAGTTTGCCAAATAAGCTCCCCTACCTTCAAGTTTTGAAAGAGCCAATTATAGTTGCAAATGACCTAAAATTGGGCTTGGAAGTTAACACTGAAATAATCAATAAGTGTGTCAGTTCTCTAATCTTATTTTCTCGGGTTACACCCCGGCTTCAGCTCTTTCTGCATCATCTGTTTCTTTTCCCTACTCTACCTCACCCTCAAATCTTCATGTCCTCTTAGCTTGCCAGTCTTGCGGAGCACAGGGGAGCACAGCCCTGCGTGCAGCTCATGGAAAGGCACTCAGGGCCCTTTGCCTAGCCTACCATCCATGTGAGTCAGTGGTTACTATCCTGACCTCGGCTTGGCTTTTGGAGAGAGTGGGATAGCCGTGGGGTGGGTGAGCCCCACGAGGCAAGCTTGAGGGGGCCACCGGGAGCATGGGTGCAGAGCAGACATCTGACAGGCATGGAGTTGGGGAGACAGGACCAGAGGGCTTTCTTGGCTCTTTATCTGGCTCTTGGCCAAGCAGTTCCCAGCTCCCCCCGCTCCACATTCCTTATTTCCAGACAACAAGTTCTGAACCCAAAACTGTGGTAGCCCTCAGTTTGGCCAGTAACAGGTTTTAACATATTTTAAATCTAAATGCCTTTGGGTACAGTATGTGTGTATAAATGGGGATGTATTCCTTTTGTTTTCCACAGTCTCTACTACTCCTCTTGCCTTTCACAGGCCTGCTTCATTATACCTTATCTGACCTTCAGCTAGTGGGTAACATATTGACCCTTTCATTTTTTTCACCTTAATTCTCTCTCCTTTCTCTCTCTGAGATAAACAGTCATTGAGGAATAACTCAATCTTGCGTGTATGTCCCCCCCATGCCTCCATGCTTCACTGGGCCACACTGAGTCCCACTCTCCAAGTCTGCCTTTCAGGTCCCCAAAGAAGCCACCCCCTGCGTGGATTTTGACGCCTCTTCCTGTCCTGGCCTCCAGCCTCCTCCCAATTCGTTCACACTCTGCCTCCAGAGCTCCATCCGAAAGTCACTACCTCAGGAAAGCCTATCCTGACTGCCCCAGACTAGGTTGGATCCCATCGCATACCCAGAACACGCTGTACTTCTGCTTCACAGCATTTACCTGGACAGTCTTGCAAGAATGACCTGTTTGCTTTCCTCCCTCCCCCGAACAACCCCAGCCTCCTGCATCTCCCAAATGCGAGCTCAAGGAGGGTGGTTACCCAGTTCGTCTGGTTCATGGTTTATCTCCAGCTCCGAAGGGGCCCAGTCCGAGTGCTCCTTACAGGTGACCGGTGAGCGAGGCAGCGGAAGAGGTGGTTCAGGTAGCAGCGGACTGAGACAGCAGAGAGGAGGACTTCAGGGGAAAGACCGCGCGAACGCAGGGTCCAAGGGAGCACAGCGCGGGCGTACGGCGGTACCGTGCGGGATCTAGTTCATTCATACATTCCAGCCTCCTTGAAGGAGCTGACTCCCCCAAGTCCCCTCAGAGCAGCTTCTTCCCCCACCGCTGTGTCTCAACAGCCCACCGTGTGCAGGAGGGGTTCCCAGCTTCGGTGGGCCCTTTTAGTTTGAGCCCAGTAAGTCCCCTCTGGCACTCCCTCTGGTAAGCTGTCCCCACCTTCCCCACTCTGTTTAGATGCCGCACTCCATTCCCGCGTGAAATAAAAGCCACTTAGTAACCTCTTCCTCAGTGTCTCTCTCTTCTGTCTCTCAACTCTGGCCTTCGACAGCGCTTCCATGTAGTGGTGTAGGGCGAGCAGTCTTCCCAGGAAAAGTTTTCCTACATGTCTGTGGTTTTACCTGAATTGCTTTTGTTTGAGGTCTAAATGGCTCTATTGATTTTCTGACCCATTCAGGAACTTTGCTATTTTTAAATAAAAGAAGGATGTGCCAAGTAATAGCAAATTGAAACCATCTCCATTGGTGCAAATCACCTTCAGGAAGGACAGACCACCCTTTGGGGGCCTGACGCAGCAGAGGGAGGGGCTCCATTCTGGACGCAGAGATCTAGGTGCTGAGCTTGCTCTGATTCCAGCCCCCCGTTGGTGGCCCTGCACCAGCCCTGTCTGCACCATGAGGGGGTCTTCCCCAGGGTGAATCTCAAGCCCCTGGAACTCAGATGGTTCACCTGGGTCCCTGAGCTCAGGGTCAGTGGATGTCACTCTTTCCCCCTGTGCTTGTAGCCCAGGAAAGCCCCAGGGCATGGGTCACCAGGGCTTGCCTGTGTCCTTGGACAAAAGTTGTGGCTGTCTGGGCAGGGGGTGCACTGTGGGGTCCAATTTACAGGAGTGTAAGGAGACTAGAGAAATGGTTCTTTCTTTGTTCTGTGAAGACCCTAAGTGAGCCGACCTCTTACTTCCACCCACTGGGACTGTGACACAGGAGTGGGCCTCATGGCTGGTGTTAAAGGAATGCATGTTTGTGTCCCCCACAACCCAAACTCATATGTTGAAACCCTAACCCCCAATGTGATGGTGAACTTTTGTGAAGTGATTAGGTCATGACAGTGGAGCCCTCATGGATAGGACTAGTGACCTTAAAAGAGACCTCAGAGAGCTAGCTCCTGCTCTTTCTACCATGTGAGGATATGATGAGAAGTTGGCTCTCTGCAGCCTGAAAGAGGGTTTTCACCAAAAGCCAACCGTACTGGTGTCTGCTTCTGAATTTTTGGCCTCGAGAACTGTGAGAAATGATTATGTATGGTATAAGCCACCCAGTCTATGATAATGTGTTATAGAAGCCTGAACTAAGACAGTTGGGTTGGAAGAGGTGTCTGCATATACGGGGGTCTCCCCAATAGTTCCTCCGGTTCTTTTCCCTTGCCGCCACTGACTAGAATATGCCAGTATGGCCAGGCAGGAACTGTGAGGAGGTCTCCTCTTCCACACCCCTAACCTGACCAGGGAGGCATATGAATCCCCAAAGGGACATAGAGCTGTTCAGTCATCAAGTATTTTCCCTCCCTGGGGGACACATCATAGTGGAACAGAAGAAAGTCCTGGAAGGGTCACTGGTTCAAGGACTGTGTGGCCTATACAGCTAGTAACAAAACACCAGATTAATATCTCCCAGGGCCACAGAAAATAGGATCCATTCATTCCAGAGCCCTAGGAAACAATGGCAGCAACTCAAGGAAGCTTAGAGCTTGCTCAGAGTTTGTTGTTGGGCATTTGGAGGAGATGGTGGGTGGATGCCCAGGATTTCACGTGCCAAGTGACTTGGCTGCCACCAAGTTTTGCTACCATATCTTGCTTCTGAAACAGGACGAGATTTATAGCTCCAAGCCTGGCTGGCCTTCTGGCTGCAGGCTTCACTCATCCAGACCCTTCTCCTCTTCCTAAATGCTTTCATTAGTCTTTTTCTGCTCAGAAAAATATGAGTCTCTAGTTTTCTAAAGAATAAAAAAAAATTGACTTCCCTTGCCAAGCCAATGCTCAAGGCTGTTCCAGTGTTCCCCAAGGGAAGCCCCTCCTAAGCCCTTTTCCACTTCTGCTTCCATAAGATATCTGAAGGCAGTGAGGCACAAGCCTCCATTCTCATTCTCCTCTAGCCCTGGCTCCTTTTCCAAGGTCCATTTTCTGGGTCATCTTTCTTCTTGAAGCATCCCCTATCCATGTGGTCCCTATGGGTTGTTTATCTCTCTGAATTCCACTGTAGGAAGGAAATGTTACAACCCAGTTCTTTTTTTTTTTTTTTAAATTTATTTATTTATTTGACAGACAGAGATCACAAGTAGGTAGAGAGGCAGGCAGAGAGAGGAGAAAGCAGGCTCCCCGCTGAACAGAGAGTCCCGTATGGGGCTCGATCTCAGGACCCTGGGATCATGACCTGAGCTGAAGGCAGAGGCTTTAACCCACTGAGCCACCCAGGCGCCCCCACAACCGAGTTCTGACCTTCTGGATTATAAGCTGTATGGGGGCAAGGACTGGTCCTGTGTTGTTCACCACTGTATAACGTTAACTCATCATCCAGGGCAGTAACTGGCGCATAATAGATGCTCGATAGATACTTGCTGATTTAATTAATTCCATTTTTTATTATCTGTTTTGTTTCATTTCATGTATGGAATTTGGTTGGCCCAAGTAGACTGCAAGCCCGTCAGAGCTTAAACCTGGTTCCATGACAGGTACTTGTGAAATTCTTGTTCACTGATTTAGCTGGCTCTCAGAGCCTAGAGGGAGTAGTTACTTGGGCAAGGCTGAGTGTCTTTGCAGATGCTTTTTCTGGAATTTAATTTGACAGTACAAACCAAGATCTATATCCCTTGGTTTGAGAATAGTTCATCTATAAACCCATCCTAAGTAAATTAACCGACACGTCATCAATATTAATAAAGTAAGAGTGGCTTTACTAGACTGCCAGGCCCTCGTATGTGCCAGACCCTCAGCTGCCAGCCACTTCACATACATTCTTTCCTGGGATCCTCTGAATCACCCCATGAGATAAGTACTTTGAGCCTCAGTTCACAAATGAGACACTGAGGCCAGAAAAGTTTATGGAACTTGACTAATCATCACATCCTTGGTAAGTGAGAGAATCAGAACCTGACCTGGGAATGTGTGACTCCAAAGCCCATGCACTGTATCCTTATTATACCAGTAGAAAACCATGAGCAGGGGTGCCTGGGTGGCTCAGTGATTTAAGCCTCTGCCTTTGGCTCAGGTCATGATCCCAGGATCCTGGAATCGAGCCCCGAATCTGGCTGTCTGCTCAGTGGGGAGCCTGCTTCCCACCCCCACCTGCCTCTCTGCCTACTTGTGACCTCTCTCTGTCAAATAAATAAATAAAATCTTTAAAAAAGAAAAGAAAATCATGAGCAATATAAATTTCTAGCAAGAGGAAATGAATGAATTATGGTATATCCACAATATAGGATATTATTAGCTATCAGCAATAATGTTTTTGGAAGACCATTCAATGACATGGGAAATACTTTACATAAAAAGTTAGGTGAAAATAGTAAGATTCTGCCATGCATTGAATGGTGACACTGGAAGATATATCTAAATCCTTGGAGTTTATGAGAGTCAGCTTGTTTAGAAAAAAGATCTTGCAGATATAATTAAGTTAAGGAGATAAGATAAGATCTTGAGATAAGATCACCCTGGATTACCAGGCTGATCCCAAGTCACATAAGAAACATCCTTATGAGGGATGGGAACGAGAAAAGACACAGGAGTAGAACACAATGTAAAGATGGAAGCTGGGGCGCCTGCGTGGCTCAGTGGGTTAAAGCCTCTGCCTTCTGCTCAGGCCCTGATCCCAGGGTCCTGGGATCGAGCCTTGCATAGGGCTCCCTGCTGAGCAGGGAGCCTGCTTCCTTCTCTCTCTGTCTTTGCCTGCCTCTCTGCCTACTTGTGATCTCTGTCTGTCAAATAAATAAACAAAATCTTTTTTAAAATAAATAAATAAATAAATAAATAAATAAATATGGAAGCAAAGATTGGAGTGACGTGTGTCTACAAGTCAAGGAATGTTAGCAACTGTGAGAAAGAAGAAGCAAGAAACAAATTCTTCCCTACAACCTCTCTAGGGGATACAGCCCTGCTGACACCTTGATTTCAGACTTCTGGCCTCCTGAACTGTGAGAAAATAAATTTCTCTTGCTTTAAGCCACCAAGCTTGTGGTAATTTGTTGCATCAGCCCCTAAAAACTAATACAGATTTCTAGCCATATGTTGCCTTAGAAACCTTACTCCCTGTCATGTCAGTCCAGACCTGCTGCTCTCTGATGCCAACCTACATCTCAAGCTGACAAGCATTCTGTAGCTTCTACCCCAGGAAATGGTGTCCTTTCGCTCTCCTGGTCCTGTGTCCCCCGCTGAGTTCTCCAACTGCCCAAGAAGACCAATACAGAGATATAGACATATACCAGTATGTCTGTTATAAAAAAAATGGTACTTAACACCACTACTGGGATTCGGTGCCGTCAAAGCAGACCAAGTGCCAAGCACTGTCCTAAGCGCAGGGACAGCATGAAGACCCACTGTCATTATGTAGTGCTTTAGAGTTTGCAAATCCCATCCATGTGCCTTCTCTATTTGAGCTTCACGCCACCCTAGAAAGTAAGTAAAGCAAAACATTTACACCTGTTTTGTAGGTAAGTAAGCTGGGGCTTCACAGATCATAAGTGCCTTACTCAAAGTCATGCAGTAGGGCAGAACATAAACCCAGGTTTCCTGCTCATTCTTTCCATGATATTAAGTTCCTTCCTGACCCAGTGTTTGGGGAATTCAGGGAGAAGAAGGTGAATCTTAGAAGAGATAGAATTCAAGCAGAGTTTTGTAAAATGATAGAATCCCAATAGACTGGGGGTTGGCAAATTGTGGTCTACGGGCCACAGCCTCCTATTTTTATAAATAAAGTTTATTAGAACACAGCCTTGCTCGCTCATTCACTTATTGTGTGTGGCTGTTTACATAAATTGTATCACCTGCAAAGTCAAATACAATTTGAGGCTTTACAGAAAAAGCTTGCTGGCCCCTGCCACATAAGTTCCATGTGTATGGGAGGAGCTTGTGGGGGTGGAGATTGCCTACAAGATAAGGAAATCCATAGCTTCTGGTTAAAAGTAATATTCAATTCCTTGGAATAACTCTATTTCTGGTCTTGATAATAATAGCAAACACTTATACGTTGTACCTGTTATGTGCCAGGCAGTATTTTAACTGCTTTTTACACATCGCAACAATTACTATGATTGTCGCCATCATCATCATCATCATCATCATCCCCCTTTTATAGCTGAGGAAGTAGGGCCAGAGAGATCGATTAGCATGCCCAAGTGTGCATAGCTAGGGAGAAGCACAGCCACTGTTCAGAGTCGGGTAGTAGCCACCAGAGACTGTGTGTGGAATCACCTCCACATTGTTCCTCACACCCTTAGGAATCCTGGGAATTCCCTCATTCATTCGACAAGAATGTCCAGAGCCCGGCTGTGATGTAGGCCAGCGCTGGATGCCGTCTGTTTCTTTCTGCTCAGGCAGTAGCTACCATTTTCCCGACAGACCTCCCCCCGCGCCCACACACACACACCCTGCCACTCACCTGGAAGCAGGAGCACTGTTGGCAGCCTGGTGACTCTCTTTTGATACACTGGCCTGGGGAGGTCAGGGAAGCTATGACAGAGCAAACGTAAAGGCTTTTCCAAGACAGAGACAAAGTGCTAAAGCCATGATGCCACGATCAAAGACAGAGTCACCAGCTGAGTAAGGAAGGGAGGGAGGCTGCGGGGCCCTGTCGTGATGCCTAGAGACTAGTCACCTCGGCCACGAGGATGTTTTCCATCCACGGAGGCTGTAGGATTCTCCTGCAAGCCATAGCGTGATAAGCTGGAGAACGAAGTCAAGTCAGCTAGCTCCAGGATGGGACCCTGGCCCAGGCGCACCAATCAGCTTCGCTCAGAGGCCTTAGCATCCTATTGTGGCTTGTTTCTCTTCCCCCTTCAAAGGTGATTGATTGGTACAAGAAAAGGAGACACAAAATTTCATACTGATGATATCATCCGGGATTGGGGGGAGGGGAGGGCTGCTCTGTTGGCGTATGTTTAAGAGCAAGCAAGGGGGACATGGGGCAGGTGCCCATTCGCAGGGGTGGATGCACCTGTCTCTGGCTGCCTGCCCTCCAACCCCCTCCCCCCACCCCGAAGTGGCTGGGAAGTGGGAGTGGGAAGAGAAACCTTCTAGAGTCAGTATCAGCTCCTCTACCCCAACCACTGCTCCCCAGGCAGCAAGCCTGTGAGGGGCACCTTGTGCCTCTCTGTCACACGAACCCCTCCCCTCCTGAGAAGAAGAAGAATGAAGAATTGATCAAGGCTCTCGGCCCTTGCTCACAGCATCAGTCATGGAGTCCTGGGTGTCAGGTTGAAAAGAAAAAAAAAAAAAAAAAGCGTACACTCTACCCCAAACAAAATGGAATGAGAGAAAACACCCTTGAATATGCCCTCTCAAGATAGCTCCATCATCTGGAGGTGAGCCCAGAAGGCAGGAGAGAACCGTTTCTGAGTTTCCTCTTCATTCCTGGGGGGCTGCAGCCCTCAGGAGAGGGGTCCCCCTCAGCCATCTGCCCATGACCTCTGCGGACAGTCCATAGCACAACAGCTGGTGAGCTGGCCGGCGGGGGACCGGGGGACCCTCAGAGTTCAAAGGGGTGGGCTCTTGAGAAAAAGGCAGAGCACCGGGATCCACTTCAAAGGCACACAGAGTCCAGCTGGTGTCTCCGTCCCTGTAAGCCTCCGCTTGGCTGGTGCCTCTGCTCTGAGAGGCTGGGCACCATTTGTGGTACTGGCCGCCTGCTCCTGTTCCCTTTGTGCCTCAAGCTAAAGCTCCCAGCTGCACGCAGTTCTGGCCAGGATCTCAGGAATGAGCTGGCCCACAGGCATTCGTCCCAAGTGCCCAGGTCCAAACCAGCAGATGCCGCCATTCACTGAAATCAGCACGTAACTCTGGAGAGCCTCCATAGGCCATGCCCAGGGCCCAGAGGAACCAAGGGCCCTGCCCCTGCGCACTCTGGGCTTAATGGCTAGTTGGGGGACACAGCCCTGAAACAGATAAATACAGAACCGTGAGTGACAGTGACGCTGTGGGCTCTGAAAGAGACGACCCAGGTGCTGAGAGGGACCTGTGCCAGGAGACCTAAGTCAGCTGGGGGCTCAGAGGAAGAGTCTGGCGTGGTGGTGGGTGGGCTGCTGTGCTGTGAGAGGGCAGCTGCACAGGCAGGAGGAACCACACCTGCGAAGCACAGGGCTTGGGCCACCGAGGGGCCACCGGTGACGAAGCTGGGCAGAAGGGGAGAGAGTAGGTTGGGAAGAAGACTCAGGCAGGGGCCAGTCCACTGTGATTTTGCTGGCATTTCCCGAGGGCTCAGCTCTCCGGGCACTGAACAGAGCAGCACCAGCCCTCTCTCAGGGGACTCAAATGTTGTTTACTTACTGTTTCTCTCCCTCCCTCGACTTCATCTTTCTCATTGCATTTACACCCAGAGCCTGCAGCTCCCCGACCCATCGCCGTCCGTGTCTGTTTCAGTGCCATCATTTCTGCCCTCTCTGAGCTACACTGAGCAAAAGTATATGTCAAGGATAGATACCAGAAGACAAGAGAAGGATACTCCGAAGGGCCCTAACTTGGGACTTCTCTCCCTAGGGACCCCATGCTATCCAGTGCTGGAGGCAAAGCTGTTACAGTATGGGAGGTGGATTCCAGCGGGGGCTGGATTCGAGTCCTGACTCTGCTCCCCACTGACCATGTGTGACCTTGAACAAATCACCCCCCCACGCACTCTGGGTATCCGTTGCCTCATCTGTGAAATGAATGGATTGCCCTAGGTCAGGGGACCCCTAACGTGGATCCGTAGGTAAGCTTTCGGGGGGCCCAAGGATCCCTGGAATGGCATATAAAATGTAGTGGATACGAGTATTATGCATTTTTCGGGGGGAGGGTCCATAGTTGTCATTCCATTCTCAAAGGAGACCAGGCCCCCCAGAATGGTCAGGAGCAGCTGTGCTGGGCGATGTCTGTGTGCTTACCCGTTCCCGCAGTTGTCGGATTGTCAACGCTGAGGTCTTTTCGGAGGAGCACTTACCGTAAGGTTGACAAGACACTGGCTTCTGGGGCTCTCAGAGCCTCGAGAGGCTGGGAGTGTCCCAGGCAGGGAAGGGGCTCAGGGTACAAACAGGAAGTGTTTCTACATTTGCATTTCTGATAACCTGGTTAAGGAGGTCTCTGAGGAAACAGCCCTGCATCTGTGGGATGTCCGCAATTCACCGCTGACATCAAATCCCCGCCCCCGCAACTAACTAAATACTCACTTTTGTCCTTAACTTGGTTTTCAGAATGTTGTGTTCTTTTTATTAAGGAATGCCCCCCCAGTTCTTGGTCTTTGGATGCCACACAACCGCAGTCGGCTCCCGGGTCCTGGTCCTGGATGTGACCAGGGGGGAGATGACCCAGAGGGGTGGCGGTGGGAATCCCACATCAGGGGCTGCTCTCCCCTTTCTCGGCCTGCTGAGCCATCCGGGTTTCTGCTGCTTTTCCTCGGCTCCCCTTTCCTTTAACGTGATTCCAGGGAGTGGATCGGAAATGACCTGAGCGAGGGGCCCACCTCCCTGGGACAATGGCCCGGTATTTTTGACGTGGGAGTGGCGCCTGCTGTGACTCAACCCTGTAGCAGCCCAGGGACAACACCTCCTTCAGAGTGGCCACTGTGTTTCGCTTCAAGCCGCCCAGCTGCGTTCTGCGTGACCGAATCGGACACCTCTCACTTCCTCTGTGAACGGAACGCGGCTTTTGGATGACGTGCAGGCAAGTCACTTGTGCAAAACAGCACATCTCCACCTTTGCTCTCCCAACCCGCCCCACGCCCCTCCCCCCCGCCCCGACCCAGCTCTAAAGAAGAAGGGGGGAAAGAAGGAGGGAAAAAGCCATAGCGGGACGGAACGGGGCTTCAAACCGGTGGAGACTTGGAGGAGAGGCACAAGTGCTGCTCTCGGGACTGGAGCGGAACCAGGTGCGCCCCTGAGACCAGTGCAAATCTCAGGCCAGCGCCCCCTGGGCTGGCCGTGTGAGCCAGGCCAGCAGGTCCCCGGACTAACACAGCTCTCCGCTTGCCCAGCATGTAGCACTTGCTCTGCGCCCTGGTTTTTCATCCTCACAGGGAAAGTGACTTCCATGTTTTGTGGGGTGCACCCAGGGAGGCACCCTGTTGGAGGGCCAGCAACCTGGCAGCCTCCTCCTCCCAGAGTGGCAAGAAGCACTGGGGAAGATGGTGCAGCCCCTGGTCCCACCACAGGCCCGAGCTCTTGGAACCCTTTCCCACCTTGGATGTGTCTCCGGCTGGCGTTTCTCCCACCCCAAATGAAGGGCAGCCAAGGGTGCCAGCCAAGGGCTGGGGGAGTCCCAGCTCCCCAACGTTACAAGACACACGGGGGACAGATGTTTGGGTCTCTGAACCTGCCCATTTCCTTCCTGCCCATGGACTCAGTAGCTAGACTGTGACACATTGATGAACAAATCCTCCAGGAATGATGCTCCCTTGAAGTTCTTGGCTGAGTTAGAAGAAGTAAATAAGTGAAAATATCTACAAGTCATGTGAGGCAGTGTTGGCCTGCATCATGTCAGGCAGCAGGGGAGTTCCTGTGAGGCTGCGCTCGCTCTGCAAAGGCACGGGGCTCTTCTCCATGGGTCTGCCGGTCTGATGACTGGCGGACAGAAGGCCTGGGGTGACAGCTGGATACTTGCAGCCTAAGAACTGGGGCGGGTCACAGATGCTGGCTGGGCCTCACCTTCCTGTTTGGGGGGAGCTCTAACACCCACCTCGGAGAGATGTTTGCAGGATTAAAGGAACACTCCTTAGCCTAGGGCCTGGCTGAGGTGCTCAAGGCGTATTCCTCACCTCCCTGCTCTTTCCTTTCTTTCTGAGCCCCTTCTTCCTCTTCCTCTTCCCCTTCCTCTTCCTCTGTGCTGTCCCCCCCTTGCCCCCCCCCGGGTCCTGACAGCTACCTTTCCCCGCCACGTGCAGCGCCACAGGGCCTGGGGCTCCCCTTGCTTTTGCATCTAGGGCCCCTGTTTCTTGCCCAGACCTTCTACTCTGCCAGGTCTTCTGTCTCTGACCGGCTCCCCAGCCACCACTTCCCACCTGCTCGGTTCTCACGGGCATGACGCTGTTTCTCCGACTCAACGGACTCTGTCTGCTTTGTTTACAGCCCGCACCCCCCTCCGCTTCCACTACCATCTCCCCTAGTGTCCTGTCCAGCTGGGCACAGTAAACCTAGCCTGGGGTCACATCCACAACAGGGGCCACTGAAAGTCCCCAACTGAAGGACCCAGCCTCTGCCCACCTGCCCATCACAACACGGAGGCTCTGGGAGTTCTCCTCCTCCCAGGAGAGAACATTCCTCAGAAAGGGTGGCTGATTCCCCACCCCCACCCATGTGACTTCCTTGGAAGGGGGAGGGGCAGGAGCCGGAGGAAGAAGTCACAGCTTTAGGAGGTCTCTTCTTGCTGGCAGGAATCAGATTTCTGTCTTCAGGGGCTTTGTGCAAGGCCTGGGATGGAGAGGGGTCATGGTCGGTTTCCATCCGGGGCCCCCCCCCCCCCCCCCCGCCGACACACACACGCACCCACACACACCCACCCTCAGCCTCCGGGCTGCCGGGCGACAGTCCAGGCTTCTCGAATGTGGCACTCCATATTATCATCAGCTTGTCTGCATCATAAGCCTTGCGTTTGACATCCTGGAATGCCTTCCGAATCTGTCTGAGTAATACCTTCCTCTGGTTTTGAAGTTTCTGCCAAGGAGGAATGTCGCTGGAATGCAGCCCCTGCTGACACCTGGGCTGCCAGATCCCGGCAGTGAGGCTGACCAAGCTGGCTCACCCGTCCCCCAGCCGATGACTGAGGCCAGGGGCTCTCTGGTGAACCAGCCACACTCTCCCAGTGCGCAGGCCTCCAACTCAGGCAGCTCTGGGTAAGGGCACAGTCTGTGGCCAGGAGTGATCACAACCACCACCAAAATGAACAGTCACAGCGGGCTGATGAACGAGGGTCCCCTACACCAGGCTCAGCCCAGCACAGCCCCTACGGGATCGAACTTCATCATCCCAGGCAACCCAGTCAGGCATTAACATCTCCATTTTACAGATAAGAAAATTGAAGCTCTAAAATTAAGCAACTTGGGGCGCCTGGGTGGCTCAGTGGGTTAAAGCCTCTGCTCAGGTCATGATCCTGGGGTCCTGGGATCGAGCCCCACATCTCGCTCTCTGCTCAGCAGGGAGCCTGCTTCCCCCTCTCTCTCTGCCTGCTTCTCTGCCTACTTGTGATCTCTGTCTTTCAAATAAATAAATAAAATCTTAAAAAATAAAATCAAGCCACTTGCCTAAAATCGTAAACAAAAAATAAAATTAAGCCACTTGCCTAAGATCACACAGTGGCAGGGCCTGTGTGCCGGGCAGCCTGGAGATGGCTCTAACCGTTGTGATCCACTGCCGCATGGAAACGGAGGGAGGCTGATTCTGAGCCCACGCCGAGGTTCCGAACAGCTGCTTTCATCCCTGCCGATGGCGGTTTGAGCAAGACTATCGGCAACCAGCCGAGGGATTCTCCTCCACCAGGGATCCCAGTGGAAAAACAAGCAGGAGGCCCCGGGCCCTGCCTTGCCTGCTCCCGCCGCCTCCTCATTTCAGCCCACTTGCCCTCCCTCTCTGTTTTCCAGCCACCGTCCTCCGCCGTCCAGCAGCAAGGAAGAGAGAGACTTTTGAGTACCTACAACACGTCATTATCTCTGCCTCATCCATTGAATCTTCATCCCAGCCCTCTGAGGTTGGGCGTCATTCTTTCCATTTTATAAATGGGGAAACTGAGGCTCCAAGAAAGCCAGTGACTTGCACAAGATCACTTTGTTGGCACAGCTGCGCTTGAGACAAAGCTAACCCTGATCTGGAGCCCGTACTTGGTCCTCCGCCCACGAAGGGAGAGAACTCCGCAGAAGTAGCAGAAACAGCTTTGGGGCCTTGAGAGGGGAGCTGAACTGGTCTGGGAAGGAGGATATGGCCAGGGAAGGAGAGCGTGCCCTCCTCTGGTCCAGCTCAGCCCCAGACCTCCCCTGCTTGGACCAGCTGATCAGCCCCCTGACAAAGAGAAAGGGGACACCAGCCCACCCGGCAGACAGGTGTCTCACCAGCCCTCCTAGCAGACCGGTGTTTGCAGGGCAAGCCACCTATCGCTAACCTCCTGTGCAAGACACTTAGCACAAGGCACCAGGAAATACCAGAGCAAGAGGCTAGACTTCCGGATGCCACAAGCCCAGGAAGGCTCAGCCTCCAGGGACCTTGGATTGCACTTGGAGCCATCCACCAGGCTCCCCAGCAGGTCACCCTACCACCAGCCAGAGGTTCCCACGGCCACGGAGGGTTGGGCTCTCTGACCTCCCTTTAGGAAGATGCCTTGCCTGGAGCCACCCAGACGAGAGGCACTGATGCACCTGCTTGCTGCCTCTCCCTGTCAAAACAGAAATGGGCAGGAGCAAGCTTATTGCTCAGGACTTGAGAAACTCCAAGGAGGGGCCCAAAGCTGTGGAGCCAGGTAGCTCTAGGTTAAAGCCCAGTACCTCCTCTGGTCTGCCAGGTGACCTGGGGCAAAACTCTAACACCCTGCTGACTTCGGCATTCACAGTTGTAGGAAGGGGTCAACAATGCTAGTTTAGGGTGAATCAGAACATTGACATAAGCATCTATCCAGATGCCTGAAACATAGTAGCGAGTCTTTCCATTAAAGCTTTTGATTTTTAGGGGCGCCTGGGTAGCTCAGTGGGTTAAAGCCTCTGCCTTTGGCTCAGGTCATGATCCCAGGGTCCCGGGATTGAGCCCCCCATCAGGCTCTCTGCTCAGTGGGGAGCCTGCTTCCTCCTCTCTCTCTCTGCCTGCTTGTGATCTCTGTCTGTCAAATAAATAAACAAATAAATAAAGCTTTTGATTTTTATTATAATACTAAATGTCTCCAAGATCCATGCCGTTGGAAAGAAGAGTTCCAGAATAATCCCCAAAGATGGGGCAACAAAAGCCACTGATTGAAATGTTCTGTGTGACTAAGGATGGTTATTTAGTCTGGAAGTCAGAGGACGGTGATGTCAGGCGAGGAAAAAGGACAGATCCAACTTAGGTGCTGCGCCAGAAGGGGAGGGGACCCACATTCAGCAGACTAAAATTTAATCCCCATCCTCAAGGCATTTACAGAGAACTGAAGCACCAAAACAAAAACAAACGAAAGCAAAAACCCAGCATGTCAAATTTGGCATTTGCGAGACCTAGAGAAACAGGGGAATCCACTTCCGGCTTCAGTGGGGTTGTTCATAGCCTGTGGGCTTCCTGGAGGAGGTGCTGTTTGAAGTGACTTTGATGACAAACATGACTTCAGCAGTTGAGGGGGTTGGAGAGAGGGCAGAGAGGCTTGCCGAGAAAAGCCATGAGACAGAAGAAAGCGGAGTGTGCTTGGGCAATCTCAAGTAATGTGGAAAACATACCCAACTTCAAAGTACTCTTATAGTGACTTCTGTGTGGTTGGACTGATTTGTATTTTTGTACCTCTCTGAATACTCTAAATTCTCTAAAAGGAGCATGGATGACTTTTATATGCCAGAAAGTAATTATTTTTCAAATCAGCATTAAGAGCAAAGTCAGGAAAAGAGAGTTCCTTTGAAGCTAAAGAGAAGGAAAGGAGAGTTATGAAAACTCTGGGACAGGTGGCAGCCGAGAAAGGAGCTGGTGTCCAGCTGGAGCCTCAGCCGGAGCACTGATGACATTTGGGGACAGATCACTCCCTGTCCTGTGCTTGGAGCCTCCCGAACTCTACTCACTAGATGTCTCCCCACCCCACCCCTCCACCACTGGAACAACCAAAAATGTCTCCAGAAACTTGCTAAATGTCCCTTAAGGCAAAGAGGGCCCCTGGGTGAGAACCACTCCTTTCAGCCCTGGACTCTGATGTTAGGCAGAGGTCACCCATTCTGCAGCTCCCTACATGCTCAAAGCCCGGACTCCCGTCACCGTGTCTTTGCTCTCCTGACTGCTACCTGTTTTCCTCCAATCCCACACCAGTTCAGGAGACAGAAAGCTGTAACCAAGGTCTCAAGTCTTAACACCACCTACCCCACATGACTGTAGGTGAGCTGAATGGCCACGCTGCGCCTCAGTTTACCTATCTGCAAAATGACAGGTAAACTAGATGAGCTCTAAGATTCCATGAGCCTGTTCACGCCAGCAGCTGATTTTGTAAGTGAAGAAAGTGGCGTTTGGAAATGTTTTGCTCAAGATCACACCCCTGACCACGGGCAGAGCCATTACTAAAAACCCAAATCTCCTGCCCCCTTCCCGTGCTCCTCCTTGCGTGTCCTCTGCGGAATGCAAGCATTGCTTCCCGGTGCCCCAAAAGAAGAACGCGGAGTGAGCGGGCCACGTCCCTTACGTGAGCCACTGAGTGAGCAAGGCCCCCGAGAGGCTTCCTCTCCTTAAGGAACAGCAGCACCAACGACGTAACTTTCCAAATGAGCCGAAGAAACAGGCAGAAACACAGGCCTCATGGGCTCCTTCAAGACAGTGGAGGATCTGGGGGTGATGAATTGCGAGCTCCCCGATGGGGGCCGCTGCGACAGGGCTGCAAATGCCGCTCCGGGGCGTGTTAATGAAGGCTCTGCATGCACAACACGAGAGGCAATTCTTCTGCTCTCCCTGGCACTGGCTCCTCCTGGCAGGAGGGCCGCCGACAGGGTTGGAAGGAATTCAGCAGAAAGTTCAGTGACAAAGCCAGATGGAGAAGGAACAGGACTTGCTGTCTGGACCAGCCACCGCCAACCAGACGGAGCTCCTGTCCATCTGTGTCGCCCTTCTCCTGGAGGACCCGTGGAGGAGGTGGCGTGGGGGGACGACGAGGAGGGGACTCAGCTGGTGGAAGGAAAGAGATCTGGACGGCTGCTGGCCTGCTCAGAAGCCTCCATCTCTGGTGACCCTACGGCCTCTCGGCTGCCTCCCCCAGATCACTCCCTGTCCTGTGCTTGGAGCCTCCCGAACTCTACCCACTAGATGTCTCCCCACCCCACCCCTGCCCCAGCCCGGACACACCAGCCCGAGGGGGGCCCAGCAGCCGCCCTGGGGCCCAGCATGGCGGGCCAGGTGAGGCGGGTGGCTTTGCAGGTGGGTTCCGTGGCGCTGGCTTCCAGGGGAGAGGCTCGTCGAAGTGCCAGAAAGCGGGGTTTGTCCTCTTCTCTTCTGCCTGGGACCCGCCTGGTGAGTGGAATTGTCCCAGATCTGGTCCCCGCCCCACCCAGGTGAAGTGGAGTTAAAAATAACATCCAGAGCAGCTGTGAAGGCCAGCTGAGTCACAAGGGCTTAGAGGAAGTGGGTCCCACACATTTCCCAGGGGCATGTTGGGGGGCAGGAGCAGGTCAGAGAGTCTGTGGAGGGACACACGAGCCCCGGCTCTAAGCAGCAGCCTCTCCCTGCCCTACCTGCTGGCATTTCCAGGCCGTGCTCCCGAGGGCTCCTGCTGCTGCCTCAGTGAGTCAGGAAGGCCTGCTGGCTTACCGTGTGTCACTCCTCGCCGTTTGCCACGTGCCTCAGAAGATGGCTGGACCACCTAACACCCCCACCGGGACATCGCTGTCACTGACTCTAGTAGCTGTCACTCGAGTGATCATCCTGCTTGGAGGAGTGGGGCAGAGAGCACAGGCCGGTGGAGAGAAGGTTCCCAGGAAGGAGGGAGGGGAAGCTTCTGGGGGCAGTTTCTCATAATGGGCAGATTAGGGGGGTGGGAAGCTGAATTACCCTGGGGATGAGTGGGCCACAGTCCTGGCAAGAACTTGGGCTAACATCATAGAAACCCACCCCGGCCTCCTGTGGCCCTGGAGAGTTCAGGCCTGGGGCTGGGAGCTAACTGGCCAGGCCCCAGCTAACACAGGCGGGATGAGAGGACAGCCACCAGGGCCTGGGGGAGCTCTCGGAGGGATGCCCCTGTCACTGAAGTAACTCCAGATTGCTTAGCGTGTCACGGAGGACGCTCTGCACCTGGGGTCTTCTTCCCGCACACTCCACCCTTCTCCCCGCTACGTGGACGGTGGAGCCCAGCACACTGGGGTTCGCAAGCACGAGAACAACCTGACTGAAAGATCGTCAGAGCTTCCAGCCTCATTCCCTGAGGTTCTGGTTCAGTAAACGGGGCAGGGCTCCGGACCCCACATTTTTATCCGGCATCCTGGGAATTCCCCCAGGCAGGTGGTTTCCAGATGCCACTGTGAGAACCCTGGTTCCATGGCCAAGGGCTCAGACTCTGATGTGGACTCAGACCAGAATCCACATCCCAGCTCTGCAGCTTACAGCTGTAGGACCTCCGGGCCTCAGTTTCCTCTTCCATAAAATGGGCAGATGACAATACCTTCCTTGTGCTGGAAAGATGAAGAGATGATTGATGTAAAGGTCCAACAGACTTCCTGGAAGGCAGCAAGCACTTAATCCGTGCTAGGTCTTCTTGCTGGTGGCATCCTGGCTGTTCCCTGCTCCCCACCCCTCCCACACACACAGGTGCCCAAGGTACGAGGACATGTGAGGAGCTCTGACTCAAAGCTGTCCTCTTCTCTAGGGGAAATGATGCAGGGGCTGTGGGGGCGATCTGTTCTCTGTTCGGAGATCTAAGGCTCTTTGCTACCCCTGAGAGAGGACCCCATTTTTCCACCCCAAGGATGAATTAAAACCCTGTGTTTGGTCATTTCCCCATGGTGCAAAGAAATGGAAGACTCTCCCCAAGCATCTCCACCCAGCCCAAATGTTGGGAGAAGTCTCTTTGACAGCTTGATGTCTTTTTTGGCTTTGAAAAGAAAACAGAAGTCAGCTTGTGAATAGTAGCACGACTCTACTTGGAGCCCAAGGGTGTGGGCTGGGCAGAGCCGGGACTCGTGCTGGAAACTCACCAGCGATGAGGATCTCCTCACAGAGGCTGTTGGCCACGGAGCTCTCACCCCACCCTCCACGGCCACCCCGACCCCAGTGGACCCTCCAGGGCCACAGCCCAGGCTCCCCTGGGCTGGGCTCCTCACTGCAGGCTGGGCTCACAGCTGGCTGCTCCTCGTGGCCACACCTAGGGGGCCCATCTTCTAGGTTCTTCTTTTCCTCTGAGGCTACTTCCCATCTGATCATGGGAAGCAGGGTCCAGAGGCAGCAGCCTGTGCACACCCCAGGGCACGCTGGCCTTCTCTAGCAGCCAGGCCCGGGGGTCAGCCTCAGCAGACCGAGGGCCCCAAAGGTGGTGTTTCTAGAGGTAGAGCATTTCTTCAAGGATCAGGGCATCTGGAAAGGCCACTAGACAGGGCGGGGGCCCGAGCAATCAAGGGAGGTGGGTTAGCTCGCACAGGCTGCTCAGAATGACCATGTGGCACTCAGATCCTGCCCAATTTTCTCACGCTTCCCCTGTGGGTCTCCCGCGGAGTCTAAGCTATAAGGCTTCCGTGTAGTCGCGGAAAGGGATGACCCCATGGCCTAAAAGCCCCCATCCCATCTGCTGCCTCAGATGGCACCACTGGAGCACGCTGGCTCCCATGGGTTTGGGTCGCACGTAACTCCTTGTGATAACACTGGAAGCACCTACGTTCGGTAGGCACCTAACAGCGGAAAGCTAATGGAGCAGTGAGGCGCGGCTCTCACAACCACCTTCCACACTTCACTATTGCCGAATGTCCTGTTCTTCGCAAAGAACACTTGAAAAACCATAAAGAGGAGAGCCTCGTGCTTCTGCAGGAAGGAGGAACAGGACTCTGCAACCTGCGCCCGAGCCTGCTAACCTGTGTGGCCACCGGTCAGCCGCGTGTCCCGGGCCTCGGTTGCCCCCTTGTGATAGTAGTTACCCTGGTTCTCTTGTCCTCTAGCTCTTAAAACTGTTTTATGAAAATAAAATGAGGTACTAGCTTTCTCCGGGTTCTGGAACCTTCTCCCCGCTTAGAAGGAACTGCAAGGGGCCCCGCACAGGGGTCAGCACCCTGATTCTGCCATCAGCTCCACGGCGTGGGGGCACACTGGGGTGCCACGTGTGGAGACCAGCTCGCCAGCTACGCAGGGCAAGGGAACACCGAGGCCTCGCTTGCAAGTCCCGGCTCCTGCCAGGGACTGAGGTCTGGCTCCACCTGCGGGGCTGGAGGAGAGGCCCCAGGGCAGGCATCTCGAGGCAGTGTGGCGGGGGTGAGGGGCGCCGTGTGGCCGCAGGTCTCCACTCTACCACCAACCAGTGCCGTGGCCTTGGGCAAGCCCCTTCCTCCCCCCGAGCCTCTGTGAGGTGGGGCTCCTCACCAGAGTGGCCTGGGGTTCGTGGAAGGCCTTGGACAGGGCTTCGCTCAGAGCCCGCTGTGCTCCTGGGAGAGAAAACCAGACGGCTCCTCCAAGGCTTTCCAGGGAAGAGACTTGATTTCTCAGCATTTCCCGGAGCATCCTGAGAAGCTCCCCGGGGCGGGAAGAGCTGGCCTTTGCCCCGAAGGAAGCAAGGGAGTGGTTTCTTCTTTGAAGCAGGACTGCCCTCAATGTTTTCTTTTCTTGCTCCCCCAAGGTCCAGGGAAGTGGTGAAGAGCAGTTCCTGGGGAGAGTCCGGGGCCCTGTCCCCGCTGCTCCCGCAGCCGTAATGTTCTCCCTGGCCTGGCTGACTCATGTCCCCAGAGCAGGACCTGTGCCCTGGGGACAGCTGCCCTTTCAGAGAAAACCCCCTCCAGCTTGGGGAAAGCGGAAATAGAAACTCACTTGACCTTTACCTAGAAACTCCCTGTTGACGCTGTGATGGGTCCCTTAATGCCTCTCCCGCTGCAGGCTCTCTGGGGTCACCTTGCTCACCGCCTTCGTGCCCAGGGCCATGGAAAAACTAAATGGATGGCTCAGTAGCCAGATGGATGGCTGGAGAACAATGACGTCACCCCTGTCCTGAGCCCCTCACACACAGGCCAGGTGAGACGTCAAGATTCCCCTGACGCCGTTCTCGAGGGCAGGAGACAAGCCGTGCAGGGGCTCCAGAGCAAGGATGTGACATGTGGAGCCCAGCGCTTTGGGGAGGCCAGTGGCCAAGCCACACAGACCTCCGGCCCCCCTGGGGTCTCAGACCTACTGCTGTGGAGGCCACACTTGCCGAGGCAGCAGGGGACTGTCGCAGGCCGGTTCCTGGAGACAGAACCCTCTGAGGGCTAAGCACGCCCGGTGGCCCTGCCAGGCCTTCTCGCACCGCACGACGGCCTGGGACGCTTTCACACCTCCTGACTTCCCTCTGTCCCTCCTCGGGTAAGACTTGCATGGAGACTGGACCGCCCTCCGACCCTTTCTTGTTCCCTCTTCTTTCTCACGTAGGGATTTCTCCAAGGCAACCCCTGGCATGTCCACTCCTGCTTCCTCGTCTGCTTCCCAGAGGACCCGGCCTACCCCAGCTTTAGCTGGAAGTGTTCTGTGGGCCAAGGAGTCAGAAAGGGCTCAGCGAGGAGGCGGCTTGTGGAAGCCCTTCCTAGCAGAATGCACAAGGCCCAGGGGCAGGGGGCAGATTCCTGGTTTGGGCTGGGGGAGGCTCAGGCTGGGCTGCGCATGCTCTGAGCAGAGAGACCGTGTCTACACCACTCGCCGGACTCTCCTGACCCCAGTGCAGGGCCAGGCTCCTCGTGGTCCCTTACTGAATTCTTATTGAGTAAATGAATGAGCCGACTCCTTCTCCCTCCTCTACAACGGGCTTTGTGCTTACCTATGTTCCAGAAACCACCACATTTTACTTTACAGAAAGAGTGCTCATTGATCTCTGGCCCTAGGCCGTTTACTTCTTGAAGGCAGGGAAGTCTTCCTCTGGAGACCCACAGACCTGGCTTATAGTTGGTGTTCAAAGAAGGAATTAATAAGACTGAAAAAAAAAAAAAAAACATGGTGGAGGGAAAAGTTGGTCTTGAGGTATGGCTCAGTTAGCTACCATATCTGAGAGGCAGCTCCTGGTTAAGGATGTGGGCAGGGATTCCTGGGTGCTGGCCAGGACATCTCCGTTTGTGCAGTCTTCAGAGGAAGGTCTGGCCGCATCCTGGCACCATGGCCAGCTCTTTTCTTCCCAGTCAATACTCTGTGGTCTCATGAGGACCTTCTACTGAGGGCCTCATATTTTTCGAAGTCCTGCCACACGTGATTTTGTGGGAGTGACACAGCTCCATGGCATGGAGAAGTTTGCTTGTATCTCAATGTTATACTTACGGTTTTAGGCTGTCCTCCCCACCAACACTCTGCAGGTAATGGCACCCAGATTTTGCTCTGAGAAATACCCTTCTGGCCAGTCAGATTGTCTTGTGGGACTGTCCACTCAAGTGTCCCACCCTTTCCTGCCCAAGGGAGGCATCCTATATGTCCCAGAAATTCCACTTTCCCCTGGTGTCTGATCTCGGAAGATGCTCTTAGCTGAGAAGTAGCTACAGGGATGGGTTACAGGGAGGAACCCCCCCACCCCCAGCCTCACTGGAGGGAAAGTCAGGAGTCTAGAGTTCTCAGCTGGAGATCCCAACCACGGCTGGTTCCCTTGGGCTCTCTGTACTCTGGTGTCCTGGTCATTCCACATTTACTAAGCACCTACCAGGAACACCAAGAGGGACAGAACACAGCTCGACCCTCTAGGGATTCTGTAGGGATGTCTCTGATGCCTGTCACACACACCCTGAACCCACCCTGCTTCCAGCCACAGCTGTGTAAGCACGGAGCCCAGCAAGCCAACAGCATGCCTTCTCACCTTTTCATTCCCTGCCCCAGGTTCCCTCCCATGCTGCAGGGGCCTGCTGGGTCTACAAGACAGCGCGCAGAAGTTCATTCCCCCAAGGCACCCCACCACCAGTGGGGGACAGAGACAGTGGGAAAATGCAGTGGCCTCCCTCCCACAAGGAGACAATTCTGGCCGGCCTTCTGAAGACTTGCGGGGGCTTCCTGGAAGCTGAGCCCTGATTTCCTACAGAGGCCACCTTGATAACACACCCTTCTGTGGGCTCTTCCTCCTTTCCTGTCTTACTTTCACCATCCTTTTCTCCCAGGATCACCTAATATTGGAGGCATTGACTGCACCCTTCATGTATCCTGGGCCTGGTGTTTTGTATGTCCTTTCTCACCAACACGTGATGAGAGAGTAAGTTCGTTCGTTCGTTTGTTCGTTCGTTCCTTCCTCTATTCACTCATTCATCACTCCTGACCCTGCACAGGGTGCTTGTCCCCAGACAATGGTCCAGACACCCAACAAGAGCAGCCCTGTTCTGGCTGGATTCTGCTGTCAAGAGACCTTCCGGGAGCTGCATTCAGGAGATGTGACCTCAGCTGCCCGATGCCCCCATGCGCACATGGGTAGCGTCTCCATCCCCCATCTGAGCCCTCCTGGACCAGCTGATGTCCCAGCCCTGTGGCTCCTCCTGGCCTCCTGGGCTCCTCCTCCCACGCGGACTCTCAAGTCAGGGCATTGCTCACCCAGCACCCCGTCAGCCCCTATTCTGCCTGTCCAGTCGGCTCACCGTGGTGGGGGTAGAGGGGGCCAGGCATAACATCCCCCCACCCCACAGCCCCGGCCAGGCTTCCCAGCAGAGCTGAGGGCAAGCGGGAAGTTACCGAGGGCTACAGCCCCCCACCCTGCTTGCATCCCCAAGGCAAGCTAGGTCAGACTTTCTGCAAGGTCCTGGCCAATGGCATGGGGGGATCACACTGGCCCAGCACCACCTCCGCCCCCACCCTGCCCTCTTCCCAGGGGCTCAGCCTCCGGGTGTCCATCCAGGAAGTTTGTCCTGCCTCCCCGGGCAACCTGGCCTTGGCCAGGGAACATCCCAGATTGTGATTTCCGTCCAGCTCGGTCCCATGATTGCTGTGCCATGGAAACGCCCCCCTCGGCCCCCTCCAGGCGCCACCTCAAGGCCACTTCCCGAGCACCCTTCCTGCTCCCGGGATCAGAGTCATTCCCACACTGGCCAGGGCTTGGGTCAGCCCCTCTTGCTCCTTCCCTAACTCCTCTGTCCCTCCTACTCTCCGGAAGGGTAAAAGGTCTGTCGCCAGGCCCCACAATTGATTAATAGCCCAGCTTTCACTGATAATTCCACCCCTGAGGGCTGCAGCCCAAAGCTTTGAGTAAACATAGTGATTTTCCTTAAATAAACATCCTCGCACAGAGTGAAGTCGGTGGCCAGGCCGGCTGACCCCACCACTGCTGGCACCTCTGCGCTCCCCGTCCCCTGCTCTCCCCCTGCGCTCGCACCCATGTGTGGGAACAGACTGGGGACTAATGCACGAGGGGCCCTGGGCCCTCACTCCGCTTTGGCTTTGGCCTTCCGGGCCCTCTCTCCCTGGCTCTCCCCTGCCCAGTGCCACCCCTACCTGCTGTGCGCAGTCTCCAGCTCCAGCTCCCGCTCCCTCCGACCCTTGCAGTAGCTCCAGCCGCACCACTCATCAAAGGCCACAAGTAACCCAGACTGGCCTCCTGCTTAAGGTGCTTCCTCTTCACTGCCCTTCTGGGCTGGCCTTTTGGCCCTCTTAGCCTGGAGAGTCCGAACATTCCTGCTTCTGATCACCGACCCTCCGTTTCATCCCCACCTTGTCTCCACACAGTGTCTGGACCTGCTGCCCCGCCTCTACCCTCAGGGCCTCAGCTTTGCAGCCTCCTCTCCAATTCCTTGCCCTAAGGCAGACGGGATCTGCGTGACCTGGATGTTCCTGAGGACCAGGAACTGCAG
The DNA here is from genome assembly GCF_009829155.1 of Mustela erminea. Lineage (NCBI taxonomy): Eukaryota > Metazoa > Chordata > Mammalia > Carnivora > Mustelidae > Mustela > Mustela erminea. The sequence goes on from NC_045627.1 coordinate 72,818,848, forward strand.
CCCACTGAGCTCCTGGCAACAGCCCCAGACAGACTTAGTGACGGAGGGGCACACGGCTGAGGGGTGGAGTGATTCTGGGCCTCTGCTCCTCAGAGGGACCCTGGAGGTGCACCTTCACCTTGTGACTGGAATGACCCTCAGACAATGACTCCTCAGACACTATGGTCACTTAGAACCGGGGTATTTTAGAATATTAGTTTTTCTTTCTCCTCAATGCGGGATCTTCTTTTTCATCCTCCCGCTTCAACAGGAGTAGTTTGACTGTCTTGCTGGGTCTTTGCTCAAAAATTGAGGATGATTTAGGGAGTTTGCAGAGGAGATCAATGGAGAAAATCTACTGAGATGGACAAATGTCCCAGGGCAGTGGTGGAGAGCAGCCTCCCTCTGCATCACCGGCTGTGAGATCAGAGAAACACACTTCCGTCCGGAGATTGGGGGCGGCGGGGGCCAGGGGGGTGCTCTCAGCAGCGGGAGCACCAATCATGCTTTGGGGCAGGGTGCCTGCAGACAGGAAGATCCAGGGAGGGATGGCCCTCACAACACCTCAGGACTGTGGAACCCCAGCATTGACAGAGCCTTGACAAAGACTCTGGCTCAGCGCAGAGTCAGGGGAGTCGAAGACACGCAGGACTGCATCTCCGCGCTAAATCGTGGAAACTAATGCTGACCCCGTGTTCTGGGGCAGGACAGGATCTTGGAACATATCACAAACCTAGAGACACCAAAACTGAGGGGGGTGACACTTTCTGCAGCCTGGAGGAATGGAGCTCAGAGTCAGAAATGAATTCCGCTTACAAAAAATGACTTCTGAGTTTGTGCACCAAGGTTTATACCCCCAAGGACCAGAGGACTTGAAGTGATCAGTTACACTGCTTCCCGTCTTCAGACCGGACCTTTGCACGTGCTGTTGCTTCTGCCTAGAAAGCCCTTCTTTCCCTTAGACTGTTTGGTGAATCCTGCTGGCCCTATAAAACCAGGTTCCAATGGTTTCTTCTCTCTGGGAAACCTCCCCACAGAGGCATAATGGTCTGGACCCTCCTTCCCTCTCTGTGTTCCTTACCTCTGTACTGTTGCATATTTGCCTTTATTAGGTTTTTGTTGGTATGTAATTCACATTCCAGAACATTTACTCTTCTGAAGTATACAATTCAGTATTTTTAGCATATTTCCAAAATTGTGGACCATCACCACTATCTAATTCCAGAACATTTTCATCACTTCCAAAATAAACTCCATACCCATTAGCAGGCATTCCTCTTTCTCCCCTCTCCCTAGTCCTTGGCAACCACTAAACTATTTTCTCCCTCTATGGATTTGCCTATCTAGATGTGTCATATAAAAGGAATCATCCTATATTTGTCCTCTTGTGTCTGGTTTCTTTCAGTTAGCATAATGTTTTCAAGGTTCACCCATGTTGTAACATGCGTAAATACTTTCCTTTTTTTTTTTTTTTTTTACAACACAATGTATCTTATTATTTGACCAAGCTATTTTTCAAAATCAGGTAGTTATTACACAATAGAAAAATAATAGCTTCCTATTAAAAATGAATCACTCTAGATTTATTTAGCAAGTCTTACTGTTATAAACAAATTAAGTATTGGGTTAAATAATTTTAACATCCATTTCACAACTTTTTATCCTTTCCTGCCTGGGTAATGATTTGGTTTCTATACAGTTGTTTCACTGTATATAGAGACTGATAAAATTGTAAGTAAGTATTACAATTTGAATTCACAGAAAATATGTACAGTCTCCAGAGACCAGGATCTGCTTTGAACACATGCTCCTGTTTTTGTAAATATTAATTCACCATCACGTTTTTCCATGTGTTTCTGCACCTAACTTTTCTTGGACTTCAGGGACAGGAAATGATAGAAGAAGGCAGGAAAAGGATATTTCAAAGGCTTTTTGTGAAGAACTGTATTTCCTAGGACTTATCAGATGGATGACTTCCACTATAATTCTTTGGTCACCAAAGAAATAGGAGGAATAATAAATTCTCAGTATAGTTACTAACCTCATGATAAAATGATCAAAATAAAATGATCTAAGTGGAAGATTCAAGTTGAAAAATTAAAAAGGCAAAAAAAAAAAAACCCAAACAAACCAGAAAACAATGAACAATGAACAAACAAGGAATAAAACGTCTTCTTCATAGCCAATCCTCTGATATTCCCAGTGCTCTCATTTATTTACCTGTGTGGATTTTCTTTTTCTAAGATAAACCGGAAGTACAGTAAAAACAATCCAACGGAAGGCTGACGTACATAAAAATAGAAATTGGATAAACATATATTTAAAATATTTAACTCTATTTTTTTTCTGTTACGAAGGAAAAAGAGACTACGTTTTCAATTTAAAGTCTTGGGTTTTATTTTCTTTTCCAAAATTTCACTTACTCATAACTCCCCCATCATATTTTTGTAACTTTAATTTTTAAAAAATTAACTGCTCTACATTTCCCACAGTGGAAAAAAAGAAAAACTCACTGCATACACCCACCATGACCAGTTGGATACACTCTACTCATTTTTACGGTTGAATAACATTCTGTTGTATGGACAGACCATACGTTACTTATCTGAGATCATTCGAGGGGCATTGGGGTTTTTTCCTTGGGGTCATTCTGAAAACCTCTGCAAAAAACATTTGTGCACACGTTTTGTGTTTTCTTTGGGGTGTATGTACACCTGAGAGTGGAATTGCTGGGTCATGTGGAACTCCACGTTTAACGTTCTGACCGACTGCCAGTTGTTCTCCAAAGTGGCTGCAGCACTTTATGTCCCCACCCCCCCACGCCCCCCCCCCCGCAAGGCACAAGGACCCCAATTTCTCTACACCCTCTCCAGCACTTGTTTTTATCTGCCTTTTTGCGTATAGTCATCCCAGTGAGTGTAAAGTGGTATTTCACTGTGGTTTTGATTTGCATGTCTCTAGTGACTCGTGATGTCGAGTATCTTTTTATGTGCTGTTGGCTATTTATATATCTTCTTTGGAGAAATGTCTATTCAAATCCTTTGCCTATTTTCCCTTCCTTCCTTCCTTCCTTCCTTCCTCCCATCATCCCTCCCTCCCTCCCTTCCTTTAGAACAAGGGGAGGGCCAGAGGGAGAGGGAGAGAGAGAATCTTAGGCAGGCTCCGCACACAGCACTGAGCCCAACACAGGGCTCCATCTCACAATCCTGAGATCATGACCTGAGCCGAAATCAAGAGTTGGATGCTTAACCAACTGAGCCACCCAGGCACCCATTTTGCCCATTTTAAAATTCAGTTATTTGGGCACCTGAGTGGCTCAGTGGGTTAACCCTCTGCCTTTGGCTCAGGTCATGATCTCAGCGTCCTGGGATCGAGTCCCGCATCAGGCTCTCTGCTCTCTCTCTGCCTGGCTCTCTGCCTACTTGTGATTTCTCTCTCTGTGTGTCAAATGAATAAATAAAATTTTTTAAAAATTCAGTTATTTGTCTTTATTGCAGAGTTGTGTGTGTACACATTTTACTTGTGTATTTACCACGCAGTTCCGTCGTTTATGTCTTCCATGTCTGAGTGCCCTGCAGCCAAATGAGGGCGGGGCCTGGGTCTGAGTCAAACCGGTGCCTTCCTCATGGGCTGAGTGTGGGGGGTATATCATGGGCCCTTGTCAAATGCTTCAGGATGGGGGTGACCCCAGCTCTTCATGGAGTCACTGTGGTCTCGTCCAAGGTTCTTCCTTCTCAAAGCACTTACATTTCTAGGTTACCTATATGAGGAGGCCCCTGGTGGGTCTGTGGTCCAACCCACCTTTCCTGATGGGCCCAAAGGCAGGGGTCGTGGTCAGGCACAGGTGAGTGGATGTTGGCAAACGCTGGCCACAGAGGGTCGAGAGCCACCAGGAGGCTCCCCCACACCCAACCGTTCTTTCATTTGCTCAAAAACATTCAAGGAACATCTGTTAATGCCCATGACCTGAGTCAGATGCAGGGACACAGCAGGGAAGAGATCCAAGTCCTGATCTGAAAAAAGATCACAGACTTAGGCCAAGTTGACCTGAAGGCCTAGGACCATCTCATGGGCCCTATGATGAGAGGGAGGGACAAATGACCTGAGTTTTCTGGACCTTTCCTTCATCGGTGGGGACAGCTCATGGGATTCATTGAAGGCATGACAGCACGTGGGATCATGACGGAAAAGACTTCACACTCCCCGAGAGGCAAAACGTGGCAACTATTTTACTGACATTCACGCATGTATGCTTGTAGCTTTAATAAGGAAATACGAGTTTTTCTAAAGAAACACTTCTACGGACGTATGCACAAAGAGGAATTCACGCTGAGTTGTCTGTGAGAGCCAAACAGTGAAAACAGCCTAAGTGCCCAACAGCGGGGGAACGTTGAACCGTGGTGTGCGCGGATACAACATAGAGCGCAGCCCCTTACGAGAACGGGGGAGCTCGCAGGAACTGACATGGGAAGATCTGCAGCAGATAGCATGAGGTGTAAAGGGCAAGTCGCAAAATAGGACAGAATGGTTCCATTTCTGCCCACCTACAAAAGAAGATCTAGAAGCATTCACACAAAGTGATTTCACTGTGGTTACCCCTGGAGGAGGGATGTGGTTAAGGAAGGTCGCCTAAAGGGGGTTTTACTTTAGATCATCTAAATGCAAGAACACCTGTTATGCTTCAGGTAGTAAAAAGGATTTGAAACGAATGGCTTTTTTTTTTTTTTTTTTTTTTTTTTGCGCCTCTCTGAGTCTCAGTTGATTTCTCTGCAAAATGAAGGGTTTGCACTAGGAGACAGTTGATGTTCCTTCCGTTAAAATTTTGTGGTGGTGGTAAAATACACGTAACATAAAATTTATGGTGTTAGCTGTTTTTGAGCGTACAGGTCACGGGCATTAAGTACGTTCACTCTGTTGTGCAGTTATCACCATCTTCCATCTCCAGAACTTTCTCATCATCCCCAGTGGAAACTCTGCACCCATTAAACACTAACCCCCCATTCCCTTGTCCCCACAGACACTGGGAACCACTGCTCTGCTTTCCGTCTCTATGAACGCGTCCGTCCCAGGAATCTCATAAATGGAATCGTATTTTTTTGTCCTTTTCGGCCTGGCTTATTTCACTCAGCATCATGTCTTTGCTTGTCTGCGCTGCAACCCGTGTCAGAACTCCATTTCTCCCGAAGGCAGAATCGCATCCTACTGTAGGGCACCTTTGTTCCTCTGTTTCTCTGCCAGCAGCCATCAGAATTGTCTCCACCGTGGCGATTTGGGAATGGTGCTGCCATGCACACCGGGGGGCACATCTCTCTTCCAGTCCCTGTTTTCTGTTCTTTTGTGCTTACACCGAGCGGTTAAACCGCTGGATGGTATTTTAATTCTGTCACTAATTTCTTTGAGGAGTCTCAAAGAAATAGAGGTTTCATAGAGGTTACACCATTTTGCATTCCCACCAACAAATGCACAGGGTTTCAATTTCTCCACATCCTTGTGTACACCTGTCATTTCTGCTTTCTTGTTCATAGCTACCAAAGGGGCGTGAAGTGGTACACCACTGTGGTTTCAATTTACATTTCCTTGATGATTAGTGATGTTGGGCATTTTTTCATGGGCTTGGTGGCCATTTATGCATCTTTGGAGAAATGTCTACTCGCATCTATCACCTATTTCTGAAATGGTCTGTTTGCTTTGTTGTTGTTGAATTTTAGGAGCTCTTTATATATAGTCTGGATGTGGGTATCTTAATTTGTGAATATTTTCCCCCATCCTGTGAGTTGCCTTTTTACTCTGTGATTGTGTCCTAGGATGCACAATGTTTTAAGTCTTCATAAAGCCCGACATAGCTGAAGGAATTACTTTGGAAATATTTACAATAAAAAAGAAGAAAAGAAAGGAAAAGAAAGACCAGGAAGAGAGGCAGAGACAGTGGAACAAAAGAGACTCTGTGGGCCTCAGCCTTTGTTCCCTGCCTGTGAGACCCCCCAGCCCAGCGGCACAGCCCAGGAGAGCAGCCACGGAAGGCGAAGGCGAGGCCAGGTGGGCTCCGGAAGCCCCAACTTGGGCCCGCAGGCCTGTTCACCAGGAGTGGGTGTGTGCGGAGGAGCATGTGACCCTGGGGTTTCCCTGAAACCTCGACCTGGTGGACAAGTGGGTGGGCTCGTGGGTGGGCTCAAAGGCAGGAAGTCCTCAGTCAGGAAACCTGTGGGTGTGCCCACCTGCTTCTCAGCCTCATTGGCTGAAGGTGAAATTCCAGGCCAACGTTCCTAAAGAGCATCTGACCCTCTGCCCTTTGCTCCTCGAGGTCCTTCCTTGCCTCTCCCTCCTACCCCTTCTTTGGTTTCAGGAGGCTGTCTTTTTTTTTTTTTTCCTTTTTCTGATTCTAAAAATACTAGGCCTCCAGCAAACTGACCAGAGTAGAAAAGCTCAAAGCCAACTACAAGGCCAGCACCCTGTGGTGATGACAGTTCCTAGTCACCGAGGGTGAACCCCACGTCAGGAACTCCCCCAGGCTCCCCTCCAGCCCCCAACCCTTCCCATAGACACGAGCCCATTCGAGGACCAAAGGAACTGAGCCAGAAGTGAAGGGCTGGTGTGAGCACATCGGCTCAGGTTTTCTGCTTCGAGAGCACGTTTCTATTTTAGCCTCTATTCTGCTACTGTTAATATTTGGATTTATTTTTGTCTAGCCTTAAAAATAATTGTTTTACAGTGGCTCAGTTGAGTGGCCTCAGTCTGCCTACGGCTCAGGGCATGATCCCAGGGGCCTGGGATCGAGCCCCACACTTGGCTCTCTGCTCAGTGAGGAGCCTGCTTCTTCCTCTGCACCCCCAGCCCACTGTTTATACTCTCTCCTTCTCTCTCAAATAAATAAAATCTTTTTTTAAAAAAATAATTGTTTTACATTTCAAAACTCCCCTTAGACATGTAGAGTCACTTGGGTATTTTAGGAACAATAAGATATGCTATTTATAACATCATTTATTTGTAAAATGATCTTTCAAATGTTACTTAAATTGTTTTTTAGAAAATCAGGTGCACCTTTGGGCCACAGCGGCCCCAACCCTGCTGCCCTGGGTCATGTGGGCTGTTATCCTCCTGTCCATAGGTCTCAAGGGCAGCTCAGCCTGGTCTGAGACCTTGCTTATCCCCTAGGTGCCAATCACTGGGTGAAGTGTCCTCACCCCACCACTCTCTGGGAAGTGTGGACCAATGGGTTTCCCAGAGGCTTCTGGGAACGTGCCCCACTGGTCCCTGGTGGGTCTGTTCCAACCTCCAACTCTAGACAAGGCCCCAGAGACACCCCAAACACAGTGGAGTCCCTACCTGGTCACTAGGGCTGGAAATGGGGCTGAAGACACCATATCTCCAAGGCTGTAAGACTAGAGACAGCAGCAAGGTTTTTCTTGTCACATCAATGATGTAATATGAGGCTACAGGGACACAGAAGTAAAATGAAGTTCACCTGAAATTTCGTGACCTAGAAAGAATAATTAACATATACTTTATGATACAAATATATATGCAGGCCGGGGGTTGGATAATGCATGGGCTTTTATTTGTTTTACAAACATTTTATTTAGGGACGCCTGTGTGGCTCAGTCAGTTAAGCTGCTGCCTTCAGCTCAGGTCATGATCCCAGGCTCCTGGGATCAAGTCCCTTAAAAAAAAAAAAATATATATATATATATATATATATATATATATAATTTATTTATTTGAGAGAGAGAGAACAAGCAGGGGAAGCAACAGGCAAAGGGGAAGGGAGAAGCAGACTCCCCATGGAGCAGGGAGCCGGATGTGGAGCTTAATCCTAGGACCGTGGGATCCTGACCTGAGCCAAACGCAAGTGCTTAACAACCTGAATCACCCAGGCACCTCAATGCATGTGTTTTTAAACCAAAAAAGAAAGAAAGAAAGAAAGAAAGAGATTTTACTACCTGTACTGTGTTCTTACCTTTTTTCTCTTAGCAATATGTCAATGTCATCAGCATCTTACTGGCTGTGTGAACTGACAAAAGTTACTCAAACTCTCCGTGCCTCAGTTTGCTCATATGTGAAATGGGGATGCTCTGGGGATTAAAGAAGTTATTCTATGTAAAGCTCAGAACCTAGTCTGGTACATTGTGTGCCCGCAGGAAGTGTTAGTAAATAATTATTTCTATTATTATTTGTCATTCTCAATGGCTCACGGAATTCTCATTATAGACCCGTGGATTGGGTTCTCAGCTGGGTGATCTGCTCTGTCCGGGGACACGGTTGTCACCCTGGGAGGAAGGTGCTGTGGGGCACCCAGCGGGTGGAGGCCCAGGTGGCTGCTGAAGTCCCTACCTTGCGCAGGACAGTGTCCAACAAGAAGCCAGTAGTGCTGAGCTTGAGAAACCCAATCTAGAGGATTCCTGGTTCCCTTAATCTGCTCCCTATCGCTGGACCCGTACTTTGGACTATTCTTGCTTGTTTTGAGCCACAACAGACATGCCAGCAGAGGCCTAAGGTGGGGGGTGGGGGGCGGTCGCATGGGGCCTTAGGATGAGTAGGAATGGCTGCGCCCATATCCAACCCCGGGCAGTGGGTGGGAAGTCTGAGACCGTTGTCCGCAAGACCTTGTGCACCCCCCTGACTCCCCTCACAAGGAGGTGAAGTGCAGAACTGGGTCACGTCGTGGCAACAGAGGGACACACTGACCAAAAGTGTCTGGCCGAGAAAGGGAGGGAAACACAGGGCCCCTGTACATTAGACTCCGGGTGAGTGTGGGGTCGGGGGGAGGTGAGTTGGGGATGTCTTCCTTCTTCTGTCTCCAGACTATACACTAAAGTTTATTCACTTTGATTGGGCACCAAAAAATGACATTTTCAAGAGCACTTTCCTGCTGTTAGATGAGACTGTAGTTCCTGTAAAGGGGCTGCCTATGTCCCAGAGGTTTTGACGGGCAAAACTGAGAAGCCCCCAAATGCCGAGCTCCCAGAACCCTACCATGAAGCCCCTTCCTCTGGTCTGGCTGCTCCCTGCCTCCCTCCTGAAGTCCTGCCTGAGTTTCTAGAACACCTGGGATGAGTTGCTCCTTCCCAGCCATCAGAGACCCTCCAGTCTTATAACCTCAGCCTCTCTCCACCAGGCCCTGGGACACAAGGAGCAACACAGACGTGCCTCCTGCCTTGGTTGGAACAGACCATAAACAAAGAAAGTCAGTAAGTCAGTGATTCTGGAAGGGGGGATATCACGCCACGCTTCTGGGCTGCAATGGGCTGATGAGAAGCATCAGCGTGTGAAGATCCAAAGGAAGAAGTTTCTAGCAGGAGAAACCGCACAACCAAGGGACCCATGCTCAATCAGGGGAAAGACAGACACATTTTATAGCAGAAAGTCTCAAGCACCTTACCCAAAGCTGCCCTTTTGTAGGCAAGCAGGCAGGGGCCAGAGGGAGAACCCGTAGCTGGACCTTCTCTCTCCTGGGGCAGGTCTGCAAACACCGCTCCTGCTTCCACGCAGCCACCACGGAAGCTGAGAACACAGTGCCAGGGGGATCCAATGTGCAGACGCTGGAGCTCAGGGTGGCATCTCTGCTGAGGACCCTCGAGCAGGACCTCCTCGTGCTTCCGGGGGCACCCTAGCCACCAGCAGCTGGCAGGCAGCTCACTTCACGGTGGCTCACTGGATGGGAGCGCAGAGACGCCAAGGCTGAGTGAGGCCCACGGAGCTGCTTGGACGGACTGTGAGGCTCACAGGGGTCTTAGCTCCTTACCTTTGGATGAGAAATCCAACCCGAGCTGGAAAAGTACAGGACCTGGGGTTCTGACTGCCCAGCGTCCCCATTTCTGCATTAAAAGACCCAACAAACAGAACTCTTGTTTAGGTCTTCATCTGGTCCCTGGGAAAACGGAAATCTAATTAATCAGGTTAAAGGCGCCATGACCATGCTGAGCGATGGCTTTCACCCAACAGTTAGTGGTTTAAACGAGAAAAGTCCTTGAGAGAGATTGGAATCCCACACAAAACACCACTGGCACTTAAACAGAGAAAAGGTGCTCATCAATCTCCTATTAAGAGAAATGGAGGGGCACCTGGGGGGCTCAGTGGATTAAACCACTGCCTTTGGCTCCGGTCATGATCCCAGGGTCCTGGGATCGAACCCCACATCGGGCTCTCTGCTCAGCAGGGAGCCTGCTTCCCTCTCTCTCTCTGCCTGCTTCTCTGCCTACTTGTGATCTCTCTGCGTCAAATATATAAATAAAATCTTTAAAAAAAAAGAGAGAGAGAAATGGAAACTAAAACTGCTCTAAATGCCAGGTTTCCCCTGTCACTTTGGGAAAGACCAAAAACACGGGGGTAGGGGGTCATGCAGACCCATACAGCCATGATGCCGGCAGTAATGTGTTGGGAAATTACCTTGTACTCTGACCTGGCGAGTCTCCTAGGAATGTATCCAGCAGATAGACCCACAGGTGTGTTGTAATAGCAGCTGGCGACCAAAAGGCCCTCTAGGATGGGAGTGGCCAAATCCGTGATGGGCCGTCCACACATCAGAGCACCATGCAGCTGTGAAATGCGTAAGGAGGTCAGCCAGCTCGTCCTCCAAAGACTGGTCTTCCAGATCACAGCCTTCCGAGGGCCGCCATCCCTGGCATGTTCTCTCGCCTGCCCAGCTCAGCTGGTTCGAATGCTGGCTTTGCCTACAGAGCCAGGGAGCCTGGAGCACCAGGCACAGGCCCCAGGGGCCACCACCCCATGTAGCAGCTGGTCCTTGCTCCTCTCTCCTGACTCATAACCTCAGGATAAGCCAAGACTTTGCTCCTTCTTTCGGGGAATATCTTCTCTGTGATCAGGTTTCCCCAGATCCTGGCTGTGCCATCTCGGGGAGTCCATTCTGGGGCCTGGCTAATTCCCCAGGAACACTTGCCCTGTGGCTCAGCTTCCCTGGGAGGAGCCACCCAGGCCCCTGAGATGCCTCTCTGTCCCCTCCTCACTGCATTTCACAAATCCACCTTTTCCTGAGAAGCAGGGTGGTCTGGTGGTTAAGTCCCAAGGCTCTGGTAGTCAGCTGCCAGGGCTCCAATGTTGGCTCCAGGATTTCCTAGTACGTGTGAGCTTTGTAGAGTCACATACTCTCTCTGTTCTCAGGAATGGAGCTGCTAATAGCTTCTCTTTAAGATCCCCATAATAGCCCTTGGCACAAAACGTGTACCCAATAAATGTTACTATTATTTTATGGGCCATTGGGAAGCTAGCTGGAGTCAATCCACAGCACATGGGGAGGAAACGTATTTCCTCACAGCCTCCCTGAGCGGAACTCAGGAGGAGAAAGTCATTTGGCAACGCTCTGCCCGGGGACCAGGACCAGCAACGGGGTTGGGGGAGGCCGCCCCGTCTCCCAAGTTGGCCTTTGTATTTTAAGACGTGTGGCTGGACTCCAGATAAGGCCTCAAAGCACTCCGTCCTGTCCCGGAGCGAGCCGGCCCTCCCAGGCGTGCCGGAGCACCGACGCCAGACTCTGCTGGGGTCTCTGGCAGACGCTGGAGGAATTAGGAGCAGGTGGGGGCTGAAGCCAGGTAAGGTCCCCCCAGGTTATGTCACCCAGTGGGGCCTTTTAATTCTAGCCTTACGACTGCCGTGCAGGTGAGAGCGTCCGAGAGGAACTTGGGTGGAAGGCGAAGCCCCCCCATCCTCTCCCACTGCAGCTTCTTGGTAGAACCTAGGGACCCCCCAACCCCTCACTGGCGGCCCCCAGGGACCCCCCAACCCCTCACTGGCGGCCCCCAGGGACCCCCCAACCCCTCACTGGCGGCCCCCAGGCTTCTGCTTCCCCCCACGCCCCAGGCCCAGAGCTCCTCTCCGCCTGCCCCTCCCCTTTGAGCTTCTCCTTTGCTCTTCCCCCCACCCCTGCCTCCACTGCCTACCCCCCCTCCCGCCTCCCCCTGCCTCCCCCTGCCTCCTCCTGCCTCCTCCTGCCTCACTTCCTCCCAGCCCCACGCAAAGGCACAGGCGGTTCTTGGCCATATGGCTCTATTATTCTATTTCCCAGATTTTATGACCACAATGCTGAGAAAGTGTCAGGTGCTCCGAGACACGGTCCTTGGCCTGAAGACGCATCTGCGACGAAAGCCACTCTCTGGAACGGAAGTGTCACCAGCGATTTTCCCCGTAAAAAAGTGGTAACCGCGACCCTGGGGCTTTGTGCTGCGAGCGCACCGCAGCTTCCTTCGCTCTGAAGAAGCCCAAGGGGACACGTTGGGCTCCCTCAGGCTGCACTATTAACAAGTATTAACTGGGAATTAGTTGGGGACAGTGACCCGCGGCTTGGACCTCCTGCCCTTCGGGCAGTCGTGAGCGCTGGTGGACACGCTCTGCCCATCCACGCGACGGGCTGGCCCTGGACACCCTCCTCTCACGTCACCGTGGGCACCTGCACGCTGGGCTCACACGTCTGGCAGGTAACCCGCCCACTCATTCGCCCACCACTCGGCTCCTCGCTGCCCCGAGACCCCCACATCCGACTGAGCCTCCGCTTCACATTCACACATCACACGGCCCCCTTGGGCAACGGGTAATTCTCCACCCGCACCTCCTGCAGCTCTCGCTTCCACCCACCTGCACCCCCGGCCACAGATGCAGAGATGACTCCCAGCCCCCACTTTCCCCAGCACCCCCGCCGCTCTCAGACCCTGCCCTCCCCGGACCGGGACTCTCGAAGCTTCATGCCAGACACGGGCCCTCACTTGGCCACTCAGACACATGCAAAGCTGCTGGTCGGCCCATGCAGGCACACGCAGGCACACTCACGCCCTCCCTCCGAGGGTAAGCCCTCTGGGTGGTGAGGATGCTCTGGGCTTCTATGAAGCTAGCCTCACCCCTCCCCCTCCTTGGAGGCAGGGGCATTCTGATCCCCAACCCCCACCTGCACTCCTACCCCACGAGCACTGCTGGCCTCAGGAAGAGCTCCGGAAACCTCAGGAGAGTAGGTGACTGTCGCATGCAGGTCTGCTGGTAACCTAGGAACTCTTCTGTCCTGAGCCAGCCAGCAGGGTTGCTCCCCATCTAGGGGAACCCATTTGGGGCATGGCTCAGTGAAGGAACACCTGGCCAACAGCTTCTGCCTGGAGGCCACTCGTTTCCCTTGAGTATGTCCCCCACTTACAGGCTGATAACATGTAGGGGGGCCTTGGGCCCCAGCTGCTGTCCTCCATCCCTGACCAACTAGTTCCTGTCTCCTGAGGCCTCCTGCCTGCAGACAGGGACATGCTCGGGCAACTCCGTGCACAAGCTGACCCGCCCCCCCCCATCCCACCCGGTTGATGGGGCCCAGAGCTTCCGCAAGAAGCCTGAGGGCAGGCCAGGCCTAGCTCCGGGAGCAGAGCTCTGCCCCACAGACACACTTTGAAAGGAACGTTCAAGCGCTATCCCCCCACCGAAATGTCGCCTATTGCCTGTTATCCCACCGTTAAAGCTCCAGGCCTTTGGGTTTTGAAGATGTCACCTGCTTGGTCAGACAGCCCCTCCCCCCCTCCTGCAGAGGTTATCACCCCCCCCCCCACCGCCCGCCCGGGTTGCCTCCGTCCTGTTCTTCCGGCCTGAGGAGGGTGAGATGGCTGGGCAGGAGAGGCAGGAAGGAGCCAGAAAATAATAAATCCTCCCTCCAACGCCCTTTGCTGAAAATGTCAGGCATTCCATGGCGACCCTGCGGTTCACAGGACGGAGCTGGCTTTCAGGCAGACCCGGCTCCCCCTCCCCAAGCTCCAGAACTTGTCCTGCCACCGGGTAGCCGTGGGACCTTGGACAGGTGTCTGTATCTCTTTGAACCATTTTTCATCTTTAAAATGGGGATACTATGGAGTAGAGAATAAATAAAGCGCATGTCCATGTTCAGTCCCTCCCTGGCCCACACAGGAATCGTTGAACCTCTGGGTGGGCAGCCCTAGCCCTTGTCTTTCCCCAGAGCCTCAGGGATGCTGCGTTCCTGCCCAGAGCCCAGGCTGGGAGAACCAGCCCGGGCCTGAGGGCAGCCTCGTTGGCACTGGCCAACTAGAGCCAAAGGAGGCTAAGCCCTGGGCCTCCTGACCCCCGCCCCTCTGGTGGAGAGCAGATTGTGTGGCGGGGAGGAAGGCACGGAAGCCTGGGGGTCCTACCTGCAGCACAGAGACGCCTCCCTGCACCTCCCCGACCCCAGGGCCTCAGCCTGTAAGGGTCTCCTCCCCAGCGGCAGGCTGCAGAACCGCTTGTTGGGCAGATTTAAGAAGCTTTTCTATCGTAATTTCAATTCTCACTGCAGCCCTTTGGGCGTAGGCATTTTGAATCTCTGTGTTTTATAGATGAGGACCGGGAACGTGAAGGGGCGCCTCCAGGTCACATAATTTCGTGATCACACAACTGAGATTCCTGCTCAGATCTTCTGGCCACGATGCTAACCCCCTGAACCCCCCAGGCCAGGGTGTCCCCAGGGCTCCCAAGGACAGGGAGCTGAGCATGGGTGAGATTTGTCCCTCAGGAATGGCCACCATGGACATCTACTTTATTTGTTAATAAGACACCCCCTCCCCCCAAATGCCCCTCCCCGTCCCCTTCACCATCAGTTCCTTTGGGAACACACGGGGTAGGGGTGAGGGGTTGCTGGCAACAGAGCCCAGCTTCATGTCATTGCCACCCACCAAGTGGGTGGCACTTTCCACTTCCAGAAGAAAGTGGCACTTCCACTTTCTTCTCCATCTGGCCTCTCCCTACGCCCTGTGCTACCTGAGAATCTCTGTAGGACCCTGGGCCCCTCATGTTGTGTCCTGCCACCCGGCTTTGAGTCACATGCTTCCCTCTGCCTGGAATCCTCTCGCCTGCATTGCCCACCTGGCTGACTCCATTAGTCCTTCACACTCGGCTCAGGGGCCATCTCCTCCAGGGAGCCCTCTCTGACCCCCTCCCCCAAAGAGCCTCACTATGTCAGGCCATTACCCATTCACCATCATAATGGCCCTTTCTCGTCTTCCTGGGGAGTAGTTGGTGGGTGAGCTCCACAAGGATGCAAACCTTGACTTCTCCTCAGTTCAGCAGCACCATGAAAAGGAGAGCTCCTTCTAAGTGTCAGCAACGCATCACACACTGGCTTAGGTAAAAGGGAATGGGTTGGCCTATATGAACCGGAAAACCAACAGGCGTTGATCTGACTTTGGACAAAGCTAAAAACGCAAAGAATGTGATCAAGAATCGTCCTCTTTATCACACACACACACACACACACACACACACACCCACCCCTCTCCTCTCTGTGGGGCCTTTGTTCTTCGATTCTCCACAGTGGTGACCGAGATGGCAACACCCAGCTCCAGCCTTCCATCCTACGGGGGAATAAAGTCTGCAGAAGGAGAGCTCCTCTTGCCCAAGAGAACCGGCAAAGTCCCAGGAATTCATTCTGATCGGCCAGAACCAGCTGTCATACCCCTCAAGTATCTGGAAAGCAGCTAAGCCCCGCGGAAGCAGGTACAACCGAGGAAGGGAGGGAGCGGGGCGCGCTTCTCCAAAGAAAATACGATCCCTTTGGGAGAACAGACCCAGGGGATGTGCAAACAATGTCCAGGAACGCAGGGCTTTTTAAAATTCAATGGACACACAGATCTCTTGGGGATCGTGTCAAAATGTAGGTCCTGCCTCAGAAGGTCTGAGACGGGGCCCGAGAGTGTGCTTTTCTGGCAAGTTCCCCGGCTGCTGTTCCACTGGAGTGGCGGAGGCCGCTTTGAGTGGGGAGGGCCCTAATGCCCCCTAACACCTGCCCCGAACCGACAACTTGGCAACAAGCAAGGGCCCCCATGCGCTGATGGCACTCGGTGCCCACCTCAGGCCTCCCCGCACCCTGGGCCCGGCTGTGCCTCTCGCATCGTCCCTCACCATAACCCGCCGAGGCGCACAGGACAAGCCTTCCACCTTCTTCCTGTTTTGCAGATGACGAAACAGAGGCTCCAGGAAATTCTGCCCTTCTCCTAGGTCACACCTGTGCCGAGGAGTTGGGCCAGGTCCCAGCTACCTGTCTCTCTAAAGGACTCGCCAGAACCCGGCCCACCCTGCTATGGTCCCATTTTCCTGGGACTGGAAATTCCCCGGTCCCCCAGGCAAAGGGTTGTGTCCTCTGAGGTGTGCTCAGTTTTTTTCAGCTGACTGGGGTTACCTCCTGGCGCTGCTGTTTGTAAATCAAAGTTACAAGGGGCAAAGGTCATTTGGGCAGCACCACCTCCCCCCACCTTGGTTATTTTTAACCTCTCCTTTATCAGTTTTCTCCTTTCTGCTCTCCAGTTGCTGTCATTACGTAATAGATACGGTCTCACCCAGGGTGGGGTCAGTCACACCTGGGCTCCAGGGAATGAAATGTGGGTGTCCCTGGCACCTGATGCCCCCTCCCGGTGGGGGCTGGGAGCTGAGCATTTGCAAGTGATTTGAAAGAGGACTGCTCAGAGGGTCTACGGGCTGGCCCCAGAAGATGATCATTAGGGAGCTCGAATACGGAATGAGCTACTGAAGAAGGAGCGAGAACCCCATCTGTTATGCCTTGAATTGTGTGCCCCCCAAATTCATGTATTGAAATCCTAGCCCTCGGTACCTTGGATGACCTCAGTTGCAGGAAGGGGCTTTGCAGATGTGGTAATTAGTTGAATTCAGATGAGGTCGTACTCGACTAGGGTGTGGGCCCCTCATCCAATATGACCCGTGTCCTTAAACAGAGGGGACATTTGGGCGCGTGCGTGTACACACACACACACACACACACACACACACACACACACACACACGAGGTCAGCCACGTGATGAGAACAGAGATGAGGGGATGCAGCCGAAGCCAAAGAACTTGAAGAATGGCCAGCCAGCCTCCAGCAGCCAGGGAGGCGGCCGGGGGCAGAGTCCCTCACGGCCCCAGAAAGAACCAGTCCGGCTGACACCTTGACTTCAAACTTCTCGGTCCCAGAACCGTGACTGCACATTTCTGTTGTTTAAGCCCCGGGTCTGGGGCACCTTGGGAGGGCTGAGCTCGGATACAAATACCCTGTCTCTAGAAGCGCTGGAGCTGAGGCTGACAGCCCTTGGCAGGCAATAGTCCTGTGGACAAATTATGCAAACCACCTACATAATTTCAATTTTCTAGTAGCCACATTTAAAAAAGAAAAGAATCGAGGAAATTAATTTTAATCGTATATTTTATTTCCTACAATATACCCAAAATATCATTTCAATTGGCAATAAGCCCTAAAAGAGCTGTTAATGAAATGTTTTATATTCTTTGTTTTGTACGAAGTCTTTGAAATCTAGTGTGTTATTTTCCACTTAGAGTCTCAGTCTGCTCGGATTAGCCACTCTTCGAGGGCTCACTCGCCACCCATAGCTAGTGGCTACCATATTAGATAACGTCCGTCCAGTGCTTTCTCTCCTCCACTTGGTGACTTTTTTTTTTTTTTGGAGGGAGAGGAGGAGAATGAGTCTCAAGCAGCCACCATGGGACTCCATCTCACAACCTGGAGATCAGGACCCAAAGTCGAAATCAACAGTGGGATGCTGAACCAGCTGAGCCACCCAGGCGCGTCCTATATCCGGGCAGCTTTAAGCATTCTACAGATCCTGTGACAGCCTGTTTCCAACTAGAAAAATGGGAACAATACGGACACCTCCTCCACAGGGTCTGTATGAGGATTAAGTAAGAAGTCGTCTGTTTAGTGGGTTCCTGACACCGGGTAAACTCCTAGCCAAGCACTGTTACAAATTTGTTGGCATCAGACCCAATATTTAAGGACATCCCCACTCTAGAGGATCATACAATCACTGCATTTCTCCCCAGGCTCCTCTCAAAGCCTCTCCACACTCACACCCACCTCCAGGATCCCCACTCAGACCAGCCCGAATCCCCCTCCTCCTGGATGGGTCCTGGCTCCCATTATAAACTCTCAGAGCACCCAGGGAAAGTCTCATAATTTAACACTTTAACTATTCTGTTAATTGTGTTATTACATGTGCGTGAAGCTGTCAGTACCCCCAGGTCCAAGATCTGCCTTCTCCGGTCTCTCCCCTGACCTCTGAGTTCTGGACCGTTCCATCTCTCAATTGGGCAGCAGACCCCAACTGAGTGAGCGCCCATCCCACGTCTGCTGTTGGACCCTGTTGGACCTCGAGTGGTGTCAGTTAGTGGTTCTGTGGGCTGATTCACCCACGCACACCTCTCAGACGCCCGCAGAGGGGTGACCTCTGGGCACCAAGGCCCACAGCAGAGAGTAAAGTAGTAGCCATACCTCTGGGCCAGCCCAGGGTTGGAGGTCCTAGAACTTCCCAGAACGTCCAGCCGTCATGCTGTCCAACACGCCTTATGGCTTGCAGGCAGGGAAAGGATTCCTGCCATGGGTTCCCTGCCCTGGGCTTGGGTGGGCCTCACGCAGAAGCTCCTAGAGGCCAGCATGGCAGGCCCAGGATGAGACTCAGGTCTGGCAGGAGACCAAGGGCTGCCCTTTGAGCCACCCGCCCTTCCCATCTCTCTCTTGCCTGATGGCATTTTGTGGCTTATTTACTACACGTCGCACCCTGATAGAGGCCCCGCAGACTGGGTAAATGAGTCACCACCACCTCCAGGAGGACCTGATCTGGGGGAGAGTCAGTCAGGCTAGCCCTGCCCAGCCCAGCCCCTCCTGAGCCACAGCTCCCACCCCCAACGCACACAAACAGTTCTGTGCTGGTGGTGGTGATCACACTAGGGCTGGGCCCACCCCCAACAGGGAAAGGCCAATAGGCACGACAAGTCTTGTAGGCAACGCTCCCCCACTTGTGCTTGTGTGAACAGCTCCCTCCTCCCTTTCAGGGCTCTGACTCAGCCATCTTCCTTACAGATTACAGGGGGCTTTGTCTCCCCCCCCCACCCCGCCCAGCCCCAGCCCCAGCCCCAGGCCAGTCCTTTAGATCCATCCTATCCCCATCTCCCCTGCCAGCTCCTCTCTTCTTCATGGAGGTGAAGACCTGGGTGTCAAATCACGCCCTGCCACCTACGAGCTGTGTGGCCTTGGTCAAGATGATCAACTTCTCTGAGCTCCAGATTCCGCAGCCACAAATAGGGATGGGAATAACGACTACCTCATCGGGCCACTGGGAAGTTTAAAGGAAGACAAGTGACCTCGCGTGCATGGCATAGCGAGTGGCACACTAGCAAGCCTATAGCTTAAATGTTCCCAACCCATCATGGCTGTGATTATCATTCGCTTGTAGGGGGAGGCAAAAAGCTTATTCTTCTCCAGGAACACACATTCCAATCCATGGCAAAGCTAGGAGACATGATGTCCATTTTACCTGCTTTACCAGGATTTTGCAGCCTATGACTCCTTGCTGAGGAATTTGCACTGACAGAAGGAGCTCATTCATTCTGCAAATATGTCCTGAGCACCCGCTAGGAAGTGACGTGTTCTTGGCGATCCCAAGACCAGAACCGGGGCGTGTGGATGAGAGACCGTGCCCCGCAGCTGCCCAGACCCACATCACAGAAGTTCCTTTCGTGCTTTGTTGAGGTGACAGCGGGTTCTGCGCCTGTGTCCCTGGAGCGAGGTCCTGGCACGGCCCGAGCTGATGTCTAAGAGGACGAGGCAGGAGAGGATCATGCTCAGAGATTCGGGCCAGCTCGGGTGCTGGGATCCCTGCTTCACCCAACTCTTGTGATACTGGGAAAGTCAATAGTCTTAGAGAGCCTCAGTTTCCTCCTCTCCTAAATGGGCAGAACCGCACAGGGTGGCTGTCAGCTCATGCGTGTGGAGGCCTCTGCCTAACTATATTCTTTCTTCCTTCTTCCCGCCCTCCCTCAACCATCCGCTCACCCACCCAACATTTTTTTTTAATTTCTTTTTTTTTTTCAGCTACTGTGGGCGAGGTAGGAGGAGAGGGGGACAGACCCAGGGCTCAACAGTGAGGAGCCTCAGCCCATCATCCAGCTCCACGCGGCGATGCTGGGGCCACGGACCAGCTCCTGGGAAGGGCTGACCCCTCTTCAGTCCAGCCCAGGTGACCGGCCACCCCTCTGGGCCCAAGCCTGGTCTAGTTGAGAAGTAGCCCAGGCTCCTGGGCAGATGGCCAGGGTGGACCTCCCCCCTGCTTGGACCCCAGCCAGCACCACCACCCCCCCCTGCCCCCGGCTGGACTCGTGACCTTCTGTTTCCTGTCGCTTGGCAGGAAATGAGTTCTGAAAGAGAGGGGCTGTGTGGGCTCCAGACAGTCCACCCCCGCGTCAGGCAGAAAGTACCAAGAGGGGGAGGTCCCAGCCATTTCTACTCCCTTCCCTCAGAAAAGCAACGCTTTTATACAAATCTCCCCAACAGATTTCTGCTTTGTTCTCTGGAAAAAATGGGAACATGTGGCCACCGCTAGCCCCAAGAAAGGCTGGGAAAAGGGAGCGGGATTACCATGATTGGCTTAACCCAGGGATCAGCACCATTACTGCAAAGGGCTAGAGGGGAACTATTTTAGACTTTGGGGGCCACGCGGTCTCTGCTGCAACTACTTCACTCTCCTTGGCAGTGCAAAACCCGGGAGCAAACGGGTAGGGCTATGCTCCAGCAAAACTTTAGGGACACTGATGTTCAAATATCACGTCAGTTTCATGTGTCACAAAATATTCTTCTTTGATTTTTTTTTTTTTTCGAAAGCCATTTTAGCTCATGGGCCATACAAAACCAGGTGGCAGTCCGATTTGGCTCTCAGTTCATAGTTTGCCAGTCCTTGGCCTAGACCAGTCATAATCCATCACCTGGGGTGGGACATGCTGTCCCTCCAAAAAAGGGTGTGTGTTTGGCATGTGGTGTGCTGTGTGTGTGTGCGCGTGCGCCTGTGTGTGTGGTATATGTGTGTTTACCAACACCCACCTGGGGATGATGGGAGTGGGGTGTACTAGAGGAGTGACTAGTGGCGATCCCCACAGGCCATACTGTGGGGAGCACCGGGAGCACAGTAGCATTTGAACCCAAGCCATCCAAACTTGAGAGCCTACCCTCATGGCCGCCATGCTCTGCTCAGAGACCTGGGCTCGCTGTGAAGGTAAGGCTGGGGGCAGGCACATGATCAGGCATCGGGACTAGGATGTCACCAAGAAGGCTCATCACACAGAAACCCAAGTCTACACACTCCCGAGGCTTTCCAGTAGCCTCTTCTCTTGGGAGGACCTGGGTGAGAGATCAGAGGAGCAGGGTATAGGGAGGAAGGAGGAGCTCCTACCTCCCACCCCGCCATGGGAATGCACATCCCCACCCCCCCCATCTGTGGAGATCGGGTGGGGGCTTCCCTCCAGCCCTGGAGCAGGATTTCCGTTTCCCTTGACAATGACAGACCGGAAATTGGGTCTTATTCTCATGGTAGGAAGAGAAGCCCTCCCACTCTCCCTGACTTCCTTTTTCTCCTGCTTTTCCCTTCTGCCCGCCCTAGTACCGAGGAGACTGGAGATCCGGGACGTATCTAACAGCTGAGGAAGCCTGAAAGAACGTGGAAGCTCAGAGATGTCATCCTTTTAGCCATTGAACATTTTCTTTAGCTCCTACCATATGATTTGCTTTTTAAAAGTCATTCAGTTCCCGCTGAGCATGAGCAAGGCTCTCTTCTGGGGGATTTTACGTCCTTTGACTCATGTAATCTTCCCCAAAACCCTGTGAGGTAAGTGTCATTAAACCCATTTCACAAAGGTGGAAACTGAGACCCAGAGAGTTTACTTACGTAATGACAGAGCCAGGTTTTAACCCAGGTCCGACCGACTCCAGAGCCCCTTTCTCTGCTGTCACCCGCTGCCTCTACCCCACAGGAAGCCCTGGAGAGAATGGAGGGTTGGGGTTTAGAGCTCAGGTGTTGGAGTCAAAGAGACTTGAGTTCAAATTCTGGATGACATATATACCAGTTGCTTTCTAGAGCAAGTCATTTACTATCTCGTAACCTCAGTTTCCCCTCCTGTGGGGGCTGGGAGAGCTATTCTGTTTCTCTGCTGCACCATGACTCCCTCTGGGGAAACCACGAGTCCCCATTCCTTTGGTTCTCCTGGCAATGATCTCACTTGCCAGCTGCAGGAGTGAGCACACGCCCCAGGCCTTGCCAATTACAGCATCTTGTTCTCCAGGCCTCAGTGATGCGTTCAGGGATACGTACATGTGACTAAATCCAGCCAATGAGAATTTGGCTGAGGGTTTTTGCTGGACCCATTAAGAAAGAAAGGCTTTTTGCTTGTTGGGGTGCAAGCCTAGAGTTGCTTGTGGCCATGTTGTCACCACATATGAAGAGCCTGTCTGAGAGGAAAAAAAAAAGCAAAGGAAGGGAAAAAAAAATGGCAGAAGTGAGAGACCCTAAGAGAAAAAAGATTCTCAGTGACTTCACCTGAGCTCCTGGCTCCCCTTATGCCTAAGACCTACCCTTTATTGTCTTAGTTATATAAGCCTACCTGTGTTTCCCGCTGTGCTGGCCAGTCTGAGCTGTTACTTGGACACTTGCAGTAGAATGAATGCCGCAGGAAGGCAAGGGTATTTGTGAAGTCAATGCTGTGTCTCCAGTGTTGGGCACACAGAATGTCCTCAGCCGACCTGAAGCACGTCAGATACAGCACCCCCCGCCATGAGATGTTGGGAGGATAAAGCGGGGATGGATGGATACGCAAGGCTGGGCCGCAGGCCTGGCACAGTGAACCTCAGCAACCACGGCTCTGAGCCAGAGCACGTGCCCTCCTGCAGCTTCCCGCCCGGCGGACTATCTGCCCCACTGTCCGTAGGCAAGTGCCAGGGGGGCTAGATCGGGAGCAGGAATCGAAGACCAGGAGTGGAAACCACAGTACTCAAAGCTACAGAAACACTGGGAATGGAACCCAGAAAACACTGCAGACCGGGTCCCTGCCCTCCAGGACTCTCTTTGGCACCGTCCAGTCTTTGTGGCTCCTCGCCACACAGTTCCCTGTGACCCAGAGCTGGAGTCACTTTGCTGCTGTCGTTCAACACCAGGCCACCCCCACAGGCCTGTGAAGCCATTAGTGGACACTACCCTCCACGCCCCATACCCCCTGCCACAGCCTGATGCATGGGTCACTTTTCTAGTTGCCCCTAATATCTCTGTGATCTACTTCCCCAAAACCTCACTTGCTGACCCTGTCTATTGTGGAGGTGGGAGTACTGCGGGCCTGTTGGACAGCCAAGACATGCTCCTCCACAGCCTTCTGAAAATACATGTGCTCCTCATTCCCAACAAGCACCCCCAAAAGGTTACCCTCCAAATCTTATTCTCCTTCTCATTTTCAGTCTAAGTAATTAAACTCAACACCTCCAGGGCGATTAAAAATTAATTCTGCATTCAACAGGCCCGGAAATGAAATGCAGTGGGAAACACACTTGGTGCTCCTGGCTGGATGTAATTAGAAAACCATCCTGCTGGGGGAAGGAGGGGAACTGTGGCACTGCTGCAGCCGCAGAAGGTGCTGCTCCCACGGTAACAAGCCTCTTCTTGGTCTCTAATCCCTCAGGTTTATGAGGCTGTTGCTGACGGTGGCAGGGCACAGGCAATTAGTTTACACGAAGGGTCTTTACTTCTACATAGACAAGGGATCACGGGCACCGCTTCTGAGCAAGCCTGTTGGGTCCCCACTCTCTGTGCAGCGCGCCCCCCCCCCCAACACCCTGCCGTCTGCCACTGCCATTCCCTTCCCCCCCCCCCAGCCGTGCCATCTGCACCGAGCCTGGCACCGTCCCAGCGCCCCCCACCTGCTGCCCCTGCTGCCCCATCCAGCCTGCTCTGGTCCTCTCCTCAGCCATCCCTTTTCTTCCAGTGACTATCCCCCAGGGGTGATCCCTGCTGCAGACTGGCCACCCCGGGGGATGTCTTCAGGGCTCCTTGTCTCCCAGGCAACAGCCTGTTGCTTGGGATGCCAGCCCGGAGGCTGGCATTCCAGGATGCCTCAAAAGGGCATTTCCCTTCCCCATCGCAGAAGCCACCAGGGGCCTTCGCACCTCCCACACCATCCAACTTTCCCATCTGGTGCCTCCGAACACCGTGGGCAGCAGGAAATATCTCTTTAACCCTCGAGGGCTAGAATGCCTTACTATTTTGAGGAGCTCAGTAGCCTGAGGCAGATATCACCCTTTGCACAAGACGGATCCTGTCCCTAACTATGAACCATTCGAGGGCAACAAGGCAGGAGGAGAAGTTCTAAGTCTTTCTTGACCTTCAGGAAGGACTAGGATAGTGCTGTGCAGAGCAGCTGCCACTACCCACAGGTGACTATTAAATTATTTTAAATAGCATAAAATTAAAAATTCGGTTCCTTATCTCACACGTCGTTTGCGGCTCCCTATTGAGCAGTGCAAATACCACATTCGGTTGTCGTCACGGAAAGTTCTACTGGACAGTGCTGCCCTAGAATATAAGCTTCCAAGTGTGGGCATGGAAGCTGGGCAGACCCTTGGCCTTTTTCACCGGGATCCTGGGCAACACGCTTAACTTCCTGAAGCCCCTCTCTGCTTTTTCCTCCATAATAACAGCTATCTCAGGGAGTCACAAAGTCCAAAGGAGAAATCCAGGTACACGCTCCGCGTAGCCCATGATAGTAGGAAGAGTTGATATATAGAAGCTGTTGACTCTTGGAGTAGAGGGCACAGCCTGATGAAGCAGAAGGATTTCTGATAAAGGAGACTGAGTTCTAGCCCCAGATCCATCACTGGCCTGTAAGCCATGCAGGGAGGCTGGGACCCATACAGCCTACATTTAAAAGAAGGAATCAGAAAAAATCTAAATGAAATGGAAAATCCAGCACAGATTTTCCTCTGGAGCCTGGGACCCAACATCCAGTCTCCTGCTGAGCATCTCCAGTTAGCTGCATCACACAGGGTCCTTAGAACCCAGAATCCCCAGTGGGATAGAACACCCCCCACCTCCAGTCCCCTGTCCCTGCTCTAATTCCTACTCAGGAGCAGCACCGGTTTCCATGAAGCTAGGCTTCACCTGCTCAGTCTCCTCAACCTATTATCCTGGGATGTAAAGTTATCATCACCATTTTACAGACAAGGAAACTGAGGCCTGGACAGACTGCGTACCTTGCTAGATAGTGGGTGAGTCCAGTCCCAGACTGGGCGCTTTTAAGTAGTATGTGGTGTCTGCCTCAGTCTGCCAATAAGCCCCTTGACATTGTCTACTTAGATCTGTTCACTTCTCATTAACCCCGTAGCCAGCACCCTAATCTGGCCACAAGGCCTCCAAGAGGCTTGGAGCAACAGTGGCCTCACTGGTCCCCAGGCCCCACCCACTCCTCGCCCCCCGGCTACAGTCCCCTATATAAGCTGTACTGGCTAACGTGGTTTTCCTGATGAGAGTCCTTCATGTTGCTCACCGTTGTGTCCCTGGAGCCTGGCACTTAACGGGTGGTGCCCAAATACTTGGTGGAATGATTGTATGAATCTTTTGCAACAGTCCAATCCCGGAGACTATTGGGATTATAGGTTCGAAATGGTTTGGGAACACTTAGACTCGAAACAAGGCCATCTGTGCGAGATGTCAGGAAAGACCTGACGGGTAAGTTCTTACAACTGTGAGGACACAGGCCAACAACTGATGCAGTTCTTTCCCTTCGGAGAAAGAATGGGCCAAAGGGGATAAGGGAGAGGGACTCACCTGCAGGGGGGACAGGAAATAAATTCAAAGAACAAAAACGTGGCCCCAGGCCTCCTGGAAGGAAGTGTGCCTAGCAGCCTCCGGGGAAGGACAAGCCGGACTCACTGGACTCCTCCCCTGCTAGTGCCATCAGTACCAGGGACTCTGGTTTGGGCTCTGGTCTCCAGAATTTGGCTAATATCAGCCAGGGCCAGGTGACAGTCACCTCCGGGTTCCTCAACAAACATCATTTCGGGCTCTGGGAACCGGGCTGTGACCGTTCCGCACCCACGGCCCTTCCACGAGAAATTCCTAGGCAGAGGGTCGAAGCACCCCTACCCACTGCAAAGCATTTTGAGTTCCTGAGCGGGGGTGAGTGGGTGGGTGGGGCCTGGGGACCAGTGAGGCCACTGTTGCTCCAAGCCCCTCAGAGGCCTTGGTGGCCAGATTAGGGTGCTGACTACAGGGTTAAAGAGAAGTGGAAAGGTCATTTCATGACTCTGGGGCCTCCGCCTTCTCTTCGGGAGATTGGGGTTGAGCTAGATGGCTTCTAGAAGTTGCTTCATGTCCGTGTTTGGGGCCTGGAGTCTATGGAGCATGGCTGTGGCTCCTCACCCAGCCTAACTTTGGTGTTTCAGTCCTACTCCCATCAGAAACTGACTCTTGGGCTGAGAACATGCCACACACAGACCCTCACCCAAAGAAGGCTCAAGGATGAACCCTTCTTAGCATCTGTGCAGATAGGGTCAGAGGCAGGGCCTGGGGTGGGCACTGAGCTGGGGGGGGGTGCGGCGCTCAGGAGGACCTGGGTTCTGGGCAGCCTCAGTCCTGCCACTGAGTATCTGGCTACTTCATGTATTTACGTTTCATTTCTTCATCCATAAAATGGACATTAGACACCTGGACCTTAGTTTGCTAGTTCCCAGCCTAGTTCCCAGAGAATTCTAAGGAAAAGATACTTAAAATGGAGAAATCTGGTGGATCCCACCAACCATGCAAACTTAGCATTGCCAGTAATGAACCCCAGGGGCATTGTAAGCCTCCTGGTGTGATGCGGTGAGAACATCACCCATGCACCATTCTCTCCTCCAGAAATGCTCGATCTGATTCTAACTCAGATAGTCAGATCCAAAGTAAAGGACAGTCTCTCAAACAATTGGCAATGATGCCTTAAAATGTCACTGTTGAGGGGCTCCTGGGTGGCTCAGTCAGTTAAGCAACAGCCTTTGCCTCAGGTCATGATTCCAGGGTCCTGGAATGGAGCCCCCCCCATCGGGCTCCCTGCTCAGAAGGAAGCCTGCTTCTCCCTCTACCTCTGCCCCCATCCCTACTTCTCCCCCAATCCTAGCTCTGCTTGCTAGTTCTCTCTCTCTCTCAAATAAATCAATAAGATCTTTTAAAAAATAAAAAAAATAATAAAATGTCACTATTGGGCACCTGGGGGGTTCATTCATTAAGCATCCACCTCTTGATTTTGGCTCAGTCATGATCTGAAGGTTGTGAGATCAAGCATGGCACTGAGCTCTGCCCTGCATGTGGAGCCTGCTTAAGATTCTCTCTCTTCCTCTCCCTTTGCCTTTCCCCCGGCTCATACTCTCTCCCTCTCTAAGAAAAATAAAAATTAATTTTTTTTTAAAAAAAGTCACTGTCATGAGAGAAAGACAAGACAGAGGATAACTAATCACCTGATGTGTGTCTCATGTTAAGATTCTAGACTAAAAAGAATATTATTGGGGGTTTTTTACTGGTTGGCTCAGTGGGTTAAGTGTCCAACTCTTGATTTCAGTTCAGGTCATGATCTCAGGGTCATGAGATTAAGCCCAGATTCGAGGGCTCCAGGGTGAGCAGGAGTCTGCTTCTCTGCCTCTGTCTCCCCCTTTGCCGTTCCCCCTCCCCCCCCTTTTTTATTAAGCCTGTTTGGGATGGAATTCTTATCACTTGCAACTACAAGTGTCCTCCCTGATCAGAAGATGTCCTGGCGGCGATGGAAAGAACAAGACCGAGGTAGAAGTCCGTTCCAGGCAGAGCAACGGTCCATGGAAGCCCATGGAATGGGGTTTCCATAACTTCTTGGAGGCCCCGCATCAACTCCTGGCTCTGTCACCTGGTAGCCTTCCAACTCTTCCTCTCTCCAAGCCACAGTGGCCTCTTGTATCAAATGAGCTCCTGGCACCGACTTCTCAGGGCTGTGGAGATAAAGGTAATTGCGCCGGGTGCAAAGTAGACTCTCGACACATGATTGCAGAACAAACAAGCTGACCGTTTTGGCTCGAGAAGGGAATGAAACATAAAAGTAACATGTGATAAGGTGTGCAAGGGCAGGAAGGTTGATCTGTTGACCCCTTCTAGGAGCTTTGCACTTCTTATCTCCTGTCCTCACAGCAACCCACAGGGCATTGCCATACTGTTTTCAGATAAGGAAATTGAGGCTCAGAGAAGTAAATTAGCTTGTCCCAAATCACATAACTGACCAGCACAGGTGCTACAATCCAGTCTAACTGACTCCACCCCCCATGCCTTTCCCACCAAAATGACTATTCTCTGTGGACGGAGTCTGAGACACCTGGGGGCGTCCAGGACTGGCCAAACAGATGGTCTTTCTGCAGCAAAGAACAGTAAGCTGCCCAGCCTGGGGCAATTATGTTTCTCTCCAATACCAGCTGATTCATAGGTGGACTGAAAGGCCAACCAAGGCAGAGAGATCTTTCTACCCATCGCTTCTCCAAGGGGCTGAATCTGGCAGGCCAGACTCTGGCGGTGGGAGTGACTGGTACAGACAGCAGCTTGGGAAGAGTACAGAGGGGGAATCCAGGCCTTGGAGAGTGGATGGTCTGAGCTCCCCACAGAGGTGGGAAGAGACCTGGGTCCCCGTGACCAGCTGCATTCTGGGAAACATGCAATTCCCCACCCAGGGGGCCCTGCTGTTGGGCTCTGGGGAGAGGCCAGGAGGAAGTGTGGGTTGGGGCCCACGAACACTCCCCCAGGGCTGAAGAGGAGGACTGGCATCTGTGGGGAGGCCCACGGGAGGAGGTTGTTTGTGTTTTTTCCTTCTCTCTCCAGCCCTCCCTTCTCCAGCCAGCAACTGGTCAAACCTGCAGGGCTGATGCCCAGCCTGAGTCCCTTCCTCTGACTCAGTGGCAGGGAAAGGGAGCGGCCCAGAGAGCCGCCCACATCCCTGGCCGGCAGCCTGGCCCCCAGGGTCTCTGCGGCCACCAGCTTCCATTGGGCACATGTGGGACTTGTTCTTCCCGGTTTTTCCTCCTGATGCAAATGCCTCCAGGCACAAATGTTCGGGCCCCCCTCAGGCCTCCAGCAATCAGGATAAAGAGGGTTAACAGGCACACTTCAGCCTTTCCCCATTTCATCTGCTCTGGCTCACCTGATTCCCACGTCAACTCTTGAGGTGATTGATAACACTCCCATTTTATAGAGGAGTAAACTGAGGCCAAGAAAGAGAGACGGACTTGCCCAAGGCCATATAGCTAACAAACAGTCTGGAAGTGACCAGCATCCAAATCTTCTCACCCCCAGATTGAAGGGTCAGGGGTGCTGCTCTTTTCTCCCACTGGGGACCTCAGTGGACCTTACCACCCCACCCCCCATCATCTCTGTAAGTCCCTTGGGTGTCTCTTCTGCTGACCTCCTTGTTGTCTGCTAGGTACCGGGCAGCTGGGGAAGGGACCTCATCTCTCTCACGGCCTGGGGTACTCTATGAGGTTCCTCCTTCTCTGGAAGGCTATGACCCCTGGAGCTGGCCTAGGTGGCAGGCCCTCAGTTCTCCCCAGCACAATGCGGTTCTGTGCTCTGAGCCGAAATGGACAGAAGGCCCCTCTCTCAGTTTGCAGCCCAGACTCCAGAGAAACCTCTCCGCTGTTCCTTGAAGCCTTCTGCAGAGAGTAAAGGATCAGTATTCCTTGTCAGCCTGACCCCATTCACTCACTTACAGTAACGGGCTCTACTCAGGTCATGATTCCAGCGAACCAGCCTCCACCTCACCACGACCAAGCTCCCTATGCTCCCTGTCCCGCACAGATCCACGCCCCGCCCCCCTTAGTAGACACCATCGCCCTGGCTGTTACTGGTTAAGGGATGGGCACATGACCAAAGTCAGGCCTATCAAAGCCAATGAAACTTAGTTCCAGAATTTCGGGCTCTCAGAGAAGCAGACTGGTTCTTTGCCCTGGGGAGAGGGTGTGAGGCTTGGAGCTTCTGCAGCTGTCTTGCCCCTAAGGTGTGGAACCTGCCCCTGCTGGGGCTGTTACCTGGAGAAGAGCTGAGCCCAGAGACGACAGGGAGCGCCAGGTCTTGAGGAACTGTTTCGAGCTCCCGATAAAGCCTCGTCAGAAGCCAACCCCACTCCCTTGCACTTCCTTTCCAAGGCCAATACGTTCTGGGTTTGCATTAAGCAAAACATTGGGTTTTGTATTACTTCCAATAAAAATTTTAATGATACAGAAGGTCAGACTTGGGCCCCTTGCTCCTCTCCCTGCCCAACCCTTACAACTCACCACACTTCCTCCTCAGAGCCCTACCTACCCCCGTGCAAATTAACACATACAAATTGACACCCAGAGCTACTGCTCCTGGCCCGTAAGTACCGCGCTGAAGGATTGACAGACGGATGGATGGATGGATGGACTTTGGACAGCAATGCTCACGCACAAGCGCCCCAGAGGGGGGAGGGGCAGAGGGAGAGGGAGAGAGAATCCTCAAGCGGACTCCCTGCTGAGCGTAGAGGCTGATGTGGAGCCTGACCCCAGGACCCCGAGATCACGACCTGAGCAGACACCGAGTCTGCTGCTCAACCCAGGCACCCCTACCTCCGCACTATTTAAAACTATCTGCGCCGTATAGAAGAAGTTGTCCTAGTAGCAGCCCCCGGCCAGCTCGGTGAGGAGGGGATGGGTGGGGAAGACAGTACGGGGTCAAGAGAACCAGACGTGATGGCAAACGCTGGTTCTGCCTGCCTCCTGGGGGCCGGTGCCCAAGCAGAACCCCTACCCCCCTCACCTCCCCGCCCAGGGCTCAGGGAAGGCATCATGCCTGACCTGGCCGGTGGGGCCTCCTACCACTGCCTCCAGCTGGAAGGATGCATCAGAAGAAGGCAGAGACCACCAGTGCAGTTGTGTTTTTAAACTGGCCCCTTCCCAGGACGCTTTCTCCCTGAGTGAAGAGGCCTTGGTGTGCCCTGTTCACTGTGCCCTCTGGCCTGGCTCCCTCCCAGGCACGCCCCCAAGCAGATCCTTTCTTTCTGAGAGCAGGAGCCTGGGAATGAGTCACAGCCTCTTTCTCATCATTCCTTCCTCACAGGTCAGGCCTCACCCCTTCTCTCTGCCAGCCCCTCCTCTGGGCCACCATCTGCCCCATGTAAGTGCAGGCCGTGCCCCACAGAGCTGCCCAGAGAGCCCTCTGAGTGTGAGGCCGAGCGGGCAGCGTGGACCTCCCAGCTCCTCGAGTCTCCTGGGAGATGTGTGGCCTCCGGGATGGGCCACAGTCACCAGGGTCTGTCCCAGCCCCTAAAGGACCTCTCCTGGGGTCTCCCCCAACAAGCTCTGTCTTCCTCAAGAGTGTCAAGTTCATTTCTGGGTCTGTCCCAAAGAAGAGGAATGAAAACCCCTTGTGTCTCCTGAGCCCAGGCCCTGCTGTGAACTCTGAGTTCTCATTCCGCCCCCACAGCCGCGAGCACTACCCCCACTGCAGAACGAGGGAACGAGGCTCCTGGGTGGCACAGCTCACACCTGCGCTGTCAGCACACCACCTCCGCTCGGCCCAGCCACGCGGCACGCTCCCCGGGGCGGCCCCAGGCTGGGCCTCTGCCGGTCCCTCTCTGCCCGCCAGCCTCCAGCAGGCCTTCTCCGGGCCTGAGCCTGGCAGGCCCCAAGCCAAGGGTGGATTCTTTCACACTCTTCTGTCTGAACCAAGCAGGAGCAACCCCCGTGGTCTTCCTGCCTCATTTGGAAGAAGAGTAAGAAACCAGACAAGAAACTGTCCGTGTACCGACACGTCTTCTCTCGTGGCCACACCACAGATGCCATCATTCTCCTCACAGTGGGGAATCTATGCCCCAGAGGTCCCTGAGCTGGGATGTCAGAAAAAGAGAGAAAACCAAGAGGCTGCTGGGGCACATCGGTGGCTCAGCTGGTTAAGTGTCAAACTCTTGATTTCGGCTCAGGTCATGATCTCAGGGTCCTGGGATGGAGCCCCACATGGGGCTCCACGCTCGGCCAGGAGTCTGCTTGAGGGTTCTCTCTCCCTCCGCCCCTCCCGCTCCCTCTCTTTCTCTCTCTCTCAAATAAATAAATACATTGTTAAAAAAAACAATCAAAAAACCAAGGGTCTGTCTTGCCAGCCTCCAGAAGGGCATTTGTTTGTGGGAAGTAAACAACTTCTCCCAGCAGTCAAAGGAATGCGCTACTTTAAAACAAATTGAAGTTAAAGGGAACTTGGAAGCTATGGAGAGTCCCTACAGAGGCCCTGGGAAAGTTTTCTGTCAGGGGACTCCGTGAGGAGTGGTCCGTTCAAGAGGGTGAGTCGCAGAACAAAGATTTACCTCAAGCTCAGTTCAGGCCGTCCCTCCACAGTATTAAATCACCAAAAGAACAGTTTAATAATCAGCAGGTAATCCTGGTGGCTCCTAAGAGATATACAAAAACAGTCTGGGACCTTGTAGAATCTTCTAGAATCAGTTCTAATCTTGTGCAACACATTAGAATCACCTCAGGAGCTTTTAAAGCTACTGATTTCTGGGCTCACTCTAGACCAGCTGAGTCACAATAACAGGATGGGGGCTGGGCAGCTCTATTTTTTAATCTTCTCAGGTTATTCCACTGAGCTGGGTTTCTCAAATTTCTCTGATGAGAAAAATCACTCAGGGGGCACATTAAAAAAAAAAAGTAAAAAAAGGAAAGATGGTGGCCAGGCTCCCAACCGGTCCATGTGGCCCAGGAACATGCATTTCTTGCAGAGTCTCCCCCCTTCCATCCTAAGTGTTCCAGAGAGGGCTTCCCTGGGAATAAACATAGCACCCACTTTCTTCACACTCCTTCCCACTCTTTGTGCTTGTATATTCCTTTCCATGTGTTTCCTGCCCATCTCCCCGTAGACTGTCAACCCCATGAGGGCAAGAACCACAGCTGTTTGGTTCTGCGTAGTGTTGGGGCTAATAGCACAGGATCTGAAGCCTGACCTGCCTGGGCTCCAACCCCAGCTCCACCGCTCACCTGTTCTGCCATCTTGGTCAAGTTCCTTCTCTTTCCCGTGCCTCAGTGCTTTCCTCTGTCAAGGGTAAATGAAGGTAACAATGTCTGCCTCACCTGGTTGAACTGAGAAATAAAGATCACAAACGTAAAACATTTAATGCAGCTCCTGGCTCGTAGACAGTGGTCCATATGTCACAATGTTAATTACCTTGATTATCTTTTGCTCCATAACACACACTCTGGAACAGTGGCTTCAAACTAGAATGCTTCAATGCCTCGCAGTTCTCTGGGTTGACAAGTTGGGCAAGGTCGGGCTGCGATGGCTTGTCTCTGCTGCCGGTGGTTTGCAGTCAGTCTGCTGGGGGCTGGGGGCTGGGGGCTGGGGGTTCCACCTGCCTCACGCACGTGACTGGTGGCTGCCTGAGGCTTTTGGTGTGGGCACCCCATTTCCTTCCCATGTGACCACTCCAGCGGGCTAGCTTAGGCCTCCCCAAAGTGGCAGCTGGGCTCTGAGAGGGCGAGATCGACAGTCACTGGTCACTTTTGTAGCATCCTGTTAGTCAAAGCAAGTTACAAGGTCATTGCAGAGTTAGGGGATGGAGAAACAGTGCCAGTGTTCGATTGGGAGAGCAGTGGAGACTCCCTGGACTTTTGAAATCCTTCATCTTGGTTATTTTCCCGTGTCTAACATGGAAAGCACAGATCCGGTATGCATTTACTACCTATTTGTTGAAGAGATTACATAGGTGAATAAACAGAGGAGAAACTGGAGACCAGAGAGGAAAATGGACTTGCTCAAGGTCACACAGCAAACGCCTGGCAGAAACCTCTCCTGGTGCCTGGTCCCGCCTCTTCCCATCCCACCAGTCTGCTCAGACAGCTGCCCGTCATTCTCCAAAGGACTGCCTCACTCCTCAGCTTCTGCAGAGCCTCTGGAGATGAATGTAGAAGGCCAGGACTGCGCTTGCTTCCTGAAGAGCCTGGGGCGGGAAGAAGGGAGCACTCACCGTTTCCGTGGGCACAGAGCATCGTAGAGAATGGTCAGGGCATCAGCAGCCCCCTCCCTGCGCTTCTTGGCAGGTGGGCGGTGGCCAGGGTGGGAGTCCGAGGCCAAGGCAGACCACGGTATAGACACTGCCTGGTCTGTTTCTCTCCCCCTGCCCCAGCCAGGGAGGGATGAACACCCACCCACCGACACACACCCCTCACGCTCTCCTCACCCTTTAAGCCCTTGGGAGAAAGCTAGCACAAGACTGGGCCTGGAACAGCAATCTCACGGCTTTTGAACGGAGAGTCTGGGGAGGGGAGCGAGGAACTCAGCTAGCCCAGGAGGACTTGCAAAACATATCCTCATTTTCTGCTCCCATGCATCAGCCTTCCTGTAGCTCCAGCACTCAGGGGAAAGCAAGGCCTCCGGGCCTCGTGTCTTCTCTGCCCAGGAGCTTTCCCGGGGCTCGCTGAGTCACCGACCGGCTGCAGAGAAGGCACCTATATTTAGCCCGAGGTAAATGAGCTCCACAGTCAACCAGACCACGTTCCCTTGTGGCTCTTTGTCACAGCTGGCGCGACTGGATGGGGACCTCATCCCAGGGGGCCGTCCCCAGCAGGGTACCCCCATCTCCTTCCTCTGGCAGTCACTCAGGTAACCGAGTGTGGCCAAGGGGCAGTGCTGGGGCAAGAGCAGCCCCCTCCTCCGAGGGCAGCGTTGGATCACTGGCATTGTGAAGAATTCCTGTGTGTCGCTTTCTGTGAGCTTCATTGTTGTTTTTAACGTTTCTGTGCACCATACACCCCATCTTGTGCCCGTGGGCCTCTCCCACAACCTCCCCGTCGGAGATGCGACTGCTTGGAAGCTAAGACTGTGGGATCTGGACACCAGCGGACCCATGAAGCCAGAGCGTCTCCCTAGCCGGCGGACCCACTCTGACCCCTGACCCCTCCCACGTCACCCAGGCTGGCAATCGGTCAAAGGACGTCAGAACAGGAAGGGCATCTAGACATTGTCAAGTCCAGCCTGCCCCCCTTTACTGGTCGGGGAAGGGAAGCAAAGGGAGGAGCGGGTTCTTGCCTGTGTTGCCTGTGCCAGGGGTCAGAGACCCCTCTCCGACATGGTTCAACCACAGCCACCGCATGGATGAAAAGTCAGCAGAAAGGAAATGCTTATGAGAAGGCCACCACTGGTCAGAAGTATTAGTGCCTCAGCCTAGTATCCCAGCACCTGGAACCCTGTCCAAAGCAGTGAAGGATTTCCTTGTGGGTCACCTGAATTACTGGGCAGAGGCAGGTCCCTGGGCCCCATTCTGGCTTGCGGTTTGACTCCTGGCACTGCTGCAGGACTTGGAGGGTGTAAACCCTCTCTGCCTCAGTTTCCTCATCTGTAAAATGGGGCTAAGCCTCTTCATGCAATTGTGAGAAACAAGACATTCTCACAGGGGAGGTGATAGGCAGCACAGTGCCTGGCACCTCGGAAGTATCCCCTGGCATTATGAGTCTCTGCTTCTGGCCCCAGGCCTGGGTGCCTGACCCATGGCTCACAGCAGCTCCGGGGAAGTTCTGGTCCCTCCACTCGAAAGCGGTTCCTACCTCTTCCAGATCAGCCTAGAGCTGTCACCTGCTAGTGACTTCCGGAACTGGCCTCACAAATCCCTGCTGGTCAGGAATACTGCTCTGACTAGGATCTCAAGATGTTCCACGATCCGCTGGGGAGCCCCCCAACCCTGACCCCAGGGTCGGGGCTAAACACAGATGGCATCCCGCAGAGAAGCACTAGTTTGATCCCTTCTCCTGTCCCTCTCTGGTGACAGAGCTTGATGCCTGTCAGATCCTTTGTCCAGAACAAAACTTGACCGAGCCCAGGGCCCCTGTGCAGGCAGTTGACAAGAGCTGCCCTCCATTCATTTCGATTTTCGAAGTTCAAACTACTAACGTATTACCGCACTGCTAATGAAATCGGTGTGAAGACAAGTGGGCTCCGAGGTGTGAAAATCACGTGTCACTTCTAAATTGACACTTTGATGTGTATTACAAATATTTGAGATGTTTAAAATACGTTCTAGAAACCATATTTGAATTGAGCTTCCACCCCCAAATGCCAGTGTTTTGTTGAGCACGGTTTGCAACCCTGGCGAATTTTGTCAGTCAGGAGACTGAGGCCCAGGTGGCAGAAGGGACGGGCCCTGTCAGTGGCCGCAGCAATGAGAACCCAGGTCGGCTGAGTCCCAGGCCACGCACCCAGCCTGAGCAGTGGGGTGCGCCGCCCATAGGCTTGGGAAGCTGGCACAGGGAGCTCTAGCTATCAGCCAAAGTGGTCTCCTTAGGTGACAAAGACTGTCTATGACTCTCTGCGGCTGATAGCAGGTCCACAGGGACAAAGCCTAGGTGAGGGGGCCCCGATGAGGAGCAGGACAGAATGAGGTAGAAGGGTCTGCACTGCCTCTCCTTTGGTGGCTAAACTCTTGGTCCAGCCAAATTCTCAAACAAAACCTGAGGTTTGCAGTGCTCAGATAAACACCCCCCCATTCCCGCCCCGCCCAAGCGTAAGTGATTTCTGGGCTGGAGAAGATAAATGGTTCCCAGAGCGCTTGGGCCTCAGGCCTGGCCCAGGGTGTCCTGCCTCACAGACGCCAGGGTTCAGCTGTCCTTCCCACCACATGCCCGTGCGCCCCCTGTGGGGGCGGGCCTGCCAGGTGCCTGCTCACAGCACCTTGTTCTTAGCTGGTGCTCCTGGCCTGAGGAAAGGGCCCAGGGGCTTATGCCCACTTCACGCAAACAGGCCTGGGATGACCTGCTTTGGGTGGGGAGGCTCCCAAATCAGCTCCCTCTGGAGAACAGCTCATGGGGCCTCTGTGCCCAGGGTCCTTGCTGGAGTAGGGGACCCCTGCCATCGGCAGATGTAGAGCTGGCTGGTGTTGGCTCTCCACGCCCCTCCCCAGCTCCCTCAGAGGGAAGGACGGAAAGCGGGACCAAGCTGAGAGTCTACCCACTTCCTCAACGCCGGGGCTGGCGAGGGGCGCTCAAAATTCTCATCTTGTTTCATAAGTTGTCCTTCTTTGTCAAAGGTACGTGCAAACACGTTTGTTGTGGTGGGTTTTTTTTTTGTTTTTTTTGTTTTTTTTTTAGATTTTATTTATTTATTTGAGAGAGAGACAGTGAGAGAGAACATGAGAGGCGAGAAGGTCAGAGGGAGAAGCAGACTCCCATGGAGCTGGGAGCCCAATGCGGGACTCGATCCCGGGACTCCGGGACCGTGACCTGAGCCGAAGGCAGTTGCTCAACCAACTGAGCCACCCAGGCGTCCCTGTTGTTGTTTTTTTTTAATCTTGTGTTTTTTTCTTTTTTCTTTTTTTTTTAAGATTTTATTTATTTATTTGACAGAGATCACAAGTAGGCAGAGAGGCAGGCAGAGAGAGAGGAGGAAGCAGGCTCCCTGTCGAGCAGAGACCCTGATGCGGGGCTCGGTCCCAGGACCCCGGGACCATGACCTGAGCTGAAGGCAGAGGCTTTAACACACTGAGCCACCCAGGTGCTCCTGCAAACAGTTTTTTAAAACCCAACAGAAACAACTGATCGCAACTCCTGATCCTTTTTACCCAGTTCTCCTGGCCCCTGTGTCCCTTCCATGAAACAAATGTTTGGGGGGGCATCCTTCAAGAGATACTCTCTGCATATACGTGTGTGTGTGTGTGTGAGAGAGAGATTCTATCCTTTTTTTATGTAAATGTGAGCGAACTACATACAGTTTTCTGGAACTTTTATTTTTCATTTAATGATGACAAATTTTCAAAATTATTTCATAATGGCAGCTGGAATCCATGTCCTTTTACCTAAAGACTAACAGACAAGCCCCTAGACCGACCAGGAGCCATTTAACTGGGACCCCCCTGGTAGGCAGTTAATGAGTCTTCAATGTTCTGCAACCTTTGATGAATATTCTTGGAAACGTGTCTGTCTTACCTCTGTTCCTCCTACCTTTCTGCTGTGTCCAGTACACTCTGGGCATGGGGCGGAGGGGGCCACCGGGGCCAAGAGGGATCGCACTGCACAGGAAGGCCACCTGACTCCCAAGCCACGGCAGCCCCACCCATGACCTTTAGGGAAGCCTCAGGTGAACAAAGAAACAGAAGGGGTTTAGAGAGGAAAGAGGAAGTGGGCGGGTGGATGAATAAGATTTTTTTTTGAAGTTATTTTAACAAGTTCTTTTCTGATTCTACAGTAAAACATACTACAGGAAGTTTGGAAAACAGATGTAAAAATAAGTCACCTGGAATCCCGTGCATCTGGAAGTAACCCCTAGTCATGTTTAGTCTATTTCCTGCCAGTCTATTTTCTAGATCCAAAGGGTTTCTGGTGGCCAAGGGGAGCATGAGTGAAGGGCAGGCAGGGGAGGGTTCTCTCTGAGCTGCAGGGAGTACTAGATCTTTCCAAAAACAGAGTCGGAAGCAGGAGGAAACAGGAGAAGATGGTGGCAGATGGGCATGGTGGGGGGGTCCATATTGCAGGTGAGCCTGTGGGGGCAGGGAAGACTTTGCCCCTAGATCAATGGGCACTGGGGAACCACCACAAGGTTTGGAGCACAGGACTGGTAAGATCCACCTGGCAAGAGATCTGAGGAGTCTGGCTTTGAGATTTTGGAAGAACATGTAAGAAAAAAATCTCATGTGTTTGGAAGAGGCGGTCTGAAGCCTCAGAGGGAGGTCACCTCTGATAACAGTAAGTTGGGAGTTGTAAGAACCCAGATGAGTCCTGAGTGTAGGTGAGGCAGGTAGGAGAAAGGTGTGGATCTGAGGCTAAGGCTAAGAGCACAGACTTACAAATAACAAGAGCATGGTTGAATCCCAAAGACACCACTTACCAACTATGTGGCATTGAGCGATTTACTCATCCTCACTCTGTCTGGGCTTCTCCCTCTGCAAAGTGCAGATGAAACTAACACACCCACGCCAGGGGTGGGCGTCAGGATTACACGGGGGTGACACACCTAAGAGCCTAGGATGGTGCCGGGCACACAGAAAGCACCCAATAGCAGTTGAGTTCAGAATGAGAGCCACAAAAGGGCCAAGGTTAAAACTGTGGCAGAGGATGCTGGGGGAAGGAGAAGCCATTAAAGTTTCCCAGAAGAGAGCATTCTTCTAGACAGGAAGAGAGATCCACCCTCCCTACCCCACCCCCACCCCCAAGCAGGGCCTCCGGGGTTTTAGGAGGAAGAGTTGGTGACAGCCCCAAACATTGCCTGGGGCCCAGGAAGGGCTCAGGGCCCAAAGGTCCCTGGTGAGTGACAACTTCACAGCAGTTGCTGTGGTGATGCGGGTGGAGGGCAGAGACTGAGAGGTCCGGGGGTGGCAGATGAGGAAGTACGGAGGGTGAGTTTATAAGTCTTTCAAGAAGTTTGGTAGAGGAAGGAAAGAGGGGAGTCCTAGCTCAGGGAAAATGCGCAGGGAAGAGGGAAAGAGCTGTTTTGTTTGGGTTGGGTTGGGTTGGAGGGCGTTTCCACATGTTTAGAGGTCAAAGAGAAGAAATCAGCAGATATTCTGGAAGAGAGGAAGTGATGAAAGATACACTCCACTTCTCTAGACTTCAGCTTCCTCATTGTAAAAGTCAGAATGTGGATAAGGGATCTCTGAGGACCTCCTTGCTTTTCAACTCCTTGATTCATCCATCCGTCCATCCATCCATCCATCCATCCATCCATCCATCCATCCATCCGTCTATCCATCATCCTTTTAACACACTCTGTAGACCTCGCCCTGGGCTATGTGAGGAGAAGGGAAGGGGGAGGGACGCAGGGAGGACTGGAGGGAAATAGAAGCAAAGGCCCCTCTCTCCAGGGTCCTGTGTTTAATGGGAAGAGTAGACAATCAGGCAATAACAACTATATCACACAGTAACCTCAAAATCCACACCCTTGTAGCCCTTTAAAATGATATTCTAATACTGACCCAAGCCCTTGCCTCCCCCATCCCCATCCCCATCCCCTCTCCACCTTTGAGAACCTGCCCTCGACTGGTTTCATTGAGTAGCCCCCATACCCAGCACAGTCACCGATCCATGTAAGCCATGAGTGAACTAGGATTTTATTGTTGCTGTTTCAAATCTTTCATTCTGGTTAGTTTACATATTATGTAATATTGGGTTTAGGAGTAGACTTTAGTGATTCATCACTTATGTATAACACTCAGTGCTCATCATGGCAAGTGCCCTTCTTCATCCCATCACCCATTTGACCCATCCCCTGCCCACCTCCCCTCGAGAAACCCTCAGTTTGTTCTCTGTAGTTAAGAGTCTGTTTCCTGGTTTGTGTCTCTTTTTCTTCCCTGCTACGTTCATCTGTGCAGTTTCTTAAATTCCACATATGGGTGAAACCATGTGGTATTTGTCTTTCTCTGACTTATTTCACTTAACATAATACAGTCTAGCTCCATCCATGTCATGCAAATGCCAAGATTGAGTTCTTTTTGATGGCTGAGTAATATTCCATATATATATATATGGAAGACATGGCATATACATACACCACATCTTCTTTATCCATTCATCAGTTGATGGACATTTGGACTCTTTCCATAATTTGGCCATTGTTGATAATGCTGCTGCTATAAACATTGGGGCACATGTGTCCCTTCAAATCACTACTTTTGTATCTTTGGGTAAACCCCCAGAAATGCAATAGCTGGGTTGTAGGGTAATTCTATTTTTACCTTTTTGAGGAACCTCCATGCTGTTTTCTAGAATGGCTGCACCAGCTCTCATTCCCACCAACACTGTAAGAGGGTTCCTCTTTCTCTGCATCCTCGCCAACATCTGTCGTTTCCTGTGTTGTTAATTTTAGCC
Source organism: Mustela erminea (assembly GCF_009829155.1). NCBI lineage: Eukaryota > Metazoa > Chordata > Mammalia > Carnivora > Mustelidae > Mustela > Mustela erminea. The sequence continues at coordinate 72,859,434 of NC_045627.1, forward strand.
TTTGAACTAGTATGAACACATCCCTCCACCAATTCAGCTTTGTTTGTTGATCTTGTATGATGTGCCAGACACAGGGAGACAATAGTGAGCAGAAGAGATCCCTGCTCTCCTGGACTTGGCTGGGGAGCAAGACCATCAGAGAGTCATGTATAAATTTCTAATTCCTGCTGTGATGGCAGAGCGCAGGGCTTTTCCATGGGCTGGAAGCTCAGAAAAGGGCTCTCTGAAGCAGTCCCTTGGGATCTGAAGGAGCAGGTGTTCCCCAGGTGAATAGCTTTCCCGGTGGGGATACGGTCAGGACACGGGCTGTGCCAAGGAAGGAAAGTAGGGGAGTGGGGAAAGGGAGAGAGAGAGGAGGGGGAGGGAGGCCGGGGGCCTGACAGAAAAGCGGTGTAGATGACACCTGATACCTGACAGAACGGTAGTGAGCGGAGGGTCTCACTAGACCGGACAGGAGAGGCAGCAGGGCCTGTCGCCAAGGGAGGGAATGTTCTTTATCTGGGAGCGGAGGGAAGTTGTGTGGTGATTTCCCCATGGAGGCAACATGAGGGGTTTTGGTTTCGAAGAAACGTCCTTGAAGCAGCTGCCGATCGAGTCCCTGCCGTGTGAGCCTATCACACCTACTGGATACCAGGGCGGGGAGAGGGGCTCCCTTTACCCGCTACTTTAAACCTGTCGTTTTTTGTTTGTTTGTTTGTTTTTAATAATGAGCCTATTCTGCTTTTGTCATCAGGAAAAAAGTACTGAGGATTGTAAAACCGTAGAACAGCTTGAGGGAGGGCAGGAGTGGATGCTCAAGGCCACTGAGGGGACCATGAATTGTACCCAAGCCAGACAGGTCGGGTGAGGACGAGCTGGTTTTGGTATCCACCAGACCCGCGTCCCCTCAGAAGGCTCATCCTGGCTGCTTGGGGTCCAAAGGGGGCTCTCTCTCTGCCTGGGTAGCCCACCCTTCCTAGGGGTGGGAGGGGAGGAAGGAGGTGTGGAGACCTGAGGAAGTGCTCACATTTCCTGAAGACTGCTCCCGACCCCAAGGCGGCTAGCCCCACTTCTCCCTCAGAGCTAGCCCAGGAACCAGGGCTGCTCCCTGGACACCCTTGTTCTCGGTCTCCAGCAAGGCCTTGGCCTGTAGGGAGAGTTTTGTTGACAGTGCCTGGCAACTGAGGCTGCTGGTTTAGCGGGAGGTTAGAGTCCCAGGGAGGAACGCCCTGCCCAAGGAGTCCCCGGCTCCCATGGACCAGAGGGCAAGTGGATAGAGCCCAGGTCGGGGTTCCCTTAGCCCCTGCTTTAGGCAGGCTCCTCGAGAGGGGACAAGCTGGCTTACTGGCCAAGGGAAGGGGAAGGAGGAAACGGGGAGTTCTTCCAACCAGCTGGATCTTGTTCTGCTCTGTGATGTTTGAGAAGTCACCGGCAGTGCCCACCAAGGGATGAGGAGACCAGGGATCCCCGTGTTCGGATCCTATGGGGGGTGGAGCACTTGGGCCGCCTGACTGTATCCCTGGCTCTGTGTGTGGGAAGATGAGGCTTCCAGAAGCCTGGCTGGGACACTCCATGCATGTGCCCTGCTGGGAACAGAGCAGGTGTCTTTCCTGGAATCCAACCCTGTGGGGAGAAACAGCTAGAAGGGCTGTTGGTTCTCTCGAGCCCACAGACCTGAAGGCTACTGTCCAGAGCTCAGCTTCTGGAGGTTGAAGGAAGAAGGAGGACAGGGGACGATTGTTTGACAGATCGAGTTGGACATCCGGATCTGCCTCAGTTTCTTCCCCCGGAAAATGGGAACAGCGCTGCCTGGATCTCATGGCACGGCAACTGGAGCTGCCTGGGATAACTCGGTGAAGGGCCTGCCCTGTTGCTCCCTCCCCAGCTCTGTTCCTGCACCTGCCCTCTCCCTCCACGCCTCCTGTATGTCCTCAGACCCAGATTCTGACCCAGAGTCAAGGGGCAGGCCTTGTGCAGACCACTTCCTCTCTAGGTTTCAGTTTCTTCGTTTGACGAAACTGGGAGAACTGTGGAAAGGCCAAAGGAGGGCACGCAGTCATTTCCGGTCTGCAAGCTGTTTTAGCCTCCTCGGAGGCAGAGGGACGATGCAGGCTCTGTCGTGGGCTGAGGCTCCGCAGGCTCCCGACCTCTCAAAGGGCTCCCCGCCTCTTTGTTTTCCACAAGAACTGAGAGCAAGGGAGGATTGGACAGCCGCAGCCGTATACAACAGGCACTCCAGTAGTCTCGGCCTGGCCGAGATCCGACATTCTCTAGGAAAGTGCTGGCTTGGTAGAGGCCAGTGAGGTGGGAGATGGGGAAGCTGGAAGGACGGTCTTGCAGGTGGATAAGGAAATCACCGATGAGTCATTCCTGAACTGCTTTCATCTTCACTCTGTAGAAACCCACCTTCGAGGGCTCTGCTCTACAACATCCTAGAGCAAATATGCAAAGACATACCCAAAAGTGTGTTCGTTACAAGATTGTCCTGGTAAAAATGGGAAGCAATCCTGTGAAGTGTGTAAGCCTGACGATTCCCAGACTTGTACCCCTGGGGCAAATAATATATTATATGTTAATTTTTTTTTTTTTTTAAGAAGTAGGGAAAGTAAAGTATTCAGGAAAGATAAAAGGAATAGCTTCCTAAATCCTTTTCTCCAACATTGTTTTCTTCTAAACATGCAGTTTTTTAAATGGCTTTCTGGGGCGCCTGGGTGGCTCAGTTGGTTAAGCATCTGCCTTCGGCTCAGGATGATCCCAGGGTCCTGGGATGGAGGCCCACATCGGACTTCCTTCTCAGCAGGGAGCCTGCTTCCTTCCCCTGCTGTGGACTTCACCTCTCTCTCTCTTTAATAAATAAGAATCTCAAAAAAAAAAAAAAAAATGGGAAGCAATCCTCTGCCCCTCCCTAAATATACAGCATGCTGGCAAAGATATCCACATCAACCTGGAAAGTGGTCCAAGTGTGAAAAGCAAGTAGCAGAATTCAATGTATGGTGTGATCTCGTTTTGTTACTATATGTATGTTGTAATATGTAACTGAGTGTGGTGTATGAATCAATTCTACACACACACACACACACACACACACACACACACATTTTGAAGGACAGAAAAGAAAATCCTGGAGAACACAGGATTTGTGTTTATAGCACAAAACTGTTTACAGCGGCCACCACTAGGATGGAAAAAAGATGTTTATGGTTTTTTTTTTTTAAGATTTATTTATTTATTTGAGAGAGAGAAAAAGAGAATGCTAGCACAGCAGGTAGAGGCAGAGGGAAAGGGAGAAATGGTCTTAAGCAGACTCTGCTTTGACTACAGAGCCTGACCCTAAAACTCGATCTCATGACCCTGAGTTCAGGACCTGAGCCAAATCTAGAGTAAGATGCTTAACTGACTGTGCCACCCAGGCACCCCAAAAGATGTTTAATTGTATGTGATACACTTCTGCACTGCACTGTTTGAATTTCTTTTTTTTTTTTAAGATTTTATTTATTTATTAACAGAGAGAGAGCAAGAGACATCACAAGTAGGCAGAGAGGTAGGCAGAGGGTAAGGGGAAAGCAGGTTCCCCGCTGAATAGAAATTCCCAATGTGGGGCTCGATTCCAGGACCCTGAGACCATGACCTGAGCCAAAAGCAGAGGCTTAACCCACTGAGCCACGCAGGCGCCCCTGTTTGAATTTCTTAAATTTAGCACATATTAGATCTGCTTTAACGTCCTGGAACCGGGACGGGTCAGGTGGTCAGCCTTCTCCTGGGAGAAGGAGAGGGAGCACGACTCTAGGAGGGAGGCGTGCGTTGGGGGGCAGTGCTCCAACCACAGTGCAGTGGGGTCTGTGGAAACAGGGGAAACATGCATTTCCCTGTCACAGGGATCCTAGCAGTCTACACCTCTCTCCTCCAGCACTGGGCCGGGGCTGCACATAGCTCTCGGGGACTGTGCTCCTCAGAGCAGCTCCTCGGCTCTCCCGGAGACAAGGCGCGTGACTGTTACGCACTGTGCAAGTCTGGACAGAACTGAGGGCGTGCGGTTTCTTCATTCTGGGATACCTACTAATAACTAAGCTGGTAGCAATAAGAATGCTCACTATTTGCTTGCCTTTCCATGTGCTATGCGGCCTGTATCACCTTGTCTTATCCCAGTCAGAGTCCCATAAAGTCGGTAGTTCCAACATTTTTTTTTTAAACGTTAAAAAAAAAAAAAATTTTTTTTTAATTTATTTGACAGAAAGAAAGATCACAAGTAGGCAGACAGGCAGGCAGAGAGAGATTGAGGGGAGGGGGGAAGCAGATCCCGGGATCATGACCCGAGGCGAAGGCAGAGGTTTTAACCCACTGAGCCACCCAGGCGCCCCGATGGTTCCAACTTTTAATTCCATTTTACAAATAAGGAAACTGAAGCTCAAAAGGGACATAGAACTTCCTGACATTCTCACAGCCACAGAGGGCAGATGCCACATCCAAACCCATGCACTGTGACTCCGAAATCTACCTCTGAGCACCGTGCAGTGATTTCTTAGTGACCCAAAGGCAAGGAGGCACCAGTGGGTTTGGGGCACATGTCTTCTTCATAGTTACCATTATCTTGACTGCAAAGGTTTCACGAGAAGAAGTTGGGGTCTGGTGTGATGATGTCAGTGACTTGAGGCTGTGGAGCTGGATTGTCACTGGGCGGCGATGCCCGATCCTCCCCAGGAGCTGGTTACCACCCACAGCTAAAGAAAAGGTGGAAAATAATCATCCTAGTCCCTTATGTGGCTCAGCTGGCCATAGTTTTTACATAGTTATAAAAGGTCAACTGTGAATAATGACATAACCAAATGACCTATTGCTGTGCTCAGAGGAAGGGAGTGGAGGTGATGCCCAGAGGAGTGAAAGAACTTGTCTCCCAGGGCAGAAATCAAGAATTATTCCTAAAACGGGGGTGCCTGGGGGCCTCAGTCAGTCAAGCTTCTGCCTTCGGCTCAGGCTGTGATCCCGGGGTCCTGGGATGGAGCCCCGCATTGGGCTCCTGGCTTGGCAGGGAGCCTGCTTCTCTTTCTCTCTCTGCCTGCTGCTCCCCGTGTTTGTGCTCTCTCTCTCGTGTCAAATAAGTAAATAAAAGAAAAGAAAAGAAAAAGAGAAATAAAGAAAAGAAAAGAGTTTAATAAAAAAAAAAAGAAAAAAATTAAGTAAAACCCAAAGCGAAAGCAAGAAGGACAATTTGGGCCTCAGGGTACGGTGAGACAGAGAGGAACAGGATTTGCTCAGAGAACAGGGGCCTGGGAGATGGGGTGTCCCTTGTCAGTGGAACAGAGACAGCTGAGGAGGCCTGAACTGAGGCACCGGCTGGGCAGGGACACGGCGAGAATGGTGGCTTCACGTGGGACTGATGAAGATATGAGAAGGCGGGAGAGTTAAAAAAAAGAACAACAGTAAGGGAGCAAAGAAAAGAAAGTGTGGTCGTTGCACAGAAAAGGTCATGCGCTTCTCAAATCTCCTGCCCTTTGTTGGGGGGAAATGACCAAATGGGCCCTTTGGTTACACAACTGTAAAACGCAGGTGTGGTCCCTCCACCAAATGGCAAATTTCCACCATGAGGGCCGGTGTGTCACTGAGCGGTATGAATTGTTGGACTCGACCATCCACCGTGAGGCACACACATTGGACTTTGGGGACGTTGCAGCCTGAGGCCCTGAGGGACATGAACGCGACACCAGCCTCTGTGGAGAACAAGGGGCCTACAAATGTAGATATAGCAAAGGTCTCGGGACAGTGTGTGTTCTTCCAGACTCCTGGGAACTGCACACACCCAGAGACCCACAAGGAATCCAGGTAGGAGGAGGGAACAGGCCTGGGTCAGGGCTGTGTCTCTCTGGAAAGATAACTTCCTACCCCTGAGGAAATGGAGCAAACCCAGAGCTTGGGCCCAGAGAGGCCAAGGCCTCCACGGACTGGCCTGCCAGTTCCCTCCTCCACAATGACACGCCTCCTCCAGGAAGCATTTCCCCGTGAGCTCACCAACTCACACCTTGCCTTACATAACCAGCTTCTTAGTGCTCTGACCTCCAGATGTGTAGTCTATGAAGGACAGCCCAGCCCCTGTCTGAGCGGTAGGTACATGACACAGGGGCAAAAGCCCAGCCTTTGGCATCCAAGGCCTGGGTGTGAATCCCAGCTTTTCCAAGAGCTAGTTGTGTGGACTTCTTGAGGCTATTGGTTCACTGGGAAGATTAGGATTGAAAAACTCACTTCCTGGAGTTGTGAGGCTTAAAGCTGCTGCCATGGGTTAAGCAATGGTCCCAAGGGGGATGAGACTCAGAGGCTGGGGCAGGGTTGGCGAGAGGGGGTGTTGGTAACCCTCTTGGGGGACAGGCCGGGAGTGATTCTTGCCAAGGTGGGAAGTTGGACTGGACACTTCCGGTGACCGCTCTGGACCAGGTCATCCTTACATCACTCTTGCCCAGGGACCCTGAGCCCCTCTGGCCCCAGTGTCTCCCATAGGTCTCTCCAGCTGGAGAAGAGGCTGCTGCCAGTAAGGATCTCTAGGAATCAAAATTCTGGCCATTAGGTCTATTCAGATGGAGAAACAGGTTTGCTTGCTGTCCTGCTTCAGATGGGCCTTTGAACTCTCTCTGTGTGCCTCTGTCTCGGCCTCTCTTTGTCTGTCTCTCTCTCTGTGGATTCAGGTGACACATGCCTCCTCCTACACTGGTCGTGCATCGTTCTTGGCTGCCCCTGTGCCGTGTGGCTGTGCCACTAGGGTCTCCAGCCAAAGTGCATCATTGTCCACACGGCTCCCCACCCCCTGATGCTGACCTTCTCGGGGCCAGGAGTCTCACCAACACCCTCTCCCACTTTCCAGTTTCTTCCATCTTCACAAGAAGCTCGAGACAAATGTCCAGGAGAGACAATCATCTCCATTTTAGAGATGAACCCACTGACCCAGAGAGGTGGAGGCACTCACCATGCTTGCGTGCTTGGCCTCCTTGTCAGCATCCACTCCTCTTCTGAAATCACCTTCCAGAAGCCAGATCAGCCTTGTTATTTCCTCCATCCAGACCTTTCTGGTCATTCCGCCCGGCCTACCACATAAAGAGGCCTTGGTGGACCTTTCCTGGTGGTCACACCCATGTCCCTCCTGGCACGTTCCGCTGTGGCCCATCAGCCCACCCACTGTCCACCCAGTCGTGAGTTTCTTCACCTTGTGATGTCACTCACCTTGTGTTTTCTGCCTGGGTTTTCCTCCTCCTCCTTCTTCTTTTATTTATTTATCTACAAAAGAGGTGGGCAGGGGCAGAAGGAGAAGGAGAGAGAATCTCAAGCAGACTCTGTGCTGAGCACAGAGCCTGATGGCAGGGCCCGATCTCACGACCCTGAGATCATGACCTGAGCCGAAATCAGGAGTCCGATGCTTAACCGACTGTGTCACCCGGGAGCCCTTCACCCCTCCTTCTTTGAATATCAAAGTTGAGCTCATCTACCAAGATCCAGCTCGGTGCCTCCACCTCTGCTATTTCGGGGTCTCACCCCTGCTATTTCCTGATAGGCATTAACTGCTTCTTTCTCAGCACTCGCTGAGCACTTAGCATTTACATCTCCTGGCCCATTGATTCATTTTGCTTGAAGCTGCTGATGGTCTGTGCAAGTTAGTCTCCCTGGATCTGTGAGCAACCTGAGAGCCAGAACCCCAAGTTAGTTCTCTTTGCTCTGTGACCTTAAAAAGTAACTTGACCTTGGGCGCCTGGGTGGCTCAGTGGGTTAAGCCGCTGCCTTCAGCTCAGGTCATGATCTCGGGGTCCTGGGATCGAGTCCCGCATCGGGCTCTCTGCTCAGCAGGGAGCCTGCTTCCTCCTCTCTCTCTCTCTGCCTGCCTCTCTGCCTACTTGTGATCTCTCTCTGTCAAATAAATAAATAAAATCTTTAAAAAAAAAAAAAAAAGTAACTTGACCTTTTATGGTCTATAAATTGGGGATAACACCAGATTTTCCTGGTTGGGGTGAGGATTAAACAAATCACGCAGCCCCGTGCCCACAAGGCCCACTCGTAGAAACTTGGGGAAGGGTAACTCTGAAGCAAGTCAGTCAGAACCTGGTAGGGCTGGGGCCCTGAGCCGCTGTCACCCCCTTTCTTCCCCCAAAAGGCGTCAACCAGTCTGGGGAAGTGATATTGTCGTGGGGCTTAAAGGCAGCTCCCTACGGAAATCGCCAACCACCTGTTGCATTAGCATCCTTCGGGGAGCTGGCTGAAAATGCAGAGCGCTGGGCCTCACCCCAGATTTCCCGAATCAGATTTCTGGAGCTGGGGCCCAGGCACCTGTGTTTTGAGCAAGCTTCCCAGGAGATTCGGATGCAACAGCTCCAGTCACACTGGGCTGTAGTAGACGTTGAAGGCAGCAGGGGTGGGGACGTGGCTCCCAGAGCTTCCTCTTTGCTCAGATGCTAGTGGAGGTGGATTTAGGCGCTAATGGTGATGACAGCCAGTGCCACCTCCACTCCCCAGCCAGTTTCTCTTCGAGCCCCTGCCCAGGGCCAAACATGGGACTGATCCTCAGTCAGACTCAGTTACGGGATTCACTGGCTCCCCTGCCATTGGCAGTGAACCCGACTCAGCCTGGGTGCTCAGCAAACATTTACAGCTGACCTTCCCTGGAGCCAACTCTGGCAGGAGATGGAGAACCCAGCCTGCTGAGCTACACCTTCCTCTGCCCCTTCCTCTGGGCCTAGCTATCTCCCCACAGATCCAACATTGGGTTGCCAGACTGGCCCCATGAGGAGGGTGTATATGGGCTGGGCAGAACGGGAACCTGTGGTTTTCAGCCCAGGGAGCCATTCCTCAAGGAAGGGAATCTGAGGGCAGAGAGGTAAACGGCTACAGACATCCTCCCCACCCCCCCGCCCCGCCCCCAACAAGGAGGAGTAGGCCTGGACACCAGTCGGCCAGAATTCACTGAGCGGAGACCACGCGCTTGGACTGAGAACTCACCCAGGGCTCTACGCCCCAGCTGCACATCAGACGCTCTGAAGAGTTTTCAAAAATACCCATTTGCTTGCTCTCACCTCCGACGGAAAGGATGGGTCCGGGCATCAGTAATTCTGTGAAGCAACCCAGGCAAATCTGTTTGTGGCTGAAAAGGAAAGACGGCTGAGCTCCCTGGTCCCTTCCTCTCCTTTCTCTTCCCAGTGTTTGCCATCTGGCAGGATCCAGGCAGTTATCATCATGACAGCGAGCCACGGTTCGCGAGCCGTGGTTAGCGAGCCGGGGTTAGCGAGCCAGGCACCACACTGGTTCCTATAGATGTAGCTGGGAAAATGCTAGACTTGGGCCCTGCCCTCGTGGGGCCTGGGGGAGGACCCTGCCTCAGCCTCAGAAGGTTGGCAGGGACGAGGGGAGGCTTTCTGAAGGACACGGAGCCTACACAAAGGTCTGATGGACAGATTGGACAGGTAGGGTTTCGCCGAGGAAGGCAGGCTGGGAGGAGGGGGGCGGGCAGTGGGCGAGCACGTGCGAAGCCCTGAAGCAGGAGAGAGCTTGGTCCGTGGAAGGGGTGAAGGGAAGTGGGTCCCCTGCATGGTGGAGGGGGGGGATTCCCACGGGAGGGAAGAGCAGTGGGAGACGCAGTCAGGCCTCGATGGTAAAGAAGTTTGTAAGCCGTTGAAGGAGGCCCGTTTTGATCCTAAAAATAAGAAGCCAGTGATGAAATTGTAAGATGGGAGAGTGGAGGCTGGCACGCTCGGATTCATGTTGCGTTTGCTACTGGGGCAGAGGGCCCTGGAGGTTGCGGGGGTGGGGGCGAGGCAGGGTGGCCGGTGGGTCAGCAGCGCACGCAGCAGCGGGGCGCGGGAGAGGAAAAGGGAGAGGATGGGTCTAGTTCGAGGCTTGTTGAGTCTGAGGATCAAAATGGTTCCGGTGACAACTGTTCCCAGCAGGCACAGGAAGATAATCAGAGAGGCATGGAGGAATGGGACTGAGATGTCCAGAGACCCCCGTCTAGGCTTACCTCCAGCAAGACTCCCCTTGTGACATTGGACAGGCCCCTCGCTTCTCAGGGACCCTCTTGTAATAAGAGGGATTGGTCTTCTGTGGGCCTTAGAGGCCCATCCTCACCAACGGGGCTCCTGGGATTGCATGTCAACCTCCCTCAGGGGAAAAGGGCTGTTGTGCTTGGTCCTGCCCTCCAGGATGTTAAGCAGGAAGGGGTCTGTGCCCAAGGGAGCGGGTGAAGTGCAAACAACTCAGTTGGCGGCAGCGCCCTGTTCCTCCCGCAGAGCCTGGGTCTGGGAGGGAAGCTCCAGTCGGTCCCCAGGCAACTCCCGCCTCAGACCCAGGAGGCCCAGAGTGGAGCCCGGGTGCCAGGGCCACTGAGAGCGGGGCCCGGCCAAGTCCTGCCCCTGCTCCTTCCCACGTCTCCTCCTCCTTGTCTCCCTCTCCTGCGTGCCCCAGGTTTGCGATGGCCAGCCTTGCGGGGCGGAAAAGGGACACCCAACTAAATCTGAGTTTCAGGCAAACACCAAACACTTTTTTTTTCTTTTTAAGATTTTATTTATTTATTTGACAGAGAGAGATCACAAGTAGGCAGAGAGGCAGGCAGAGAAAGAGGAGGAAGCAGGCTCCATGCTGAGCAGATAGCCTGATGCGGGACTCGATCCCAGGACCCTGGGATCATGACCCGAGCTGAAGGCAGAGGCTTTAACCCACTGAGCCACCCAGGTGCCCCACCAAATACCTTTTTAATATCAGCATGCCTGGGTAGTATTGGGGACTTACTTATAATAAGATCTAAATTTGGCCTTTAAGTAAAATTCAAATTTAACTGGGCATCTGTATGTATTTTATCTGGCAGTCCTACCCACAGAAGACTTCAGGAGCCCGCAGATAATCCCAGAGGGAAGGGTTGGCGCCTCCCGCCCCTCCCCCCACCAGGCTCCTCTTGCTCCAGCTTGAGGCCCGTGAGAACGCGTCATTCCCTGGGTCCTTTGCCAGATGTTAGGGCTGGCTTTGGAGCCAGGGTATCTTTAGAAAGGTGTCGCGTCTAATTAACCTAATAAGTAGGTTGTGAGCTCTGACCGGAACCAGCGGAGGAATCACCCTGACAGATGGGGAGGAGTGGGTCATGCCTGCAGCAGGCGCCGGACGGCAGACAGCTGGCTGTGGCCTGCGGAAGAGCTAATAGGCGGCCTTGACTTCACATCAGATACAGGGCAAGAAGAAGTCACCCCAACATCATATTAGCCATGACAATAACTGCCATTTATGGAGCCCTTGCCGTGTGCCACGCTCCGAGCAAGAATTATCTCATTTAATTCTCACATCAACTCTAGAAGGCAAAAACTATTATTATCCCCATTGAACAGACAACAACATGACAAAACTGAGGCCCTAAGAGGTTGAGTAACCTGCCCAAGTAAACACAGCTAGAAAGGGGTAGAGATGAAGATTCAAACCCAGCCACTCGGACTCCAGAGTCTGTGCTTTTGGTCCATCACCTCCATTCCTTCTCCAACCCTTAGGAATCCCTAAGCCATTCGGAGAACGATACACAGGCCACGAGATGGAAGGAAATCCACACACTCCTTCTACCAACCTGGAATCATTTTCTCTGTTTGAAACACACCTGCCTCCCCTGGCTTCAGAGAAACGGTAGTCCGGTGGGAGAAAAAAAGGTCAATACATTATTGTTCAAGAAACGAAACAAAAATATGTTCAATGAAGCAGCATAAATGCTAGAACGTGACGTTACCATCAAGAAAGGCAGTGAGTGTAGATGGTGGTCAGAAGCCTGGGCCCCCGAGCCAGGCTGCTTGATCACAAAGCCTCCCTTTCCTGGATGTGTGCCTTTGGCTAGGTTACTTAGTTTCTCCAGGCCTCAGTTTCCCTGTCTGCAAAATGGGAATAAAATCGCCCATCCCGCGATTGTAAAGTTGAATGAATTAACGTTTGAAAATTGCTAGACAGTGCTCAGCACCTAGGCAGCCCTTCATTCCACAAATACCCGCAGAGCGTCTGCAAGGTGCCAAACACTGGTCTAGGCTACTGAGGCGCATCCGTGAGCCTGCCTTTGTGGTTTATGCTGCTCCTTACATTCTAAAGGCAGTTATTGTTATTTTTAAATGAACTATTATTGGGTAAGTAATGTTAACTGTTAGCATTTTCAAATTGGTATTTTTAAATGATCTGTTTTGGGGACTCCCGGGGGGCTCAGTCTGTCTAGTATCGGACTCTTGATTTCGGCTTGGGTCATGATCTCAGGGTTGGGAGATGGGGTTCTGAAGTCAGGCCCCCATGCATGGAGCCTGCTTAAGAGTCTCTCTCTGCCCCTTCCCATTTCGCCTCTCAAAAAGAAATAATAATAAAAATGAAATGATCTGTTATTATTTAATAAATCTTGCTCTGTTGATTGTGAAAGGGCATGAAGCAGGGAGAGATTTAATCCCCTGAGTTGGCACAGACATTTCCTGTGGTTTCAGAGATGGGTGGGTGACTTTATTGACTTCTCCCCGCCCCTCCCCCCACTCTGGGGTTGAGGCTCCTGGTAACCTTCCAGCCTCGAGGCAGACCAGGCAGTCGGCTGGAAAGCTGCAGGTCACCTGGGCCTGCCAGCACCAGAGTCCGCCAGCAGCTACTGGGTGGGCAGGAAAACACGGGGCTGAGCAGATGGGAACTGGGCTTTTTCTGAGAATCCCCTGTGAAGCTCTGGCCCGAGAGGAAAGCCTGGCCCTAAGTGGGTGACTAACGTTCGTAAAAGTTAATGCGGCCACGGAACTGAGTATTGGAACAGGGGCGGAAATCGGCCCCAGCGTTTGGCAGCTCCGAGGAGCTGACAGCTCAAAACAGGGCTCCAGACACGGGCCTGTGACACTCCGAAGCTCGACAGACTTCTAGGAACTCCTACCCCAAGCTTGGCCTCCCGCCCTGCCCCCCAGTCCTGGCACACACCTGTTGAGGGAGAATGACTTCTGATTTGTCACCTGTCACGCTGCCCGCCTGCTCCGGAGGGTGGGGAGGGCCCCGAAGCCTGGTGGGAAAACCGAAGCTGTTGGGAAGATTACAAGGGGACCAGCCGGGGGCGGGGGGGGGGCAGCAGGTGTGCCCAGGGGAGCCCCAAGAACAGGTGCTGCATTCTCACGTTCTCGCAGTGCCGAGAGAAGGAGCCTCTGGATGAGAGCAGGGATGTCACGTGTCCAGCTGGGTGGCCACGTCCCCCAGCCCATATGTGGGGCATGGGTGCCTGTGGCCCTGCGGTGGCGTGGGTGGGTAAGGTGGCTCATTTGTTGTCAGCGAGGGCCGAGGAGACCCCTAGGACTGCTTTTGTGTGGAGACACACAGCGAATACCGGCTCAGGGAAGGCTTCTGGTTAAGGAGGAGAAGGGGGAATTCTGGCCAGCGGTGGCGGGTTCCCGCACATGTGTAACATGGTTGTGTGCCACATCTACTTTACATGTCTGGGTGCCCGTGTCTGTGTCCATCTCTCGGTGGGTCTGGGGGCGCATGTCTTGGTGCCTGCTGTCCAGAAGTCTGGGTACATACACGAATATGGCTGTGTGTCGAGCTGGAGTGGGCAGGGAGGAACTCTACCTGGCAAGGCTGAGAAGGTCAATTCTGGAAGGTCTTCTCCCAGCTGGACCCCTCATGGAGCGCGCCCTTGAGTCTGTCCCTGCTGCTGTCTGGGCATCTCCCTCTACCCCCGTCCCCCCCAAAGAGCCTGTCAGTCAAGCTGCACTAGCTGGTGCTGGTGACCTGGGTGTGCTGCGTTCCCGGGGGCGTGGCCTGCAGTGGGACAAGATCTGGGACTCAGGGAGCCTCCGTGGATTGGCGGCAGAGTCATGAGATGCACCCCATGACTGGCTAATTGGTCCCTTAGCACCAAGCTCAGGCATCATCGTCCTGGCACTGAGGCCCCGGCTGCCTGCCACTCCCTCTCCACCAGGCTGGGCCAGGGATGGAAAGAGAAGCTCTGTCAGCCCCTGAGCCCACCCAAGCACCAGCCACACCGGGGATAAAGCTTGGCCCTATGGCCTTGGCCTGCTCTGACCACTTCCTGCTAGAGGCAAGCGCTTGTGCTCCCTGATCTCACGGTGAAAACATTGTTTCCAGAGAAGCTGCCCAGCACGGCTATTACCAGGGAAGGAGTCAAAGTCGGTGGCTATCCTTGAATCTAGTCTGCAAAACAAACCACAAAAATCCACGCCACCCACCCATGCTCAGACCTCCTTGTCCTTCATCACTCCCTCTCATTCCCACCAGTTGTCCTTTTGGGGAAACTCTAGCACAGTTCTGTCCATTGGAACTTTCTGCAGTGATGCAAATATCCTCTATCTGTGCAATCCAATATGGTAGCCACCAGCCACACGTGGCTACTGAGTACCTGAAATGGGGCCAGTGTTATTGAGGAACTGGGTTTTTAATTTTATTTTGTTTGGGACAGCATAGCTCTAGGGAACCAATTCCTAGCGAAAGGACTAAAAACGGCGTCATCCAGATACATGCTTGGACACCATACTAACAGTAAAACCCTTCCGTGTCCATTGGTGCCCACGAACCTCACAGCAACTCTGCCAGGCGTGGGCAGGAACCACTCACCCCACTGCACAGAGGGTCCAGGAACGTGCCCAAGGTCTCCTTGCCCACAGGCCAAGGGCAGGCTGGAGCCCAGGTCTCCTCATTATGAAAATAGGGCTTGTTCCTTCACGAGCCTCATCCCAGCTGACCTGCAGTCGGGCACTGACAGCTCAGCCACAAACAATGACTTATGCTGGAATTTCAGACCCAGGCTTGACCTGTGCAGAAGAGGGTTAAGGTATGATAGATGGAAGGGTCATTGGAACTTAAATTTCTCCCTTCATTTGTAGATAAGAAGAGAAGAATAAGGATATGTATGGGGGGGGGGACACTTACATTCCAGGCGCTATGTAAGGCTCTTAGAAACATTATCTCATTTACCTTCACAAGGGCAGGTAGTATTCTTCCCATTTTACAGATAAGCAGACGGAGGCTCAGAGAGGTGGCTTGACTTGTTCAAGGTCACACAGCAAACAAGAGGCAGAGGTGGGCTTTGAACCAGGTACTTGGGCACTGAAGGTTTGTCTTCTGCTAGCACCTGGCTTGGGAGGAAGACCTAGTGCAGACTGAAGCTGACTGGTGGGAGTCGGACAGCACGTTGAACTGCTCTCCCACTGTGTGCGGAGCTCTGGCCAAGGCTCCTAGTGGAGTGGGGGTGGGATAGGGAACAACAAGGAATCCCTTGGCCCTGGCCCCAGGGAACCTGGTGCTGCCAGGGCTCTGGAAACAGACACAAGTGAGTCAGTTAATGGCACTAAACAAAGAAGAGCCACTGATGTGGCCTGGGTGAGCCTCTCTGGTCCACCTGGAACGGCTTCTCTGATGAAGAGAGAAGCACCTTGGTCCGTGATTCACCTGGCAGTGGATGCTTTCATTCAGCACTTCCAAGGGCCAGGTTCCTGACCAATTTCTGTTTCCAATCTCTATTGTAAGTAACAAAGCACCCCAAGTCTTAGTGGCTTATGACAACAGTCATTTGTCCACAATGCTGCAGCATGGACAGGGCATGAGGAGACGCCACATCTCCGGGCACCTGAGAGGCCCAGTACCTGCTGGGCGCCCTCCAGGCCGGTGCTTTTCTTCCCCTTGCCTGGGGTCGTGCGTGGGGCTGCACCCAGCTGGCAGGGGTGGCCTGGGATGGACGCTGGGATGACTGGGCTTCTCTCCCTCACCGTCAGGGTCACCTCCTCTCCTCGTGGTTTTGCCAGCAGAAGAGCTGGACTTCTTAGCTGGAAGCTCAGGGCTCATAGGAAGCTTCCAGGCCTGAATAATGGGGTCGTCTTGTTTTTCCCCCAGTTGCTCAGAGGTGACAGTGGCTGCTCTGGACAGTGGAAAAGCAGGACCTGACACTTGTAGAAGCTGGATAAAGCAGCCCTGGGGGGAAGCTGCTCAGAGGCCTGGCCCTGACAATGACCGTGGGTCCTGGTGGTCAAACACAAGGAGGCCAAACACAACTCTGGACCTGGGCTCTGAGGTTCAAAGCACACTTACAACCTTTTAGGCTGTAACTTTTAGGTACCTCTGTTTTCTCCTCTGCCCGATGAAGATGAAATGGTGCTTAGCCCCTGTTTTCGTAAGAGTTAAGTGAGAAAATTACATGGAAAGCACCTGTGTCCAGTGCGTGGTGAACGCGCCTCGGTTTCTGCTCTTACTGTCAATCCGTGCTCCCCGTAGGCCAGGCTGTGGGCATCCGACTCCCTCAAGAGCTGGGACGGCACCTCAGCAGGACGGAACCAAGGCTGACCCCACTGCCACCTTCAGCCCCCTCCCAGCCCTGGGAGGGCAGCCAGAGCCACAGTGTGAGCTGACACAAGTGCCCCGTTGCTGAGCACCTCGTCCTCACCCCCTCCGGTCAGGGCCTCTGTACCTGGACCCCAGTCTGGGGATGTCCACGGGAGACCACGGTCCTCCAGAAGCCGGGTCCTAATGACCTCACAGTCCTCCCCGCGTGCTGCAGAGCTGGAAGGGTCTGACTCAGGAGGAAAGGAGGCTGCCACAGAGTGTGGGGGTCATGTCCCTTTCCAAAATCGGACTGGTGGTTTGGTGTTAAGCTCACACCATTTCTCACAGGGCCCTGAGGCAAATTTAGGGAGCATCCGAAGCCTTGGAATATGGGGGGTGGGGGAAGTGTTCATCTAGTTAGCTAATCAGCCATATTTGCTGTCCATTCTTTTCTTTACTCCACAGAGATTACCTGAGCACACGTGCCAGGCACTGTTCTAGACAGGAGACTGAGGGAACAGGCCTCATAAAAGCAGACGCCAAGAGAAGGGTGCCTGTGCCTGTGAGTGGGCAGCCTCTTTGTGGCCTTGAGTTCTAGCGGCCCAGTCTGGTCCCCACCCGTGCCTGGCCCAGGGACAGAGCACAAGGACTCCTCAGTCAGACTCCACTCCCGGCTCTGCCTCTTACTCACTGACTAGCAAACTGGCTCAACTCTCTTGAGTCTCAGTGTCCTCATCTGTGAAGTGGGAGCACATTTGGGAGGACCAAGGAAGCAACAGCCAGAAAGGAGCAGGGCTGTGGCAGACGCCTTCCAGCACACCCCAAATGGCCTCTGTCCACCCTCTGTCCCCGTCTGCCATCAGCACAGCCCCACCTCCTCAGGCTGGAACCTTGCCCTGCCTTCCCACTTCCTGGGGCTACACACAGTTTTGCTGACAATAGGCAAGTCACCTTCTGGACCCAATGGATGCTAGAGACCTTTCCTGTAGGCCATTTGCCCCCTGAGGCCCGGGGTCACGGAGATCTTACAACCTGAGATCAGAGACAGAAGAGGGGGAGGGGGCAGGGACCATATATCAGGGACCTGTCCCAGCTGTTAGCGGGGATTCCTTCCCAGCCAAGAACAGATGGGCCCAGCCTTCCAGAGTCGGATCCAATCGATGGAGCACCTGGGGTGGGAGCCAACACCAAGGGTGAGGAATTCGTGTGACCCCATCATCTCCTGTCAGGAGACTCCCACGCTCCTCTTCCTGCCTCTGGGAAACGAAGTGACAGGTCATTCTGAGGGGCGACTGCTGACAGGCCCTTCTGTAACATTTATTTAGAACTGGCAGCCCTTCTGCCTTCCAGAAGGGGACAAGGGAATGCTCCGACATGTGCGGAGCACCTCCCAGCTAGCCAGGCCTTGTTGCAGGCACACTTCCACGGAACCCCCACCAGGATGCCCGTTTTTGCGATGAGAAAACTGAGTCTCCGTGAAGTGACTTGCTGAGGTCACCCAGCAAGCCCAAGGCTGGGGAGCACAGGATACCTAGTTCCTCTGACTAGTTCTGAAATGCAGATGTGATGGGACAGGAAGAAAAAAAAAAACAACCATAAAAATGAACTATTAAACGATAGAGCAGCCCTCTTGAACTTCTCGGAGAACCTTCTATGAATAGGATATAATAATGCATTTAGGATGCTGACGAACGCATCAAATCTTTTCTGGAGGGATGCGTAAGAGGCTGTGAACGGCACAAACCTTTAGGAAGAGGAACTAGAATCAGGGAGGGAGCCATGGGACACTTTGCCTTTGCATTTTATGTCCTTCTATAGCATTTCTATTCTTTGCAATATGCATTTAAGAAGCAGGAACAAGGGGTTCCTGGGTGGTAGGGGTATGGATCGTTTTTTAATTTTCTTCTTGACTTTTTTCCAAAGTAAAAAAGAAATACGTTATTTTAAAAAAAGGGAAGCTGATGACAGCTAACTGAATCCCCCTCAATTTTTACAAACACACTTATTCATCTAATTAAGAACTCTTAAGGGGCACCTGGTTGGCTTAGCCGGTGGAGCTCATGATTCTCCATCTCAGGGTTGTGAGTTCAAGCCCCACCTTAAGTGTAGAGATCACTTAAAACAAAACAAAACAAAACCAAAAACAAACAAAAAACCTCTTTGTAGGGAAGCTCAGAGGGCATAATTCTAATTAAAAGCCCAGCGGAACCAAGATTTTCATGCCTGAGAGCAGGAAGCAGCTCTCCCAGATCTGTACTGAAGCTCTTGTCATCAATAATTGAAAATGGAAACCAAAGGCCTAGGCTAATGAGGTTTCTGGAACCAAGCTTTTCATTTTACTTTGAGCTCCTTGCCTTATATGGAGCCTTGAACCCAGTAGTAGGTGCTCAAAAATCTAATAGGTAATTTGCCTGCTGTGTTCCTTGGGTCCTGAAGCAGGCACCCAGTCAATATTTGTTCATGAAAATCAATAACAAGATACTGTTGATCCCAACCATTATTCCAAAACCCCAGCTACAACCCTAATCCAGGTGGGGGCAGGGGAGAGTGGGCTGTGTTGTGAGACTGAGCTCCCCTCCCCCGCAAAGGGCCTGGGTAATGGGTAGGATGGAGCCCTGTCCCCATCCTCATCTGGTGTCTGGGAGTGCTGGGCACAGGCAAGGTCTTCCCATCCCAATTGCCATTTCGGTCCAGTGCACAGAGGATAGGACACAGGACACACCCAGGAAGTGTGCACAGAGGATGTGCACACTTCCCTGACCCCCACCATCCAGTCTTGGCCCTCCACACCTCCCATTACTTGGCTCTCTGGTCCACGGTCCAAATTGCCAGCGTTCTTGTGGAGTCCATAAGATGCTATCTTCCCTGTTCCTCGAGGGCAAAGAGAGAGGATGTTGCAATTCTCACATATCTCCCATTCTAGCTCATTGCCACAGAAAGCTGGGGAAACTGGAGAGACTGGAACAGTGAGGCAGGGAGGACTTTAGGGCTTCCTGGAGGAGGTGGACATGCACCGACTCCTGGGGCCCTGCAAGGGGAGAAGGAAGGACCTAAAGAGCTGGCCCCACCTCCCTCTCCCACCTTGTGATCTTCCTGTTGCCCTTCTCACAAAGGCACCCTGGCCTCCTCCTCCCCGTCCTAGAGGGCATAGACCCCAGCTGAGGGCCACTGTGCCTTCCGGTGGGACTGAGAGCAGAGCCAGCACGGGGCATGTGCGGAGCTGAATGACCCGATGGTGCCATCTGAACGGCTGGGTTCAGCTGTGTCTGATGCCAGCTCCGTTGGGTCTGTTGTGGATCATGGCGGTTCCAGTAGGAATTTTCCGTCACTTGCAACCAGAAGAGTCTTAAGTGGGGTGTCACTGCTCCATCCTCCTGTGCTGTGCCACAGAGCACTGTGTGTTCTAGGTGGAGGCAAAAGAGAGATGCCTTGGGACCTGGGTGGCCAGGAACAGGGGCCACCGACAACAGAGAGATCTGGGCTTGGGCACAGCAGGCCGAGCTCTGGCAGGATGCGCGGAAGGAGATGCCCAGCAACCGGCGAAAGAAGTGTGGGTGCACATCTGGAAGGTGCTGGAGCCTCTGATCCAGAATGGGAGGTGTGGGAGGACGCGAGATCATGGCGGGGTGGGCGTGGGGACACAGTCAGAAGGAAAGAGGACCGAGAAGACAAGGGAGGCCAGGCCACAGGGACTAGGAGTCTTGCTGCAGCAGGAGAACAGTTAGGCATGAAAGGCAACCAAGGCGTGGAAAGGGGGCAAGCTCTGAGCCGCTCTCTCCCTCAGTTTCTTTTTTTGTTGAGTGGGTGCACAGTCTCCCGGTGTTGTCCTGTGACGAGGATGGAGAAGGCATGGCAAGCTCTGAATGCCAGAGCTCGAGAAACAGGAGCTGGCCTCCGTCCAACAGGGGAACAGAGACAGAATTCACAGTGTGCATGCAGAAGGAGAGGAGTTCCAGAAGGGGTTGCTTCCTTCTGGGCTCCCCGGACCCCGCACTCACCTGTTGTGTTGAGCGGCCTGTTGCCAACTCTCTCCGTCCAAGCCAGTGGGAACCCCTCGAGTTGGAACCAAGACTCACTCCCTTTGTACCCCAGAGCCCAGCACGTTGTGGGCGGGCTGGGGGAGCACAGGCTGAGGGGTGGGGGCGGGAGGCAAGGGCTCACTGACCCTGCAGTGGTGGTGGGGGGGATCAGAGGGGCTGTGGAATTAGGCTCCCTAAAGTCACTGGTAACTAACTGGCTGTTGGGCCGCAACAGGGTTGACCTGGGATCTGCAGCGGCTCCGTCTGTCCCTGTCCCTCCACAGGTCACTATCCACCCTCACCCGCCCCCAGCAGGTGAATGGAACTGGGGGACAGGCGGCTGCCAGGTCGCACCCCTCCCTGGTCTCCCCAGGGGTGGACCGAACAGCCCTTTCTCCGGCTCAGCGGGCAGGTAGCCCCGGCTGCTGACCCCCTACTTGCGAAGGGCTCTTACCTCCAGCTCTGCTAGAATTTGGCACGGCTGACCCTCTTTCACCACTCGACAAAGGAACTCAACACCACAGCAGAGCTCATCCCCTACGGACTCACACACACAGGCCCCCTCCGTGGTGGCGCCCAGAGCACTTCCTCCAAAGCAAGCCCCGGGGGAACCTGCATCTTTATGACTCCCACTGAAGAGAGATTCCAGAGGGCAAGTCTGACGTGGGTTGGGGTGGGGAGGCCTCTGAGAACCCACTGCTCGTGAGTTCTGACCTTGCACAACCACTAGCCCCGAGGCCTCACATTCCATCCTTGGGGTTTAATTCTCTGGGCTTGTGAGTCCTCCCTTCAGCTACCCCCGGGGTGGGACACATTCACCTGAGGGAAAAAAACAAACCCACAGCTGCTCCCTGTGGGCAGAGGGAGGACTGGGACTTGCTGGAGGGCAAGAGGCAGAAAGGAAGGAGTGGAAAAGTACCCCAGAAAGCCTTCCCCTGCCTCCAGCCTGAGGGGTGGGGCCGAGCTTCCACCTTTCTGTCCTTTAATGCACTTTCACTGGGCGCTGACTCCGTGCCTGTTGCCATGCCGGGTGCCAGGGACACGGATTTGTTCAATCAAGTTCCTTGGGTGGGGAGGCGGGGGGAGGGGTAAGACCCTTTCTCTCAATTCACAAGAACCTCAGAGCCTGGAAGAGAGGAAAGGGAAGCTCAGAGGCTACAGAGCTCCCCCCTTCCCTTAGACCCCTCCTGTCCTTGCCTCTGTGGCCCCACTTTCAGTCTCAGGGCAGAGGGGACACATAGGCTGATGGGTCAGGAGGGAGCAGAGCTTGGGGTAGGATGATCCTCTTCTACTGAGATAAGCACAAGTTGTCCAGGGCAGACATCTCTTAGTCCTAACCCCTAAGAGTGGAAGATGTTCCCCATCTCCCTGCCCCCAAGTGATTCCCAGGGATACTGTTCTTTCGCCTCACAGCCACGCGGGAACCTCTGCTCCGCACTGGAGCCCCTCTTCGCATTCCAGGTGAACCCTAAAAGGCACAACTAGTGTCCTTTACCTAGAGCGGTGACTCTCCAAGTCTAGCAGGAGGACCGAACTCATCAGATCACCTGGACACTTGTTAGAAAAGGGAATCTCAGACCCCACCCTAGGTGTGGGGGTGCTCCAGCAATCCACTTTAACAAGCCCCCCCCACAGTGATTCTGTTGCCTCTAGTCGGAGAACCACTGGCCCAGAGGATGGTCAGGCAAGAATTTACGGGGAGCTGGGTAGGAAGTGGGGAGAGGGGACAAGGTCATCCCAGCGGCCTGGCTGGAACAGGAGGTGGGTTTCTCCAAGGCAAGGAACTGTGTTAGTTTCAAGACTGGGGCGCTAGTCCCCCCTCTAGCCTGGGGATTCTTATAGTGGGCAGGTGCCCAGGTGGAGAGCAGGCCCATGGTTTTCAGGGCTTTTCAAAGGGATCTGATCCCCCAAATATCAAGAGCCTTTCTTTGACAAGCTGTTAAGTTATTTAATACACAGTTAACATGTGAATACATTCCTACTGGAAAAAGTCAAAGCATAGTGAAACATAGGGAGCATCAAGGAAAGTGCTAGACCCCTCCCCAGAGGCAGCCACTGTTTTCTGTTTTTACTTTGGGAGGTCTCTGTACACAGTAGGTGTTTTTACACAAACAGGATAATGGTGGGTGTGTTATGCTTCAACTCCCCACCACCTCCCGTCTAATAACACATCTTAGGGAGCCAACCCAGGGCTGGGCTTCTTCTTGACAGTGTCTCTCGTGTGTAGCTACTGAGGCAGGAGAAAATGAAGTTCACACCCCATTAGAGTATCCTCCTTTACTTGGGCCCCCCACAACCCACCCCACCCCCCCGCGATGTCTATTCTACCCCGGAGCATGCAAGGTATGCGCAAACAGGAGCGTGCGTGCGTGCCCCCCCCCCCAATCACACACTGCCGATGATCCAATGTGAGGAAACCCTCCCTGGTCCTTGCCCAGGCTGACAACCCCTGACCCCACTTTCGGCTCCTGGACAGGCATTCCTCAGCCCCGAGAGGATCCTCCCTGGAACCTGGGGGCAGACGGACAGATGGACAGACGGGCACTAGGAAGCTGTGTCGCCACTGAAAGAGCCGTGTATGTGCATGCATTTATCCCGAGTGGGAGTCCCAAAAGCCTCCGAAACCCCAAAAAGGATGAATAATCCCAGTGGTAAGTGGATTTCCTCTTAATGGGGAAGAACAGATGAGTAAAAATCATTCCTGCCTCCCTTCGAGCGCTTTCTTCGTTATCTCAGAAGTGAGAGGGAGGGAACCTCAAAGATGGCTGATGAGGGAGGCGGGAGAGCAACCCCCGCTCGCCGGGTCAAAGGGGGTCCTCCCCAGATCCAGGTCCTCCCGAGAGCCTCAGAATGTGATTTGATTAGGTCTTCAACAGGGGCGTTGTTGATACAATGACGGGGAGCTGAGGTCCTGCTGAGGTCGGGTGGGCCCTTAATCCAATGACCGCTGTCCTTTCGGAAGAGACCAGACACGGGGTCACAGAGGGGAGAGGGCCCAGGGAGAGGCAGGCAGAGCACAGAGGATGTACCTACAGGCTAGGAAACTGCAGGATGGCCGGCAGCCTCCAGAAGCTGGGAGACAGGCCTGGGACGGTGGCTCCCTGGGCATCAACTCCGTCCTGCCCCTACCCCCGATCTGGGACTCCCAGCTTCCAGAACTGGGAGAGCGTGTGTCTCTGGTGCATCTCTGTTACAGCAGCCCTAGGTACTACAGCAAGATAGAGGGGGCAAAAAGTAGAGTCCGACACTGGCTTCGGGGGAGACCCTGGAGCCTCTTTCCCGGCTGGCCCAGCTGGCAGGATCTAGAAGGGCCGAATGTCTTCGGGTCAAAGAGTCGACACCGTGTGCTCGGTTGTGCTCCCTGAGGTGTGCAGGCAGCTCTGGGCCCGGAGAGACTTTCCCTAATAAACAGCCAAATCAAACACATGTTCCCCTCCAGGCCCCCGAGTCACCTGCCACTTGGCAGCGAAAGGACGTCAGCCCGGTTCCTGGCTGGCAGCGCTGACAGGCGCCCATCTGCTCCGGAAGCCCCAGCCCGGATAAACACAGCCGGGCTCTGCCTCCCACGGTGGGACCAGCCGGGCCCCGGGTCTCAGGCCTTAGACCCCCAGGGCCGCTCCCCACCCCGCCCTGGCCACACCCGCCGCCCCAAGAGCAGCAGCGTCCTGGGAAAATGGGAGGAAAGACCCGGGAAAGGAAAACTCACGGCAGGACTCCGCCCACCCCTCACGTCACTTCCTCAAAGCCCCCCCTGCTGGGCCCGGGGTCACTGCCCCCTCCCACCTGCCCTCCCCTCACTCCCGCCCACATCAAGCCATCTGCCACCCTGACACCACCCCCCCAGCCTTCTGACTCAGCGCCCAGCCCTGAGGCTGCTCTGTGGGTGGCCATTCCGGAACTGGGAAGGGGGCCTGAGCTGGGGGTGGGGCAGGGGGGGAGAAGACACGTGCAGACCCCAGGTGGCCTTTCCCAGAGCAGGAAACCCAGACAGTACTGCCTCCATCCAGTTCTTAAGGCAGACCCACTCTCCAGCAGAGGTGTTGCCTAAAACATAATAGTCTAATTAGAAAGCACCTAATTCGGTTCCTTTTTGGCCTCTGGGTTCCACCACCTGTTCTTCCAGCCCTGACCCCAGGCCTGACTGGGGGCTGTTTCTCTAGCGCATTCTGCCATGACCCCTTCACGGCGGCTCCCAATCCCTCACAGCCCCCAGAACGGGACATGGACTCCCCACACACTGTTGAGTGGCTAAATTCCCATGAAGGTACGAGACATTTCAGGGCAGCTCCCTGCAGACTTTGAACAAAGGCTCTGACTTCGAGGGCTTATCCCAAAGCACTAGCAGCAATGATGACAGTGTCAGTGACCTTCTGGGAAAAGGAGTGAGTCAGGGCGGAGAAGGTCACCCCTACAGTACAGTGGGACAAGGGCCTTGCCCTGTGCATCTTGGGCGGGTGGCTCGGCCTGTGGTTCTGAATCAGGCACGGCCCCTAGAACTCAGCTCTAGAGGAAAAACCTGCAGGCTGGGCCTGTCCCGCAGCGGGGAAGGTTGTAGTTTGGAGCCTGGCTCGGCCCCTGGAGGGGAGATCCATCCCCTGAAAGCCCGAGTCCCCAGGCTGTGGGAGCCTGCTTTGGGCTGCTATCTCTGTTCACTCGGGCTGAGACCCTTCCAAGGGTCCATCCAGCCTCCTCCAGAGCCTCTCCTAAGCTGCATGGAGATTTCACCTCTTGGGCTTGAAAGAAGTTTCTTGGGGTTTGGCCCTGGTTCTCTCTCTTACCTAGCAGCCCTGGGGGACATCCCCCTGCAGATTCTCCTGCAAAGCCAGGCAGTGGTGCTCCTTCTTCTCCCAAACCCTCTTCCCCCGAAACAAGCCAACAGCCTGGTTCACTTCAGAGTGGTTGTTCTCCTGCGGGTAACTACACGGAAGCAGCCACACGAAAGCAAAGAAGACTGGGAGGTTCCGAGAAACCTCAAAATTGGAAGAGTCTGAACGTGTGCAATCCCGGCTCTACAGCAAGACTCCCTCTCTGCCTCAGTTTCTTCAACTTCAAGCAGAGTTCCTAAGAGTACCCGCCCCAAAGGTTGTTGTGAAGGCGAGATGAAGCCGAGAATTGGGAAAAATGCAGCTGGACGTGACCTGTCTGGTTCGTACCTCCACAGAAGTGCTCTCGGCCTAGCAACAGTAATACTAACAGTCACCTTCACCATCATTCTTTCTGCGTCCCCAGAGTGAGTATCAGAAATTGTCTGAGGGTTCAGTCCATACCGCCTCCCCGAAGTCTGAGCTCCTTTACCCGCATCTTTCTTTCTTCCCACTCTCTTTTCCAAGAGACAGTTCAACACCCCCAGGCATGCCTCTCCTGCCCCCTGGGCATTGGGAGATTTTCCAGACCAACTGTGTGCTGCTTCCCGGAGCAGGAAGGTGGGCAGAAAAGTGGCCCCAGCTGGAAAATCAGAGTCTGTGTTTCTGCACAACTTCTTTAGAATAATAGACTTGGAGAAAAAAAAACAAAACGCTCCACTCAGGTTCTCTGTTTGCCTGGGTACCCCCAGCCTGCTCCATCTCACAGCTGCAGAAATTATGATTTTCCTGAGGCCACACAGCAAGTAAGAAGCTGAGATTTCACTAGCACTGAGTACCTGTAACACCTGTAACATGCCAGGTACCGTGTCCACCCACTTAGTAAACACCCGGGCAGTCACACCAGGTTCCAGGCACTGCTTAGAGCACCACGGACGTAGAGACAGGGAAGAGCACTGAAATTCTTTGGAGAAAGATCAGACCCCAAACAAGTCGCAAAGGTCCCTGTGGACACTGATAAATACTATAAGATAGCAAATCAGAATGGGATGGAATGGTGGGCAAATTTAGGGGAGGAGTGCCCTGTTTAGTAGTGAGACAAGTAACACCAAGCAGAGAACTGAATGATGAGGCACAAGGTTTGCAAAAAGTGAAGGAGGTGTCTGTTAGAGAGAACTGCAAATGCAAAGGCCCTGGGGCAGGAATATGCTTGCGGTCTTTAAGGAATAGGAAGAAAGCCAGTGTGGCTGGAGCAGTGAGAGTGAGGGGCAGTGGGAGAGGCAAGGAAAAGAGGGAGACAAGGGTCAGGTCCTGCTCTGGATTGTATTCTAATGGCAACAGGAAGCCATAAGAAGGTTTTTAAGCAGGGCAAAACTGTTATGACTTATGGTTTAGAAAGATTGCTCAGGGAGCTGCGTGAGGAGTGAACTGAAGTGGAGCAAGCAGCTGAGGTAGCTGCAGAGGCCGGGACCACCATGCCTGCTGGGGGATGGGAGCAAGCAGAAAGCAAATACCTTGGGGGGAGGGGGAGAGGCAGAGGGTGGTTGGGTGATGGACATTGGGGAGGGTATGTGCTACAGTGAGTGAAGTGTGTAAACCTGGTGATTCACAGACCTGTACCCCTGGGGCAAATAATACATTATATGTTTATAAAAAAATAAAAAAATATATATTTTTTAAAAGATGCTATTAAAAAAAAAAAAAAAAGCAAATACCTTGACAATAACACTGAGCCTGAGGCCTGGCATCCTGAGGCCTGGCATCCACCAAGTGATACTCAACACAGATCTGGGAGCCTGAGAAGGAGTGCTGGCCAGAGTTAGGAGATGGGGTGTTGATGACAGGCAGCTGGGGAGACTCCCTTTCCCAGGCTTAAAGCCACAGGAGACCAGCCGCTTTGGGGCGGGCATGGGCAAGGCCAAACCCACTTCCTTCTTTCGGTTCCCTCATATGTATGATGTCTTTCCATTCTTAAAAGGTCATTGTCAGAGCCACTATCTGTGACATATAAATGTTCCAGAAATAAAAACCTGGGAGTAATTAGAATAAAAAGCAGCTTATATTTATTTTTGTATTTCAAAACTGTGTTTAACTTGAACCTACACCTGACAAAAACTTCAGAGTGTAAGAGCACACAGCAAGAAATATCTCTCCCTCCACCCCATGCTCAGCCCTAGAAAATATTCTGCTATCTCTTCATCCTTGTCTAGAAATATTGTCAGCATACACAGACATGTATATTTCCAATCCTATTTTAAAATATGGAGATAGCATAGTATATGATTTTGTACCATCTTTTCACCAATGTTTTGTAAACATCATTTCATATGAGTCCATGAATACTATTTTATGCTTTTTCACTGGCTACATCATATACCATTGTACAGCTCTATCTGATAGAAAAATAGGTATTGAGATCATTTCCAGGTTTGGGCAAATAGAAACCAGGTCTCCACAAACACTTTCATATATAGGTCTTTGGTGTTTCCATTAAACAAATCCTTGGACATAGAATTTCTAGCTCAAGAGAGAATCAATCACTTTTTTTTTTCTGTCTAAATAAATATCCACAAATTGCTGTTTGGAGCTGTTGGACCAATTCACTTCCCAGTCTCACCCCCAGCTGACCCTGCAGCATCCCCCATCATGATGTCCACCCAAGACTTTGTCTGAGGCATTGATCTTCGCCAATCTCGTGATGCCTGACGATGTGTGCCTGTTCAGTGTAAGCCCACCTTCACCGGCATGGTGGATGTTTTCACTCTCACTCTGTGGATCAGAAGCTAGCCCCAGGACAAAGCCCGAGTCCCAGGAGAGGGGCAGAAACCATGGGTGAGGCCAACAGTGGGGAAGCCGGGGCAGAGAAGGTGGTGGTTCCCTCCACAGACATGCAGGCTCTGGCAATCAAGATAGGGGAAGAAGGTCAGAAGCCAAGAGACCAGTCAACGGTCAGGTCTATAACCCGCTCCTCCAGCCCCAGTGCTGCCTCGTCCGCACGCCTGCCTGGGCCAGCCTGAGGCCCGGATGTGGGTGTCCCAGAGCCACATTAGGGCCATGGGAAGTAGGTAACTTGATGGAGGAGTAGGGAATTTAAGTGCAGAGATAAGAGTGGATGTTGACATCTGGGACCAAAACCCCAAGTTTCCTTTCATCCCAGTGTAAACAGGTTGGTGGCTACAAGGCAGCAAAATGCAGGCCCCATTAAAACTGAGAGAGAGAGAGGTCTCTGTCAATAAACCACAGTAGCCAAATGAACCTAAGTTTAGCATCTCTCAGCCTGTTTGGGAACCTCTTGACTGCCGACTCTTCTAATGGGCTCCACTTCCGTGAACTCAAAGGTAATGGAATCAGCTTCAGCAAAAACAATGTGCTAAATAAAGAAATGCAATCAGAGCTGCTGACCTTCAACAGAAAACTCTTTTTGTAGGCCTTGGACTTGAAGTGAGGAATGTGTGCTTTGAGAGGGTGTGTGTGTGTGTGTGTGTGTGAGTGTGTGTGTGTACATGTGCACTCACGCGTGTGAGGGTTAAGATTAAGAATTTCAGGTGTGGCTGGAAACAGTGAGAAAGTTCTACCATGTTATTCAGACTTGCCTATTTAAAAACAAACAAACAAACAAACAAAAAACAACTTTGAGAAAAGAGTCAGAGCAAGGATGGCAAGGAAACCAGACTACTTTGAAATGGACATTAGGGCCCATCTGGATGTAGGGGCTATTATTCATAGACAGGATTCCCAAGGAAGTGGGTTTTCAAAGTCTCCTCCCAGGCTCATGGGACATGCCTGAACAGGCATTTGAAAAGCTCCCTCTGGAATGTTCCAAGGTGGGCAGTGCCAGGCATGAGTTCCCCAGTACAGGCCCACACTAGACGTTTGTGTCCATAAAGAGCTTGCTGAGCACTGAGGGTCAGAATCAGGCAATCATGAAAGCCTCCAGAAATCTGGAGAAGCCCAGAGAGCAATTTCTGCTCAGCCTGGACCGTCGGGGATACTGGGATTCCAGACAGTCTTCACACCTCCTCCAACTTCCAACTACTTCTGTCTTTCAGGTCACTGTCCCATCCTCTCCACTGTCTCAAGCAATCAGTAAATGAACCAGTTCATCAGTAAATGAACAAGTCCGAAATCCTTTTAGGTACAGTGGGGGAGACAGAAGTAGGGCACCAATGTAGTCAAGATGCTGGCAGTGGGAACTCTTACACAAGGTGGTGGGAAGGATAAGTAGGTACAATCGCTTTGGAAAATGATTTGGTACCCTCTTGTGTGGTTGAACTTGCACACACCAATAATCTAGCAAGGACTTCCTCTCCTGGGTATATACCCTGGGAATCTTGCACTTGTGTGAAAGACATGTACAAGGATGTTCAAAGAATAGCTTATAATAGTAAAATTATGAAAAAGCCAGGTGTCTGTGACCAGGAGAAGGGAAAACTTCTGAGTTATGGTCTAAGCCCACAACATAGTATTACACAGCAGTGAAAATATATTATAGCTAACTATAATGTAACTACAGTTATGTGCAATAAGATGGATGAATCTTAGAAATAACTGGTGTGTGGGCGCCTGGGTGGCTCAGTGGGTTAAGCCGCTGCCTTCGGCTCAGGTCATGATCTCAGGGTCCTGGGATCGAGTCCCGCATCGGGCTCTCTGCTCAGCAGGGAGCCTGCTTCCCTCTCTCTCTCTGCCTGCCTCTCTGACTACTTGTGATCTCTCTCTGTCAAATAAATAAATAAAATCTTTAAAAAAAAAAAAAAAAAAAGAAATAACTGGTGTGTAAAAAAAATGAGTTTCAGAAGACTATGGACATGAAACCATTTTTTCTAAAGCTTAAAAACAATCAAAGCTAACCAGCTTTTTTCTAAGGAGTTCATGCAAATGTGCCCCAAAATTGTTCTAGTAAGAATAAAATGTAGGACAGGTTATGGATGAGGAGGGGCCCACATGCAGGGTCATGTCTGAGTCATGTTCTAGTTCTTAAGCCACATAACAGGTTCCAAAGGATCATTTTATTATTATGTTTTATTTTTTGCCTATGTCCTTTTATATAAAAAATACACACAAAAATTTTAAAGCTTTTATTTACTTATTTATTTATTTGAGAGAGAGCTGGGGGGAAGGAGCAGAGGGAAAGGGACAAACAGATTTCACACTGAGCACAAGCGCAAGCACAGATCCCACAGATCCCACAACCCTGAGATCATGACCTGAGCTGAAATCAAGAGCCAGATACTCAACTGACTGAGCCACCCAGGGGCCCCCACAGTAAATATTTTTTTTAAAGATTTTATTTATTTACTTGACAGAGATCACAAGTAGGCAGAGAAAGAGAGGAGGAAGCAGGCTCCCTGCTGAGCAGAGAGCCCGATGTGGGGCTCCATCCCAAGACCCTGGGATCATGACCTGAGCTGAAAGCAGCGGCTTTAACCCACTGAGCCACCCAGGCACCCCCACAATAAACATTTTTAAAGAAAGAAACAATTCCTGCTCTGAAGGAGATTGCTATCCATATGAGAAGCCAGAAGCACAGACCCTCCCCCTGACCAAGAAGACATTTTGTATGGGATAGTATAAGAAAAAACCCAATGAACGACTGTCCTTGTTTGGACTCCTGGCTGCAAATGCCAAAACCCAAATTCAAACTAGTTTAAGCAGAAGCAAGTAGTAAGTAAATAACAAGTAGATAAGTAAATCTGGCTCATTAATTGAGGTCAGGTCAGCTCCAGGAACTCTAGAAACGCAAATAATGAACAACTCACATCTTTACTCTCTCCACTTCTCTCCGCATGCTGGCTTCATTTCTCCCGCCACGGACAGGTAGCTTCTATCTGGTGAGGGGAGAAGAAGAGATGCATGTAGATAATCCCAGCCTCCCTTGCATCATGCCAGGTTAGCAAACCCAAAGGAAAGACAGAGAGGTTTTTCTCCCTGTGTTCCACATCTAAAATCCCAGGCAAGGATTCTGATTGGCCTGCTTTGGGTCACATGCCCATCCCTGGGCCAATCATGATGGCAGGAGAAAGAGCATGATGTGATTGGAGGCCCCATCTAATCTCGGGGAGTGGGATGGGGGAGCTCCCTGGAGAAAAGGGTGTGCTGTCGTCAGAGGAAGGAGTGGAGAAGATGCTGGACAGACAAACCCAACCGATGCCCACTCTCAGGGGTCAGACGGCAAGGGTAATAGGAGCTCAAGGAGCGGAGACAGCAGCAAGGCTCTTGGAAGAGAAGGTCCTAACTGTGGGCTGAAGAAGGAGCAGAACTGAAGGCCCTGGGTAGGGAGGCGAGGAAGCGCCTGCCAGAACCTGGAGGCAGGAGACTGACTGTGTAATGCAGGAGTGGCTCTGGGTGACCCTGGGGGAGCCATTTTAATTGTTCTGTGGGTTGGTCAGCTCCAGAGTGTAAAAACAAACCCTAATGGGAGGGATTCCCTGGGAATGGAAAGTCGGTTCGCAGAAGGCAGAACACAGGATGTCACAGAAGCCCGGAGGACGCCCCCACACAAGCCTCAGGCTGACTCAAGCGGACGTCTGGGGCCATGGCAGGGGCAGGGCGGGAGGAGAACACAGCTCTTCCTTCTAGAAGGAGTTGCCTTGAAGGATGGTTGCCAGCCGGGCCAATTTGCCTCACCACCCCCAGACTATACCTCTTAGCTAGTCATGTGACAGAGGGCTGGCTCAGCATGGCGGCCAGTGCCCAGCAGACCCCGGGACCACTGGAATGGCCTGAGGAGAGGCAGGGACCCCCAGGCCCAGGAGTTCCTGCTTTAGAGAGATAGACAATGCCACACATCCATTATGAGTCTAGGGCTGTAGCGTTTGCCCTGTATTTGAATCCCCATTCTTCCATTTGACAAGTAAGTGACCTGAACAATTTGCTTCACTGTGAGTCTCTGTAAAATGCCACAAATACAGTAGTTGTACCTATCTGAGTAGTGATCATGAGGCTCAGAGGAGAAGAGGTTATGTTTGGCACAAGTTTCTGCATCAGTGTTTGCCGTAGTTATAGCCTTGATGTCATAACTTACAGAGTCTGTAAGATGAGAGCTGTGGGCCCTGGACGGGATGGACAGCTGCTCAATGACCCCTTGTTGAGGACTCTATTACATCTGAAGCACTTCCCCAGCTCAAGGCCTTTGCCCATGCTGTACCCTATATTTGAAATATGCTTCCCTCGGACTCATGGTTGGCTCCCCATCACCCAGACTTAGGATAAATGTCACCTCCTCACAGAAGCCTTCTCCAATTGCCCTAACTAAAAAAGGAACCTCCCCCAAGCCCCCACGCCCTCTGTCCTATTACCCTCTTTTATGGTCTTCCTATCATTATTATCTTCTGATTTAAATGTATATGTTTTATTTGCTTTTATCTAATTCCCCTCTGGAATACAACCTCACCATGGACAGACACCTGTTTTACCCCCTCTATCTCTAGGCTACCACGGCAGATGACAGATGCTTACATGTTTGTGAAATGAATAAAGGAAGAATGTCCTGATAACGCTCAGACCTGACCTTTCAGCCGAGGCTCGGAGAGGTTCCCTCACATCTCCCAGGGGCTTATTTGCATCTGGCTCCTCAGGGTTTCTGGCTGTGAAGTCCTGGTTCAAACCAAGCAATGAAGACAGCAGAGCTGGGCACTCTCCTCCTGATCCCTCCATACCAACCTGGTCCTCGCTGGAGTTCATGTGGTCCCTACAGAACTGCTGTATGGGGTTCAGGCGAGCCAGCTGGGGATTAGCAAGAAAATCCATTGGTCTATCAATGCGCATTCGCAGACTGCCTCCGTATCTGACCTTGGGGAGTGTCCTAGGCTGATCTGGGGAGACAAGGCCTGCTGGATACCCTCCTTGGCCGCTGTCCTGAAGCATTCTCTATAGCGCCTAGTAGGTGGTACCGTGTCTAACTCTGAAGGACAATTTATGATTTCAGACTGATGAAGGTCATTGAGATGAAAGTCTGACCCTCCAGTCTGCTGACCAGCTTGACCTTCTCTCCCTGCAAGCCACTGTTTTTCCAGGTGTAGTCCATGCGCCATGTCTAATAAATCACGAGATGCTTGTAAAAAACAGAACTAAACTAAACCAAACAAAAAGCACAGGCTCCCAGCCAGCCTGGACCTGCTAGATCAAAATCTCTGCAGTGGGTTTTGAAAGCTGCATTTTTCTCAAGATTAAATAACTGGGCAAGATCGCACAGCGAGTGCCCGCTGGAGGCGGATTCACTTCACACAGTTGGGCTCTAGAGCCTGTGCTCCTAACTTTTGCCCAGTGGAGGCTCTCCGTTCCCCGAGGCCACCTGCCCCACCAGGGACTCCGCAACAATTGCCTCGCTATCTTCCATCTGTAGCCTCCCGCTTCC
The DNA here is from genome assembly GCF_009829155.1 of Mustela erminea. Classification (NCBI taxonomy): domain Eukaryota; kingdom Metazoa; phylum Chordata; class Mammalia; order Carnivora; family Mustelidae; genus Mustela; species Mustela erminea. The sequence goes on from NC_045627.1 coordinate 72,892,850, forward strand.
AACAAGCAGGTCCAGCCCCGCTGCTCATGGCCTCCTCCTTTCTTTAGCTGTGTGCATTGAATATGTCTGTCTCCCCTGTAAACTCAGAGGGCAAGCATTTATACGGGTCACTTCTGCAAATCCCTGGAAGCCAGGACCAGGCCTGGCCCTGACCAACTCCAGTGTCCATAGGTAGCTAGAAGGATCTAGTCATCCAACCAATACTTCTTGTGGCTACCATGTGCCAAGCTCTTTTTAGGTACTCAGGATTCAGCATATAAAGCCAAATAAAAATCTCTTTCCTTCAAAAAGAGCTCCCGTGTTATGGGTGAAATGTACATGTGAAACAATAATGGCTTCTGCAAAGCCTGCTGGGAAGTAAATGAAACAAACCATGAATGTGGAGAGAAAGATGGAGCTCTGTGAGCTGAAGCAATCAGGGAGGGCTTCCTGTAAGAGAGTTCATCAGTACCCACCTTCCTTGTTGTTGAAATCACCTAAGACAAGGTCTCCTGAAGGCTCGGATATTCTTCCTAGAGCCTCAGTTCTAGCGGCCAATGCTAAGGCCCTGGTATATCAGGTACTGTTCCTACAGTTCCCAGCACCTTGACTAGGATCTGCAGGAAAGGTATGGAGTTCTTGGATAGAGGAGCAGGACAGTTATTAGTGGTAACGTTACTCCAAGTTAAATCATTGTTGGAATCCAATCCTGACCTGCTTCTCTTGGGTTGTTTTAGAGTTAAATGCTTAACTCAGGCAAAGGAGGGGAATCAATTAATAGGAAACATCATTGCTGTTTGGGGTGGGTAATAGTCTCAAATAGTCCCACCTCATGTCTTACCTTAGTAGTCAAGAAGCAGAGGTAGGAGATAATCTGGGAGCTTCTCAGATTACGCGGCGCCTGGTGAAAATAACCGGATTTAACTGTGAGATGGGAAGCCACTGGAGGGTTTTAAGCAGGGTGACAACGAAAGATCACCTGCTGTTTCAAGAATGGACTGTAGGGAGGATAGGGCAGAAGCAGAGATCAGCTAGGAGGCCACTGTCTGGGTCTGGGTGGGGGTCGGTGTGGCTTGGACCAGTAGAAGGAGAGGAGGCAGAGAGAAGTGGACAGACATGACTTTTGGACGCATTGGATGTGGCAGGGCTGAGACACAAGGGAAAGAGGAATCAAGGAGGACCCCAGGTTTGGGGTAGATAAACGGGGGTGCCATATTCGGAGATGGGGAGACAGAGGAAGAGCATGTTCAGGGGACAGAATCAAGAGTTCCATTGTGTTCATGTTGGTGGTGGCAGAATAAAGCCCCTCTAAAAATGGAGACTGTGACTATGTGACTTTAATGGCAAAAAGAGCTTTGCAGATATGACAAAGTCAAGAGTTTGGAGGTGAGAAGGTTATCCTGAACCCAATGTTAACACAGGGGGCCTTTAAGTGAAAGAGGGAGCTGGAGAGTCAGAGCGACTCAGTGTAAGGAAGACTGAGCCCCCCATGGCTGGCTTTGAAGATGGAGGAAGGGAGCCATGAATCAAGGGAGGCACGCAGGCTCTAGGAGCTGGAGAAGGTAAGGACATGGCTTCTCCCCTAGAGATTTCAGAAGGAGCATAGTCCTGCTGACAATGTGCTTTTAGCCCAGTAAGACCCATTTCAAACTTCCAACCAAGTTCTATTTTACCTCTCTCTCTTGCCCACAGAATTCCATCTATAGGAGCATCCGTGAATACTCAGACAGGCCGGCCTTTGGACCTGGAATGTTCTTTCCCTGATTCATACATGGCTGGCTCATTTTAATCATCCCATCATCAGCTCAAACGCCGGCTCTTCAGAAAGACCGGTCTGGCTCCTGCTCTGATCGCTCTTTCTTCTCTCCAACCCCGACCACAGAGGCTGGCTTTGCTGGGTGTATTCACGCATTTCCTGTCTTCCCCACTTCCGGGAAGGGCCATGACAGCAGGGAACTCATTTATCCTGTTTACTAATGAATTCCTAGTACCTGAGCAAGGGTCTAGAACATAGTAGGTGCCCAATAAATCAAATAAAAACAGATGCTATTTAAAGAAAGAGTGCCTGACTGGCTCAGTCAGCAGAGTGTGCAGCTCTTAATCTCAGGGTTGAATTCGAGCCCTGTGTTGGGAGTAGAGATTACTTAAAAAACAAAATCTTTTAAAAAATACATAATAATAAGGAAGAAGAAAAGCTAGTCCTTAGTTTATATCTGCAGAAATCTAGAATTTCAGTGCTATCCATGAGTTCCCCTTGAATTCACTGAGCCTACTTGGTGCTGCTTCCCAGGAGAGATGGGCAGAAACCAGTCTCACTCCTTGCAGGAGTTCCCAGGAGGAAGGCGTCAGAAGGAAGGGAAGGCTGAGAACTCAGATCCAAGACCCTTCTGATAAGTGCTGCACAGCAGAGATCCCCGGGAGCCCACAGAGGCCTGACTCCACCTGGGAAGAGAAAGGAGGAGATGCTTTTTGAGGAGGCTGGGGGTCTGCAGCCAGGAGAACAGTCCAGGGAAAGCTCTCTTAGCTCTTTCTGAGAAGGCTAACCCCATTAATTGAAGACATTTCTGTCTTCCATTTTGTTTGTAATCTAGCCGTGGAAACTACCACCAGATGTGTCCTGCTCGGCATCAGGAGGGACACAGTGCCGAGAAGTGAAGGGCTCAGGGTTGGGGTCAGGCAAGCCTATGCTATATCTGCTCCCACTTCTGCCCTGACTGTTGGGCCTCCATTTCCCTATCAGAATTTTGCCTCCTTCCCCAGGTTTTTGTGAGGCTTGAAGGCAGATAATAAATGTCAAGTGCTCAGCACAGAGCACTGCACTCAGTAGGTGTTCAATAAAAGGCAGCCATTGTTATTAAATTAAGTAGATGGGACACAGGGTGGGACTATCTTCACGTTTTTGAGATTCCAGGGTGGGGTGGGGGGACCTGTCTAAGAGACTCAGTGAGGCAAAGGGTCTGTGACAGGATCCAGAAATCTGCCATTTCACACCACCCACCCTGCAGTGATGTTGAGGCCACTCAAGCCTGGGAACACTTGCCCAGGCCGTGCTCAGCAGTCCAGACTCCTCGGGTTTTGTCCTTCAAGGCAGCAGCATTTGGGTGCCTTTCTCTTGGAGGCTGGATGCCTTAACCTTGCCTTTCAATGTGCAGGCGTTGGGGAGATACCTGGACGGCAGATTCCCGGGCACTGGGTAAAATGCAGGCCGTGGGACCTGAGGAGACCCACATAAGAATCTACAAGGATGAGCCCTAGAAATCTAATGAGAATGGAGTTTCTGACAACACGGGCTCACTCTGCCCGCTGCTTGGGGTGCCTGTCCCCCATAATCGCACCTCCTGAGGTCCTGTGTCTTCCAAGGCCTAGACACCACCTTTCCTGTCCCGCTCACACCCAAGGCTGAGCCTGGTCCTCTTGCCAGGTCCACACTATCTGTGACTGAGAGTATCTCGCCATGCTGCAGGGTCTGGGTACATCATCTCCCAGCCCAAATCCCTCCCTCACACACGTGTGCATTCATCGCTCTAACGTCAGCTCCCAGCAAGCAGTGTGCACTCAGCAGGGCCTGCATGAACGTTCCACGTATCAATGGAGGCGGTGAATCTTTCTCCCCTCCCCTATCCCTCAGCACATTAAACATTTTGGAAGGCAAGGTTTACAGGTTTACATGCAGACACTGGCCTTGCCCTACCACCAGCCTAACTGCTTGGTGAACCGAAAGTCTCCCTTCCTGGTTGAAGTCAGGACTTCTCAGAGCTGCTAGCAACTAAGGCTGGGCTCTTCGTCTATAATCCAGATGAACAACTTCCTAGCAAAGCTGGGATTTTACATGCTGATCCAGTCTTCTTTAATGACTGGAGATTCCCTGATTTCTATTCTCCAGCCCCAAGGGCTGGCCACAGCCAGGAAGCCAAAGGCAACCAGCACCTGGAACCAAGATCAAAGACCCTTGGCTACACATGGTCCTTATGTTAAAGCTACAACCAATGGCTTCCCATCTGGCTTAGAGTCAAGTCTTTATAGGCCCATAAGGCTCTAGATGATCGCCCTCCCTACCCCCATCCGCTAATCCTCTGCTTCTTATTTCTTGGACATGATCTCCTGCAACTCATTAAGACAAGGATTTCTCAAAACTGGTCCTAGCAATGTTTGGGGCTGGATAATTCTTTGAGGATCAGGGGAGGCTGCCCCATGCACTAGGGGATGTTGGACAGTGTCCCTGGACACTAGTAGCACCCCACTACAGTTGTGACAACAAGGAAGTTCTCCAGACGCTGCCAGCTGTCCCCTGGGGGCAACTCAGGAAGCAAAATCACCCCCTGTCGAGGCCCACTGTCCCCACTACTCCATTCCAGCCCCACGGCCCTCTTTGCTCTGTTCTCCTTGCTCCTCGCTCAAGGTCTTTGCATTTATTTGCTCTTCTCCACCCCCACCCCCCACCCCTGCCTGGATAGTGGGGAGCTTTCTCCTGCACTTCCAGGTCTTCACTCAATGTTATCTGCTCTAGGAGACCTTCCCTATTTAAAATTATAACCATCGGGACGCCTGGGTAGCTCAGTGGGTTAAGCCTCCGCCTTCAGCTCAGATCATGATCTCAGGGTCCTGGGATGGAGCCCCACATCTGGGCTCTCTGCTCAGCAGGGAGCCTGCTTCCTCCTCTCTCTCTCTGCCTCCCTCTCTGCCTACTTGTGATCTCTCTCTCTGTGTCAAATAAATAAATAAAATCTTTTTTTTAAAAAATCGCAACCATCCCAATAATCCCTAAAACTCTTCTTTGCTAATTTTTTTCCATGGCATTTCATTTATTGCCATCCCACATACCACAAGCCTTACTCATTTTGCTTAGTTGTCTACCAACCTCCAGGAAAATGTAGCCCTCTGATTATGAGATTTCATTTGTTTCTTGGCTGTTTTGTTTAGGTCTTCTCTGCCCACTGCTGCATCCCTGGGCTCAGATCTGTGACTGTCACACCACAGCACTCAGCATGTAGTCACTGAACAAATGAATGAATGCGACAGCTCCGGTTCCTTCCTACAGCAGAAGCTCCTGGCTCAAGAGACAGGACCAACCCGGGTCACTTTTCCAGCTCTCTCGCCATCTAACCCATGGGGCACTGCCGGGAGGGGGGACTATGTGCTGGGCCTGAAAGCATTTTACCCTTTCCTGCCTCAGTGTTTCTTCCAACCGTCCACTTTTGAAGACAGAGAAGATCACATGGGGCACGGGCTTTCAGAGCTGGCTATTAACAAGCAGACATTCTCTTTTTTTTCTCGCCTCTGTTTTTATGGCTGTACAGGTCACAGGAAGGCACGTGGAGCCTCACAATATCCCTGCCCTTGGGCCCAAGCCACATATATATAAATATTGATATGTATATATGCATATACATATATATTATATGTATGCACACACAAGTTATACAAATAATAATACCAGCTGACCTTTTCTGAGTGCTTCCTGAATTCCAGGCTTTGTGCTAAGCATCTCCTTGCTTAACCCTCTAACACCCCTGCAAGGTTGTCTGTGCTACTCACACAGATCTGAGTATAAAGCCATATAGCATGGTCTGACTCCAGTGTCCCCTCTTTCCTAAACACTACGATAATGCCGCTCTCAAAAGATGTGTTCATTACCAGAAAGGCAAGGAGTAAGCAGGGAGAGCCCACTGCGCTCCCCAGAAGGAACTGTTGTTAGCTGATGAGTTTTATACCAGCACAATGCAGGTAAGTGCGTGAAGAGGTCTATGGTATACAAACACACAAACCTGTCTGGGTAAGCGGGTTTCCCTTTTTTCTGCAGGACTAGCACCAGACTCTTTGTTCCACTTGGTTTTTTCACTATCTAACAACACATTTTGGCCCAGACCTTTCCACTTTACTAAGGTGATGCCCCCACACCCCACCCCGGGAACTTTAGGCTGGTGGGCTGGCTTCTAGGGCTTGGGATGAAGGGATGTCAGGAAGACAAGCTAAGGCTGAAGCAGGGCGTGGTGTGTGCGATGTGCTGGCCAGACAGCAGCTGTATGCGCTCGGGCTCTTAACGAGGTCCAGAGATGTCTTTGGAAGGGATGTTTGGTTGTTGCTGCTTTTGCTTTTAGCTTAAGTGGTTCAGAGTACCTTTACCTTAGCTGAGAAACGAGTAGGCTTCCCTGCCTTGATGAGAAATTCTCGGAGACAAGCTCTCTCTCCTGAGCAGCCCCAGGGAAACCCCTGGAAACCCGGCTAAAGGAGCCAAGGGCGTCCATTCTTCTGATCCTTAAGGAGAAGCATGATTCCCCGCTCAGCTTCCAGGCATAACCAGCTTGGTAGGTATCCAGCTCCCGGCAGTTAGTTCATGTCATCCGCACAGCCCTACCAGGTGGGTCTCACTACCTCCATCTTAAAGATGAGAAACTGACGCTCAGAGGAGTTAATGACTCACCCAGGAGCGCACGGTGAGTACGAAGTGCTGTGTCTTTCTAAGGCCTGGAAGAATCACAGCGAAGGCTGCAGCTGCTTGAAACCTTGCAACTCCAGCTCCTCCTTACTCTGTGTAAGTGAAGCACAGAGCCCAGGACCCAGACAACGCTGGCTGCAGGCTGCACGGCTGATCTAAGGAACTGGCTCGGTTCTGGTTTTTCAAACTATATTTGCTGTAACAAACCTCCAGGGAAGTTGGTGGCACTGAATGAAGGAGCGTCAGTTCTGCATCCTGGTGGCCCACGGGCGTTGGAATAACCGACTTCCGACTCTTCCGGAAGAGGATTTGCCCACAGCTAAACAGAATTAGCTGCCTGCCAATATGAATCAAGGGCGGGGGATCCTAATCTGTGACTTCTCCCAAAGAGAAAAGCCCCACACCTGCCAAGGAGGGTCGGTTGATGGAGCTGCCCCAAGGCCAGTATGGGGAGTAGGGATATGATTGCCGGAAACCTTAGAGTCCAGAGAAACTGATCCTTGAAATAGACCCAGTCACTCCAGCCGGCTGCTTACCAACAAGGACGGTCCCGGAATCTGGAGCACTAACCCCAGGCTGCCGGAACCACACATGGAGCTGCCTGGAAGTTCTTTTTTCTCAACCTGTTCTTGAAGCAAATGCAACCCTCTGTCCAAAGGGGTGTAGGGGAAAATGTCCTTCAGTAGGAGACCCAGGGAAATAAATCATGCCAACTCTGTACTGTGGGATCACCCAAGGCCCCCCACCCCAAGAATAAAGATATCCACGAGATGACGAAATCACTGAGGCCTACGGGTAAATGGCCGGGGTGGGGGGTTGGTGGGGAATGACTGGCAAAATGATGAGCAGAGTAAAGAACTGAAAATTAAGAAAAGATACAAAAGGGTACCACAACTTCGCGGGGAAAAATTTGGAAAATACAGAAAACTGGGGGGGGGGGGGATCACCCCTCCCCCACCCCCCACTCTGACAAAGAACGGTTATAGGGTTCCATAAATTTCTCTCCGGTCTCCTTGCCAGATGTGGTTGTGTCATATAAGGTGGCGGTCAGCACACACCGGAGCTGGACCGGGGTGCCAATCCCAAGGCTTTCCCCCCTCCCACCTGTGTGAGCCTCAGTTTCCAAATCTGTTCCCTGAGAGTAACTCCCCCCCCCCCCAACAATCAGGGCTATTGTATTGATTAAATGAGGCCAAATAGGGAAAGCACCTAGGAAGTGGCTTTAGGAAATAGCGCTCAATAAAGGCGGCTATTGTTATTATGTGTAACCTGCCATTTCCCTTAACATTTTAACATAATTGATTCTGAATGTTATTCAGAGGCCTTGAAACATCACATTTAATGGCTGTTGGATATACTGATTTCTTTGCCATTCTCAAGAGAAATGTTTTGGCTGCTTCCATTTTTACCTTCTTATAAATAGCTTTGTGATGAACACTGTTGTGAATATAGCTTTACCTCCCCCGGATTTTGGAGATTTTCCTTAAGATCATTTCCCAGAAGTGGAATTACTAGGTCAAAGGGTAATAAACATTTTTAGACTCCATATACAGAACGCCTGCTGGCGCGAAGCAGGGGTTAGTTCCTGGACCTAGCCTCCCCCACCTTCTCTCGGGTCCCAGAACTCCCCTGCCCCCCACCAGGGCGATCCCCCTGGAGATCACCTGGCTGCCTCCCCCTCCCACTCCCTTGCTGCCTCCTGTCTCCTTCAGCTACAGAGCCTTTCTCCTCTCTGCCTGAGTAACTGCTCCCTGGTTTTCCCTTCTTACACCTTTCCCCCACCTGCCCTGACTGCTTGGGCCCTCAACCATCTCCTCTCCCCCTGATTTTCACCCCCACCCATCCCTGAATCTATAACCAAGCCCAGCCTGACTTGTGGACCTTTCTCTTTCATGGTCGGGTCTGTAACAACCAATGGTAGGCCCCTAAAGTCAGCAGTGAAGTCTTGAGCTCCTTTTTCTTCTCCACTCAGCCCAGAGCTGAGCAGTAGGGGGCTGGGACCATGCTGAATTTCAGGTATTCATGGGGCAAAGTGTCTTCCTAGGGTCAGCTATGGAACAGCCTAGAGATTATGGCTGCGAGGGCAGCTCTTTAGAGTAAAGAGCAGGCTCTTTAGACTGAGGGAGAGAGAGAGAGAGAGATGTAAATAATCAAATGGAACCATGAAGGACAGGACCTTTGATGCAAGTTTGTAACAGAGGAGAGGGAAGGGAGGGGTCAGCCCAGCCTGGTGGGCTTTGCTCAGGGGAAGATACTTGAAGGCTTTGCTGTGTGACCCTGAACAAGTCATTCAGCTTCTCTGAACCAGAGTGCCCCCATTTATACCAGACTCACCTTTACTGTGAATGTAATTCACAGGTTAAATAAGGTATTCAGGTGACCTTGCCTAACCAGACCCATGCCGCAGGTGCTCAATAGGTGTCTCTCATGGTGAGACACACACAGTCTCAGCACAGACATGTGGGTTAATAAACTGTCTGGGGTAGCACTGACAAGGTGCTTGAGGTCACAGGACTCGTGCATTTTAGCTGGCCTGTTCTCACTTGGGAATTAAGTTGCTGGGTGCCTATTTCTTCCACCAAGAAGCAAGTATCTTGTGGGGTCTAGCTGCCTGGGTCTTGAGTCCAGAGTCTGGAGGGACATGCATAAGGGCAGACAACTGCTAGGTGTGATATATGCTTACAAGGAGTTTGGTCATGAATCATCTTTGCCTCCAGTGCGGTGAAGCAGTGGGATATAATGTTGAAAGTGCATCCTTTTAACATCCTTTTCCTGGGCATGCAGCAAACCCGCTCCCACTTAGGCTGCAAATCATCCCGCCCTAACAGGGAGGACTTCAGATAAGCTGGCCAAGGAACGGAGGCTTCCGGGGGTGATGTCACCCAGGGCTCAAGGAGCACCAAGGGCACCAGGCTGAGCTCTTTAGTTATTCATCTTCCCTGTAGTCAAGGCAAGCTCAGCACAGGCCCACCCCTACAACAGATGCAGCTCAAGGTTATGGCCAAGGTCAGGCCTGTTAGCAGTGTCTTTTTGTAGTAGGGGTAGAGCAGGGATTATTGGTCCCAAGTTTTGATTTAATGCTAAGTGAATCCTTAGACACCATCTAATTCAATCTCAGTTTCCTTCTGTGGAAGGAAAAACTGAGGCTCAGAAAGGTTAAGAGATGTGCCCAAACTACAAAAAATATCCTGCTGTGCCGCGAGTTATAAAGCTACAACTTGAACCTGACTTCTGGTACCTTGCTCTTTCCAAACCCCGCAATTAAGTCTCATCATTCTCTGTTCTACCTGGGGTTAGCTTTCCATCCACCACCCCCATATACACTAATCACTATAATATTGATTATTGTCAAATTGTCAAATTCTGCATATTGCCTATTGTCAAATAGAGCCACTCTCTATCGAGTAAGTTCCTGAAGTTAGCACCAGGTTAAATGTTCAAGATGTATTACCTAATTTAAGCTTCGACACCTCTAGGTGTTAAGTACTAGAACACCTTGCTACTCAAAGTGTGGTCTGTGGGCCAGCAGCCATCAGCACCCCCTGGGAGGTGGTTGGAGATGCAGCCTCTCAGGCTCCACAGTGACAATCTGCATTTCAACAGGCTCCTCTGATTTCATGCATGTCAAGTTTGAGAAGGGCTGTCCTAACCCATAGCACTTTGGAGGGCACAACCCTGATGCACAAAGAGGGGAAGGGGTTCCCACCGTGTCCGTGTTCCACCGCAGGTCAAGCAGCACCTTGGCCAAAGACCTTGCTCCGAAGGCTGGAGGTTCAGTAAAGTTTTCCAGTAGTTCTGGGCCAGGGAGATAGCATTCCAGACCCCACCTCTCTAAGAGCAAGGAAATGCCTAATGATAAAGAATATCCCAAGAGCTTTCTGAGGTACTTTCACATCTTTTATTTTGTTTCTACTTTACAACTTATTAATTATCCCAGCTTGACTCAAGGAGAAACTGTAGCTCAGAAGATACACCCAGCCACTTCCAGAGCCTGGGTCTGATGCCGGTGTTCTCTGCTCCAGAACCCAGTTTCTGTTTCCCCAAGCACCGGGTGGCATCCTAAGCGGAAGAGAGGACTGTAGGTAGCATGCGGATGAGAACCCCCCATCTGAGTTGTCCTGTACTTTAATTTCTACTACAAAAAATAAAATTAGATGATCAAACCCCAGATCCTTTCTTTTGTTTAAGATAGAATAAGGGTTTTTTGTTTGTTTGTTCGTTTAAATGAGTCTCTGTAAAGTTGATTTCAGGAATGACAGAGGAGGTAGTATTCAGATATTACAAAATCCATGAAGGTGGAAAAAGACTGGTGTCTGAGTCTGCAAACACCACAAGACACAAAGGGAGAGGGAAAAAGCGAAAGGGAGGGAGAGAGGGAGGTTGGGAGGAGAGGAAGAAGGGGGAGGGAGTGGAGGGAATAAGCCTCCAAGCAGAGCTGTACCCAGAGGCTGTGGACATTTCAGGTCTGGGTGGTTTCTCCCATCGTCCTTGCCCCCAGGGTGTCTTACTGTGTAACTAATGTAAGGCTCACTCTAGGGCACACACTCACCGCGCACGCGCACACACTCACCGCGCACGCGCACACACCAGACATTTGTCTTTCTGGCTACAATCTAGAATTGAAGCTGGGGAGACCATGATCCTTCTAACCTCTTCCCACCCCAGCCTACTTCCTACAGCATTCAAAAATGCCCCCACTTTATCAAGACCAAGTTTGAACAACAGAATAGGCATTAGGGTGAGGCTGGACTGGAGGACAAAAATCCTGCTCCCATCCTTCAGAGACAGCCTGTGGCTCCTCCACCGTGGGGGAAGAGCTGCATCTCTCTGCTTTCAGGTGTTTGCCCTCCCACATTATCTCTTCCTTTCTCTAACCATGTCCAGGGACTCTTTCTCTTTCTTTCTTTCTTTCTTTTTGGTAGAACCCAGGAACTTTGAATAAATGGAGATTTTCTCCTGCACCCTAGTTTCATTTGGGCATCACAAGTAAAGAGTCCTGGCAAATAAACAAAAAAAGTCTTCTAGGAATCTGGAAAACCATTATTGTAAGTAACCATTATTGTCTCAGAAAAGAGATGGTAGGGAAGGGAGAAGATGACTATTCACATATTTCAAACAGGATCTAGACCTCTCCTGTGTGTGTCTCCAGACCTAGAAGCAAAGGGTGGAAGATACAGGGAAGTCGGCTTCAGTTCTGTGACCTGGGTCAACTGTAAAATGGAGGCAATAGTACTTACATCATAGGGTGGTTGTACGAATAAGTTAAGTGCTCAGGGTATCCCTGGCATTTCATAATATCTCAGAACATGCTTGTTTCCTTTTTTGGCCTCATTCAAAAATGTCTCCTGAGGCAGTAAGCTTCCTTTCTGGAAAATTTCAAGGTAGAATTAAAATTCCTTACTGCCAAGATTCTGTGCTTCAGTGCCTCTTACCACTTTTCATATAGAAAAATAATGGCTCGCACGGAACCTTCACCATGCTCCAGGCACACAGAAAAGGGCTTTTTGTATGCGCTTTATTTCATCTTCTCATCAGCCCTATGAGGTAGGTACTATTATTAATGCCTCCCCTCTTTTTTTTTTTTCTCTGAATGAGAGAATTGAGGCTTAGAGTGGTGGAGTAACTTACCCAAGGTCACACAACCAGTAAGAGGCAGACCAGGGACTTGAACTTCAGGATGTGTCACACTTGGGAGTGTGATGGGAGAATTGGTGGCATTATTTATCAAATCTCCACTCCTCTTCCAGGCTCAGGGGCTCTAATACTCTGGGCTTCATCCATCTCTTTTTGTAAAATGTCTTCATTTCTCAAAATTTTCAAAACCACCCTATTTTGCAACTATCATGTGAACAGCTTCTTGTCTCTCCTACCTTACTATAAGTGGGCCGGGGGATTTTTACTCTTAAATATCTCCCCACACTCAGTAAACTTTCCGAAGAACAAGTTCATAGGCTTCTAATAATTCTTTGATTGCCAGTGGAATGAGGCAGCTCCTCTTCCCTGCCTTGCCTACCCCCATCTTTTCTTCCTGTGCTATTAGAAAAGTCTTTTCTTGGCTCGAACAAATACTACAGTCTGTTCAAGGAGCTAACATTTATTGAGTTCTTAATAGGTGCCAGGCATTGTTCTAAGTACTTTACATATATTAACCTATGAGCTAAGTCCTATTTTCACTCCCATTTTACAGAAAAGGAAACTGAATGTACCAGTGCATCAGGATTTGACCGAGTAAAACAAGTCAATGCTTTGCCGATGGGTAGTATTAGCAACGGTGGCCATACAAATATCTTTTGCTTGCATCATGCAATACAGCTTTATGTACACTCTGTCATCATCAGTCACCATTAGCAAACAGACACTAATGTCCTTGTTTTATAAAAGAGGAAACCATGGCTCAAAGAGGATGAGAGAGTCTCACTAGTCACACAGCAAGTGGTGTCTGGACGCATGAGAAAGCACTGTATTGACCCCATTTCAAGAAACCTGGGGGCAAGGGAGAGAGGTCCATGGGGAGAAAAACACCCTCCCCCACAAAAGGCACTTACAACTATTAACTAAAAAATCAAAGCTGGTCACAGCAGAGACTGGATGGGAAGCCAGATCTTTGACTCCTAGTCCAGTGCTCTTTTCTTTATGCAAGAGACTGGGAAGCAAGTCTAGGGTCCAGATTTGGCTGGCAGGCTTGATTTGGGATCATAAGCCTGAGAGAGCAGTGCTCTTAAGAAAAAGAAGAGGGGGGCCTCGGTGGCTCAGTGGGTTGAAGCCTCTGCCTTCAGCTCAGGTCATGATCCCAGCGTCCGGGGATGGAGCCCGGCATTGGGCTCTCTGCTCAGCAGGGAGCCTGCTTCCCTTCCTCTCTCTGCCTGCCTCTCTGACTACTTGTGATCTCTGTCTGTCAAATAAATAAATAAAATCTTTAAAAAATTTAAAAAAAAAAGAAAGAAAAAGAAGAAAAAGCAGCATTTTTATGTTCCTGCATGTTCTACATTTTCCACAATGAGCATGTGCTGCCTGCATCATCAGAAACAAATACATGAAGAGGGGGACAAAATTCATCCTTCTGAGCAGATCCTTGGGCTGGCCCTGGGTCCCTCCCTGGCATTTTGGGGTCCTCTCTGATCCATCCCCACTGGCCAACCGGGCTCACCTTATGGGCAGGGGCCTGGGAAGCAGGGCTAGGAGGGATCCTAGAAGCTCCTACTGAGGCTGAGATAAGCAGAGACGGACACAGGATCCCTGACATGGGAAGCTGAATGCTGTAGGCCCACAACATTTCTCAAAGAGCCACCCATGACCCTCCAAAGGGTAAGAATCCCAGATCACAACGATGAACCGGGGCCTCAGGGTTAGGAGGACTGGTCAAACAAGCACCAAGAAACCTAAAAAATCTCCTCGTCCCCCTCTGAGTATAATTGGCAGGGGGGAGAGGCCCTGCCTCATGTACTCACAATGTTAATTTAAGTTCTTTTTTCCCCCTGACCCATCCTTGTCCCCATTCAAAGCAAGCAGGGTGGACAGGCAGGATTATTCATATAATTCCAATCTCAGACACCCTCCTCTTCCTCCTAGGCCGGTAGCCGATGAAGACCAGTTCCTGACCCTAGGGACTGTGTGCCCACAGCTTCCTATCTTGCCTCTTTACCCAGGGTCTAAGGCTCTGATTGATATGCTGTGGCCAACTTTCTTCCCAGGTGTTTCCTAAAAAGCCAGCTGCAAGTCTCAGCAACCACTGAATTCTACCCGACCACGTGGTTGGAGCTCTCACCATGTGCTGGGTGTTATGACACAGTTGCGGCTGGTGGCACAGACCCTCAGCGTGGCCTGGGAGGTTAATGGCAGGACAGATGACACTCACGTGTCAGGTCGGAGGAGGGAGAAACGGCACAAAGGTGAGACTCCCCAGGAGGGCAACTGACTCACAGGGTAGCTTCTTGGAGGTGCAATGGCAGCTCTGGAAATGCGCGTGAAGGTGAAGGGTCCCTATACAAGACAATGAGTTGTAGTCCTGTCGAAAAGGTGGAGTCGGTAAAATGCTGGGTGAGTTTAGGAGACAGGCAACCGCTGGAGCCTGGCTTGGGGAGGAAGGACAGAAGGTTAGAGGTGGGTTATGGCCAACTGGCCAGAATGAGGAGGACCTTGGTGTACTACTAAGGAATTTGGACTTTATCAGACAGTGTGTAGGTGTCATTGAGGGTTTCTGAGCAGAGCAGGTGGGCTCTGTGCTCAGATCTACGCTTAAAAAAAGATCACAGTGCGGAGAGAGCAAGGAGAGGTCTTGGAGATTGGGAAACAGGACACTACAGTCCAGTACGGGAGATAATGGAGCCTTTTAACTACAGCCACGGCCGGGACCAGCTACATAATTTATGGAACCTGGTACAAAAAGAAAATGCAGGGTTCCTCGTCCAAAAATTAAGAATTTCAAGAGAGCGACAGCGGAGCATTAAACTAAGCATGAGGCTCTGTGTAGCAATACAGGTCAGACACCCGTGAAGCCGGCCCTGTCCCAGGATGGGAAGGGAAAGGGAACGACAGAAGAGAAATCTGGAAGGCAGGGTCCTGGGACCTGGTGATCTGTTGGACAAGAAAAGAGAGGCTGACAGATGACTTTTCTGCACTGGCTGCCAGGTCACCCCCCCTTTACTGGGCACCCCTTTGAGTGGTCCATGATCACCTCTAACTTCCTATTATGTCTGAACATCACACCCCTCTCCGCTGCTACTACTCACCCAGATCTGTTCCTGTAGGTTCCCTATCTAAAGGTGTCACCGTGCACCTAATTACCCCAGTTGAAAACCTTGGCGTCACCCTCTACTGTCTCCCCATGCCGTCCCTTCCGGCAATTTACTTCGTAAATGTTTCTCCCATCTGTGTGGCCTCTTCAATCGCCGCTATCACTGCCAAGTTCCGGCAGGCCCTTATCAGCTCAGGCCTGGATTACCCACAAAAGCCTCCTATCTGTCTCCCTGATTCCAGTCTCCACCCCTACCCCCACTCTCAAATAAAATATCCTCCACAGTGCTGCCTTAGAGAGGTTCCAAGTGTCACCTGACCAGGTCACCGAGCAAGACCCAGTGCTGCTGCAGCCAAAGGATAAGATCCAAACGTCTTAAATGGCTCACAAGGCCCTCCGCCATCTGACCCTGCTAAATTTTCTAATAAATGCCAAAAGTGGCTTCGTCTCCCACACAGCTCCAGTGCAGGCCAAGCCACCAAGCCGGAATTTTGTTTTGTTTTGTTTTTCTTTACCTCTATCAGTTTCCTCTGCCTGGAATGCCTTCCACCCTCCCCCTCCACGGCCTGGCTAACCTCAGTTCATTCTTTGAAGTTCCTGTCAGCTCTTCCCTGGTCTGGGAGGCCTTCTCCAGGTCCCCACTCCTCACACCCTAGATGCTTTTCCATGCCGACTGCAGGAACTTACAGATGCCAGTGGCTGCGCCAAGCCTCCTCTCTGCGCTGGGGGCAACCCGAGCAGAGAGTGGGTCCTGCCCACTTTGGTGTCCGGCTCCCAACACAGAGCCTGGCTCTCTGGGCACTGCAGGCACGTGTGGCTCTGGCTGAACTGTCTGGTGGTGGAGGTTACTGGTGACACTGGAAGATGAGCCATCTGCCCGGAAGGCTGGCAGGAATAGCCCCAAAGAGAAAGAAAAACCCCATGTCCCATCTTTAGTAAGTCTCCCCAGGCAGGGCCAGGACGGCGCCTCCAATTGAATGCAGCTGTGACCTAATAGCAACTATCTAGTGTCTAGTTTGTGTTTGATTTCAGAATTTGACTTCTGCTTCCTTCTAAAAACCTCATTCTCTTATGTCTATAGTAAACAAGAAGCCCCACTCGAGCAGAGGCAGCCTGTTTTCCACTGGGCTGACTCCTCCCCAGTCCAGTCATGGGTTAGACGGTAGAGAGACCCTGGCACAAAGCTGACCCTCAATAAATACTTGCTGAATGGGTGAATGTGTCCAGTTCACCAAGATTGGGGATGGGAAGCCCGAAGCTGCTGGGGACTGACGGGGGCAGTCAGCCCGGGATTAGACTTGATCCACAGATAATCCCCCAAATCCAGAAGCCACCTGGACAGTTGCCTGGACTGAGCTCCATCAACGGATGCATGTTGATGCTGCAGCTGGTTCTGTGACAGATTTTCCAGGGGCCAGAAAACGGATCCTCAAAAAACAATTATTCTAATTATTATTGAAGTGTGACAGAGAGAAGGACTGTCAATCCTTTGAGAGCAGAATCTATTTGGGGAGATTAACTGCTGGCTCTTCTCTCCATTTTTACTTTGAGGTACTTTTATTATGGACCGTGTCAAGCAAACAGACAAGTGGAGAAAAGAGTATCATGAAGCCACTATAAGGTACCCATTACTGAACTCCAGCGGTTACCAACACAAACTCGAGGTCATCTCATCTATAATCCATCCCTTGAAGCAAATCCCAGCTAGCATCTCATTTCACGCGTTAAGACTTGGGTGGAGACCAAAATCCATTTCCGACTCATCTGGGGGGCACCGGCCCTGGGCTCCCCTTGGCCCAGCCTGGCTCCGTGCCCCGCACGGCCCCCACCCTGCGGGTTCCGAGCCTACGTCTATGAAACTCAAAGCCGGATTGTGCGGCGCCAGGCCCTGCCTCCTCCGCTTCCTCCTCTTCCCGCACAGCGTGGGTCACCTCGGCCTCGTGGCACCCCACCGGCAGCCCTCGGTGATGCGCGAGTGAGTGTCCCCGCGCAATGCCACAGAAAGCGGAGGGAGGCGCCTTCCACTTCCTCCTTCCCCGGCTGACTAACGCCCGGCGCCCGCCCCACGCCTCCGGCTCCCCGGGGCGTGGCCACAGCCCGAAGGGGCGGGGAAAGACCCATCTTCGGCCTTATATGGGCAGCCACGTCACAGGCCGCACACTCATTCACATAAAACGCGGCGCTGCCGGCGGAATCCCCGGCTTCTGGGGCGGCGAGTGGCCGGGCCGGCTGCCGAGCGTGCGGGGCGGGAAAGAAGAGTTGAGCTGCCGCTCCGGCTCCGGCGCCGGGCTCGCTCGCTCGCTCGCTCGCTCGGTCGGTCTGCCGGGCCGCAGCCTCGCGGGCCGCCCTCCCGCGCCTCGCCAGCGGGCACCCTGGCTGTGGGCACCGGCGGGGCGCGCGGCGCGGCACCGCTGGGCGGCGGCATGAAGGTCACGTCGCTCGACGGGCGCCAGCTGCGCAAGATGCTCCGCAAGGAGGCGGCGGCGCGCTGCGTGGTGCTCGACTGCCGGCCCTACCTGGCCTTCGCCGCCTCGAGCGTGCGCGGCTCGCTCAACGTCAACCTCAACTCCGTGGTGCTGCGGCGGGCCCGCGGCGGCGCGGTGTCGGCGCGCTACGTGCTGCCCGACGAGGCGGCGCGCGCGCGGCTGCTGCAGGAGGGCGGCGGCGGCGTGGCGGCCGTGGTGGTGCTGGACCAGGGCAGCCGCCACTGGCAGAAGCTCCGCGAGGAGAGCGCCGCGCGGGTCGTGCTCACCTCGCTGCTGGCCTGCCTGCCCGCCGGCCCGCGGGTCTACTTCCTCAAAGGTGAGCGCGTCGGGGCCACCGAGCGCCTGTCCCCACCCCTCCACCCCCACTCCTGGGGCTCTGGGGTCCTCTCCCCGTGCGGGGCGCCTTCTGCGATCCGGAGCCCGGTAGTCTCCACCTGCCGGAGTGCGCACGCCGAGGCTTGACGTGCGCTCGGGAGGGCGCTTGCCAGTGTCAGCCCAGCCCTCGGAGCTTCCCCCACCCGCGTTCCTCGAAAGCTCCCGGCGGCCGGCCCGCCTGGGTGGTGGGTAGGGTTGGTTGCGCAGCCGGGGGCGCCGCTTCTCGGCCGCGGGGGCCGTCGGCTCGTGCTGGGCGCGGGCCCCCGATTTGCTGGCGCCGGCTTAGCCGCCCTCGCTGGGGCCTGGGCTCTGAGCCTCTCTGATGGGCAGATCTGGCGGGATCAGCAGGTCGCGACCCCCCGGAGCGTGGCGCCGCGGCGTCCCCTTTCCTCCCGCCCGGACAATTAACGTGTGTAAGGCAGTCTGTACCGACCCCTCTTGCCTTTTTGACCCTGGCGAGTCCCTCCCCTTCCTTTCCACTTCAATTTACTGCTGTTTATTGTTTTCCTCCGGCCTTTCCTTCTCCCCTCCCAGGCCTTTCTCTAGCTCCATTTGGAGCTGACAGCCTTCCCACCCTTTTCAACCCTTCCCTCAAACCCTCCCCCCACGCCACCCCCGCAGATCATTCCCGGGACTGGCCTCCTGCTATCTGCCCGGGTTTGGAGGGGGCGGCCGGCCAGCCCGCCCCGGGATTTAGGAGAGGTGTAGCAGGGTGGTGGTGGATGGGGGTTCCGTCGCCTTTGGTTTGAGGCGCCCCAGAAGCTGCCCCACAAGTCCGTCCATTACACCTGCTGGAGAGAGGACTTTGACTCCCCTCACTGTGTAGTCAGTGAGTGACTTTCAAATTACAGAGCATTGATTTCTGGGTCACTTCCTGTGACTACTCCCGCCTTGCATTTGAGTCCTTTGTAACCTCCAATGTCTGGGAAACTCAGTCCTTAGAGCAGAGATGAGTGTTCAGCCCAAGCTGTGCCCCAAGGCCCTGCCAACCCTGTTGTAGACATCTTGAGATACAGCAGTGATGTGGTTCAGAAATGAGCCTGAGGGCCCTTTTTAAAACCAAGCAGCCCGGGGAATTTCACACCTGCGGGGCCTGGAGATCACACACGGAGCCCCCACCTCTGTTAGCACCTCGTGTAGACTGTTCCCTGTTGATTCCTGTTCGGGAGATGATCATCTTCTCCACCAGCCTCAGCTTGTCTGGGAAGGAGCAAGGCCCTCCTTAAGACGTTTCACACTTAGCCCAGGGTGGTGGTCTTCGTCTCCTTTCTTAGCAATGAGTACAGGAAAAGCTACTGCCTTCCCAGGAGTATGAAAGATATATTTCAGGAAACCCCTCCTGGTCCTGCCTCTGCTCCCCAGGCCTCTTCTCTCCATGGGGGGGGTTCATGTTGACTGTTGCAAAGTTACTGCCACAGGAAGTGAGTGGCTCTGTAGACTCACATCTTGGGAAATTCGTGTCTAAAATGTTTATTTAAATGACAGTAACGTACACAGGTAAAAATTTTAAAAGCACAAAGCCTGTACAATGAAAAGTGGGTCTTCTTCACACCCTTGAATCCAGTTCCACTCTCCAGAGACAGCCACCAAATATTTTCTGTTCATCTTTAGACAAGTTAATTTTCCCCGAGTATCTTTAAAAAATAGAATGATTTTGCATATTTTGTATTCTTGCTTCTTGGACGCAACTAGACCTTGGGAGGTTTGCCTTTATCAGAACATACATGTCCGTTTTGGTTTTTATTTTATTTTTTAAAATTTATGAGAGCGAATGCATGCAACATGAGGAGCAAGGGGAGGGAGAACCAGGGAGCCAGGAGCCTGGTGCAGGACCCAGGGCTTGATCCCAGAACACCGGGATCATGACCCAAAGGCAGACGCTTAACCTACCGAGTAAGGCGCCCTTCACTTTTTAAACTGGTCCCCTGTTGGTAGCCAGTAGGTTGCTTTCAACCTCATTATTTGAGGCAATGTGGTAGGGTATATTTTTGTTCAAATGCTTTGCATGTGCACTATCTTTCAGTAGGATTCAGAGAATTGGCAGGTTGATAGTTGTGTACATTTTAAATCTCAATAGGAATTGCGGGATGCTTAACCGTTTACAACACAACGAAGGTTAAATTGTTGTCCAAGAAAATCTTGATTTCCTTACTGCCTCATGTCCAGATACAAATTCAGGTTTTAATCTAGTGGCATTTCAGATCTTGGGGACAATGCCTTTTATACTTCCCTTTATTCTCTTCCCCCCTCCCTCCCCAAACATAACACTGAAATGGCATGGCGACTGGATGGCATTGTCAGTGTGTATTTAAATACGGTGTTCTTGCAACTTCTCTGCTCCCCTGGTCATGCAACGGTGATCAAAAGCCCAGTCACTCTGAAGAGGGCTGAAGCAGCAAGAAAAAGGGCCACAGCTCTTGAAACTCAAGAGAATGGTCTGTCTCTCCCTGCCTCTCAGGGAAGAGTGGGTGAAAGAGACCGTCTAATCCGAAGGACTCCTGACCCCAGCTTGAAGAGATAGGCCCGCCTTTATCTGTCCCTCTACTACACTGAGCTGCTTTGTCCGCCTGCCTTGTTTTGTCAACAGGCAGGCAGGACCCGGCCCACACCGCACCTCCTGTCTGTCCTGACAGCCATCTCTTTTAAGTGTGCTATTTAAAGACAAGAGATGGGGCGGCCTGAAGGCTTGTCTTTGCCAAGCCTCATTCTTGGGAATGTTTGGGAGGGCATGGGCCACTCTTACGCCAGATTCCCATTCCCGTCACTCAGTTTGTGAGAACTTTGGAGGCCCAGGCACAGGAAGTGATTTACTTTAAGGTCGCTTCTTCTAATGAAGCTGTGGGTCACTAAGTCTGACCTTCAGTCTGTATCCTAGGAGGGTAAGGGTCCAGGAGCTACAGTGGTGGGGAGGGGGGAGGCGAGCAGGAAACTAAGCCACGAACACCATCATCTCCCTCCATTACTCTCTGGCATGTGGTCTGTTTATGATGACCAGGAGGACCAGAAGCTCATCTGGGGAGGCCCAATGGGCTTTTTGTTGAAGTGACCACAGAGGAGATTGGAGTGTACTCAATGGGGGCGGGGGCAGTTCCAGCAAGCGGGGAGGAAGCAGTAATGGCAAGATGACTCATTCTAGGAATTGGCTGCAGCTTCTGGGAGGGAGCTGGAGACCGCCATGTTATCCTTTAACCATTTGTCTGCCACAGGGGCTTAAGGCCACCATGTGCTCCTCTGTGGGCTATCAAAACGCCAAGAGACAAAAGAAAGAGGGGACTTTGTGGAAAATACTTGGGCTCAGAATGCATATTTAATTGATGGTTTGAGGGGCGCCTGGGTGGCTCAGTGGGTTAAGCCGCTGCCTTCGGCTCAGGTCATGATCTCAGGGTCCTGGGATCGAGTCCTGCATCCGGTCTCTGCTCAGCGGGGAGCCTGCTTCCCCTCTCTCTCTCTCTCTCTGCCTGCCTCTCTGCCTACTTGTGATCTCTCTCTGTCAAATAAATAAATAAAATCTTAAAAAAAAAAAATTGATGGTTTGACCCTAAGTGAATTCTCGGGGTCAGAGAAAAATAGAAGTGGGTTTTCTGGAGGCTCCCAGAAGTCCCTTAGGTCCTTCTGGATTGAGAGTGAGAGTTTCCCCAAGTGAGGCTGGCCTGTTCACCTGGCAGCACTTGGCATGTTTTTCATTTGGTTCTTTACTGCTGAGCGCTGGACCTGAGACGACTTTAAGATGCCCAAGTTTCTGTGACCCAGTCATAGAGTAGTTTTTACCTTAAGTGACCCATCTGGAGAAGTTTAAATGTAATAGTAAGGATTTTTACAGTCATACCTGCTGGTAGTTATCATTTCAGGGCTTGTCTAGGGCAGGAAGATCAGGAAGGGAAGTTGAGGAAGATAGAAAGGAAGGGTTAGGTGGTCTTGAAGGGCAGAGAAACAGTTTTTACTTAATTGGGACTGAGAATTAAGTTCTAAAGCCTTGTGCGTCCAGTTGGGTTTAGAAGGTAATTAACTAGATTGATTACTCAAAATTGGACCTATAGAGAGGATTGTCAGCAGTGTTTTTTAGCACCTTGGGAGTGAGAAAGGGCAGGGCTGTTTTATTGCACCTAGTTTAAACCTCCTATTAGCCTCCATTCTCATCCGAATAGAGCGGTTCCATCTATAATCCAATTCAGAGCTAATGGGCTAGGGATGAAATAGACCAATTCAGGAGTCTCTTCTTGCAAATGAATGAAATTCTGCATAATCACACCTGCATTTTAGACCAAGGAGTGAAAATAGCTTTTGTTTTCTGGAGGGATTTGGTTAATATTTTCCAGATGTCAAATAGCTTTCCTTTCAGCTGCTTCTGATAGACATAAAAAGTTAATCATTGCCTCTCTGAACTATAACTTTTTAGAAAAGAGAGAGTGTGTGTTTGTGTCTGTGTAGCCCATTTCTGTTCTAAAGCTATTAGTTGGTTTGGCTTAATTTTTTTTTTTTTTTATAAGATCAGAATCTATGTTAGCTTGATATTCTTGACTCTTCCACACTTAGGGTATTGATTAATTCTGGACATTTTCTAAAAGCTGAGCAATCAGTGTTTAACATCTATCTTCCTTTTTTTTTAACCTTGCAGGAGGATATGAGACTTTCTATTCGGAATATCCTGAATGTTGTGTGGATGTACAACCCATTTCACAAGAGAAGGTTGAAACCGAGAAAGCCCTCATGAGCCAGTGTGGGAAACCAGTGCTCAGCCTCAGCTACAGGCCAGCCTATGACCAGGTAAGTGGTGTGGAAGTGCCATCTTGGCTGCTGACTCTGCTCCTTCCCCAGCCCCCTGGCTCTTCCTCTCCCCGCTCAGTAGCACTGGTGTTGGCAGAGCCCTCTAGCTTCAGAGAGCTGTTGCTTGCCAACTTGAGTTTTCCATCCAAGAGTATATGGGCTTCTTTCCAGCAAACAAGCTGACAAGAGCAAACGAGCCCCAGGATGCTTGACAGCTTCTGGAGAAAAGAGGAAGTGAAAGATACATTCTTATTAGCTGGCCTAGGAAGCAGAAGCTTCAAAATATCAGTTTAGGTTTCCCTGAAGATGTTTCAGAGCTGACTTTCAGGCTTCCTGTGTTAATCTTCTTTGTAATTGTTCATGCTGGGCAGTTTCAGCAAACCAACCCAGTACCTGTCAAGATGTGTCTTTTTGTTATTTTTAACTGAACCGGGGCTGGGGGAGGCTTGTGGAGACACTTACCGTTTGGATGGCTAAGCAGAGGCTGAGGGTGTCAGGTGCCTACAGTTCCATATATTCTGAAACCAGTGAAGATCAAGAGACACTGTAGAGGAGTTCATGCTTCTACAAACATGTGGTGTTTTTTTCCTTTGAAGAATTTAACTTTCTGGCAGGCCTGTAAGGGCTGACTGTGTGGAAGGCTCAGTTGAGGGGTCCAGCCCTCCAGTGCTGCAGGATGAAGGGAAGGTGGGCAAGGACCCAAATCTGGCAGAAACCAGAGCCCAAGCCCCCCTTCCCGTTTTCACAGGAGGGGAGAAATCCCTGTCTCAGAACTGAAGATGATCTCTTTGCAACGAATCCGGTAGCTGGGCTCCTAGCAACAGGAGGCCCAGAAAGACTCCCTTCTCTTAACTCTGGCTCTTTTCAAGACCTTGGTGTTTTCCACAGAAACAGAACTTCTTTTGGAAAGGGCCTGTCCTAGGCACCTGACTTGGAGGGAGAAGCTTTTCAGGTGTTTCCCACAACATAAGTGTGTGTCCAGATCATAAGAAGGAAGATGTCTGGAAGCTGCCCGGCGTGAGCAGGGATCTGCCCCCGTAAAGCCAAGTGACTGCCCTTGAGTGGGATCCCTGGTCGGGAAGTCTATTAGCTTGGCCAGGGTCCAGGGTTATTACTTTGTTTTCCTTTATTAAACAGCATATTGGGGCGCCTGAGTGGCTCAGTGGGTTAAACCTTTGCCTTCGGCTCAGGTCATGATCTCAAGGTCCTGGGAATGAGCCCTGCTTTGGGTTTTCTGCTCAGCAGGGAGCCTGCTTCCCCGTCTCTGCCTGCCTCTCTGCCTACTTGTGATCTCTCTCTGTGTCAAATAAATAAATAAAAATTTAAAAACAGGGGTGCCTGGGTGGCTCAGTGGGTTAAGCCGCTGCCTTCAGCTCAGGTCATGATCTCAGGGTCCTGGGATCGAGTCCCGCATCGGGCTCTCTGCTCAGCAGGGAGCCTGCTTCCCTCTCTCTCTCTCTCTCTCTCTGCCTGCCTCTCCATCTGCTGTCAAATAAATAAATAAAATCTTTAAAAAAAAAAAAATTTAAAAACAAAACAATACAAAAAAAAAAAGCAGGGATGCCTGGGTGGCTCAGTTGGTTAAGCCACTGCCTCCGGCTCAGGTCATGATCCCAGGGTCCTGGGATCGAGCCCCGCACCAGGCTCCTTGCTTGGCAGGGAGCCCGCTTCTCTCTCCCACTCCGCCTGCTTGTATGCGTTCTCTCTCTCTCTGACAAATAAATGAATAACATCTTAAAAAAAAAAAAAAAACAGCATATGATGAACCCTCAGCATTCAAGTCATGGGCATGTGGCTTAGCTGGATTTCTGTTTTCTGTTTGTTTGGGTGTTTTCCCCTCACTTCTCAGAAAGTGAAAGAGAAACAAGAATTGTCAGGATGTTGTGAAGGCACAGCAGACCTTTGGCCAAGAAAGGACTGGGGAGGCCCTGACGTGTCTCCAGGGTTCATCTGGGGAACCCCCTAGTGCTATTTCTTAGAAGCGCTGCTGCATGGAGAGAAGCCAAGCAAGGTCGTGTTAACCTTTGGGGTTTCTGAAGGCTTCTGGTTCCTTCCTCTTGAGTCAAAACAGAGGATTCAGAAAAAGAAAGACATGGTTTCAGGGCTATGTTGTTCTAGGCTTTAGAGGTAATTGGATAAGGTCCCAGGCCTGGTGTGTCCATGTGTTCCGGGCCTAAACAGGGAGAGATCTGTGTAGATGCATGGGAAGTGTTCAGTTCAGGGGCCAGCTATAGTCGGTGCGAATAAAAATACTGGTTGTTGGGGCAACCTGGGGGCTCAGTCCGTTAAGCATCCAACTTCGGATCTCAGTTCAGGTCTTGATCTTAGGATTGTGGGTTCAAACCCCTCACTGAGCATCAAGACTACTATTAAAAAAAAAAAATACTGGTTGTTACTCTTACTATCTTTGGTAAAATCCTCTATAACTTTCTTCCAAGTGGCCCCACTGGCCTTTGCTGGAACACTTGATTTCTCAGGAAAGAAAAAGCGCACACCACATGCCAAGTAATTTGAGAATTGCCTTCTGCTGGCCCTCATCCTATGCCCCTTTCCCTATTATGAGTCTGGCCGAGTTTCCGTTCCACTTTTATTCTGGGACAGGAAATGGAAACACAGGAAGCGGATGGATGATACAGGAAAGGCTCCCAAAGACACTGCCCCTCGCCCCTCCAAGCCCAGTGTTTCTCTCTCAGTCTCTGGGGCCTCCCTTTGTTCCAGTTATCGCTGGTTTTTCTTGCCACCTGGGAGCTGCTACGAGTGCCAGAGTCTGACCAGCTAGCTGTTTTTAACTTTGCCTCAGGGTAGATGGTCTCAGCTTCTAATTGGGAGCCTCCTTAACTGGAAACCTGGTGTGTGGGTGGCCTTCCAAAAGGGTGATGATGTAAGCATCTCTCACGAGCCCTCAGTCCCACGTGAGGAAGATAAGGGGAGGAGAAGCCCCTCTCCCCTGGGCTTCATAGCCTTTCTTTAAGGATTCTGGGTAAACAGTGGTCATTTCCACTTCCAAGAAGCATCCGTGCTGGGGATGCACTCTGACCCCTCCGAAACCCACGTGTATCTTGAGATCAGTCATGGGTGTCCTAGTTTTGATAAAATATACCATGAAGATACCCTGACTGCAAAGTGCGGGGGGGGAGGGGCTCATCTTGTAGCGTTTTTAACCTGTTTCATCTCGAAAGAAACAAAGGCTGCCCTGAGGTTAGAAGGCTTGTGCTGGTGCCGTCGGGGCAGCGGGAACGTGAGCGGGAGCCTCTCGGTCCTTCCCCTTCGTGCCCATCTCCTCATCCTTGTCGGCACAGGAAGGCTGCTCGCGTTTCCCACCTCAATATGTGTACGGAAACGAGGAATCTTTGCTGTGTGGGCTTTGCCGTCCCCGAGAGTCGCAAGGCAGCAGCAGCGGGTAGAGAGTTTGCCAGAATGGAGGCTCCACCCACAATCTGGGCTGAACTGCCCTGGCGCCGAACTGTCCACCTGGAAACCAGAAAGGGAACCTCCCACCTGACAACAAGTAGGTCAGGGTGGTTTTGTTTCCTCTCCTGAAGGAGCAAGCTAATCCACGATTTCCTGGGTGTCCTCTGCCCCTCCCTCCAGGGCGGCCCGGTTGAAATCCTCCCGTTCCTCTACCTTGGAAGTGCCTACCACGCGTCCAAGTGCGAGTTCCTCGCCAACCTGCACATCACGGCCCTGCTGAACGTCTCCCGGCGGCTTTCCGAGGCCTGCGCCACCCACGTACACTACAAATGGATCCCCGTGGAAGACAGCCACACAGCCGACATCAGCTCCCACTTTCAAGAAGCAATAGACTTCATTGGTAGGTTCAGTCCTTCGCCCTCTGCCGTCTGGGAGCCCCTGCTCTGCTTCTGCGGTACTGATGGGGGTGGCCTTTGCCAAGGAGGACGGTGTCTTCCGCCAGGAGCTGGAGCCTGGAGGGGATGCGGCCACCAAAGAGGCGGAGGGGAGGACGCGCGCTGCTATTCATAGGAGCTTTCATTTGCAAGATAAATGAATTAATATTATTTTATGGCAGGACTCACTGCCGTTCTTGTTGTTCTTCCGAGCCGGGTGGGAAGCAGAGTGTGTCCGTGTGTGATGCTCCGTGCCAGGGAAGCCAGGGAGCGAAAGAACCGTCCTCGCGGTGCTCCTACGTAGGCTGGGGCATTTTTAGAAAGCCAGCAGAAGGATTGAGAGAACACTTCTTACACACCGAGCCCCGAGGGCCCTGGCAGCTTTTCACAGTTTTTGGCAGACTGCTTTAGGGGCAATTTGTTTTGCATTTCAGCTAATTTTGGATTAAAGATAGCATTTGACCGAGCTCCGTGCTCTGTGCATAGGGAAGTTGGCATCTTTTGTACGTTGTGTTAGGCGGTTACCGTTTTCTCCCCTGGGCAGGCCTGGAAAGGGCTCTGGGCCTTGGGTTTCCACCTCTTCAGCACAGGCTGGACTGTTCCTGCATTTGACAGCTTCGCTTTTCCCCCCTCCCTCTCTCGTGGCAGCGAGGCTGACTTTTTTTCTGTTTCAGATTTGCAAGTATCACTCCCCAACCTTGGGGCCCTGCCTTTCTTTCCCTTTAACACGCATAGTTGTTGAAGCTGAGATGTGATTTTCCTTATCTTGTTTTGAGGGCTTTTGGAGGAAGAAGGGCAGGTGTTGAGCCCAGCAGTAACTATGGAGGGCAGGCAGCAATTACGGGGACTCCCTTCAGCCACATGGTGGGCCCTGTGCTCATCACACGTGGTTTCATCCCTATAGGAAACCCACTGGGAAAGTCACCAGAGGCAGGAGGCTGAGCCTATCCTGGTCCTCTGAGCCTCTGGGCTTAGAGGATCCCTTTGGATCTCTGAGAGGCTGCCCAGTTGATTGGTTCAGAATGGGAAACCCTTGACTTGTCTCCCTGGCCCTGGGAATGCCTTGCCCTTCTCTGCCTGTTATTTAATTACCTAGATAGCTACTCAGTGAGGTCATGAAACCCACCCCCATCCATTTCTCAGAAGCCTTCTTCCCCGTCCTGTGAGTTGTGTACACAACCGCATGAACCCACAGCCTCCTGAGAGCACAGGATGCTTTTCCCCAGACTTCTTGCCTGCTGGTAAAAGGCGGGGACTGAGCCCATACCATGCTCTTGGCCCCTTCCCAGGGGAAGGGCCCTGGAGGGCCCCCGTAGTAGACAATCCCTGAGGGGCAAAGCAGGAACAACACAGTCTAGGCCCTTTGCTTTCTTGGTCATGGTACCAAGCAATTAAAAGCTCATGTACAAGGAGCAAAGGAAAATTGGGGTCATGACCCTACAATCCAAGGGCTGGGGTCCCCTTTGAACTCTCATTTACAGGAAATTTTTTTCTTTTGAGTCAGACTAAGTTGGGGGTACCTTTAATGAGCTATGAGCTACACTGAGCATGTCCTTTGGGACTTTTGTTCTGTTGGGGAAACTCTGGGCTTCCTCCCTGTCTTTAGATCTTACAGATCTTACAGATACATTTTAGATCTTACAGATACATTTGCAAACTTTTAGAGCTTACAGATACATTTGCAAACTTTTAGAGCTTACAGATACATTTGCAAACTTCTTAAACTGGAGGAGGGAGCTGGGTAAGGGAGGTGACTTTATTTGCCCTTCAGAATCTTAAGTGTTTTTGCACACTGTGGCTTTACATAGTACCGGGTACCTCAGACTTCCTGTGTTGTAATGTTGTCATTGTTTCCTCACTCGCGAGAGAGGGAATTGGAAAGACTGTTTTTTGTGGTTTTTAATTGATGTGTATATTTATGCATAACCTTTTGGCCCTCGTTTTTAACTGTTGTAGTTCCCTCGGTCAGGGGAGGAGTGGAAGAGAAAAGGAGGCACCCCCTTGTCATATTGAGCTAAAGAATGCCAGCCGATGGTGGTAGCTTTACAGCAGTGACTCCCATTGTTGCGCAAGATGGAGTTTGCGAAAGCCATTTCTATCCTCCGGTCTAGTAAGCGTCACTTGGCCAGGGCTGTAATTAGTGGCTGTGCACTATTTATTGTGTGTTTGGTGGTGGGAACCCTGGGAGCTGAGCCAAGCATCCCGCCCTGGCACAGCCAGACTGGGTACCCAGGGAGGCTGGCAGGCCTCTAGCAGGAGAGGGGCTGGGTCCTCCCACTGAGAGTCAGATCCCAAGAGGCAGTCTTTGAACCTGGGACCCTCAGAAAAACGTACCTACCCAAGAAATTTGCATGTAATGTCAAGGATTTTCTGATGCCCTGTTGAAACCCATCTGTGGAACCCAAGTGAAGATGGCATCTCCAGGAAGGGATTCTTTCCCCAGATCTAGCACCTCTGAAGATTGGAAAGGCACTACATGGGGATAGACACTCGGGGGCCCCCATAAGCTCTGTCCTTGCCGGTGGGCATTAAAAAGACTGCGTGGGAACCTCAGCTCTTGGACAGGTGTGACATTTTGAGGACTTGGTCACTTTTGTGTTTAATTCTCGTATCTTGGCCTTTTGGTTTCCAGTCCCAACTCATCCTCCCCCTCTTTTCTTCCTTCCAGATGGTGTCAGGGAAAAGGGAGGCAAGGTCCTGGTCCACTGTGAGGCTGGGATCTCCCGTTCTCCCACCATCTGCATGGCTTACCTCATGAAGGCCAAACAGTTCCGCCTGAAGGACGCCTTCGACTACATCAAGCAGCGACGGAGCGTGGTCTCCCCTAACTTCGGCTTCATGGGCCAGCTCCTGCAGTATGAGTCTGAGATCCTGCCTTCTACGCCTCAGGCTCCCTCCTGCCCCGGGGAGGCAGCCGGCTCGTCTTTCATAGCCCATTTGCAGACACTGAGCCCTGACCTGCAGGCTTCCTACTGCACCTTCCCTACCTCGGTGCTGGCGCCCGTGCCCACCCACTCAACAGTCTCAGAGCTTGGCAGGAGTCCCATGGCCACGGCCACGTCCTGCTAAACCCGGGATGGGGGAGCCGGCCCAGCCCCAAGAACAACTGTGATTCTGCTTTTTTTTAAACTCGTGGACATTTCATACCTGTGCAATACTGAAAACCTCACTCTGTCCCGCTGCCCTAGCGGGACAGTGAGCGGTCACCAGGCTTGCAAACGAGCTTCATGCTGACAGTGGGGATAGGTTTTGGGGACCGAAGGAAGCCCAAGCCATGATGAGAGCACAGTGTGTGCCGACTACTGTACTTCCAGACCCCCTGCCCTCTCAGGACCGCCCGGGCCCTGCACCTCCAAGCTCGCCTTTTCATTTCAAGCGCAAGGCAATATATACCCACGGCAGCGTGGGAGAGAGCAGTTGCTAGACCGGGAGAAAAGGCAGTGACGAAGCCAACTCGTTTTGAAGGAAGCACAATTTCCACCTTACTTTTTGAACTTTGGCAGTCTCTGTATCTGTTGCTTCAGGGCATAAGCTGATCACCGCCCAGTCAGGAAAGTAACCCCTCCAGGACTTGGAAGGATGCCATCTAGATGCTGGCTTGAACCCTCCCGCGTGTTTCCGAGACTCCGTCTTGGGTCCGGGGTGGAGGCGGATGGTTGAAGTAGCGAGATGTCGACCTACCTGGGTGTCCTTTCCACTGTGGGTTCTTCCCTGACTTCGGACTTCGCATGATTCCTTATTCATACTTGAACCTTTCTCGTTGCCCCCTCTCCTCAAAGCATCTCTTGCGTCGTTGGAAAAGAGTTCTTCGGACCTTAGACCAAAAATCACCCCTTTGAGGGGGCGACAGCGGGTGCCAAGAGACCAAGGGACCCGCCGCGTCCGGGTCAGTGGCGTTGACACGATGGTCTCCCCAGCCTGCCGTCCTTCATGTGTGCTTGTCTTGTCTCTTGTGACACACGTTTTCTTCTTCCCTGCCCCTGGGGGTTGTCTTCAAGCTGTGGACTTCTGGGGTTTGCAGATTTTGTATTGTGGTACTTCTTTTTTGTCCGTTGGTTCTTTCTCCAGGGGAAAAGGCAATAATTTCCTAAAATCCATATGAATGTGAAGAAAAGCAGTATGTTACTGGGTGTTGTTGTTGTTGTTTTTTATAGTGCAAAATAAAAAGATGAAAAGAAAAAAGCCCCGCTTCATGTTGGTGAGTTGGGGTAATACGGCCGAAAATGGAATCTGCATCTGCTCGCGGCTGGTGATACGAACAGAATGTTGCTTTACAGCCCAGAGGCTTCCCTAAGCTCACTTGGAAGAGGAATCTTTAGGTGCTGGCCACACGGAGAGGTGATTGGAGCACCCACCCGCTCTTGCCTCCTATGAGCCCAGGCAAAGTGTTCTTGAACCTCAGACGCTTCATCAGTGAAACGCGTTAGAGGTTCCCCAAGGTTCCTCAAAGCTCAAGGCCCTTGATCATAGCAAACCTGAATGCAAAGCTTGTGGTCAGCCTCCTAGTGCCGGGCACATGGCAGAGACTCAGAAGAGGCTGGAAAAATGCCTAAGGGATAGAGAAGTGAACTAGGTGACAGTTCACCCTAAATACCTGCCCCCCTCCATTGTTTTCCACTCCTGGAACTAATTTCTGTCAGGTAATTCCCTCAGTCAATGAGTGGATTTAAATCCCAACCTGGATTGACTTGTCCACTGAGTTCTTTCCTCTGTTGGTGGAGGAAGAAAGGAATAATACTGAGTTCTTCCCACACCTGGCAAGGCCTCTGGCCCAGCCTAGCTCTTGGGGCCTGTTTCCTAATCAGGACCTAATGTGGGAATTCCAAACATACCCCTCAGTTCTGGGGGGCCCAAAGAGACAGCTTCCCTGTCAGTTACCACATCCGCAAGATGGCGGCCTAGCCCAGGGTAGCCCAGCTCTTTCTAAAACATACCACCTCAAGGGCTTGACTTGAGGCCTCGTTCTCTGCAAGCCTTTTCTTTTCACCACTCTCGCTCCACAGATTTCCTTGGCAAGCCCTCAGGTAAGAAAGCCACCCACACTAGAGAGGCTGCGTGCCACTGCATAATAATCCAAGCAGGACTTTCACGAAAAGTGGAGGGAAGAATGTCGGACGGGCGAGGGCAGTCCTGGCTTCTAGCCCTCACCTTGCCCCTAACTCCAGCACTTTGGTGCTAACCTCTGATAACCTCTCTGGGCCAACATCTTCCTGGGCTTGGTCTAGTTGATGCCTGAGTCCCTTCCGGGATTCCAAATCCCTGAATCTGTGCTCGGCCTTGGCACGTGACCCAGAACCCTGTGCAGGCGCTGAGTGGCTGGAGCGGCCGGAGGGGGGAAAGCTGGGTGCAGGCTGGGCTGATGTGCTAAGCTGCGTCCCACTTGCTGACATTTGCTTTATTGCATTAAAGTCTTTCTCTGAAGGGTGAGTAAGTCCTCTAAATCAGGCATATGAGGATTGCTCATAAGCCAATGAGTCACTGGGGGGGGTAAGCCAAGTGAAGCCCCACAGCTGGGGACGGCTTTTGACTCTCACTCCCTTAATAATCTCATTAATTACAACTCCTTTTGTGTCAAGACCAACTTCACACTGGCTTCCAGGGCCGGGTGGGGAATTCAAGGTGGTGTCTGGCTCCTTCATCCCCAGATTGCGAAGAACCTCCTTTGTTGGTCCCTAGCACCAGTGCTGGGACAACAGAGAGAGCAGTTCTCCCCTGTTCCGTGTCCCGGCTGGGTCTGCGGGTGAGCCCCTTCCGCTTCACCCTGGCTGCTGAGCCGGCCCTATGGGGGCCGTTAATGTCTGAGCAGCCACAGGCCAGCGCGCTGGCAGAAGCTCTGTGTGTCCCTGAGTCTCCTTCCTGGGAGCATCCGGGGAAAATGCCGCCCAGGTCTCAGGACCTTAGAGGCTCTAACTCTCCGAATTGCTGGTGGTTTCTCTTCCCAACACCAGTAAAGCTCGTGCCTGCCCTGCTTCCCTCCCTGCTCATTAGGCAGTCCGGAACAAAAGTTTTCACCTACCTTGTGACAATTATACAACTGTCTGCAGTGACTTTATGGCGTGTTATTTGTTTCCATTGAAATTTCCCAACTCTCTTTTTCTTTTACTTCCATTTCCACAGTGACTTAAAGAAAAACCACAAGACAGGCGGTACCTGGGTGGCTCAGTCAGTTAAGCGTCTGCCTTTGGTTAAGCGTCTGCCATTCGTAGATCTTCTTTAGTAAAGTAACTATTGAAAATTTTTTCTAGGGGCACCTGGGTGGCTCAGTTGGTTAAGTGTCTGCCTTTGGCTCGGGTCATGATCTCAAGGTCCTGAGACCCAGCACCGCATCAGGCTCCCTGCTCAGTAGGGAGCCTGCTTCTCCCTCTCCCCCCATGCTCATGCTCTCTCTTGGTATTTCAAATAAATAAAATATTTAAAAAAAATTTTTTTTTAAAACATACCAACCCTTGGGTGGTAAAGATTAGACATACCATGATGCATTTATGGAATGAGGTGGTGTATAAAAACATGTGGAGAGAAGCCTGTTTCTCCTCAGTGTTGCAACTTTTCATCTCACTCTGAAAGATTCATCCTTGGGACTGGGTTCCTTTGCCTTCTCAGTAACTCTGCTAAGGTCTGTATTCTTTCTGGAGTAAACCCTGTCTAGACCCCAATCCCCATGGCTAGGGCCCTCATTCCTTGTCCTTTAGTCTCCGGCACTGCCCTCCACTTCAGCCCTGTATTCTGCTGCTGGTAATCTTTTATGGGCAGAACGCTGGCAGGGATGGACAGATTGCTCAAAGTCCCAATACAGCCCCTCCTGATCTCTACACACCGGATGTGAGGGATGTGCTTCCATGCCTAGATACCCATCACTGCTTCAGTCTGGGACAGAAAGGCCAGTGACAGTCATTAGTACTTATGAACTCCATGAGGGTAGGATCCCTTGGCTCCTAGCAGGTTCTAGGTTCTAGCAGGTTCTAGCAGGTTCTTCTCAGGTGCTGCTCAGTGTTGAGTGGATGGAGCACACACGCTAATTCCTCTGCCTGGAACACATTTCTCCCTCAATTCACCCTTCAACTAAGTAACTCCCACTGGTCTTCATGTCTTAGCTCAAACTTCCCCTCTCTAGGGAACCCCTCCCAGACTTGCAGACTAGGTCAGATGTCTCTGTTCATCTTTCCTAGCTCCTTATCTATATTTTTTTCTTCATATTTCACCAAAGTTTAAAGATTATTTATCCATGATCATTCTATTAATGTCTCTCTTCTCCAGACAAGAAGCACCAGGAGAGCAGATTACATTGCATTTCAAGAGGGATGCAGGGGGTGCCTGGGTGACTCAGTGGATAAGCCTCTGACTCTTGATTTCAGCTCAGGTCATGATCTCATGGTCCTGAGATCTGAAATCGAGCTCCGTATTGGGCTCCCTGCTCAGCAGGGAGTCTGCTTAAGATTCTCTCTTGCTCACCCTGTGCCCCTCCCCCAGCCCACATGCTCGCTTGATTGCTCTCTCTCAAAAATAAATTAATTAATTAACATAAATCTGAGAGAGAGAGAGAGAGAGAGAGAGAAGGATGCACTGTGGGCCTGATTCATAGGGGTATTTAGTTAAGTACTGAGTAAAGGAGTGAATGAACGAAAACTGGGAATGAAAAACTGTCGGAACCAGAATCTGGGCTCTTCATCTTTCTCAAGGCCTGTGCCATCCTCGATACATAAGCTCCTTTACCCCGTGCCACTTGCCAGTTCTTTCCCAATCCTAGAGGAAACAAGTTTCTTAGATTTAATGACTGCTACCCTATTGGTCAGAGTGCATGTCACCCCATCACCCCGTTAGTCACAGTTCAGCTGCCCTTACATCAGGTGTCCATTCTGGAACCAATCCATTTCCTCTAAGTTCAGAGACTTGCCTAGGACAGACTCCCTTAGCAGGGTTATAGATGGGGCAGTTTCAGCGAGAAGGGGCAGGGATCCTGCCATATACTTGGCTAACTTGCCATGTAAAGGACTCAGTTAATGCTGGCCAACTGAGTATTGGATAAGAAAGCCCAGGAAACCACCACATAACCTGGGCATAATGAAATTCAACCCTACTGGTCTTTTCCTACCGCCAGTGAGCACCCTAAGGGGATGAATTATGGTACCTAAATTTAATATTCTGGTAGTATTTATTTATAGCAGTAGATCAAATCGCTTCCCACCCACACACTCACCACCATTCACTTTTAAAGTTTACAGAAACCAAGAAGCCACTAGGTGGGAGCTTAAAATAGACCCTTGAAGCATCTGTACACTTTTCATTTTGGGCCGCTCTAGCAGCCAGGAGAAAATGTGCTGCTTGAGAGGAAAAACCTCTCAGATAGCGAGCCTCAAATATATCTCTATGGGAGGAAGATGAAAAAAAAAAATCAAAAATTATTTCCAGCCTTCGAGTAGACTTAGAATAAGGAAGCATAGCTGCCAGCCCAGGGAACCTAATGAGTTAGAACCTTTAAAAAGATCTTTTAAAAAGCACTTACAATGGGCTGGCTGGATGCTGGGTATTTTGCATATGTTCTCTCACTGTGGATACTGTTCGTGGATACTGTTAGGCCCATTTACAGGTGAGAACAGGTGAGAAAACAGAGAGGTGACATACCCAGCTTAAGGTTACATAGCTCGAGCCTGTGGATGCCAGAGCCAGGATCCCTAACTCGCACTGGACTCCCAAAGCCATACTCTTTCCTCTATACCACGCTTTTGCAGAAAACGAAGTTGTGCGTCACTGTGTCTATACCTCTTAACGGTCGTTATGGAATCTATTTGTTCTTCAGAATCGGGTTTCAAGAGATCTCATGGCAAGAGTTCATTAACTTGACAGCCTTCTCTTCCAACAGAAGAGAAGGGCCATTGGATTGGGAGCTGGATTTCAAGAAGGATGTGGACAAACCAGTGTGTTTACAGATAATGGACAACAAAGGGATGGGAAACTATGTCAAGTGAGGAAGAGCAGGGAAATGTCGAGATGTGTGGCCACCAGAGGAGAGTCAACAAATTGTCTGACTGAAGTTGTATAAAGTGGGGTCTAGGGAATCGGGGGCTAGAGTTTCATAAGTCTGGGTGTGATTCTGGCTCTGGCATTTGCTATATGTGCGGACATGGACAAATTACTTCATGTCTCTAAATTTTGAAGTTCTTATCTATAAAAGGGGTATATTAATTGAATCTACTTTGTGGGTACAAATTTGAAGAGTAAATGTGAAGAGGAATAATTGCCTGGTGTGAAGTCAAAGACACAGTAAGTCTTCCAATGAATAGTGGTCATGATTATTAATTACTATAATTACAGCCATGAACTACCCACTGGTGTGAGGGTTGGACAAGCAGAGTGGGATTTCTATTGGAAAGGCTGTTGTGGAGAGGATTCAAGCCTCAGGGCCTTTGCACACATTCCTTCTTCAGCTTCATTCTTCCCCTCTTCATCTGCTCATTTTGGATCTCCTTAGTACCTCACTCATGATTTCACTTCTTCAGGGAAACCTTCCCAGATTTCAGGATTCCATAATAAATGTTCCCTTGGTACTTATGCCTGCCCCTAGAGCGCTATCATGATGGGAATTAAATAATGATGTTCATTATCTTTAAAAATTAGCTTTATTAAGGTATAATTTACATAGTATGAAATTCACTTATTTAAATTTTATGATTAAATGAGCTTTGACAAATGTATACATACAGGCATGTTGACATCACTGCAATTAAAATATGGGCTATTCTATTAACCTGCAAAATTTCTTTGTGCCCCTTTGCATTTGCTGGGTTGTTTCTAGCTTTTGGCTGTTATGCATAAAGCTGCTATGGACATTTGTGGACATATTTCTGGTCACATGTTAAGTTGCATTCCTACCATTAATGAATGAGAGTTCCATTTGCTCTATATTCTAGTTTATATTTGGTATTACTGGGGTTTTTTTGTTTTGTTTTGAGTTTAGCCATTCTGGCAGTAGATAGTGGTAACTCATTAGATTGTTAGTTTTTATTTCTATGACTATTAATGATGTTAACAATTACTTCATGTACTTACTGGCCATTCATAGATCTTCTTTAGTAAAGTATCTATTGAAAATTTTCTTTAGGGATGCCTGGGTGGCTCTCTTGGGTAAACATCTGCCTTTGGCTTGGGTCATGATCACAGGGTCTTGGGATCCAGCCCTGCAACCTTCTCCCTCTCCCCTCCTTGTCTTCCTTCTCTCACTGTCTCTCTGTGTCAAATAAATAAATAAAATCGTGTTTTTTTTTTAAGAAAATTTTCTTTAAGTGAGTTATATGTTTTATTATTGAGATTTAGTACCACGCTCTCTTCATTAGTTTAGTTTTGTAGTAAGTTCTGAAATTGGGAAGTGTAAGTCTTTCAATTCTTTGTCCTTCTTTCTCAAAATTATTTTGGCTGTCCTGGGTCTTTTGAATTTTAGTAGCAGCTTGTCAATTTCTGCCAAAAAATTGCTGGGATTTTGATCGGGTGTGTGTTGAATCTGTAGGTCAGTTTGGGGAGTACTGCCACTCCAACGATGTTAAGTCTTCTGGTCCATGAACATGGGGCATCTTCCCATTTACTTAGATCTTCCTTATTTCAACAGTTTTCTAGATTTAAGTATATAAGCCTTGCACTTCTGTCATTAAATATACTCCTAAGTGTTTTCATGCCATTGTAAACGGAGTTCTTTCTTAATTTCATTACAGGGATTGATTTTTTCAAAAATTTATTTATTTAAGTAATCTCCACACCCACTGTGGGGCTTGAACTCACAACCCCCAAGATCAATAGTCACAGACTCCACCCATTGCGCCAGCCAGGTTCTGGGACGTAGATTGATTTTTTTTTTAACGTAGATTGATTTTTGAGTGCTGATCAAAACTTGCACTTCTGGGATAAACCCCACTTGACCACGACATACTATCTCTCTTAAGTATTGCTGGGTTTGACTTGCTAGTGTTTTATTATAGATCCTTGTACTATGTTTATGAGGGATATGGTCTCTGGTCTTTTCTAGTATTTGTATCAGGATAATGGAGCTCTCATAAAATGATTTACGAAGAGTTCCTGGCTCTTCCAACTCCTATAATAGATTGTATAGACTTGGTATTATTTCTTCCTTAACCCATATAAACTATCACAACTGAACCAGGAAGAAATAGAAAACCTGATCAGACCCATAACCAGTAAGGAGATTGAAGCAGTCATCAAAAATCTCCCAACAAACAAGAGCCCAGGGCCAGATGGCTTTCCAAGGGAATTCTAGCAAACATTTAAAAAAGAACTAATTCCTATTCTCCTGAAACTGTTCCAAAAAATAGAAATGGAAGGAAAACCTCCAAACTCATATTATGAGGCCAGCATTACCTTGATCCCAAAACCAGACAAGGATCCCATCAAAAAAGAGAATTACAGGCCAAGATCCTTGAAAGTTTTGTAGTAAAATTCTCACCAAAGTACTATTCAATAGGATCCAACAGTATATTTCTTCCTTAACCAAATTCAGTTTTTTAGTGGATATAGAGCTATTACAGTTATTTATTTCCTCTTAAGTGAGCTCTGGTAGTCTGTATCTTTCACACAACTTGTTCATGTCATCAAAGTTTCTGAACTGTTTAGCATAAAGTTGTGCATAATGCTTCCTTATAATCATCTTACAACCCTGGGACCTAGAGTGGTATTCCCTCTCCTATGCCAGATACTAGTAATTTTTGTCTTTCCTTGTTTTTCTCCTAATCAGTCTGGTTAGAAATTTATCAACATTATTTATATTTTCCAAAGAACTAGCTTTTGGTTTTATTGATTTTTCTGTACAGTGCGTTCATATTGTACTTCATTGATTACCACTCATATTTACTTTTCCCTCCTCTCATTTATTTTGGGTTCAATTTGCTCTTCCTTTTCTAGTTTCTTAAGGTAAAAATCTGTCATTGCTTTTGTACTTTCTTCTTTTCTAATATAAGCATTTAGAGCCAGGAATTTCCCTGTAAACACCCCATAAATTATTGATAGGTTGTATTTTCAGTCTCATTCCTTTCAAAACATATTCTGATTTCCCTTATGATTCCCTTTTGTATTTGTTTTAGTTAATTAATTTAATTTAGAAGATTTAGTTTCCAAAATTTGGAAGGTTTCCTATATATCATTCTGTTACTGATTTCTAGTTTAATTTTGTGGTGGTCATGAAACATACTTTGCGTGGTTTTGCTCCCTTACATTTATCAAGACTGATTTTACAACCTCGGATATGGTCTGTTTCGGTGAATATTTCATGTGCACTTGGAAAAAAATATATATGTTCTGCTGTTTTGGGTGGAGTGTTATGAAAGTTCAGGCCAAATTGATCAGCAATGTTATTCAAGTCCTCTCTATCCTTGTCTATCTACTCTTTGATCGATGACTAAGAAAAAAGTGTTGAAGTCCTCAACTACACTTGGAATTTAGCTGGTTCTTCTTTTAGTTTTGTTCGTTTGTTTGTTTGTTGTTTGTTTGTTTACATAGGCTCCACATCCAGCATGGAACCAATGTAGGGCCTGACCCTGAGATCAAGACCTGAGCTAAGATCTAGAATCAGATGCTTAATGGACTGAGTCAGCCACCCAGCTGCCCCTCCGCTGCATCTGTTTTTGCTGCATGATTTCTGAAGCTCTGTTAAGTGTAGCAGTGTTTAGGTCTGGTGTGTCCTCTTGATGAATTCGCCCCTTCATCATTGTGAAATGTCTGTCTTTATTTCTGGTCATATCCCTTGTTCTATGGTCTGTATTGCCTGATACGAATATTGCTACTTAGCTTTCTTTTGATTAATGTTTGCATGGTGCATCTATTTATCTTATTTTTAATCTATCTGTGTATTTGCATTTACAGTTGTTTCTTGTACACAAAATATACTAGGGTATTGCTTTTCTTGTCCAATCTATCGCTTTTAAATTACGTTTAATGTAATTATCAGTACGCTGAGCTTACATTCTACTATTTTGCTGTTTGTGTTTTATTTGTCCCCTCTGTTCTTTACACCTGTTTTCCTGACTTCTATTAGACAACTTGAGTGTTTTCCTTATTTCTTTTAAGACTTTATTTATTCATTTGAGAGAGAGAGAGAGCGTGAGTGGAAGGGAGAGGCAGTAGAAGAGGGAGAAGCAGACTCCCCACCAAGCTATTACAGTTATTTATTAATAACCGAGCAGGGAGCCCAACTTGAAGCTCTATACCAGGACCGGGAGATCATGACCTGAGCAGAAGGCAGATGCTTAACCAACTGAGCCATCCAGGCGCCCCAGTTGCTTATCTTTTAAATAGATTGAAAAACGAGGGGGAAAAATTAGATCCTTGATTTGTATAATAATTGGCTAGCCCAGGGAGTATGAGGATGGCCTCACTTTTATATCTTGGGGGGACTCTCAGTGAGAGTCCCGGAAAGTCTCTGAGTCCCCAGCTGCCTACAGCTCCACTCCAGGCCACATGGCCTCCTTTGGGCGATAGTCTGTCTTGATTCCTGCCCTCGTAACAGACACGGCTCACACAGCTCCATAGCTGGGCTTCCAAGTCCCTTTTCCCTACAGATGTCGCAGTCAAGGACAGCTGTGATGTTCCCTTACACTCTTTTTAAAGCCTGCGAGAACACTGACCTTCAACGCCATAGCATTAATAATCACGAGGGCTCACATTTACTGAACTCTTTCCCTATGACAAACACCTTGCTAAACTGTTGGTGTGCATTATCTCTCAGATCTCACCACAATCTGATGTGGGAGATATTACTATTATTTGCTT
Source organism: Mustela erminea (assembly GCF_009829155.1). Lineage (NCBI taxonomy): Eukaryota > Metazoa > Chordata > Mammalia > Carnivora > Mustelidae > Mustela > Mustela erminea. The sequence goes on from NC_045627.1 coordinate 72,933,233, forward strand.
TTTACAGATGAGAAAACGAAGCAAGAAGGTTTAAGTCAAGCGCCTACAGTCATGCAATAAGGTCAATAAGGGAAGCAAGATTTGTTTGGTGTCTTGGTGATCTGACATCAGAGCCAATCCCTCTTAAGGACTCTGTTCTGTGCCTCCCACGTGACCTGCCTGAGGACATTTTGCTGCTCTCTTAACACACACCGCTCCAATGATATTATACACCCAGAGTACTGGGTTTGGGGCCTCGTCTCTCCCTGTTCCCTTCAACACATCAGGGCCTGTGACTGAAGAACATAGCCACTGTTGATCAGCATAGATTAGTGGCAAGAGCACCGGAATGGGAGTCAGGGCTCTGTTCTCATTCCAGCTCGGTGGCTCACCAGTCAGGCCTCTGTGGGCACATTAGTTAATGTCTCTGGGTTTGTAGTTTCTCAATACCTAAGTCAAGGGGATGGAATTAGATAATCTCAGAAGCTTCTTTAAGACCAACATCCTGTGAGTCTATGAATTAGTGACCTTGCTGATAGAGAGCTAATAATTACCTAACCTGGCAGGACATCTAAGATTTATTTGCTTTAATAATATTTATCAAAACCACAGAGCTTAGCCACTCACTTTATGCTCATATATCTTCTTTGGCTTCCTGTTTATCCCAAAGGTTATCTTTTCAAACTGCTCTTTGGGCTTATAAAATTTCCTTTGTGTTCACTACATATTATTAAGTGAACAAAAAACAGGTTACAAAACTATATGTATTCCATTTTATTAAAAAAACAAATGTGTGTGTCTACTTGCATATATACAAATACTGTTTATACGATATATACAACAAAATATATAAACATATATAATAAAATTATATAAATACATAAGTATATGTGCATATATATTTATATTGATGTTTATGTTTGTAAACATATAGCCTAAAAGGATGTACATCAAATGTTAGAATGACTTTTTCTGGATGGTAAAAAAACTGCTGATTTTCATTTTATATTTTCTTTATGTTTCTTTGTCCTTCAATATTTCTTTTTTTTTAACTTTTTAAAAATTATTTTCTTATTTTTAAGGAATCTATATATCCAACATGGGGTAGAACTCACAACCCTGAGGTCAAGAGTTGCACATTCCATGAAGGGAGCCAGCCAGGTGCCCCTGTCCTTTGTAATTTCTTTCTTTCTTTTTTTTTTTTTTAAAGATTTTATTTATTTACTTGTCAGAGAGAAAGCATAAACACAAGCAGGGGGGAGCAGCAGGCAGAGGGAGAAGGAGAAGTAGACTCCCCACGGAGTGGGGACCCTGACCCAGGGCTCCACCCCAGAACCCCGGGATCATGACCTGAGCTGAAAGCAGATGCTTAACCAACAGAGCCACCCAGGTACCCCTGTCCTCTTGCAACTTCTGTGCAGTGGAATGGCTTATATAGTTAATACTTTTTGCTTATAAATACAAGAGCTCACAAACCAGTAAATAATGTCGCTTTTGGACTCAGAATCTCCTTGCGCCTTTAACTTCGTCTCTAGTGTCTTCTCCTGACCACATGTCTTTCTGTCTTAAGTGACAAGACAAGCGGGGCGGGGTACTTGACACGTGGGACAGAGTGATCGAGGAGTCAACCTTCTCTAGCCCGCACTTTCGGCTTTCCCACACTGCAACCCCTTCACTCACTCTCCTCTTCTCTATATGGACCAACATCTTCCCCCAATGGCCTTGCTGGTTCCAGTTTCCCCCTCCACAATGGATCTTGAGCACTTTGAGCATCCATCCATTCATTTGTCAGCAGTTATGCAGACATCAGAATAATAGTGGAATCATTGTTGCATTAGTGTGTCGTGTGCAGTTTGGAGAAGAGAACTGAGGTTTGAGTCCTAGGTATACCAGGACGGTGTAAAAAGCACTTGGAAAACTATAAGACTGGATCAGTGGGAATTGCCATTGCCCAGGCCCTGTACTGAGCCACACCGGGAAATGGTAACAAGGAGCCTCTGTCTTTTAGGAGTTTAGAATTGTTTGAGAGGGTCAAGGTGTAAAATGCAAAGGGGGAGGAGGTGGAGGACAGGGACAGATGCAGGGATCATATCCACGGACATGGGAGAGAACAACGGGATCCTGCAGAGGACGAAGACAGACAAGTCAAGGGGCCAGGGTGGCTGAGAAAATGGTGGTACCATTTATCCATTTATCAATCCGCTTATTCATTTATCCCACAAGGGAGCCTCTGCCGCCCGCCCAGGCTGTCCTAGGTGATAGCGACTAAATAGCAAACAGGAGACACGCCCCGCCTACCCCATTCTGCTTAGATTCCAAGGACGACAGGAGAAAAAGGAAGGGAACAAGTGCCAAACAAGTTCATTTCCAAAGGTGATAAGTACTGTGAAGAAAATAACACCAGGTGGCATGTCAGAGAGCCCCCGGGGGAGGTGACATTTGTGCTTACGTGTGTCATGAGCTGAAATAGATGTCAGCGGTTGGACGAAGGAGGAAAATGGTGAATTTCATGGAAGGGCCTCTGACTCAGAGATGGGAAAATTCAGCTCCTGATGAAAGTAGTTTAACCTCTTCTCAAACTCTGCATCATCTCATTCTCTGGTTCAGAAACATTCAGGAGTTCTTCACTGCCCTCTGGACCAAAATCCCAGTTCTTTAGCTTGGCGTTCAAGGGCCCTTCAGTGTCACCCAGCCAGCCCATCTGCCTGTCCCCGTTCTCACAGGAACCTTCCATTCTGGCCTAGTGGCCTCTTCACTGTCTCCCCTAAGGCCATGTCCCTTTGCATTTCCCTGCTTGGGTCCTAGGAAAGTCTCCTGAATTCTCTAGTCCACAACTGTCTTACTCTTCTTGGGGCTCAGGCCTTTTCTCCATCAGTTCTCTGACCTCTCACACAGTTTAAATGTCTTCTAAGCAAGGGAGGATCTAACTCTCCAATAAGAAGGCAGTCTTCTTGAGGGAAAGTTTGGCCCCTTCATGATCCTTTCTCCTTTGGGTTTGCGCTGTACCCCTGCCCAGAAATACATGAAGTAGCTTTTCCAATCAATTATCTTGCCTAAAATTTGGAGGGAAAGACAGAAAACAAAGAATCCAGGAAACCAAAGAGTTTCCCACCCAAATTCACAGAGCCAGGAGATGACAGAATTCATCGTGGTCAAGCGTTCGAAGCAACTAACAGAGAATCCTTCCGTTTGCTAGAGGAATTAGAAGTCAGAGCGAAATCTATCTACCTTGCATTTCCGGGGATGAAGCTCCTGGGCACTGTGTGCCCTGAGCCAGAGAACTCTGGGATCCCTTCCATCCCTCAGTCCAGGAGAGGGGCAGAGGCCTGGGTTCTTGGATAGACTAATCCACAACCCCTCTCTCCAAGTCTTCTTACCTCACTTTTCTCAATTTTGTCCTATTTTCCTCCTCTTAGCTGGGGGGACAGGGCACCTCAGTTTACCCATCTGAGATACAGGATGATGGGGGATCCACGTCCCCTGCCCTTCCCTTCTCCCCTTCAGCAGCATTTAATACTGATGCTCAACTTCTGGTGCTTTGAGGCCAGGATGTCAGCGCAGGGGTAGGTGAGGAGAGGAACACGTGATTGTCATGATGGGTATTTGGGATGAAAGTCCATACCGTAAACACGTATTCATCGTGGCACTCCTCTGCCATGTCTTTCATCTGAGGAATCTCAAAGCCCTGGACAAATGGTAATTAATTTTCACAGCAGCTCCACAGGGGGACACAGTGCCACCTGCTGAGGCTGGCGGGGCATTTTCCCAGCACCCCTCCCCCAACCCCCCACTGCTCCCCCCCCAGCAGCGGCCCACAGCAAGGAGACAGTGCCAGGTGGATAGGATGCCTAGCTCCTAGACTCCTTTCCAGGACTTCTCTGCCTAGAAGGCTTCAGGGGTGGATGGATACTCCCAACTACCCTCCTGCCCCCACCCCTACCCTGCTTTCCCAGAGGATGACTAAGAGTGAACCGGGGCAGGAGTGGGAGCATTTCCTGCTTCCACGGGCAGGCTGGGACCAAACAGCTAGTTAGTTGACTCAGCAGGAACCACAGGGCTCCAAAAATACAACTGCCTCTGCCCCTTTCCACCTCGGGCTCCCTCGTCCCTTTGGACACAGTCACCTGCTCCTCCTCCCCCTCCTTCGTATTCCAGAGGCGCTACTGAAACGAGGTTTGCCTTAATTCTGATTATAGAAGAGCTGTAAGTTCATCGCAGAACACTTGGAAAATAGGGGAAAATATGAAGGAGAAAATTGTTTCATTAGTTCCATAATTCTACCACTCCCCAAATAACCACTGTTGAAATCTTGTTACCTTTCCTTTCTATTTCTTCTGCGTTTGGGGGTTTCTATTTATAGATTAATACATAATCATGGCAAAGTTTTTATTTATATTATAAGATGATATATTCTCGGGGCGCCTGGGTGGCTCAGTGGGTTAAAGCCCTGCCTTCAGCTCAGGTCATGATTCCAGGATGGAACCCCGTATCAGGCTCTCTGATCAGCGTGGTGCCTGCTTCCCCTTCTCTGTCTTTGTCTGCCTCTCTGCCTACTTGTGATCTCTCTCTCTCTCTCTCTGTGTCAAATAAATAAATAAAATCTTTTTAAAAATTCTTTAAAAAGATGACATATTTTCTATTTTTCTAAGTATAAAATAAGGGCAGAAGATTATAAGGTGAAAAAAATCAAAGTCCAACCTAACTTTCTATTCCCACCCAAGAGGAAACCACTGGTAAGAGTTTCTTGTATATCCTTCCAGAAATTGCCTTTTTCATGTACGAGCATGCATACACATACTCATTTCACATGGCTGAGGTCATGCTGTATAAATCATTTCGCCCTTTCTTCACTTCACATGAATATACAGGCATCTTCTGATCCGTTAAAAATTTTGGTTGAACCACATTTTTATTGACTACCAAACATTTTCTCTTATTGGTATGCCATAGTTCATTTAACCTTTTCCCCACTGTTGGTTATTTACTCAGGTGGGGGCAGGAAGAGAGAAGCAAATCAAAATCGAGTATTGGGAGGAGGAAGCCAGCTAGGATAGACTGAGGCCTCTGTGTGCCCACCACTGTTTCTGTTTTCCCGATCACTTGGGGTAAGACTTTAGCTACTGTCCCCATGCTGCAGATGAGGAACCTGAGGGTCAGGGAGGTCAAGGAAGAATTTGCTTGTAGGTTAGAGAGCCATGGCTTAAAGCAAGATTTGCCAGCGCCAAAGCCTGTGATGGTTCTATTTTGCCAAGATGCCTTGGAAAGCTCCCAGGGTTTAAGGTTTCCCGTTGCTAAGTATGGGGAAGGGACGAGCCCCTCATTCATTCATTCTCTCATTCATTCCATCAATACTGATGTGCCAGACAGGAAGGATCCAGGGGGGAATAGTCCAGTGCTTGTCTTCTAGAAATTTACAGTTGCGTCAGGGTGGAGGTGGGGGGTGCCTGTAAACCAGTGATCATAACCTAGCGTTGGTATCATGGGGAATCAAACCTGAGGCTCTTCTCCCAGACGCCAAAGGTCAAAGAAAGCTTCTGGGGGAGGAGACCCCATTCTGAGTCAGTTCTCTTGCAGCAGTCAGGAAGTGCCAGGGAGGCCTGAACCGCCTCTGCTTCCTCTCTGCCCGGATCCCAGGGTAGAGCAGTCACTGGGGACCTGGCTTGGTTCCTCCCTGACCCGGCTTTTGCCTTGAGCTTACTGCCCTTCAGGGCTGACCTGCCAGGCTCCCGTGGCAGTAGGGTGGGTGGTGGGGCCCTCATTTCTTAGAAAAATTTCAAAACGATGTTTCTGGTTTGTTTTCTAGAAGTTCAAGAAATGTTTATCATAAGCTGGGGAAGAGTGGGTAGCGCGGGACTGGTTAAATGCTTGGGCTCTCTGGGGTGCCTGGGCGGTTCAATCAGTGAAGGGTCTGCCTTCGGCTCAGGTCATGATCCCGGGGTCCTGGCATTGAGCCCCGCCTTGGGCTCCTTGCTTGGTGGGGAGCCTGCTTCTCCCTCTCCCTCTGCCTATCGCTCCCCCTACTTGTGTGCTCTTTCTCTCTGTCTCTCCGACAAAATCTTTAAAAAAAAAAAAAAATGCTTGGGCTTTGGATGGACAGATCTGGACTGGAGTCCTGCGTCCACCATTTGCTCAGGAACTGCTGGAAAAATCACTGATCTCAGTCAGAGGTCTTGGTAACAAGCCACAGAAACGGACCCTGCCCAGATCTTAAATGAAGAAGGGAGTCAAATGCAAGGCAGTTGGCAGGGTTTCGAGAGGTGCTAGTCTCAGAAAAGGACCAGAAGTGAAGGCAGCGCTGAAGGTTCAGAGCAGGAGAAGGCCCAAAACTGGCACTTGGCCAGAAAGGGTCGAATCAGGATGTTGATGCCACTGGAGGCAGATGTCACAAGTGGAGCTCTAACCCTTCAGCATTCAGGGGTCCACAGCGCAGGCCTCAGTCTGGAACAATCAGCGGCTGTGCACGGGTCATGTACCCACACCCACCACCACGTGGAGGTGGGAGGATTTGTTCTTGGACCTCAGGGGTTAGAGGGGGTGGGGGTGCTTCCTTGCTTCAAGCCCACACACAAGGGCAAGTCCTGCATGCCAGCCAGGGGGCTTTGGATCCAGGACAGCAAAAAACTTAATGTCTAGGACATGCCCTTATAACTCAGGGCCTTTGTATAATAGAGACATTGATAATATCCACCTCACAGGATTGCTCTGAGGATTTTTTTTTTTTTTAAGATTTTATTTATGACAGAGATAGTGAGAGACAGAACACAAGCTCGGAGGACCTGGAGATAGAGAAGCAGGCTCCTGGGGCTCAATTCTAGGACCCTGGGATTCTGACCTGAGCTGAAGGCAAATGCTTAAAGACTGAGCCACTCAGACACCCCATGATTTTTTTTTTTTTTTAAAGCAAGTAAATGACAGCAGGTATATGCTTGGTAAATGCTGGTTTACTATTGTTGTTGTTGTAATTATTGTTACATTTCTATTATCATCCACTTTCTCTTTTGAAAGTATGGCTAGTTTCTACTATGAAGTAGAAAGTAGCCATAGACAGAAAAGTTGAAAAATACTGGAAAGTTGAAAGAAGAAAAAGAAATCACCTACCACCCACAGAAAGCCGCTGTCAACATCTGGGTGTTTCTTGCTGGTCTGTTTTGTATGTATTGGTTTGGGGTCTTTCATTCTTTCTTCCCCCCTTTTTTTTTGTCCTTTCAAACAGCTGTGAAGGTCCTACGTGTACAGTTGTGCCTCCTACCTTATAGCATATGCATTTCCTTATGTTATTAAAGACTTTTCATCATCATTATTCTTTTTTTTTTAAGGTTATTTATTTATTTGACAGAGAGAGATCACAAGCAGGCAGAGAGGCAGGCAGCGAGAGAGGAGGAAGCAGGCTCCCTGCCGAGCAGAGAGTCTGATGCGGGGCTCGATCCCAGGACCCTGAGATCATGACCTGAGCCGAAGGCAGAGGCTTTAACCCACTGAGCCACCCAGGCGCCCTTCATCATCATTATTCTTAAGAACAACAAAATATCCTGCGGAGCGGATAGAATTATTCCCTAAATGTTGCTTCTACTGTTGGGGAAGCGGGAGAGGAGAGGGAGTGGTATGTACGCATTTATAAGTGGAGTGCTTCTTCAAAAACTTTCTGACTCTGGAATGATTCTTTGGAATACTAAGTAATGCTTAGCTGACATGGATTAAGCACTTGGTTCCAAGGAGTCTTTTAGGATTCTGCCTCTTAAAATTCCCACCACTCAGAGGCAGGTCAGGGGGACACAACCCTCCCAGATGCATACCACCTCACTGTGTTTTGATGGGACGTTTTCCCTGCCACCAAGAGTATGACCCGCAGTCCCACTGACACCTTGACACGGCTGGCCTGCCCACTGCTTTCTCACGTTCCCAATACGCTCAACCACTGATTAGACTAGAGTGGTTTATCCTGCCTGTGAAATCACCTGCCATTAGCGTCGTGGAAAGCGCCCCAGCTCTGCCTCTCGCCAGCTTGGGACTTGGGGCAATTTTCTAATATCTCTCAGCCTCGTCTCCAAAATGAGGAGAATCGCGTATACATTTGCTTGGACAGTGGGGTTTTCTTCTTTCTTTCATCCCGTAGAGTTTCACATTCTCCGCTTCTCCCATTCTCACCTCCACCACAGCCCAGCCCCTCCCTGCACTTGTGGGTCTCAGGCTGGGTTCCAGAAGTGGCCCTGGCTTAAAAAAAAAAAAAGCAAGAGCACCGGTGGTGGTGGCGGCGGGGAGTGGCCTGGCTCCCCCACCGGGGGAGACTAAAATGCCAATGGTGGCTGATTATTTGGATTTCCTGGGCAGGGCCCAGCGCCCGCCAGTGGTGGGGCTTTGGAAGCAACAATAATTAATATTTTGCCGCGTGTGATTCTGATCGCCCTGCCAAGGAGGGGGTCCCACCCTGGGCTGGGAGCCCCGTGGGAACTGCCCGGGCTGCATTCCCCGGGCGGCAGTTGTGCAATGCGCACCCGCGCCCAGCCAGGGCGGCTCCGAGGGTGGGGCGGGCGGAGGATGCGCCCCAACCTAGCCGGGTTCCCATAGGCTGGAGGGACGGAGCGTTTACCTTTACCCCCCCCCCAGTCTCCGAGGCCCGGACACCCACGTGCTCCTGAATCCATCCTGGGCCTGCCGGGGGCCCTGCCCTGGGGCCAGCTCCTGCGGAGGCCGCTTGTGTGAGAGGCAAGAGAACAGAGAGGTTATCTACGAAGGGCAAAGGGAAACGAAATAGGCGTCTTTCCCCGCCTGCCCTTCCAAAGCACCATCAGAGCTCAGAGGACAGCGTGTTCGGTTCTCTCCTTTCCTGTGCGAGGTGAGGCCCGAGAAGTGAATAGCTCCTGCGATTCTGTAAGAAATGACCCAATGGAGAAAGTGGCTGGAGCTTTTGAAAGCACTGGCCAAGCCATCGTTTATTAGATGGGCTATCAGTGACTCAGAAAAGGTCTCCCACCCCCGAATTCTCCTCCTCAGCCCCTGAAATTCCACTTCATTTCCTTTACTTTGAGGCTTTGGTGCCAATGCGAAGTTAAGCTTCGCCTGGCAGGGATCACTTCCCATGTCAGGAAGAAGGAGTTTCTGTTCCTTTTCCCGAGAGCAGGTGCAAGGGAGGGAGGGAAGAAAGACAGCAAACTTCATGGTGGTGGGAGGCGTCCCCGGGGGGCTTCCCCACTGTGATGCTCGTCAGCTTTCAGTGCACCAGCAGGGACAGTCTCCAGTCGCTTTCACGACAACGCTGTGAGGTGGGAGAACTCTGAACTGTCATGCCCGCTCATAGGATGAGGAAATGGAGGGAGGTTCTGCAAGGTTTAGTAACTTGGCCTAAGACACACAGCCGGTAAGTGGCCAGGTGGGGTTGGAATCATGGCACTCAGCTGCTCCCCACGCACAGTACAAGGTGTGATGTTAGTATTTTTGTCTACTGGCTTATAGAAAAGTGTGAAAGAGAGTCCTAGGGTACAAGGTTTGAGAGGGCGTGGAGTAATGCAGAATGCTCGCCTTCTCTCTTTGGAGCCTCACGGCAGCGCAAGGCAAACACCATCCTGTTATCCAGAGGGAAAATGTACAGTTCAGAGAATTACTAAATCCACCCAAGTAGGACTACCTCCAGGGCAAGGAACTGTCTGACTTTTTTTAATGTTTGATCCATAATTTTATTTGTGAATGTTTCTGGAGTGTTTGCAGGAAAAAAGACCCTGCAAGATCATCTAATAGAGCCTGTGCATTTTACGGATGAGAAAACTGAGGTCTGCGGAGTGAAAGAATATGCCTAGATCACATCATCAGTGGCAGAGTCTGGCCCTCAGAGCTCTCACTTCCCAGTCTGGTGTTCTTTCCACTCCATTCACTGATTCATTTATTCATTCATCAAACCTTCAGGTAATATGCTGGGGCTCTGGGGATGCACAGGGGGCAGGGAAGAGTGTGAGGAGAGTGGGGCAGTTGCTTTGAGTACAAAATCTAAGGAGGGGATGCCCAAAAACTCAAGGACCAGGATAAATGATATTTTAATGCAATATTTTTTAAAAAGTCAAATCAGCAAACTTGAGCCCATAGGCCTGCAGCCTATTTTAATAAATAATGAAGACTAAATCCCAGTCCCTGTTCTGTCCAGAGAGATAGGCCCAAATAAGTCTTTATTTAATTCCCCAGGAATGTCCTCAGACGGCAAGCAGGGGGTAGGAGGAGTGTTTGAGGCAGGGAAGGAAATGTGCAGAAGACCAGATGTATGACACCCCCAGGTTTATTGGAGGAAATTGCAACAGATCTTGTTGGTGTAAGAGAGACGGGGTCAGGAGCCAGAGGAAGGAGTGGTGAGTGACCGGGTCCCAGAGATTAGGGACAAAGGAAGGAGTGATTCTCCCACCAGGCTGAAAATGGACGCTGAAGATCTTGGACTTTACACCACAGACCTGGCCAGCTACCTTCAGGCTGACCCTGAAACTGAGGGGATCTGATCCCAGCAAGAGAGGGCAGGTCTCTCAGAAATATGCTTAAAACCATAATGGATGGGTTTGATTGGTTGTTCCCAGGTGTACCTGGGGTCTTTGTCCCCATCCCATCCTTGTCCCCTATCCTGGTGCTCTGTGGCTTTATCTGAGACTGGATGTTTCCTGACAGTGGAAACTGTCCACAAGCCACTACTGCCTGGGGTGAGCCTCCAGAAGCCAGGGAAAACCCTGGAAGGGTGGAGGCCATTGAGGAATCTGCCTCACTTGTTGGGAATATTATAAATGCAGATTTAAAAATATTCCCTGTAAATCACCCAGAAGAAATCTTGGCATAAAATAAACTCAAAAAAGAAAAAAAAAAAAAAAAAGGTGGCTATCATTACTACTTTATGTTTATTATAAAAGTAGTTTTAATAATTTTTAAAGTTATGATTTGAAAGACCCATTTTTATTTTTTTAAAAGATTTTATTTATTTATCAGATAGAGATCACAAGTAGGCAGAGAGGCAGGCAGAGAGCCCAATGTGGGGCTTGATCTCAGGATGCTGGGATCATGACCCGAGCCGAAGGCAGAGGCTTTAACCCACTGAGCCACTCAGGCACCCTGAAAGACTCATTTTTTTTTTTTAAAGATTTTATTTATTTATTTGTCAGAGAGAGTGAGCACAGGCAGACAGAGTGGCAGGCAGAGGCAGAGGGAGAAGCAGGCTCCCCGCTGAGCAGGGAGCCCAATGTGGGACTCGGTCCCAGGACGCTGGGATCATGACCTGAGCCAAAGGCAGCCGCTTAACCAACTGAGCCACCCAGGCGTCCCTGAAAGACCCATTTTTAAAAAATATTTTAAGTAGGCTCTACACCTAACATGAGGCTTGAACTCACCACCCTGAGATTAAGAGTTGTGTGCTCTCCCAACTGAGCCGGCCAGATAGCCCCGAAAGACCCATGTTTTACCAATGTTGTCCTCTGCCCCTATATGTTCATGTCGATTGTTGACGGTTGCAGAAGTCCTTGCTAGAGCAGGCTGTCCACTAATAGCTGAGAGGACCCAGCGTCTCAAAGTTCTGGAAGAGCTTTAAACCAGGAGGACTTCCCGGAAGGGGGAGGGCAGCGAGGGCTGAGTTCTAGAGAAATTGATGAGAAGATGGACAGAAGCATTCTGAATGGCCTGGTATCTGAGAGATGGAACAGTTTTGCCTGCCTTTTATAGGAATTAGCGGATGATTGACACAGTGAATGGTGTGATCAAGAAGGAGGGCTGGGCTAGGGACAGAGGGACTGAGAAGCAGGAGCCCTTGGTTTTAGGCACAGCTGCATCTCCAGTTAGTTATGTGAGACCGTGGGGACATCAGTGTCCTCTTGACACTCCAGATTTCTTATCTTTAAAATGGGTTATTCAGGGGTGCCTGGGTGGCTCAGTGGGTTAAAGCCTCTGCCTTTGGCTCAGGTCATGATCTCAGGGTTCTGGGATCGAGTCCCGCATTGGGCTCTCTGCACAGCGGGGAGCCTGCTTCCTCCTCTCTCTCTGCCTGCCTCTCTGCCTACTTGTGGTCTGTCTGTCAAATAAGTAATTTTTTAAAAAAAATCTTAAAAAAAAAAAAAAAGGATTATTCAGGCTAAGGTTTCCACCTCTGAGAGTCTCTGGTTATAATAGCCACAAAATAGTAACAACTACTGTTTCTTACCACTTACCCTATGCCAATCTCTCTTCAGAGTGATAATCATGTAAATCTCACTTGATCAGCACAGCAACCCAGTTCGTGGACTCCATTATTATTCCCATTATATTGATAAGGAAATAGAGGCTCAGAGAAGCAACCTGTCCATATGGCAGCTCTGGTGAGTTAGGTCCCTGACCCCAGGAAGGCAGAGAGATGCTGCCCCCCGGGGGCTGTTCCACCTCTACGGAGAAGCACTTTCCCACAGGGCTGGGACCCAGGCTGGCAGTTGGCCCCTGGAGATACCAGTGCGTCGGGAGCCCTCCTTCCTGGTTTCGCTGCCCAGTTTCTGTGGCAGCACCAGGCCATAACTTGAACATCTCTCTCCCTACCCACACCACCACCTCAGCACAGTGACTTCCCCCCAAAAGCTGTGTCACTCTTAACGGATGGCATTCAGGAAAAAGCTCTGTGGTTGAATCATAGTGACCACTTCCTGTTCCATTCAGGGTCCCCTGTTCTCCAGAGCCTTCTCTCTGCCATGCCCTGTTTAGTAATAAGGGCCATCATATGTATGACCCCCCTGGGCTGCTAGAAAGGCTTAGTCACCCCTTCTTATACCCTCATCCTCCCAGGCTGAGTGGCACCAACTCTCAACAGCAGCCCCATTCCACAACCCTGCTACGGACAGCCGAGTGGGAGAGCCTGGTTGTCCTGGGGACGTGTAAGGGGGCGAAGGGATGATCCCCATCCCTCCAGATGGGTGATGTAAGGCTGATGGGGACAGGTGGGCGGGTGTTCAAGCTTCTGCCATGAAGTAAAGGAGTAGTCACTGACCCTGTGGGCACTGTGTGGGCACCCACTCAGGTTCTCTCTTTGTACATGGGTCAGGACACCGAGTAAGACAAATACAGATGGGGTTGTGTGTCTTGGGGGAAACCCCGATTCTCTCCCAGTTGCTCAGAAAGGGCTTCCTGCAGCCTGACAAACCAGCAAAGTTGAGCGTGAGAGTGGAGGAAGTCTTTAGATGTTTGAAAGGCTATCTGAGAAGGAGACTTTCTTTGGGTCAATGCAGAATGTAGGACCATGGAACTCATTCAAGATCTTTAGGGGTCTTCAGACTCTAAAGATTATAATATCTCCTGCCCACCCCCATCCCCATAGGTAATACAAAATAAAATTATGTAAATCCTAAGAACAAGTACAAGGAAGTCCAATAATGAGCTGATTTTTCCATTGATGACCACTTCAGAGTTTTTTAAAAATTGTATCAATTTCTTGGAAAAAAATTATCTTTTCAGTAGCCTCCATTTTGCTCATTCCATGAGCTATATCTAGTGTGTTTGTTGGGTAATCCTGCATTGGGGAGAGTGGGTGGTTATCAGAGGGCCACATGTGTCAGCCAATAAAGGAAAGATCTTTCCGGCCCTTTGTGTTGGGTGACCACTGAGTGGGCTGCCCCAGGGAGACAGTGTTTCTTCACTGGTGCGTTCCCACCCCCACCAAAGCTAGAAGACCCGATGGTGGGGAAAGGATGTGTGGGGGGGTAGTCTGGAATGGAGATGGGTCACTCTCTAAAGTCCCTTCCAACTCAGTTTCGTAGGGTGAGAATTCCAAGCACTTTGGAAGGAAGTTGTTCGTGAGGTTTATGTCAGGCTGGAGGTCACCAGCTGTGGAAGTGGGCATCTGGGATCCTGTTGGGGACTCTGAGGAGAATAATTCCCCTTTCCACTGGGAAGTCAAGCTTAGCCTTGCCTTAGAAGCCTTAGACCAGCCCTGTATGTAACTACATCTGGAAAACCAGCCATTGCCAGAAGATAGCACCAGTGGTGGATGGGTCAGGACCAAATGGGCGGGACCAGGGGGCATCTGGGCCATAAATCGAAGAATTATGGGGCCCACCGCCCCCCCCCATTGACTTACTTAATCCAATAGAGTCAGGAAACATGGGATTGCATTTAGACAATATGTAAATACATATTCTATAGATCATAAATAAAATACCTTTGATTGCTTAGTGACTTTCCAAAAGGATACACAGTTAACCGGTCATCATGTTTGCCTCTGGAAACGGAGACCAAGGGACTAGGGTCTGGGGGCGGGAGGGAGAGTATTGGTCACTTAATATCATTTTAACCATGTGTGTTTATTAATTATATAAACTAAAATTAAAACGCTAGGCTAAAACCCTTCAAAAGTGTTTTCAGCAACCACAGTGGGTGATTTGAGAGGTATTAGATGTTGTGAGTATCCGACACTCCTTGGAAGATATTCTTGACCTTTTAATCTACTTTATTGACTTTTAATTTACAATGTTCACAACACTGGATGGTTAATTTTCCAGGACGGCACTCATTAAACCCATCAAGTTAGAAGCAGGCTTGTGATCAGGGCAGCAAACACGCTTTCCCCAAGAGAGGAGTCGGAAAAACAATTGTTTCATTTTGGGTACATCAAGTAACTGTCACAAATCTGACCAGGAGTGATTGGCAAAGATTACCATGTATGCATGTTTTTTAAAGAAAATGAGCCCAAATATTTCATAATTAAAATCAGCTATTCTAGACAGGCTATAGACCTTGAGGCTGGGCAGGTAATCAGAGAGAGTAAATCACTGGGCCCAGCTAAATTCTAAAATCCCAGAAGGCTTTCTCTAAGTCTTCAAAATAGACTTCACTGAAGTTTGCAACCATTCCTGAAAAAGCAAAAATTTCCACTTCAAGGTCCAATACCTGGAACCAGATCCCTTCCTTAGCCTCTCTCGGACTCCACAGCAAAATCCCAATTTCCTTCTGTCATCTGTGTTAACCCCAGGGTACTTGTCTTGGGGTGTTGCTCAGACTCTCTGGACCTCAATGGCCTCAATAGTCAAATGGAACTTAAAATCCCTACACTTTGTTCTGCATCCTGATTGTGATGCTAGTTACATGAATCTACAGGTACTAAAATGCATGGAACATACATCAGAAGAAATCAATTTTACTATATAATAATTTTAAAATAATTTTTAAAAATTCCTATGCTCCAAGTAAGAAGCTCCTTGCATATCCTTGTTTACCTGTTTATTTTCTGTGGCATCCAGTACAATGCTTAGCCCATGGACACTCAACAAGTTGAATATTTGTTGAATGAGTGAATACAAGAAAGAGCAGAATGCTGATCCCAGGCAGGCGCTCAATAATTGTAAGATTCTGTCACACTCCCTTTAGTCATTTTGGAAAGTAAGACATACTGGAGGTCTTCAGAATATACTAGTGGCTTGCTCAGTTCTCTGCCACTTGGACAATGTTTGACCTAAGGGGAGAGAAAAGGCATCTGCTAGCAGGGAGAGTGACCTGGCTGATGTCTTGTAGCCATGGATACGTTTTATAGTGACTCAGTGTCTTCTCCATGCCAAGTGGTGTGGAGACTGAGTCCCTTCAGAAACAACCCTCCCCAGGTCAACCTGCCCAGTGGAAACAGCATTTATCTCAGTGCCCTGGGTTAACACATGCAGGGGGAATCACCTAGCTTCTGGTATTTATAGAAGCCCCAACTTATTTCAAATGGCCCACTGGGAGGTAGAGTGAAGGAGACTGAGCAGGAAAAGCAGCCAGGGTTACAGAGCCTGGGCGCATGGACCCTGGGCCTTGACCCACCAGTTCCCCCAGCCCTAACCAGGTCTGGAGGGACCAGTGTACTCGAAGGCATAACAAGAGTGGGAATGGTGAAACAGGAAATGAGGGTATTCTTGTTTAAGGTGATTCCTGGAGTCCAACAGCACCAGTATTGTTCCCTCTCTTGAGGATAAGGCCAGCCAAGGCTGCTATATAAGCAGCTGGTTGCTCCAAACACAGAAAGAGCACGGAGAGACCTGGCAGTTCTTTAAAGGGAAGCAAATTGTGTCGTAGAAAGAGGGTGGCCTATGAGTACAAAGGAATTGGTTTGAAATCCTAGCTCCGGCCCTTATTAACTGTGTGACCTTGAGCAAATTGCTTCAAGTCTTTGTGTCAGTTTCTCAATAAATAAAATGGGCACACCTAACTTGTACTGTTTTTAAGTAGAAGTGAGATAATGTATGGGAAGATCCAGGCACAAACTAGATATAACCAAGGGGTCACTTCCTTTTAATTATTTTTTTATAGATAACTTTCATTTGCAAAGGTAACCTATGCTAATGACTGAACCTCGAAAATAGTCTATAAGCTAAATGGTAAAACACTAAATCCTCCCATAATTCCATCGTACTATTGGTAGCATTTTAGTATTTGTCCTTCCAGGCTTTGCATGGTTTTAAAAAACAACCAAAAAAAAAAAAAAACAAGAGATGGGCTCCCACTCCCATGCCATCTCCGATAGGAGAGTTGTTGGTGGATACTAACAACCTTCCAAGAACTTGATGTCTGGTTATGTTCCCACCTACCAAATCCAGTAGGACCCATTTTCTTGATCCCTGGCGAACCCTTTTGTTCTCTCTAGTAGCAGTAGCCTGACTACTTTCTCTTCTCCGCTCCAGGGATATTCCTGTCCAAATTTCATTTCCCAGCCTCGCAAGGCCTCCTCTGCCCTGTCTGGTTCTGGAAACATAAGCTCTTTTGCCTCCTACCACTTTTCCATCCCAGCCGCCACATCTTTCTCACAGAGGACCCCTGACAATTAGGCAACTACTTATCTGCTATTGGCTACATTTCCCAAATCTCATCAGCCTCGTTCACAAATCTCATCTAGGGTGAGTTCTTTCTTGAAAAGATTTCCAGATAGCTAATATCGCTCCTTTGCTGTTGGCACTCCTTGTTTCCACTTCCGAGAATAAAGCTCGGGCTTTGTCTCTGAAGGCAGGGATGGAGAGGAGGACACTTTATCAAAGCTGAAAGTAGCAGATTTGGCTCCAGGGACCATCAGCAGGGAACGAAGGCTCAGATCAATGGAAAGGCACCCATGGGAGAAAGGGGTGTGGGGGAAGCAGAGGTACCCCTTTACACATGCACGGGTTCCTTAACTCATTGGCCCCACCTCAGTCCAACCCCATATCTATCATCACATTGACTTCTCTGACTCTACTGCTCCCTTCTTTCTCTTACAAGGACCCTTGTGATTATGCCGGGCCCACCCGGATAATCCAGGATAATCTCCCCAATGCAAAATCTTTAATTTAATCACACACGCAAAGTCCCTTTTGCCATGTAGGGTCGCATAATCATAGGTTCTGGGGATTAGGATGTGGACATATTGGGGGGCCATTATTCTGTTCACCTCACCTGACCTGAGTTTTCTCATCTGTAAACTGAGCCTTTCACAAAACATTATCCAGGGTCCCTTCCGGGTTTGGCTGGTGGGACTGTTGTAAAACGTGAAATGTAGGGGCGTTGACATGTAAGAAGTGCCCTGAATTTCTTTCTTTCTTTCTTTCCTTTTTTTTTTTTTTTAAAGATTTATTTATTTATTTATTTATTTGAAAGAGAGAGAGATCACAAGTAGGCAGAGCAGCAGGCAGAGAAAGAGGGGGAAGCAGGCTCCCTGCTGAGCAGAGAGCCCGATGTGGGGCTCAATCCCAGGACGCTGGGATCATGACCAGAGCCGGAGGCAGAGGCTTAAGCCACTGAGCCACCCAGGTACCCCTAGAATTTCCCTGAATTTCTTTTGGGTTTCCCTATTTCTTCCTCTAGGACTCCACCCCTACCCCAGAATGCTGCTGGTGTCATTTCTGCCTATGCTTCTATTGACTGAATAAGCCCACATAGTTTACTTACCATGAGCCAGTCTGTTCTAAGCTCTTTGCAGCTACAAAACCATTCAGTCTTCATAACAACCCTGTGAATGAAATGGACTGATAATCCCTACTTTATATTATTTTATAGAGGCACAGAGAGGTTAAGTCACTCGGGTAAGGTCACAGATTGGCAGGGCTGAAGTCTGATTTCAGAGTCTGTTTTCTCAGCTGTTTGTGATCTGGCCTCTCCTCAAAGCCCCTGACACACAGTCAGGGAGCCATTGTTTAAGTTTTGTAGACTGTGAGCAGCTCAAGAGCAGGGGTCTTGTCTAATTCTGTGAATCCCAGCTCTAATAGCCCGGCGAACAAATGAACAAAAAAATGAATGAATGAATGAACAAATGAATGAATGAATATGGGCATTACTATTTATCTACCTGAGAGTATCTTCTACATCAGAGCCATGGTTGCAGGACATGAAATAAACATTTATGGGACACTTCGAAAGAGCTGGATCCTCACACCAGCACCAGGAGCTAGGTAGGTACTATTATTATCCTCATTTTACAGACAAGTTAAGTGCAGCAGAAAGAGGATCAGTAACTTGCCCAAGATCAGGAATTGGAATTGAGTTGAGATATGCTTGACTTCCATGTTTGCACCATGAATGTCACCACGAACTCTCTGAGCCCTGCATTTTTAAAGTTAGGACCAGGGCACCTAGTTGGTTCATTTGGTTGAGTGTCCGACTCTTGATCTCAGCTCAGGTCTTGATCTCAGGGTCAGGAGTTCAAGCCTCACAGTGGGCTCCATACTGGGCATGGATCCTACTAGAAAGGAAGGAGGGAAGGAAGGGGTAAGAAGAGGGGAGGAAGGGAGGACCAAATATGACTCTGGACAACCAAAAAGAGGAAAGGACACAAAGGAACATTTTATTGGGCAACTACTGTATGCCAGGCCCCCGTACCAGGTGTTTTACAGAATACCTCCCATTTAGTCCTCAGAACAACCTGATTGTCCCATTCCACAGATGAGGAAACTGAGGTTTAGAGAGATTAAGGTAACTTCCTAAATCCCAGTGGTGGAGTCAGTATTCGAATTAGGTCTAACTCCAAAATCTACCATCTTTCCACCATTGTTAGGCTACCGGGCCTCCCATCTGTAGACTGGAGTTGGGTAAGACGCACTCTGAGTTCCAGTTCAGCTCATATTTTGTAAGCCAACATTATTGTGCGCTTACTGCGTGCGAGGCACTGTGCGGAGAACTTCATGTACATTTTATAATGTCAGCCTTACAACAGCCTTTGAGGAGCTACTAATATTATTGTTTCCATTTTATAAGTGAAGATAGTAGGGCTCAGACATACAAACATTGTGCAAGGTTACAGATGCCACGAGGCACAGCCTGAGTTTTAACTAAGGCTTGTTTGATTCTTAAGCCAAACCCTTACCCATATACCCTACACTGCCTCCAGAGGTCTCAGCCAACCTTTGGAGTGAGGACATCCTGTGTTCCTACAGAATCGGAACAAGGCTGGAGTAGACGTGGGATGAGTTCCTCAAAGCGTGGGCCCCTCTTCCTTTGGATTTCCAAGAGTCACTTCAGTGAACTTCTATTAGAGTCAAAAGGTGACATCCTTCCATGGAGAGCTGGCCAAGGCTGAGTCCTAGCACCTTCAGGGCTTGGCCGTTTTCCTCTGAGCTTGTTGTCAGGGTAACCCTAGATCGCTCTGTGGTTCTGTAGCCCTTCTCCATCTTTCTTCCGTGTCTCCCCACCTTCTCAAGAGAACGCTTGAGAAACAGCTCCAAGCAGCCCACTTGGCAATGAAATGAAGGAGAGGCAGGACCTTCAAAGGCCCCAAACAGAAAGAACTATCTTCTCTGGACCCCTTGAGGCAGAAACTCATTCACGGTTGTCCTGCAGAGCCTTCCAAGGTGCCTGGAATAAGGAGGTAGTCAGTAAATGTTGAATGAACTAACTGATTATGGGAAGGGGAGGTTCTAAAACAGTCGGCTTTGGAAAACTAGGATAAAGAAATACTAGAATAAAAGTACATGTATGTGTAAGTGTATGTGCCCCGGAGAAGAGGTTCAAGAGCCCCTGTGATGGGCCAGCCTGTGTCCCTCCACTTCTCTCCATATCTTGTGAGCTGAAGCTGGCAATGTGGACGGATCGTGCCTACTCCAGGCTTCTGGCCTGAAGACGATCTCTGTCTCTCTCTCAGTGGTGGTGAAATACACGTCATACAAATGTTACCCTGTTAAGCATTTTTAAAACATACAGTTTGGTAGTGTTAACTATATTCAGTAATGACCACTGGATAATTGCTTTTGCTCTGTTTTATTATTTCCTACCTGTTTCAGTCTCTTGGTTTAAGAGCAATTTTGGCTTCATGATACGCCGACATTATAAGTACTTCTTTTTTTTATTTTTGTAAAGTATAATTTATTAATATTTTCTTTTTGTGTACTGTTTTTATTCCAAAGTCACAAAGGTTTATAAAAACTTTTTTATTAATTATTTTTATTAACATATAATGTACTATTTGCCCCAGGGATACAGGTGTGTGAATCGTCAGGCTTACGCACTTCACAGCACTCACCATAGCACATACCCTCCCCCATGTCCATAATCCTCTCCCTAACTCCCACCCCCAGCAACCCTCAGTTTGTTTTGTGAAATTAAGGTCTCTTATGGTTTGTCTCCCTCCTGATCCCATCTTGTTTTATTTTTTCCTTCCCTACCCCCCAAACCCCCCACCCTGTCTCTCAAATTCCTCATGTCAGGGAGCTCATATGATAATTATCTTTCTTTGATTGACTTTTTCGCTCAGCATAATACCCTCTAGTTCCATCCACATTGTTGCAAATGGCAAGATTTCATTTCTTTTGATGGCTGCATAGTATTCCATTGTGTATATATATCACATCTTCTTTATCCATTCATCTCTTGATGGATATCTAGGTTCTTTCCATATTTGGCTATTGTGTACATTGCTGCTATAAACATTCAGGTGCACGTGCCCCTTCGGATCACTACATTTGTAGCTTTAGGGTAAATACCGAGTAGTGCAACTGCTAGGTCATAGGATAGCTCTAGTTTCAACTTTTTGAGGAACCTCCATACTGTTTTCCAGAGTGGCTGCACCAGCTTGCATTCCCACCAACAGTGTAGGAGGGTTCCCCTTTCTCTGCATCCTCGCCAGCATCTGTCGTTTCCTGACTGGTTAATTTTAGCCGTTCTGACTGGTGTGAGGTGGTATCTCATTGTGGTTTTGATTTGTGTTTCCCTGATGCCAAGTGATGTTGAACACTTTTTCATGTATCTGTTGGCCATCTGGATGTCTCCTTTGCAGAAATGACTGTTCATGTCCTCTGCCCATTTCTTGATTGGATTATTTGTTCTTTGGGTGTTGAGTTTGATTAGTTCTTTATAGATTTTGGATACTAGCCCTTTATCTGATATGTCATTTGCGAATATCTTCTCCCATTCTGTCCATTATCTTTTGGTTTTGTTGACAGTCTTCTTTGCTGTCCAAAAGATTTTGATCTTGATGAAGTCCCAATAGTTCATTTTTGCCCTGCTTCCCTTGCCTTTGGCAATGTTTCTAGGAAGAAATTGCTGTGGCTGAGGTCGAAGAGATTGCTGCCCGTGTTCTCCTCAAGGATTTTGATGGATTCTTGCTCACATTGAGGTCTTTTGCCCATTTTGAGTCTATTTTTGTGTGTGGTATAAGGAAATGGTCAAGTTTCATTCTTCTGCTTGTGGCTGTCCAATTTTCCCAAAACAATTTGTTGGAGAGATTGTCTTTTCTCCATTGGACATTCTTTCCTGCTTTGTCGAAGATTAGTTGACCATAGAGTTAAGGGTCAATTTCCGGGCTCTCTATTCTGTTCCATTGATCTGTGTGTCTGTTTTTGTGCCAGTACCATACTGTCTTGATGATGACAGCTTTGTAATAGAGCTTGAAGTATAAAATTGTGATACCACCAACTTTGGCTTTCTTTTTCAACATTCCTCTGGCTACTAAAATTAGTCCTAAATTTTAGGATTATTTATTCCATTTCTTTGAAAAAAAAAAGGGATGGTATTTTGATAGGGATTGCATTAAATGTGTAGATTGCTTTAGGTAGCATAGACATTTTCACAATATTTGTTCTTGTAATTCATGAGCATGGAACATTTTTCCATTTCTTTGTGTCTTCCTCAATTTTTTTTCATGAGTACTTTATAGTTTTCTGAGTACAGATTCTTTGCCTCTTTGGTTAGGTTTATTCCTAGGTATCTTATGGTTTGGGGTGCAATTGTATTTTATTTTTTTATTTTATTAGGGGTGCAATTGTAAAAGGCACTGACTCTTTAATTTCTCTTTCTAATGTCTTGCTGTTGGTGTATAGAAATGCAACAGATTTCTGTGCACTGGTTTTATAACCTGACAATTCACTGAATTCCTGTATGAGTTCTAGCAGTTTTGGAGTGGAGTCTTTTGTTTTTTTTACATAAAGTATCACATCATCTTCAGTGAGTGAGAGTTTGACTTCTTTGCTGATTCAGATGCCTTTTATTTCTTTCTGTTGTCTGCTGAGGCTAAAACTTCTAGTACTATGTTGAATAGCAGTGGTGATAGTGGACATCCCTGCTGTGTCCCTGACCTTAGAGGAAAAGCTCTCAGTTCTTCCCCATTGAGAATGATATTCACTGTGGGTTTTTCATAGATGGCTTTGATGATACTGAGGTGTGGACCCTCTATCTCTACACTGTGAAGTCGATCAAAAAAGGATGCTGTACTTCTGACATTATAAGTACTTCTTGACTGCCCTCTAGTGGGAAAGATGAAAAAGTGAAACCCCAAATTGCTCCCTTTTCCTGCAGGAAGGAGAGGTCCATTTTTGTTTTGTTTTGTTTTAAAGCCCACAGCACCCAGGATTCCCAGGCAGAATCCCATCTAAGTACTAACTAGGCTTGACCCTGCTTAACTTCTCACATCAGACGAGATCAGGTGCATACAGGGTGATATGGCCATAGACCATGTGATCTTTTTCCCCTAGCTTATTGGACTTTATACCATCCAAAACTGTGATGGATTCAAGTTGGCAGTTTATCCTCACTTTACAGATGAAGGTGACATATAGAACTTCTCACACTATAGTGAAGAATCAGTATTTTTAAAAAAAGATTTTATTTATTTATTAGAGATAGAGAGAGGGAGAGAGCGAGCACAGGCAGACAGAATGGCAGGCAGAGGCAGAGGGAGAAGCAGGCTCTCTGCCGAGTAAGGAGCCCAATGTGGGACTCGATCCCAGGACTCTGGGATCATGACCTGAGCCGAAGGCAGCCTCTGAGTTGGCTCAGCCAACTGAGCCACCCAGGCGTCCCGAAGAATCAGTATTTTTAAAAAATTATCTGTTGCAAATCAATCCATTTGTCAAATTCAAAAAAAAAAAAAGAGTGACTGGATAAATTACACTACATACAAAATTTTTTAAAAACTTGATTTTTATTATCAGATACAACAGACAAAATTACATGTCAATAAATAGATCAAAACATAACATAGGAAAAAGGAAAATAAATGCAAAATCTCTACATGTTGTTCATTCAATGTGCATATAATAGATGATTAATATAGAGAACTATTGTGCTAATGACTTTGTTGTTCTGCATTCACAATTAAACAAAAAAATTATAAGTGAAATATAGTGATTCCCTACTTCAGATAAACAGTGTATCAACATTATTGAGTTTTAATGGACAAATGCACATACTTATGGCTTGTTAGCCTATTTAATCCATGCAGAATGGAACATAAGGCTACTAGCAATGTACAATGGTTGTCAAAACTGCTTTTATGTTTTGTCTTAATAAAAGCTTTCATGGGGAAATGAATCTCACAGAGGTTTGTAAAAGGGAATGGAAGGAGAAATTTTGTTTTAAAAATTTTATTATTTATTTGTCAGAGAGAGAGAGAGAGCGAGCGAGCACAAGCAGGGGGAGTGGCAGGCAGAGGGAGAAGCAGGCTGCCCACTGAACAGGGACCCCGATGAGATGCGGGATTCAATCACAGGATCCTGGGATCACGACCTGAGCAGAAGGCAGATGCTTACCTGACTGAGCCACCCAGACATCCCTTAGCTAATATTTTTTTAAAGATTTTATTTATTCATTTTACAGACAGAGATCACAAGTAGGCAGAGAGAGATGGGGGAGCAGGCTCCCCACCAAGCAGAGAGCCCAATGCAGGGCTCGATCCCAGGACCCTGGTATCATGTCCTGAGCCGAAGGCAGAGGCTTTAACCCACTGAGCCACCCAGGCGCCCCTTAGCTAATATTTTTAAATGATAAGTTTTAAATATAGTTTTTACAAAAAGAAGTTATCTTTAAATAGGTAAAAATAATCTAGAGAAATACTTTTATTTTCTCAGATTTTTACATGTGTTTGGTTTGCTGTTAACCAACTAACCTTGAAATATCACTCATTGTAACATGGTCCCACCACATACACAGCTCTCAAAACACGTGATTCATGGACAGCACTTGGTCTATCCTTTGTTCAACAAGGTGAGTTTCCTGATCATGTACTTGGATATTAAGTTACTATAAAAGTTTTAAAAAGTATTTTATTTATTTATTTGACAGAGATCACAAGTAGGCAGAGAGGCAGGCAGTGGGGGGGCAGCTGCCCACTGAGCAGAGAGCCCAATGTGGTGCTCGATCCCAGGTCTCTGGGACCATGACCTGAGCTGAAAGCAGAGGCTTAACCCACTGAGCCACCCAGGTGCCAACTATACAAGTTTCTAAAAGCCTACTCTTAATTCTGTACTGCTTCCCTTGTGAACTGGTAATGAGTAGTTCATAGGCTGCAAGGAGTCGTGAGTACCCTTGAAGTAGCACCAACCTAAAGACCTGAGTGGCTTGCCCAAGGTTCTATCTCACTTTCTTCACCTTTAAACGGGCTCTTGAGGATTAAAAATACTATCCATGAGTTGCTTAGCACAGTCTGGAATAGAGTAGATGCCACAACTATTATCTTCAACTCACCAGCTTTCCAGCCTTTGCTGTCTTCCCCAGGGCAAAGTCATGTGGGGACGGGTCAGTTACTGGGCATCTTTCAATGAGCGGAGACACCTACTAACTTTCTCTTCTGTCAGTCTTTCTTGTTTGAGAAGGAGCTTCCACTTGAGATTTTTCTCTCTAGGTCTCCATATTGCCCAGCTGTGAGAATGATGTCCCCAGGAGCTGTGCGGCACAGTCTACACAGTTGTACGTGGTGACATTGTCTAGACCAACCAGGACCAAGCTGTACACAGGGACATGCTCTTCCAGAAAATAGACCCACCAGCTTTCCTCCTACAGAAGTCGTTATCAGGACTATAAAACCAGCTTACATCATATAATCAGGACTCCAATGATTGCCCCTTTCTCCTTTTAACAAATCGATTGAGAAGGTAACATATTTCAGACATGATCTGCAGAATGCAGAGATTTTATTTCATGACTTCCAATTCTTTTGCCCCAAACACCCTGTAGCTAATATTCCCTGGGTAGCTCATTTAGGGCTGATGAGACTGTCTAGTTTCCTTCTCTGGGACGCGCAAATGCAGCACGAAGGCAAATCCAGGACCCTGGACAACAAATGGCAAGGTGACTAGGTATAAATTTGAAGTACATATCTTCCTTCCTTTTGCACAGAACCATGATCATCACATTTTGTGACGAATGCATGAACGAATGAAAAACAGTCAACAAATGTGTGTGTGTCATATAATTCCAAAAGACTGTATGATACACCTTGGAGTGGCCAAAATTCCAGCCTTTAAAGAGTGCAAAACCCAGATGGTGAGATAAGACAAGAGCACGTGGAATCATTCAAAGCCAGTAGAAGACTAATAAAGTAGCAGCACAAAGGCCACACACATACTCTCAGTGCAGGGACTAGAGACCATACACATTGACAGACTCTCTCCTCAAGGGTGTGCCAGTACAGCTATCTGGTTTTCTGCCTTTGTTCTTTCTCTGAGGCTGGAGAATGCTGCACAGCGAGGTACAGGTGCAGCTCCCAAGCATGGGGGAGATACGCTTCCAAGATATCCTTTCAATCAGTGGGAGATGGGAATTGGCAGACGAACGGTTCGGTCTCCCTGTCCTTTGGTATGACAGTCCTGAGGCATGTGGTACATGTTTCCTCAGGAGTCTCCCAGTGGGATTGATCATCTGTGCCCATGTGAGCAGAAATTTCACCGTTGCACACAATATCGACTTTTCTCCCTTCCTGTTCTGTTACTTCCCACTCTATCACTTCGGCTCCCTGAGATCACTCCTTGCCCCCAAATCCTACTCTCAGGCTCTGCTAGTGTGGGGAAACTAAATAAGCTCCACGAGTAGCTGCCAAGGAAGCTAATCATTTCTTCTCCATATTTCAGCCTAGGAGATCCCCTTCCATTAGGAGGACTCTTTTTAAACATCGGAAGTTTCATGGAACCTGTGTTCACCTTCTCATAAGTTGTCTTTGGTAGTTGCTTTTTATGCATTGAATAGGCACTATTCCAAACCCTGATAAAGTACAGAATGACCAAGCTCTATGACATCTATAACCCTTTTAAAGAACTGTATTTAAAAATAAAATAAAAATAACTATATTTACTACATTTATTAAAATAGCATCTGTTGGAAACAATGATGTTTATACAGAAAAAAAGATTATTTTTTAAAAATCATTTTTATTTATTTATTTATTGTTAATTAATCTCCACCCCAATGTAGGGTGATCCCAAAATTCATGACCCCAAGATTAAGAGTCGCATGCTTTACCCGCTGAGCCAGCCAGGAGCCCTGATGATTTTTTAGTACATGAGCAAGTGCTAAACTTCACTCACAGACATAGAAATGCAATTGAGAGATGTTAAAATACCATTTTTCATATTTCGGATTGGCAAAGATAACATTGCGTTGGAGATTTGGGGAATCATTAACTTAACAAAGTATCATTGATCACCTATTACAAGTCTATGCTGGACACTGAGTAACCAGCAGCTGACCAAGTAAACAAATATTCCTTCTTTCCAGGAGCATACATTCCAATGTGAGAGTGGGCTCTGTAATAAATGAAAATGAAAAAGGAGAGCGAGAGAATGTCAGAGAGTACTCTAAGAAAAATAAAGCAGTATTAAGGATGGTAAGTAACCAAGGGGTGGTGTTACTTTAGATAAGTTAGTCAAAGGAGACCTTCCTGAAAGCTGACAATTGAGCAGAGCCCTAAATGAGGCGTGAGTGTTGGAGATTTCTGGTAGAAGTGTTTTCCAGGCAGTGTGAAGTAGTCAGCTGATTCCTTTCATAGATATAAGTTATCAAAATTAGACTAAAAGTTGGCAATTATTTCTTAGATATGACACCAAAACTGCAAGCAACAAAATGAAAAAAAAAAACAGATTAATTAGTTGACATTAAAATGTAAAACTTAACTACTTCAAGGGAGATTATCAAGAAAGGGAAAAGACAACCCAAACAAATAGAAAATATTTGCAAATCTTGTATCTGATCTAAAGGTCTAGTGTCCAGAATGTATGAAGAACTCTCACAATGCAGCAGAAAGACAAATTTAAAAATGGTCAAGGTATTTTCTCCAAGTAAAATATATAAATTAACATGAAAGACATGAGAAGATGTTCAACATCATTAGTCACTAGGGAAATGAAAATCAAAACTACAATGAGATACCACTTCACATCCACTGGGACTGCTGAAATAAAAAAGACAAAAATAACAAGTCTTGCCAAGGAGAACTGGAACTTTCACACACTGCTGGTGTGACTATAAAATGTCACAGCCTAGGGCGCCTGGGTCGCTCAGTCAGTTAAGCGGCTGTCTTCAGCTCAGGTCATGATCTCAGGGCCCTGGGAGGGAGCCCCACGTTGGGCTCTCAGCTCACCAGGGAACCTGCTTTTCCTTCCTCTGCCTGCTTCTCCCTCTCCCTCTGCCTACTGCTCCCGCTGCCTGTGCTTACATGCTCTCTCTCTGTCAGATATAAACAAACAAACAAACCAATAAATAAAATGGCACAGCCCCTTTGTTTTTTTTTTTTTCCTTTTAGAAAAGGAAAAAGAAAAGGTTTTTTTCTTTTTTTTTCCTTTTAGATAGAGAGAGATCTCAAGTAGGCAGAGAGGCAGGCAGAGAAAGAGGGGGAGGCAGGCTCCTTGCTGAGCAGAGAGCCCGATGTGGGGCTCGATCCCAGGACCCTGAGATCATGACCTGAGCTGAAGGCAAAGGCTTAACTCACTGAGCCACCCAGGTGCCCCAGAACAGCCCCTTTGGAAATCGGTTTTGCACTTCAAAAAGGTAAATGGAGAGTTACCATATGACCCAGCTTTTCCATGCTTGGGGACATGCTCAGAAGAATGGAAACATATATCCACACAAAAACTTGAACATGATTATTTATAGTAACTTTATTCCTAATAGCCAGAAAATGGAAACAACCCATATGTCCATCAGCTGACGAATGGACAAACAGAATGTGATCTATTCACAATGGAATATTATTCAACCATAAGAGGGAAAACAGCCTCTACCATTACTACATGCTACAGGTTACAACATGGATGAACCTTGAGAACATGTTGCTAAATGAAAGAAGCTGGGCACAAAAGGCCACATATTGTATAATTTCATCTATATGGGATATGAAGGGTGGGATGTGGTGCAAGTATTTAGCAATTTATTGAAGTTTACCCAAGGTTTATCCCGGCAATTATTTTTCCAATGACTAAGTTTTTTATTATAGCTCCAGTTTGCCCAATGTGATTGATTCTATGGAGAGACAGTGACTGTACCTCCTGTAAGATATAAGAACATGGTCCTTAACTTGTTGGGAATATCTAGGGTATCCAAGAAAGTTTATCTCTAAGTTTTATTTTTATTCTTAAGGTCCTTTTCCAGAAAAATATCTCTAAACTTGAATGACAGGGGGAAAAAAATTGCATGACCTTTCAATGTTATTAACAACTTAGTATTCACAATTAATCAGAGACTAAATAGTTTCCAATTCTGTAAAAACTGGAAGAAAACCAATAACATGTGATGAATCTCTTTTGACTAGTAGACTAGATTACCTTAAAGGTTATAGTTTATCACTCTGCATTTACCAGTTTTGTGTCTAAATTAGGAATATTATTTTAGTGTTCTTTTTTCTCCCAATGATGATCTAAATTTTAGTTTTAATCTTTTAAACCAGCTTTGTCATGTTATTGAGTTTATCATTAATGAATTAAACAGAATGTTGACACATGCTTACATGAGAATTTGAGTTTTTAAAGATAAAAATATGAAGATTACTGTAGCAGAAAGAGAACACAAATAAAGAAGCAAAGTGAAGTTTATTGGTGGTTTTTCAGGCAGTTTTTTTTTTTTTTAAGATTTTATTTATTTATTTGAGAAAGAGAGAGATCACAAGTAGCAGAGTCAGGCAGAGAGAGGGGGAAGCAGTCTCCCTGCCGAGGAGAGAGTCCGATGCGGGGCTCGATTCCAGGACCCTGAGATCATGACTTGAGCTGAAGGCAGAGGCTTAAGCCACTGAGCCACCCAGGCGCCCCAAGGCAGTTGTTTTTTGAATGGGTTTTTCCAATAAGGACAGTTTCCCCAACAGCATCCAGTAGAGGGATGGGAATCTTTACATCCTAGGAAGTATTGATGAAGAGCAATTGGAAGACAGGCAGGCAGGAAGAAGGAGGCCGCCTGCCTGAAGAGGAACCATCCTTAAAAGGATTTTACAACGACCCTGGAATGAGCCCTCCACGCTTTCCGATGTGATAGATGACAAAACCTTGATTGGATGACAGGCACAGGAAGGGTTAATCAGATCAAAACAGCCCTTGAACGAACCCCACAAAAACCCCTAGACTCAGAGATCTCAATGGCAACCCTTCCAGGTCCCCTCTCTCTTCGGGAGCTTTGTGCTATCACTTTGTTATCGCTCAATAAATGCTGCTTTGCTGCCCACCTCTCTGTCTACCTCTTCATTCTTCAAAGTGTCTGATGCAGGCACCAACAGAGAAAAAAAATCCTGCAATGGTATAAAGTGTTTAGTCTTGGCTTTTGGGGCATGGTACCTAAAAAGGTTTCCTCCCAAGTTTTTTCCCTAAGGAAATCTGGCAATGTCTCCTATATATCCATGAGGGAGGCAATAAAAGATTTTGTCTTTCTTTCGAGTCTCATCTTCCCATAAATGCTATAGTTCTATCTTGCTTGGATAAGAATTTTCTAGGTTTTCTCTTAGGTGATTTGGGACTTCACAGTACCAGGAGTCACCAAGAGAAAACTATAATTTGGGATCATCTCTGCTGTGTTAGTTCTATCTTTTGGGGACCATAACAACTGAAAATGAGTGATAATAATATTTCCTTCCTGATCGTTGGATTGGAAGGTACCCATAGAAAATCTTTCTAACCTGAGAATAAAGATAGATAGGGCACACATTAAAGAATCTTTTTTAAGAGGTTGGGAGAAATAACTTAGAGATAGATAAAATCAGTCTGTGATCCCTTCCTGGGATGATAAAAGACTGTGAACTGACAATAGCTTAGAGTCAAAGCTTTATTTTGGAATGTCTTAACAATGGAGGGGGTATAAAGATGAGAATGAAAAAGTAGGGTCTTATCTTGTGTGTACTTGGCCCTTGCCCTATACTTCACCTTCACTGTCCTTGGGAGTCTTTATTGCTGCAGATATTGTAAACTGAGTTTAACATTTATGAGAAAAGGTCTACAGCATCAGGATTTTTTTTTTTAAAGATTTTATTTATTTATTTGACAGAGAGAGATCACAAGTAGATGGAGAGGCAGGCAGAGAGAAAGAGAGAGAGGGAAGCAGGCTCCCCGCCAAGCAGAGAGCCCGATGCGGGACTCGATCCCAGGACCCTGAGATCATGACCTGAGCCGAAGGCAGCGGCTTAACCCACTGAGCCACCCAGGCGCCCCCAGGATTTTTTGAAATATGGTCAGGGGGCACCTGGGTGGCTCAGTGGGTTAAGCCTTTGCCTTTAGCTCAGGTCATGATCTCCATCCCCTGGGTTCGAGCCCCGCATCGGTCTCTCTGCTCACTGGGTAGCCTGCTTCCTCCTCTCTCTCTGCCTGCCTCTCTGCCTGCTTGTGATCTCTGTCAAATAAACAAATAAATAAATCTAAAAAAAAAAAAAAAAAGAAAGAAATATGGTCAGAAGTCTGGGCGAAATATAATTGGGTCCTCTCCTTAGGCGTCATTAAGCTGAAATCAAGATGTCAGCCAGACTGCAATTTCATAAAAGCCTCAGGGGCACACATCTCCACAGTTTTAGTAAATATAATTATTTTATACATTCTATTTTTATTCTAAAAATGAAATGTTTTTATCATCCTCATATTATAGAATAGGAAATGGAAATTTTGAACTTTATTAATCTGCCTACAATCCCACAGAAATTGAGAGTGTAGAGACACTAATCTAGGAGAAATATTTAAGATTTTTTTTTTTTAAACACCCAGAGCTGGAAAGGATTTGACTCTGCCAGCACCAAGGGGGTGCTGACAAGGATGAAGTTAGCCGGCTCTTAAAAATAGTTCAATCTAGAAATAATTAGGGCTGGAACAGCCCACAGCAGCGGGAGGGGCAGCAAGGATCACCAACTTAAACGGCAGGTAATTTTACAGCTGCCCAGAGATCCAGCTTAACTACATTAAATTTTCCCCATAAGACTCATCAGATTAGATGCATCTAGGGTGCTGCTAGCACCTAGTATCTTTCAGGCTGTTAAAGCAATAAAAGAGCTTTTACTCTTATCTAAATTTCTTTTTGTTGCAATTGTCCATGTCTGACTAGATTTACAGTAAATGGCAAAGTAGTAACAGCTCCCAGGGTATTAATTACCACGTTATTAAAACAAATTTTCAAGCGTCAGGCCCTTCCCTGTGCTGCGAGCGTGCCGTCCCGAGCCTGCAGGGGCCGTCCTAAGTTTACACAAGCTCCCGGAGCGAGCAAGAATAAACAGAGCAACAAGGATTCCACCCGGCGAACCCCACAAGCTCCCAGGACTCCGCAGGTTCGAGCGCGGGTAAGCATTTTTAAACAGCCAGAGATCACGTGGCCACCGGCAAGCTCCGCCACTGGCCCTCGGGCTCTCACACTTGGCTTTGGCGCCGAACCTTTACGCCCTTGTGGATGCAACCATTGGCTCCGCTCTCGGAGGGCATACGGGCCAAACTCACGATCAAGGCTTTTATGAACGAAGCTTCCGACTAATTCTCAGGAAAAGTTCAGCAACAAATTGAACAATCAAATGAAACCCACTGGGGGACGCCGTCGAAGGCTCTTTTTGTCAAAAGGAAAAGAGAAGACCCGACCCTGACTCCCCCTACGCTCTCCAGGGGCCGCGAGGATGGTTCCGTCTAAGGCGCGGACTCCGCCTCCACGGGCGCCGCCATTTTGTTTGGCTGGACGGGAGCGAGCGACGCTTTGGGGGAGGGGTCTCATAGGCGCCTTACTGGACCCCACGGCCGCGCTGTAGCTTCTCGCGGGGAGTCCTCCCTGGTGAGGGCCGTGGAACCATGTACATAAAACAGGTGAGGCCTGTGCGCCCCGCCCACCCCCTTACGGGCCTCTGAGGACCGCTCCATGAGGCAGGGGTGTCCCGGTGCGACCCGCGGCCTCCCGCCTCCCGGCGGGGTTGACCCAGAGCTGGACGCGGGCTGCGGGGGAGGGGAGAGGCCCCGCCCCGCGGGCGCAGGGGCCGCAGAGGATCGGGGCGCCCTCCTGCAGCGCGCTCGTCCGAGGGAGCCGTCTTTCCGAGACGTTTAGAGGGAGCGGGCCTTCCTGGGTGGGCCGGGGGCGGGCTGGGGGCCCCGAGCTGGCTGGGGGCCGCGCCGGGGGCTGCAGCGGCGGGGCGGGCGGCCGCGTTGTCCTCTCGCCCCGCGCCGCCCATTTGCATGGGTGTATGGAGAGGTGGCCTCCCCGGCCCGGAGACGCCCCTGGGGGGCTCAGATTGGGGTGTCAGCGTAACCCGGGGTCTTTGTCCCCGAATTAATGGGGACGTGAAAGGGACCCTCTTCCTGCAGAATCTGTAGCGCCGCCTCGTTCTCTTGTTTACTTCTGTCAAAATGGTCTTCCCGCGCGAGAGTCCACCGCGGAGATGAGCCCATCCACGCTCTTGGAGAGAAGTTTCTCCACGGGATGCGTTGGGCTTGAAGCGCCCCTTCCTTGGAACGGCTCCTTACCTTGGCGGGCGGGTGGGTCCGAAAGAAGCGCCCACTGCTCTTGGAGTAAGGGAAGCCGGGGCCAGGCCGCCCGCTGGACACGTTTTGCTTAAAGCAGTGTCCTGCTGAGCGTCCGCACGAACCTTCTACGAGGTACTTGATTCTGAGAGTTCCTTACCAGGCTCCTGATGGTTAACTCCTAAAAAACCGCGCTGTCCGTCGTTACTGATAAACGGACTGTTGTTGTTTTGAAGATTTTTAATCACCCTCCTCCAGCAGGAGTTTCTCTCGTAAGAAATGGAAGGTTCTCTGTCTTGCATTAAAGGAGAAACCCCCCGAAAAGAGAAGAGCCAAGGAGAAATGTTTAGGAGTTGCGTCTTTTAGTATGTATTCTCTGAAAGGTATCTTTTTTTTAATTTACTAGGTTATTATCCAGGGTTTTCGGAGTTACAGAGATCAAACAATTGTAGATCCCTTCAGTTCAAAACATAATGTTATCGGTAAGTGTTGATGGTTTGCAAAATCAGATTTATGTGTAGAGAGCCATTTAAATTCTGTCTGGGCTTGAGGAAAGAGGAATTGGCTTTGAATATTACATGAATTTATACTTACTATTTCTGTATGAAATAGCATGTCTTGGGGTGCCTGGGTGGCTCCGTGGGTTAAAGCTTCTGCCTTTGGCTTGGATCATGATCTCAGGTCCTGGGATGGAGCCCCGTTTAGCATCGGGCTCTCTGCTTGGCAGGGAGCCTGCTTCCTCCTCTCTCTCTGCCTGCCTCTCTGCCTACTTGTGATCTCTGTCAAATAAATAAATAAAATCTTTAAAAAAAAAAAAGAAAGAAAGAAAGAAATAGCATGTCTTCTATCTGCTCTGAGGAATTGCTTATTTTATGCATTTAAAATATTTGCATAAGGTGATCACTAGTTACTCATTTTTATTTAGCCTGGTATGTATGAAAGTGTGGCTTTACAGCGAATGACACTAAATTTAGCATTTGAGCTGTTCTGTTGTTGATATGTCATTTCTTAATTAAAAAGCCCACGGTTTCCTTATTTCAAAGATGGCCATTATTTATTTACAAATTAGATTGTTCTCAGAGTTGTTTTTTTTTTTTTCTGTCATACTATTTAAGGTCACACCATGCAGCAGCTTGGTAGAAAAAGCATAAACTTTAGAGCATAACAGAATGGCTTTCCAATCCTGGTTCTGATACATTTTCAAACTTGACTCCCTGAGGGGTTTGTAAAGTGGAGCTAATGATACTCATCTTACATGGCTGTTGGAAAAATTAAATGAGAAAGTATATGTGTAATTTCTCTCTGCCAAATAAATAAATAAAATCTTTAAAAAAAAAAAAAAAAAGAAAGTATATGTGTGAGGGTAAAGAGCTACAATGATTATTGTTCTGCAATACAGTGTTTAGTTTAAAGACTCTTCAGGTGATACTCTCCATTTTTTGCTGATAGAGCCAGCGAAGGTGTTTCTTGAAGTTCTGCTGAATTTTTAAAGGCCAGAAGAAACTGTTACAAATAGACGTCTATACATTGTCCTCCTTGGCGTGGTTTATTGGTATATTAGACTGCTAGGTCTACCATTAAATATAGACTAAGTGGCTTAAACAATTTATTTTATGACTGTTTTGGAAATTCAGGGCCATGATTAAGGTGCCGGCACAGTCACATTCTGGAAGTCACCATCTTCATCATCATGCTCATGTGACCTCTTTGGTTCTCTCTGCGTCTTCCTTATTAGAACACTAATTCCATCATGAAGGCTCCCCCCTCACAACCTCACCTGATGCTGATTATCTCCCAAAGGCCCCTATCTCCAAATACCAGGCATTTGGAATTAGGACTTCCAGCATATGATTGGGACAGGGGAGTGGCACAATTCAGTCTGTCTCACTTGGTAAGGTGAGACTCATATGGAGATCAGTCAAGGGCAAACATTATTTTGAAATAAATATTAAATTTAAAAAATTGAGGGTAAGAATGTCAACTACAGTTAAAAAAAAAAAAAAAACTGAGGGCAAGAAGAAAACCTACCCTCAGTACATCACTTGTTGCTTGTAGTTGGGAATAATGGAAACATTTTCCCCCTCCTGTACCTGTTGAATAGTTAAGTTAATTGGTGTGTTATAAGGATAGATTTACCAAATATTTTGCTTATATCTTGATTCTAAGTGCCTTCTGATTTTCATCAACGAGAAAATCTTTAGAAATGGAGAAAAATGAATAATTACTAGGTTTATATTTTTTCTTTACAGGTTAAAAGTAGATGAATATCTTAATTATATCAATGTTATAATTTTATAAATGAGCTATAAAATGATACCATTATTACCTATGATGATTAGATTATGTCTGTAGGATCTATCAAATATTTTTGTTTTAGTTATTATCAAACAGCTGTTTATTGCTTTGTATGCAACATTAGGGTTGTTAATAGTTATAGTTACAAAGGAGATTGTCTTAGTGTTCTTTCTTTTGTTTGTTTTAACAAGCCTAATAGGATTTTACTGCTTAAACATGTTTTAAAAACAGGTACCTTAATATAAGAAAGATTCAAAGTAGTATAGACTGAGATTGACATTAAGAATACTCTATGAAAGCGTACTACTTTTGTTATTTAATGATTTTGACTTTGAAGATTGGAAGGCAGATATCTCTTGTGGTGATGTTTGAATCTCTTGTTTGAATAGTTGAATGATGTCTGAATGTACTAAGCATATACCTTTTTAAGGTTAGCTTTTTTGTAACTTTTTAACAGAAGAAATAATATGTTAATTATAGAACATTATGGAAGAGTTTAAAAGCTAAAAGGAAGAAAAAAAAAACACTAATCTTGCCCAGAAATAGCCATTCTTAATATTGACAATCTACTTACCTGGTTTCCTAGAAAACAAGACAATCTACTTACCTGGTTTCCTAGAAAACAAGAGTGCAAGGCACACTCAGCTACTAATAAGGCTTTAAATGGGAAGGTGCAGTCTAAGGGCTGGCATGAGGAGGAAGGCTGGTCATAGTTTTATAAAGAAGGCACAGCTGGTTTTGGGGTCAAATTAGATAACTTTCAGACAGACTTTATGAACCCACCATGTGTGGGAAAGATCAGATGGGAAAGGAATGAGAGGGTTTTGTTTGCAGGTTTCTGTCTCTGATTGGTCATTTTACCACACAAGGCATGAGTTCCCCCATGTCCTTGGGTTGTGTTACTCTGGGGACTTAATTCACCTGAAGTAGTCAGTGAACTGTAGCCTCTTTGGTTTCTCACAGATCTGAGCTGAGTGTGTACCCAGAATAGGCTGAAACAACCTACAGTGATGGAATACTGAGCCTTTCTGTTGACGGGCAACCAAGACTTGGGTCGGGGCAGGTGAATCTGGGGCACATACAAACTGGATCTATCTCGCAGCCCTCCAGTCTTTTTGTCTGCATAAATAAGCCTTTGTAAGGGCGCCTGGGTGGCTCAGTGGGCTAAAGTCTCTGCCTTCAGCTCAGGTCATGATCCCCAAGTTCTGGGATCAAGCCCTGCATCGGGCTCTCTGCTTCGTGGGGAGCCTGCTTCCTCCTCTTTCTCTCTCTGCCTGCCTCTCTGCCTACTTAAGATCTCTGTTTATCAAATAAATAAATAAAATCTTTTTTAAAAAAATAACCCTTTTTAAATAAAAATGGGCTTGTATTGTTATTTATTAGTAATCTATTTTTTCTGTTTAAGTTTTGAATATCTTATTCTATCATTAAGTATTCAACATGCTTAAAATTACTGTATAGTATTTAACTGTATGGGTAAGAGTAATTCTTAAAGGGAAATTTAAAAATTTTAGGTTGTTTATTCATGAGTAGATTATAGTTTGAGCTACGTGTAATTCTTTTAATGATATGTTATCTTGTAAACTTTTATTTAGAGGTAATTTTAAATTTATAGAAAAGTAGTATAAATAGAAACAATACAAAGAATACTCCTACCTCTTTTATTCTAATGTACCTGTTAACATTTTCCTCAGTTGCTTTATCATTTGCACACACTCACCCTTTTTTTTCATAGAGTCAGTTATGTAGGTCATAGCCCTTTACCTTTGATGTCAGTGTATGCCTTCTAAGAATAGGGATATTTTCTTACATAAAACACAGTAGCGTTATCAACTTCAGTAAATTTGACATTAATAAAATAATCTTCTCTTCATTTTCCAGTTACACTGATTGACCCAAAAAAGTTCTTTATAGTGTTTTTTCCTCCTCCAGTACAGGATCTAAGATTAGGTATTGCAGATAGTTGTTGTGTCTCTTCAGTCTCCTTTATTTTTTTATTTTTTATTTTATTTTTTTAAAGATTTTATTTATTTATTTGACAGAGAAAGATCACAAGTAGGCAGAGAGGCAGGCAGAGAGAGAGAAGAGGAAGCAGGCTCTCAGCTGAGCAGAAAGCCCGATGTGGGGCTCGATCCCAGGACCCCGGGATCATGACCTGAGCCGAAGGCAGTGGCTTAACCCACTGAGCCACCCAGGCGCCCTCTTCAGTCTCCTTTAATCTGGATCAATTCCACAGGCTTTTTTGTCTTTTATAACATTATTTAAAAAAAAAAGAACAGCTACATAAATGATGCGGTCTTCTGAGGATATTACATCTAGAAGTGAAGACATCATTCTGTGTCCTTCTTTTTAAATTATGTTATTTTTGATCACCCGGTCTTGGTAGTTATCTGGTTTTTCTTCTGTGCAGTGTTTGTCCTCTTGCAACTAATAAATAGTATGAGGATGGGAAATGGTTTTGGACCGTGCAAATATTGTGCTCCTTTGCAAAATTTCCCCCTAGATTTAGTATCCATTGACGATTCTTGGCTTTATTTTTTTTTCTTGCCTTTATTTTAGTGTTTACAAAATAATTTTCCATTTCCAGATTTCCTTTCACATTTACTGTGTGGTATTCTACTGTGAGCACGAGTTCTCCTTCCTTAGCTATTTATCTATAATTTTATTATCAGTTTAGAGTCATGGATTATTCCCCCTCCAGCACAAATTTATAGTTCATCTAATTATTTTGGTGCTCAAATTGTCCTAGATTAAGCCAGTGGAAATCTTTTTCAAGCTGGCTTCTGTATCATATGCCTTCCAAAAAAAAAAGTGTTTTATTACTTTCATGACATTTTTTTAATGCTTTACTTTGCATTAAAAATGGTAACTGTAAGGGCTGATTTGTTCAGGATATCTTGGTCAAGATGAGAGAGGTTGGGAATTTTGCTGAACAAGAAAATTCAAATGAATTTATTAAATCAAACATTTGATATCTTATGTATAGAATTGTTTATTTCTGAAGGTAGGTAGTTAAAAGTGCCTTATACTTGTCTACTTTTGTGATTCTGAGATTATACATGATATAATCATAGGGCTAATCATAAGTACTTTAATAAACAAATAGTTTTGAGAATTTAAAATGATTATTTAAGTATTAAAAATTTTAGCAACACGTGAGTCTAAATTTTTTAAAAGATTCCATTATATATAATTAAAATCGAATTGTATATCCATAGTAATGATTGTAATTTATGAAAACCTGGTAACATTTGATTATTTCTATTAATTTTAAACTATTAAGAAAGAGCAAAAGAATGAATGAAATAAATTTAAGAAAAAAAGCCATTAGATGTCTCTGCAAAAAATTGTACTCATTTGGTGATTAAAGCTGTTTTGTTTATTGATTTCTTTTGTTGTATTTAATTTCAAATATTAAGATGTTAAGTTAGAAAGTAGAGTATAAAGTTTTTAATACTTTCAGTAAGGTTTTAATTTTATTGGTCTCTATGCAAAGTAACATGTACTTTTTGAAATTTTATAGTGGGCAGAAATGGATCTGGAAAAAGTAACTTTTTTTATGGTAGGTATTGTTTTTTAAATTCTAAATATATTAAAGACCCTGGGTATTTCAGGTAATTTATTTTAAAAATCAGTTTTCTAAAAAAATAAAAAATAAAAACTGGTTTTCTGAGGGGTGTCTGGGTGGCTCACTTGGTTAAGTGTCTGACTCTTGAACTCAGCTCAGTTCTCAGTCTCAGGATCATGAGTTCAAGCTCCTCATTGCACTCCATGCTGGGTATGGAGCCTACTTAGAAAAATTGGTTTTCTGAGGTGTGTCTGCATGAAACTCAAATACTTCTTCATACAGGGTTGTGATTTAGTGTAGAGGATCTCAAGTATAATGATATAATGATCTGAGTTCTCTGTACCTAGTAAATAATGAGCTGAGATAATGGACAGAACAATCTCTATCTTTGCACTTTAAAAAGAGGTCTTTGGTCTGCCTGCTTTGATGGGTTGTGAGACTCATCAGATAATATAAATAGAAGTGCTTTTTAAACTTGAGTGTGGTATATAAGTGTTGCAAATGTGTATATATATATAAATGTAAATGTAGTAGAAAAGCTAATATTGTTTTGGAAAGTGGATCATCTTTTTGTTCCATTTATGTATTCATTTTTAAAGTATGCTTTGCATGCAGTCTAGGGCTTGAACTCATGACCCCAAGATCAAGAGTCACTTGCTCTACTTGCTGAGCCAGTCAGGTACTCCTCTGTTACATCTTCTAAAAAAATGCTTTCTGAATCTTTTTTTTTTTTTTTAAGGATGGAAGGGTATAAAAAAATCTCAGATTCAGCGAAGACCGCTGTCAATTTGCGGATAAATAGCTTTGAAGATTGTAAGGATAAAGTGCATTTAAGTGGGGCACCTGGTAGCTCAGTCATTTATGCATCTGACTCTTGGTTTCAGGCCAGGTTGTGATCTCCGGGTTGTGTGGATCAAGCCCCAAGCTGGGCTCTGCACTCAGCGCAGCCTGCTTAAGACTCATCCTTCTGTGGTGCCTTTCTGCACCACGCTCTCATTCTCTCTCACTCACTCTCAAATAAATCTTTAAAAAATGTTATTAAGTATAATAATACCTCTGTTAACAAATTCTTCAGAGAAAACATTTTAACAGTTTTGAATTATGTAAGAAGTAAGTTGCAAAAATTTTGAACCTCTTAGTTGAGTAGTGCTTGAGGAAAAGCAGGGACCTTAGTTAGAACAAAGGCTTTATCCCTTCTGTGCTCACAAATCAATAGCTCTTTAGTGGTTGTAATTTGGTGAAGGTGAGAGAGTGGGATTGGAGTAGAAGTATTTTGTGATCTCCAGGGAGATGAAGGTAATTTGAATCTATCCTCCCAAGATGATTATAAAAGATAAACCACTCCATGTCCACCCTCAGCATACATATTCATACATGCACACTCAACTCTTAGAATGTCAAAGGTCTCCTGGGTGGATTGGGAACAGGACAGCTGAATAGAGTTGCGTTTCTGGGGCAGGGTCGTCCAGTTAGATACCCCATATGGAAGCAGGAATGGCTTCTTAAAGCAGATAAGCATTGAAGTAGAATATGGGAATCTGAAATATGTCCCTGTATTTCCCACCTAGTTCTATTTCTTTTGGCCAAAAGTATCCAAGGATATTGTAGGAATATATCCTATTTTTTTAATAAATATTTTGATGTATATTATTTATATCTAGTAGGTAAAAACAAAGTGTTAGCCACTCAGTGTATACTTTGATCAAGAGGTAAACTTTAGTTTGCATGTCTCTCTTTGTTACCTTAGTGTGTTCTCTTTTTCTTTCCTTAAATGTTTCAGTGGAAACTTCTTAGTATTTTTCTTACCATTTCGAAGGTAATTAGTCTGAAATACAGACAAATCTGCATATATGAAATAATCTACTTTATCTGCCTTGTTCATTACCTGGTAGAAGGTATGGAAAGGTGTAAATAAGGCATAGATCTTTTTTTAGACTGTACTAATAGTTATGTTTTTGTATTTTTAGCAATTCAGTTTGTTCTTAGTGATGAGTTCAGTCATCTTCGTCCCGAACAGCGATTGGCTTTGTTGCATGTGAGTGAAATTGCTTTGAGATGTTATTGATATTATATATTTTTTAAACTACACTGTTGATTCTGGTAAATAAAATCATTTGTTCAAGCTGCAGATCTTTTGTAAACATGACACTGTCTTTAAGTGTGTTAATTCTGCTGTGGAATTTAGCCTCCTATATTAATGCATGATAAAGGCCCGATTTTTATATAATGGTAAGAAAATTGTAGGATTTTTCTATTGATGGTTATGTCTTTATTAAGAGTATGGTCTGATAATGCTCAAAAGCAGATTTGCTAAGGAGAAAAAAGAGTCTGAGATTAGAAATTAGGAACTTTGAGACTTCGAAGTTATTGGGAGCATAGAGAAGCAGTAATTGCAAATTAAACAACATACTTGTTCTATTTTTGGCCATATTTGTAAGTTAAATGGTAACAGCATTTTCCAGTATGAAAGATAAGTATATTTATGGTAAGTAAAATTGTTAGAATTTTTCATTGAATAATTATGAATAGCAAACTGAAGAAATTCCAGAATAAAAAATTATAAAAGTCTAAAATAAAATGATAAAATTTCTTTTTGGTTTGAATGTGACTTATAATTAGTTTTAAGACCAGAAAGTGAAAATCCTAAGTATATCTCAATAGAGTCTTTCACAGTTAGGGAGATATTTTGGTTGTTTATGTTTTTCAATCATTATCTTTTATTTAGCCCTCTTAAATTTGTATTTATAGCCCAGTAATCAAAACTGGTTACCTGTAGATGAATTTTTTTTAGGTTTCTAAGATTGGCATTGAAAGAATAACCTCTTTAGGTACCATTCTTTATTGTGTTGATTTACACAGTTTCTAAACTCTGGAAATTCTTTGGACTTGGGATAGAAGTAGCTGGGTCATAAATTGGTCTATATGTGACACATGTTAGATATGTGTCTTTTCATGGCAGATTTAAGATTATGTAGCATATTGCAGATAGTTTAAAAAAGTTGAGTTCCAGTAATTGTGTATTTGTTAGGGTTCCTTTATAGCATTAAATGAGTCTATAAGAGAAGAGCCTCAAAGTGTTGTGATATTAGCAAATAAGTAGAATTAGGTGGGCATGGGGCCTTAAATTCTAATAAAGTGGTCTTCAGAATAAGACCTAAATACATCTGATTTGCTATCTTTTGCATATTTCTTGCGGATTTAGTGAGAATCTAAAACCATTTGGTTGAGAAGTATTGTTATCCTAATCCAGTGTCTTTGCTCTTTTGACAAGAAGAATATATTGTAGTCTGACTGGATTTTTTCTCCATTTAATTAGGCTTGTTACCATGCACTAAATTTTAAAGGCATTGAAAGGGGGAAAAAAAAGATAAGGAATGTGAAAATCCCACTTAAATGACCAATTTGTTTTTTGCATGTTTTAGGAGGGTACTGGTCCTCGTGTCATTTCTGCTTTTGTGGAGATTATTTTTGATAATTCAGACAACCGGTTGCCAGTGAGTAGTGGGTTTTTTCCCTAGTAATAATGTTGAGAATTTTATTGATGCAGCTGATTTTCTTCCAAGTTTTGAAACATTTACAAATGTACTTAAGCTCTTATAGTTTATGCTAAAATAGCTATGCAGTTTACATATTAATTTTGCCTTAAAATTGTAATGAACATTCTAGTAAACAGAAGGGAGGTTGTGTAAGCTGTTGTGAAAAATGTCTTTGTCCTAAGAATTGATATTCATAGCATATCTTTAGTGAGATTTCAAAATAATGTTTATGGCTATGGATTCTAGAATGACCTTACTAACTAAAAAGTTTTCCACTTTTACTGTGAAATTAATTTTGGGCTTTTACATTTTTTCTTAGATTGATAAAGAAGAAGTTTCACTTAGAAGA
Source organism: Mustela erminea (assembly GCF_009829155.1). NCBI lineage: Eukaryota > Metazoa > Chordata > Mammalia > Carnivora > Mustelidae > Mustela > Mustela erminea. Next base: position 72,976,007 of record NC_045627.1, read on the forward strand.
GTTATTGGAGCCAAAAAGGATCAGTATTTCCTAGACAAGAAAATGGTCACGTAAGCATTTTCTTTACATTTTTATTTCTTTACAGAGTAAAAGTATTTTACTTACTCTGTTATATGGGTTATATATGCCTTGTGTTCAACAAACCCGTATTTTGAGCATTAACATAAGAATCAGGATTCTCAGGGCACCTGGGTGAGTCTTTTGGTTGGGCATGGGCCTTTGGCTCAGATCATGATCCCAGGACCTTGGGCTCCAGCTCTCTGCTCAGCGGGGTGCTTGATTCCTCTCGCTGTCAAATAGATAAAATCTTTGGGGCGGGGGTGGGAAGAATCAGGATCCTCTGAGGCTGATATAGTAGGTGGCTCAATGACTATAGTCCCTCATGCTCCTTAACCCAGGAGTCACCCTTCTTTTTTTTGCTTATCGTTGGGTTATTCATCTGAAAAAATTTTTTTCAATGTTTATTAACAGGAAAAATGATGTGATGAATCTCCTTGAAAGTGCTGGTTTTTCTCGAAGCAATCCTTATTACATTGTAAAACAAGGAAAGGTAAAAAAATTGTATGTCCTTTTTTTTAGAATTTGTTTTCTGAATATATTTACTTGAATGATGAACTTAGCTGATTGATTTTAGTGGTTAAGTTGAAGCAAAATGGACATTACTGTCATTTGTTTTCATGATTTATTTTATATTGATGTCATATTACCTTTTATGTGCCCATAAGGTACAAAGTAGATCTATTATGTAGTGGGATACAATAATTTCAGCAGTTGTGGGTCTTGTCTTCTTAGTGGCCTATATCACTTAATAAGATGTCCTGTACTAGAAGACATTTTTGGTTTGTGAAAGTCACAATGAGCATATTTAAGAACAGTATAGAGAGGCGCCTGGGTGGCTCAGCTGGCTAAGCATAAAACTATTGTTGTCAGCTCAGGGCTTAATCCCAAGGTCATGAGTTCAAGCCCTGCATTGGGCTCCATGCTGGGCATAAAGCCTAACTTTAAAAAAATAAATAAATAAATAAGAGTACTGTAGAAATTCTATAAAAATAACATTAGAAAAAAAATTACTTCCTAAAAGTAATCTTCTGTTACTTAATATATCATAGAGTTAAAATGACTAGAAAGTTTACATTGCCAGAAACCTATAATGCCACAAACTGTTTTTTCCTGTGGAGATTATATTTTTTTATAGTTTTTATTAGTTACATATTTTCTACTGTTTCTTCATATACTTTAAACTGTACCTAAGATAATTTCTTTTTTTAGAACATACCCTGCAGGGCGCCTGGGTGGCTCAATGGGTTGGGCCTCTGCCTTCGGCTCAGGTCATGATCCCAGGGTCCTGGGATCAAGTCCCACATCAGGCTCTCTGCTTGGCAGGGAGCCTGCTTCCTCCTCTCTCTGCCTGCCTCTCTGCCTACTTGTGATCTCCGTCTGTCAAATAAATAAATAAAATCTTAAAAAAAAAAAAGAACATACCCTGAAGTGTTCTCATAGTTTGTTGTAGTGTATTTTTGGACCAGGGGAAAGTTCTTTTTAAGTGTCCTCTTATTTCGTATTGGAGGATTTTTAGATATCTGTTGGAAGGTTAACATCCAGGAGAGGTGATTAGGAAGAGTATGGTGTTTCACATTTGGGAAATTGAGAGCAAGTTTTTGGAAAGACCAGCTTTATAAGCAAGGAATTTCTTTAAATGGAGGCTGATTATGGGAGCCCATTTATTTGAGTCTCCCCTACACACATACAAATAGGCCCCTATACTTCATTTCAGTTTCTGCTTATATGTCATTTCATATAAGCCATCCATGATTTACCTCAACTAAAAGAGTGTTGCCTTGGGGCACTTGGGTGGCTTAGTGGATTAATCCTCTGCCTTCGGCTCAGGTCATGAATCCAGGGTGCTGGGATCGAACCCCACATCGGGCTCTCAGCCCAGTGGAGAGTCTGCTTCCCCTTCTCTCTCTGCCTGCCTCTCTGCCTACTTGTGATCTCTGTCAAATAAATAAATACAATCTTAAAAAAGATAAAAAAAAAAAATGTTGCCTTTATCCAAGCCCTATGTGTTTTCTCTGTTCTTTCATCTCCCACTAGAATGTAAATTCCATGAGGGAAAGACCTTTTCTGTTTTGTTAATTGATCTTTTCCTAGTGCCCAGCAGAGTGGCATATATGTTGTAAATATTTGTTAAATATTTTTTAAGTGAATAAGTTGAATGACCATGCATAATTGGGGTAATCAGGGATAAGGATCTGAAGGAGGGAGTGCGCCTGGGGTGGCTTAGTTGGTTGAGTGGCCAACTGTTAATTTCAGCTTGGGTCATGATCTCCAGGTCCTGAGTTCAGTCCCTGAGTCAGGCTCCATGTTCTCTGGGAAGTCAGTTTGGAGATTCTCTCTCCCTCCTTCCTACCACCCCCCCACCGAGCCCCTTGCTTGAGTGTGGGTGCCTTCTCTCACTCTCTCTCTCAAATGAATAAATCTTTTTTTTAAAAAAAGGATATGAAGGATTCTTTGATATATGTATACTTTTGATAGACAATATTTTCTTAGTTCAGAGCTGATTCTCTTATTATGTAAAAGTCTGATTCTCTTTTTATGTAAGAAGTGTTAGAGTAACTCAGTTCACTTTTTTAATGCAGTGAGAGTATTTTTTGCCCTTCGTGATTAGTTTTATTTTTATGAATATGGTAAACTCATGGTGTTTAAAGTTGCATTGCATGTCACTTTGTGCCACTTTCTGTGGTTTTTTTGCATATATATTTTTTCAAGATTTTTTTTTTTAAGATTTTTATTTATTTATTTGACAGAGAGAGAGCGAGCGAGCACAAGCAGGGGGAGCTACAGGCAGAGGGAGCAGGAGAAGTAGGCTCCCTGTAGAGCAGGGAGCCCGATGCGAGGCCCGATCCCAGGACCCTGGGATCATGACCTGAGCTGAAGCCGGACGCTTAACCAACAGCCACCCAGGCACCCCAAGATTTTATTTATTTTAGAGAGCATGCTCAAGCAGGGAAAGTCACAGAGGGAGAGAGAGAATCCCAAGCAGACTCTACCAAGTGTGGAGCCCAATGCGGAGCTTGATATCATGACCCTGAGAGCACAACTTGAGCCAAAACCAAGAGTTGGACACTCAGCTGACTGAGCCATCTGGGTGCCCTGCCATGTATTTTTAAATAAGATTTTAAAAATGCTTTTGCTTATTTAATGGTAACTACCTCTGTTAGACAGTTATTTTTATCTGTCTATATTTAAAGCATACCATTTCTGGGGTATGTGGATGGCTTAGTCAGTAGAACATGTGACTCTTGGGGTTGTGAGTTTAAGCCGCATGTTGAGTGTAGAGTTTACTTAAGAAGTAATAGTGTGTGTGTGTGTGTGTGTGTGTGTGTGTGTGTGTGTGTGTGTGTGTTTAAGATTCTGTTTTAGAGAGAGTATACACAAGTGGGGCAGGGGCAGAGGGAGAGGGAGAGAATCTCAAGCAGACTCTGCACTGCGTGGGGAGATGGATTCAGGCCCTGATCTCACAACCCTGAGGTCATGATCTGCGCTAAAATCCAAGGATTGGACACTAAACCAGCTGAGCCACCCAGGTACCCCTGTTACATTTTTAATAGTATCATTACAGCTTTTTAAAACTATAGAGTGATAGTTTCCCTCTTGTAAAAATACTTTGTTCTTTCAAAATGGAGTACATCTTTTATACCTTACAATGTTGACTAAGAAAAAGTATGGTGATGGAATGTTCTTCCTTCATTTTTAATTTAGAGTTTTATTCATAAATTAGGTTGATGAATGTATTAATTCTGTTTGGATTTTCATTTGATAAATTTCATTTACATAAAGGATATACAGTTGTGTAGGTATATACATTGCACAAATTATATTCTTGAAGTGATACTGAAAACTTAGCATGTGAATACTCTTTCAAGGTAGAGTTCTTAAAGAGCAGTCTGTAGCTACATAGTAATTATTTTTGTAAAATTTGTAGATCAACCAGATGGCCACAGCACCAGATTCTCAGAGACTAAAACTATTAAGAGAAGTAGCTGGTACTAGAGTATATGATGAACGAAAAGAAGAAAGCATATCTTTAATGAAAGAAACAGGTAAAGAAATTTGATCTTGCCTTATTTTATGAATTACTTTGTCATTGTGTTATTATAGTTGTAAGGGCTTTTATCTAGTCTCAGGAGTATACTGTTTGATAATTTGCCTATATACTGAATGGAGAGAAAATTAGTTGGTGACATTTTAAATTGTGAGATTTCAAATAATTTCTCTCTCTAAATAAGGAATTACTGTTAGATAATAATGCCTTTGTAGGTCAACTATTTTGTGCCTCTACTGTTCTCATTGTTAGTGAGGATAACAGATTTGGGAGCAGTCCTCAAAAAAAAAAAAATTGCCGGGAGTATCAGCTGGCATTAGGTTTTAAGTTGTTTAGGAGCAAGTAAACGGGAAACTTCTGATCTTCCTTAGTACATGTATTATGAAAACCCTACTTAGCTTCTCAAGTACTGTGTTCTGTCATGTCTTAGAATCCGACAGTCTTGAGTTCCTAAAGGAATTATTTATTTCCTTTGCCAAGGTGGTGGTGCAGGGGGAAGATAAGTGAAATAGGTAAAAGGGATTAAGAGGAAAAACTTTGAGTTATAAAGTAAGTCACAGAGATGAAAAGTACAGTATAGGGAATATAGTCCATGATACTGTGATAACGTCCGGTGACAGATGGTAGCTACACTTTTCATGGTGAGCATTGTGTAATGTATTGAATTATGGAATCACTGTTTGTGTACCTGAAACTGATAGAACATTGTATATGAACAAAAATAATGAAAACTTAAAAAGTGTCATTATGTGTAACTTTGTTCTCTGATGCTTTTCGTCATAAAGTGTTTTGTCATTTTACTTTCTTAGATTTGATTACCACACACTATCCTATAATGCTTTAGTTCTTAAGATTGATTTTAACTCATGATATATTTGAGAATAGATATTATTTACATAAAAATTTTATTCAGCTCCTTCACCCCTCTCTCATTTCTTTTTAAGAGGGCAAACGGGAAAAAATCAATGAGTTGTTAAAATATATTGAAGAGAGATTACATACCTTAGAAGAAGAAAAGGAAGAACTAGCTCAGTATCAAAAGTGGGATAAAATGAGACGAGCCCTGGAATATACCATTTATAACCAGGAGCTTAACGAGACTCGTGCTAAACTTGATGAGGTAAGGAATTTTGTTACTTGAATTCAGAGTGATTTTTATTTTAAGCTCATTCTATATTTATACCTTTCAGTAATTTTTAAATGGAAACTTAAAATTTTTATACCTTTTAATGAAATCATTGGTCAGTAAATTTGTTCTTTCAGTATCCCAAGGAAAAAACGCCTAGACCTGTATGGTCCTTGCTATGATTTTACCTGAAATGTAATCAGGTGCTGGTGCAAGGCAAACCAGAATGAGGGAATCCACCTTTAAAAGCTTTGTGAAGGGGTACCTGGGTGGCTCAGTCAGTGAAGCACGGGACTCTCGATAGCAGGGTTATGAGTTCAAGCCCCACATTGGGGGTGGAGTTTACTTAATAATTAAAAAAAGTTTCATGAATTTTTTTTCTTAGCTTTTTATTTTTTATTATTTTTAAAAAAATTTTAAAGATTTTATTTATTTATTTAACAGAGAAAGACATTGTGAGAGAGGGAACACAAGCAGGGGGAGTGGGAGAGGGAGAAGTAGGCTTTCTGCTGAGCAGGGAGCCCAGTGTAGGGCTTCCTGGGATCATGACCTGAGCTGAAGGCAGATACTTAATGACTGAACCACCCAGGTGCCCCTTTCTTGGCTTTTTAAGATGTATTTTGTAATTAGTATTGCTGACCTTTCATCCAAAAGTTTGTTTTTAGGTAATACTTAAAACTAAAGGAGCTTTTTACTTAAAATCATTAAAAATTAAAAAACTCTTCAGGTAAATGATTTTGTTTTAGCAGGTATTTTACAATTATACTACATGTTTTGAAGTATTAAAATACAAAATGAGTTAGAAATTACAGCTTTTTGTTCTCCCCAGCTTTCTGCTAAGCGAGAGACTAGTGGAGAAAAATCCAGGCAATTAAGAGATGCCCAGCAGGATGCAAGAGATAAGATGGAGGTAAGATTATAAACTAGGCTTAGATTAACTTATATTTTTTGACCACGGTAAATCCTTTTTTACCAGAATTATGGAGTGGTAACTTCAGATGGGTGTCATTGGGATTGAGTATTGGAAAGACAGAACAGTACTGAAAGTGTAAATGAAGGAAAAAGGAACAGAACTAATGGTGTGAAAACTCTGCTTTTGTACTTCTTAATTGTCTGACTCACTTCTGTGTCATACTTTTTGGCTAGGATATTGAGCGCCAAGTTAGAGAACTGAAAACAAAAATTTCAGCTATGAAAGAAGAAAAGGAGCAGCTCAGTGCTGAAAGACAAGAGCAGATTAAGCAGAGGACTAAATTGGAGCTTAAAGCCAAGGATTTACAAGATGAATTGGCAGGCAATAGTGAACAAAGGGTAAGTTAAAATGCTAAAAATGAAAGACAAATGTTCAGTTGAATAGGAATTGCAGAAGACCATCCTTTCTATAATGGGAGTACAAGCTTAAATTTTTGTAAAAGATCTGGCACATTAAAATAATTCACACTTAGTAGCAACTCAGTACTGTCTCCTTGTGTGTTTTTATTTAAAAATTAGTTTTGTGTTACAGGATCAGTTTTTTTCATGAATTCTTTTCCATGAGAGAATATCTTATGCTAAACTTAAAATTAAGCAGAAATTTTTAAGGTTGCATTTTTACTTACCCTGCTTTATTTACAGAAACGCTTATTAAAAGAGAGACAGAAGCTGCTTGAAAAAATAGAAGAAAAACAGAAAGAACTGGCAGAAACAGAACCTAAATTCAACAGTGTGAAAGAAAAAGAAGAGCGAGGAATTGCTAGGTCTGGGATTTCTTTCACCAACACTTCTACTTTTCTACATAGTTCCTCTGTGAAAGCTGAATAGTTAGGAATTAAGACACAGTAAGAGCAGAAGTTAAATCCAGTTTCACATTAATAGCCTGTGTTAAACAGCTCCTGTGGGCCATGTGTTATTGTATACATAACACATAAATTTTTTTTCATTCAGCCGTAAGAGAGTCACATTATCACTGTTAGGTACAACAAATTTGAGGTTCTGGGAGGTTAAATAACTTGCCTAAGATAAATAACTTGTCTAGATGTTGTTGGGCTTTTTAAAACATGAATGGTGGTTTCTTTGTTTTATTTTTTTACCCATATGACATCTTACTCTGTTTCATCCTGTTTCCTTTTTTCATTACTGTTTCAGCATCTAGACATTTTAGTATGTATCTGTAGATTGAACATGCCAACTTTTGCTGATTTCATGGTTTAGTGCATTATTATCTTCTTATGCTACCAGTATTTGTTTTAGTGAATTATTTCCTTTGCCACTGTTTTTCTGATTTTTTTTCTTATTGTTTGATAGGGTTATCTGTAATCTGTATTTGTTCTAGTATTCTGTGTATTGTAAATGTTTTCTTTGTCTTTCTTTGCTTTTTAACCTTGATAGTGTCTTTTATTATAAGGAATTGGAAATGTTTATATAGCTAAATATAGTTGGAAAATTCCTGAGGTAGGATATTAGGATTGTTTCTAGCTTTACTGACTCACCCAGACCTGGAGTGAAGATGTTGTCTGCCTGAAATCCTTAGGATATAGACTCGTTTACATGACTTTAACTGTGGCTTTTCAAAATGAGATTTATATTATATAGTACTAGTCCAAGGATCTCTGTTAGATACCAGTTGCTTTTACTGTTTTTTTCTGTGGAATTTTTAAGATGGCTGTTATCTCTGAGGTCTTGACATTGATTGCAGTTAAACTTGCTTATTTTCTGGTCTCCTTTTTAATCCATTCTTTTCTTCTGTCTTGTTATAGATTGGCCCAAGCTACCCAGGAAAGAACAGATCTTTATGCAAAGCAGGGTCGAGGAAGCCAGTTTACATCAAAAGAAGAAAGGGATAAGTGGATTAAAAAGGAACTCAAGTCTTTAGATCAGGCTATTAATGACAAAAAAAGACAGATTGCTGCTATCCATAAGGATTTGGAGGACACGGAGGCAAATAAAGAGAAGAACCTGGAGCAGTATAATGTAAGAACTTTTATAGCTGTTTTGTGAAAGTCTTTTAAAAGCCATGTACATCTTACCTATTTAAGTTTTATTTTTCAGTAGTAACATTGTTACTCTTAAAATATACAAAACAGGTACTTACTTAGAAAAGACCAGCACAATTTAATATTTATATACATAATATTTATATGATAGTTTTCCTTTTCAAGGAACATTTTTTCCGTATCTGTGATTGTTCATGTAGATTGAGTATATCTTAAAATATATTTTTGTGAGTTGGTAGAACATTTCTGAGCCACCCTTAATTTTAACATGATAAGTCAAAATATGACTTCAGAGTAGCTAGTTATTTTTCCATTTTTAGTCTTTCACAATTCTCTGTCAATTTAATAACTTATTGCAGAATATATTTTTTGTTGATTAAGACTGGTGATTTTTATAAGATTTTCTAAATGAATAAAACATTATCTACTATGCATGTTCAGTAGCATTTTCTTAAAAATTGAAGTAGAAGATAAAATCACTTGTAGGATAAGAAAGATCTCACTTTATTTAAAATGAGAAAGGGGGAAAATGCTTTGTTAGGTATTATGTATGGCTGCATATAGGTGATTGGAGGATGATAGAAGTGATGAGAAGGGAGAATGTAGGACAAGTATAGGGTGAGGAAATTATATATGTACCTACACAGAGGAATCCTCCTCTTACCTCATGAGATCTATACCAGTTGGTTACTGGTTTATATCCAAAAATTCACTTAATACATAAAATGTTTATATAAGTGTGTATATATATTTAAGTTTTATATGTAATAGTATTTGTATTTATACACATGTAAACATATATTTATTTATATATATCCTAAGTATTTTGCTTAAAAAGATAAATACATGCTCATGTACCAGTCTTTTTTTAAGAACCATTTTTTTTAGAACAGTTTTGGGTTCACAGCAAAATTGGGAGGAAGGTACAGAGATTTCCCCTATACCTCCTACCCCCGCAAATGCATAGCCTCCCCCATTATCAGCACTCCGCACCAGAATGCATACCAGTCTTTTCATGTAGAGCCCAAGATGTTTCTTTTGAATATGAGTAGTGATTGTGAATTCTCGGGACATTTTTGTTATGAACCACACATAAATGTAGTTCTTAAAGCTGGATGAGAACAGAATTCAGGATTCAGTCTAGGATCATGTATTGCATTTAGTTGTCTTATCTCTGTTGTTATCTTTTATAATCTGGGTCAGTTTCCTAGTCTTTAACTTTGATTTGACATTTTGAATTACTATAAATTGTTACAAAGTACATATTACATATTAATATATGCATTTATAGATTATTTCTCCCTGATCTTTTAGAGTTGATTTCCCCATTTAATTTAATTTTTAGTGAGTCACCTTTGAGTGTATCCAAAACTAAATCACGTTTTTAAAGAAATAGCTCTTTCCTTTGTCTTTATATTTGTTTAATATTTAATGTAATCACAGCATGAACAAAAAATGAAAACATAGTGGGGAGCAAACCTAACTGGCTCTGTAATCAAAAATAACTGGTGGAAGAGTGACCAGGAGTCCTAAACCATTGTCTCCTAGCCTCTTGAGTCCAGTGTGCTTTGGTCGCTATTTTATGGAGGGAATGGAAAACCATGGGTTGATTCCAGGTAGTTATTTGGAAATTAATTAATAGAGTTTCAGCTGTGATAGCTACATGTCCTCTCCTGAAAGAAAGGACATGTGTTTGTCATGAGTTCATGGAAACATCCTCAACGAATACTCCTTTTGAAACAGCCTGGTGATGAGCCACGATTTGTCAGTGAAGTTTTTATTCATTCTTTCTCAAGCTTGAACTTCATTATTTTGCAGTATTTGAGCTATACCTTCCACTGCTGAAGTCTATCCTTTATATTGGCTAGAGATGATTTTATAGTGCTGATTGAATTATGTAGAATGGCCTTTTGCTTCTTAGTATAATCCTCAGTCTTTCCGATGTGTATAGAGGGAGTGGTGTGAAAACCATTGACTGTAGTATTTTGAGCATGTGTGAATGTATTTTTTTCTTCTAAAATTCTAGTTGAAAGGTTTAGATCATTAGTGAGCAAATTAATTCTATTTTAGCAATATTTTATAGAATAATTCATTTATGTTTTATGTTTGCTCTTGATGTGCTTTTTTGCCTAAAGGCATTTTTAAAAAGTTAGAATTGGATTTTTTAAACAACTTCATTAAGGCACAATTGACATACAGTGAATTGTGTGTGTTTAAAATGTGTAAAAATTATTTAATAAGTTTTGACAGATGAATACATCTGTGAAATCAGCACTACAGTTAAGATGATAAGCCTATTCATCACCCCAAAATGTTTGCCCTTCCTTCTTGCCTTGCTATCCCCAAGCAAGTACTGATCTTGCTGTCACTGTGGATTAGTTTGCATGAAATTGGATTTATGTTTAAATTATTTTTATTTCCATAGAAACTGGATCAGGATCTTAACGAAGTCAAAGCTCGAGTAGAAGAACTGGACAGAAAATACTACGAAGTAAAAAATAAGAAAGATGAATTACAAAGTGAAAGAAAGTTAGTATAGACTAAAATATGCCTTAATTTTTTTGAGTGACACTAATTACTGGCTGTTAAATAGTGTTTAAGTTGTAAATGAGCTTGGGGTACCTGGCTGGCTCAGTTGATGGTACATATGTGACTCTTGATCTTGGGGTTGTGAGTTCAAGCTCCACTCTGGGTGTAGAGATCACTTAAAAAAATCTTGGAGTGCCTGGGTGGCTCAGTTAACCATCTGCCTTTGGCTCAGGTCATGATCCCTGTGTTCTGGGATTAAGCCCCAAGGTGGGGTTCCCACCCTCAGCAGGGAGGTCTGCCTCATGCGCGCGCGTGTGCACACACACACCCACACACCCACACACACCCCCACTCCCCCACCCCCCCTGTTGTGCTCATTCACTCTCAAATAAAATCTCTTTAAAAAATCTTACAAAGTTAAAAATGAACTATTCAAGTTTGATGTTTTTTCAGTATTTTATCCTATATATACCATTGGTGCATCTTAATGCTTTTAAAATTAAAGTGTAATTTTTATTGATTAGTTACTTGTGGAGAGAGGAGAATGCAGAACAGCAAGCACTTGCTGCTAAAAGAGAAGATCTTGAAAAGAAACAGCAACTTCTTAGAGCAGCAACAGGAAAGGTGGGCATGTTCTTTTCATTACTTCAGTTTACATTGAGCCATTTACTACACAAGAATTTGTTAATTTTTAAGCTGTAAGTCCTTGGTTTCAGGTGATAAATAAGAGTGCAAATCACTTGTCCTGTAAATTTGAAATGATGGGTCTCGTTTAAGCAGCCTTTACTACAATAGCATTTTTGATTTTTAGTTGAAGAGTCCCATTTTTAATGTTAGTGTCAGAAGAGAACCCATTTTAAAGTTTCGTGTAATTGACATTTTTCAAGGGGGTGATGTGGAGTTGGGGAGGGTGTCTAATATCCGAAGCATTTTTAAATGTATAGAGTAGTGGGTTTGTTTCTTACCAGCAGGACTGCCACTGGAAATACTATTTTAATATTTTTCACCTCTGACAATTTAACAGGCTATTTTAAATGGAATAGACAGCATAAACAAAGTACTGGACCACTTTCGTAGGAAAGGAATAAACCAGCATGTTCAGAATGGCTATCACGGCATCGTGATGAATAACTTCGAATGTGAGCCTGCTTTCTACACATGCGTGGAAGTCACTGCTGGCAACAGGTGAAGTTTTTGTTTGATATTTTGAAATTTTAAAGGAAAGAAGGAATAAGAGAAGCAGATTTTTGGAATTTTAGTACAATCTGTCTCCCATAACCTTTTATTTTAGTTGCTTATTTAATTTTTTAAAGCTGTACATGTTAAGTATTCCTAATTGTAGAAGCTAGAACTATCCCTTTTGGGGCTTCCTCTCCCTCCCCCCATTGGAATTTTCTAACTAGTTTCCCTCCCATCCTACCCCAGTACAAATTGGATTGCATAGAAAAAAAGTGAATTGTTTGTCTGAATGTTTATAGCACTTTAAAGTCTAGCAGTAAAGATATGTCTTGTTTTGTTTACATGCAGGTTATTTTATCATATTGTTGATTCAGATGAAGTCAGCACAAAGATTTTGATGGAGTTTAATAAAATGAATCTTCCTGGAGAGGTCACTTTCCTTCCTCTTAACAAGTTAGATGTCAGGGATACTGCCTATCCTGAAACCAATGTGAGTTGGTGTGTGTGAAGGTCTGTCTTTCAGTAAGTTATTTCTTATGGTTAGCACATGCTAGTGCACAGGTACTGTGTGTGAGGATTTACTGGTCTTCTCTTACTGCATAGTCACTACTGGGTAGGAATGGGAAGGGAGGTGCAGGTCATAGCGAACACATGAAACAAATCATTGCAAATGTGTCAAGTGTTAAAATACAGAAGGACAGGATACTTGGAGAGATTATCCCAGGGTGACAAAATTAAGGAGAAGAAATCCTTGAGGAGCTGTCATTTGAAGTGAATATTTTTTGTTTTTTGAATATACTTTTTAAATGGCTTATAAATTAAATAAAAACATCTAGCCAGGTGATAGGCTCTGAAAACAGTGTTTTTGTTACTTGCTGGTGTATGTTTAAATGGATTCAAAACATTGCCAGAAAGTGTTCTTGAGAAAAATGTAATGGCTCTGAGGTATGTGGTTTCAGAATGTTGATGGTATTAGCAACTATTTTACTGTCCTATCTAAGGTTAAAGCTGAAACTCAGTGATAATGATAACAGTTTAAGTGGTTCGGTGAGAATATTTTTTTAAGATTTTTATTTATTTATTAGAGAGCACGAGAGGGAGGAGTGGCAGAGGGAGGAGACACAAGACACCCCACCCCTGCCCCACCCTGCCCCACTCATCAGGGAACCCCACACAGGGCTTGATCCTAGTACCCTTGTATCATGACCTGAGCTGAAGGCAGATCCTTAACCAACTGAGCCACCCAGGTGCCCACCCTGCTACAGTGAGAATCTTAAAAGCTACTTTAAAGGGTCCACCTTTTTTCTTCTTTTAAATCTATAAATTATTCTTGAGGTTTTGGGGAGGAAAAATTCACACATATCACAAATGTGATGCTGTGATTGAACCAAGACTCAAGAATGCACGTAGTGTGGAAGGAAAGGGACTCTTGGGTGGCTCAGTTGGTTAAGCATCCTACTCCTGATTTCAGCACAGGTCACGATCCTTATGGTCCTGAGACTAAGCCCACATCAGCTGAGACTGGGCTTCCATGCCAAGGGGGGAGTCAGCTTGAGATTCTCTCTCTCCTCCCTCTGCCTCCCACCACCCTCCCAAAATAAATAAATAAAATCTTGTAAATAAATAAATACATAAAACTAAATTTAGATAGAAGTACAAGGAAATGGTTATCACAGAAGTTATGATAGTGGTCACCTCCAACAGGTAACCACTGTTTGTGATTAGGAAAGGGGCACACTTTTAGTGTCAGCAGTGTTTTATTTCTTGTCCTTTGTGATAGTTACATTGGTGTTCTCTTTGTAATTATTGGCTTAAGCTTACCATGTTGCATTGTTCTGTGTGTAGGTTGTATTTCCTAATTTGAGAATTAGAAAAATTCTTTCCTAACAGTTTAGAAGAACATAAAAAGGGAAGATTTGATTTTATTTTTTTTTTTTATTTTTATTTTATAAAGGAAGATTTTATATGAAAAAATATTTTCCTGAATATTTAAGACATATATAATAAAATGAAAACATTTTGAGGAAATACTATTAGTTTACATTTATTTACCCTTTTTTTTTTTAAGAAAGAGTGCATCCACAAGCTGGTGGGGGGGGTGGTGCAGGGAGAGGGAGTGGGGGAGAGAATCTAAACAGGCTCCACATCCATCATGGAGCCTGACATGGGGCTTGATCTCCCAACCCTGAGATCATGACCCAATCTAGAATCAAGTCAGACGTCTAACTGACTGAGCCCCAGGTACACCTATTAAGCCCTTCTGTGTGGCAGATGCTATCTTCTGTGTTTCAGATACTAGTTTTTTTAGTCTTTATCAGGAAAGTACTGTTACTGCAGTTTTATGGATGAAATAACTGTTAAATGGAGAAGTTAAGCAACTTGTCCAGAACATACATCTGATGAGTGTCAGAACTAGGATTTGAGCTTGAGCTGTGACTCCAGAGCCACTAAACTTTTTCTTATTTTTCTCTGCTCTTGAAAACTTGGATGGTTACATGAACATAATTTCCAGGATATTTCAGTAAAGTGATTTTCCTAACTTCTTCAGACCAAAAGTAGTTTTGAAATATGAAGGCATCTGTGTTTATTTGTATTTTATAAAGATGTAATTCATAATTCTAATATGTTTTAGTTAACTATGTTGTGATTTCTTTGCTGACAAAATATTCATTTTTAGGATGCGATTCCTATGATAAGTAAATTGAGGTACAATCCCAGATTTGACAAAGCTTTCAAACATGTGTTTGGGAAAACACTTATTTGCCGTAGCATGGAAGTTTCAACCCAGCTAGCTCGTGCTTTCACTATGGACTGCATTACCCTAGAAGGTTTGTAATAGTAATTCTTAGCTTTGAACAGATAAATTCCATTTTAGTTTTAAGAGTATTTCAAAATTCATGTCCAGTTTTTTGTCATTTTTAAATGGTTTGTTTGAGTCCAGGCAGGATCTACACATTATATTTAGTTGATGTCTCTTTAAGTATAATCATTTAGTCTGTAGTAGGGATTCTTAACCTTTTGTCATGTGGATTCCTTTGGCTCTTTGGTAAAGCCTATGAGCCCTTTCTCAGAATGTTTTTAAGTGCATAAAATAAAATACTTTGGATTACAAAAGAAACCAATCATAATTGACTTGGTAATCAGAATATTTTTTTAAGCATGACAGCAATTTACTCTTGAAGGTATTTAAAAACAAGATTTAGCAGTGGGTCTAATAAATGTAACTTTGAAGTACTGATACATGTAAACGATATTTTGAGATTTGTAACAAATATAATCTGATAGAAAATAGCTGTTACTTCTCTTGTTAACGAAGTTACAAGTATTGATAATACCACTGTGATTTTTGTTAAAACAGAAGGAATTGCTAAATTTCATTTTGAAGTTAGTATAAAAATAAAGATGTAAATTTTTTTTTCCTACCTAAGTCATGGAGTCTTGGTTAAGAACCTCTGGTATATCAGTTCATATGCCCTCATTTTTCAGTTTTTTTCCTTTTCTGTATAATTTATTTGCTGATGAAGGTACCATGCCACCACCCCCTCCCCCCCCAGTTTATCTCTATAGATAATTTTTTTGTTGTTTTGGACTACCTCTGAGAATAAGTTATAAAAATTATGATACTTTATTTCTACAAGTTAAGCTTGTATATCTCATAAGAATAAGGACACTCTTCTTAATAACCCCAAGTATCATTGTTACACCTAAGAAATTTAACATAACCCAGTATCATCATCATCTAAAAAGTACCTACATTAAAATTTTCCCAGTTGTCCCAAAATACTTTTCTTTCCGGGATCCAATCAAGGATGCATGCAAAGTCCTCTCTTTGGATTCTTTCAATATAGGATAGCTCCTTTCCTTCCCACCCTCAGGAAATTGACTTTCTCATAATGTTCCATTTTCTAAATTTGTCTTTTAACTGTTCCTTCATCATTAGATTTGGTTTTACATTCTTGACATGAGTGATGTGTACTTCTTACTGCATCCCACAATATGTCCCACTGCTAATGATGTTAAGTTTGACCAGTAGCAGTCTCTCTGTTGTTAAGATGCCCTTTCCTCTTTGTAATTGATACGTGCTATGTGGGACTATCCTTTAAGAAAACGTGAATATCAGGTTCCCCAACAAATTTTTTTGTTTAAGATTTTATTTATTCATTTGAGACAGAGAGAGAAAACATGAGCAGGGGGTAGGCAGAGAGAGAGAGAGGGAGAAGCAGACTCCTTGCTGAGCTTGGAGTTGGACATGGGGCTTGATCCCCGGACTCAGAAATCATGATCTGAGTCACCCAGGCGCCACACCCCCACAACTTCTTTTATCATTGGTTTGACTCAATACACTGGGGGTTTCCAAATGGTGATTCTTAAATTCTGTGAAGGCTTCTGTATTTTTGTTTCTTTTTTTTTCTTAAGAGAGAGCGAGCTAGCAGGAGTGGGGAGAAAGGAAGAGAGAGACTCTCAAGCAGGCTTCATGCTTGGTGCAGAGCCTGACATGGAGCTCAGTTTTACCACCCTGAGATCATGACCTGAGCTGCAGCCAAGAATTGGATGCTTAACCAACTGAGCCATTCAGGTGCCCCTATCTCTGTGCTTTTAGAAGCATTCAACTTCTCTAGACTTGCCATTATTATTACCACTGATGTTCACATTTTCCCAGATATGGCCAGTGCAATTCCAAACTCTAGTCCTTTGTCCTCTTGACCTGTCATCATTGGTCCTTAGCACTTCTTTCTGGCACATTTTTAAAATGTAGATTCTAACAGCTGGAAAGCAGACATTTTTCAGAGTGGGTTTAATCCTTCTAAATTCCCATTAAGTAGGTAAAGCCTTTAAATTAGTTGTTTGATTCTAAATCAGTTTATCACAGAATAAAGAAATTGTTATACAGAATTTCTACCTTCCTTGTGCTTTGTTTATAGGTGACCAAGTAAGTCATCGGGGTGCTCTAACTGGAGGTTACTATGACACAAGGAAGTCTAGACTTGAATTGCAGAAAGATGTTAGAAAAGCAGAAGAAGAACTAGGTGAGCTTGAAGCAAAGCTCAATGAAAACCTGCGCAGAAATATTGAAAATATCTTTTTGCCTTGTGCTTTGGTGGAGAATTGTGTTTGGGTTGAAATATATAATCTTTTACGTGTTGTGTGTTTTTTCATATATGCAGTGGGGACAAAAACCACATTTGACTTTTATTTAAGCATGGGAGCTTATGTTGTCAGAAGTTAACTTCTAAAGACAAGGAAAAACTCTTGTAACATTGTTTCCTTAGCTATTAACATTTAAATCTAATAGCAGTGAGTCAGTGTATTTCTGAGAGTGGAGAACCTGAGGTGCACTGAAATTTAAAGTTACAGAGGAAACTGAGGAGGATGGTTAGAATTGTGGAAGGAAAGTGAGGTTAGTGTTTCACGGAAGGGTTGGGGGCCTCTCTAATGCCACATACTGCATAGAATTTAAACATAGGGGTTAAAAAATGTGCATTAAGTTTTTATTTCAAGGTCATTTGGTACAGGAGTACTATTAATGGAAGAAGGCTGTCAAAATCCAAGTCTTAGTAAACATCATACTCTAAATTCTTCCAAATAAAACTGCTGTTCCATGAAGAGTGTCGTGAAGAAGAGTCCCATGAAGAGTTTAGCTCACAACAGAAACCTTGTACCTGTGCATTTTCTTAAAATAACTACAGTTCTTTGGTATAAGGCAAAAGTGCTTTTTATGTACTTCAAATTATATCACACAATTTAAAAAATACAGATACTTAAGGAGCACCTGCCTTGCTCAGCCAGTAGAGCATCCAATACTTGATCTGCGGATCATGAGTTTAAGCCACACACTGGATGTGAAGATTACTTAATATATATATAGGTACTCCAGCATCAAGAACAAACATTTTTACTAAGTCATTGGAATATTCTTTTTTTTTTTTTTTTTTAAGATTTTATTTATTTGACAGACAGAGATCACAAGTAGTCAGGTAGGCAGAGAGCCTGATGCGGGGCTCGATCCCAGGATGCTGAGACCATGACCTGAGCCAAAGGCAGAGGCTTTAATCCACTGAGCCACCCAGGCACTCCGACATTGGAATATTCTTAAAGGTGATTGTGGGGTTTTTTGTTGTTTTTTTGAGATAGTGAGCTAGAGAGCATGAACGGGGAAGAAAGGGAGAAATAGGTTTCCCACTGAGCAGGGAGCCCAATGTGGGATTCGATCCCAGGACCCCGGGATCATGACCTGAGCCGAAGGCAGCTGCTTAATGACTGAGCCACCCAGGCACCCCTGGGATATTTTTAATTGAAACTGGCAATTTTTTTTTTTGAAGTGAGTTTATACCTTCTGTACCATCAGTGCAAGCAACAGCACAAGCAAAAGGTAAATAAACATGTTAGTTTTGACTTTGCAGGGGTTTGCAAAGTGTATCTAGAAATGCCCAAATTCGGCAAGATGTTGGCACAAAGAAATCTTTGGGGAACACTAAGAAAAAGGAGGATATTGACAACATACATCAACTACCTTCCTATATTTGATAATCCAAATTATTTTTTTTGGATGGTGGTATTATTTTTCTACATTGGGCGATGTCTCCTTTTCATACACAACTACCTTCTATAGTGCTTTAAGCACAATAGATTATATAGTAAATATTTCTTGAATGAAAAGATAACAAAAAATATACTTCATTTAGATTCTCTTAGGGTTTCCCAAGAATTTTTGTTCTTACATAGCTTATAAGTAAAGCACATAGGTTATTTTGAGAGAGAAATGGTGGGGTAAATGTTTTAAGCTACTTTATGGTTGAACACACTTAGTATAGTATTTAATTTAGCTTTGTTATGGTCCATAAATTTGAGGAAATAACTTTTATTTGGAGGTAAAGAAAAGGGAAGGGATACACACTTTTTAAAAGAACTAGAGAAAATTTTCCTTAGCCTTGTATATGGATTAATAATGAAATTGATCAGTTGATGAACCAAATGCAGCAGATAGAGACCCAGCAAAGGAAATTTAAAGCATCTCGAGATAGCATATTATCAGAAATGAAGATGCTAAAAGAGAAGAGGCAGCAGTCAGAGAAGACTTTTATGCCAAAGGTTCGTAAGTATATCTCTTTTGTTACAGACTTATTTTAAGTATTTAGAATTGGGATATACTGTATATTGGTTATCCATTGGAGTTCATGTGTTCCATTTCTTGTAGCCCCATACTTTTGGACTTGTCTGTGTGTCTGTACTGCACTTACACCCATGGGCACCCAAAGTCTCCTTTTGCAGTCCACGTTCAGATTGTCCAACTTCATTGAACAAGTAGACATTTTGAGTTATGGCGTAATAGTATTTTCTAATGATCATTAATTTGTCAGTAATCATTTTTTGTCTGTTAAGCACTATTTATGGAATTGTTTGAATATTTTCTTTTATCCAAATTATACTAAACAGGATAGAAACCAAACTATTACTGCTAAATTACAAGTAACAAACTAGTCTCAAAAGCTTTGACAAAAACTGTTATTATAGTTCATCAGTAGTACTAAAATCATAGTTTTTAATTGTCCAACTATACCATCCTAACACATTCTAGCAGTCTTTTCTTTTTGTTCTTATTAATATGCCAGAAGATTTTTATATGATTCAGTCATGGACTGTGATTAGTCCCACATACCTCAATAGTAATGTATCATAAATATTTTTCTTACTGCTACTTAGTTCTAATTATCAAATTAAGTGGATACCTAATAGTTACTTGAGTTGATAAAATTTAGTTCACTTTATTTTTTTTTTTAAAGATTTTATTTATTTATTTGAGAGAGATTTATTGAGAGAGATCACAAGCAGGCAGAGAGGCAGGCAGAGAGAGAAGAGGAAGCAAGGCTCCCTGCTGAGCAGAGAGCCAGATGCGGGGCTCGATCCCAGGACTCGGAGTTCATGACCTGAGCCGAAGGCAGCGGCTTAACCCGCTGAGTCACCCAGGAGCCCCTTTAGTTCACTTTAATATCAAATATAGAATGTTTTCAGTTTTTCACTGTTGTAAGTAATACAGTGACTAATACCTTTATTAATAAGTGGATAATCTGTCACATAGCAACGTAGCTTACAAAGTTTGGAAGCAAGCTTGCATGCTATGGAGTCCACCAGAGAATCGTTGAAAGCAGAACTGGGAACTGATTTGCTTTCACAACTTAGTCTGGAAGATCAGAAGAGAGTAGATGCACTGAATGATGAAATTCGTCAACTTCAGCAGGCAAGTACAATTTATAAAAATATAAGTTTTCATTTATAATTGGCTATTGCGAAAAGTTTATTGCTACCAAGGGAACGAGAAAGAAGGGAACTCTGAGAAAATAGAAAAATGAAACTTGAACTTCTTGTACCCATGAGAGTAAATAAGCTTTTCTAAACCATTGTGGGTATGTTAGGATTATACAAGAACTCTTCGTTTTTTTCATCTTTATTTTAATGCACTTCAGTTAGTAGTAAGATCAAGCTTGTTAGCTTTGCTGTCTCTGTTGATCTGACTGTATAATTAATATTGTTCTGATTAAACATTTTTTTAAAAGATTTTGTTAGTTTATTTGCACATGAGTGGGGGGAGGAGCAGGGGAAGAGGGACAAGCAAACTTTGTACTGAGCACAGAGCCCAACCTGGGTCTCAGTCCCAGGATCCTGAGATCATGACATGAGCCAAAATCAAGAGTTGAATGTTAAACTGACTGAGCCACTCTGGCACCCCTTTATTAGACACTGATTTTTGTACATAGAGATGTAAATAGTAAGTTCAAAAAAAAAAGAAAAATAGATAAATATTTTTGGCAGCATGTCTTATAAAAAGAACCAAGCACCAAGCACAGAAACGAAGCATTCTGAATAAATAAGACGGAAAATGAAAAAAATATAGGGCTTTCCATTGTAGGTCATTTGAACACAAGTAGTGGATAGGACAGCAGATAACAGCATTCCTGTGTGTGAAATGTGCATGCCTATGTGGACATAATTTTCTTTTCTTCCAGGAAAACAGACAGTTGCTAAATGAAAGAATTAAATTAGAAGGTATCATTACTCGAGTAGAGACATACCTAAATGAGAATTTGAGGAAACGCTTGGACCAAGTAGAACAGGTATATTCTTTTTGTGGGTTTGTTGATGACCATAACCTTTTGAAAGAACTTACACTTGAGGAGCTTTGATTGAGAGCATGGGGACAGAAAGCATCTACCATGAGTTGATGAGAGCTCATCTACCATGAGCTTTGATTGAGAGCATTGGGGACAGAAAGCATCTACCATGAGTTGGAGTTTTAGTACTGCCATCTCGTGTACGATCTTGGGCAAGTAATGTAGTATTCCTAAGCCTCAGTTTCCTCTTCTAAAAAATGAGCATAACAGTAATATCTGTTTTGTATGATTATCCTGGCACATTCTACGTACTCAGTAAGTGTTAAGTTACTAATGTTTTCTCAGTATAGTCACTTGCTGAGAAATTTTGTAGTTATTGTATCATTACTTTTTTCCCCCCTTTAATGGATACTTAAAATATTTGCAATTATACAAAGTGTACTTCTGTCTCTCTTGAATAGTTATTCATAATAACAGCTATTGGTGAAAGCACTCTATAGCAGTAGAAAGCAGAATGATAGTTTTCTAGGGCCATGAGTAGAGGGAACTTTATAGAGGGTCACAAGGGAGCTTCTTGGTTTAATGAAAAAATCTGTATCTTCATTGTGGTGGGTGTATACATTGTCACAACTCACTGAGCTCTACACTTAAAATTAGCTCACTTTATTGGATGTAAATTATACTTCATTGAGATTGATAACAAGAATGTTCATAGGATTATAATAGTCAAAAATTAAAAATAATACAAATGTATATCAAGAATTGGATGATTAAATAAAATTTTACACGTTAATGCAGAAGAAGCAACAGCTGTTGGAAACTGTTAAAGTCATAAAATTTTGAAACTAACAATTCCTATTCTGTGGTTTAATAATCTTAAGTTTCTTTTATCTTGTAGGAACTTAATGAACTGAGAGAGACAGAAGGGGGTACTGTTCTCACTGCTACAACCTCAGAACTTGAAGCAATCAATAAAAGAGTAAAAGATACTATGGCACGATCAGAAGGTGAATTTTTATTTAGTAAAAATTTTTTTATTTTGTTAAAAATTAGCTTATTTGATAAAGTTGTTAAGCAAAAGTGTGCACTAATGATTTTGTGTTTTCCATCACCATAAATAATTTATAGTGAATGGAGTTTAGTGGTTGATTATAAATAGTAACCTTTGTTTTATTAAAATGTTTGTGACAGTTTTATGAGAGACCATAATTACTAATGTCGTTGCCAAAAGTGTGAATTAAGTTTCTTATCACCTAGTTGCTGAGAAGAAAATTATTTTTAAAATTTTTTATAAACATTTAATAATGAGAAGTATATACCTAATGACTCGTGTACACTCCTAATTTTGTCCTGAATTAAATGTTTCATGGATTTACACAGTAAAACAAGGGTAAAAACCTAAAACTTATTTACTTATTTATTTATAAAGATTTTATTTGACAGAGACATAGAGAGAGAGGGAACATAAGCAGGGGGAGTGGGAGAAGGAGAAGCTGGCTTCCCTCTGAGCAAGAAGCCTCTTTGGGGCTTAGTCCCATGACCCTGGGATCATGACCTGAGCCCAAGGCAGATGCTTAACGACTGAGCCACTGAGGTGTCCCTAAAACCTATTTATTTTGATAGATTTGGCCATTAAAATCTTTGGTCAGATAGTGCTCTAGCTTTAAAGTAGGTATTTTGGCTTAATTTGTTTTTTTCTCTTAGATTTGGATAATTCCATTGATAAAACAGAAGCTGGAATTAAGGAACTTCAGAAGAGTATGGAACGCTGGAAAAATATGGAAAAAGAACACATGGATGCTATAAATCATGATACTAAAGAACTAGAAAAGATGACGAATCGACAAGGCATGCTACTAAAGAAGAAAGAGGAGTGTATGAAGAAAATTCGAGAGCTTGGTTCACTTCCCCAGGAAGCATTTGAAAAGTACCAAACACTGAGTCTCAAACAGGTAAATTGTGTAGTTTTTGTTTTGTTTTGTTTTGTTTTAAAGATTTATTTATTTATTTATTTGACAGACAGAGATCACAAGTAGGCAGAGAGGCAGGCAGAGAGAGAAGGGGGGGAGCAGGCTCCCTGCTGAGCAGAGAGCCCTCTGCGGGGCTCGATCTCAGGACCCCGAGATCATGACCTGAGCTGAAGGCAGAGGCTTAACCCACTGAGCCACCCAGGCACCCCGTAAATTGTGTAGTTTTAAATCTGAAATTTTTTTTTTTTTTTAATATTTTACTTATTTATTTGACAGAGATCACAAGCAGGCAGAGAGGCAGGCAGAGAGAGAGGGGAAAGCAGGCTCCCTGCTGAGCAGAGAGCCCAATGTGGGGCTCGATCCCAGGACTCTGAGATCATGACCTGAGCCGAAGGCAGAGGCTTTAACCCACGGAGCCACCCAGGCGCCCCTTAAATCTGAAATCTTGTTGCAAATTTCTCTTCATGTGAATTTATTTATACATCTTTTTCTCTCTGTAGTTGTTTCGAAAACTTGAACAGTGCAACACAGAATTGAAGAAGTACAGCCATGTTAACAAAAAAGCTTTAGATCAGTTTGTGAATTTCTCTGAGCAGAAAGAAAAGTTAATAAAACGACAAGAAGAGTTGGATAGGGGGTACAAATCAATCATGGAACTGATGAACGTACTTGAACTTCGAAAATACGAAGCTATTCAGTTAACTTTCAAGCAGGTATGTTTGTATTTAATGCTCACACAAGACAAAAGCTTCGGCTGTTATTCAGCTTATTATTCAATTCATAAAGGTTTTATAAAGTTTTTTTTCCTACTGATAGTTGGATCTAATACAAGTGAACAAATCCAGCATATAGTTTTCTAACATACTGTTAGAACATCCTACACAACTCTTAAAAAGATTCAGTCTGTTGCTGCTGTTAAAATATTTGTGATTGGTTTTAAATATTTTAATATTTTAAATATTAAGAAATAAATATTTCTTAATATTTCTTAAATATATTTAAGAAATAAATATTTGTCTTTTGCCTTAAGAAATAATATGTGCAGTGCCACCTAAGCAAAAGTTATATTTGAATCACCCTGTAACTTGTTCATTTCATTCATTTTAAGGTATCGAAGAATTTCAGTGAAGTATTCCAGAAGTTGGTACCTGGTGGCAAAGCTACTTTGGTAATGAAGAAAGGAGATGTGGAGGGCAGTCAGTCTCAGGATGAAGGAGAAGGAAGTGGTGAAAGTGAGAGGGGTTCTGGGTCACAAAGCAGCGTCCCATCAGTTGACCAGTTCACTGGAGTTGGAATTAGGGTAAAAATACCTTTATATCCAATTTTCCCCAGTATTACCATAGTGGAATTTGTGGAATATTTTACAAATTAAATAGGTACATTCTATGTGATTTAAGAGGTGATGGTGATTCTACCCCTTTTTGGGTATTAACTCATTTAAATTTTCTCTTAGGTGTCATTTACAGGAAAACAGGGTGAAATGAGAGAAATGCAACAGCTTTCTGGTGGACAGAAATCCTTGGTAGCTCTTGCTCTGATTTTTGCTATTCAGAAATGTGACCCAGCTCCTTTTTACCTGTTTGATGAGATTGACCAGGCTCTGGATGCCCAGCACAGAAAAGCTGTGTCAGGTAGTTTGGTTTGTACTTAAAAATGAGAATTTGCTTAAAAATGATAGCTTGCCTCTTTGATTGTGCATTCTTGTTGCCTAAGATATTTAGGGCGATTGGACAGGGTGTATATTCTGTAAATAAAATTTATTATTATTTTTTTAAATTTTATTTATTTATTTGACAGGGAAGACAAGCATGGGGAGTGGCAGAGGGAGAAGCCGGCTTCTGGCTGAGCAGGGAGCCTCATACCGGGCTTGATCTCAGGACCCTGGGATTATGATCTAAACTGAAGACAGTCACTTAACAGCTGAGCCACCCAGGCGCCCCTAAAATTTATTTTAATACGTTTTTAAGAATTTAGCATTAGACTACTTTACAAAGCTTAATTCTGTGAGAGGTCGATGTTTCAATCAGTTGAAAATTGAATCAGTTGAATTCATTGAAAATTGAAAATCCTACTTTAGTTAAACTTTTATGTAGAAGTCTGTCTTTTTTTAAAAGATTTTTTATTTATTTATTTATTTATTGGTCAGAGAGAGAGAGAGGGAGAACACAAGCAGGCAGAGCAGCAGGCAGAAGCAGAGAGAGAAGCAGGCTCCCCGCTGAGCCAGGAGCCTGATGCGGGGCTCGATCCCAGGCGCCTGGGATCATGACCCAAGCCGAAGGCAGAGGCTTTAACCAACTGAGCCACCCAGGTGCCCAGAAGTCTCTCTTTTTAAAACTTGTTTTTCTCAATGTTTGAATAGCCCCTGACATTAAATGTTGATTCTATATTTAAAGAATCTATATTTTGGGGTGCCTCAGTGGCTTAGTCGATTAAGCTTCTGCCTACGGCTCAAGTCAGGATCTCGATCCTGGGATCGAGCCCCATGTGGGGTTCCCTGCTCATTGGGGAGCCTGCTTCTCCCTCTGCCCTGCTCTACTAGTGCTCACTCGCACTCTCTTAAAAAAATAAAATCTTTAAAAAGAAAGAATCTATATTTGATCTTTAATAAATTCTAAAGATCTTTGGATATGTGGGGAGCAGGGGAACATTGTTCTTTGTTTTTTGTGTGAGAAAACTTGTTTTGCTCTCTGACTTAATGCTGTGTTATAAGTAGCTGCTGCTGCTTCGTATTCTGTAACTTTAAGATACCAGGTAAAAGATATATCCCTGGGGCTCCTGGGTGGCTCAGTTGTTGGGTGTCTGGTTTCGGATCAGGTCATGATCCCAGGATCCTGGGATTGAGCGCCCGCATCAGGCTTCCTGCTTAGCGGAGAGCCTACTTCTCCCTCTCCCACACCCCCTTCTTGTGTTCCCTCTCTTGCTGTCTCTGTCACATAAATAAAATCTTCAAAAAATCTATCCCTAATGTAAGAGAGTAGTAAGTTCGTAATTTTGCAGATAATGTGCATGAAAAAGTCACAAAATAGTCACAAAGCTATTTTGAATTTTAGGTAAGGGTGAGGATAGTTGATTTTTAAATGTTCAGATCTGTTGAAAAAAGGGTTTTATTAAATTACTGTTTCTTTTTATAGATATGATTATGGAACTTGCTGTACATGCGCAGTTTATTACAACTACTTTTAGGCCTGAACTGCTTGAGTCAGCTGACAAATTCTATGGTGTAAAATTTAGAAATAAGGTAAAAAAAATTTTTTTTACATTGAGTTTAAGTTTGTATTGTACTTGTCAAATTCTTGTTTTCTGTTACTTAAATCATAAAGGAAAACCTAGAAATTTGTTGCTTATGATGAGTTTGTAAAGAAAAAGCTTTTCTTTCAAATGCCTGTGAAGTTGTAGCAATTTTTTTTTGTGGCATTCCTTGCATTGATTTTATTTTTATCGGCATTAAGAGACAATATCTTCCTGTCTTAACCTATTCAGTGCACAGTCTTTAGCAGTTTTATATATAGTTGTTTCTATTTTGGCTGGGCCACCCAGCTCTTCCTAATGTCTTCAGCTCTAAGATTCTTTGAAATAGCAAAATAATAAAAACTGAAAAAACGGGGTTTGATATTTAGACATTAGTATTTACCCAGATCTTCAGAATTCTAAAATGCAGAATATTTTTTAAAGCTCAATGCTTTCAACAAACACCATTATAAAAATCTTACTATCAGTGTTGCAGACTCATTTGACTTGGTATGTAAAATTTATAGGCAGTAGGCCATATGTTTTAAATATTACTCTATACAGTAAGAACACTGGTGTGTTTTTTTTGGGTTTTTTTTGTGTGTGGGTTTTTTTTTTTAAGGTTTAACACAGTTTTTAACATTTTTTCTTCAGGTTAGTCATATTGACGTGATCACAGCAGAGATGGCCAAAGACTTTGTAGAAGATGATACTACTCATGGTTAAACGGAAAATATTGTCCACTGGTTTGGAAGTTGTGTATAGTAATATGAATCTCATACCCAGGAACTGTACATTTAAATCTAAATATGTAGTCACTACTAATAGTTTTCAGACGTAGAGCATACATAGCCCTTTTATATTTCTGTCATTGTATTTTATAAGATACTCTGTAATGTTACATTTCTACTTATAGTTTAAGAATTTTATTTCCCACACAACTTTTTGTAAAGTGTCCTGCTCCTGTTTTAAATCTTTTGAAACATGCTAAATATTCTTTCCTAATTATTTTATCAATTATATTGCCTCTTTTTTTATAGCTTCAATTAAATAATTGGTTTATGACTAATTTAGTATTTTATGTGGCTTTTTATTTATAGTTTTATGATTAGAAACAAATTTTTCTTAAATATCTTGCTTTTTGTTTTGCCTTTGTTTTGCCAGAAAAGATCTGCATTCACCTAAAAGAAGATTTTTTAAACGTGGCTTCATATTCTTTTGAAATAAATCTGTGATTGCCAGTTCTGGCTGCATGTTTAAATCCACAGGGTAGCTTTAAACTGCTGGTGTATTTCCGTAGACCAGTTGAATCAGAATCTTTTTGGAGTGGTGTTCTGGTTATTGGTAGTTCTAAAGTTCCCCCAGGGGATTATGACCCTTGGTGAGGATTAGAACCCTCGCTTTAACTCATTGTAACAGTTCTTTAAAAATAATTTTTAATTTAAGAGGGCAGTGTATTTACTAGAATTTGGGAAGACAGTTTTAAGAGCAGCTAAGAACACTAAGTCAAAAGATTAAGTCCTAAAGTTTCCTTGTTTATCTGATTAAGGAAGAGTTTGGAAAACGTTACTGTTGAAACTTTTCCCCCCTCAGATGAGGTCTTTGCTTTTTGTTTATTACGTTTATTAAAACGCTTTATTGAAATTTAATTCATAGACCATAAAATCTATTAAAATTATGCAATTCTGTACTTTTTCAGTATTTTCACAGAATTGTTCAGCCATCTCTACAGTCTAATTTTAGAACATTTTCATTACCTCAAAAAGAAACCCTATACCTATTAGCACTCACTTTGTATCTCCCACCTGCCTCATCCCTTGGCAACTGTAAATCTAGTTTCTGTCTCCTACTATGGATGTGCCTGCTCTGGACATTTCATACAAATAGAATCCTACACTGTGGGGCCTTTTATGAGTGACTTGTCTCAGTGTGTTTCTGAGGTTTATCCGTGTTGTAGCACATAATTCATTTTTTTTTTTATATTGCTGAGTGATACCTGTTGTAGGAATATATATTGTGGTTTATCCAACTATTAGTTGGACACTTGGCTTGTTCTCACTTTTGACTATTATAAATAACAGTGCTGTGAACATTCATGAACAAGTTTTTGTGTGGATATATGTTGTCATTTTTCTTGGATTGGAATTGTTGGTCATACGGTAACTTTTTCACATATTCAGTACTGCCAAACTTTTTTTTTCCCTTTCCTTTTTTTTTTTTTTTTCATTTTATTTAAGTAATCTCTACACCCAGCATGGTACTCAAACTCACGACTGCAAGATCAAGAGTCTCTCGTGCTCTTGTACCTGAGCCAGCCAAGCATCCCAGGAACTGCCACACTGTCCCAAAGAAGTTGCACCTTTTACTTCTTTTACAGTTGCACATTTTACATTTCCACCAGTAATACATGAGGGTTACGGTTTTTCCACATCCTCACCAACAGTTGTTATTCTTTTTATTATAGCCAGCCATTCTTGTGAATGTGGATTGGTACCTTGTGATCTTAGTTTGCATTTTCCTGTTAACTGATGATGTTAATTAAGCATCTTTTCATGTACTTGTCATTTGTGTCTCTTCTTTAGTGAGATGCTTATTCATATTTTTTGTACATTTTAAAGTTCTGTTACTTATAGAATATAACAAGGGTGCCTGGGTTGTTCAGTTGGTTAAGCATCTGCCTTCAGCTCAGGTCATGATCCCAGGCTCTCTACTCAATGGGGAGTCTGCTTCTCTGCCTCCCTCTCTCTGCTGCTCTGCCTGCTTATGCTTGCTCTCTCTGTTGGATAAAATCTTAAATATCTATGTATTTAAATATATATTAATATATATTATATATTAATATATTTTTAAATATATTTCACATATAATTTTAATATTTATATATTAATATGTATTATATATTAATATATATTTTTATTTATAAAAATAAACAACTGAATTTGTGAGAGTTCTTGCATATTCTGGATACAAGTCCCTTATCAGGTAGAACTTGCAAATACTTTCTCCCAGGCTGTGAATTGTCTTTTTGCTTTCCAAATGGTGTCTTTTGAACGGTAACATTTTTTAAAAATAAATTTACAGGTTCAGATTTCTTCCTCAAATAAGGACACCAGTTAGATTGGATTAGGCCAATTCTAAGACCTCATTTTAACTTAAATCACCTCTTTAAGGGCCTTTTCTCCAAATACTGTTACATATAGCGGTACTGGGAATTGGGACTTGAACGTACAAATTTGGGGAGGGTGGGGGAGACAGTTCAGCCCAAAGCAATTACCGTGGTACATTAGTCACTCAGCGTGGATGCATTTAGTTCATCAGCTAAACTCCAGATTATATTCAGATTGCAGTTTTTCCACTAATGCCCTTTTTACCCCCAGATCCCTCAAGAGTATTTCCAGTACATTACATTTAGCTGTCCTAGATCTTCTGGTCTGTGAGTTTCTCAGTCTTTTTCATATCTTGACAGTTCTAAGTACTATGTTTCATGTGCTTTATAGAATATCTCTTGTTTTGGAGTTCCCTGACCAGATGTATATTCACTTTCATTTTGACTAGTTGAATCTCTGTAGAGTTTAAGTGTATATTCTAGTTTTGCTCTAGTTTTATACTCTAGTTTTGCTATAATATGATTAATCTTCCCACGGCCCCCTGGGTGTCTTAGTCAGTTAAGCATCTGGCTCTTGATTTTGGCTCAGATCATGATATGTCTTGAGATGGAGCTCTTTGTCATGCTCCACACTCTAGAGAGTTTGCTTGAGATGCTTGCTTGCCCTCTCCCTCAGCGCCTCCCCCCTGCACATGTGCATGCTCTCTAAAATCTATTTATTTGATCTTCCCTGACAGAATTTGGTGTAAGAAATGTTCTGTGTAAGTCCCCATTCAAACGGTTATATAAGCATAGTATCTTTCTAATATTCCTAAAATGTTTCTTAGGCATCTCCCCCAAAATTTTCATTATGAGTCACTACGTATAGAGGTTGAGATGACTGTTGTATAGTTTATGATATATAGCTTTGTTCTGATGTGACCAACCTCCGTACTACAGATTTTGGTAAGGGAAGTTACATGTATAGCATCATTCTAAAACTTAGTAACGTACTTTTTAAAAGATCTTTTTTATTTATTTAACAGAGAAAGCAAGAGAAGGAACATGAGCAGGGGGAGTGGAAGAGGGAGAAGCCCACTTCCCCCCCGGAAGGGAGGCCAATTCCGGTCTCAATCCCAGGACTCTGGGATCACAACCTGAGCCGAAGGCAGATGCCCAACAACTGAGCCACCCAGGCATCCCTAAAACTTAGTAGTGTTCTTAAGCATCTCCTCGTGAATATCCTTATAATGAAACTCCAGTGAGCACCTAAATAAAGAGACATAGAATGTACATTTTTTTTTCTTTAAGATTTTATTTCTTTGGGGCGCCCGGGTGGCTCAGTGGGTTAAGCCGCTGCCTTCGGCTCAGGTCATGATCCCAGGGTCCTGGGGTTGAGCCCCGCATTGGGCTTTCTGCTCAGCCGGGAGCCTGCTTCCCTCTTTCTCTCTGCCTGCTTCTCTGCCTACTTGTGATCGCTCTCTGTCAAATAAAGAAATAAAATCTTTAAAAAAAAAAAAAGATTTTTATTTATTTGACAGAGTACAGCGAGAGGGGGAACACAAGCAGGGGAAGTGGGAGAGGGAGAAGTAGGCTTCCAGCTGAGCAGGGAACCCAATATAGGGTTCGATCCCAGGACCCTGGAATCATGACCTGAGCCCCAAAGGCAGACGCTTAATGACTGAGCCGCCCAGATGCCCCAGAATGTAAATGTTTTTAAAACCCATATTCTTGGGGTGTGTGGGTAGCTCAGTCAGTTAAGCACCTGACTCTTGATCTTAGCTCAGGTCTTGATCTTATGGTTGTGAGTTCAAGCCCTGCATTGAGCTCCGTGTTGGGTGTGGAGCCTACTTAAGAAACAAAACTATATTCTTTGCTCTATCATAGTGATGACATAAGATTATTAATTCTAATGAATAGAAATTGTTAATTCTAATGAATAGAAAAATGGAAAAGTACCAACTTCTGAAGAAAATGATGCAGCTTGGAGTGTGTGGCTGGCTCACTCAGTTGGGCCTCTGCCTTTGGCTCAGGTCATGATCCTGGGGTCCTGGGATGCAGTCTCGTGTCGGGCTCCCTGCTCGGTGTGAGTCTGCTTCTCCCTCTCCCTCTGCTGCTGCTCTCTCTCGCTGTCAAATGTATAAATAAAATCTTTTTAAAAAAAGGATGCAATTTAGGGGCGCCTGAGTGCCTCAGTGGGTTAAAGCCTCTGACCTTCAGCTCGGGTCATGATCCCAGGGTCCTAGGATCAAGCCCTGCATTGGGTTCTCTGCTCAGGAGGGAGCCTGCTTCCCTACCTTCTCTCTCTGCCTGCCTCTCTGCCTACTTGTGATCTCTGTCAAATAAATAAATAAAAATCTTTAAAAATGAAAAAAAATACCAACTGCTATAAAAAAAATGATGCAGTTTATAGAAATGGTTTACTCTGAATTGTGTCTTAGAAGTACAGAAAAAGGTGAAAGACGGATTTTGGAGGATTTCTTTTTTTCTTTGTTTTTTAAAAAGGCAATAGTAACTCCTTTTAAAAACATTTGGTTAATTTTTTTAGTATTATACTGTATGTTAGCTAACTGGAATTTAGGTAAAAACTTGAAGCAAAAACAGTAACAGAAAACAGTTGGTTAATTACTTTTTTTTTTTTTTAAGATTTTATTTATTTATTTGACAGAGAGAGGCAGAGAGGCAGGCAGAGAGAGAGGGGGAAGCAGGCTCCCCGCTGAGCAGAGAGCCCCATGCGGGGCTCGATCCCAAGACCCTGGGACCATGACGAGCTGAAGACAGAGGCTCTAACCCACTGAGCCACCCAAGCACCCCAAGGACTAGCACTTTCATTTAGCTTCCCACGAAGGGAGAATACCAATGTTGAGGAAAAGAGAACAGTATTGAGATTCTGTTGTCACCCAGCAGCAGATGGTCTCCTTAAACAAGGAGAACCGTTGCATTGCATTGCTGGGATGCTTGCCAGAGAAGTGCAGTAAATTTGTTCTGTCTTAAGGATTCTTACAGTTTTAGAAATAACGTTCATTCTTTACCTTTTACTCAGGCCTAAGTCCCTGTTCTGAAACACTAACCCAAGTTTGCGTATTTATGTTGTTTATGTTAAGCAGGCGAAGAGTAAATAGAAAACAGATGCATATTAATGCAGTTAAAATTGGTGACAGCACAGTGTTAACCCAGTACCTAGAAAATAAGGAGGTCTTTCCTTACTTGAGGATTTTTCCTTTATTTTTAATTGTATGTAATTAGGTAGAAATTATCTTCTAAGATTAAGCAATAGTGAAAGCGTTCCCTAGCTTTCATACCCCTTTTGGGAGAAACAGGTAGCTCTTTCTTTTCCTCTGGGATAAACAATGGAATCTATTTCCAGAAATTTCTAGAAACATGGCCTTTGTTTTGGTCACATTAAGTAATTTTCAACAAAGATTATTAATTCAGTTACATTTCTAGGAGGAATATTAAGTATGGCAGAAGCTCAAGATTTTCCTAAAGCATTTGCTCTTAAATACAGCTTCATTTCCACCCCCATCCTCCCCTGCCCCAAGCAGGGAGCCCGATGGCCTCAATCCCAGGACACTGGAGTCATGACCTGAGCTGAAGGCAGATGCTTAATGACTGAGCCACCCAGGTGCCCCTTAAATACAGCTTCTTTTGGTCAACACTTTCTTTGCACTAAAAATATCAGGACCCTGTACACAGGGATATATTTAGATCTAAAAATAACAAGATTTTTTCTTTTTAGTCTAATACCTCTGTAGATGAGGAAATTTGAAACCCAAGTTAACACCCAAGTAAGTAGGACCTAAATGACTTAAGTGAGCACACACAGGCTGACTTTCCTAACTAGAGTCAGCTTTCTAATACCTGAGTACTTTGTCCCCCCTACTTCACCATGAAAAGGAAGATGTGTCATATTTGTACAGTGCTGATTGATCCTCTGTGTCATACAGAGTAACAGATTTTAAGGGTGAGTCACCACTTTTATTTTCTTCAGCCTTTCCCTCCATACCCTCCTCCCTTTTTCTTTAGACGTCACCTATTTCGGTGGCATCTGATCATCTGTCTCGCTTAGTGTCCTAGGGGGACTGGATTACTCCTGGCTGCCAGTCTTCTGCGTGGAAGATGCCAGTGTAGCTCCATAAATCTGCCACCGCATAGCACTCCATCCCCCCTTCCTAGAGACAGAGTGTCTCCTGGGTGTAAGAGCCCTTGTGGCAGCCAGTAGCTGCATGGGGAAACAAGGCAGCACAGGGATTAGGTTTGCGAGGAGAACACGGGTATATTGACTCTCTCGAGTCATCACATTGGTGGGTTGAGTTCTGTTGCAAACGGAACACTAGCATTTGCGTGTTCTCTTTTATGGGTTCCATGTCGTTTCAGACCAGCGCCTGGTGTGCTGATTACATAACACACAGACGTTTAAGTGTGTGGTAATACCAGGTCCAGCGCTAGCCTCATAATTTTAGTCTGAAATTACTCAGTAATTAAAAATGCTGGTTTTAAGAACTGATAACCTAGAAGTGTGCATGCAGGTGAAAAAGAAAATTGAACTTGAAGGACATGGGTTTAAGGCCAAATCATTTGGTACTAAGGTCATGGAGACTGTAAAGGACCAGGCCATGTCCAAGGCAGAAGCCTTTGCTGGGAGAGGTTTTTCCAACAGGAATCTCTACTCCCACCTTAGAATTAGAATGATGATGAAAGGTTGGTGAGGTCGAGGCTTTGGTCAGCTTTGTGTGTGCTGCTATTTTTCCTCCCAATATCCTTAATCCCAAATTAACTGCTTTTATTTCCAGACCGCTAGAGGGGGCCCTTGACACGTGTCAACCCCTTGGCTTTTCTCCGTTCAGTTGTTTCCTCTCGGATTCCTCAAGGTCAAGGTGTGATATTCTTGAAATTTCTCTATTACAGGAGTTCCTGAGCTAAGTGATAACTGCTTCCGGCTCAGTCATAAACTGGGTATTTTAGCCAAGGTACCTAGTGCTTGCCGCAGGTGTACAGCTCTTCAGAAAGTGGTGCAGCAGCCCTTTCCTCAGTAGCCCTTCTTGTTGCCCAGAGCTATACTGTTTTCTGCCTGTGCCTTCTGAATCTTGTATCCACCCAAAGGGATCGCCTTAATGTTCCTTATCTACGATTTCTGACTCTAAGCTGGCATCCCTTAATTAAAACGTCTTCACCTTTTATGTTGCTTTTCTTTTGACTGTTTCAAAGTCATCTCCCCAGCAGGACTGAGTCTGAATTAGGTTAATTTGCTCACAGAATGACAGGAATTCTTGCTGATTTGTTTTCTTATTTATTTATTTATTTATTTATTATTTTTTAAAAAGATTTTTATTTATTTATTTGACAGAGATCACAAGTAGGCAGAGAGATAGGCAGAGAGAGAGCGGGGAAGCAGGCTCTTCGCTGAGCGGAGAGCTGGATGCGGGGCTCGATCCCAGGACCCTGGGATCATGACCTGAGCCAAAGGCAGAGGCTTTAACCCACTGAGCCACCCAGGTGCCCCACTGATTTATTTTCTTATTAGAAACTTTATTAGGACCCCTGTAGCCTTGAAGAAAATCCTCTTTTGGGTTGTTCCAGAAGTCTAGTTTCTATACTACTTAGAACCATGTTCGCCCCCTTGTTGAGCAGGTGTGCGGGAGCCTGTGTGCAGACAGCCCTGCCCTCTGTCCCTCAGTGGGGCTTGCACGTCGGCCTCCATCCTGTCCTGTGTGATGCTAACCTGATGACCCCGCTGGGAACGCAGGCACGGAGCACGGACGGCCTCATGACGCACAGGAGTTTAAGGTATGAGCAGATCAATACGCAACCTGGCATTTCAGTTCCGAGAAGGAGCGTGTCTGTCGTCTCACGTGTACAATTAAAGCTCAGAGGAACCTCCTAGAAAGTGAACCTACTGAAGCAGTTGCTGAAGAGATCTTTCCTGTGACCCTTTTGTTTTCTTTTTCCTGTGGACGTGCTCCTGGGGTGTCTGACCTCTACCTTTAGCGGAGTGGAAGAGAGACATTTGATTTCAGGTGGCTCTCCTGATCCCATGGGCAGAGGCATGAGGATTAGCCTTTCAGAGACAGAGATTAGCCTTTCAGAGTATTGATTTATCCAGGCTAGCCTTGTGTATGTGACTTCATAGTTATTAATTACCTCCTAAGTACCAGGCAGGCTCTTTGATCATCTCACTTAAGGACAGAGGTGGGCGGTGGTAACCCCCACCTCCAGAAGAGGAAATTGAGCTTCTATGAGGGTGAAGTAATTTGCTTAAAAATTCCAGTTAGAGTGGGTGGAGCTGAGAATAGCCTCTTGGTCTCCGGGGTCCACCAGACCTCTCTGGCTTCCTTTTTAAAACTCAAAATGCCTGACAGGCTCTGTCAGTGGAGCATGTGACTCCTGACCTCGGGTCGTGAGTTCACACCCCGCCCCCGTGTGGGCGTGGAGCCTGCCGACAAACAACTGGAAGGAAGATGGAGCCAATGCTTTCAGCTCCGCCAGCCGTGGCGTTGAGTGAGAGGGCCCCCTGAACCCGCTGCTTTCAGAGCCCTGTACAAATCTGGGCACTATTTGTGGAGCTTTGTTCTTTCCTGCAGCCTCCCCCCTTCCATCCCACTCCGCACCCCCAGACAGGCCAAGCCGCAACAGCAGGAGGCTTTGTTGCAACAAGATCCTGGGCTATGTAGGCTCTCAGAGGGTAGCCAAGAAGGAGTTGCAAATCCAAAACCAGGATTTGCCCCTTCTTCCTCTCACTCCGCATGACTCACAGGCACCTTTGCAGAGTGGGGTGCTGGTTGAGGGTTTTGATTCTGGAATTCTCTAGTGTTAACCCTCAGCTGCTCTCACCTCCCCCAACCCTATCCTCTGCTCCCAGTTTTAAAAAGACTGAGGACCTGCCACTACCCCAGCCCCTTCCCTGACCATGCTGCTTAGAGCTCAGCCTTCCTGGAGGAGAGCCTGGGTTCAGTTCTCCTTCATCCTCTAGTTCAGAAGAGCAGGCCTGTGATCCTGACCCCCCACCCAGTGCCACCCCTCCCTGTTCTCTTTTGGTCCTCAAATCCATTTAATTATTCCCCACTGGGGCGCCTGCGTGGCTCAGTTGGGTAAGTGTTTGCCTCCGGCTCAGGTCATGATCTCCAGGTCCTGGGATTGAGCCTTCCATTGGGCTGGGCTCCCTGGTCACTGGGGAGTCTGCTTCTCCCTCACCCTACGCCTTTCCTCCTACTTGTGCTCTCTCTGTCTCTCTCTCTCAAATGAATAGATAAAATCTTAAAAGCAATATTCCTCACTTTGTCGTTTGCAGATGTAGGAGGGTTTCTAAGCAGAAACTTGACACATTTGAGGGGTGCCTGGGTGGCTCAGTGGGTTAAGTCTCTGCCTTCGGCTCAAGTCATGATCTCAGGGTCCTGGGATCGAGCCCCGCGTCAGGCTCTCTGCTCGGCGGGGAGCCTGCCTCTCCCCCTCTCTCTCTGCTTGTGATCTCTCTCTCTGTCAAATAAATAAAAATGAAATCTTTAAAAAAATAAAAGAAATGAGACATTGGAAGTAGAGAAGGATATGGAAGTTGATAGAACTAGGAATAGTCGCAGGTCACCAAGTGTTAAACACAGCGGTGTGGAGGCAGGTGGAGCCGGGGACAATTTTATTTGTTCTATGAGGCCGAAGGCTCTGGGCTCTCAGGAAGTCACATCCCCTTTTGGGACCTCCACAGTCTGTTCTTGCTCCAACAGCGTGAATCCACAGCAGGGGCAAGGACAAAGCTCTCATCTTCTGAATCAAAGCCTTCTCTAGCCCCATACTTCCCACCACACACTTTAAAAACAAAAACTTTATCTTCTTTTACTTACCTTTGTTTAAGTGAAATCTCTTTAAGATTCTTTACCCTGTGAGCACCATGAGGCCTGTTTTTTGTTTTGTTGTTTGTTTTGTCATTCTTATCCAGTGAGTGTTGAATGAATGACTGACAACACAGCTGACGTACTGAGCACTTACTGAATGCCCGGCTCGGTGCTCAGTGGTTTCTATTCCTTACAGCAGGGGAGCCTTATCACCTTCAGAGAGAAACTGTTGCCCCTGTTTTCCAAAGAAAGTGACCGAGCCTCGAAGAGGTCTTTACCCACTCACGGCCATGCAGCTCTCAGTGACAGAGCCGGGCCCCAGCAGGCCTGTCCTCCTCTCAGGCCCACAGCATCACCGTACAGCCCCGTCAGTAAGCCTCCACCTGCGGGTGGGCCGTTTCCTGTCACATCCCACCCTGCCCCCCACTGACTTCTCCCACAGACTCTATTTCTGTCTTCCCCATGGTTCTCTCTGACGAGGTTCTCCCCATAGAGGAGAGGGGATATTCGAGAGAAGCTGTGCT
Source organism: Mustela erminea (assembly GCF_009829155.1). NCBI lineage: Eukaryota > Metazoa > Chordata > Mammalia > Carnivora > Mustelidae > Mustela > Mustela erminea. Next base: position 73,013,655 of record NC_045627.1, read on the forward strand.
CTGCAGGGTCTACTTTGCCCCACCCTAGTGATGAGCCTGGTGGCTAGGGAATAATCTAGAATAATTTCGCCAGAACTTTGTCTAGACGTGTATGCAGGACCCCATATACCAGCTCATTAGCACAGCGGAGCAGCTCTAAGCTGTTAGCCCCCCCGTCAGCTGTACATGGGGTGGTGGTGGAAGGTGCAGTTTCTCTGCAAAATGGCTTTGCCCCTGGAGATTTGGAATCAGCCGGTCTGTGCCAGGGCCCAGCAGGGAGCTCCGCTGGCCTCAAGTTCAGGCCTGTTGAAACCTTTGACCTGAACCTGAGGTTCAAATCTGGGAGATGTCCTTCCTGAGGCATCTACGCCAAGGAAAGCGCCACATTTTTTTTGGTCGTATTTTTATCCAAAATGGGAAATGAATCTGACATCTGTACTAAGGTCAAGCGCTTGCAGCCTCCGGTCAAGCTGGGGGTCCCTGAAATGGGCAGAACTTTACACGAAAAGGCCTCTGGACTGCAGGGCTGGGGCAACAGAGATAATAAACCAGAGTCGTCCCCACCCTGACCCACCATGGTGGGTGCCACCTCCCCCGTTTTACTTGAGTGCCTTCAGTGAATCCCCGTCTTGAGGGGAGAGTGGGTTTAAACCTACCAGCTTGACTCATAAGCCTTCTTAATAGAAGGGACCCGGAAGCTCCCAGCTGAGGTCCCATGCCTGTTGATGATTTGGGGGATAATCGCAGCCCTCGTGTTACAGTGCGTGCAGCTGGAGGACCTTATAGTCCCCCGCCATCCTCCTACCCCCTGGGTACACCAGAGGTTCTGGGGGGCCAGGACCCAGGATGAGTGGGACCAGTGTAGTGGTGGTCCCTTGCTCAGCCAGTGTGAGTCTGGCCACCAAGAAAACCCCCCATGGCTCGTGTCTGGCAGCCAGAACCCAGCTCTGAGCCTGCCTGACCTCTGAATCCATGGGTAGGAGGCCCTCAGGACCTCATTCTGACAGCTTCCTGTCCAGAGGGCTGGCCATCTCCTGCTGCCCTCATTCAAGCACTCATCGTCCGTATTTGCCCCTACTCCTCCAAAAACCTCTTTTCTCACTAAGCCCTCCAAAAACTTCAGCCTCAGTTGCAGCACCTGAAACTTCCTTTCACCCACTGATGATTTCCTCTGAGATGTCTCATCCTTGAAACCCGTTTGATGGAGACCACCTCAGGGACGGTAGCTCACAGACTCTCAGGGGAACCAGGGGAAGAGTAGCACGAAGGCGCTGTGGTCAAGCCTGGTTGCATCCATGTTGGGGAGGTGGGAAGGGAGAGGAAAGTGGGAGTCAGGACTCGCACAGAGGGAATGAATGGAAAGATTTGGGGGATGACAGGCTTTTCTCAACAAGCATATGGTAAGGACCTGGTATATGAAAACGTAAGGTAGATGCTCTGAAGAACTGTTTCAAACTGAAGCTTAGGTTAGAACAAGCCCCGAGTCTCCAGGTTAGTAACTGGTGAAGCCGAGTTAATCCATGCGGGGGTCTCCTGAGCCACAGCCCTGTGGGAGGTAGAGGTGACTTCCTCCGGGCATGTGCGCGTGCTCATGTATGTGTCCCGAGTGGGCGGCAGAGGTGACTTCCTTTAGCAGCAGGTGCAGAGCCCAGGCCTGGTGTGGACTTCCACGTCTAAACAAAGCCAACTGCAGGATTCCACACGGCCCTCTGCAGGGCCCTCATTCCTGTCCCTCTTCAACACCAGCCGCCTAAGACCTCTGGGAATGATTGCAGAGGGTGGGGGCCGCGGGGATGACTGCAGCTGGCACTGCCTTTGACAGATTTGTCCTCCGACTTCAGCGCTGTTCCCAGGCAGGATGGGTGTCTGCCATCGTGTGCACGCAGTGGCAGAAGGAGGAGGAGGCAGCCGGGGGCTCTGGGGTCTGTAATTGGATCGGAGGCTGTGATGGTGACAGCTGTGGCGGCAGAGGCCTGAGGAGGGGGCTCGGGCAGATGGAGAAAGGCTGGGCCCGGGGTTTGCGCTCATTCATCATCCTGGAGGCAGCTCTCTCGGGGCGCTGGGACCCTCACTCCAGCATTGAGTCCCCAGCCCTTGGTGCCACCAACACTGCACGTCCAGGCATGTTGTCTCATATGGGAAGGGGCCCAGGGGAGCTCTGTCCATCCAGAGAGGCAGTATTGGTGGATTCTAGAAAAAAGGAGGGTTTGTGAATCCCAGTCCCGCCATTCGTCGGTTGTGTGGTCACGGGCCAGTTGGCTAACTTCTGTCTCCGCTTCCTCTCAGGTAGAATGAGAATACCTCACGACACCCCGAGAAAGGGGAGTGTGTACTCACATTAGAAAGGACTCAGTAGCCAGCTGCCCTACCCTCTGGCGCGTTCGATACAGCATCTATTACCGTGTAACAAATGACACCCAAACCAGTAAACTGAAATCACCACCATTTTATTCTGTCTCCTGATCTGCTGGGTCAGGAATCCGGGCAGCCCTCGGCTAGGTGACTCTGTTCCACAGAGTAGCAGTGGCAGCCGCCTAAGTGAGAAGAGATGGGCTGACCTAGAGGGTACAAGGGGGCATCACTCCTGTGTCTGGCGTCGTGTTAGGGGAAACCGGGCCATTAATGGACATCACTTGCGCATTATTCAGTTTGTCAAGCGAGTCGGAAGCCCAGCCCAGTTCCAAGGTGAGGGGCAGTGGCCCGCACCTCTGTATGGGGGGAGTGGTCACAGTTTTGCTGATCTTTAATCTACCACAGACGCCCTCAAATAGGATCTTATGAAGTATTTCTTTGTTTAGAACTTTTCTAGTGACATCTTGGGGGAATGGAATGGGTCCAGGGCTGGCCACCAGAAACCTGGGTTTGAGTCTAACCCACCACCGTCCTTTGAACCCCTGTTACTCTCAAGGCTTAAGTCTGATGTCAGGAACCCAGAGACAGAAGAGAGTTTTCCCAGGTTTTAGACTTCGGCCTGACCTGTTCCTCATGCAGGTGACGTCAGGCTGGTCCCCTCCCTTCCCAGAATCCCACTTTCCTGGTCAGTGGAGTGAGAAGGAGGTTGCCCTGGGTGCTCCAGAACCTTTCCCAGGGATCAGCCCGCTGAGGGGCTAACTGTCACTGCCGGGGGAACTGAGACCTGCCTGGCTTCATGCTGGTTTCCAGAGGTGTCTGTGTGCCTCTCCCCTCTAGCAAAGATACAGAAAAATAGTTACAGAGCTCAACAGGGAGGAGGTGGTAGGTCTGTTTGGAAATGGATTCATAAATATGGATTCCCAAAGTGTAAGAACAGGAATGGGTATACAAAAACAGGGATTCCTGAACGCTTCTCAGAAAAGCTGAGCCTGACGTGCACCCACCTCTCTGTGAGTTCCCATGTGGGGAGGACTTGAGATTTGCTCCTGGCTGAGCCAGACTGTACAGCTTTCTACTCAGATTCTAGATCAATCTCCTAACCTAGAGAGGTCCCCAGAGTGGGCAAGCAGCCCAGACGGAGGTGGTTTCCAAAAGGCCAGCAGAAACCAGGGACCCAGCCTCTGCCCCAGACCCTTCCGGACTCTCCTGGAGCCCTCGATGCTCTGTGGCTACCCAGGGCCTAGGCATCCATGGGCTGGGCCATCCTTGGGAAAGAGTCAGGCAGCAGGGCTCTGGCCATCAGTGGAGGCAGTCAGGGAGGGTGGGCAAGGAGGCTTCTGGCCCAGGGCCAGGGCTGTAGGATTTACAATCATCCTGGGGCCCTGGAGCAGCTTTTTTATTTTGAGGCCATGAGTAATTGAGCCAACTGTGCAGTATCTCACAGCTGGCCCTGTCTCTTCCCGCTCACACACACGTATATTTACACCTGTCACACACACATATAAACACACACACACCTGTACACACATCATCTGGAGAGACAGAAGTACCTTGTATGGAAGGCTTACGCTAAGCGTGCACCAGGCATTTTTTCTACACCATCTCATGGAATTCTGACAACTCTTTAAGCCGGGCCTTGTTATCCCCAGTTCTCTGCTGAGGGAACTGACTGAGCCAAGGCGAGGTAAGACAACTTGCCCAGGATCCAGAGCAGATAAGCAGCAAAGAAAGGGGTTGAACCCTTTCTCCTCGCCACCAGCTCAGGCCCTTCCCACGCTCAGTCCAACATAGCTAGACCATATCTGAAATCATCTTTTTCTGGTATCTAGTGGGAAATTGGACTTAAAAATGACTCTACATCATAAAAGAAAAGATCGATAGGGGCATCTGGGTGGCTCAGTTGTTAAGCGTCTATCTTTGGCTTGGGTCATGATCTTGGGGTCCTGGGATTGAGCCCCTCATCGGGCTCACCATTCTGTGGGGCAGCCTGCTTTTCCCTCTCCCACTCCCCCTGCTTGTGTTCCCTCTCTGGCTGTCTCTCTCTCTGTCAAATAAATAAATAACATCTTAAAAAGAAAAAAAAAAAAGAAAAGATTCATAAATTCAATTGCATTAAAAATAATAAGAAAAATCTGCATGGCCAAAAAATACACCAGAGACAAAGCCAAAGAAAATGACAAGCTAGGGGAAACATTGCTATTGATATTAATATATCTAATATATTCATATCTAATATATTAAATATATCTAATATATCTAATATATGACATTAGACATCCATAATGTCTAAAATTTCCTCATCATTTATATGAAAAACACCAAAATTAATTTTGTTTTATTTTTTATTGTTTTTTAAAAGATCTATTTATTTGAGAGAGAGGGCATGAGCAGGAGGGGCAGAGGGAGAGGAAGAGCAGACTCCCCGCTGAGCGTGGCGCCCGATGTGGGGCTTGATCTCACAATCCTGAGTGAGATCATGACCTGAGCGGAAATCTAGAGTTGGATGCTTAACCCACTTAGCCAGCCGGGTGCCCCATGTAGTTGTACTATTTTATATTCACACCAACAGTGTATGAGAGCTGACAACATTAGATATAATCAGTCTTTTAAGTTTCAGCCATTCTTGTGAGTGTGTAATGTTATCTCATTGTGGCTCTGCTATGTATGTCCCTTGTAACACATGATGTTGAATATATTTTCCTTACTTATTGGCTATCAGTATATCTTCTTTCATGTTCAGATCCTTTGTCCAGGGCACCTAGGTGGCTCAGTGGGTTAAGCCTCTGCCTTCTGCTTGGGTCATGATCTCAGGGTCCTGGGATTGAGCCCCGCATTGGGCTCTCTGCTCAGCAGGGAGCCTGCTTCCCCCTCTCTGCCTCTTTGCCTACTTGTGATCTCTCCTTCTCCGTCAAATAAATAAATAAAATCTTCAAAAAATTAAAACAAACAAAAAAACCCAAATCTTTTGTCCATTAAAAAAATTGAAAAATTTTCTTTCTTATTAGTGAGTTGTCAGAGTTCTCAATACATTCTGGATGTGGGTCTTATGTTAGATTTCTATATTGTGAACATTTTCTTCCATTCTGTGCCTTGCTTTTTCTTTTCTTTTTTTTTTTTTTAAAGATTTTATTTATTTATTTGACAGAGAGAGATCACAAGTAGGCAGAGAGGCAGGCAGAGAGAGAGGGGAGGAAGCAGGCTTGCCACTGAGCAGAGAGCCCTATGCGGGACTTGATCCCAGGACCCTGAGATCATGACCTGAGTTGAAGGCAGCAGCTTAACCCAGAGCCACCCAGGCGCCTGCTTTTTATTTTCTTAATGGTTTATTTTATTTATGTATTTATGTATTTCTATTTTAAGTAGGCTCTGCACTCAATATGGGGCTTGAATTCACAACTCCAAGATCAAGAGTCACATGCTCCATTGACTGGGCCGGCTAGGTGCCCCTCATAATGGCTTCTTTTGAAGCAAAGCTAAAGTTTTAACTTTAATGAAGTCTAATTTACCAATTTTTAAAATTTATACAGATTTTTCTGGTGTTTTCCTTTTCCTTTTTTTTTTTTAAATGGGGGAGGAGCAGAGGGAAAGGGAGAAAGAATCTTAAGCAGGCTCCACACCCAGCATGGACCCCTCAATCTCACAACCCTGAGGTCATGACCTGAGCTGAAATCAAGAGATGGACCCTTAGCTGCCTGAGGTACCCAGGGGCCCCTCTGTGTTTTCCATCTGAAGTTTTGCCATCAGCAGTTACATTTAGGTATGTGACTCATTTTGAGTTAATTTTTGTGTAGGGTATGGAGTGAAAGTCAAGGTTTATTTTTTTCATACGGCTGTCCTATTGATCCAACACCATTTGTTAAAAATACTATTGTTTTTCCCCTGCTTTGAATTATCCTGGCACCACTGAAATCAATCGACCGTAGATGTACAGGCCTATTTCTCTCCATATTCTCATCCACTGATCTATGTATCTACCCTTACACCAATACCCCATCTCATGATGACCATCACCAAACAGTAGCTCTTGAAAGCTGTACTGTTGGTCTTCCAAGTTTGTTCCTTTGTCAAAATTGTTTTTGTCTGTTCTGAGTCTTTTTAATTTCCGCATACAATCTACAATCAGAATATCAATTTCTACAAAATAAGATCTGAATGTTTATCAAGTTGAGCTTCTCCCTCTTCTCATTCCACATATCCAACCAACTACCAGGACTTGATTGTGGCTTTTCTTTCCTGAATTTTATGAACTACGCCCCCTCCTCTGCCATTGTGCCGTCTTCCCAGTGGAAGCCGCCATCGACTCTCATTTACACAAGTGCAGGAGGCACCACAGTGCTTTCCCTCCAAAATTCTTTTTAATTACCAGGGGAAGAGAGACTGGCAGGTGACATCTTCATCAAGTGATCAAAATGAGATCACTGTGAAGGGGACGAATGGGACCCATGCACCCCACGATAAGACACAATAAGAAGAATGCCACCTGAACATGTCATTTAAAAATCTACATCAAACAATCCTATTTCAATTTACTGTGCACTAAATTTTCCTACATGTGCATTGATTTCATTAGCTCTCTCTCTTAGGGTTATTTTTTTTTCATGTGCTTAAAAATGTTGGGTTTTGCTCATTTTGAGTAGTCTGTAGAGATGTCCATTGTGCTTTTGTGCAAACATGAAATTTTAAACAGTTTTATCTATTATTCTTAGGTGCTTGGAGGATCAGTAGTGCCTTAGAAGTGTTGAATTTACAGAGCAGTCATTTAAAGTCCAATATTCTGGGGGCAGCTGGCTGGCTCAGTCAGTGGAGCATGTGACTCCAGGTCTTGGGGTTGTGAGTACAAGCCCCAGTTTGAGGGTAGAGGTTACTTTAAAAAAAAAAGAAAAGAGAAAGGAAGGAAGGAAGGAAACCCAACATTCTGTGTCTAAATTCTGGTGTAGTAGAAAGAGCCAGGCTCTTAGGAGGCCAGAGCCCCAGTTTTGAATCCTGGCTCTGCTGTATAATCTTGTTCAGGTTTCTGAATTCTTCTGAGACCCAGTTCTCTTGTTTAAAAAAACGAGCATAATAACACCTTCCTTGCAGAGTTTTTGTGAGGATTAAATAAAATGCCAGTCAGGGCTTCCCAAATGTTGTTGGCTTTGTAACTGAACCTGTGATTGACTCTCCCATGCAGAATGAATGAAGCAGAGAAAGCTGATACTCTGCCAGCAGGTGTGAAGAAGGCTGCCGGACTTTTCAAACAAAAGGACTCCAGATACATGTGACTGTTCACATTAAGTAGGAGTGGTCCCTTAATCCACTTTCTGCCTGTGTGTTCATGGAGGGGGCGAGTGGGGTACCCAGAGGCCAGAGCATGTGCATTGTTCTGGAGCCAGAAAGCAACACACCCAGGGGCAGGAATCAAACTGCACAGCTGACCCATTGCTGGGGCTCTGGTAAGGTGCAGAAAATGACCTCTGTCTTTCTCAGGCTGGACCAGTGGGGGCCGAGAGAGTCAAGGACTCCGTGGTTGGGATCCAAGCAGCCGGTAGTAGTAATGGAGGAGGGGGCATCAGAGGCTTGGGTCAGAGAAGTAGGAAGCTTGAGCTCCTTTTAAGCAAACAATGCACCTGGTTGGTCGATGCCACAGGTGGGTCCCAAGGCGGGGGGTGGGGGTGGGGGGTGGATGCCATCCCCCTCCAGCATTTCTTTTGAACATTTCTGAGTCTAGATGTCATTTTCTGAAGCCCTTCCGAACCTAGGGCCCCACACTATGGTTTTCATCTCCACTTGGCAGTCATTCCAGGCTGCTGTCTGTGGGCCCCTCTGCCCTGGAGTTGCTCACCGGTCCCCTCCAGCTCTGGCCACCGTGACCCCCAAATCCTGGCCAGCTCCACACAGATTTTCACTTGAATTACTGACTCTCCCTTTTTGTTCAGGGTCTTCCTCGTGGCCAGTCACCCTTCCCAAGGACACCAGAGGGGGACATGAAGGGAAGAGAGAAAGAACTGGAAAAGGTAGGTGACTACACTCAAGGCACTCGAACATTTGGAAATTCATTTAATTCCCTGAAACCTTATAAAGCAAATAGGGCATAAAACTTATTTTTACTTCATTTTTAATTTATTTATGAGGCTGAGGGGCTGCTGATAAACCCAGGTCACTGTTACTTTAATCACAAAATTTTTGAAATTATAGAAAAAATATTATTTAGTTACATTAAAAGAAATGTTTGAAATCTGTTAACCTATTAGTTATTTTTAATTTAATATAATTTTTTAGGTGGGGGAGGGGGAGAAGGAGAAAGAATCCTAAGCAGGCTCCACACCCAGCAGGAGCCCGACTCGGGGCTCCATCTCACAGCCCTGAAAGGGCCCTGAGAAATCAAGAGTTGGAGGCTTAATTAACCCTCTGAGCCACCCAGGTGCCCCTGTTGCTTGATTAGTTAAAATCAGCCTAAATATTTTCATTCTGTTTTTTTTTTTTCTTTCACTTACAATTATCATAAATGATAACAAAAACACTACCGTTTATCAAATACATGCTCATGGAGGGCACTGTGTTAAGCATTTTACTTATTCTGTCTCACTTGAGTGAGAACAGAACAAAACTAATACAAGAGATGTTAATTGCCCCATTTTCCAGGTGAGACCAAAACGAATTTAACTTATCACTTAATGTTGTCACATAATTATTTTCCTAAGTTCCCACATACTGTTTACGCTTGTTTTTAATTGCTATGTGCAATAATAATAATAATAATAAAGGGAGGCATTACTCATTCATTTATTGAACAAATATTTAATGGGCAACCTCTTCTGTTGTCAGGTGTTGTGCTAGATCCAGGGGTGACAATGGTGAGTAAGACTTTGCCTCCACAGAGCAACTCACAGCCTTCTAAGCATTGACATCAGCAAGGGGCAACCACAAGGCAGGGTGGAGATGGGGGAGGTCCCGGATGTTGTGGGAGCACAGAGCAGGGAGCCTCGCCCACCCCTCCCCCAAGCTGGCACTGTCAGAAGAACAGCTGCCAATTAAGGCCGAGGACTGCCGCAGGAAGACTAGGATACGCTGAATGGCCACCATTTTATCATCTGCAAAACCAGTGATGGTCACCAAACATGCACCACTCGTGGCCCCTTGATGGAACTTGAGAATTCAGGGGCTCCAGGGGCTCAGATACTTTGGGATTTAGAACCCCAAACCATGCTCATCCCACGGTAACTTTTTCAAAAGCCTGTTTGCCATTCCCTAGGCCAAAGGGGACTGAAACAGCAAATGCTCCAGTCAGCGTTCATGTCTCTGCTGTCCTTGTGGTCGTGATGGTGGTGGTGGCGAGGATGATGGTGCGGATAAGACCAGATAAGCCTAATGTTAGAGCATAGAAAAAGAAAGAAAATTCTGTAACTCTTTTTATGAAGTAAGTATAACATTGATACCTAAATACAGTAAATTAAAAAAACCCAGAGTTACCTGGCTGGCTCAGTCAGTAGAGTATATGATTCTTGATCTCAGAATTCAAGCTCCATGTTGGGGGTCGAGATCACTAAAACAAAACAAAACAAAAAACAAAAAAAGAAAATGTATAGATCATTCTTTTTTTTTTTTCTTTTTCCTTTTAGGGTTGGGTTTTTGTTTGTTTATTTAAGTAATTTCTATATCAAATGTGGGGCTCAAACTCATGACTCTGAGATCAGGAGTTGCATACTCTCTGATTAAGCCAGCCAGGTGCCCCTAGGTCATTCTTACTTATAAATATTTATGCAAAAAAATCCAAGTATTAGCAAATGAACTCTAAGAGGACATTAAAAGCAATATACCATAATCAAGTGGAATTTATTCCAGAAATACAAGAATGATCTGATATTACTTATTAATGTAACTCACCATAATAATAAATTTATGGGAGCGCCTGGGTTGCTCAATCAGTTAAGCGGCTGTTTTCCCTCAGGTCATGATCTCGGGGTCCTGGGAACAAGCCCCACACAGGGTTCCCTGCTCAGCAGGGAGCCTGCTTCTCCCTCTGCCGCTCCCCCTGCTTGTGCTCTCTTATTCTCCGTCAAAAAAATGAAATATTTATAATAATAATAAATTTATGAAAAAAATTATTTATCTATATATATTATAAACTTTTGGGCTAAAGAAATATCCATTCATGTTCAAAACATTAAATTAAAACAGGATAATGAATTCATTTTAATATAATAAATGTATATATTTAGAATATATACTTCACTCCTTATGTAAAGGATAAGCACGTGAGGTCAGGAACAAGGCTAGGATGCCCAGCATGTCCACTGCTATTTAACATAATATCGGAGATATTAACCAATGCAACCGGACAAGAGAAAACTATTAGAGGCATAAAATTTAAAATTAAGGAGAGTCTGGTTGTCTCAATGGGTTAAGCCTCTGCCTTCAGCTCAGGTCATAATCTCAGGATCCTGGGATGGGGCCCGCATCCTGCTCTCTGCTCAGTGAAGAGCCTGATTACCACCACCCTAACCCACCCCCCTACCCACCTCCTGCCTCTCTGCCTACTTGTGATCTCTCTCTGTCAGATAAATATATAAAATCTTTTTAAAAAATATAAAATTAAGAAATAAAACTATACTGGGGCACCTGGGTGGCTCAATCGGTTAAGCATGCGACTGTTGATTTCATCTCAGGTCATGATCTCAGGGTTGTGAGATCGAGCCCGCAATGGGCCCTGTGTTGGGTTTGGAGCCTCCTTGAGCTTCTTCATTTCCTCTCCCTCCTTTGCCCCTCTGCAACCCCCCAGCTCACAGGTACGCTCTCTCCCTCCACAAAAACAAAAACAAAAACAAAAAAACTGTGCATTTTCCAACTATACTATCGTATCTACGAATAGAGATAGCTTGACAGATTGATTGATTGATTTAGAGGGGGAGGGGCAGAGGGAGAACTAGAAAGAGAATCTTTTTTTTTTTAAATTACCTTTTTAAAATTAACATATAATGTATTATTATCCCCAGGGGTACAAGTCTGTGAATCATCAGGCTTACTCACTTCCCAGCACTCACCATAGCACATACCCTCCCCAGTGTCCATAACTCCACCACCCTCTCCCTACCCCCTACCCCACACCCCTCAGTTTGTTTTGTGAGATTGAGAGTCCCTTATGGTTTGTCTCCCTCCCGCTCCCATCTTAGAAAGAGAATCTTAAGTAGACTCCACACCCAGCATAGAGCCGGATGTGGGTCTCCATCTCATGACCCTGAGATCATGACCAGAGCCGAAATCAGGAATTTGATCCTTAACCCAGTGAGCCACCCAGGTGCCCCAAGAAAACACAGAAATTTTAATGATAAAACTAACACAAACCAAATAATTCTGTAGGATACACATATACGTGTACATTTTTATAGAGATGAAGAAAATATAAATATGCAAATATGTTTCTATTTCTATGAACAATAACCAGTTAGAGGAAATAATGAAAGCAATAGCTCTGTTTAGTAAAGAAACAAAAAAGCAGAAAATATTTAGGAATAAACAAATAACTGTATGAATGATGTGGACATTCTAGCATAATCTGTGAGGGAATTGTTTAGCTGATATTGTGGCACTAGGCATCTAGAAGATGAACTATTTAGTCATAGAGAAGGAAACATAGTATATCATAGGCAGGCTTGGCCCTGGAAGTAGACACCTACGTAAGTCATTTGGAATCCTTCGGGCATCACAAGCCCAGGTACCAGAAAGGCGGTAACTGGTCCCAGGAGAGGAGCTCTGGGTGCTGTCTTCTGCCCTGGCTGATTCTCCATCTGGCCCCAGGTCCCTCGTCCCTCTGGGCTGGGAAACTGGCAGCTGGTGTCAACGTGGTGATTTGCTTGGCTCTGTTCTCTCTTCTAGTATCAGTTTTTCCGTAATAAAATGTTTGCTTTGATCTACTAGAGTGTCAAGTGTTTTATTTGCTACTGCTAAAATTGTCAAAACCTCTCTGAGGAAAACTTTAAAACACTCCCAAAAGGCATAAAAGGAGACTGGAGTAAAGCAAAAGATATCCCTTGTTCTTTGTCGGACAGCTCAACTCATAATGATGTAATTCGCATTGAGTTCATCTGTAATTTTAACATGATCTTAATAAAAATACCACATTTTTCCCCAAGAGGAGTTGATTCCAGAACTTATATAGAAAAAGAAACATGCAAGAATAGCTATAAAACCCCCCGAAAAGAAGAGCTGTGAGAAAATAAGTTTGTCAAGTAATAAGTGATATTAAAAAGAATCTATAATTAAAACTAGTAGATGAATAAAAAAATAGGTAAATGAATAGACTATTAGAATAAAAGAGAAAGTTCAGAAATATACCTAAGTGCATATGGAAATTTAGCAGATGAAAAGATAATAAATCACAGAGGAAATGCTTTTAAAAAATGGTGTGGGGGCAACTGGTATTGGCCATGTGGAAAAGATAAAATTGGATCCATGTTTCACCCTGTACACCAGAATAAACTCCAAATGAATTAGGGGTCTCAGTGTGAAAAAAGAAAGTCCTACTGGTACTGGAAGAAAACAGGAGAATTTAAAAAATAATCTCAGGGCAGGGAAACTTTTTAAACTCTAACTCAAAATCCAAATGCAACAAAAGAAAAGATTGATGAATTTCCCCGCATAAAAATAAAGCAACATTAGCATGGCAAAAAAAAAAAAAAAAAAACGTAATCAAAAAAGAAGGGGCACCTGGGTGGCTCAGTAGGTTGGGCGGCTGCCTTCCGCTCAGGTTATGATCCTGGAATCCCAGGAATGAGTCCCGCATCAGGCTCCCAGCTCCATGAGGAGCCTGCTTCTCCCTCTGACCTTCTCCCTCTCATTCTCTCTCAAATAAATAAATAAAATCTTTAAAAAATCGAGAGAAATACTGAACTAGGTGGAAACATTCACCACCTAGATCAGAGATAAAGATCTAACTTCCCTAGTACATGGAGGGGACTCGAGGGGGAAGAAAGCTCTCCAAGTAGAAAAATACAAAAGAGGGCAATATAAAAATGGACAAAAGAGATAATTTTTTTAAAAAGGCATACAACAGTTCTGAAATACCTTTTGTGAAAGGGAAAACAAGCTATGTAGGTATTTACACACACAGGTGAGAAAAGGAGCGGGGTAGGGAGGGAGAGAGGGAAAGACAGAGAAGAAGAAAGACAAGACAGGGGAGCAGAGAGTATGCTCTTTTCTTTACAAAAGGAATCATCTAGTAAATGTAGAAGGGTTGATTCAATGAGAAAACCCTCATTTCTGGCCGGTTGTAGTAAGGCCCAACAGTGGATGCTGAAACCGCCAGGTGAATGAGCCACTAGGGGATGCGACACTTACTTAGTCTCCAAGTCTGTGCCAAAGATGGCGTGTAGCTACAAAGGGAAAGGGAGAGATCTGCTTTAATTAAGAGAGGCAACTTTGGGGGGCCTGGGTGGTTCAGTGGGTTAAAACCTCTGCCTTCAGCTCCCCATTGGGCTCTCTGCTCAGCAGGGAGCCTGCTTCCTCCTCTCTCTCTCTCTCTGCCTGCCTCTCTGCCTGCTTGTGATCTCTGTGAAATAAAAAAATAAAATCTTAAAAAAAAAAAAAAGAGGCAACTTTGCTTCACCAAGTAATGGAACAAACCATCACAACAGGCCACGTCAAGTGAGAAATGGAAAATACACACTACCATCTATGTGGTCTTCTTGACAAACTGTTTTTTAACCTGAACCCAGCAATGAGAAAATGATACAGATACACAGAATATAGAATTCTGCAAAGACTTGAGTCTTCAAAAATGTCAATGTTATCCAAAAAAAAAAAAAAAAAAGAAAAAGAAAGAAAAGATGTGGAAACTTTCCTAGGATAAAGCAGACTAAGGAAAATAACAAATGCAATGAGTATAAAGCGTATCTTAGATTTAAACAAAAAAAGCAAATATAAAAGACATTATCTAGACAACTGGGAAAATTTACATACGAAGAGAAAATAATACTATATCATGATATCAGTGTTAAATTTCTTGTATGTCAATAATATTGTGGTTGGGAGCTCCTGGGTGGCTTAGTCATTAAGCATCTGCCTTTGGCTCAGGTCATGATCCCAGCATCCTGGGTTCGAGCCCCACATTGGGCTCCCTGCTCAGCGGGGAGCCTGCTTCTTCCTCTCCAGCTCCCCCTGCGTGCGTTCCCTCTTCGCTTTGTCTCTCTCTGTCAACTAAATGGATAAAATCTTAAAAAAAGAAAGAAAGAAAGAACGAGACAGAGAAAGACAGACAGACAGACAAACAATATCATGGTTATAGAGAAAAACATCCTTGTTCTTCCGGAATACTTGGTATTTAGGGATGAGCTGTTATGGTGCCTCCCACTTATTTTCAACTAGTTCACCAAAAACAAATGAACAGAAAAATAGTTATCTGAATCTTGGAAGCTTAACTTGAGACACACATTTAAAAAAACTGGTGCCCCCTGGTGATCTTCATGACACACCCTTAAAAACCGAAATCTGAATGGTTGAGAGTAAGGAGGGTGTAGGGAACACGATTGTTAGGAAAATAATCCTTGATGAGGTTGTTCTCTCTTTTTTTTTAAAAGACTTTATTTGAGAGAGAGTGAGAAAGAGAGAGAGAGATCATGAGCAGGGGGAAGGGTAGAAGGAGAAACAGACTTCCAGCTGAGCAGGGAGCCCAATGCGGCCAGGCTCCATCTCATGACCCTGAGATCATGACTTGAGCAGAAATCAAGCATTGGCCGCTGAACTGACTGACCCACCCAGGTGCCCCAATTTATTTTACGTTTTTAAGAATGTGGTCTTATCATCTGTGCCATAGACTCAGGGAGATTTCTTTTCTCTTTCTCTCTCCTTTTTTTTTTTTAAAGATGTATTTATTATTTTAGAGAAAGAGAGAGTAAACCAGGGGAGAGGCAGAGGGAGAGGGAGAGGGAGAGAGAATCCTCGAGCTGACTTGCTGTTGAGAGAGGAGCCCGCTATGGGGCTCCATCCCAGGACCTTGAGACCATGACCTGAGCTGAAGCCAAGAGCCCTCTGCTTAACCAACGGAGCCACCCAGCTGCCCTACCATTTATTTTATTTTATTAAAAAAAATTTTTTTTAAAGATTTTATTTATTTATTTGACAGACAGAGATCACAAGTAGGCAGAGAGGCAGGCAGAGAGGGAGAAGCAGGCTCCCTGCTGAGGAGAGAGCCTGCCCCGGGGTCTACCCCAGGACCTTGGGATCATGACCCGAGCTAAAGGCAGAGGCTTTAACCCACTGAGCCATACAGGTGCCCCCCTCTTTTTTTTTTTTTTTTTTAACTTTTTAAAGAAACTTTCAAAGGTATAAGAGATGCAGAAAGAGACACAAATCACAAACGTATAGCTTGAATGTCTACCATAACATCCATGAAACCACCATCTAGATAAGAAACAAAACAATCCAACAGCTCAGAAACCTCTCTAGGGCTAAGATTTAAAACAACTTGAGCATCACCCAGTGGGTGCTTCTCCGCCCTGTTGAGTGGGCATGGTTATTTATTTATTTTTTTCAGCAAACGTGTTTTGAATACTGTCCTCTGTGTCAAACACCCTGAAACGCAGGTTGCATACCATACCATGGTGTTCATTCTTGGTCGGCACCTGCCTGAACAGAAGCTGTTTGCACATTAATACCCTTTTCAGTTAAAGAATCAATGTTTGTGGGTGCCTGGGTGGCTCAGTGGGTTAAGCGGCTGCCTTCGACTCAGGTCATGATCTCAGGGTCCTGGGATCGAGTCCCGCATTGGGCTCTCCGCTCAGCGGGGAGCCTGCTTCCCTCTCTCTCTCTCTGCCTGCCTCTCTGCCTACTTGTGATCTCTCTCTGTCAAATAAATAAATAAAATCTTTAAAAAAAAAAAAAAAGAATCAATGTTTGTCAGGCTTTTGCTGTCCAGCTTTCACTCATTCTTGGCACCCTTAGATTTCCCACCAAGGGAATCACAGACTCTGACCAACCAACCTACCTTCCTTCCTTCCCTGTCTCTCTCTTCCTTCCTTTCACTTCTACACCCAATGTGCGGCTTGAACTCACTACCCTGATATCAAGAGTGGCGTGTTCTTCTGACAGAGCCAACCAGGCACCCCCAGACTCTCTAATTTCCAACATACCTGCTTCAGGTGGTGTCGATGTTACGTCTGACATCAGACTGTGAGACTGTGCCTCGGGCTTAGCCAATGAGGGTATCACATATCTGGCCATAGATGGGTTTACAAATAGGAAGATGACCCAGTCAGAGCCAAAGAGATGTAATGAGGATTTCATTAGGATTGTTGGGTGAGGCACACTCACTTTTCTATTAGGCTTGGATGGGTTGAGTGGGGGAGGCATGGGGATGCCGACGTGGAAATGCCGAGAACTATTTTGTCACTTCTGAAGGGTCCCCCCAGCTTCAGAATTTCCACAGGGTTGCCTGAGGTCTCTACCAAGACTTGATCACAGCCTGTTTCTCTTTCTGCCCAACGGTGCCCCCTCTTCACTTCCACAAGTATTGATCCCCAGAGCAGCACAACCTGCCGTGCCCCATCTCTGCCTCGGCGTCCGTTTCTCTGGGCACCTCACTTTGGCAGACATGGTGCTGAACACGTACATAGATTATCCATTCTACAGGTGAATCCTGAAGACATACTACGTGTCATACAACATTGAGACTCTCATGACAGCCTATGACCCTATGAACCTCTCCGTGGGGAAACTGAAACACCCGGTAGCTGGGTAACACATCCAAGGCCACACAGCTAGTAACACACGGAGTCAGGATTTGAACTCGGGTCTGTGTGATTCTAAAGCCAATGTCCCTAGCGCTACTGTCACAGACAAACCAATAGTGGAACTAAAAACCACCCCAGAATTCCAGGTCTTCAGAGGCAACATCTTTGGATAGAATCCTCCTCTGCCTCCTATCACTTGGTCCAGTGTCTTGCCTTCCTTGGTGGCCCTGGAATTGGAATTGAACGCAGCTCTCAGAGGCTCCTCCAGCTGTGTACTCCTGCATCTGGTTTTCTGGGCTCTCAGATCAAGGGAACAAGATCCCTTAGCTTCCCCTTTTCCCCCAGACCCTGTCCTCCCTGTATGACTTTTCTCCGGTTGCTATAAGAAAGCACCACCAACTAGCATGCTTAAAAGAAATGGATTTCCACAGTTCTGGAGGCCAGAAGTTAGAAATCCAGGTGTGGGCAGGGCCGTCTGAGACGCGGGGTGGAACCCTTGTTAGCTTCTGGGGCTGACTGCCAATGCTCGCTGCTCCTAGGCTTGCAGCTGCTGTCACGTCGTCATGTGGGCTCTCCCCTGTGTCATCTATGTCTAAATGGCCCTCTTCTCGTAAGACACCAGTCACACAGGATTAGGCCCACCTAATGACCATGTCCTTTTTTTTTTTTTTTTTTTTTTTTAGATTTTACATATTTATTTGACAGAGAGAGATCACAAGTAGGCAGAGAGGCAGGCAGAGGGGGAGGAGAAGCAGGCCCCCTGCTGAGCAGAGAGCCCTATGCGGGGCTCGATCCCAGGACCCTGAGACCACGACATGAGCTGAAGGCAACGGCTTTAACCCACTGAGCCACCCAGGTGCTCCAGAAGTCATTTCTTTAAATCATGGGATAATTCTTTAAATCATCTCACTCAGTGAGATATTCCAAGGAGAAGGCAATGCCCCAGGAATCCCCCACCTCCAAAGACCAAACCCAACCATACTTCTCACCCTTTGCACTCTCAGGTGCCCTCTCCCCACTGTGTTCGGAATCTTCTGAGCTGCCTGGGGTAGCGTGACCAAGCAAGTCGTCATCACGGACACTGGTGTTGAGAGGTGACTCGGGGCCAGCCTTGTGCTCAGCCTCACAGTGAAAAGAAGGAAACATGTGTTATCCCCACGTCATGGCCGAGGACAAATGAGGGGCAGAGAACTTTCACAGCAAGCCCAGGGTCCTGAAACTGGCAAAGGGGCAGAACCGGGACGCAAGCCGAGGCCTGGGAGTCTCTTAGCCACAGTGTGTCCTGCTGACAATGCTCGCTTTCCCCTGCTTACCTTCCAGATGGTTCCTGCAGGCTCTCCTTTCACCCCGGGGTTTTACACGCAGAAGGTGACTGACATCCGGGCTCAGAGCATCTCCCCCTTTCAAGAGACGGCTGTGTGCTATGATCACTGATTCCCCCATGTAATCATTAGATGAAAAACTGCCAACCACAGCAGCACCTGGGTGGTTCAGCGTGTTGTGTCTGACTCTTGGTTTCCACTTAGGCTGTGACCTCAGGATCACGAGATCTAGCTCCACCCCCACAGTCCACGTCTGCCATGTTTTACATTAGATTCCCAGACCTGTTCAACATTTTTTTTTTTTTTTTAATGTAAACTCTATGCCCATTTTGGGGCTGGAACTCATGACCACAATATCTAGAGTTGCATTCTGTACCCACTGAGCCTGCCAGGCACCCCAAGACCTATTCACCTTATAGCTGAAAGTGTAAACCCTTTTGCCAACCTCCTAAGTCTTTTCTTTTCTTTTTAAACTACTCCTATTTTTTTTTAAAGATTTTATTTATTTATTTGACAGATAGAGATCACAAGTAGGCAGAGAGGCAGGTAGAGAGAGGGGGGTGGAAGCAGGCTCCCTGCTGAGCAGAGAGAGCCTGATGCAGAGTTCGATCCCATGCGGGGCTTGATCCCATGCAGGGCTCGATCCCACGACCCTGGGATCATGACCTGAGTGGAAGGCAGAGGCTTAACCCAGTGAGCCACCCAGGTGCCCCCCACCCCTTTTTTTAAAGATGGCTTACCTTTGGGCGCCTGGGTGGCTCAGTCAGTTAAGTGCCTGCCTTCGGCTCCTGCCATGATTCTAGAGTCCTGGGATGGAGCACTGCCCTGAGATCCTTGCTTGGTGGGGCGCCTGCCTCTCTTCCTCCTCTGCCTCCAGCTCCCCCTGTTAGTGCTCTCTCTCTGTCAAATAAATAAATACAATCTTAAAGTAAACCTTTTTTTTTTCTTTAAAGATTTTATTCATTTGAGAGAGCGAGTGAGTGAGAGAGCGAGCGTGAGAGGAGAGAGGGTCGGAGGGAGAAGCAGACCCTGATACGGGGCTCAGTCCTGGGGCTGTGGGGTCATGATCCGAGCTGAAAGGACACGCTTAACCAACTGCGCCACCCAGGCACCCCCTAAGTGCTTTATATTTAATCCACATCGTAACTTGACCCTGCGGGCACTGTTATTCCCATTTTTCAGAAGGAAACACTGAGGCTCTGAGAGGTAAAGCAACTTGCCTTAAGCCATGCAGCTAACAGATCCTAGGTCCGGGTTTCTAATCCAGCACTGCCAACTCCGGAGTCTCTTGCAGAGAGGGGCTAGGCAAGGTCTACTGCCTGGGGTAGCCCTGGGATGACCAAAGGTGCCACATCAGAGAGTGGCACCAGTCCACCAGCTCCAGGCCAGCTGCATGGGTGCCCGCTCAGTGAGGTCAGCACATCACAGGCTCTCACTGTTCCTGGCGTCACACTGGCATGCAAGGGCCTCCAGTATTGCCTTCCATAATGGTCACCTGATCCCTGAGCTGGTGGGCAAACAGCCTGAGATGTTTATTCCCTGACGACCAACTGTCTCACAGACAGACAGCCCCGGTGATAAGAGAAGACAGAGGAGATGGTTGGGGGGAGGGACTCGATAAAGGAATCCCCTGACTCTGAGAAGTGCTGTTTTACTTGGCTGGGGCCGGGAGTCACACTACCAGCCTCTGAACGACAGTGACATTCCCCAGGGATTAAGCAAGCCGTGTAGAAGCTGGGTCTCCACGGGGGGTGCCGAGCCCCATGGAACTTAAATCATGCAATTAGCCACCAGCTAACATTTCTCCCACATTCATTTCATACCGCCATCATTTCCCATCCCTCCTCCAAAAAAATTCAGCTGCAACTTGTTTTATAACACCCCTTATGCTACGCTGCTCCTTGGCTTTCTCTGGGAAATAGCAAAGGAAATCAAGTCATTTTCTGGATCCTTCAAAGCGTAGCTCAAAATTGTCTCCCAGGAAGCCATGCCCAGGTAGCCCTGCCTCTCCTGCTCTGGGCCCCCTGGGATTCTGAACTCAGTCCGCAGTGTTGGTTCGAGGCCAGGTACTGAACCAGTGGTGGAAGGACAGAGCTGAAGGCACCTGGGCTTGGGGCAGTGATGCTTTTAGGGGAGGCAAAGATGCGGATGTCACTCCTGGTTTGGGATAACTGCGTTTCTGTTCAGGGATGATCAATAGACCTCGTGGTCCAGAAGCTGGATTTTCCGACCCCCAGTCACGTGCTACACGAATTAAACTACAACACCTGTGCAGCTCATTAGAGGAGGAGGGGCCGAGATGACAAATCCGCCACCAGCGAGATGGAAGCTAAGCCTTTCCTCACAGCCAATGAGGGACACTCTCTGTGAGTTGTTAGGCAGAAAAGAACCTCCTGGGTCATGTCCTCACTTTTCCTCAGCTAAAGTTCCCTGACTGTCTCCTTCAAATTCAAATGTGAATCCAGTTCCATGAGTAACCATATTATTTTTAAACAGCATCCTTCAGCCACTGCCTCTCCCGGGTTCTCAGAGAGGTAATCCTTCGTGAAGCCAGCACACACAGGATTTTATTTTATGATTGTTTGAAAACATTTACAGGGGTTCCAAGGAATTCAAGTAAAAGATTAAGCTATAGCTCTGAGAGGAGTGCCAGCGTATAGAAAAAGCTCACCTGGGGGGGGGGGGCACTGTTGATGGAAAAAAGAAGTCAGGTTCTGTGGAGAGGCAAGAGACCAAAAAGAGAGATGTTAGAGACAGGTTTGGGAGATAATCCGGCCAGGATTTAACAGAGGAGCATCTGGTCTCAAAAGCCCCCTATAACTAGAAGCACCCATGTCACCGAGTGGGGTAGTTAAAAGCTCGGTCCCAGGGAGAATGAAGACCAGGGTTAGATCTGCAGCCCCTCACTTAATAGCTGGCCAGGTGGCTGACCTTCTTTGGGCCTTAGTTTTCTTACCTGTAAAGTAGGCATAAAAACAACCATCCGGTAAGGAAGGTGATTGTAAGGATTAAATGAGAAATAGGGAGTGCTTAGGACAGCCTGGCATAGAGTAATACTCAAAAAACAAAAACAAAAACAACCAAAAAGCTGGTTAACTGTGATCATGAATCCCCGGATAACAGTTCATATGTTGTGACTAAGTTCGATAGGTTGATTAATACTTACCCATAATTGTCAAACTGGTAAATTCTAACTAGTAACACGACTGCTGGCAACTTAATAAGTTAATTATTCGACTAGCTCTACTGGGTTGTTAGGATATCGAAAAACAACTCGGGATGATACACTGTCCAGAGTGTTTCTTCTTCATTCTTCCAGATGAATTTTTGCTTTAAAAATAAATATCTTATTAATGTGCTAATTGCTGTTAAGAATTACTAGTTGATGGGGCACCTGGGTGGCTCGGTGGGTTAAAGCCTCTGCCTTCAGCTCAGGTCATGATCCCAGGGTCCTGGGATCGAGCCCCGCATCAGGCTGTCTGCTCCGAGGAGAGCCTGCTTCCTCCTCTCTCTCTCTCTGCCTGCCTCTCTGCCTACTTGTGATCTCTGTCTATCAAATAAATAAATAAAATCTTTAAAAAAAAAAAAAAGAATTACTAGTTGAAGAAATAAGTAATTAGATTTTGTTGTTAGTTGATAAAAAAAGCACGTGTTCCTGATTTTTAAAAAATTCAAACCATACATATACTACAATAAAATTTTATTTCAAATAGTCAAACAATATAAAAAAATCACAAAAGGATAAAGTTCCTGCCCCATCCCAATTCCTAGAGGTTGTTTCTGTTAATAATAAATTTCCTATATCATATTTAATGATCTTTGATTTTACATACATTGAATCATACTGTTGCAGAACTTAAATTTTCTCCTTAGTAACACATCTTGGAAATTTCTCCCTAGAAGCCCACATAGATTTGCCCCTTGTTTTTTAAGGTCTACATTGTATTCCCTTGTGTGTAAGGACCACCCTTGATGCAGCCAATCCCCCACTGCTTGGCACTATGGTTGTTTCCAGCCTTGAATGTGAGGCTTTCGTTGTTGCTACACATAAGCACACAGGACCCTGAGCCAAAATCCAGAGTCAGATGCTTAGCTGACTGAGCCACCCAGTCCCCCTATGCAATTTCCATGGATGGTACCAGCTCACTTCCAAAGGGGTTGTAGCAACTGACATTTTCGCCCATAGCGTAGGAGAATGTCTGTGTTCTGCAGATTCACCAGCTTTGGGTGAAAATTATCACACTTTACAAACTAGTAAGTAAAACTGTTATTTAAAAAGCACAGTAATGATAGCTGAATGGAATAGCAGTACACATTAAGTGATCTTATCTGCAGAGACGAGTGTTTACAATCCCCATGGAGAAGTAGGCTAATTCCTTTTTTAACAGAAGACAGGGAGGTTGCAGGGGTTTGGACCAGGGTCTGAAGATCGGCACTTTTGTTTATCATCCCAGTGACCTTGACCACAGGTTCAAGCTTCTCTGTCTACAAAAGTGATATTCAATGGGATAAAGCATGAAAAACCTCCCAGAACTAGTGTCTGGAGCCCAGTAAACACTGATTAATATTAGGAAGCAAGCCAGGGAGCTAGAGTCCCTGGCAAGTTAGAGAAGGACCCAGTCATAACAGAGACCCGGGTCCTATTTCCCTTACCCTACTGCCACCTTGCCAAGATGCTTCATTTCTTCAAGTTTTCTTGCTTGTAAGATGTCAGTTTGGATTCCCCCACATTCATTTGCTGATCGGGAGAAACATGCCGAGTTGAGTCACCAGGCTGGTGGCAATTTATATTGACTGGAAGACACAGGCAGCGTCACTGCAGAGGTCAGCATGGGCTCCATGGCTGTCACTGAGGCAACGGAGAGAGGCTTGGGCGTCAGATCCACCTACCTGCTGTCCTGCTCCTGCCCCTTCGAAGCCAGGGCACCTGGGCAAGTTCTTGCAGCTGTCGGAGCCTCAGTTTTCTCGATTCTAAACCATGGATAACAGGAACTACCTCATGCATTATTGGGAGTATGAAGTAAGAATCTAAGAAAGCACTTAGCAGCTGACCCCTGTTACATGTTCAATATATTCATAGACAGCAGAAAGTCTCACTGTCTGATCCTAGCTTACTGATGTATCAGGAGGGACAGGATGCTTCCACAGAATGGAACAAAGAGAAATGTTAGCAGCCCTCACCTCCCAGTCACGCTCCCCATTTGTCAAGGTGACTCACACAGCCCTTTTCTTGCTTTGGTAACTGTGAATGCCCGGGAGAGGTGGTGGTGGTGGGGGAGGGGGGTGGAGGGGTGAGGGCACAGGGCAGACAAAAGCAAGACTGCTCTGGTTTCTTAAATGGCTATAACTCTAGCTGGGGCTCTCTTTCATTCTTCCTGGAAAGAAGTGAGAAAACATTAATTAAAAAGCATTTTTCATTGGAACTGTTTAATACTATGAATGTTTGATTTGCAAAGTGGAAATGCTTATTTGAGGTGATCTCGGACAACATGGTATGGGGATTAGAGGTAGAACATGAATAAGCTTTGGGTTTTTGCTACAGTGTTTCCCTCTCGGTTTGCATCTGCTTCAATTTAAATTTTAGGTATGACATAATATGTAAATTGCAAATAGGAAGCTCTAGATGGGATTTCTGAAAAACACCTTGTGAATTATTAAATTTTTTTTTATTTTGAAAATTTCAAATTTACAGAGAGGATGCAAAGAAATGCCCAATGAACACTCAGATGTATCCACTGTTACTATTCTGTCACATACACTAACACATTATTTTTGAGCTGTAGAAAGCTGCGTTCATATAATGTGGCCTCTCTCTCTCCTCCCCCCTCTCTCTTTTGCCAGTAAAAGAGTTACAGGAATGGATATAGTTTTATCAATAGTGTGACTCCTAGACACTTAGCTTCCTGAAGTTTGAGATCTGTTGTTCTATTTGGCTATAAGGTTGGAATGTAAGGGATCATGTTTATAATAACTTCTGGATTGATACTTCCCGCACCAAACATGCAAGATATATGACCCCTAAGCCTGTTAGCGACTGTGCAAGTCAGGTCTCATTGCTCCCAATTTACATATTTGGTAACTGACACTCAGATGTTGAATCACTCCATTAATAAATGCAGGTTTGTCTTTTTGACTACACATCCCTTTTGGGGGCTTCTCAGAGGGAGAGTTTAATGGCAGCATATGGAAAGTTTTAACTTTGGTTTCCGGTAGAAGTGCAATGTTAATTTCAGGTAATTCCTTCCACCAAGGTGGGAGTGGGGAGACAGGCAATGGAATGGGAGTTTTATGGAAACCAGAGTCAGGACTTCAGTGATAGAAACCAGTGATGATGGGGGTGCCTGGGTGGCTGAGTTGGTTAACCAAGGTTGAGGTCCTGATCCCAAGGTCCTGGGATGGAGCCTGATGGCAGGCTCAGTGGGGAGTCTGCTTCTCCCTCTCCATCTGCCTCTCCTCCACCCCTCATGTTCTCTCTTTTTCTCTCTCTCAAATAAATAAAATCCTAGAGAGGAAGGAAGGAAGGAAAAGGAAGGAAGAAAGAAGAGAAAGAAGGAAAGAGAGAGGAAGGAAGGAAGGAAGGAAGGAAGGAAGAAAGAAAGAAAGAAAGAAAGAAAGAAAAAGACACCAGAGATAATGAACTAATCTGGATGGCCTCTTACTAGCCATGTACGGTGGGACAAATCACCCTGACACCTCCTCATTTGTGAAATGGAGACAAGAATCAATACCTTGTTACCTGGGTTTTTTGGTGAGACTCAAGTTTATGAATTGTGATGATCTTAATTAATACTAGCAATTGGCATATCATTTTATTTGTAGGAGAAGGAGGGAGAGAGAAAGGAAGGAAGGAAAAGAGAGTGGATAGGGCATTTTTATCTGTAGGAGAGAGAGGGAGGGGGGGTAAAGATCTAGGTAGCATGGCAGAAATCAAGGGAGGCTTAGTTTCCTGAGCCTGGAGGGGAAGTTGACAGAAACTCACAGTCTGGGGAGGGAAGAAAGCATTTTTCAGGGATTCCATCAGTTGCCATGTTCCAGAGAACCCGTCCCCAGAATGTTCCTTCACGTGGCTGCGAGAGGAATAGGTGTGGGTTTTTGAGACCCGCGGCAAACTTCTTTCCAGACCATGGGGCACCCCGGCCTGCGCTCTGGCTTCCAAGGTCCTTAGAGGATGCTTTCTCCTTGCTTCCCCGGGACGGCCAGTGTCAGGATTTAGAAAGCTGGTGAGCCAATTCACGGCAAGGTCTTCGGAATAACCACTCTCCGTGAGCTCTGCCCAGCTCCTAGATGTTTCTGCGGCCCCAGGTGCCTCCCCAGACACCGCCCCCCCCCCCCCAGGCCAGAACATTAAGCAGCTCCTTGAGGGGTAGCTCCTCCACGCAAGATGCCGTCCACGGCTGTGAGCTGGTGTGTGCAGGTGAACCCGCGCACATCGGCGCCCCGACCGCGAACCCAACTGCAGACGCTGCGGTGGCGGCACGATGTAGGCGAACTCTCTCCTTTTCATCCTTTACGGGTCCACTGAGATCTCGCCAATAAATAACAAGAATAAAGCGTCTGCTTGGTTTTGTCTTTGCGCTCCCGGGATCGTAGCGGGTCTTCTAGAAAGGAGAGAAAAACGAAGAAAAACCACAGTGGCCCCACCGGCTGTTTCTGGAGACCCCTGAAATTGGCAGCTGCAGCTGCCCATTTGGAGAGCCCTCGGGCCTGGTCATCTCAGACCCGGGGTTACAGGTCCGCCCGAGCTGGGGGAGGGTCCGGGCTTTTCCCCCGCCGGGTCGGGCCCTTCAGCCGAGGGGCGCTGGCCAGGCTCCAGACTCCAGAAGGTGCCAAGCTCACGTCGCAGGGGCTACGCGCGCGGACGCCCCGGGCGCGCTCCGTCCACCCCTCTCGGGCGCGCGCGGTCCTCCAGGACGACCCCGAGGCCGCCCGGCCCCGCGGAGAAGCGAGAGCCCCGCCGGCGGCCGCCGGCCGAAGTGCGTCTCCCCGCCTCACGCAGTTGCGCTGCGCTGCGGAGAGCCGGACCGCGCATTCTGAGGGCGCACGGCGGCGGGTGGCGTGCGCCGCGCCGCTCTCCGCTGGCCGCGCTCAGGGTCCGCGGACAGAGCTCCCCGGATCACCCCGGCGCGCAGCAGCCCCGGGGGGCCGAGCCGCTCCCGCCGGACCGGAGACGCCCCCTGGCCCCCGCCCCCGCGTGGCCCCGCGGAGCTAGCGGGAGCGGCGGGAGGAGGAGGAGGAGGCGGCGCCGCCGGGACTGCCTCCTCCCCGCCCCTCGCGTCTCCTCCTCGCGCCACCGGGAAGGACAAGGGGACTGGGCACGGGGACCCCGGCCAGTGACCGCCCGTGCCCCGGGGCCGCCCTTCGCGCGCGCTCTCTCGCCTCGAGCCCGGGGCCGGTGTCGCCTCACATGGTGCTGGCCGCAGCCATGAGCCAGGACGCGGATCCCAGCGGCCCCGAGCAACCGGACAGAGATGCCCGCAGCGTACCGGGGGCTCCGGCGCCCCCTGCGCCCCCCGCACCCACTGCGCCCCCAGGTCCGAGAGGAATGCAGCCGCCGCCGCCGCCGCCGCCGCCGCCCCCAGCCGGCCTACCGCAGATCATCCAAAAGTAAGAGGAGGGAAAGCGGAGGGGAGACCCCGGGTGTGCTTGGGGGACACGCCCCGGGCGCCCCGGTGTGGGGCTTCATCTCTCTCGTCGCTGCTGAACTCTGCGCGGCCGCCTTGCGTTTGAAGTTTTTCTGTCCTCTCTCGGCGGAGTCGGTGTCATTCTGGCTATTCGTGAGGTCGGGGACAGGGAAGCCAAGTTATTTGCGGAAAATAATTTTGTTTTTCCATAATTATCCTCTTTCCCTTCAGGGACGTTACTGGGTATTTTGAATCAAAATAGCTCAAATTGGGGGGAAATAGCCCAGACACTCTAGTTCATCTTTCTGGTCCCAGAGGCCGCTGCAATGTACGGAGAGCCGTGTGTGAGTGTGTGTGCGCCGGTGAGGGTGTGTAAGAAAAATGCCGCCCGAAGCAGCCGCCTTTCATGGTACCCCTGGGGTAGTCGGCCCTTGGCATGGGGGGGGGGGCAAGAATGGTGAGGGTCTGTAAACAGCACAATTTGCTTCGCTCTGAAAGAAGTGTTTAAGCTTTTCAAGGAGGCCCTTGCGAAGAAGAGTTCTTAGCCGCGCCACGGTTTCGCATGAATGTTACCATCTTGCGGTTTGGGTGCTGTGCTAATCTTAGGAGGTGGCCTTCCCGACGCGTGAGTAGGTTGGGGGTGGTCCACAGGCTCTGAGAAGGTCTTTCAGCCCATTTTGGGAGGCGTAACAGTAAAACGGGGTTGTTTTGTTGGTTCTTTCGAGATTTTGTTTGAAAGTTTAAGGCCTAGAATGTTGGTTTGTTTGAAGGACCTTTATTTTCCTGAAGGGTTCCCTCGGCTTGTACTGAAGTCAAAACTGGTTTAAGAAGTGGAGAAAAGTCTGAATGATGAACGCTTGGGTGAAATTGACGATGCTGGGGAAATGCACAGACGTACAGCAAAGTCAGCCGTGTGGAAAGGGGGAGAGGGTTCAGCGTGGCGATAATGATGCTTTGAGTTACAGAAACGTTTGAAAATGCAGTAAGAGAAATAACCAGTAATGGGTTGTAAGTGGAAGTCAATGGCACTTAAATCCTGCTTTAAAGACCGACTTTAGAAAGAATAGAGAGAATAATGAAAATTCAAGTTTGACATAAAAAAACGCGGGTGTCATATTTCTGAACAAAATGGTTCCCCCTTTTTGACTGGTGGAATACTAAAGTTTCCATCTGTGATAACTTTGTGCTTTAATTTGATTTTATCTGACTCTCAACAACTAACAAATTGCTAACTCCTTGAACATGAAAATATTATTTGGTTCCTATTGTTTTGCAAATCATTTAAGCTAAGAGTTAACTACATATGATTGACAGTTTAAGCACGTCATTAATTAAAATGTATCTTTGAGTTCTTAATATAAATATAAACAGAGAAAAAATGTTTAAAATCTAAAGTTTCTTGACTAAAAAAAATACTAATTGACCAATTATTAATTGGAAAACATCTAATGTGCTATCGAGCCAGTGTTCTGTGGCTTGAGATTAGGCTACCCATTAAATTTATTGACTTTGCTTTGATACTGTAATCACCATGCGTTTTCCTAGCATTTACTTTTAATTCAGAAAAAGCTAGGAATTTTATGTTCACAGAAATATCTTTGTAGATAGGTGTCTGATTTACCCTGTTAACCCATTTTGTTAAAATTCTATCTCTGGAAAATCTTACTTTAGTAGCTAAGAACCTTTCAAAGATGCCCCCTTCAGCTAAGAGCCCAGGATGGAGACTTCAAGAAGTGCGTGATGGATCTGCTTGTTTTGCACTGGTGACAGATCAGTGTTCAGAGGACAGGTTGAAGGCGGGTTGGTGATCGTACCCATGGAATTGGATGTTTGTGCACTTAACATTTCAAAAACATTCTTTTTGAGGATGATTTGGGGTTTGCTTCCCTCAGAACCTGCTGAAATTCCACTGGAACCAGGCGTAACATGGCAAATGCTTTGCAGGTCCATCTTAAATGCGCTGAAACTTGAGCAGGTTATTTTGCAACTACGTTTGCATAATTTAATCTGAGCAACCATTTTTAATGTAGTTCTGAGGTGCTGTTTGCATCAGCCATCTTTGAGAAAACCTGGTGGGGAGATTGCCCTCAGCCACAAAATGAAGTGCCCACATCTTGATTGAAAATTTTGTGAGCTAGAGCTTTGGATAAAATTCTTCTCTAGTAGATCGCATATTAAAGACATTTTATTGGGGAACCTTTGTTTCTTCTAGCTATTTTAGCGAGGTCATTATGTAATTCGTAAGAGGAGAAGTTTTCAAACTCTTTCAAAAATGATGGCGATATCAGTCTTTTTCATGTGCGTCACGTTTGAGGATTACAAGAATTGTTTTAACTTCTTAACATCCGTGTTAATGGTTTTCATTTATATCGGCTTGCATTTTAGAGAATGCAAGGGCTATGATATCAAGGGCTATGATAAAGTAATAGTCGTGATCGTAATAAAAGCCTCTTCTACTTACGTGTGTCATATTTGGTCTTAGGAGAACTGCCGTATACTACATTTAAGTAGCTAAACACATGACCTGGTATGATGGATAATGAGACTGATTTTGATATTTGTTTTATGGAAGCCAGTCTCGGTCCTCAGGAAGAATGCCTCAACAGTTCATTTTGGTACAGTACTTTTGTTCGACTCTGGTGTACTTAGGTTTTTTATTACTGTGTTCTTAGTGTCAGTCAAGAATCGCCCATGACCTTTCTGCTCATATTAACCCCTGACTCCTGGCCAATATTGGCATCACCTCTATAGATTATCAGCCTCGTTTAGACATATAACTTGTATCTTGCAAGATCTTTGTTTTAAATTTGTATTCTCCGAGTTGGCCAGTGTGAAGATATTATTGGGTAAGATGTAAAGCATTGTGTAATCCATGCGGGCAATAAAAAAGATAAATAATAACTTCAAAGGAGATTTAGGATGAGCTTAGGAAATCAGAATAATTCGATGACTTAAAATATATATATTTGCCATATTACCAGAAGTAAGACAACACTGACTGATGTGTTTTGGTGAATGTTTTATAAGGACTTACCTCCTTAAACATTCAAAATATTTTATTTCCAAAAGTATTTTACGTTTTAATTTTGTGCTTTCAAATCAAACCTAATTCTTGACTCATGAGAAGTTATTTATTAACTCTGACAGACGGCAGACATGAAAATTTAGGTTGTACCTTTTAAAACTTTCTTCCAAATGGAAATAGAGTCAGTCAATTCTGTGTGAAATATTGAAATCAGTTGTCAGATGTTAAATATAAAGTGCCACTAGTCATGCTAAAAATTAGCCAAAGAAGCACACACACAGCTTTTGTAAGGTGAACGCATAGGTGATTTGCCTAAATTATTTGACTTGCAGCAAAATATTAGTACCTAATGCATGATATCAGATTGTACATTTGAGTATAGGTAAGTTATTTTGTTTCCTTTCAGATTATTTGGATAAGCAACAAATAAAAATCAATTATAAAAATAGAAAAGGTTTTGGTTTGGAATTTGATAGAGACTGTCACTTGCATGTGTTCATGACTTAGGAGGATCTAACCTAGCTTTGATTTCTTAAGGTTGTAGTCTTCTGCATTGCTTTAGGGTCCTGGTTTACTGTTTTCAGAGCAAGGATTCAGTATAGAAAATGTGATAAGTATTTATTCTGCTTGCAGATAAGAGCAAGGATTCAGTATAGAAATGTGACAAGTATTTATTCTGCTTGCAGATAATTTTACAGACATTCTGCATTTGGAAGACGTTCCATGTAACTCTCAGGGAACAATATGGAGGCAAGCTGTGTATGATGTCCATGCGCTTTGATGGGCATGCTGACAATTACATCCAGAATCGGGGAGGAAATAAGAATTTGCCAAAAACGGACATTACCTCACACTCATACTTGGTCCTTTTCTGGAAAGAGGATGGAATTTCTAACATTTGTGCCAATTTCTAACATCAGTTTGAGTCCATTTTTAGGGAAAACAAGGATACACTTGTAGAAGGAATTTTGAAAATTTTGGACACAATCTTAAACTGCACGTAGGACAAGTATTCAGCAGGAGGAAACCTCTGAGAGGATTAAGTGTTTACCCAAAACAGGGAAGGAGAGAGAGTGGGTTCTTTTCTTAGCATTCTAAAAAGTTTCTTTGCTTCTCTAGAAAGGTATTCTTTTTTCTTAAAAATTTTTCCTTTAGGGTTGTTTGTGGTTAAGCATTTTTAGATCACAAGTATAGCTATCCAGTTATGAGTTTTTTTTTTTCAAATTGCCAAAGAGATCAGTATTATGAAATGTAGTACATTATTCCCATTAGTCATGGTAAGTGGCTATACATATGGAGAACACAGAGCTTAATAATGCCAGGGCTGTGGGGGAGGGGGAGAGAGAAAAATTGTCACCCATTTCATTCTTCTATCCACTTATTCTTTTGTTAGCTTCTTAGCAGTTTGTCAAGTTAATAATTTTAAAAGCCCAGATCTGTCTATTGGAATTGGATTCTGATCTGTTAAGATCTCTTTGCCTGTCCTTATAATCTAATCACCAGGGAGAAAAACCCCACCGTGACTGACTCACAGTAAAATGACCCTTCATTTTCTAGTTTCTCTCTCTTTCTCTGATTTATTTTTCTTGTGGCTGCAGGTTTCTTGATTCCAGTTAAACTAATATTTCTTCCCTGCCCATAACAGCTAATCCTTAAGTAAACAAACCAAGATAGCTCAATTCACAGCACTGATAAACAAGAATCTAAAAAATGTTAGGAACTGGGGTCTAACCCAGGGATAGAATTAACACGGAGGACACTACACACGGAAAGCAAGAATGGGAAGAAACTTGAGAAAGTGGACTTAAAACTCCAGAGAGATATTGGGGGACAGGGCACCCCTCACCCTTCCTCTACCCTGATCCCCCCTGCCAGACGGAAGCTTAAAGGGGTCTCCTGTGTTACAAAATTCCACTTAATCTGATTTTTATTTCCTGCCACACAGTACTTTTCTTGTTTAGGATGGTCGGACTGATAGGATCTTGTATATTTTATTTTATTTTATTTTTTAATCTTTTTTTTTTTTTTAAAGATTTTACTTATTTATTTGACAGATGGAGATTACGAGTAGGCAGAGAGGCAGGCAGAGAGAGAGGGGGAAGCAGACTCCCTACTGAGCAGAGAGCCCGATGTGGGGCTCGATCCCAGGACCCTGAGATCCTGACCTGAGCGGAAGGCAGAGGCTTTAACCTACTGAGCCACCCAGGCGCCCGAGGATCTTGTGTATTTTAATAGGGAAAGTTGCTTGGATCCACAACTGGTGTGAGTGACTGGTAGCTGTTTAGAATAGAACATTGAAAATTTTGCAGAAAGTGAAGTGATCCGTATTCCAGAATCAGGGCAAAGATGGTAATGAGTGGTTTGTAGGAGGGAGCACGTGGCAGTTCCCTTTCTGGTTAATGAATCTGGCTGGATCTTGCCTGAAATGCGTGATATACTGGAAGCCTATTATTGCTTATTTCCACCGGTGGGAAGACTGGGAAATCCTGACTTTAATTAAAAAGGCACATTTTTGAATCAGGAATGTGAATTTAGCTTCCAGCAGCACCTACAGGGTATTGGTGGTGGGCTGATAGTTTGCCCAGCTCAGTGGGTGGTCACTTTAAATTCCACCCAACTAAGGTTTCAGTCTTCAACATTTACAGACAGCAAATTTGGGTGCAAGTCAGCACGGCCAGCTGTTTGAGGAGGTGGTGAGGGCCCCCCGCCCCCAGTATTTTGGATATGACACACATATTCATCTAATATGATAAAGTCTTTACAGTGGCAGAAGTTACAGCCAAGTTAATTGATCTTCCTCTTTTCTGCCGTTCCTGCTGGATTTTATAAATAAGTCCCCTGATGGTTTACAAGGCAACTTTTCCAACTCGATGACAGCACATCTGTCGGGGGTTGGGGGGGTGGTACATATTGATGTGAATGTACTTTATGAGCAAAAGGAGCCGTTAAACAACTTGCGTGGGGATGTGTTAATAACCTGCAGTTCAGTTTGGCCAATAGATCTTTCCATGTGTTCAGAAACAAGAGGCTGAGGGTCATGCGTGTGTTTAAGGGTGGCTGTCGTGAAGACCCATGAAGGCAGTCTTCACGCCGCGTTTCCCTTCTTTAATGGGGGTACTGGCTTTAAGGATGAATCAGGGCCCTTTGCTCCTGCCCTTTCTATGCAGCTGCTCTCTCCTGATTGCAGTAATGACCCATCAGTTCTCAGTTACTACTTCCCTTTCCAGCCTGAACCTGGAAACCTCCACTCACGGCAGGCCGGACATCTTAAACACTTCCCTGGTTTTGTAGCTTGTTTCTAGATTGTTTCCCAAATACGCTTTTGGCTCTTATTAGATCTGCCTCTAAACTCCAACATCATGAAGCTAGAGGAGTAGACAGTACAGTAACCCATACTGTATTTTAAAGGTGTTTTAATTTCACTAAGTTACTTCTTCTAGTTTACTTTGAGTTTGTTAATGAATAAAATGATCTAGGATCTGCCTGGTGTTGCAGAGTGTAAAATGCACGTCATTGCTCTATAATAATTATGGGGTTTCTGACAGAAAAGGTCAGAGCAGAAAAGAAAACCCTGGACTGGGAGTGACTGACCTGGACGAGCCAATTAACTTTCTTAATCCATCCTCTCCAGGGATTGGAAATGATCAATGACAGGCTCTTCGGAGAATAATATTATGTGAATCACCAGGAATATTGCTGAAGTTTCATCAATGTAGAATGCCTCCCCTCTCCTATACATCTGATAAGGAATCTATCCCATATCAGTTACATTTTAGATATGGGTATAGGTATATGTTTGTGAGACTGTGCACACATGAAAACAACAATAATTATAAAAACAACAATAATTATAAAACGGAGCCCAATGCTTCCTGTAACATTTGCAAAGTGTATTTGGATCAGTGTCACAATTTTAAGTCAGAAAAATAGATAGAGGCGTCAGTGGAAAGACAAACATTTTATACTGTTTGCTGATCACTAGAAATTTTTAAAAAGAAAATAAAATTATTTGAGAATGTTAATTACGTGGGAAGGTTGAAGTGACTACTAGAGCTTGCAAAGAAGAGTTTTCAATGCAGGAGGCAGATGCAATAATTTTCATCTGTCTAAGCTGGACATTGCGTTCAGCACAGTTTGGTGGGACTGTGGTGATGGTATTATTTTCAGAAGCACAAACCATAAACAGGACCTGCCAGTGTCCTTTGGGGCGGGGCTGCCCGGACTCCGTCCGCTACCCCGTGGTGCCGTCAGTCCGTCCCACCTCGCGGCCTAAAAAACATTTCGCGAAGAGATCATGGGTGTCCAAAGCTGAGCCTCAGGTTTCTGTGTGGCCTCCTTGAAGAGACCAACTGTTGTATCCAGACCCTCCCACGGACTGGGTCTCCTCCGCGCCCTGCGTCCTCGGGACTGGCCGCGTCACCCATAGACTGCTGTTAGGAGAGTCTTTACCTGAAACTTGAAAAGATATTTTTTTTAACCTTCTGCACAGAAAGGGAATGAGCTGTGTCTTGATTTGTAGACTAAATCTTGCTTTGGAGACTTTCAGGTAAAGACATACTGAAGAGGAACGTAAGGATAGTTCCTGCAACATTGTCTGCGAGAGCACGAAATTAGAAACCGTGTGAAAGTTTTCCAGCTGGGAAAACAAATTGTGTGCTTGTAATTCCGTTACCTTATATTTATTAATATGGGATAGAAAATAATATGGACTACAGTATTATTAACTAAAAATGGCAAATAGCGAGTATACAAGGAATCTCACATTAAAAAAAAAATGAATGTGGGTGTGTGTGTGTTGGGGGGCGGGTGGCCACAATCCTGGAAAATCATCTAAAGAAGTAGATGCTAACAGTAGTTCTGACTCCAGGTGATTCAATTATAGGGTTTTAAAAAAAATAATTTCCACTTTTTTTCAGTGTGTAAATATTAATTATTTTTATTAACATATAATATTTGTTTCAGGGGTACAGGTCTGTGATTCATCAGTCTTACACAATTCACAGCTCTCACTATAGCACATACCCCGCCTCATGTCCATCACGCAGCCACCCCATCCCTCCCAAACCCCTCCACTCCAGCAACCCTCAGATTTTTTCCTGAGATTAAGAGGCTCTTATGGAAATTTTATTATCAGAGAAAAGAAAGCTTTCTATTTTTATTTATTTATTTAAAGGAGATTTTAATTTATTTATTTGTCAGAGAGAGGAGAGAGAGAGACAGAGAGTGCACAAGCACGCCGAGTGGCAGGCAGAGGCAGAGAGAGAAGCAGACTCCCCGCTGAGCAAGGAGACCCATGTGGGACTCAATCCCAGGACCCTGAGATCATGACCTGAGCTGAAGGCAGTGGCTTAACCCACTGAGCCACCCAGGCGTCCCCCAAACTTTCTATTTTTAAAAAAACAAAACTAGGAATAGACATTTCCTATTGGCAGTACACCATCTTTAAGACAGAACTGCCCATTTACATCTTAGACTTTGGGTCTAGAAGGCATCTGAGGGCTGCTTTAGCCCAGCCTTCCTGATTTTCTAGGTAAGGCAAGTGAGCAT
Organism: Mustela erminea; assembly: GCF_009829155.1. Classification (NCBI taxonomy): domain Eukaryota; kingdom Metazoa; phylum Chordata; class Mammalia; order Carnivora; family Mustelidae; genus Mustela; species Mustela erminea. Next base: position 73,049,203 of record NC_045627.1, read on the forward strand.
CAGAGAAGTCAAGTGAATTATTCAAGGTCACACAGCAAGGGTAGTAGTAGGTTGGAAAAGGAATCCTGACCTCTCTGTTTATTGAGTTTTCTGCTAGGTTTCCCTTTTGTGTGCCTGAAGGTGGGGAAGAGAGAAATGGAGAGCATTCATACATTCTCCATTTATCAACTGATTCTAGTGTGCTCAGATCCCCCAAAGGGACATGAATAACATCCTTAGGTATGTCATCGCCTCTCCATTACCCTCTTCCCCCAGCCCGTCGGTTTTTCTGCATGTGACCGTAGACTGGGCTCTCCAGAGCATCTCATGCCCTATTCCGTCCTGCCAAACAAGCCGGGCAGCACTTTTTTTTTTTTTTTCTTTTTGGTTCCAGAACTATTTGAAAATAAGTTCCATAACTGTAGTTCTATTATTCACAGAAAATTGATCTTAAAAATTTTTATCTAATGAGCACTAGATTTTAACTTTTTCCATTTGTCAGAAAAATGTCACCCAGTAGTTCTTTTTAAAACCCCCTGGCTCAGACTCACAAGTGCATTCGTTTAAAAATGCCTTTTTAGGAGCCCCTGGGTAGCTCAGTCATTAAGCATTTGCTTTTGGCTCAGGCCATGATCCTAGGGTCCTAGGACACCGGTGTTGGGCTCCCTGCTGGGTGGGAAGCCTGCTTCTTCCTCTCTCATGCCCCCCTCCGACTCCCCCTGCTTGTGTTCCCTTTCCCGCGGTCTCTCTCTGTCAAATAAATAAATAAATATCTTTTAAAAATAAATAAATAAAATAAATAAATATCTTTTATAGATAAATAAATAAATAAATAAATAAAGTTAGCAGCTGTACCCACATTTTTTCTGTTCTTCATAACAGAAGATGCCAGGCTTCTGTAGAATGAGCCTTGATCTGGATAGGTAAATTCTTCCCTCATGACCAGATTTCGGTTAAGCATTTTGGGCAGGATCTGCAGTGGGTGCTGTGTGTTCCCTTAAGTTTGATCTTGGTTCACGAGGTCACCTCCAGACCTCTCCATTGTAACAGGACGTTTTTCTCTTTGTGATTAGTAAGCTGTCTGTAAGAGTGATACTGTGAAACCCTCTGAATATACTGTTTCCCAACAAACTTTCACCTCATGGATTTATCTTTTTAAAAATATATATATTTTATTTCTCTTTTTAAGCTCTATGTCCAATGTGGGCTTGAACTCATGACCCCAAGATTGAGAATCATGTGCCCTACAGACTGAGCCAGCCAGGCGCCCCTCATGGCTTTATCTTTTAATTTGACCATATTTTTAAAAGTCCCCTTCCATAAAAGGTGGGACGGAAATGATAAATAAATATCACTTTGGAATGGGTTAGTTTGGGTGTATAGTTTAAAACAGTTGGCCTTGCAAATATGTGTGCATTGGACCTTCCCTCGGGAATTTCCTGGGGACTCTGGATTTTTCTAATCCTGACTTGCTAGGAACCTGACTTTTAGGAACCTCACTTCCCACTTAACCTCCGAGGCACACGTTTTGTCACAGGCTGCAGTACTTTTTAACATCCATACAGAGTGAGTATAAATCCCTTTTCATGCTAACGGCACGAATGGATGCTGATGTGATATTTGCTCGCTCCCACGGTGTTTCAGGAATCCTCTTGAAACTAAGTCAGCTCTTCGCAGAAACCTTTTATCTTCCTCTTCAAGATCATGATATGAAGCTGACTTTAAAAATGACTGATGACTTGCCCAGGAGCCTAAACTGGGTGAGTCCTGGAGTGGGTCTGTGACTACCAGTGTGTTCATGCTTTTTAGATTTAAATTACAGAGCTATTTTTGCCTCTTCCAGATTGGTACTCTTATTTTCATGCACAAAATATGTATGGGTGGGGAGAGTGGTGTGGAGTAGTGAAAAGAATCAAAAGCAAGCCTGCTCTATGTTCTAGAGTCAGCTTTGCCACCACTAACTAACACTGAGCCTCAGTGTTCTCATCTGTAAAAGGGAACAATAATAAAGTGAGTAACTACTCATACTCATTGGGTGCTTCCTGGGTGCCACTTACTGTTCTAAGTACCTTGTGCATGCTAAGTCCATTTAATCATTTAATCTGTCTATAATCCTATGAGGTAGGTGCTGCTATTCTCCTCATTTTACAAATGAGGAAATCAAGTCAGAAACTTACCAGGACTCAGCAAAACTAAAAAAAATAATATTTACGAAACAACCGGTGGTATGAGGCTGGAATGAGAGAATGCTCTGTAAATTACGGTGATCATATCCTCTCTATGTAAATAGCTGTGTCCTCAAAATAATTTATGGAAAACCCATCACTTACAAAGAAAATATTATAGAAAAACTTTGCTGAAATTAATCTGAAGGGTGTCCAATTGAATTTGAGATAAACTAAACATTCCAATTAAAAACATACTTTCCTGTTTCTTTTTCCCTTTTTTTTCCCCCTTGTAGCTTCAAGTGTGCCTTTAAAGTGAAATCCATATCCCAATTTAAATTCCATTAGCAAGTCGGACTCTGGTATTTGATTTGCTGTCTTACTCTGCTTGTTATGCGTGTTAGGCAAGACCTGAATTTGATGCTCACAGAGAGTATATAAACACTTATAATCCTCTCAGCATGTGCTAAAGTCATAACAGATAGGACAGTTTGATTTGCGAAGAGAGCATCTGCCAAGTTCTACCACACCATTTTTAAACCAATTCAAAAAAATGGGATTCAGCAATGATTTAAGTATGCTAGGTTCCTATAAATAGCAAGGATTCCTGACTAGAAATGTGGCAACATCAAGTTTGCTTAGTCTCCAGTAGACACATGGTGAATGGTCTTAGTTAACTTGGTCACAGGTGTCCTTTTGCTTTAAGACACCATCGTATGTAGAAACAGGACTTATTGAGTCAGTAAGTTAGAGAAGGATTGTTTGCCTGTGAAAGGGTTTACAGTAAAGATCCTTTAAACAGTGAGTTTCTCAGTGTATTTCAGATACAAATTTAGTAAGTCTAAGAATTCAGAGGTCCAATGATAATTTTTAAAACATTTTTTTGTCTTTTTTCAGCTTTACTGAGGTATAATTGAAATACACTAAGCTGTGCATGTTTAAAGCATCCTTCAAATAATTAAGATAGTAAACATTTTTATTACCCCTGAAAATTTCTTTGTCTTTTATTTTTTTTTTTTTAAGATTTTATTTGTTGATTTGACAGACAGAGATCACAGGTGGGCAGAGAGGGAGGCAGAGAGAGAGAGGGAAGAGAGCCTGATGTGGGCCTCAATCCCAGGACCCTGAGATCATGACCTGAGCTGAAGGCAGAGGCTTTACCCACTGAGCCACCCAGGCATCCCTATGATTTATCCTTTGCTCTTTCCTTTAACCCTCTTTCTTCCCAGGTAGCTGCTGATCTGCTTTCCATTACTGTAAGTGATGAGTTGAGTTTTTACATTTTCTAGAATTTTATACAAATGGAATCATAGTTGTTGATGTGGTGGTTTTTTGTTTGTTGGTTTTTTGGGGTTTTTTGTGGGGTTTTTTTTGGCCTGGTTTCTTTCATTCAACATAATGATTTTTTCCAGGAAATACATATATTTTAAAATTCTGACAAAATACACATAACATAACATTGACCATTTTAGCTGTTTTACTTTTCAAATTTATTTTTATTTTTTAAAAGTAATCTTTGTGACCAACGTGAGGTTTGAACTCACGACCCTGAGATCAAGAGTCATATGTCTACTGACTGAGCCAGCCAGGCACCCCCATTTTAGCTATTTTCAAGTGTAGTTCAGTGGTACTTAGTACATTCGCAAGGTTGTGCAACCATTACCACTCTCTAGCTCCAGAGCATTTGCATCACCCCAAAAGGAAACCCTGTCCCCATTAAGCAAATTCACCATTCCCTCCACCACCCAGACCCCTGACAATGACTAATCTCTTTTCTGTCTCCATGGATTTGCCTATCCTGGACATTTCGTATAAATGGAACCATACTGTATGTGAACTTTTGTATCACGCTTTCTTTCTCTTAGCATTTTTTAAAAAAAGATTTATTTACTTATTTGTGTGTGAGAGAGGAAGGCAAAGGGAGAGAGAATCTTGAAGCAATCTCTCCTCTGAGTCCGGAGCCCAACTTGGGGTTTGATCGCAGAACCCTGAGATCATGACCTGAGCCGAAATCAAGAGTTGGTTACTTAACCAGCTGAGCCACGCAGGCACCTCCCTAGCATAACGTTAAGGTTAACCCATGTTGCAGCCTGTATTAGTACTTTATTTCTTTTTATTGCTGAATAATATTCCACTGTCTGGACAGACAGCTTTTATCCATTCATTACTTGGTGGATTTGGGTTTATTCTACTTTTCAACTACTGTGAATAGTGAACATTTATGTATACATTTATGTATACGTTATGTAAATGTATACATTTATGTATACGTTTTTGTTTGGACATCTGTTTTTAATTCTTTTGGGTATATATCTGGGAGCGGAATTGCTGAGTCATATGGTAATTCTGTGTTTAATTTATTGAGGAACCTTCCAACTCTTTCCCAAAGTAGCTGCACCATTTTCTATTCCCATCACCAGCTAATGAAGTATTCTTATTTCTCCACAACCTTGCCAACACTTGTTATTTTCTTTTTTTTTTTTTAACTATGGCCACGCTAGTGGGTATAAAGTGGCATGTCATTGTGATTTTTATTTGTATTTCCATAATGACTGATGATGTGGAGTGTCCTTTCATGTGTAACAAGACAATTTGTATATCTCCTCCAGAAGAATATGTCTTCAAGTCCTTTGTCCATTTTAAAAACTTAGTTGTTTATCATTTTTGTGAAATTGTAAGAGTCTTTTATAAAGTCTGGATACTAGATCCTGTTTTTTAAAAAAAGATTTTATTTATTTATTTGACAGAGATCACAAGTAGGCGGAGAGGCGGCAGAGAGAAGGGGGAAGCAGGTACCCCGCTGAGCAGAAAGCCCGACTTGGGGCTCCATCCCAGGACCCTGTGATCATGACCTGAGCCGAAGGCAGACGCCTAACCCACTGAGCCACCCAGGCACCCCAGGATACTAGATTCTTAGCAGATACATTATTTGCAAATATTTTCTCCTTCTGTGGGGTTTTCTGCTACATATGGTTTTTTTTTTTTTTTTTTAAGATCTCATTTATTTATTTGACAGAGATCACAATTAGGCAGAGAAGCAGGCAGAGAGAGGAGGAAGCAGGCTCCCCACCGAGCAGAAAGCCCGATGAGGGGCTCCACCCCGGGACCCTGGGATCATGACCTGAGCCGAAGGCAGAGGCTTTAACCTGCTGAGCCATTCAGGCGCCCTGCTACATACGATTTTAGGTTCATCCTTTTGGGGGCATATATCAAAAGTTTGGTCCTTTTTATTGTGGAGCCGTATTCCGTCTTATGGATTTATCATAAATGGTTTACCCACTCACCTGCTAATGTTTATCTAGGTGGTTTCCAGGTTTAGGCTATTATAAGTAAAGCTGGCATGAATATTCCTTTATAAGTATTTATATACTTGGGTAGTTTAGTTGGTTAACTATCCAGGCCAATGAAAATTCAGTCTTTTAGGAGCATAGATGTTATATAGAAGAGTAATTTTTGCATGAAAACACCTTTGAATTTTTATTGTTGGGTCTTTGAACAGAGTGTGTTAAATATGACCCTTCAAGGCATTTAAAGAACACATACTTTTTCATCTTAGTTTTCAGGGTCAGTCACTCATCACCTTTGCTTCTTTTTTTCTCCTACTGATGAATCTTCTCCCAGTAATTTTTCACTTGACAAATAATTTTTACTGTGGAACTTGGGACGAAAGATGAGTAAGATGACAAAACTGCAGAACTTCAAGCTGGAAGGAACCAATGTTCTTGTTGTATAGAAAAGAAAGCCGGGTCCAGAAGGAAAGCCAGATTTACTGAAGGCCATTCAGCCATTAGAGAAACAAAGTGAGCAGAGGAATCTTAAGTGCCCGTGAGAGTAATTTTAAGTCTTTTGAGTGAGGAGCTGTCTGCAGATGTTAACAGTGCTGGGGTTGAATGAATGGCACCGTATTCCTGCTGTGCTGTAGGGTTCCCCTTTCCCTCCTAGTTTATCCCACTTAATCCTCCAACAACTCCGTTCAGCAGGTAGGGATTAGGTAATTACCAGGGGTTCAGAGTTTCCTAATCAATGATTGGAGAGGCCAGGCTCAGAGCCAGGCCTTTGCCCCTTTCCAACTTGTATGTTCTCCTTCCTTTCTGGTGAACCGTCCCCTACCTCCGTGCCGGCTGCTACTGCCTTAATTCAGGCCTCCCGGCTTCTCCCCCTGCCTCCAGCTGGGCTTGGCCTTCCATCTTTCTCTTCTCCACACTGGGTTAGCTTTGATCTTGTTGTCGATTTGCTCAAAGCCCTGCCTTAGTGTCTTGTCTGTAGGTTGAGATTCAGACTGCCTACTAGTCCTTTCTGGATCTCCCCCGACTTAGCTGTCCGCACCTGACCTTGATGTCTGTCCAGCTTCCTCCTGCTCTCTCTCCCTATCCTACCTTTTCTCCTCAACTCAAGCATTCCTTTCATCTTTGTGGATTCTGCTTAGACCTCATGTCTTCTAGGGAGCCGTCCCTGACCCCACACAAGCAGGTAGGCTGGGTGTCCCTTTCCTGGGAGGCCTTGTGGCCCCCAACTGTAGCATTTAATCCAAGCTTACCTCCTGTAGGTCTCCCCAAAGACTCCATAAAGTCCTTGAGTTTGGGGCCAGTGTCTTTCATCTTGGAGTCTCTAGCATCTGGCAGGGTCCCTGGCACATAGTTTGCCAAATACATGAGAGAGTGAGCAAGTTGACTGCAAACTACCTATAGATCAAATTGACTTTGTGATGAGAAAAGCTCCTCAGGGTGGTCTCATGGGTGAGACCTGAAAAGAGAACAAAGCTTGGTTTTTCCCCACTTACGTGTTCTTCTGCCTGACTGTCCGGATGGGCGAGAGGCGCACAAACACTGGGCCTTTATGTTTGGAGAGGGACAAGGGAGACACAGGCCCAAGAAGTAAGAAACCCAAGCTCTGTTCCAGCTCTGCCTTCAAGCCACTAGGGGCCCTTAGCCTCTTAGGTCCCACGCTTGTTGAAGGAGGACCAGGATGTGACCTTGTTACAGGACACGGGTTTGTTATAACCCTTAGTGAGATGACATGGGGTCACGCTTTGATAAGACTAACATGCTGAATACACGTGTGTCATAATGTAACCAGGCTCCGTCCCTCTCGGCCATCTCCGGCCAGGGATCTAATTGTGCCTTTCAAGGGACAGGCAGTTTCCAGGCTGAATTTCTTCATCTGATCCAAATAGGAGAAATGGTGGAAATGGCCACTTAGAATACCTCTTAAGTCCTGTTGCATCAAAGCTTTTAACCACAGAAGCTTCTGGATCTCAAAAATGGTTTTTAAGCCCTAAGCAGATGCAATGCTTATTTGAAGCTATTGCTAAAACAACACAACTCAAGACAACCGTGACACCAAGACACTTTATTATTACCTTCCTGTTTGCCATAATGACAGTTTAATCATAGCAACGATAAGGACAGTTGGCCAGGCGCAGCTGCACAAAGGAGTTGCCCATTTGGCCTTTGAACTCACAGGCACTTCTTTTTCCTCTTCCTGAGATGGCGTCAAGAGGCTTTCAGAATGGCCCAGTGTTTGACACACATCCCAGGCTGCCCTACAGTACAGCTTCTGACCAGACTTTGAGGCTGTCCCTAAGCCCTGGTAATAGAATTGTTTACCTTTTCGAGAAGGTTGGGAAAGCACCCAAAACCACCCGGGGCGCGTGCCCAGGCCAACTTCAAGGAGTTCGTGCTGGGAGACCCAAGGTTCTTAGGAGACTGTTTAAAACGAAAAATCACGTCAGCAGGGCCTGTGTGGTGGTTCCGTGTGAGCTAAGTGTGTGCGTCACTGGATCAAGCGTGCCTTCCTTCTTGAGGCGCAGAAAATCATTGCGAAAGTGTGGAAGGCACAATCACGGAGTCAGAAAGCTAAGTCAACAAATGAAGCTTTTTTGAGTAATTAAAAAAAAAAGTGCCCCGAAAATAAGCCATTGCCTGTGATGTCTCCATGAGACCTACTCCAGCAACCCCTCCCCCGGCTCCCATTAAAATCTCATCTTCCCTCTTCCTGTGCCGTCTCCCTTACTTTGCTGTTTTGACCATAGCACTTTCTCTCTTCCCAGATGGGGTAACGTATTTATTTCACTACTGTGTTTTACTGAATGTGTGTCTTCTCCCTTCCCGCCTGCATCCTGTCCGCTCTGCAGGAGTGTGGGATGTTTTATTCAGTAACTGACCCCCCCCACCCCCCCACCCTCTTATCCACCACCGCCCCCCCCCCCCGCCCCCAAGACCGATACCTGGCACCTAGAAGCCGCTCTTTCACTGTTTGAAGGACTGGATGAGCAGTTGCTAAAGATGTCAAGGTTAGACATTGTTACACCGTGACCTTGGCTTCTTCTCGGAGCCCATCCAGCCTGTGAACTCTCTGTGGCTACAGGATCTGGGTTTGGTGCTGCAGGAAACTGAACTGGAAGTGCAGTGTGGGAGGGTCGTAGCCGCTGCTCCCGTGTGGTTCTTGGGAGTAAAGGAGGGTATGGAACTGGGCTGCTCCTTCTGGCCGGGGGGCTTCGGTGACTCAGGACTCCGGTCCCAGCCCGGTGACCAGTCTCATTGGACTCCCTTTGGCAGAGACTCCAGCTGTGCATTTTGGGGGGATCTTGATGTTGGACAAAGAGCGGGAAGGACTTGGTCTCACTCAGCCCCTTGCAATAGGGGCCCCAAAGAGTTGCACAGTCACGAGTCCAGCAATGGGGATTAGTGAATCAATTCTGCCGCATGCTCCCACGCAATGAGAACTATCTCTGAGTGCTGTTAGAAAGAAATCTCACGGGCACCTGGGTGGCTCAGTGGGTTAAGCCTCTGCTGTCGGCTCAGGTCATGATCTCAGGGTCCGGGAATCCAGTCCTGCATCGGGCTCTCTACTTGGCAGGGAGCCTACCTCCTCCTCTCTCTCTCTGCCTGCCTCTCTGCCTACTTGTGATCTCTCTCTGTCAAATAAATAAATAAAATCTTAAAAAAAAAAAAAAGAGTGTGTTAAAAAAAAAAAGAAAGAAAGAAATCTCATGGATGTATTAAGGGGAAAAAACAGGGTGCAGAAAAATGTATATAGTTGCTACCTTTTATGTAAGAAAAGGGAGAATAGGAAAATTATTTCATATAACTTTATTTTAAAAATATTTATTTATTTATTTATTTGAGAGAGAGAGAGAGAGAGCAAGTGAGTGAGCGCGAGAGAGTGAGAAACCACAAGCATGGGGACTGGCAGAGGGAAAGGGAGGAGCAGGCTTCCTGCTGTGCAGAGAGCCCAATGTGGGGCTCTATCCCAGGACCCTGGGATCATGACCTGAGCCGAAGGTAGATAGTTAACTGACTGAGCTACTCAGGTACCCCACAACTTTTTTATTTTATTTTATTTTATTTTATTTTATTTTATTTTAAGATTTCATTTATTTATTTGAGAGAGAGAGACCACAAGTAGGCAGAGAGCCAGGCAGAGAGACAGGGGGAAGCAGGTTCTCTGCCGAGCAGAGAGCCTGATGTGAAACTTCATCCCAGGACCCTGAGATCACGACCTGAGCTGAAGGCAGGGGCTTAACCCACTGAGCCACAAAGGCGCCCCATAACTTTATTTTTTTTAAAGACATTTATTTATTTATTTGAGAGAGAGAGAGGGAGAGGGAGGCAAACCGTACTCCCTGCTGAACAGGGAGCCTGATGACTTGGGGCTTTATCCCAGGACACTGAGATCATGACCTGAGCCGAAATCAAGAGTTGGACACTTAACCGACTGAGCCACCCAGGCATCCCTATTTCATATAACTTTAAAATGTAATAATTTGATTATATATCTCTAGTGGAATGTATCTTAAGGTCCAAACAAATTCCAAATAAATCTTAAACTGTTTTCAGTAATATTTGTAGTAATAATATTGAAATCACTCTTCTGAAACAACTATATATATGTATATATATATATAAAACTCTTCTGAAACAACTATATATATATGAAACAACTATATATGTATGTATTACTCTTCTGAAACAACTATATATATATGTGTGTGTGTGTATGTGTAATAATATTGGTATTACTCTTCTGAAACAACTATATATATATATGTATATATATTCATGACCTGAGCCGAAGGCAGAGGCTTTAACCCACTGAGCCACCTAGGTGCCCCAAGTGTGAGACTCTTGATCTTGGGGTTGTGAGTTCAAGCCCCATGTTGGGTGTAGAGATTACTTAATTAAAATAAAAACTTAAGGAGCGCCTGGGTGGCTCAGTGGATTAAGCCGCTGCCTTCGGCTCGGGTCATGATCTCAGTGTCCTGGGATCGAGCCCCGCATCGGGCTCTTTGCTCAGTGGGAGCCTGCTTCTTTCTCTCTCTCTGCCTGACTCTCTGCCTACTTGTGATTTCTCTCTCTGTCAAATAAATAAATAAATAAATAATCTTTTTAAAAAAAAAAAACTTAAAAGAAATAAGTAAATTATGTTAAACTCATCAGAAACCAGTATTTTTAGTATGTAAAAAAAGAGCAGTTTCATAATTAAAGATGTTAAGTAAAAATCCTGTAACTGTGAATTTGAATTGGAAATGTCAGTATGGATTCCTGATATACTGTGCAACTGGTGGCTCAGTCAGTTAAATGTCTGCCTTCAACTCAGGTCATGATCCCAGTGTCCTGAGATCAAGTCTCGCATCGCATCGGGTTCCCTGCTCTGCGGCGAGCCTGCTTCTCCCTCTCCCACTCCCCCTGCTTGTGCTCTCTCTCTCTGTCAAATAAATAAATAAAATCTTTTAAAAAAATTCTGATATACTTTCTGTTTAGCAAATGAGAAAGTATTTCCTAACTTTGTCCACTGAAAAGCCTAGAAATAATGACCAAATCAGTAGCAGTAAGCACCTGTGACATTTAGCTTGTAGCCTCTGAATACCACCTCCCACTAAAAAGCCCAAGATTCCTCAGAAAAGTGGCTGATTCCAGGTCTGGGATGGGAAATGGACAAGAAGTATTGTACTATTTTGTATCCAAAAACAAAGAAGCTATCAAAGACCGCTTGCATCCCGAGTTGAAGGGCCTCCCACAGCGCCCACTTACGGAACTGTTGGAGCATTAGAGAGAGTACACGTAGTGGATGGACATACATGAAATACACGACAGTGTGTAAAATCCTTGAGTTAAAAATTCAATGGTCCCCACTGGAAGAGGTTGGGGAACCAACTTGTTCTGAAAACTGGTCAAAGAAGGGAAAAGAATTGGACATTTATTCTGTCCTTTTTAATTGGTTACCTTAGGGTATCCAAATTGTTGATGAAGAAAACTTCTTTTTTTTTTGAGAGTTTTTTTTTTTAAGATTTTATTCATTTATTTGTCAGAGAGAGAGAGAGAAAATGAGACAAGCAGGGGGAGCGGCAGGCAGAGGGAGAAGCAGCAGGCTCCCTGCCGAGCAAGGAACCCCATGTGGGACTCCATCCCAGGACCCTGGGATCATGACCTGAGCCAAAGGCAGACGCTCAACCGACTGAGCCACCCCGGAGTCCCAAGAAAAGTTCTTTTTTTATAGAAGAACACTATCTAATAAATACAGGAGGAATTATAGAATTGGAACATCATCATTTTGTATCCTCCAGTAAAGAACGCATTTAGACAACATGATTGGTTATTCCTGTTAAAACATCAGACAAAACTGATGGGAAAATTTATAATGGATGACTCAGGCTGATTCATTCAAACCCACTGATCAATCTTACTGCCACAAAAAAGAAAGACTTCAGGTATCATGTACCCACTGAGGGAATGTAGTAGGAGTTAAACAGCACTATCAAAAGTAGAACCTGATGGGGCGCCTGGGTGGCTCAGCGGGTTAAAGCCTCTGCCTTCGGCTCAGGTCATGATCCCAGGGTCCTGAAATTGAGCCCCGCATTGGGCTCTCTGCTCAGTGGGGAGCCTGCTTCCTCCTTTCTCTCTCTGCCTCCCTCTCTGCCTACTTGTGATCTCTATCTGTCAAATAAATAATAAATAAGATCTTTAAAAAAAAAAAAAAGTAGAACCTGAATTTCTCTGTGCCAGGCTCAAGGTCTAACTACCAGTTTATAGAAAATACAGGGGACAGAAAGACATGTCAAAACACTATCACGGAGATAAGAATTGACCAACTGGAATGTGGGACATCCTTCAGGCCCAAAGACCTGATTTTTTCAACAAGTAAATTTTAAGGATAAGAAAAACAAGAGGAGTTCTCTATAAATTAAAAGAGATTAAAAATACTTACCCAGTATGTACTCCAGCATGTTCTCTGGACCCGGGGGCAGGCTTGCCTAAGTTTGGAATTACCATGTAGCCCCTCTGAGGAGGACCAGGGCTCTAAGGGCAATAATTTTCCAATCTGGCCATGTTTGAGTTTGTTACGTGGCTTGACAGCCAAGGGTAACTTGGGGAGATCCTCCTGAGGGGGGTCCACAGAAAAGTCCATCCAGGTAGCTGGAGGCTAATTTCCACTTTGCCATCTTTGAGATTGAAGTGAAAAGGTGAAATTGCTTATCCTTTCTGAGGGGAGCACCACATTTTCTTTTCCTTCTACGCTGTTTACCTCTTAACCCTAACCCTACCCCCCTTTCCTCATTAAATCTCCAGACACACAGGGCTCCATCCTGGCAAATGCGGTTCTTGTCATGAGACTTTTGAGTCCCTGGCAGATGCATTGGTTGAGTCACTTGGTCACCTGGGAAGTATGTAGGAGCCACACTTCAGTCTTTGATCCCTGGGTGTCCAGCTCACTTTCCCCCACTGCATGTGATCTGTACCACTTGCTGGGGGCTTGGGTGTTAGCTGCTGGCCCAGAGAAGCTCAGCCAGAGGGAGCCCTGATTTACGAACTGTCCGGATTTAACTGAGGCTACAGCACTTTTATTAATAGAACATGCTGCATTTCCTTTTTATAAAAATATGAAGATCATTGCACTCAGGAAAATGCCTGGTGACTTTCTGTCTTTAGGGCATGTTCATCACCAGGCTAAAATTAAAAGTGAAGTCAGGCCCTTCTTGAGTCTATTTTTAACTGAGTTTAGCATATGAACGTGAACGTGAAGTCTTTCTTTAGATCTCCCTTAACTCAATTACTTACTTATGCCAAGCATCCCGCCTGGCATTCCTGAGCCCTGCTGGGTCTACCTAGAGTGGGAGGCCCAAAGGGGACTTGGGGACAGCTAGCCATCCTCTGCTGTCTAAGTTTCTGTGTCTTCACCCATCGCAGCTTTACTTATTCTGGAAGGATAAGGAGGCTTGAGTCATTATACAAATATAATGATAATAGTGATAATAATAAGAATGACATGAGAGGAAAAACAATCAACCAACCAACCTATGGCAGCCCCTCATCGATTCATATTTTTCTAGGGGCTTCAACTTAGATGCAGTCACTTGGGAGGAAGGGGAGACCCCAGATGGCAGAGAAGATCCTGTCATTCAGGCAGAAAGTGCGAATGGCCCTTGGCTTACCGGGGAGACTTGGGACAACAGGTGGAGGGAGAGAGAGAAAAAAAAGGGAGCAAGTGTCATTCCTGTGCAGAGAGTTCCTGCTGAGTGACGAGAGTGCTGGGGAGAACTTGCAGAAACCCTCTTAAATTCCTCCTTTGAAATCTTTTTAATGTCTGCTCTTTGAGGACTATGAAGGGGGGGGGTGCGGGCAGAGCTGATCCTAACTCTTAAGATTCTTTCGCCTAAAGTTTCACTTGAAGGCAGGGACTGACAAAGGCTCTTTTTTGAACTTCTTAGGGCAGTTCCCTGTGGACCTTTTTTTGAGTAAGACGCTTTAGAAAAGTTAAAAAAAAAAAAAAAAAGCCAGTTTATCACGATAATGCCTGGCCCTTGTTTCGTGTTTTTGAAAAGTGTTTTTTAAAATGGTCATTTTGGGTGAGTATGTGTCAGTTGTGTCATTTTTCTGTGCATTTTCTCATGAATGAATATTCAGTTTGTGGTATCCTGAACCCTTTTAAGGTGTCATTTTTAAGCAGAGGAAAAACTTCCTTCTATTTTTTTGGGTATGACAGCAAAGCTGTTGTTGAGGATAAGCAGGAGATTAATTTAAAATGCCAATTACCTTTGCTAATCCACTGATGGTGAAGTTGTTTATGGCCAGAGAACTATGAAAATATTTCCAAATAGAGTCTGAGAGGGGAGAACAGGAAAGAGGTGTGTGTGGGGGTATGGGGTCATGGAGGCCCTTTTGGGGACTAGGAATGATATTTACACAACAAGCACCTTCCATAAACCACATCTTCTGTTAAAAGCAGTCAAAATGAAGTATGATGTGTTTATAGGCCACTACTCTCTGTCTGAAAAATCTCTTAGGGGTTTTTGCTTACAGTTCAATGAACCATTTACTTGCTTTAATGATCTTTTCAATAAAACTTTGAATTATATTATAATACTTTCAGGCTTAGAAGGTTTTCAATTCTGAAAACTCTGTACTTTCACTTGGTTGCTGTAAATTTTAAGGGAAGTGCTCTCTTAGCCAGACTGATATTTCTGGGCATGGCCAGTTAGTAAAGCAAGGAAGGGGTAGGGGCGGGGAAAGGTATGTGTTGCTGTCTGGCTTCTGGGTAAGGCAGTTGCTTGGGACTTGGAGAATGGACAAATCCCTGATAGACAGAATTGCTGAATTCAAAATAATAGGCTATTACTTTAAAACCATTCAATTTCATCCTAATTGGTTATTCAGATATTTTTCTCTTGGTTTTTGCCTGCTTTTTTCCTTAGTGAGTCTAATGATTCATCTCTTTGAAACCGTTTAATTTCACCGTGGTTGGTTGTTCCTGTTAAGGAGAACCTTTTTGTCTTGTTTTTTTCTTGCTTCAACCTGACCCCTGAGGGAATCTAAGCATTTCCCATTTTGGAGGTTCGGGGTAGATCCAAGAAATGGTCAAGATCACTGTTGTCCCTTTCTCAGGCACCATTGGGGGTTCCTTGGACCAGGTAGATAAGGAAGCAAGAATGTGGCCCTTCTTTAAATTGTCCACGGAGGGGAGATCCGAGCCTCAATTTCTCAGGACTAGACTATGTTTCTTTTAGACCAGCGTGCTGGTGTGTGGAAAGCCTCTGGCTTTGCTTCTTTCACTGTTACCATGATTTGTGGGATTGAGGTTAGGCTGGGATCCCCCACAGAGTTCTTCTCAGCTGGAGTTTCACTGTCAGGAGAGCCCTGCTAATTCCAGCTGCCAGCAGGGGCCTGCTTCTTCCTTGGCAAGAGGGAGCCCCCTAGGAGAACATTTAGATGTAATAGAAGCACCCCAGTTGCACATTTTCTTTTGAATGCTCATGGTTTGTGAAAATGTGGCTTATTCTCATAAATACCTTGACATGTTTCCCTTTCTCCAGGTGTCATTTATAACAGCACTCCTGTAACAATCTAAAGGGTAATTTTATTTTATTTTTAAAAAAAAATTATTTCTATTTATTTATTTATTTAACTTTTTTTTTTTTTTTTTTTTTTTTTTAGTTTATTTGACAGAGATCACAAGTAGGCAGAGAGGCAGGCAGGGAGAGAGGGGGAAAGGCTCCCTGCTGAGCAGAGAGCCTGATGTGGGGCTGGATCCCAGGACCCTGGGATCATGACCTGAGCTGAAGGCAGAGGCTTTAACCCACTGAACCACCCAGGCACCCCATATTTTATTTTTTATTTTAAATTGCAGTAGAGTTGACTAAAGGGAAATTTTGAAAGAAAGAATAATCACCAATAATCTCTTGGTTAGACTCCATAGTTTGCCCATTCTGTCTCCATTCTTTTTATGTTGGGTCATGTGCAGATATTTTGAAACATTACATGCAATGCATTATATTCTGTTTTTTTTTTCTCCTTAACAATGTATTGTAAAAATATTTTTTTTGCAGCTGCATCAACTTCATAATTTAATTCCATGACCATGCTTGATATCCACTAAACTGATATACCAGAATATATCTAATTATTCACCAACTGATGGACAATTGGATTCCCAATACTATAGTAATGGATATCTTCATGCACATAGCTTTGGAGTACTTTCCAGGAATGGGATTAGTAGGTCAAAGGGTATGAATAATTTTATTACTCTTGATATATTTGCCATATTGCTTTATAATAAAGTTGTGCCAGTTCACAAAGTTAGCAGTAAATTATGAGGGTGTGTGTTTCATTGTGAAGTTCATGATGGTTTCATCAGAGGATATGAGAAAGGCTTTGCTGCGGTTTGAATCCCAGCTTTGCTACTTGCCACCAGCTGTGTAAACCTGGACAAGTTCTGTCAATTTGCTGTGTCTCAGTGAACTTCTCTGTAAAATGGGGATAACTATTATCAGGAGTAATTTAGTTAATATTTGTATGGTGCCTAGAACAGTGCCTGGGCAAGTCTTACCCTGTGTGTTTGTTAAACAAACATATCTCTCTAGTTCAGGATTTAAAAAATAATAATTTAATAGCAGTGACTTCTTTTGTTAAAACACTATTTTTTACTTATATTAACAGCATTTCTAAGAAACTCCTTTTTAATGTCTTTTTTTTGAAAAGGTAAATTTTAAATGCTAATTTATCGAACAGATCAAATCTGGTGAGTTTATTCATATTATGTAGGAAGTTGTTAAGTTTTTAAAAGAGAGCCCTGTATCCCTTTAGGATGGGATCTGAAGGTCAGTAAGGGTTCATGGGCCTGGGGTGCTGACACAAGCAGCCTGGCATCTCTGAGAAATTGTGCTGGCTTAAATTAAATTAAGCTTTGGGGGCAAATGTGAGTATTTTAGGACCTGTATTTGAGGCTCTTCTTCCTCCCCGTTCAGTGACTGTTAGTGTAGAATCCTGGTTTTGAAGCTTGAGATGCTTTTTACCTGGGGAACAGCAGGGGTGCGGTGCTCATCCCTGTCCCTCCCTCCCCACCCCTCCCCCGCCCCCACCCCCACCCCCGCCACGCCCTGGGACCCTGGGGAGCCTGGACCCTTGAAGGCTGGCGGGAGCGTGGCAGAAGTGGCAGAACCTGTCCCGATATGGCTGGGTCAGCTTTCCTTTCCTTAATCTTGGTTGTTTATGCTGAGCTACCCAAAGAGTTTAACCCTTGCGTGTATTTCAAATTAGAAGCTGGAGAGGGGCGTCTGGCTGGTTCAGTCCGTAGGGTAGGCGACTCTTGATCTCAAGGTGGGAGTTTGAGCCCCACGTTGGACATGGATCCTACTTTAACACCCCCACCCCCACCCCCAACTACTAGAAGCCTGAGGAATTTCAGCGAGCCCGCGAAGGGGGCGGCTCCGCGTGCGCTCTCTGTCACCTGCACCAGGAGCCTGCGTCCCTGCTCTGCTGAGACCGCCTCTCCCAGCTGCCTCTCGCCCTGTCTCTCTGACTAGCGAGCTTTGGGGTGGGGGGGCTGGGGGGGTTGTGGTCGCAGGTCGAAAGCCCCCGGGACAGTGCGGGGCACCTTTGCCATCTCCCGATCTTCCCGCTAGCGCGCCAGGAGGTGTGTGCGCCGCCCGCTGGCTTCTGCCGCGTCCCCGAGTCTGTTCCGTGGACAGCTTCTGTCCCCTGCGTGAAAACTGTTCCGGGCCTGTGGGGTCCCAGTGACCCCTAGACGGATGGTCGTCTCTCCTGGAGTGGGAAAGCGCCAATGCTCCCAACATACTGGTAGGTACCCTGAACCCGGACCCTTTCACTTTGCCAAACAAGCCTAAGACCTGCCTGTTCTACCCAGCCCTGCAGAACCGAGTAGGAGAAACCCCTCAGGGTTCCACTCTCCAAAATCAGCTTCTTTTTCTAGATATAGATTAGTTTTCTCTTTCTTTCTAGTTTTAACTGCACTAAAACGTTCACTAGTGAATTCTGCTTTTTTCACTTAATATGATTTTACAAACATACATTCTGGTTGCATAAGATAGCCATTCCCCTGCTGGATATTAAGGTGGTTGGGTTTTTCTTTTTCCTCTTTAAAAAAAAAAAAACATAGTTCTACAATAAACATCTTTTTGCCCAAAGTGTTTTCCATATTAGGTTATAGTCTCATTATTGTAATTATTTGGGGCAAAGTGTGGGGATATTTTAAAGTCTATCATCTATTTTCAAATGACTTTCTAAAAGGTTAGTACCAATTTTCACTCCTGCTAGCTGTGCTTGAGTATACAGTGCACGCCAGCCTTCCCAGCACTGCTGAGAATGAGAGTTCAGGAGAGGGGCGCCTGGGTGGCTCAGTGGGTTAAGCCATTGCCTTCAGCTCAGGTCATGATCTCAGGGTCCTGGGATCGAGAGCAGCATTGGGGAGCTCAGCAGAGAGCCTGCTTCCCCCTCTCTCTGCCTGCCTCTCTGCCTACTTGTGATCTCTGTCTGTCAAATAAATAAATAAATAAATCTTAAAAAAAAAAATAAAGCCACTGGTCTACAAGTGTACTGCAAGGGCTGGGTTTATTAGTAAATGGGCTGTTTGGATGGTATTCACATTGAGTTGTTCATGGTCAGGTCTTACATTCTATAGAATCCATTCGAAAACCTGTAACTCTATCACTGTTCATTGTGTGCCTGACCTTTGTGTTGCTTGGGCTTTGCTTACAAAGTGAGCTCTTGAATCCAAGGCTGCTGGGTTTGCCCTACTACTTCTGGGTTAGAGCAGGATTCCAGTGTTCTTCAGTTTAAACAAGTACCGAGTGTCTCCTTGAAATTATTCTCAATTTCCAGCCCATTTCCAGATGATGGGCAGACTTGAATTACACAACCTGTAACTAGACATTTGTGTCCTGACTACATAAGCTCAATGATGTCTCTTAAATCTGTGTGGATTAATAGAAGTCCACTGGATTAATAGTGTTGAAGTCTTTTAATCCAAATAATTTTAATTGCATTCAGAAGCCTGCATATTAACAAGCTGGTAGTAAGAGTGATACTGCTTTAATCTTTGAGATAAAAATACATGGTTTGGTATTTTTGAGGATGTTGATGGACTGTATTTTTCAGATTTATTTTAGTTCATTTTCACTGTTGAAGATAATTTAATTATCTCAAATAATTGCTTTTAAATGCCTTAAAATGATATAAACCAGTAACTTTTGAATTCTCCCCCAGGCATAAAACATATGCCTGTTTTATATGGCAGGGTATGTGTGTGCTTGTGTGTGTGTGTGTGTGTGTGTGTGTGTATGTATGTACACTAGCTCTGTGTCCTTGCCTGTAGAGAATATAGGAGGATCTCATGTATTATCTTTTAGGAGCTTGCAACCAAGTTGAAGTGATAAGGCGAAGAAGGCTGAGCTACCTGACAAATGTTTCAAGACAGAATATAATTCTAGATTCACAGTGTGTTGCTGATTGAAGATGATGTTCGAAGGGCCGGCGCTGTGTGGTGCAGATGGTCTGAAAGGAGAAGATCTGTGGGGCCCCAGTGTTTGGGGAAGACATCCTGGAGGGATGGGGTTGGAGGGTCCTTGACGGAACAAGAGGTTTTGGGTGGGTGGAAGTGAAATTACTGAAGATATAGCCCAAGAAGCCTCCGGTGGGATAAAGGAGATGAGGCTGGTTAAGAAAGTAAGACTTTTATTGGCTTGTGATGGGTACAGGGTTAGATAGGATGGTGGGTCTAGGTTTGGGAGGAGCCCGTAGTCAAGAAGAGAGGCTGATCCTTGAAATCAACACCACATTGTCATCATCATCATCGACAGAATATTATTAGCAGCTAACCTTTGTTATGTGCTGACAACATGGTTCTAAGGGCCTTACATATAACTTGCTTAATTCTCAAACAACCTGATGAAACAGATAACTGATTTTATGTCCACTTTATAACAGAGGGATTGAGACATAAAGAAGCTAAGTAACTTCCAGCTGGCAGGAGGCAGCATTGGGGTCAGATAGACTGAATCAGGCAGCCCGGTGTCTTTCAGGGCCAGTGACCTTCACCATGAGAGCTCCTGGTGAGGCTGGCACGGTCTCCCTTGGGTTGTGGAGGAGCCCAGCCTTTCGAGTCCGAGAGGCCCAGACTCAGATTCTGGCTCTAGCACTTATTAGCTCTGATCTTGGAGGTTACTTCTGTAAACCTCGATTTCATTACTTAGGAAGGAGGGATAATGATGCTTCAGGGCTGTTGGAAGGATTAAATGAGATAACATACATATGTCACCCAGAGGAATGTCCTCCAGGAAGTGAGGACAAATGTACAGGAAATGATAGCTACTGGGGGCTTATTTTTCTCAAATATATCTTAGGCTCTGAAGAGGTCACTGAGAAGAAGAAGGAGAAGAAGGAGGGGGAGGGGCAAAGGGAGGGGGAATGGGGGTAAGAGATGATTCAGATAGAATCTACTTGATGCCACTTGCAATAATAATTAGCCAACCCAGATACCGGATGTGGAATTCCTTCTTCTGGAGCATTCCAGGAACGGACTGTGAATTCCAGATGTTGTTCTGCATTGCTCCAAGAACTGACTGCATCTTTCTTTGTCCTCCAAAACTTGGAGGGTAAAACCAGGACATTGCCATTGTACTGAAATGAAGCACAGGATCTGGCACCAGTTGTACATTCCAGGGGCTGAAATCAGGATCTGCTGAAATGGGTGTCCTCGCTCTGCCGTCTCCGTCTTCTGGTTGCCCCGACCACAGATAATCGCTCTGCATCTCAGAAAGAAAGAGATATTTGAAAGTAGTGTACTTAGTAACTGTCTATCAAGTAAAACAGGGCATGGGATAATTATAACCGAGACAGAGACATTTAAACAACACATTTAAGAGAAGAAAAAAAAAACCAGCAGGAGAAAAATTGTTCTAAGATGAAATGCTAATTAGAAATATCACTCTGCGGATGCCTGGGTGGCTCAGTTGGTTGGACGACTGCCTTCGGCGCAGGTCATGATTCTGGAGTCCCGGGATTGAGTCCCACATCTGGCTCCCAGCTCCATGGGGAGTCTGCTTCTCTCTCTGACCTTCTCCTTGCTCATGCTCTCTCTCACTGTCTCTCTCTCAAATAAATAAATAAAATCTTTACAAAAAAAAAAAAGAAATATCACTCTGAGAGTTCATGGAGAAACAGTATTTAGTGCTCCTTATGTTGGAGGACTTACACGGTTCACATAGCAGTTTTTTGTTTTTTTTTTTAAATAAATTTTATTTGTTTATTTGACACAGAGAGAGACAGAGAGAGCACAAGCAGGCAGAGTAGCAGGGAGAAGGAGATGGAGAGGGAGAAGCAGTCTCCCCGCCAAGCAAGGAGCCGGATATGGAGCTTGATCCCAGGACCCTGGGATTATGACGGGAGCCAAAGGCAGCTGCCCAACCAACTGAGCCACCCAGGTGCCCCCACATGGTAGTTTTTTTTCTCTCTCTATGGCATCCTGGGCTTGTAGAGTTTCTCTTAGCATTACGTCCTCCAAGAATCTCAAAACCATGGTGCAAATGTCTACAAAAAAGAACAATGTCCTTTTCTGATTTTCAGTTTTCTTGGTTGTGATGAACCTGTTTTGTTCTTATCTCTGTGTCCTTGGTATTATCCAACTTGGCTTCCTTGGAACCGCTGAATGTTCTTTGTTGCTCTTAATCCAATATTGGTTTTGAAATTTGGAGATGCAAGAAGCTATTGGGGAAAATAAAAGTTAAAAAAAAGGTCATGTGTCAGGGCGCCTGGGTGGCTGTTCAGTTTAAAGTCTAACTCTTGATTTTGGCTCAGGTTGTCATCTCAGGGTTGTGAGATTGAGCCCCATGTTGGGCTCTGTGCTGGGGCCCAAGGCCTGCCTAAGATTGTCTCTCTCTCTCTCCCTCTTCCTCTGCCCCTCCCTGCCTCCCTCTCTTAAAAAAAGGTGGTATGTCTGAATATATGAAAATTTTTTATCAAAATTGATAAATTGCTGTAGAATTTTTTAAAAAAGAGTTTATTTATTTATTTGACAGACAGAGATCACAAGTAGGCGGAGAGGCAGGCAGAGAGAGAGGTAGGGAAGCAGGCTCTCCGCTGAGCAAGAGCCCAATGTGGAGCTCTATCCCAGGACCCTGGGATCATGACCCGAGCCAAAGGCATAGGCTTCACCCACTGAGCCACCCAGACGCCCCTTGCTGTAGAATTTTTAAGTTTTCAAATAAGGCAAGAATCAGATTACTACTTGTGTACCTATTTGGTGCTAGGTGGTATTTTGGAAAGCTTGGAGTGTTACCTCTTGTTAAATTTTATAAATTTTCTTCCTTTCTTCCCCTTCTTCTTTTTAGAAATCTCTTTGTTTGTTTATTTGAAAATAATTTTTATACCCAACATGGGGCTGGAACTCATGACTCAAGATCAAGAGTCGCATGCTTTCATGGTGCCCCTTATAAATTTTCTAAAAGGTATTTTTAGAATGGGGCTCTTAAATAGTTGGGCCTCTGTTTTATGTTGCTGGCCTTCATGTCTTGGATGTCTGTCCAAAGGTAATGAGGTCGATCTGGCTGGTATAGTAATGCCTTTCTAAATTGTTTTGCCATATCCTCCTGAGCTCACTGCTTCCGAGCCTAACCTACAGAATACTTCATTCCTACTTCATTAAACTAAGAGAGGTATGTATTGAACACCTACTATGTGCTAGAAGCTCTCATAGGTCCTGAGTGATAAACAGAGCAGGTGTGGTCCTTACAGGAGAGCCTATAGTCTAGTGAAGAAAACAGACATAAACCAAAAAAAAAAAAAAAAAAAAAGACATAAACCAAAAAACAAACCATACAGATAACTATGAAAGCATAAATTGAGATAAATAATATGAAGGAAAGAAATGATTTCTTCAATCAGATTCCTATGGAAATCTAAACAAAGAGCGAAGATTAAAAATGATAATGCAAAAAAAAATGTACAGGTGTCAAGGCCTTTAAACACATTATGTTGCCATTAATTGGCCTTGAGGGTGTCACTAAATGGAATTCTGTTTCAAGACATGTTTGAGCCCATGGCCATTCCAAGACCATGAACAGTGAATCTTCTCATAATCTGGTTTGCTTTAGTTAAAACAGTCTCGAACCCATGGCAGTGTCACTGGGGTACAGACCTCCAGGTTCAGAGCCATCATGGAATACGTCTGATTGACGTTGACTTGTTGACTATGAATTCTCCATTATTGTTCATTTCTGACAAGATGCAGTTTGATTCTGGAGAGCATCCTTGGGTGTACGAGGCCAGAGCGATCTTGATTCTGTTGCTAAGCCCTTCTGTCAGTGAGCTTGTCTTCCCTGAGACTAGGAGAGGCAGCATATGAAGGGTTGAGCTTGATAACCTTAAGGAGATTGTTTTTTAGGATCAAGTTTTATTTTTCAAGACATGCACAGTAGAAAAACGCTCCAGTAGAATCAGTTTATACTTAAGACATGACATTTTTATGGTGTGATACAGTAGGAGCACTAGGCTGGAGTCTGAAAGTTCCAGGCTCTGCAAGACCAGGTGCGTGGACTGGATTCTTGGAATGATGTGGTTTATTCTCATTGAGACCCAGAGTGCAGGTGAGAGTTCCTACTCTACTGCAATCCTTGCTCAGAGACAAGGAGGCTCTGTAGTGGGTCAGCGTGCAGGTTCTGGGTTTAAAACAAGAATATTCCACAAGGTAGCCTTGTGCCGCTGGGCAGGAAACTTGTCTTTCTTGAGCCTCAGTTTTTGCATCTATGAAATGAAAATTCCATTTCTCTCCTATTACACTTCCAGAGTTGGAACAAGGAGGAAGGGCCTTTGAAAGGTTTGGCACCATGCCTAGCACTTAGTAAATGCCCAGTAAATGTTCAAGGTCACTTTGTTTTCCTTATCAATCATTATCATGGCTTCTGTTCTAG
The DNA here is from genome assembly GCF_009829155.1 of Mustela erminea. Taxonomy (NCBI): domain Eukaryota; kingdom Metazoa; phylum Chordata; class Mammalia; order Carnivora; family Mustelidae; genus Mustela; species Mustela erminea. The sequence goes on from NC_045627.1 coordinate 73,073,047, forward strand.
TGGTCTTTCAGTTGGGCATGTCGCGTGAGCCCCTCCATCTTGGAATCCTGCCTGGGGTGCCTGCTTCAGCGGGTCACTTAGGAAGTCAGGTATAACTATGGTGGGGGTGAGGGGTTAGGACTGGCAAGTGGAAGCTGAAGGCGGGACGTCTCCCTGTCTGCAGCTTGGTTGTTTTTTGCGAGTGGGTTTGGCTGAGGCTGGAAGGCAGGTCCGTCTTCCTCCAGCCCGTACGGACTGAGGCACATGCAGACACACCATCCGTCCAGGCAGACAAGCCCAGCCCGCAGATGGTCCCTTTGGTGGCTGTCATTCACAGTTCCTGCCATCTCATGCCAGAGGCGGTCGGAGGGCATCTCCTCTCGATTTCATCTCAACACGGACCCTGCCCCCCGTCAGCTGCCTTGTTTGAAATTGTCAGACAAGGGCACCATAGGACAGCACCGTTCTTAAAAACAGTGATCCAGAGTGATTACAAACAATAAAATCCAGAAACTGTGAGTGGTGTGTGGGAGCCGGGCACCTGTTGTCACGCAGGCTGCCCTGGGGGAGGGCAATTAGTGTGTTTGGCAAAACCACTGGAATGTTCTTGGTGGGGGCGGAAGCTGGGGAGTGGGTAGTGGGTTTGCTCCCGGGGTGTGTTGCCTCCTTCCCAGCAGATGAGCCTGAAAGAATTTCTCGAGGGAGGAGGGATGGCACCAGCCAGGGAAGGCCCGGAGGTCTGTTTTCCTGTCCAAATGGTCCATTCATAAAATGCCTCCTCTTCCTTCTCCAGATGGCATCGGCCACTGCCCAGTTTTTCCCCACCTCAGGGGTTCATTCCTTTCGAAGGGGGGGGAGGAGTGCTGCCCGCTGCAAGTGGGGTAGGAGCCTCCGTTCTCTAAGTGCCGTCTCTTTTACTACCCCACTGGCGGGCTGTGATAGATGGCCTTGGCCTCACTGGGTCGTGCGTTCAGCTGTGAGCGGACATCTGCCAAGAGCGTCTGGCCAGCAGCAGGACTGACACACAGTCAGTAACCGGCCTGGGCTCTGATGCTCTGTCCCAAGGTGGCTGTCACAGCAACGACTCACCTAGGTCCAGGAGCTGTGGGCACTTGGGGGAGGGTTGATGCCTCCCCACCATGGCTCAGCGTGAAGGGCCCATTTCCCTTTGTCCCAGCGTGGCCCGCTTAGACTGGGGCCGATCAGTAAGGCTGGGGGGAGAGGCGGGTTCTGGAGCGACAGTTTGCCCAGCAGCTACACACAAGGGAGAGCTGCACCCCAACCTTTTCTCTCTGCTCCTCCCCTGTACTTCCCACCACCAGTCCCCTTTGCTTTTTTCTTTTCACGTCTTTCACGTCTTTCTGTGTCTCTGATTCTCCCTCCAAATCCTGGCATAATTGTAGATGTGATTTGTTAAAAGTCATGATCAGTCTTGACTCCGTGTGCCCTGTGTCTGTCTGAGGGCCGTTGCTTGGTGGGAGGGAAGCACGGGACCTGGCAGTTCCTCACTGACCATGTAGGGATAGCCCTGGAGTGAATGCAGAAGGGATGCCTCTGCTGAAGGCATTTCACTCCCTTGTCAGGGCTGCTCGAAGAGCTGGTGACAGAACTGGCCCCGCACCCCGGAACACAGGAACACCGGAACACACAATCTCCCTTCACTGTCTGCCCCGAACCCCTGCCCTCCCCCGCTGATGCTGGCAAGGAACTCTCTGTCCACCTCCGTCTTACTGTTGGATTCGGCTTCCAGAGGCCACAGGGAGAGACTCAGGGGTCTGCATTCATCGTTTTATTGAGTGTTTTGTATTTAAGGTTGGGGATCCCCAAGCTTCGCTGTATTTTTAAAGACAGTGCTCATTAAAACAAGGAATGCTCTGTGCTAATCCTGTCTGCCTTTGGGTCACTTGCGTGAAGTATCAGTGTGGTTGAAATTATTTCCATGGTGACCCTGGAGGAGTATAAGGACAAACTTTGGACGCTGATGTTGGCTCCACTAGCCGCAGGATCAGACTCGGGAGCTCATCACGATGCTGTAGTAACTTTTTATTTTGAAATAAATTGGCTGACGAAAATTCGCAAAAAAGCACAGAGCTCCTGTATACTTTCCACCCGTGTATGAACATCTTACTTACATAACCATGATACCTTTATCAAAAACAAGAAAGGAGGGGCGCCTGGGTGGCTCAGTGGGTTAAGCCTCTGCCTTCGGCTCAGGTCATGATCTCAGGGTCCTGGGATCAAGCCCCGCATCAGGCTCTCTGCTCAGCGGGGAGCCTGCTGCCCTCTCTCCCTCTGCCTGTCTCTCTGCCTGCTTGTGATCTCTCTCTCTCAGTCAAATAAATAAATAAAATCTTAAACAACAACAAAAACAACAACAACAAACCAAGAAAGGAATATGGGTGCAATACTAGTAACCAAATTATAGATGCTCTGCACCCCTCCCCCTGAATTTAGCAGTTTCCCACTAATGCTGTTTTCTATTCCAAGATGTAGTCCAGGATCCTACCTGGCATCTAACTGTCGTGTCTCCAGTGCGTGACAATGTTTCCCCTTGTCTTTCATGACCTCCATGCTTTTTGGAAGAGCCCTGGCCATTCACTTTTGTAAACAAGGATCAGCCCGCTTTTTCAGTCAAGGGCCGGGTAGTACATATTTTCAACTCCTCAGGCCACGCGGTCTCTGTGGGAGCTCTTCAGCTTTGCTGTCTAGCACAAAAACTGCCCAAGATGATACGTAAATGAATGAGTATGGCTGTGCCCCATCGTAACTTCATTTTTGAAAATAAGCAAAGGTCCGGATTTGGCAGCAGTTTGCCAGCCCTTGTTGGAAAAAGATCCTAGATGTGAGTTTGTCTCGTGTGTTCTCATGATTAGGTGGAGGTTTTGCATTTTTAGGTAAGAATCCCACAGAGAGGATGTGCATTACTTAGTCACTTGGTTGAGGTGGTGTTTACTGTAAAGTTAAAAGGCACTTTTTTCCTTCCTATGTAATCAAGTATATGTCAGGGGAGATCCCGTAAGATGATGCAAATGCCCTGTTTTTCCTCAGACCCTCAATTGCTAATTTCAGCACCCCTCGCTGGAGCTTACTTGCAACAGTTATGACTAGAGTGTTCTAATGGCGAATTTCTGTTCTACTCAGTTCTATATTTATTAATTGGAATTCTTCTGTAAGGAAGAGCTGTTCCTTTTCCCCCATGAATGCATTCATCAATTATTTATATCCGTATGGACTCATGGATTTTTTTTTTATTATTATGATGATGACAATTTTTAAAACGGTTGCCAAAACTCATCTCTTTTGGACTTTTTAAAATTTTTTTAAGATTTTATTTATCTGATAGACACAGCGAGAGAAGGAACACAAGCAGGGGGAGCGGGAGAGGGAGAAACAGGCTTCCCGCTTAGCAGAGAGCCTGATGTGGGGTTTGAACCCAGGACGCTGGGATCATGACCCGAGCCGAAGGCAGATGCTTAACAACTGAGCCACCCACCCAGGTGCCTCTCTTTTGGACTTCTTGGCCACCCTCTTGATTTCATAGTTGGCTTTATTCTTACAACTCTGTGGGCGTCCGGTAGCCTCAGACCCAATAGGTCTGCATCCCATTAACTTGTTAATGGCAGAAGGGCATTTTATTTTTCAGCCAAAGCCCTGGCCAACCTTACACTCCCAGCGTACCACACAGCTGGTGACTTGCAGTGGGAGGTCAGCCTTAGGGCGACGGGCCAGTTGGGAGCCGGTAATTGGTTTCCATTAATCTTCTGGGTGGAAGAGGAGTTTGTAGTATTTTCTGGTTCATTCTAGGTCAGGTTTAAATTGTGAGTGTGGTCGAGGTTATGAGTTCTCCCTTCCCTCTGGTTCTTTAAGAGCTTTCTTTTTATTCTACTTGTTGAGAAACTTTATTTAAAGATGGAAAGCCTTGCTTAGGCGCAGAGTTTAAAGTAAATAGTGTTTCATTGCATTTGTAGGCACGTTCCTAGATTAAAGTAAAATGTTAGTTTAAATGGCTCAATTAGAAAACCAAACAGATTTCCAAGAGAGAAGCCATATGATTTACTCTTAAGCATACAATGAATATGCTGAGTCAGCTTTCTAAAGTAGGAGAATTTTCTGTTATTCCCTATAATTAAAATTATTCCTTTAAGGGACCATATGGGAGTTTAGGTGAATAGCCACTGAGTATGGCTCTTCCATTTTTGTTAGCCTTGTAAATGCTTTAGAAAATATTCTTAGGGCTCTTTGGTCAATGATGACAGGAGGAAGAGAGAAAAATCAAGGCATGTTCTGAGACTATGAACAGGGTTGTGTTCCTGACTTCAAAAGATTTTTTATCTACTTAGTGTTTGGAGAAAGGGTGAAGTAAACTCACTTGGCTTTAAAAAAAATCCACAGAGGGGCGCCTGGGTGGCTCAGTGGGTTAAAGCCTCTGCCTTTGGCTCCAGTCGTAATCTCGGGGGCCTGGGATCGAGTCCTGTGTCGGGCTCTCTGCTCAGCGGGGAGCCTGCTTCCTCCTCTCTCTCTCTCTGCCTGCCTCTCTGCCTACCTGTGATCTCTGTCTGTCAAATAAATAAATAAAACCTTTAAAAAAATCCATAGAAAGATTTCTCCTACAGTGTCAGTTAAGGAAAAAACAGAAGGAAAAGAATTATCATTTGCCCAAGACATGGTTACAGTTAAAAGGAAAAAAAGGAAAGAAAAAGAAGAAGAAAGAAAGGAAGAAAGAAAGGAAAGAAAGGAGGGAGGGAGGTAGGGAGGGAGGAAGGAAGAAACTGGGAACTTCTGATCTTGTCATGGTACAGAATTCACTAGAACTGAACCTCATTACCCACAGCGTAATTTCTCCCTTCCTAAGGGTAGAAGTGTGTGTGCTATGGAGTCCTGTGGAAGTCAGGCAGGTTCCAACTAGTAATGGAGAAGTGGCATCCGAAACTTTGGTATGCTATTTCTTTCTTCCTTTTTTATTTTATTTAAAAATTTTATTTATTCATTTGTCAGAGGGAGAGATCACAAGTAGGCAGAGAGGCAGGCAGAGAGAGAGGGGGAAGCAGGCTCCCCACTGAGCAGAGAGCCCGATGTGGGGCTTGATCCCAGGACCCTAGATCATGACCTGAGCCATGATCAGCTGGCCTAACCCACTGAGCCACCCAGGCGCTCCTGGTATGCTATTTCTACATAATTTGTTCATCTTACCTAATCGTAGAATTGTGTGAAAAGCTGAGATATTAATACTTTTTGTGTAATTTGCAAAAAGGAATCGTAGACTTTTTCTTTGTGTGTTTATTTCACTATCTGTGAAGCAGTCTAATAAGCTGTTTCAGTCGGATATAGATCTCTTGGAGCTCAGGACCACCGAAACCATCACTTGCAAAAAGTAACCATGAAGGAGACAATAGAGCTCTTGGTGGGACATCTGATGATTGTGGTAGATCCCGGCATCTTGAGAAGTGAGTAGTCTGGCAGAAGCTCTAGCCTGGGTTCCCAGATCTGCTTCTCCGACGGAGCCTGAAATGAAGTGGCAACTTCCTTTGTGAAATGTTTGGTCATTGGTCAGGGTGCCTGGATGGCTGAGTCGGTTGGGTGTCTGGCTCTTGGTTTTGGCTCAGGTCATGATCTCTGGGTGGTGGGGTCAGCCCCCACCCCCAGCTTCCTGCTCAGCGGGAGGTCTACTTGAGATTCTCTTTCCCCATCCCTCTGTCCCTGCCGCGCATCCTGCATGGGTGTGCTCCCTCTTTCTCTCTCTCTGAAATAAATGATAGATAGAAAGATAAAATCTTAAAAAAAAAAAAAAAGGATAGTCATTGATAGAAGGGGTGACTGGATCAGCAGTTGGCCTGGGAGAGACATCGCGTGGGCTTTTCCTGGAAGCGCAGCCCTTTCACACGTGACCTTACGGCTTCGTTGCCGTCCTGTCCTTGGCGGGCCCGTCAAAAAGAAGTTATTTCGAAAGCCTGTTGCTGATTGTACATTTCATGCCATCAACTGCTGCACGTGTTTCTTGTAGCTGCTGGAGGGCTCTGTGATAAGAGTGGAAACTCAGGCACTGCCCTTCAGAGAGGTGGGTGATCTATTTTCGACTTGGAGACGGGTGACAAACCTGTCTTCTGTCAGGTCAAACGCGCAGGGACTTTCTTGTTTTCTGTCCTCTGTTGACAGCTGTGTCTGTGCTCAGAATGGTCATCGGGTAGCTGAAAGATAGCTGTGGCATTTAAACACCTAGATAGGAGGGAGGGCTGGAATGTATTTTTCTTTGCTATTTTGGTTAGCGAGTCCCTAGTAGTCCACGGTGAGAGGTGAAGAGGAGGGGCCTCTGGGAGGGCAGGCAGGAAGAGACGCCAGCGTCAGGTTTGGCAGGGATCGGGGGAGAGACATTTCCAGCATTGGTGAGTTTAGTGCCTGGAAGGGAATGGCTGGAAGGGAAATGGAAAATAAACGTAGAATTTGCAGTGGCCTGGGTGGGGCAAGACGTGGAGGTAGGATGGAGGTAGTGAGATAAGGCAGAACGATTTTTTTTTTTTTTGCATGCCGCATAGAGCATAAATGACAACTCTTGCATCGAAAATTGCACTTATATATACACAACACATAATGTGAGAGTTTGTTAAAACACAGTGTGCTATGGTGGTGACAGTGGTCTTCAGTGCTCTGCTGTCCTTAACAGGAATGTGCATGTTGTTTCTCTGGGAACCGTTTTAAATGCACACTGAATTCCCAGCATCATGTGTCTCCATTTATTAACCTGGAGCCTTGACAAGTTCTTTACTATCCTCATCCGCAAAATGGAGTCAGGTTGGCCTGCCTGTCTCACAGGACTGTTACGAGGGTCCAGGTTACAGTGTTATACAATGTGGCCAGGACTCTAGATATTTTGTAAAACCTGTGATAGGAACTGGGAGGGGGGGAGGGGAGGGTCTCACATCCAGACCTTGCTTCCCTCTATTTATTTATAATAGCTAATGGTTCTTTCTCTCACCCCTCCTTTATTAATAGTCACAGTTTCCTTTGAGATTCTGATGGAAGTATGGGTCTCCTACACACACACCCCCCCCCCACAAATTTAGCATAGAATATCAGGGATTTACAGTCTGAAGCCTAGCTATGAATTGCTGATTTGAAGATGGTTTTCTTTTATGGAAATTCCAGTTGGATTTGAGAGAACTAGATTTTTACAGATGCCTGACATTTGGAATTTTCTGTTTGTATGGATTTTTCTAGATCATTTATTTTTCCAGTGGAAGAAAGCATTATGTGTATCCCAATTTAAGCTCATTGTTTTTCTAGTATGGCCCTGGTTTAGCTGCAGATAGTGAGATTGTGAACTCGTGTAAAGGAAGACCGTGAATTTAACAAAAGGAAAATCTGAGTGAGTCATAGGGTACTGAAAGTAGTAGGATATTAAAAATACATAAACTAAAGGCATTCAAATCATGTTTCCTTTTCCAACCTCAAAAATGTCGTAGGTATCCAGAAGGCTCACACTTTTTTAGTGATAAGCCTGATCAGTGTGATTTAAATCATCCATGATATATTTATAGCTGAATGATTAAGTTGGATGATATGACAAAACACTTAAATCGTATTTATGGTCATTGATGGTTTTACGCATTATTAGAGAGGAGCATAGTTTACACCAAATTAAAGGGAGACATCTGATCCAGACATCAGTTCAGTAATTTCATGGGAAAAAATAAACCTAAATGAGCAAAAAATGTTGTGGTATTAACTCCAATATGATGGTATTACAAGTTTCCCCAGTTAATTAGTAACACATATTGTAGAACAAATGTTTGAAACAGAAATCTCATGTTTTTGTATAACAGGAAGAGCCCTGTACTGAGAGTTGAGCTGGGAGTCAGCCCTGTCCCCCCATTGCTGTGTGACGTTGGGCAGATTGCTGCACCACTCTGGAGCTGTGCCTTGCAAGGAATGAGACTGCATCTCTCTTGAGGGAGAGATTTCTTGGAGTGCTAACATTTTGTGACTTAAATCTAATTGTGTGATGGCTGCTTTTGAAAAAAAAAAAGTTTCATCAACATTAACGTACATACAGAAAAGTGGCCAAATTGTACAGGCAAATCTCAGTGAATTTTTACCCTTCCGAAGAGTCTTGGATTAAGAAATAAAATGTTATCAGTATTCTAGAAGGCCCTGCATGTTGTCTCTAGTTCTTGAGGGCTACTCCTAAATGGAAGAGGGGGGAGAGAGAGGGAGGGAGAAGGAAAGAGAGAGAGCATGAGAGAGAGGGGGAGAAAGAAGGAGAGAAGGGGAGGGTGAGAGAGAGAGAGAGGGAGAAGGATGTGGAGAGAGAGGGGGAGGTAGGAATGGAGAAGAAGAGGGAGAGGGAGAGAAAACGGGGGGGGGGGGGGGGAGGGAGAGATGGAGATGGAGAAGGCAAGGGAGAGACTGGGGAGAGACCAAGGTGTTAGTTTTTAGGAATCTGGAAGTCTAACATTAAAAATCAAAAGCTTTATTCACTGGGAACCCCATTATTTCGGTCCAGCTTGCCACTATTTTAAAATCCAAATAGCTCAGGAAATTGGAAGTTTTTAAGCAAACATTTGGCAATAGAATCTTCCCTGGAAGAAGGGGCAGCTGTTTGTAGTCTTTACTTATTATCCCTTATCACGTGACCGTCAGGCCTCCTCGGTGCTATGAGAAGGTACAGCCTGGTCCCTCAGGGGTGTAATGTACAACACAGGTGTCACGCTTCTTCTTGAACTTGAATAGGTGCTAAATTCCAAAACAAATCTGGCCACAAGGACTTTAGATAAGGAACTGTGGATTTAAGCTGCAGCATAATTGTTTATAAGAAGTGAACATTGGGGCGCCTGGGTGACTCAGTCGTTAAGCATCTGCCTTGGGCTCAGGTCATGATCCCAGGGTCCTGGGATGAGATCGAGACCCGCATCATCGGGCTCCCTGCTCAGCAGGAAGCCTGCTTCTCCCTCTCCCACTCCCCCTGCTTGTGTTCCCATTCTCTCTGTCTCTTTGTCAAATAAAAAATAAATAAATAAATAATCTTAAAAAAAAAAAAGAGTGGACACTTCACCTTTTTTATTGCTTAGACTTACATGACTTTTATCTCAAGAGTAAAGCAAATGTAGTTCTGGTTAACTGTCTGGTACATTATTAGACATTTCTCTTCCAACACTACATTTTTTCCAAATAACTTTTATTTTGGAATAATTCGAGGTTGAGTAAAAGTAAAAAGTTGCAAAGAAATTGTACAGTGTTCTCCTAACAGCTTTCACCCAACTTCCCTTAATGTTAACAGCTTGTATACGAACATTTGTCAAAACTTAAGAAATTAACGTTGGTATAATACTACTGGCTAAGTCATAGGCATGTTCACATTTCCCTAGTTTACACACTGATGTCTTTTTTCTGTACTGGGATCCCATGTGACACACAGTTGTCATGTCCCCTTTAGTCTCACTCTGTGACAGTTTCTCCATCTTTTTTTATTTTTCACAAGCTTGCTAGTTTTGAAGCATACTGGACAGGTATTTCATAGAATGTCTGAGGCATTTGCTTGCTTGCTTATATTTTTTGTTTGTAAGCTTTTTTTGTAAGTTTGTAAAACTAAACTTTCTATTGAAATCACTGTAGATTCACAGGCAGTAGTACGAGGTAACAGAGAGAGAGGTCCTGTGTACGCTTTATCCACTTCCTCCCAAGACTGACATCTTCAAAACTATAGTCCTGTGCACAACCAGGTCATTGACCTTGACACAATCAAGATACTGGACATCTTCATCACCACGAGACTCTGTCATCTAGCCCAGCTCTTGCAGTCTCTTGGTTCAGTGCGTGTTGGCTGAGGTCTCCCGGGCTCAGGCTCTGCTTCAGGGACGACAAGGATGGGCAACAGAGGCAAACCTGTCCTCATGGAGCTTAGCTTCCAGGAGATAGGCGTGGACCAAAAAACCCATGCAGCTAAGAAGGTTGAAGAAAAATAAAGCAGACTAAAGACTCAGAGAGCAAGAAATCCAGAACACCAGCTGCTTTTTTTTTTTTTTTTAAGTTTTATTTGTTTATTTGTTTGACACAGAGAGAGACACACACACACAGTGAGAGAGGGACCTCAAGCTGGGTGGTAGTGGGAGAGAGGGAAGCAGGCTTCTCGCTGAGCAGGGAGCCTGATGTGGGGTTTGATCCCAAGACCCTGGGATCCTGACCTGAGCACAAGGCAGATGCTTAATGACTGAGCAACTCAGGGAGCCCCAGAATATTAGCTTCTTTTTTTTTTTTTTTTAAAGATTTTATTTATTTATTTGACAGAGATCACAAGTAGGCAGAGAGAGAGAGAGAGAGAGAGAGAGAGAGAGGAGGAAGCAGGCTCCCTGCTGAGCAGAGAGCCCGATGCAGAGCTCCATCCCAGGACCTGAGATCATGACCCGAGCCAAAGGCAGAGGCTTTAACCCACTGAGCCACCCAGGCGCCCCTAGAATATTCGCTTCTTTTGGCAATCTTGAGCCTTGGTCGTATGGGACCAGTCTTCCCTCCCAGCAAGGTGGTGTGGGGTTGGGGGGTGGGCAGTGGTGGGGTGGGGGTAAGGAGCTTTAAGGGGTAATTGCTTAATCTGTGTTTTGCACTGGTCATGTACAACTATTTAACATCCTGTTTGTTGGAAATCCATGGTGGTTTTCTGCCCTGTTAGTGGGTATTTAAATCTGGCGAGTTTTTTGTTTTGTTTTGTTTTTTAAGATTTATTTATTTATTTGACAGTGAGAGAGGAAACACAAGCTGGGGGAGTGGGAGAGGGAGAAGCAGGCTTCCCGCTAAGCAGGGAGCCCTATGCAGGGCTTGATCCCAGGACCCTGGGATCATGCCCTGAGCCAAAGGCAGATGCATAACAACTGAGCCACCCAGGCACCCCTGGCGAGTTTGTTCTAAGTAAAACTGCATTGAGAGCCTTGCTCAATGAGTGGCTTCTCATTCCACACTATAGGGTAGGGCCAGACAGTGATGGCATTTTGTGAATTTGTTATTGTTATTCTTTTCAATAAACTCTGCACCCAACATGGGGCTCAAACTCAGGATTCCAAGATTAAAAATCGCCTGCTCTACCGACAGCCAGCAGGAGCCTCAGCATTTTGTGAATTTGTGACAACAGATGTAGTGTATACACCGAGATAGAAATGGTGTTTCTATTTCTCGGTATTCTTGGTATCATCAAGAAGCTGTGACATAATCAAAGGGAGGGGGAGGCTAGGGATTGCAAATATTTAGAATGGGTTTTTCATCTCTTTGTCAAATCATGTCACTCATACAATAGATTTTGTCATTTCAAGTGCTTCCGGAGGATGGGTATTAAAAATTACTTAAATAGGGCTTTCAGATGACTATATTGAATGGTGGCAATTATTTTAAAACCCTGGAAATGAGTAATTTCAAATGAACAGCCATGGCCATTTTTTTCTTGTGGCAAAATACATATAATCATTTTTAAGCTTACAATTCAGTGACATTAAATACATTTACAGTGTTGTGTCGCTAGCTGTCCACATTGTTTCCTTAACTTTTTTGTCTTGGAATTGGCAATGACTTCTTTGATATGCCACCAAAAGCACAAGCAACAAGAGACAAATGAATAAACTGGGCTTCATAAGAACTAAAAACTTGTGCACATTAAAGGACATGATCGAGGAGTGAGGAGACAGCCCACAGGATGGGAGAAAATACATGCAAATCATATATCTGATAAAGAATTTTCAAGTAGAAACTCTGTACCCATTACGAAGTAACTTCCAATTTCTCCTTTCCCCAGGAGGCCCTGGTAACCTCCAGTCTACTTTCTGCCTCTGTGAATTTGCCTAATTTAGGTATCTCATATAAATGGGATCATAACGTAGTTGAACTTTTTGTGTCTGGTGTATTTCACTTAGGATAATGTTTTCAAAATTCATCCATATTTTAGCGTGTTTCAGAGTTTACCCCATTCGATGGCTGAGAATTTTCCAGTGTATGTATTTTGTTTGTCCACATGGTGGACGCATGGATTGTTTCTACCTGTTGGTTATTGTGAATAATGCTTCCATGAACATTGATATGAAAGGATCAGTTTCCATTCTTTTAGGTGTGTACCTGGGAGTGGAATTGCTGCATCCTATGATAATACTATGTTTAATTCTATGTTCAGCTTTTTGAGGTACTGCCAAACCAGTTTCTACAGAGGCTGTACCATTTTACATTCCCACCAGCAAGGAACATATCCTCAAAAATATTCATTAGTATTGTTATTTTTAAAGATTTTGTTTTTAAGTAATCTCTACACCCAAGGTAGGGCTTGAACTCACAACCCATGTGTGAGTTGCATGCCCTACTGATGGAGCCAGCCAGATGCCCCCCAAATACTTGTTATTTTTGTTTGTTTGTTTTTAAAGATTTTATTCATATATTTGAGAGAGAGTGAGCAAGAAAGAGAGCACAAGCCAGGGCAAAGGTAGAGGGAAAAGTAGACTGTAGTGAGTGGTGTTACTTCGGTATGGGTTTGACTTGCATTACTCTAGTAACTAACGGTGTTGAGCATCTTTTCATATGTTTATTGGCCACTACATATTCTCTGGAGAAATATTTACTCAAGTCTTTTGTCCTTTACTTATCTTTTGAATTGAGTTGTTTGTTTTTTGTTACTGAATTGTAGGATTTCTTTATATATTCTGGATATAAATTCTTTATCAGATATATGATTTGCATGTATTTTCTCCCATCCTGTGGGCTGTCTCCTCACTCCTTGATCATGTCCTTCAATGTGCACAAGTTTTTAATTCTTATGAAGTCCAGTTTATTCATTTGTCTCTTGTTGCTTGTGCTTTTGGTGGCATATCAAAGAAGTCATTGCCAATTCCAAAGTCATGATATTTTCTTCTATGTTTTCTCCTAAGAGGTTTGTAATTGGGGTGCCTGGGTGGCTCAGTTGGTTGAGTGTCTCACTCTTGGTTTTGGCTCAGGTCATGATCTTGGGGTCCTGGGATAGAGCCCCATGTTAGCTCAGCACTCCACGTGGACGTGGAGTCTGCTTGGGATTCTTTCCCTCCCCCTGCTCCTGTGTTCTTTCTCTCTCAAATAAGTAAATGAATAAAATCTTTAAAAAAAAAAAAAAGAGGTTTGTAGTTTAGCTCTTTGATCCGTTTTGAGTTTTTTTAAATATATATATATATATATATTTGTATAGGGTAAGGGTCCAATATTATTCTTTTACATGTGGAGATCCAGTTTTCCCAGCACTGTTTATTGGAAAAGTTGGCCCTTTCCCCATATAAATGAGGTTTCTTCCCTGGACTGTATTTCATTCCATTGGCCTATATTTCTAATTTTATTCTAGTACCACACTGTTTGGATGACTTTAGCTTTGTGGTAAGATTTAAATCAGAAAGTGTGAGTCTCCCAATTTTATTCTTCTTTTTAAAGATTATTCAGGATCTGTTGAATTTTAGGATGGATTTTTCTATTTCTGCCAAAAATTTCATTGAGATTTTGATAGGGATAGGATTGAATCTTTAGATCACTTTGGGTAGTACTGATAACAATATTATTAGGTGTTCCAATCCATGTATATGGAATGTTTTTCCATTCATTGATGTGTTCTTTAATATTTTTCAGCAATGTTTTGTAGTTTTCAATGTATAAGTCTTTCATCTTCTCTTTTTGATGATGCTATTGTAAATGAAATTGTTTCATGATTCCCTTTATGCTTTGTTCATTGCAGAGTGCATAGAAAGTCAGCTGATTTCTGTGTTAATTTTGTACCTTGCAATTTTATTGATTTGTCAATTGGCTCTAATAGGTTTTTTGGGAGTGTGGAATTTTTAGGGTTTTCAGCATATTATATCATTCCATCTGCACACAGAACTACTTTTACTTCTTCCTTTCCAATCTGAGTACCTTTTGTTTCTTTTTCTTGCCTAATTGTTCAGACTAAAACTTCAGTACTGTCTTAGATAGAAATGGTGAAAATGGGCGTCTGTCTTGATCCTGACCTCAGGGGAAAAGCTTTCAGTCTTTCACCATTGAGAATGGTGTTAGCTGTGAGTTTTTCACAAATGCTTTGCATTTTTTTTTTTTTTTAAGATTTTATTTATCTGACAGGGAGAAATCACAAGTAGGCAGAGAGAGAAGGGGAAGCAGGCTCCCTGCTGAGCAGAGAGTCCTATGAAGTTCTCTCATCTAAGCAGAGAGCCTGATGAAGGGTTTGATTCTAGGACCCTGAGATCATGACCTGAGCCGAAGGCAGAGGCTTAACCCCTTGAGACACACAAGCACCCCACAAATGCTTTACTTTAATAAAAGTTCCCTTCTTGTCCTAATTTACTGAGTGTTTTTATCATGTTGAATTTTGTCTGATCCTTCTGCATCAATTGAGATGACCATGTGTTTTTTCCCCCCTTTATTCTGTTAATATGGTGTATTACAATGATTGATTTTTGTATGGTGAACCATATTTGCATTCTGGAAATAAATTCTATTTGGTCATGGTATATAAGTCCTTTAAATTGCAACTGAATTTAGTTTACTAGCATTTTATTGAAAATTTTATATCAACATTAATAAGGAATATTGGTTTTTAGTTTCCTTTACCTATAGTGTCTTTTACTGACTTTGGTGTCAGGGTTATGCTAGCCTCAGAATGAGTTAGGACTGTTACATTTCATCAATTTTCTGGTAGCAGTTTGAGAAAGAATGATGTTAATATTTCAAATGTTTGATAGAATCCACCAGTGAAGTCTTTTGGTCCTGGGATTTTCCTTATTGGGAGGTTTTTGATTAATGACTCAATCCCCTTACTTGTTACAGGTTTTCTTAGATTTTTCAATTTCTTCATGGGTCAGTTTTGGCAAATTATGTGTTTCTAGGTATTTGTCTATCTCAGTTATGGCTGTTTTTAAACTGAACTGTTGGCAAATTGGCTACTTCTTTCTTTCTTATTTTTAAGATTTTATTTACTTATGTTTGCTAGAGAGAGTGAGGGAGGGAGAGCATGAGCGCTGGGAGGGGGTGGTGGGGCGAGGCAGAAGGAGAAGCGACTCCCCACTGAGCAGAGAGCCTGATGCGGGACTCGATCACGCGACCCTGAGATCATGACCTGAACCAAAGGTAGACACTCAACTAACTGAGCCACTGAGGTGCCCCACTTACTTCTTTCTGTTTTATTGAATTACTTTCTTGCCTAACAGTGAAACTCTCATTTTAAATGGTGTGTTATTTCTTTACAAAGTAAAGTACCAAGGAATATGATAATGTGTGTTCTATTTTGTCAAATATAAAATAAGATATTTTACTGAGTGTCTTTTGACCGTTAAAAGTGGGAAGGTGTGTATATATATATAAGACTATCAGCCTATATAAAAGTGCTTCCAAACCTACTAGTGACTCATAATTTAAATTACAGGACTTCTGTGTTTTTTTTTTTTTGAAAATATCATTATTGACTGACAATTAGCCCTATTCTTAATAAACTGACCTGGGGTTTTTGTGGTTTTGCTTGTTTGTTTATTTTTATTTTTATTTTCTTAAGATTTCATTTTTTTAAAGTAGTCTCTATGTCCAGCGTGGGGCTTGAACTCACAACCCCAAAGTCAAGAGTCGTATGCTCTCCACATTGAGTCAGTCAGGTGCCCCAACTGACCTTGTTTTCACATGGTCTTTAGCCCATTTAATTGGTACAAAGGAATGAACTCGTGACGTATTTGGCCCCAGTTTAAATTTCTCAAGTTTCTTTTCACCAAATGGGTCTGACAGAGCCAAGAGGAGCAACCCCCATGGTAGGAGAAGCTTTGTGACTTTCCTCTGTATTTCCACCTGGTCCTTGTGGTGGGTGTTTTCTAGTAGAGTTACTCATCCGTCAGTTATTGATTGAGCACCCGCCATGTGCCAAACATTATTGTAGCCATAGATTTCCCAATGATACCAACACAGAAGTCCACAAAACAGGCAGCTTCCTGTGTGGTTGGAAGAACTCAGGGTTGAAACCAAAACCCAAAAGCAGCACTGGTCCTCAAAATGAAGATGGTTCTGCCATTCACACTGCTCTGTCCCTCTGAATGGAGTGACTGTATTTGCAGCCACAGTCTTCTTGGCTGGGCTGGGTTGGCCTCTATTGGTGGAAGCCTGTGTAGCTACCATGTGAGGGAAGAGGACCCTGATGAAGCAGTAGGTAAGTTGGTTCACGGCCTTGGAAGCCTTCTAGACGTACATGTGAAAGGTGATATTCTTGCCATGGAGGAAAATCCAGTGAAATGGGCGCTAACCATTTCATTGCACTCAAGCTACGAATGCAGAGACAGACAGATGGAGAGAAGGGTTGGGGTTTGGATTCTGAGTAACTGCTTGCAGTGAAGAGCTAATGATGCTTTGGGTTAAAATAGTCATTTCCAAACCATGGGCCTTTCAGCAAGAGCACACTGCGTCTTACCATAGGAGGGTGACTGATTCTGTTAGAACGTACCTCTCTGTATTGCTTCCTAATCCGATAATGAGAACTGACTGTTACATTTCACTCAAGCAGTAGGGATAAATCTGGCCGGCGGTCTCCTACGATGAGTCAGACGTGTGTCAGGAAAGAGACACCAGCAGAATATGATGTCCATGGTTCAGAGGTTGTGCCTTTACTGCTTGAGTTCCACGTTCATTGAGAGGAAAGGCTTGAACTTCTCAGGTGTTGCTGCTTCAAAGGGTTCTCAAGACTTCCATCTGTCATTGGATTTCTTTAGGACATTCTTAGAGAGTGAGATGATACCCCAGGGTGCAGAAATCGCTCAGTTTTCCGGCTTCTGCTGAATGATGACCCAGAGTCCCCAGCTGAACTGAAGCGCTTTATTCCTCTGCCGCCTGGAAGCCCAGGATTGGAAATTTAACACGGAATAAATCATTAAATCTCGGCTTCCACAGGTATAGAGGGCATAAATAGTCCAACTGCCTGGTGCCCAGACATTCCGTGTCTTGGGCCACTTAGTTTAATGCCCAGGCACTCAGTTGTAACCGAATATGTCAGAATGTGACTCCCGCCTGGGACAGGGAAGGGGTGTAGTTTCGGAACAGTGTGCTTGCCTATCGACTGGAGAGATGCCTCCATCCTCTGACTCTTCTCTGGACCCTTTGCTGGTCTCTAGGGAAATTCATCTGCTCCTGGCCCAGGCCTGAATACCAAACCCTATAACCCAACTCCTCTTTTGGTTAAATGAGGGAGGTATTATACTGAAGGGAAGTCCGGGAAAATTGCTTGACTGGAGACGTTTGGAGAAACAGATGAGCTTGATGTTGGGCAAGGACCTTGAAAACTTTATTCTGAGTTAAGACTTTGCACCTGAGACCATCTGAGCATTGGGGAGTGGCTGAACATTGGTGTCATTTTCTGCTTCAATAGCAGATCTGACAAAGGGCACTGAGGAGGAGCAATGCATTTTCTGGTGACCAAGGTGAGAATGCAGCTATCGGTCGTAATTACGTTTGCATCATTTATACAGCTTTGTACATGGTAGAATTTAACGTAAGTCAGTTAAATGAGCAAGAGAAAGAATACTGATGCATTGTGATGATTGGCACTTACTAGCTGTGCGTCTAGCGCCACTCCCGGGGACATCCCCAGACCAACACCATTGACATCACCGGGAGACTAGTTAGGAATGAAGATTCTCAGGTCCTGTTCTGGACCTGCAGGTGTGCAGGTCTGGGGAGGACTCAGGAATCTGTTTTTAAGAAATCCTGCAGTGATTCTGGTGCCCATTAGAGTCTGAGCACCCCTGGCCCTACCCTTGTGTCAATCAGACAGGGCACTCTTGACTCCTACATATACCCTCTTCCTCTTTCAAAGGAAGTTACTGCAGCTTCTCACTAAGGATACCACTAGTCTCCTGGCTCTTTTCTCCAGATCTCATGTTTCCAGATTCTATGCTCTGTCTTTTCTAGGATAATTGGGAGGGGGGGCGTGGAAAGCATCCTATTTGCAGATTGCCAGGAGGATGAGCTATCACATCAGACACTTACTGGGTGCTCCACTGGTGGGCCAGACCTGTGCCACAGGGAACAGAACACAGTCCCTGTCCCCAGAAACTCAGGAGCTCCAAGGGAGGCAGGGAGGTGATGGAAGCTTGGCCAGGTGGAGAAGGCACTCACTGCACTGTGTCTGGGAATGCCCAGATTGGCCAAGCTCAGACTTGGGCCAAGAAAGGCTTCATGAAGGAAGTGCTACCTGGGCCACCTCTTTTAGGACAAATAAGGTGGCAGCAGGGTGCAAAGAGCTAGCGGCAGAAGGGAATTTTAGGTGGAAAGGACAGCACCACTGGAAGCAAACTCTAGAGAGCGTTTTATTCAGCTCTTGGGGACTTGCGTTTACTTGCCAGTTTTACTTTTTTTTTTTTTTTAAAGATTTTATTGTTATTTTAAGAAGATTTTTATTCATTTGACAGAGAGAGAGAGAGTATGCATACAAGCAGGGGAAGTGGCAGGCAGAGGGAGAAGGAGAGGGAGAAGCAGGCTCCCCACCAAGTAGAGAGCCCGATACGTGGCGCGATCTGAGGCCCCTGAGATCATAGACTCTTAACTAACTGAGCCACCCAGGTGCCCCTCAGTTTTACGTTTTAAATTGAATTATAACCTACATGGCATAGAGTATACAACTCTTAGGTTTGCAGCTCAATGGGATTTTAAACGTGTCCTCACTCTTGTAACCACAAGCCAGATCCACATATGGGACATTTCTAGGTTCCTAAAAGGCTCTTCTAGTCCACAGTCCCCTCCCCTAAGGGAAATCCCATGCTTACCTCCATTTTCATACATTCGTTTGCACTGGGGACTTTTTTAGATTATAAATGTCAACAAAAAATTTGTCCTCATTAGCCAAAGATCCCTAACAGGCCAAATAGAGCTCCAGATGGCATGTTCTGCTTGGCACATACATTAAATAAAAAAAAAAAAAATTCATTGCTAATGCATAAAAATGGGGGGATTTCACATAACGGTAGAATGATCTGGCAATACTGGGCTCATGTACATTGGTGGCAGTGCTGGGCCACGTCATTTGGGGTGACCCCCCGAAGCTGGGGCATCCACTCATTGGGCTACCCACTGCTCCCCATTGCCCCCTCCTAGCTATATTGCCACCTGCCTGACCCTGAGGGCATTTGAATTTGCAGTGCTCGCCTTTAAGTATGATTTTGTTTCTTGGTTTGGGACCTCCAGCGTTGTTGAGGGTGCCAAACACTATGTACTCATTCATTCCTGGACATTTATTAAGTGCAGACTACGAGCCAGGCACATGCTGGGGGGTTAGGAAAGAAGTGTTCACAGCAGAAAGGGGGATGCATTATTTGTGGGCTTGCAGTGCAGGTGACCAGATGTGTGGCAGAGTCCCACCTTTGTGGGTTTGCTTTTCACGGCCCCCTTGCGTGCCGCCCGCGCTGGTCCTGTCCTGTCCCCCAACCTCACCTCGTCCTGGTGCGCTGGTTAGCGCATATTTGCCATTCCTTTCTCCTTTAGTTCTGTCTGGTCCCCAGTCCTTCCTCAAGCTCTTCCTCAGGTCCTGCCTCTTCCGACAAGTCTTTGCTGACTGTCCCTTTGTCTTGTGACACCTGCCTCCTCTGAGCTCCAGCGAATGCAATTCCCACATTACCATGATTGATTCTGTTGGCGATTCCCTCACATTAAAAAAAAAAAAAAAAAGACCTCGTTTCTTTCTTTCTTTTTTTTTTTTTAACTAGTTTCAGAGGCAGACTTTAGTGGTTCATCAGTTGCATACAACACCCAGTGCTCCTGACCTCACAAGCCCTCCTTACTGCCCATCACCCAGTTACCCTTTCTACCACCGCACCCCCCGTGCCTCCAGCAACCTTCAGTTTGTTTCCTATAGTTAACAGCCTCTTATGGCTTGTCATCCTCTCTGATTTCGTCATTTTATTTATCCTTCCTTTCCCCTGTGTTCCTCTGTTTTGTTTTCAAAAGACCTTGTCTCTTAAATGAGATATTGTAAGCCCTGTGGGCAGAGTCTTTGCCTTCTGTTTCCTGGCACTGCCTCTAACGCCCTGCCTGGTCCCGGGCAGACAGCAGGACCCTCCGTCAATAAATACAGGAGACGGTGGCCTGGGGAGCAGCGCGGAGCCCCGGAGAGGCCGCAGATAGCTGTGCGGGGATGAGAGGCTGGAGAGAGAAGCACTTTCGAGACGCGCAGTCTCCTCCCCAGGAGTTGCCCTTGCTGGCAGCTGTCCGTTCGGAGCCCTGCGTGTCTGTGAGGACCTCGCGTCCTTGCGAGAGCCCTGACACCCCACAAGGAGGGCACAGACACTCCGGTCGCTGGGCCGCCGGCATTCCGGGCAGTGTCATGTGAGTGGCATTTGAGGTTATCCCCTTACAGCCTGACAGAGTGTCCCTGGGGGTGGCAGGACAGGGTTCACTGAAGACAGCTTGTGGCTAGAAAAGGAAGGTGTCATTTTGATGGCCATTCCCTCAGCCTTCAGCTGTGCTCCACCCAGAGCCTGGGGTGCTGGCCCCATCCCACTTTCTGTTGCCAATTCAATGATGCAGATAGCCAAAGGCAACCCTTTCCAAGTAGCCCCACACCTTATAGCCTCCCCTCCATAAGAAGTACCTTAGTTGCTGGCAACGAATGGTGACCTTTCGTGGGTAGACGTCTGCTCCAGCCCCCAGGCCAGACCACTGCCATGGACGTGGGAGGGGTAAGAAGAGCATTTAATTCAAGGGCAGAGAGCCAGCCCGTTTGCTAGGGTTCTGTTCTATGTCACTTGCCGTGCAAGGTTCCAAGAACTATTTGGCCTCTTGACAGGGAACATGATAGAATGTCAGGACCTAAGCTAATGTAAAATATGTCTCACCCCGCCAAGTCATGCACAGGCAGAGCAAGAGGCCCATCGGTCATTCACACGTCTGCGCCATGTGGCCGAGGGGCTCCACTGGTGGGAGTTAACCTTTCCAGAGCCCGGAGACGGAGGTCAGGCACACAGGGACTTCTTAACTCCGAGCAGGCTGATTTTGAAAAGCATGCAGCATCCCTTAAAAAAAAAAAAAATGCACATTCTCAAAAGGCGTTTGTTTCCTGTCTCTCTTTTTTCCCTTATACTTTTCCCCTTCCTGGTCCCCCCCCTTCACCACCTTGTGCACCCCCCCCACTCCCTTTTCTGTATCTTCCTGTATTTATCTGTTGTGCCTTTGGCACCAGCCCCAGATTTCCAGGTGACAAGGCTGGCCAGGTTTAGAGGTGTTGCATTCTAGTACTTGGGGGCTTGAGATCTGGGTACCAGGACACAAAGACCTATAGGGTGCCTGGGTTCAACCTTGGGCTGGTTAGGGAGGACATCACTGATCATCGTAATACAGCTATTGAGCAAAGTCATTATGGGCAAGTTGTACCAATTAAGACATGTTTAGCTGGCGGTAGAAACCTCAGCAAAGAGTGGCTTCCACCAGAGGGACATCTGTCCTCTATTTAAGTTAAAGTCTGGGGGCAGGTGGCCCAGGGTTGATGTAGAGGTTCCTCGGGGACTCCAGGGTCCCAGGGTCTTTCCATGCCTCCCCCTCACCATGTCCAGTGATGCGCTTATGTTCACGTCTGTGGCCTCCTTCTGAGGGGGCGGCTGACACAGCTTCCAGGAATCATGCATTTTCTTGCAAACAGCAGGAGCAGCACGTCGGGGAGGGAGGGCAGGAGCCAAGACTCTCTGTTTACCTCTCTCGTCTGTGATTGGAAATTTTGGATCCTTGTTGCAAAGGAAATGCTGCTTAAATATGAAAACTGACACGTGGGTCTGAGTCATTTGAGGCTGTCGGTGTCGGGTGAGCTGAGACTCCATTTTCCTGGGGACCGTTCCCAACTCCGTTCCCAGTTGTTCTTTCTCAGCATCACAGATTGTGAAGAACTTCATTTCTGTGTGGTTTCTTGCAGCCCAGAGTTCACAGTGGGGCTTAATTTTCATCGACTGATAAACCAAGGCTTAACCGAGAATTTTTATGAGCTCCTGCCGTAGAGACCCATAAAGTCTGGCCCCTGCCCCCCTTTTTTTCTGGATCATCATATCAGCCTGACTGTTCACATCATTTGCCCAGGGGATTAGGGTTAAGTTACAGGGCCCTCTGGTTGGAAGTTTGTTGTTTGAAAATTTGGGCTCCATTGCCCTTTCTAGCTCTGAATCTTGGGAAATGATTTCTCTTCTGAAATAATTTTGATTTCTAACATGCATGTCCACACTCCCACTTCTGCACATACCCCAGCTCTCCACCACCCCAGTGGGAAAGGGAGACTGCGGTTTCATGGTAGCTGTCTTTTTGATGAATGTCCCCATGTCCACCCAGAGGCCGAGACATTCCTGTCTTCCCCACTTGATAATCTGAAAATCTTCCGAACCAGCTTGTTCTGCTATAGGCCTGTGGCTCTGGAATGCCACGGAGGTTCTGGATTTCAGTCCCCGGGGTTCACACTGGCTAGCATGGGCCCGAAGCTGGTAAGGCAGAGAGCTAAAGCCACAGCACCCTGGTGACCAGGCGGCAGGACCGTGGGCTGGGGCCAGGGCACATGAAGCGTGACGTTGTCCCCTGGTCCTGTTTCAGTCTCTCGTTTTCATTGACTCCCAGATGCATTTTGCTTTTTAGGACTCCTTATTTTTTCCCACTGAAATGTGCTCCCAGATGTGCCCAACTGTTCCCTTTCTTTTCCAACCTACGGAGGAAGAGTAGATGTTACCCTGTGGCAAGCCATTCTGGTTATCCTCCCACGATGGAAGATTTAAATTAAAAACCAGTAATTTCACTTATTTCCCTGAGAGTTGACAGGCTGGGAGGTTCTTGATTGGCTTTGTGATCAGAAGGATTTGTCGTACTTTGGACTGAATTTGAGGAATCTTCCGGAATAGGTACTGTTGGGATTCAGGGTCCCAACCCTTGCTTGGTAGACCCCAGCCTCGGAGGGTGAAATGCAGAGATCTCTGAGGGAAGGTTCTGGATCTAGATTGCTTGCCTTGGAATCAGATTCCAACAGTTAACCTACTTGCTGTGTGTCCTTTGGAGAAGTTGTTTAAGCTCTCTGTGCTACAGTTTCTCCATCTGCAAAATGGGAATAACCACAGTACCAGCCACATATGGTTCATGGGAGTCAATGAGCTAATGTGTAGGTGCTTAAAATATTACCTGGCAATTGGTAAGCACCATATAATTGTTGCATAACAAATCTTACTAGTTTGATGGCTTACTACTTTTCTAACAGAAGTCTTTTGTTGAGATCATTGATATAGTTGTAAGAAATAATCTAGAGTTCCCACGTACATGTTCCATTTACTCTAGTCACCCCCGCCCCCCTGGTAACATTTTGCAGGATTATAATACAATATGGCAACCAGGATACCAACATTGATACAGTCCACCTGTCTTATTCAGATTTCCCCAGTGTTGTGTGTACTCATTTGGTTGTGCCCTTGTGATCGGTTGTGTGTGGTTTTATCCTGCACGTTGCCCCTTTATGACACACCCACCTCCCTTCCTTTCCCAGCAAGCCCTGGCGATGATTATTCTCCATTTCTAAAAGTTTGTCCTTTCAGGAGCACCTGGGTGGCTCAGTCGGATAGGCATCTGCCTTTGGCTCAGGTCACGATCTCAAGGTCCTGGGATTGAGCCCCGCATTGGGCTCTCTGCTCAACGGGGAAACTGCTTCTCCTTCTCCCTCTGTCCCTCCCCTCAACTCATGCTCTCTCTCTTTCTCTCTCAAATAAATAAAGTCTTGAAAAAAAAAATAAGTCTTCAAAAAATAAGTCTTCAAAAAAATGTTGTATGAATGGAATCATGCCATTTGTAACCTTTTGCAATCAGCTTTATTCACTGAGCATAGTTTCCTGGAGACTTACCTGAGATGTTGAGTACATCAATAGCTTGTCCCTTTCTTTGCCGGCCAGCATTCCATGGTATGTACGTACCACAGTTTCTTGAACCATTCACCAATTGAACTGTTCACCTATTTTTGGCTATTGCAAACAAAGCTGCTATGAATGTTTGTGTATATATTTTCATGTGAACATATGTTTTCATTGTTCTGAGATGAATGCCCAAGGGGGACAATCGTTGGGTTGTATGGAAATCACATGTTTAGATTTACTACTGTAATAGGTATAACATTTTGTTATTTAAATTTGTGGCGCCCAACTATAAAATTATGTCAAATTCTTTCACTTATAATAAGCACTGTATTAGTACTTGTTAAATGAATTAGAATGAGTCACTGGCTTTTATAATGTGTTCAAGACTGTGTAAGGGACAGATGAAGGAGATTCGAATGGTATGGTGGTGGTTCTTATCTTCAAGAAATATTCACCTTGGGTCTGGGAACTAAGTAGTTACAAATAATAGCCGATATAGATTGTGTGTAATCAGATCACCAAGGGCTTGAAAAAACCCAGTGGACAGCTTGATGGGAAGTGCAGGGTGGAAGAGAATGAAGGCCTGGAAAGGGTGGCCAGTGCTGCTGCCACTGTGTCTCAGATTGGGAACTTGATGGTCTTTGTATCTGAGAAAGATTTGGAAACATTTGGATTTGAAGAAGAGCATCAGTTTTGCACGGAAAGGGTGCTTGGGTCCAAGGTAAGGATCGTTGCAGAATCATAAATTTGTTTGTGAGAGCATTCTTACCAGGAGAGAACAGAAGCGTGGTGTTGCTGGACAGCCCCCTGGATTTAACGGTTCACCGCCGTGGCCTAGGAGCTGGACTCATGGCCAGCCACACCGCTTTCCCCCGGTTCCTGCCCGATGCCCTTTCTGCCTATGGCACCGGGTCGGTTTGATGGAGGGCGGTGCAAGCTCGCCGGCACGCCGGCCACCTGGACAGGTAGTTTTTCACTGTTCTCTGAGTGACAAAACTGTTTTCAGTAAAAACCACGTAAGCAGCAGTCATTAATTTCTTGATTTTTTCCCTTTACCTTGTAAACAACGGAAGATTAAAAAAATACATTTATGTTTTAAAGATACTAGTCTAATTTAATACAGCAGTTCACATCGGAAGTAAAATTTGCTCTTGCTCTTTGCTATTTTTAAATTTTAAATGCAAACAAAATCTCCCGGTGGTCACAGAGTAACAGAATTGAAGAAACTCTGTGCTCTCACTGTTGATGGTAAACCTGTTTAAACATAGGAATATATGGGGCGCCTGGGTGGCTCAGTGGGTTAAGCTTCTGCCTTTGGCTCAGGTCATGATCCCAGGATCCTGGGATCCAGCCCCCATCGGGCTCTCTGCTCAGCAGGGAGCTGGCTTCCTCCTCTCTCTCTGCCTGCCTCTCTGCCCACTTGTCTCTGTCAAGTGGATGAATAAAATCTTAAAACAAAACAAGAAAAAGAATATATGGTACTGCTGGGATTGGAGACAGGAACTGTGTCAGAAGTGGCATCAGAAGATTCTGACCTAATATTAATTTATTTCTGAAATCGGTGTTTGGGTTTGTTTGGTGGGGGGCAACTGCAAAGGTAGGAGTTCTTCCAATTACCTTTCCAGTAAATATGTTGCTTATCAAAGGGTAAATATGACAAACAAGCTCAATTTGAAGTCTCTATATGTAATTGGTGAACGCTGCAGTAACTGTGGGAATTGTTTTGAACTTAAGCTCACAAAGTATCTGCTTTCCAGGAGGTAGAGCTTCTCACTGACATTGTTTAGAATTGCTGATGCTTGGTGATTTAAAAAAAAAAAAAAAAAAGCAGATGACTTTTAGTGGTTGTGTATTGTTCTAAAGTCTATAGAGACAGAGCCCTGCTTTAATTACTGCACCGGCGAACCCCACATTGGGTTTCAACAATAAGGAGAAAACAGGGGATTTTGGAAGTCTGTTGACTAGAATTTGAAGCTCAGCCTTGCCTATCTGTAGCCCTGTGACTTGGACAAGTGACCTTACTAGCTGTGGTCGGCTTCCTCACGTGCGACATGGTAAGATCTTGTGTGGGTTAATACTGTAACGTGCACAGAGCCCCTGGGGGAGGTTCTAGGACACAGTAGGACCTTAACGTGAGCTTTCTTCCCTTCTCTATCTGGCATGGGCAGCATCGCTGTGTCTCCGAGACTAGCCCTGGACCCTGAGAAGGAAGCTCAGGCTGACCATCCTCTTTCTAACCCCCTGCCTCTCCACAAGCCCCCCAAAACCCTGCGGCTGTTACAGTTAGACACCATTCATTGGGGGACAGTGTTGAACCCTAGGGGAAGCTTGAAGAACTCCCCCAGGGTTCCAAGATGCGTCCCTTAGAGTTCCAGTTTGCGTATGGAGAGCTATTCTGGTCTCTCCTGCCGCTCAAGAGTGGGGAATTTCGGACCGTGTGTTCCATTTGTCGGTCGGAGGGTAAACCTCAGGAACAAAAGTGATTCTCCCTTGCTTGAGAGAGAGGAGCTTCTGCAGCTGTTTCTCCTAATCGAAGAGGCTTGGTGGTTGTAGTCAACGCCTTTTACAGACCACTTTCCCCTCGGTCTCTGCCTCCTCCTCCTACTGATAATTGCCAAGGAATGTGGTCCAGGCCTTTTGTTGGCTTTTGTGAGCCTTTTATAGCAGTTTAGAAGGAATTCGTGGTATTCCTATCGTGTATTAAAGATCAAGCTATTCTTATGCATGACCCAGCTCAAGTTAAACATGGAAATACGTTCCAGGGACCCAGGGAGGCGCTAGGATGACTACTTTATGCAGCACATTTTTGTCGTAAAACGAACTTTTTGCACTTTAAAGGAGCTAAAGAGAATTCTTAATTTTATACAGTTTAATCTACCAAGTGATAAGGTTTTCTCTTCCTTTTGTGGGAAGTCTATTTAGTGACGGCTTATTAGAGTATAGGGAAGGAAGCCCATATTTTGTTATCAAAAAAAAAAAAAATTGAAAGTGTATTCCAAAATTTATCCTAGAAAACTATCTTATGTTGTAAATAATCTCAAATGTAGATTTTTGGATGTGAAATGGAGCTTAAGATTTTATTTTGGCTAACCTGATATTCCAGAGTGTTTTGTATTTCTACAATATTAGCTGCATAGCCAATTCATTTCAACTGGAAAATGCATCAGAAAACATGTGATTTAATCAAGGTCAAGCTAAAAATAAACTGGTTTTTTTTTCATGTTTTTTCCCAGCTTTATTCTCATCTTGCCAATTTATTCCTTAGAGAAAGCTGAACCTTTTCAGAAAATGTGATGAATGATCTTAAAGGCAAACGTGATAGATCTGAGACCTGAAAAATATAGAGTAAACACTTGGTGGTCATATGGTTTAATTAATGTGCATGGACAGGGCTGGCTCCCCTGGCACATGACCTATGTGTGTGGTTTGCACAGTTTCTTGCTTAGAAAGGCATGTGCATGGTTTAATTCTCTGTCGCTGCTCTTTTGAAATTCTTAATCATTTTTGAACAAGGGGACCCAAATTTTCATTTCCCACTGGACACCACAAATTATGTATTGGCTACCTAGTAATTCAGTTCAAGTTAGTTTTGCGCTTTTGAATTTCCAGCTTAATCCTAACTAGACATTTATCAGTTTTTTTTTTAAATATTCTTTTCTGTAACATGAAGTTGTGAGAACCAGCCTCATGATCTTTTATTTAGGTATGTGTTTTTCCAACATTTTTCACGGTTTTGATCATGGGATAAGGTGGTATCTTCGAACATTTTAGTTTTGTTGCACATGATAGAAAACCAAAATTTCATTTCCCTACTAGCATCTATTTAAGTATATAGGATCTATGGTTTTGTTTTGTTTTGTTTTGCTGGATAATAGTGAAATGAAACTTTTGTTTTTCAAATTATTAATAATGGCTGTTGTCAGAGGCTGAGATTTCAGGTGATATTTCACTTTTTCAATTTTATAACCCTGAATCCACTTGTCTGTAACAAGCAGGAATTATTTTTTTAAAAGATTTTATTTATTTATTTGACAGAGAGAGATCACAAGTAGGCAGAGAGGCAGGCAGAGAGAGAGGAGGAAGCAGGCTCCCTGCTGAGCAGAGAGCCCGATGCGGGGCTCGATCCCAGTACCCTGGGATCATGACCTGAGCTGAAGGCAGAGGCTTTAACCCACTGAGCCACCCAGGTGCCCCCATGCAGGTATTATTTTTGTCATTCAGGAGGAAAAAAGGAACAATAAAGATTAAGAAAAAACCAGCCTCTCAGTGTGCAGCTTTAAAAAGAGAAGCCACTCTTTTCGATGCTGGTGGGCAGCCTTGTGGAGCTGGGGCTCTGGGGTTCCCATTCTTGCAGGGCACTTCCAGCCATGTTCAGAGAGTTCGAGATCAGGGCTTGGGTACAAGTGTGGCCAAGAGTGGGCGGCACTATTTGGGTCAGAATTGTTTGGTGAGTGTTTGTAAACTTGGGGATAATTTGGATTTGGCATCTAATTTTACACAAGGCCCTGATGGAATCTTATGTCATTTTAAGTCCTTGGCTATCGGTTGTGCGTTTTCTTTGTTTTTCTTGCTTTAAAAGTTCTTCTCAACTCTTCAGTCACAAGTCTGAAATGTGGCCCTTTGGGCTAACGCTGCAGCTCGCGTTTGAACCAGGACAGGGCTAGACGTCTGTCCTTCTGATGAGGGGTCAGGTTCAGTGTGAAGTAAACATCTTCAGCCTGTAAACCCTTGTTGACACGTCTCACCCCCGTCCACTGTGGCACCGCAAACGCCCTCCTGCTGCTTGTGAGACGGCCAGGATTTAAATGCTGGGGTCAAGAGTAAAAGAACCAGTGGGTGACCCTGGCATTCCTTTGCTGGATGCCTGCCCCTGAGAAGGCAGCCCTGCGGGCATGCTGGGAGCCCTGGAGCAGCCAGCAGGCCAGTGTGGGACAAGCCTAGCCCAGCCAGCTCTGCCCGGCCCCTCTGCCCTGATGGTGGGGCCACCTCGGAATTTTCTCTCTGTGATGGTTATGGACAGGGGATACTTTGAGTGGAGGCCCTGACAAGACTTACATGTAATTGTGAAGGTAAATTATAATTTCAAAACTTACAAGGCTCAATGTAGAGCCAAATCAATACCTATCTGAGTTTAAGAGAATGTGCTGTTTGATCCATTTGGCCAATTTAATTGTTTGTTTAAGATTTTATTTATTCGAGACAGAGAGAGAGCAGAGTGGGGAGACGGGCAGAGGAAAGAGAGGACAAGTAGATTCCCTGCTGAGCAGGGAGCCCAACAAAGGACCCGATCCCACAACTCTGAGATCATGACTTGAGCTGAAGTCAGATGCTAACCATCTGAGCCACCCAGGTGCTCCTTTATTTATTCATTTTTAAAAATTATTTAAGTAATCTCTGCCCCCAATGTAGGGCTCGAACTCACGATCCCTGAGATCAAGAGTCACATTCTCATCCAACTGAGCCAGCCAGGTGCCCCTCGGCCTGTTTCCTTTTTCATTTGTGTCCCTTTGAGGCTCAGGGGCTGCCACAAAGAGGGCAGGACAGGGCGAGCGTCCTCATCCCACATCTCCTGGGCCGGTTCAGCCACACGAGCGTTTTATTTTAGTTTTCCACCTCGTATTTCACATGAAGAGAGAGTTTGCGGCTAAGAAGCCAGAAGTGTGGAAACCACACAGGTTGACCCGTCCGTTCCATGCTGTTTCACTCTTGGCGTCGAAGATCTCTTAGCGCTAACTCTTGTGCTGATGAGTGAACCACGATACCAGTAGTTGGGTTGTGATCCTATTGAACATTTTGCTTTGTCTCTGAGGTAGTTTTTAGCAGGAGAGGTTGGTGACTGTGCTGAGGAAGATATTCCCAGATGATCTGGAAATGCAGCCAGGCCTGTAAAGGATGGCAGAACTACACACATTGGGGCAGCCTATGCTGTGTGCTCAGCACTGGTGCAAGGAATTCCCACATCTTCACTCATGTGATCCTCACAACAGCCCCATGGGTCAGCACTATCATGTCTCCATTGTACCTCCAGTTCTGAGTTTGGAGAACATCTGAGTTTGGAGTCGGCCCCTTTGGGTCTCCAGAAAGAGCTGCTTTCCTGGGATCTCAGCCTCTCAGCCCAAACCTGAACCTCACCTCATCTTTCCCAACAGGGAGAAGCTGAGGAGGGAGAGAAGCTCACAGTTTCTTGAAGAGACGCTGGTTCCTCTCTCCCTCTCCTCCTTTGGGGAGAAAAGGTGGGGCTTCCTTTCCCAGTCTCTTGTGAATACTGGGCACCACAGCGTCTGTCTACCAGTTTCCCTGGTAGACATCTGCTTGGTTAGGAATCGTTACCTGCTCTGGGCTCCCCACACATAAGCAGAACTGGAAGTAGGACTGTCACCTGGAGGACAGGTCCCACATGAGCCCCTGACCATCGAAGGTGGAAGAATGCTGGTGAAGCTGGGGCCACAGTCTTCTGGGGCTGCTGTTGCTTGGGGAACAAGGAAGCTCCCACACAGAAAGGTTGTCATGAAATGCCGTTCCCGGAAGGTGGCATGCAGATATCCCAGGGTTGCTTTAGAGGAGTGTCTTGGGACGGATGCTCTTGTCAGTCTCCCTGAGCCCAAAGACCATAGAGGAAGAAGTGTGTGTGTGCGTGCGTGCGCGCGTGTGTAGTAAGAATAGTATTTACCATCACGGTCCTCGTAGTCGTAGTAGGTAGATGTGCTACTGCAACAGTCCAAGCGTGGCATGAGGAGACTTTCTAGGATTTTTCAGTATTCATTGTTTAAGTCTAATGAAAATTGTTCAGGAGTCTCTGATCATTATTCTTCTGTTACGTCACAGGTATATACTTTATCACCTGGACTCAAATAAATGTTTCTGTTTGTCTGAAACAGTATTTTTTCTGTAATTCCCCAGCACATCTATTATGCTCTCTAGAGAATAGCTTAAAATGTCGATCATTTTAGGTTATTCTCATTTTGGCTTCTATCTCTTCCTTCCTCTCTCATGGTCAGTTCCTTCAGGCTACCTCCTATAATGTTCCTGTGTTCTGCCCACTGTTTCAATTCTTCTTCTTTTCAGGACACTCAATGTGAGAATCTCGAAAGAGAAGCAGTTGGAAGGAAAGCTCGATGAACAGGGCCGATGCAGAAAAGTAGATCTATATAGACTCATGGAAATACTCCTGGCCGGGGAGTTTGGACACTGGAGTCCCAGGCCTGGGCTACAATCCTGCTGTGGGTTGTAAGCAAGTCTCCCACATGGGAACCGTATAGTAAGTGCTAGCTAATGTGATAGCTGTTGTTGGGTATTAGCTGGTTATTAGTTAGCCTCAGTTTCTCTTCCTGTTAAGTGAGGGACATGCCTTGGATGATATTCTGAGTCTCCTCTACTCTCTTTAGATGCAACAAGATTAAATTCAATGATAACCCCTACTTGGCTTAAATCACTAGAGAGAAAAGACTAGGCCTTAAACTTGGCTGTGTCCCTCATGATACTTTGCACGCTCAAGGGACAGAGTAGTTATTGAGTCATTTGGTACTGCAATCTGAGCATTTATGGCATTGATAAGGAGTTTTTTATTAATGAAATATATGCACTTCTTACAAATTAAAGAATAAATGTACTAATAGTACTCAGCATTGGTATTAGGTTCTAAAAGAGCTTTCACTTCTCTTAACTTAATGTCAGTCCTGCAACCATTCCCTGAGCTAGGTAGAGCAGATCTAACACCAGTTTCCAGGTGAAGAAACTGTGGCTTAGGGAGGGGGGTTGTTTTCTGGGCTTTGCAGCTGCTGAGTGACAATCTGGAAGCAGATTCTGGGGCTCCTTACTCCTGTGCCAGGGTATTTTCCACTGCACTGAGGACTGCCTCGTTAAGCTGGGAAAGAATAGTATGAAATATTTCTTAATGAACACTGATGATATTTAGATACGTTAATCCCTAGAAGATGCAGGTCCCACAGGACCATAACCCAGGAATATGCTGAGGATGAATCAGACCCATCTGCTGGGGATTAAGCAGGTCAGGGCTTGGGATCAGAGTCAGAGAAGTGCTCCTGATCCTGAAGATGGGATGTCGGGACTTCTGCCAAAGGCACTGAGTAGGCACTTGAGCCTCAGTATGCTTAGGATTGAGGAATAGTAGGAGACCCTCTTAAGGGAGATAGAGTGTTCCCTGATTCAAGAGGCTCATGACCCTGGACTTGCCCATGCTGGACAGCTAGAAGTGTAACCATATCTGCAGTTCTTGGAGGGCCGTGGAAAGGTTTTGTAAAGAGCTTCTTTGGCCTGTGTCCCTGGTACCATTGCTGCAACGCAGAAGGCTGGCCCAGCACTGATCCTTCTGAAGTGTGCTTGGACACATGCTTGGCCAGCCACCACCCAGGCTGGAGGGGCACAACACTGAGGACCCCAGGAGCTGCCCACCTGAGGCCCCTGTGGGAGATCACATTCCTAGAGAGCAGCACTCTTGCCACTAGGATTGTTGAGCGAACTGCTCATGAGAGAAGCTGCTGGCCACTGTCAGAAGGAGTCACTGCCCTTGGGGAGTGGGGTCAGCCACGAGGAGCTGTGGCTGGCCTGTGGCAATGGCACCCACCAGTGGGAGCAGCACAGAGTCCCTCCCAGGGGTCCCCAGCTGTGTGCAAGTCTTGAGGAAGGGTGACATGGCTCATCTTCCCACCTCATGGCAAACATTAGGTGATCTGGTTGGAGACCCTGTAGCTCAGGGTGGGGGCTCCCGCTGGCTTGAAGCATCACCTGGTCTTCAGGTTCCTGGGAGGAGTGGCTCTTAGAAAAAGGATTCCCTTTGTAGGAACCTTCCCAAATGAACTTGAGGAATATCAGTAACCCAGCAGATTATTTTCAGTATTTATGTGGTATTGATATTTACATGTTCTCTGCTCCATCACTGTTTCTGGATTAACTCCCAAGTGGAAGTGAATGTTTCCTACACTCATCTATCTATACCTCGGCTATGTCATCCACTTACTCCCTCCCCCACCAGACACTGGGTGACTACCTTGGCAGGCTAGGCCAACGTCAGCCTTCCTTTATTGTATTTTACTTATTTTTCATTAAGATCGAAAACTTTTTCATTAAGTTTTTGCTAGATTGAAAACTTTTTCATTAAGATTGAAAACTTTTTCATTAAGGCACAGTAGACTTACACTGTAGCCAAATCCCAGAGGCTTGGCACAATAAAAATGCTTGTGTCACTCGTTCCCGTGTCCTTCATGGATCAGTGGGGCAAACATAGAGGGGCAGCTCCGTATGGTCCTTCAAGATAACAGAGGTTCCACCATCTCCCAGCTGCACCAGCTGGAACATGGGACCACTTTGGTCACTGAGACAGGACAAGAGAGCACCTCGGGCTCTCACCCAGCAATTAATTCTCCAGTCAGGAGGTGGCATCACTGCTCCTCACAGCCCATCGGCAAGACTGAATCACTGGGCCCGCCCTACTGAGAGGCCCAGAAGGGTGATCCTCCTGGCTGTTGGAAGAAAACTGGGTCAGGGCAAGCTCTAGAACCGTTTACACAGCTTTTTTTTTTTTTTTTCTTTTTAAGATTTTATTTATTTATTTGACTGACAGAGATCACAAGTAGGCAGAGAGGCAGGCAGAGAGAGAGATGGGGAAGCAGGCTCCCCGCCGAACAGAGAGCTTAATGCGGGGCTCGATCCCAGGACCCTGAGACCATGACCTGAGCCGAAGGCAGAGGCTTTAACCCACTGAGCCACCCAGGTGCCCTATACAGCTTTTAATCATGTTCTTGGTTCTTTCATTGGCTTGAACCAAAGTTGTGTTGGGAATTGTCATGTTCCTTTGTAGAAGGGGTGTAAATGATGAAGAATGAAGTATAGATAGCTAATTGTCCAGCTTGGAAAAGACTAGTAAGAAGTAGTTTAGGCATTCTCTGTGTGCAGGTGCCCGTCTTCTCCCTTTCCTGGTAACAGAGAGCTGAGTGGTTAGGGATGGAGAAAGCTGTCTGAGCAGGCTCCGGTCGTCAATCCAAGGCAAGGTTGGACTTCATTTTCTGCTGTGGAACAAGAGCGAGGACCGGCCGCCACTACTCCAAGCCTGAGCACCAGAGTGCCTGGCTTCTCTTTGTCCGTGGGCTCGGGCAAAGACCAACTTAACTATGCCACAGCCAACGTAATTAAGAAATGCATTGTCTACTTTTACACGTTTAACCACCATTGAAAGAGCGTGGTTTGGGATTGGGGTAATCTGGTTGATGCAGTTCTACAAGATGTAGATCAAGTCCTCATTTGGAATGAGAGCACAAGAGTGGGCGGGGTTTCAGAAGTTAGTGGATATTTGAGTAAGCAAATATTTGTGGCACAGGCAAACGGAGGATGGGGTAAAAGGATTAAACACTCGGGAAAATCTGCATTTAGGACGGTACCTGTTATCCTTCCAGTAATCGTATTTTTAAACATCTGTTGACTGAGATTTCTTCCTTGTGTGTTTGGATTCTGCATAAAGAAAAGTTCGTTGGCCGTATCAAGGTCCCATTTATCTTGTTTGCGTATCCCGTGACAGTCACCTGTACCAGGGTGTCCATCTTTGACTGCAGTCTTCTGAGGACAGACATGGGGGGTGTCTGCTCCATTCTTTTTATATTGCTCTTTCCACAATGCAAAACGAGGTATTTCATAAATGATGACGTTGCGGAAGGCAGTCGACAGGACGAGTCTCTGTACTTATTCTCCACATCTTCATACTTTCCTGTTCTTTCCAAGTTCTGTTGGGACCATATCTCCATATGTCTTGAATACTCCTCTGTCTTCTCTCAGCCTTCAGGTCCCTCCCTCTAGCAGATTCTATCTGTTCGAAGGATGATAATCTAGAGGGAGCTTTAAGGAATGTGATGAACAATGACTTTGCAGTTTCTCACACCCGATTTGAATTCCACCTCCGCCATTCACTAGCTGTGTGACACTGGGCGGTGATTTCAGATCGTGTTTATTTCTGCTCAGTTGTGGATTGTGTTGCCTGTTTGCTTGCCCTGCCTGCCTGCCTCGCTGTCCCTTCCCCCTTCCTCTGGTTTGGATTTGGTTCTTCCTCGGGGGCACTCCTCACCTGATCTGCGGGGTCCTAGTAGGGGCTGTCCTTCATAGCCTCGGGAAGGGAGTCTTCCTCATTCACAGGCATGGGCAGGTGACCCAAAAGACTCCATTGCACTGGTTCCACTCACTGGGTGAGGGAGAGGTACCCCTGGCAAGTCACCACAATCAGTGGTCCCCCTGGGATGAGTACGTGGAGAGAAGGGGATCGTTTTGCAGCAGGACCACTCTGCGGAGAAGACATGTGCCTGGGGCTTTGGACAGCCATCTTGTGTTGGTTTCCTTCAGGAATGATGAGAAACTGAGACAAGGGGAGTGAGAGGTGGGGCAGGACACAGGCTTGGCCTCATTGTCTCTGCACCTGCTGGCAGCAGCCGGAGCCCGTGCCATCCATCTGCTTCCCAAGTATAGGGGCCGCCACTTCTTCCTTTTGTTTCCGCTCCTTTGCGTTGGGTGTCTGTCACGTGCAGTGAAAGGCTTGAATGCAAGTATCATGATCATCCTTGAGTTTTTAAAACACTGTCAGTTTTAGGAGCAATATATGAATTCATGATTATAAACATTCAAACACCTGAGTGTTTCCTTAGGAGTTGCAGGTCCCAAGTGGTAGTTCCATTCTTTCCTACCCTGCTCAGTTTCAATCCTCGCTCCAAAAGTCTAGCGGTTGAAGGAAGTTTGGGGTGTATACTTCCAGGCCATTTTCTTTGCATTTACATCCATATATATGTATACACATACAAATAATCAGTGCTTTATTTTTAATTCTTTTTGGGGGGGTGGGGGCTTGGGCTCATGACCCTGAGATCAAGACCTGAGCTCCAATCAAAAGTCAGACAGGCACCTAACCGACTGAGCCGCCCCACGTTGCCCCAATTTGTACTTTATTTTTTCCAAAGAGTAACATATTACATCTATTGTTTCAGAACTTTTTATAGAGTAACTTATTACATGTGTTGTTCTATAATTTTTTATAGTTTCTTTTGGGATCCTTGATGCTGGTGTGTATAGTTCTACTGCATTCTTACTAAAGAGGTCACAGTATTTGATAGCATGGAAAATCTGCCTGTGTCATCTGTTGATGGACATTTACTTGTCATTGTCTTGGTTTTTTTCCTCTGTTACAGCAGTGCTGCAGTGAGTAAGTTTGTGTGTGTCTTCTTGTGTACATACGGAAGTGTATCTGTAGGTGTAGACTTCTAGTAGAATATCTGAGTCATGGGACATGCACAGGCAGCGTTTTGATAGATTCTGCCAAATCATGTTCTAAAAAGACCTACCGGCTTATACTCCCACTTGCAAAGCAGAGTGTATGTTTCCCACACCCCCACCAATACTGAATATAAGTGCTTTATTTGAAAACAGAGGTCCTCCTTTTTGAGCCCTTTTGGAAGCTGGTTGAGCTGCAGCGTATCCCGGGAATTTCAGATTTCTCCTTTGTGTTAGTTGATATGCATAGTTTTTGCTTTTTTAAAAAAATGTTTTTTTTTTTTAAATTGATTTGAGTAAATTTTTTGCTCATTATAGATCTCAACCCTGTGTTACTTACATTGTAAATATTTTCTCCTAGGCATTTGCTTTCTGTTTTGTTTATGAATGGGTTGGATTTTTGTTTTCGCGTGTCTCTTGGGCATGTGCCGTTTTAGGTTTTGTCATTGTTCGTCTTTGATCAGGCCGATGTTTTACATTTTGTATGAATTCAAATTTGATAGGCTTTTTTTTTCTTTACAGCTTCTGAGTCTTTTTTTTTTTTTTTTTAAAGATTTTATTCATTTATTTGAGAGAGAGCACACACAGGGGAGGGGGCAAAGGGAAAGGGAGAAGCAGACTCTCTACTGAGCAGAGAGCCTGACTCGGGGCTCTATCCCAGGACACCGGGATCATGACCGGAGCTGAAAGCAGATGCTCAACCAACTGAGCCACCCAGGTCCCCACCTTCTGAGTTTTGCATCTTGCTGGGAGAAGACCTTCCCCATCCCAGGTTATAGATTTCTCTGTGTGCATTTTTTTAAACGTTAGATATTTTGTCCACCATAATGGTTTCTTCATTTGTAACTGAAGATGATCAGTATCCCCTGCGGGTTTAATGAGATACTGTGTATCCGGGGTCCTGCCTCTCTCCCTACCTCCCTCCCTCCCAGCTTGCCAGTCATGGTATTGACAAGCCTTCATGGCTGTTGCTTCAATGCCAAGGAATTTGGGCAAGTGTTTGGGAACCCTGTGTCCACCGACCCCTGGCGGGGGACTGGCTGCCCCCAGGTTGTGTCAGGACCTCACCTCAGCGCTGCTTTCCTAGAAAAGCAGAATATTCCTCAGACCCACGATCTTGCTCCACAGCTGCAGAGCCTTGGGACCCCAACGTGTTCTCAGACCTGAAGCTTAGAGGCATCCTGGCCTCTCCTGCTCTCCCCTCCTCCATCCATCAGCAGATCCTGTCACCTTTACCTTCAAATGTAGGCGGAGTCTACAACATCCACCACCTTGTCTGCTGCCCAGGGTTAGGCCCCCGTGGCCCCTCACCCAGACACTGAGATGTTCTTCCGTCTTCGGCCCCTCCCATCCGTTCTCCTCCAGCAGCCGAGTGACTTTGAACATGCAAGTCCCCTTGCTTCCCTCCCGTGCTTAGAACCTTCCAGACCCTTCCCATGTTACGGGAACAGAATCCAGAGGTGTGGCCTGTGGGGCCCTCCCTGGCCCTGACCGTCATGTCTTCTTCCTTCCTCTCCTCTGCCTGACACTCCCCCTCTGGCTATCTCACTCCTCCTCAGGTGTCCCAGGGCCTTTGCTCCTGCTGTCTCTCCTTCCAGAGGCCTGCAGCATCTACGCCCTTGCTGCCTTCCCTGTCCAGGGCCGGAGCAGCAGCCCCCTTCCCTCTCTGCCCCTTGTTCCTTTTTCAGTTGCCTTGTTCTCATCATCTCCAGACACAGCGTGCATTCGTCTAGTGTTCAGCTGGCCTGCGCTGGAATGCAGTTTCTGCCAGAAGAGAGGCTCTGTTTCCTTTCCTGCTGGTTGAACCGATGGCCTCCAGCATGATGGCCGGGGTACCCAAGGCCCTCACCTGTTAGTTGGGGACCGTGGGAATGTGGCACCCAGACCCTTGCTACAGAGCGCCGAGTCTGCTGGCAGGACCCGGGCTGCCTCCTGGCCTGTTGGCTCCAGGTGGGCGGCGTGAGCTCCATTTCCCCGGGGGAGCCCCTGTGGGACAGGAGAGGTCAGGGTTCACACGCGCCCCTCCAGGCAGTGTTGTCCCTGCAGTAAATCACCGAGCACAGACCCTGCCTTCCAAATGACCAGAGGCCACATCAACCAACACTACAGCAGCTTCCCTAATTGGGGGTGAACAGCCCGTGGCTTCCAACTCTGGTTTTGCTTGTGAAAGCGTCTCCCTACTTCTCAGGAAACATCTTAATGTAGCGGTGTATTTGGATCCTCCGCACCTTCTCATTTCACCAAGCTATAAAACGAAGGCCTAAAAATAGGTGTGATGAGCAGATTAAGGCAATTTATTGCAGAGCTACCCCCCCCCCCCCCCCCCCCCGCCTCCACTTCACTTACAGCTCAAGTGCAAGATGCTTGAGCGGCAGGAGCAGCCCGGGGAGGTGGGGGAATGCATTCCCCAAACCGGGATGTTGGAATGGGGCATATGGAGGTCCAGCTTTGCCCCCCTCCCTGCCCTGGCACCTGCCCCCTCCCCTGACTGCTGCTTTTTCTCTACCTTTGGTTAATTACGGGGGCAGGGAGGCTACGGTACTTTGTAATTTGGAGCAATGAGGCTAATTGTAATAGAAATGACTGTTTCTTTTGATGACTATATTCTCTCTATATAACTTTCCTAGCTTTTAGTTGCTGTCAGTGTTTAAATATGGTTGTTAAGCCAGGCAATTTGAGAGGATTAATAGAAACATTCATTTCAAGCACAACAACAGGCATTTTGAAAATTAAAGAATTTTTAAAGTAAGCTCTGTACCAAACATGGGGTTCGAACTCACAACCCTGAGATCAAGAGTTGCATGCTCCACTGACTGAGCCAGCCAGGTGCCCACCCCAAAATTAAATTTTTAAAAGATTTTATTTATTTATTTGAGATAGAGTGCGAGTTAGAGAGCAGGGACAGGGGAGGAGAGGGAGAGGGAGAAGCAGGTCCCCCACTGAGCAGCGAGCCTGATGTGGGGCTCCATCCGAGGACCCTGGAATCATAACCTGAGCCGAAAGCAGATGCTTAACAGACTGAGCCACCCAGGCACCCCCCCAAATTAAATTTTAATTATACAAGTAACATATGAATACGTTCTACTTTAAAGTACTAAAACATTACTTACAAAACTATAGAGACTTTTTCCCACCATCTCCAGTCTTAGACCTGCCCCAGAACCCATCACTGTTGTCCATTTGTATCTTGCCCTTGGCTTCCTGAAGTACTGAGGAACCGTGGAGCATGGAGTAATGGTGCTGATTCCACCTGGAGCCCTTGGGCCGGGGTGCAGGGAGACACAATCTTCCCAGCACCCCTGCGAGCTAGAAGGTGGGCCCCTATGCTTGAGAGTAGCTCCGTTGAGATATTTAAGTCACATCCCATAAGACTCACCCTTTGAATATGTGCCATTCAGTGCTTTTCTTGTATATATGTTTCGGGTTGTATACCCATCGCCACTGTCTCATTCCAGAACATTTTCATAAACCCAGAAGGAAACGGCACATCCACTAGCAGTCCCTCTCCAGGCGTGCAGGGCAACCTCAGTGCCCACAGGTGTCTCTGGAGGCCTCAACGTTTTTTACTGGCAGCCCTGCAAGAGGGCTTAGTCAGGATTTCCCCAGTTCTGTTTCAGGAGCAGAGGAAAGATCACTGAGTCATGGGATCATTGACCTGCGTTGAGCTGCAAATGGAGAGAAGGGGTCCTCAGTTACTCAGCCCGCCCAGTGTTCTTCCCCAGTAGCTGAGCAAAATGTCTCTAATGTCAACCCCCGGCGGCAGTGTGCTGGGTCATCTTGCTGCCCTG
Source organism: Mustela erminea (assembly GCF_009829155.1). Taxonomy (NCBI): domain Eukaryota; kingdom Metazoa; phylum Chordata; class Mammalia; order Carnivora; family Mustelidae; genus Mustela; species Mustela erminea. The sequence continues at coordinate 73,112,921 of NC_045627.1, forward strand.
CTGGTGGTCTGGCACTTGGAGACCTAGAGAGGGTACATTCTTTCTATGTAGCCAACGCAGATATTTTTGCTGCGTGTGAATCATCTGAGGAGTGAGAATAATCCTCCCAGCAGGCAAGGAAGACAGGATCACCATTATCACCAAAAAGCATTTACCAGCACCTATTGTGGGTGTGCCTGGTTTAATACAGCCGTGCCCGGCATTCCTTCCAGGAACTTGACTTCTCGGACCCTGATCCCCACCCTAGCATGGGCTACATCTCCAGGGAATGTGGTTCAGTCTGTTCTTCATGAAGTTTTAAGACTTTGGGTTGGAGGAACCCCTTAGGACTGCCACAGCCCTGCAGGGTGGTCTGGGAGAAGCATTTACTAGCGTTGCTAATGAAGTCTGTGAACTTGGGCAGTTACGGCCCTTTCCCTTCCCGGGAGCGGGTTGATCATTCTTCCCCTGTTTAATTCACAGGGATGTCTTGAGAGCAAATGAGACCAAGAATGTGCTAGACGTTGTAACATTTTGGGGCCAGAGATCCCTTTAAGGAGCTGATGAAAGCTTTGGACTTTCACCTTAGAAAAATTACTCTTGAGCACATGTTTTGCAAACAGTTTCAATTTCATGGTTTTGACGGTCATCCTGAAACCCACCTGTGGACTTGCAGGGCTGTATGTTAACGGCACCGTTGCAGACCTTATTCCTGGAAGGGCGTTTTTGAAATTCCAGATGCCAGATGGTAATTCACTTTATTATTATTAAGAATACTGTCCTTCAGTTATTTCTATGTTAAAAAAAATCCTTCTCCTTTGCTAAATGTCTCTTATGATGTGTTATTTAGATTCTTGAATTCCAAGGGTAAAGCAAAAGCAAGATAATCTGATCAAATTTTTCTTCTGTTCTTGTATACATGAATAAAGTAAAATATGAAACAGTAGCATAGGGGCAGGCTTTTTTTTTTTTTTTAATATACAAAGAGAGCACAGCGATCTGGATTTTGTGCATGCCATCTTGCCTGGCTGTGTGGTTTGGGGGCTGCAGAGCTCTGGGAGCTGTTTATGGGGGGGGGTGTTAAATCTACCACTCTTGTAAAACTGATCTGATGGCACCTAGCTAGGGTGGCATGCATGTCGGAGGCCGAGGGCGCCGGTCGCGCCAGGTTTCCCGAGACACCGAGGCGGGATTGACAGGCACAGCCTGGTCTCTGAGCTGGGGGGGAATCTGCTGTGTGAGCAGCCTCCTTCCTGCCCCTCCCCGTGCTGGCAGGTGTCGCGGCAGGCAGACGCACAACACCGTCCCGCCTGGGGGCAGATGTGCCATTGGCTGCCCCCTCAGCCCCTCCTGCCTGAGTCCTCTCTCTGCACACCCCTGACGTAGCCCCTCGGCCGTTCGGCCCCTTGGTGGAATGTCCTGTCCCGGGGTCATTGCATCACTGCTGCCCGGGCTCCTGCTCCCGAGGGCTGGCGAGTCTCTGACCATGAAAGGGCTGGGGCTTAGGTTTCAGGGTGCTGTGCTGTCTCTGTCCTAGGTGGCCTGACTCAAAGTTGGAAGGGTAAGGTCACAATACCACTCAGCAGCTCTACAGCAGAGTACCTTTTTTCCCTACTAAAGCACTTTCTAAGATCTGTCCTTATCCTCTCCTGGTATGAGCCGCCATTCGATGCACCAGGCCCTCTCTTCTCTATCTGCAGCTCTCAGGGCAGCCGGAGATGTGGTCCAGCCAATGGTGGCAGGACCACCTTGAGCCCAGGTGAGAGTCTCACCGAGGTGGCAGCCTGCTGGTTAACCTCGGGTCCCCACCTGCTGGTGTGCGCTCCCCAGCGAGCGGTGGCTTCCTGAAGCTGCTCGGTTTGCTTGTCCCTGAGGTGGGAATGGAGCACTTCCTTCCTTGGGTTTAGGTGAGATTAAATGACAATGCAGAGGGACCTGACATTCAGGGGACTCAGGGACCACCCTCACTTCTGGCACAAGTTGCTGTCAGGAGTTTCCAAGACCATACTCAGGTGTAATAATTCACTAGAAAGACTTGTAGAGGGGCGCCTGGGTGGCTCAGTGGGTTAAGCCGCTGCCTTCGGCTCAGGTCATGATCTCAGGGTCCTGGGATCGAGTCCCGCATCGGGCTCTCTGCTCAGCAGAAAGCCTGCTTCTCTCTCTCTCTCTCTCTCTCTCTGCCTCTCTGTCTACTTGTGATCTCTCTCTGTCAAATAAATAATAAAAATAAAATCTTTAAAAAAAAAAAAAAAGACTTGTAGAACTTCCTAGAAGCTGTTATCATCACAGCTTAAACAGATTGAAACAAGCCGGGAGTAGAGGTACACAGGGCAGAGTCTAGGAAGGTTTCACATGTGGGCTTCTGATTATCTTCTCCCCATGGAATGAGGCAGAACATTCCCTTTCTCCTCCAATGGTGTGTGACAGTACACATGGATGGTCACCCATGGGGAAGCTCCCCTGTTTTCATTCAGGGTTTTCCCTGGGCTCAGTCACATGGATTCCTGACTGGCTGGCCTCTGTCTCGGGCCCTTGTGGAGGTGAAGCTGATGCCATGGGGCCCAGATCCCCCATCATGAACCACATCAATAGACCATCTGGTGTGACTTTGAAGGTCCCCGGGTGGACAGACACCTGTCAGGCAGGACAATCCAAGGGTTTAAAAATCACCTCCTGGAGCCAAGGGCAAGGAAAAAGCCAGGCATTTCTCGGGTAAAATCAGTTCTTGACTGCACAGGACCAAGCCGGGTAAGTGGTAGACTTCCCAGGAGTGCTGTCAACTTTCATTCACTTTTTTAAAAAGATTTTTATTTATTATTTGACAGAGAGAGAGAGAAAGAGATCACAAGTAGGCAGAGAAGCAGGCGGAGGGGCAGGTGGGAAGCAGGCTCCCCGCCGAGCAGAGAGCCTGATATGGGTCTCCATCCCAGGACCCTGAGATCATGATCTGAGCCGAAGGCAGAGGCTTAACCCACTGAGCCACCCAGGCACCCCTCAACTTTCATTCTTGATGCCCTGGGGTGAAGGTGAGGGAAAGTGGCTTCTTTTGTGGATTTTCTTTCTCCCTCACTTCTCCTAGTTATGTCCGTGGTCTTGAAAGGGTGTCTCTGCCCTTGTCTATTTGAAGTTAGCCTTGGAGTATATTTGGGTATATTTTTGCCTCTTACTCATGCAGCGCTTGAAGCCTGTCTGGCCCCCATGTACTTGCTTGAACCTCAGACCCCCTGGTGGAGGGGTGGGCAGGGGTCACCATCCCAGTCTTACAGGGGAGGCAGTGCCTTCATAGCAGGCTCGCTGAGTCACCAGGACTCAGGACTGACCGTGGGGACCAAGGCGGGAGTCCAGGGTGTCTTGTCACCTCCTTCTGCTCACTTGGAGCCTTACCATCCTGGTCTACGTGCCCAGCCTTGAACCAGAGGAACCTGGGTTCAGATTCGGTCCCTGCGACCCCCAAGCTGCATGATCTTGGGCGGATTCCTGCAGCACTCTCCTGTCCCATAGGAGTGTTGTCAGAATCACGTGAGGTCAAGCATGTGGAGGGTGGGCTAGTAACCCTGGGCGCCCGGGAGGAACAGCTGTACAAATACTAGCTCACTGGTACTGTTACTGTGGCAAGGCGAGCGATGACTTGTCAAGGATTGTGCCGGGTGTGGGGAAGCGCAGAGCGAGACTTCCTGAATACGGAGAAGGCAGGCTGTGGCAGTCATTAATCTTTCCTAGATAATGGCCAGGTAGTTATCTCCCTTCACTTCCTGGCCCCTGGGCCTCTCCTCTCTGTCTCTGCGCCTCTCTAACCTAGGAAACCCCGCCCCTGCCTCACAGCCCAGCTCCTCCCTGACCCCAGCAGAGCTCACGCTCCCCATCTTACTCTTTCCTTGGAAACATTTATCAAGTCACAGTTTCTCATTGCTTTGACAGTTTTTTTTTTAAAGATTTTATTTATTTGTCAGAGAGAGTGAGCGAGAGCGAGCACAGGCAGACAGAGTGGAAGGCAGAGTCAGAGGGAGAAGCAGGCTCCCTGCAGAGCAAGGAGCCCGATGTGGGACTCGATCCCAGGACGCTGGGATCATGACCTGAGCCGAAGGCAGCTGCTTAACCAACTGAGCCACCCAGGCGTCCCTGCTTTGACAGTTTGATTAATATCTATCCCTCCTGCTGGGCCTTGAGCCCCATGAGGGCAGAAGCTGGGATCTTATCTCAGAGACCCAGCATGATGCTGGCACAGTCTGTTCAGTCATAAAACCCACGTGGGATCTCTCCGAGGCTCCGACCGCTGATTCCCAGCTGTCTCCCTCCCTCCCTGGTGAGCACCAGCCTTGGGCACACTGGCTGCCTACAGCCCCTGGTGCCCACAGCTCAGGCGGCACCACCTGCGTGCCACGTCGGAGACTAGAGCCCTGGAGAGGCACTCTGCTGACCTCCTGTCTCTGGGGAACATGAAGGTCCTAGCCTTTCCTTTTCAGGACTAGTCCCAAGTGCCCGATGCTTGTCTGTGCTGGCTCTCACTTAGCTCTGCATGCGGCCGGAGACGAGTAGCTCCCGGAGTGGAAGACAGCCGCTGGGTCGTTGTTTATAACACACCTGACGTGGTTTTCGAGGACTTGCCTTCTCTTGATTGTGCGTTAACAAAGCAGTGCCCCCAGCCTCTGTGCAAAGCCTCTGTGGCATGGATTACAGAACATCCACATTGAGTCCCCCCGTTTGAACCTCCTTAGTCCTGGCTGGGAGTCCTCCCCACATTCACTCTTCCCCTGGGTGTCTAACTCCCATCCCCCCCACCCCTTCTGCAAGTCCTCTGGCAGCAGTGAACCCAGCTCTGGGCCTGAGCACTCCTCGAGCCCGGAAGAAGGAGAGCAGGGTTGCATGGATTTTGGATTCAAACAGTTGGGGTCTCCTTCTGGCTGTGCTGTTACCTCTGTGGTAACACTTAAGATGCTAGGACTTTCATCTGTACAATGTGCAGAGCACCTGGCCCATAGTCCCAGCTGACCTCACCTCTTCTCCGAAGCTCATCACGGTGGGAGGAGTGCTCCCTCTCCAGTGCTTCTGGAGTCCTGATTGGGGACCGTGTGCTCGGTTTCTGCTTCTTCTTCCCAGTGAAACAGCAATGCCAGGGCGAAGTCATGCGTGAGAAGCCCGCAAGCAGGGAAGCAGGAGGATAGAAGGAAGGCATCCTTTTCGATTTCTTCAGCCCTCCCCACACTGTCCTTGAAGGAGCCAGCCCCCTCCTCCATCCTGCTTAGAGCATGCATGGGCGCCCCGTCCCCCGGATGTCCCAGTTAGAAACCACTCAGCTAGACCTGTTCTCCAGTGGTGTAACTTAAATGCTTTGTGTCGCGCTCTTTGTGAGAAATGTTCCAGTGCCTTCTTGAACGACTGAAGTACATTTGAGGTGTGAGACTGCTCTGTGTTTCCCTTCCCTGGTGTGAAAGATCCCTGTTGCCTTACTGTCTCCGATGCCGGGTCTCAAATTCAGGAACTGGTCGTTACACTTGAAAAAACAAGTCAGGTTCTTTCTTCCTTCTTCCTTCCCTTTTGCCTCCTCCGTGCTGCCCTCAGACTTCAGCAGAAAACAAGCAAGAAAGCCAAGATGGTGTTCATTTCCCTGCTTTAGTCCTTCCTGTGAGAGAATGAGAGAGGTAACTCATGTGATTCCTGGGTGAGCCATACAAGGATGCCGTGGGTGAGGAGGAAGTAGAAATGTTTGGGATTTTGATGAGAGGAGTGAGGGTCCCTCTGTATTGTCTGATGCTTCTGCCACAGGTCACAGATCTCCTCTGCCATGGCCCAGACCTTTCTGAGAAATCCAGGAATCCACACTTGTTCACTGAATCTGCGAGCCGGCTTTAGTCCATGTAAAAAATGGCAATTCTGTCATTTTCTACATGTGCCACCATCTTTATCTTGATTCTTAAATTTTCAGCCACTCTTTATCTTAACATTTGGAAAACAATTTCCCCCTCATTTTGTTACTGAGGCTGGTTCACCTTTGATTTTTCTGTGAATGTGCTGCTGAAGATAGAAGTCCTAATGGGAGGGGCGCCTGTGTGACTCGGTTGGTTGAGCATCTGCCTTCGTCTCAGGTCATGATCCCAGAAGTCTTGGGATTGAGTCCCACGTCAGGGTCCCTGCTCAATGAGGAGCCTGCTTCTCCCTCTGCCTGAAGCTCCCCCTGCTTGTGCTCTTTCTCTTTCTCTTTCTGACAAATAAATAAAATCTTAAAAAAAAAAAAAAAAGAAGTCCTGTTGTGCCTGGGTGGCTCAGTGGGTTAAGCCTCTGGCATCAGCTCAGGTCATGATTTCAGGGTCCTGGGATCAAGTCCCGCATCGGGCTCTCTGCTCAGCAGGGAGCCTGCTTCCTCCTCTCTCTCTCTGCCTGCCTCTCTGCCTACTTGCCATCTCTGTCTGTCAAATAAATAAATAAAATCTTAAAAAACAAAACAAAACAAAAAAACCCCACAAAGTCCTAATGAGGAAGTGGCTTCCAAAGGCAAAAGCAACCTTTCTATGTCCACCCCAAACTGCTTTCCTTGGAGTCTGGATTTCTGAAGGAATTCTTCTCAGTTTTATACTCAGAAGAATGTTCTCTTCCACTGAATTTGCAGAATATAGCTGTGTTTGTTTTTGCTCTGTTTACTATTGTGGTAAGATTCAAGGTATAAATCTGGTCTTTCAGAATCCTCTCAATTTGCACTTAACATTAGATGCCTCTTAATCTCACGGGGAGGGTGAGATTGTGTGCACCTTCACCCACTTAAAAACCGTTTCTCTGTTACAGTTTTGGTGGCTTAATCTGTTTAGTGGTTGCTGTCTCTGTCTCCACATTTCCCTGTTCCTCCCTGCCACTTTCCTTTCAGAAGGGAGCATTGACTTTCTTGTCCTGACCTCTCTTTCATTGCTAGCTGTGTTTCTCTCCAGGTTCTTCTGCACTCTCTTCTACAAGAATTATTATTTTTTTAATTAAAAAAATATTTTAAAGTAATCTCTACACCCAGTGTGGGGCTTGAACTCACAAACCCAGGATCAAAAGTTGTATGCTCTACCAACCAAGCCAGCTAGGAGCCTCTCTGAGAATTATTTCTGCTGCTGGCAGGACCTCTTCTCCTTGTCTCCTCTCTCAGATTTCTTTTAAGAACCAGGGAAGCTTTTATTTCTCCATCAGATACAAGCATGTTACTGGCCCAGAGATCCTGACTTCTAAAAATGTAAACTAAGGTTTTCAAGGGCATGTTTAGTTGGCAGCTCTGTGCCCAGCAACTAGAGTTTGTTCTTTGGTGGGTTCTGAAATCATCCCCTAAATTTATTTTCTTTCCCCAAATCCAGTTTTTCCATCTTCAGGTGCAGGGGGTTTCTAAGCTGAGTGTGAGTCACGGACACTGAAACCGCCCAGTTGGGTTCTAGAACAGAAAGTCTATGGGGAGGCTTGGTCTTTTTCTTGCCTGGAAAAATGGAGATGGTGTCCAGAGTGAGAGAATGTGGGTCTTCTGAGTCTAGAGGTCTTAAAGCCCTCACTGGAAACTTCTGACCATGTTGACCCCTGGAACCATCAACAGCACCTCCCCCATAATGGACCTCAGGAAACCCTAAGAAACCTTCCCAGGCAGCAGGGTCTGGTCTGAAATCAGTAATGGTCCATCTCAGTCACCTGTGTTCCCAGGGCTCAGAGTCACCAGGCTCAGAAAACTTCCTTTATGTCCGGACTTCCCTTATGGGATCAATTCTTAGAGAAGCCAGGATCCCCGCTGGACATCCTGCCTCTGTCAAGATTCTTTACTCCTTCCCTTCTTGTCTATGTCATCACTACTTAAAAATTCAGTAGGAGGAAAGTTGGTGAGGCTTGGAAATGACGTCTGTACACTGGGGTACAATGCCCTTTGGGGAAATGGAGAGTCCTGAGCTATTAACTTGAAGTCATTCTTTTTTCTTTCTTTCTTTTTTTTTTAGAAGTCTCTATCCCTGACATGGGACTCAAACACCTGACCCCAAGATCAAGAGTCACATGCTTCTCTGACTGAGCCGGCCAGGCTCCCGTGCTTAAAGTCATTCTTGAGAACTTCTTCCATCCTTCTAGCTCGGGACCTGGTTGGTACAGGGTGTCTCAATTCTGTCCGTCCCTGTCCTACCCTGACACTTATTTACAGCAGATCAGGGACCCTTTGCTCCTTGCTGGGGATGTTTCTTGTGTAGGGGTGAGCAGAACTATGAGGCAGAACCACAAGGCCCAGAGCCAGATGCATGGCTGAGAGGATTGTTAACGTGGCTTCCAAATACCTACCCAGACAGGTGTCTTTTAGAGGGGGCTGCTTCTGGGTAAGGAAGCTCCAGATACACAGAGGAGGCAAACACCATGGTTTGTGATTGTTGTGGACAGAGTTGCCCATGCAAGGCTAGCTCCTTGGTGTGTGGGCTTTAATTAAGATCATGGTAAATCAGGAGTGCAGACCCTTTCCTCTTCCTTGGGGATCTTGTCTGTGGTTTCTGTTTAGCCTGAGAAATACTGACTTAGCTTGAGCTGCACGTTTCCCACACTTTTGTGACTCAGCACTTTCCAACTACCTTTGACCTCCTGATGTCTGTGACTTCCCAGAGTGCCCAAGAACAGCTCACTCAGCTACTTTCACTCCACTTTTTCTTAAGCGAGGAACTGGACATATTTTATCCCTAGCAATTTGATTTACTCTTATGGAGTGTTTTCTCAAGAGGAGGGACTCTCACATGACCTCAGCTACTCAGTTTACTTGGGTGCGGTGTGTAACCTGCCTTTTTCTTGTCTTTTCAGCACACCTGGGAACATCTGTTAAACCACATTTGCTAGATTCATTCCTTCCCTTTTCCATTAAAATGAAATCAACCTCTCCCTTTCATTAGATGAGGAGCTAATTTTCATCATTCACTGAAGGGTCTGCATTCTATCTTGAATTATTGATCTTTGGGGCAAAAACTTGAAATAAGTGTGCTGATTCAAAAATACTTTCTTGATTGATTTGTTTTCTTATAACATCACAGAGTATGATACGGGGGTCTCTTTTGTGTCCTTGGAGAGACGGATTTGTTCTTCCTTTGATGCTGATTCACTCACTCGAGATGTTGAATAAAGATGTTGAGGTTGTGGGAGAAGAAAGAGGAATGGAGAAACTAAGAACAAGGAAAACTAGGGGCAGAAATACTGCCTTCTCGGTGTGGAAATGAACTCAAGTTGGTCCCAGGAGCTAGACCCATTTAACTTGGAAAACTCACTTGCTTTCAGGTATAGTTTTGAGAATCTTTGAACTACATATGTCATGGGAAATGATTCCCTCTGTCCTCCACTAAAATGGGATTTGTCTTTGCGTCACGTTTTCTGTTTTAGCCTACCTCGTTAAATCCTGTGGGTGAACTCACTTATAAGCCACGATGTTAAAATTTTGGCATGGATCCTCTATGTTGAGATTCCCTGATGTTTTCATTTCAAGAGGATTCTTAAACCTAGACCCTGAGATGAGTCATCTTAATCTTTTTTTTTTTTAAAGATTTTATTTATTTATTTGACAGACAGAGCTCACAAGTAGGCAGAGAGGCAGGCGGAGTGTGTGGAGGGGAAGCAGGCTCGCCGCTGAGCAGAGAGCCCGACGTGGGGCTCGATCCCAGGACCCCAGGATCATGACCCGAGCTGAAGGCAGAGGCTTAACCCACTGAGCCACCCAGGCGCCCCGAGTCATCTTAATCTTAATGGTGGATATTTTCTCCTTTGTAAGATAGGGTTGCTGAGAGGATGAGGTGAGTTTATGTGTGTCCCTGGCACACCTCTTAGGTGGCTGCATCGCTAACATCGTCACGACAGTGGCCCTTACTCAGCCCCGCTTAGCCACCATAGGGAGGGAAGTCCAGGCCAGGCTGTCTGCCTGCCGTCTGGGCTTTGGACTTGGCTCAGGTGGTTCTTGGGGCTCACCCATGGCTGGTCATTGTCCCTTCTCTCTCTGAAGAGGAGTTTCAGAACAGGCTGCTCCCCACCTCTTCCCCAGCCCCTGCGGTAACCCTCAGACCCTACTGGGAACCCAAATGGAAAAGCAACGGAAGACAGGCTCGCTTCCACATTAACCATCGCATCCTTAGGAGCAGCTGGTTCTGTGAGGCAAGATGAAGAACCAGGATGATGATTACTCCCTGCCGTTCCCTGAGCTCTAGCTTTGCCCCAGATTTCAGGGTACCAGGCTAAGCAAGTTTACTTTACAGGACCTCATTTAACCTTCCCAGGGGGCCTTATGAGGAAGTATTATTCTCTGCACCTTACAGTTGAGGATGGCGAGTAAATGACAGAGCCTGGGTTTTTAACCAGAGAAATGTGTATTTAATGAATGTAATAATGACATCAAGATACCCAAGGCGAGGAGGAAGAGTGGGTTGGGCTCTTTCACAGATGACCAAAGATGTAAAACATTTCATAGATTTATTAGAGTTTTTCAGGGGGAAGGACAGTTTAATAAGGTCATGCCCTCCAGCCCTGCTCAGAGCTGACTTGCCCTTGGAGGCTCCCTCGGATAATCCAAATCATGACTCTTGGCTCCAGCCCTTGTTCTGATGTTTCCTCACAATACATGCTGTTAGTTGGCTCATGGCAGCCTGGGGACAAATTAAGTCTCCGTGTTCTAGACGTATATTTTTCCAGTGAAGAAAACAAAGCAAAATTTATTATTTGGTGTGAGGTGATATCTCATTGTGGTTTTGATTTGTATTTCCCTGATGCCGAGTGATATGGAGCACTTTTTCATGTGTCTGTTGGCCATCTGGATGTCTTCTTTGCAGAAATGTCTGTTCATGTCCTCTGCCCATTTCTTGATTGGATTATTTGTTCTTTGGGTGTTGAGTTTGCTAAGTTCTTTATAGATTTTGGACACTAGTCCTTTATCTGATATGTCGTTTGCAAATATCTTCTCCCATTCTGTCAGTTGTCTTTTGATTTTGTTAACTGTTTCCTTTGCTGTGCAAAAGCTTTTGATCTTGATGAAATCCCAATAGTTGGTGGGAATGCAAGCTGGTGCAGCCACTCTGGAAAACAGCATGGAGGTTCCTCAAAATGTTGAAAATAGAACTGCCCTATGACCCAGCAATTGCACTACTGGGTATTTACCCTAAAGATACAAACGTAGTGATCCAAAGGGACACGTGCACCCAAATGTTTATAGCAGCAATGTCCACAATAGCGAAACTATGGAAAGAACCTAGATGTCCATCAACAGATGAATGGATCAAGAAGATGTGGTATATATACACAATGGAATACTATGCAGCCATCAAAAGAAATGAAATCTTGCCATTTGCGACAACATGGATGGAACTAGAGCGTATCATGCTTAGTGAAATAAGTCAAGCGGAGAAAGACAACTATCATATGATCTCCCTGATATGAGGAAGTGGTGATGCAACATGGGGGCTTATGTGGGTGGGAGAAGAATAAATGAAACAAGATGGGATTGGGAGGGAGACAAACCATAAGTGACTCTTAATCTCACAAAACAAACTGAGGGTTGCTGGGGGGAGGGGGGTTGGGAAAAGGTGGTGGGATTATGGACATTGGGGAGGGTGTGTGCTTTGGTGAGTGCTGTGAAGTGTGTAAACCTGGTGATTCACAGACCTGTAACCCTGGGGATAAAAATATATGTTTATAAAAAATAAAAAATCAAAAAAAATAAATTAAAAAAAATTTATTATTTGGAAAAAAAAGAAAAAACCCAATCCATATGCATATGATGAAAATGCAAATGAGGCAGAGCTATCTATCATCATCAGTAAATTTCCCTTCTTCCTGATACTTTACTTCTCTTGTTTCCCCTCTTCAGTTTCTTGGGTTTCTTTGAAGAGATATTCTCCAGTTTTATAAACATGTATCTGCATGTATAGGTTTTTTATGCTAAAAGAAACCTATATATAGTAGTTAGCTGCCATATTTAATTTTGTCGTAACACTGTTGTCTCTGGAGACATTGTTGCCTGTCAGCCCATACAAAATCCTCTGTGCTTTTGTCTTGATTCAGTAGTATTCCAATGAAGGAATTACCCTAACTTATTTGCACGGTCCTATTTAATTTAAATTGTTTCTTCTGTCTCGCTGTTACAACACCACAGTGTTGCAGTGGAAGCCTTGCCGGTGTATCTTTGCTTGTGTTCAGAAGAAAACCACAGACCCCAAATGGTGTCCATGTGTATAACTTCCCTGGAAGGATCCACTTTCTCTATGTAGGATTGCTGGGTCAAAGGTATACGCATTTTTATTTTGATAAAAATAACCACCCAGGGTATGAGAGTGCGTGTCTGCCCCACCAATTGGCCATCATCTCTAGAGTTGATGCCTTCTAGTTAAACTTCTGCTACTACCCGTAGAACCCAGGACACCACCCCACATACAAAGGTGTGGCAGCAGGGTTGCTAATAAACATGCATCTTAGCTGGAGTTTGGGGTGTTTGCCCTGGATGGCCAGTTTTATCGCTTGAGCTTCAGCCCAAGCAGTGAGAGGTTTAGGAGTTTGACTACAAGCTCAGACCATTAAAGGTTCTTCAAAATGTGTATATGTGGTTTTCTAGCACCAGCTGAATGTCCTATAATTCAACTCAATTCTGACACTACCTGGCTCTATCCACGGCTCCCCCTTCCCCCACTTCAGATGCCAGTTGCAAGCTCAGGTTGTTACCTGCATGTTGTCGCCTCCTCCTTTTCCTCCTCCTCCTTTTTCTCTTTAGATTTTGTTTATTTGAGAGAGAAAGAGACAGAGAGTGTATGAGCGGCAGGAGGAGCAGAGGGAGAGAGAGAATCTCAAGCAGACTCCATGTTGAGTGCGAAGCCTGACGTGGAGCCCAGTGCCATGACCCTGAGTTCATGACCTGAGCCCAAATCAGGAGTTGGACACTCAGCCGATGGCACCAACCAGGTGCCTCTACCGGTACATCTGACCAACCCACCATAAATCCAAGGTTCCTGTGGCCTACTCCTTGGGTTCGATTAATTTGCTAAAGTGACTCACAGAACTCCAGAAAACATTTTACTTTCTAGATTTCTGGTTTATTATAAAAGGAAGTAACTCCGGAACAACCAGATGGAAGAGACATAGAACAAGGTAGAAGGAAGGGGTGAGGTGCTCCCACACCCTCTTCAAGCACACCACTCTCCCTGAATCTCCACGTGTATACCAACCTAGAAGCCTCTAAACCCTCTCTTTTTAGATTTTTCTGGAAGCTTCATTATGTAGGCACAATTGATTCACTCATTGGCTATTGGGTCCCAACCTTCCAGTCACATGGTTGGTCCTCCTAGCTACCAACCCTCCTAGCTACCAACCCTCATCATCAACCCTCATTTGGTGTCCACCAAAAGCCAACTTATTAATATAATAAAAGATACTTGTATCACTCTCATTACAGGAAATTCCAAGGGTTTTGGGAGCTCTTCACTAGAAACTTGGTTATCACTAGGTACAGATGTTTTTATAAATCATACCGTCACAGTTATGAAAAAACACTATTCCCCATCCTTTGTCCTGACAGCTGATTAACTGGGCTATGGGCAAACCTGAACCTTCCCTGGGCCAGCTGGGCTGTCTCGAAGAGAACAAATGTATGTGCACAAAATATTCACACTTTCAGCCCCAGAGAGGCTGTAACTCAATCTTCTGGCAGCAAGTATTGAATAACATGCATTTAGGATTAAGAAGTCACAACTTCTTTGCAACCAGAGGGCTTGAGAAGAAGTTGCTTAAACCAAGAAAATCATAATGCAGTTTTTACAACATTTAAAGAGATCGAGTTCCCCTTCCCAAATTACATTCCCAATCACATGCTTACTTCTCTACAATGCAGTTTGCATGGAACACACCCAATTTGCCCTGAATTCCCCTACTTATTCTCTTCCCAAACACATGCTCTGTGTGTTTGTCAACACATTTATAGCTGTATAGAACAAAATGTTTTGTTCTACTTTTTGCATTACATTTCATACATTTTTGGATTAGGTCATTCAACAACAACTTTGTTTTTCCTTTGTGTTTCTTGGGAAAGCAAGGAAAGAGAGAGACATGATGGTTGCTGTGGGCCATGTGTGCTGTGGGCCATGTGTGCACACAGAAACATGTCAGCAGCATTGGAGTCTATGCTCCTAGACCCCTGAGATACCCTCTTGGCACACTGAGGTCCAACATGTCTAACGAAGGAATTGTCTTTCCTTTTTTTTTTTTTTTTTTTTTCCTCAGTAAGCTTTTTGCTCAAGTATGGTATACCTACAGAAATGGCAAGTGAACATTCAATGAATTTTCATACAGTGAACATATCCCGAAAAATCTGTACCCATTTGCTCAAGTATGGTATACCTACAGAAATGGCAAGTGAACATTCAATGAATTTTCATACAGTGAACATATCCCGAAAAATCTGTACCCAGATCAAGAAGCAGAACTTTACCAAAATCCTGGGAGCCTCTTTGCCTCCTTCCAGTCATTATTCCCCCCTAACAGTGGTTTTACCTTTGAAATTTCTGACCCTAATTTAGTTGGCCTGATATTGAATTTCATGTAATTATTATACATTATGTTCCCTTATGTGTCTAACTTTGTTTTTGCTCAGTGGTAGGTTGGTGCGATTCAGCCACATTGTAGTGAGTAATGGCATTTTGTTAATTTTCACTGCTGTCTAGTATTCCATTAAATGACCATACCGCTGTCTATTTCTCTGTTTTACTCTTTGTGGATACTTAGGTTGTTCTAGTTCCTGAGTATTATAAATAATACTATCATGAGCATTTTTGTACATGTCTTTTGGGGAATATATGTGCACATTTCTTCCAGGTATACACCTGAAAGTAGAATTGCTGCGTCATTTTGTTGTCTTACCAGGGGCCAGAGGACTAGATCTTACTAATTGCTAGACTTTCTGTGGCCATTCATTCTTTCATTCATTCATTCCTTCATCCATTCATGGGCCAGACACTGTGCAGGACAACGGGGTATGATAATGAGCAGAAACCGATGTGGCTTTTTCTCCTGTGCAGACTTGAATCAAGCAAACACCAAGATGGGGTGGTGTAGTTTTAATAGACATCAGTGTTCAAAAGGAAAGAAGAGGGGTTCCGAGAGAAGGTGTAACGTAGGAATTAGATCTGAACGCAGAAAAGTGGTGTGTAAGGGAAGATTTTCCTGAAGACGATGAGATATAAAGGGTGGAGAGGAGTAAGCAAGAGGCGGGAGAAGGCTTCCAGGCAGCCGGAAGAGCATGTGGGGAAAATTCCTGGAGCTGAAGGAATGCCAGGGTAGCCAGAGAGCAGAGCCAGGATTGGGGGAGCTGGAGAGAGCAGTGAGGTGAGGGTTTCAGCCCTTTGTGGTTTTTCTAGAGCAAGGGCAAACCATTGGAAGTATTTTAGAAGGTAGTCATGGGATCAGTAGGAACCATGAAGACCTGTTCCTTTGTTCTTCTGGTTGGCCAACCTCCTCTGAAACAAGGAGAGGGTGGCCTGCCAGGACTGAGTAGAGAATGAAAGCTTTCAGAAGTGACCATCAGTCAACTGGACAATCCCTCTTGGGCCAGTCTCCTTATCTGGCCTGGGCATTGGCTAATGGTCCTTTTAGGTCTGTGTGGGTTTTGTGTCTGACCCTGTGGACAAAATCATAACACCCTGTGTCCCACCTGGCCCCTTGGTTTTTGTTTGTTGGTGTGTTTTGTTTGGCACCTTCTCTGTAAAAAAGGCCATCAGTTCCCATCCCAAAACCTTCGCTGCACCTGTGACACAAAGAGCTCTTTATAGATCTTATATTAATAAATCCTTTCAACTTTATCTGGCCCTAAGACACGCTTTGCAACATTCCTGTCTAAGCAAGACTCCTTCCTGGCCCCAAGATTCCCAGAGCCTTTCTGCCTTCCTCACAAAGTTCCCCTTGCATAGATGGTTTTCCTGTTTATCAGTTTAACTTGTTCTTCAAGTTGTAGGTGAGCTCACCTCCACAGGAAGCCTTCCCGGATTACTCCCACTCACACTTACTTGCCCCTTTCTAGTGTCTAACAACTACTGTTGTTCCTGGGGACAGAAGCAATGTTGGAACATTTCTTTGGATGGATTTCCAAAGGGGGGCTTTGAAAAAGACCCATTTAATATTTTGACATAAGTTGATTATTGATTAATGAAACAAACTCCCACTTTTGTAATAGAGCCTGGGGGAATAAAAGCCAAGCAGATGTTCTTGTCTAGTGATTCTCACTGTGGTGGGTGGGTAGCAACAGCTGTGTGGGGGATCAGAGGATATGGAGGTGGAGAGTATAAGATAGGAAAAGGTGCATAACATTATTACTCATTAGGAAAGTGTAGATTACAACCATACATGAGACACTATTATACACCCATAAGAATGAGTAAAATATAAGCAGCCTGACAATACCAAGTGTTGCCAAGGATGTGGAGAAATTGGAGCCATCATTCTTCGCAGGTGAGACTGTCAAATGGTACAGCCATTTTGGAAATCAGTCTGGCAGTTCCTCCAGGGGTTACTCATAGAATTACCATATGGTCCAGCGTCCCCCTACTAGGAGTATCCCAAGAGGAATGAAACCGTGTGTCCACACAAGGACTTGTACGGGAATATTCATACCAGCATTATTCATAATCACCCAACTGTGGCAGCAACTCAAATTTATAATAACTGATGGACTGATTGGTACACCATGTCGTCTGTCCATACACTGCAGTATTATCTGGCTGTAAAAAGGAATAAAGTACTCCTACATGAAGCTGGAACTCTGACCCACCACTCATGGAAAGGTGAAATGGTACAACCAGTTTGGGACACAAGCAGTTTCTATCAATGTTAAATACAGGTCTCCCTAGGACCATGCCAGCCTGCTGTTAGCTAGATATCACAAGCCCTGAGTATATGCATCCCCCAAAAGACTGGTAAGCGTGTCTGTAGCAACCTGTTTATAATAGTTCCAAGCTGGAAGTGCCTTCGTTGTTTCTACCAATTGGCAAATGGATAAAGAATTGTAGTGTATTTAGACGAAAAATAGCGCTTAGAAATTTAAAAGAATGAGCACATACTCCATATGAGTGAATCTCAGAGATACGTTGAGTGGAAGAAACCAGACATAAACTAGTGTGTGCAATACAATTGCAATGACATGAAGTGCAAAACCAGGCAAAATTATACTTGGTATTGGAAGTTAGGATATTGTTATGGGGTGTAGATTAGGGAGGGAGATACATGAGAGAGCCTTATGAGGTGCTGGAAATATTCCATATGTCTTGCTCTATATATGGGTAATACCATCTCTAGATGGGTATATGTGTATGTCAACAAGACTAGTACCCTTTATGTGCTTAATTATACATTTTTAATTTTACAATAAAGAGAATTAAAATTATTTTATTAAAAATGTAAATTATTTAAAATTATGTTTAAATATATTTTTAAAAATTATTAAATTTAAAACACTTTAAAGCCAATTTTTTTTTAAAGATTTTATTTATTTATTTGACAGAGAGATAGATCCCAAGTAGGCAGAGAGGCAGGCAGAGAGAGAGAGAGGGAAGCAGGCTCCCTGCTGAGCAGAGAGCCCAATGCGGGGCTCGATCCCAGGACCCGGGATCACGACCTGAGCCGAAGGCAGAGGCTTAACCCACTGAGCCACCCACGTGCCCCACTTTAAAGCCAATTTTAAAGTTGTGTTGGTTTTCAAACTAGTTGGAAGCTCCTTGAGCTAGGGACCTTGGCTTATTCCTGTCTGGGGGCTACCCCCAAGCTGCTAGGAGGCCTGGCTTCTTAGTTGAGCTTTTCCTGCAGGTCAGCAGAAGTAATGTGGGGTCCCCGGAGCTTGCGCAGTTTCAGCAAGGCCACTGCAGTTGGTCTGTTCTTATCCTAAAGGAAATAAGTCGTGTCTCAGGGTCTTCTGACTCAGCATCCCTAAAGGGAGTCTGGCTGAGGAGCTTTTGTGAGTCACGGCGGGGAGTCCAGTGCACCCCGTCATTCCTCATTCCTCAGCGGGGCACGGGAGACCGCTGGGAACCCAGACCAGCACCCCTGAGTGGGAAGGGCCCATTGTGCTGCAGAATTAACAAGAAGCATTTGAACTATTCCGCAACTGCTCAGCTGATAGGTAACTGAGAGGGGTGTGGGGAGCTGTCAGTGTCCCTCCGGGAGGTAACTGCTGCTTCTCTGGCTGCAGGTGCCAAGTCAGGCGGATACTTTTCTGTTCGTTGGCTGAAGCCTGATCTCATGAGGACTGAGGGGGAAACTGCGCGTATCTGAGTTATGCTGTGTCTTTGTGGCTGTTCTAGTCTCACTGAGGGCTCTTGAAACCTTGCCTTGTTTTTAGGAAAGGGTTTGACCAGGAAACCATGAAAACTTTGGGACAACCTGCCATCTGGAAGGGTGTTTGTTCAACACTCACACTGACTGGGTACCAACCGTGTGTCGGCATGTGACAGGCACTGCCCCAGACGCTGGGCGTCCAGCAGGGAACAAAACGGAATCTCCATCCTCGTGATGCTACCCTCATCCATAGTCTTCTGTCAGAATAGGGTTGTTTTATCGAGCTGCCTGATAGCATGACGTCTCAGAGAATTTTACATGAGAGACAAGTGCTTATGTACAGACTTGAGGAAGAAAGAAAGTAGGGCTTCCAGACAGAACTTGACTTGAGGACTGATCTGGAAGGGAGCAGAGAAGAGCCTGAAAAAGCATCGGTATCTGTTTGAATCCAGGCCGGGCAAGTTCCTGGGCATGCGGCTTTGGGCAACTTTGATCTGAAAACTTTGATCTGTAAGATGTCGAATAATCCGCACCAGCAGGATTGATGGGAAAATGAATGAAGATCACTGAACTGAGATCATGTAGGTCAAGCCCCTTGGCTCCTGGCCCGTGAGGCTTCGCAGATTCTCCCCACATAGCAATGCGAAAACCTCGCCCAGTGCCCTCCAGATCTGGGTGTTCTCAGGCCCAGCTGTGCAGTCTCCCTCATGCTCCTGCCCCAGTGCCCCGACCCGCTCCAGCCTCCCCTGATCCTCAGCAATGCAGTCTTGTCTGGGAACTTGGGCGCTAAGGCACCTTGGCATTTCTGGCCAGCTGCTGAGCTGAGACAGGTTCATGGTCAAAGCTGAGCCAACGAAGGAAGTCTGGTTGGAGGCCCCAGGGCCGCTGGTCCCAGAGTTTTGGAAAGTGTTTTTAGGATTTGGTAAAAGTCTGTTGCTTAGGTATGTGTTTGATGGCCTTGGCTCTGGGTCAAGGTGGAGTAATGTTGACCTTGGAAAGTTAGGATACTTTTGTTTCTGATGGAATCATGTAACGTAGATTGCCAGGCTTGGTTTTCATGGAGAATGGTGGGATCTGGGAAGAGAAAGCTGGCCCAGGTCCAGTTGGAGAGGGAGGCCACAGATAGCTAGTGGGAGCCCAGTGTGGGGAGCTGCAGAGCCAGGTTAAAGACCCACCAGAGAGATGGAGGCCATCTTCCCTCCTGTGCTCTCCAAGGCTTCCTTGCCCATGGGGCTTGGTGGGGAGTATGTGTCGGGGGTGGGGGGCAATCTAGGCCACCTGGACCTCCACTGGGAAAGGACTTGGGGACCCCCTCCTGGGCTAAGATGACTTGGCTTTTTCTTACCTCTGTTCATCCCTTTATTCAGGAAGACAGCAGCAGATACAACATGATTTGTGTGAAAACACAGAAACATTTGCTTCAGGGGCAGGGTTCAGCGGATACACAGCACACCATGTTAGCTCTTGTGGGTTTAGAGAGAGGAGGCAAAAGCCAGCTAGATCCAGCAAGGGAGAAACATCTTTGACAATCCAACGGTGTTAGAACTTCTGTCCAGGACAACATGGCTGTCATTTTCTGGGGGTCAGGTCCTTCTCTCTCCTAGTGGCTGCATTTGTCTTTTTCCTGTGATCCTGTGGTACTCAGTTGGGCTTTCCTTACCTTCCTGATCATCCAAGATGGCAGCCTTCATTTCTGCTTAGGCTGTGCATCCTTCGGCAGCTCCCCAACACTCACGTCAGCTTATCTTGCTTCTCTAGCACCCCCAGTCCCCACCAGCACATTCTTTATCCTTGCCTTCTCCACCACCCTGTCCCCAGTCACAGGCTGGGAGAGGGAAGACTTTCGCCTTTCATCAGCTTCCTGAGCCATTCCTTCTTTAGCTTTCAGCCTGGAGGCCCTACCGCAGTCCTTTGCAGCTCCTCTGCAAAGCTTCCAAGACACGAAAACAGAGAACATGGACAGTTTTGTTCTTTGAGCCACAGAAATCTCTGGAACCTTAGCAGCATGGACCCCTGGTCTGGGTCTGGAGTGTGGGGCTTGGGCCAGTTCCCTTGAAGTGTGCTCACCTGCACTTTTTCTGGAGCTAATTAAAGCCAAGAAGATCAGCTAAACATTTTTTTTTTTTTTAATTCGCCCACAGTGGTTTTTTTTTTCCTCATTTTTTTCTTTACCCACAAGCTTCCTTATACAGAAGTTCTACTTTCTCACAACACGGTTTCTTTCTTTTATGGTAGACGTATGACGAGAAAAAAGAAACCAAACTTCGCACAGAAGATCGAATAGTGCTGCTTGACTGTTCGGGCCCGGCTGGGCTGGTACCTGTATGTTAGTAACCCCTGGCATGTTTGATCTTAAAAGCACATGGATAGCAGCTGGGAAGCTCTATTGATGTGTTAAAAACCCTAAAGCCGAAAGCAAAGGTTCTTCTGGTTCTTAGTAGAGGGCTGATGCCAGAGACACGGGAAGATTCATTTCTACCGTCTTCAGGCCCATTTTTCACTTAAAGCTTCATCTGTGCAAGATCCGCTTTCTGGTGAGCTTGAGTCCTGGAAAGTTGGGTCAGCTGGGCACAGGCCTCAGGCTGTCGGTCACACCAGGTGCTGGACACTTCCTTGTGATGACGCAAGCCACCGCTCTCAGAGCAGCGCAGGCTTGCGAGGGTTCGGAGAACCTCATGGTTTCATAGCTACCTTGTTTGGGGAGCTGAGACAAACTACATGGTCGAAAACACTTCTGAGAGGTTTATGGTAAAATGGTAAGTTTTACGTTGGGTGTATTTTAGCAAAAATTTGTATAGAAGGCTTATGAGTTAAGTAGAAGCTGTCACATACGTGATCTCACTTAATTCTCTCAACCTCCAGTGGGGGGAAGGGAAGACAGATTTTATAGATTATTAAACCAAGGCTCAGAGAGGTTAAGTGGCTTGTATTCTCACTGGGTCAGCTTTATTCTAGAGCTTGTCTTCTTCCTTCCCACAACCAGGTGACCTGTAGATCTCACACACACACACACACACACACACACACACACATTCAGTGCCTGCATTGTCCCTTTGTTTTATTTTTATTAGATTTTCCTTATTGGAAGAAATCTGTTTCTCTTCACCAGGGAAATCTGTCAGTGCGATCTCTGGCAGGAGCTCCAGAGCCCTTTGAATTAGGAGGAAATAGAGCGGAATGATTAAGAACACAGGGGCAGGATCTCCTGGGTGCGCCCCCAGCTCCTCCACCTGCTAGCTGTGTGACCTTGGGCAAGTGACTTCCCCTCACGGAGCGTCGGATACCTCCCCATACAAAGGAAATGCAAGTAGAAGTACGGGGGGATTGAATGACGCAGTACCTGTCAGTCCCTGAGAACAGTACTGGGCGCACAGTGGGCCTGCGGGATGCCTGTGGCTCCTGTGGTCCTGCTGCCTCACGTGGGGCCTCCGAAGATGGCATCCTAGACCCTCAGAATTTGGAGGGGCTGTGGCTGGGGGGCTTACACACTTTGCTTGTGCTTATTTTTGGGAAGGTGGGAATGGCTTACCAATGTGATGAGAAGGGTGACTTGCTATGCAAAGTAAAAGGGCTTGGAGGAAAATTATTACCTTAGAACAAGTGTGGTCTGGGACCCCCAGCAGCAAGTCACCTGGGAACTGGAGAGAATGCAAATTCTTGACCTGACTCCTCCAGACTTCTTGAGTGGGAAACTCTGGAGGTGGGTGCTAGCAGTGCTGTCCTTAACACGCCCTCCCCCTCCGGGTGGCGGTGCCTGCTGAAGTTGGAGCACCGAGCCTTAGAATTAAAGAGCTGGTACCTTATCTCCTATCAGTTTAGATGTACTTGTAGCCATTGGGGAAGAAATCTCAAGATCCAGGGGCGCCTGGGTGGCTCAGTGGGTTAAGCTGCTGCCTTCGGCTCAGGTCATGATCTCAGGGTCCTGGGATCGAGTCCCGCATTGGGCTCTCTGCTCAGCGGGGAGCCTTCTTCCTCCTCTCTCTCTCTGCCTCTCTGCTTACTTGTGATCTCTCTCTGTCAAATGAATAAAATAAAATCTTTAAAAAAAAAAAAAAAAAAAAAGAAATCTCAAGATCCATCCCCCTGTGCCAAGAAAAGAAAGGAATCCATGGATCGGGGGCTCAGCTGTATTTCTAGCAAAGGCAGTGAGTCCATCCCGGTCCTTTGCTTGTCTTGTGGTGGAACTCAGCGGCCAGAGTGCGGACCAGAGGGGCGGCGGATGGATGGCCCGTGGCCTGGCCACGGACGGCCCCACTCCCTTTCACCCAGCGCCAACAGGAGCCCAGGGGAAGTCCTCTGTGCCTCTCCAGAGCTCCCACGCCCCCTGCCTGATTGGACCAGCGCCCTCCTTCCGCACGCCCTCTCTCATCCTTGTTGCTCCATGGGTCGGAGTTAGCGCAGTTGGTCGAATACAAACCCTGGGCCTTCTCACCCTTGTTTCTCTGGGCAAGCCCGCGTCGGGACTGCAGAACATCTCAAAATAGTCATAGTTCTCTGACCGTGTCTCCCAGCCAGTTTGGCAGAACACCGCCATCTAGTGGCCGTGGAGCCCCCCTCCTAGCACAGGATGAGCGGGGAAGGAGCAATGAAGGGAGGGGGTGTTTTTCCTTCTACTCCTTCCAGGTGCTTCCAGCTTCTTCCTGCTTCCCTGAGGCCGCGACCCCACCCTGTCCTACGTTTGATTGGCATCACCAATCTCTTCGGCTCCCTCCGTCTCATTTTCTTCTCTCAGTGTTCTTACCCCCCAGATTTCTGGACAGAGAGTTCTCTGTGATTTTCACTTCTACTTTTTTAGGGCTGCATATTTATTTTGTCCTTTCTTTTGTACCTTCGCCCTCTCTCAGGAATCTTCTCTGTCCTTTTCCCCCTCCCCCCACTTGAGATATTCCCAGACCCCTCGGGGTGTGGAGGAATGTGTCATACCTGGGGTCTGGGAAGTGGTTAGCTCTGAGGTTCTCTGAGCCATCTGTGGTCTCAGCCATCTGTGGAGTGGCTGAGTGAACCCCCAAAACACTGACAGTTGGCATTGGGGCTCAAAGCCTTGGGTATCCTCAGACGCTGGCTCGTTCCAAAAAATTAGTTGGTGAAAGGGGAAAATATTCCTTTTTCAAACTCATCAAAGCAGTAAAAATAGCGATAATAGCTCCTGTTTCTTGAGGGTCTGTTCTGTTCAGCCAGATGGCTGGTTCTCAGACTTCAGTGCTCCTAGGCGGCTTGTTCCAACACAGATTGCTCCTAGCGTTTCTGGCTCAGTAAGTCTGGGGTGAAGCCCCAGAAAGTTCAGTTCATGTCACCAAGTTTTCAGGTGATGCCGATGCTCCTTGTCCAGAAGCCGGTCTCTGAGAGCCCCTGCCACAGATCATGCCAGAGGAGCTCAAGGGGTTCACTTCATCGTCAGGACAACCCTGCGAACTAGGAATGGTCACCCCGTTTTACTGATAAGGAGACAGAGGCGAGGAGAGAGAACAACTTCCTGCTAGTGATGCGCAGCAAGCACCGAGCTGGGATTTGCACTCGGAGCCCTGGACCCACTGTCCGCCACCACGCCACGGTGTCCCGCGCATCTCACAGGCTTCATGGGCTTAAGAGGCGCTCCGGGTCCTCTTACCGGCTCATCGAAATGTGAGACTGGACGACCATTTAGTCCCATTAGTCATGCCCCCTCACTGTTTGGGTTCGGGGTGGGGGGGGCAGTGGTTCTTCTGGCTGAGATCCAGACTCCCAGGCAAGTGCTCTGTCCTCTATCCCACATGACTTAATGCTCCTATTCAGGTGTTTGTTGGGGACACCTAGCTGGCTGAGTCACTAGAGCGTGTGACTCTTGATCTTGGGGTTGTGGGTTCAAGCCCCACGTTGGGTGTGAAGCCTACTTAAAAAAAAAAAAGTTTGTTGGGATTCTCCTTTGAGAAGGGCCCATGTGGAACCCTGATACTGCTCTTGGGGTGGGGGAGGCGGAGGGAGGCTATGGCGGGGAAATGTGTCGAGGGCATGAAACAGTCCACAGCACCCCATGGCAGATCCTAATCCTGTTGGCGGTCACCCTTCCCTGCAGTGTTCCCAGTCCCGGGTGGCTGGCAAGCGGCATCCCCTGGGCTCCCATGGGTCCGGCACAGTGGCAGACTGCAGTGGGAGGAAGGGAAACACCAGGGTCCTTCTGCCCCTCCTTCTCCGTGGCTCGCTGTGTCTTTGGCAGTAGCTGCTGACCCTTTTCCATGGCTCTGCCCACCTCCTCTGCCCCCCACCATCTTTTGTTTGCTTTCTCACCTACATAGCAAATTCCTTGGATTTCATCTTTTCATTCTATATACTTGGATTGTTCTCTCTTCTCCTGATTGGGTCCTGCGTAATACAATGCCCACCCCTTGCCCCAACACACAGGGGGTCACTTCTCCGTTCTAACCCAAGACGTACTACTCTTTGTTATGATGTATTTGCACGTGCATCTTCTCCAGTCGCTGGAACCTCTTAAAAGTAGGCATCATACCTAACTTAGTCCCAAGTCCTTAGAGCCTCCCCAGTAGCTATGACTTGTGACATGTTCAGTTAATGTTTGATGAACGAATAAAGAAGAGGTGTGGAATGCATGAGAAATCAGAGCATGTAATAGTCAAAATTTGTGCAACAGTCAAGATTCACCATGTGGAAATATGGATATATGCTGCCCCCAACCCCAATTTAAAATAGTAATAATAAACCTGATGTGTATAGGCCAGAATGCAGATTTTTATTATTTTTTAATTTTTATTTATTTCTTCAAAGATTTTTTTTATTTATTTGACAGAGATAGAGAGGGAACACTAGCAGGGGGAGTGGGAGAGGAAGAAGCAGGCTTCCTGCACAGCAGGGAGCTCAATGCAGGGCTTGATTCCAGGACCTTGGGATTCATGACCTGAGCTGAAGGCAGCTGCTTAAGGACTGAGCCACCCAGGAGCCCTGCAGATTTTTAAAAAATTATTTAAAAGAATATTTTAAAGTAACTTCTACACCCAATGCGGGGCTCGAACTCACAACCCTGAGATCAAGAGTTGCACACTCCACCCACTGAGCCAGCCAGGGGCCCCTGGAACACAGATTTCTAAAGTCATAAATCTGAGGGTGTGCATTGGTTATTTAGTGCTATGTTACAAGCCACCCAGAATTTAGTGGCTTATGAGAACATGTGATTCGATGGGATAGTCTTTGGGTTGGCTTTAGCTGGCCTTCCTGGGGCTCACTCATCGCCCTCTTTGCAATGGTTGGGCTTTGGCTGCCTGGTCCTGGATGGCCTCACTCACCAGTCAGGGCCTCAGGAGAAATGGCTGACACAGCTGGGCCTTTCTTCCTCCAGGTGGAGTCCCAACCTCAAGGAGGCTAGCCCGGGCTTGTTTGAAGGCAGCAGTGTTCTGAGAGCAGGGAAACTCTGAGACCTCTTGACTTGAGGGCTTGGAAATCATGCAGCATCATTTCCTGTGCCTTCTGTTCCAAAGCCCATCACTGACTCAGCCCAGATTGGAGAGATAGGGAAATAAGCTCCGCCTCTTAATGGGAGGGACTTCAAAGACTATAGCCGTATTTAATCAACGACACAGGAGCCTTAGTATAAAACATTCTTTATTAGAATATTCAGTACAAATGCTCCTTAAGTAGATCCTCCTGGAGTAGATGTAAAAGGTGATTCCCTAACTCAAGGGCCTGAAACAGAATTTCCCATGATCACTCATTTTCTTAGTTCTTCGTGTGACCACCAGATGGCGGTATTGCTCAGTGGACCTGGAGCTTCTCAAGGTCCACACCAAGTTCCCACCTGGAGATACCCTGAAGGCAGAGGGAATCCGGGGCACCTGGCTGGCTCAGTCGGTGGACCATGTCGTTCTTGATCTCGAGTTTGTGAGTTCAAGCCCTACTTTGGGTGAAGAGATTACTTAAAAATAAAATCTTAAAAAAGGCTGAGGGAATCCAGCGAGTTTGCCTCGGTTGATGGTGGATCAGGACCCCTGGTTATTCTCATAGAACTCTTGTGGGAACAAGGATCACTGAAGCCTCCTCACCTCCTGGAGTAAGGTTCTGTACATGTCATCCCATCACAGTGGACACAATCACAAAGAAACATTGTGATAAAGCAACCTTTGCCTGTCCAGGAACTGCCTATGGAAATCATGTTGTATTGATTTCATTACAGAGTTGTAAATAATTCTATACCTGGGCTTTCTCTACCTCTGCACCATTATAGTCGTTTGTAAAGTTAAAAATGAGAGTGGATGCAAAAGCTGAGGATGTCTGATTAAGATCCGTGGTCTAGTTCATCATGTTGTGCTGTTGGTCCTGCTTCGGGTAAGGGAATTTACTTACCTAAGGTGTCCGAGTCTGCACACATCTAATACGCGCCTGCTAGACTAGCCCAACCGCTGTGCAGAGGAAGGTGCATTCGCTTCGCTCCTTCCTCTCTGGACTCAGGAACCTGCTGTTCCAGGTCCCTACATTCAGGGCTCTCTCCTTTACTGAGCTCGTCCCATTTCCTGTTTCGGTAGTGTCTTCCGTCACTTCTGTCTGGCTGGTAGGAAGGCACTTTTTTTTTTTTTTTTTAAGATTTTACTTATTTATTTGACAGACAGAGATCACGAGTAGGCTGAGAGGCAGGCAGAGAGAGAGGGAGAAGCAGGCTCCCTGCTGAGCAGAGAGCCCGATGCGGGGCTCGATCCCAGGATCCTGGGATCATGACCTGAGCCAAAGGCAGAGGCTTTAACCCACAGAGCCACCCCGAAGCCCCAAGGAAGGCATGTTTTATTCCCATTTTGTGGGTAGGAAAACTACCCCTATGGGTCAGGGGATTTGCCCAAGGTCATAAGTGGTGCACTCAAGGCTAACTTGGGTTTCCCTTGCTAGTTCCTTAATAGACTAAAAAGAGAACAACAACAAAAAAATTCAAGTGAAGTAATAAAACTTGTTTTTCAGTTGACATGTTTAAACTCTAAGCCATTATGTCACACGTTTTTATTCATTGGCTTGCTCTATTAAAAATGCAACCTGTAATATTCACAGTGTTTGAAGTAGAGAAATGAAACTTTCTCTTATGAATAAGTGGATACAGTGGTGTTAACTTTTTTTTCCCCCATCAATGAGAAAACAATAGGTAGCACTTGGTTTAGTGGTTCTGTGACAAAAAGGCATTTCCTGAGATTGAATCGATGCCAAAAGGAGACTGTTATGTTTTGCTGAGCAAAAGAACGTGGGAACTTTTCAGCCAAAATACAAGTTAAAACTGAAAAATATAAACAACATCCAGAATGCTTTTCAGTGTCCATCACACCACATATTTACTGAAGGCAGTAAGCCCCCTGGGAAGGCTTGGACAAGAGGTCCCGTCCTCAGAGAGTTCACCTTTCATCTACGGGGACAAAGACCAGCATGTAAGAAGGCACAGGGTTGGGTACCGTGGGCGTTTCTGGAAATAAGAGCTATCAAGGCCTGAATCCCTCAGAGGAGGCATCAGCAGGAATGCACCTGACGTGGGCTGGATGTAGAGATGTAGAGGGATGGCTCTGTGTTGACTCTTAAAATGATGGTGAAAAACCAGGCTCTTAAATTCAACTCCTATAATCACTTACTAGCTGTGCGCCTCTGGAATACTTATTTATATATTCTCAGCCTCAGAGTGTGTGTGTGTGTGTGTGTGTGTGTCTGTGTGTGTTGGTAAAATATCCACAGCACAACACTCAGCATTTTAAAGGATACAATTCAGTGTCATTAAGTACATCACGAATGTCACCGCTCTCAGTTCCAGAACATTTTCATGGTCCACAAAGAGGACCCCACACCCACTGAGCAGTCACTCTCTCCTCCCCCAGTCCCCAGGCTGGTTCCTGTCCCTCTGGGTTTGCCTCTGATGGATGTTTCCTGTGCCCAGAATCATCAGTCTGTGGCCTTCTCTGTCTGGCTCCGCTCAGTCCTCTCACAGCGTTTGCTTTCAAAGGCCCTCCGTGTTGTTTGGCCTCAGTTTTGCCTTCTGAAAATTTCCTGTGTTAAGGGCACTGTGGGCCATAAGTAGAAGAATGAAATACGGTTCATGATACAGAAAGGAGCACCCAAGTCCAGGGGCAAAAGGCGCGTGTGTCCTTGGGAAAAGGCAGGTGGTCTGTGACAGATGAGCGAGACCTGTGGGGAGACGGGGTGGGAACAAACCCAGCTTGGGACAAGGGCTTTTTGGGAAATCTGGACGCAGTGACAAGTTGGAGCCCCTGAAGGTTTTGCGCAGAGGAGTGAAACGAGCCCCCCGGCCAGGGAGGACGCTCTGGAGCTTCATCTGGGGCTGGGAGTGATGTGAGGGAAACACGAACCATTCCTGGGACATCGGCAGGGCGAATAGCGCGGAGCGGCTGCATTTGCCTTTGCCATTCAGAGCGGAGACAGACCCAGAAGACTCCTTCCTGGCACGGATGTGGGGGCCGCGGGAGAGGAGGAGGTGAAGACGGGCCTGGAGGGGTCCAGTCCAGCCATGGGTGCTTGTATGCGGAGAGGCTGCTAAGTCACAAAGCCATTTTAATGACACTGGAGGGGAAGTGTCTCCGTGGCAGAGCCCGGCTCACGGCTTATCCCCATTCCTGTCAGTGTGCCCTGGTCCTTCGTGCCATCTACTCAGGGATGTCCAGTCCTAGCCTTCAGGCAGATTTCCTTCGGAGGCCTGGGGCATTTCAGAGACTCTCCCTTATCCGTGGTCCCTGCTGCGACAGCACTTGAGGCCATCGTGCCTGTCCCCATTTTGCAGATGAGGTACTTAGGGATGGAAAAGTTGCCTGTGATGACGCTGCCAGGAAGTGGTGGGGCTGAGACTTGAACTCGGGTTCCCTGCTTCAAGAGGAGCACGGTCTTCCCTCCGTTGCCTGTGCCTGCTCCGGCCTCTGCACTTCTTGCTGCTGGGGTGGGGGTCCCTGCCGTCGGTCATTCTGATTTTACCCCAGGTGTGCAGCACCCAGTTTCCCCTCTTCGCAGCGGTTGGCTGAGACAGGCTGAGGGGGGCTGGAGTGCGGCCGCCGCCATCTCATCTCCTGACGTTTGCACTCCTCCTTGAACCTCAGGCAAATGAGCCAAGGCTCGGGGAAATGGCTCAAGAAGGCGGCCGGTGGCTCTGTCAGGGGCAAAGGGAGCAGGAGCTTGTGTGCAAGAAGGAAGGACGGCCCGCGGTTCTGTTTCTCCCTTCCTCAGCAGCAGCGTTTCCTCGTCAGGACTGAAGGTGGTTCCTGGTGGGTTTGCATGTGCAGCCCTGGGGGGCTCTGCTGGTCACGTTCCCGGAACCTGCATTCTTGCCGAGAAGCCAGAAGGTGTGTGGCATCACTCCAGCTGAAATGCATGAGCAGCCCTGTCCTGCCCTCAGAGTCTCGGAGTTGCTGCTTCTTTTGTTTCTGGAAAAGTCAGGCCATTCTGGGGCCAGTTAATCCCCCCCAAATCCTTATTCACATGGAATAGTTTTCAGATGGTAATCAAATCCCAAATCCCTGACAGAATTCACTTTTTTAAAAAACCAGCATCCTTTGTCTTCTTCGTGAACTCTCAGAGCCTCAGTACCTGAGCCATCTTCTCCATAAGATTTAAGTATGTACACACATGTGCACATGCATGCATGCACACACACACACTTGTGCACAAACGCTCGAAAAGCCTCATCTTAGAACCATCTGGTGGAAAAAATAATTAATAATAATAAAAAAAAGAGCCATCTAGCCAAATGTTGCTGTAGTATCTACTGCGTTTGCTGGGGTCAGAGAAGCAGAAAGTGTCAAAAGAAACACCGAGTAGTGGAGTTTCGAAACATAGAAGCAGCAAGCAAACATTTATTGTTCATTTCCTGTGGGACAGGCACTGTACAACAGTGGATGGAAAGATGTATGAGACTTAGATTTAGGCCTTACTGCAAAGGAAATTAGTAGTTGGAATTTTTTTGTTAAAGGTTTTATTTATTTATTTGAGGGAGAGAAAGAGCATGTACGCATGCAGCAGGCCAGAAGGAAAGGGAGAAGCAGACTCCCTGCTGAGCAGGGAGCCCAATGTGGGGCTCAATTCAAGGACCCTGAGATCATGACCTGAGCTAAAGGCAGAAGCTTAACGACAAAGCCATCCAGATGCCTCAGGAGCTTACTAGTTGTGAAGATGTCATCTGAGAACATGAAAAAAGGCAACTGCCATCCTGTGGCCAACATCATGCTTACTAGGGAAACCTTAGAAGCATTCCCAGATAGAGTCAGAAATAAGAGCAAGGATACTAGGTATCATCACTGCTGTTCAATGGTGTGCTAGTGGACCTAGCCAATGCAATAAGATAAGAAAAATAAATGAAGCACAAGGATAGAAAATAAGAGACATAGTTCTCATTATATGAAGATCATATGATTGTGTACCTTCAAAATTCAAGAACTTTCAAAAGTATTATATAAAATAAAAGAGATAAGCATAATTGCAGAGTACAGTATCAGCATACAAAAAACAATAGTACTTCTGTAAAACAACAGCAACATATAGGAAAAAGAATATTGTTCATAATAACAACTAAACTGAATGGCACCTGGGAATAAATGAAATAAAACATAGATAAGGCTTTGATGAAGAAAATCATAAAATATTATCAGGGTATATAATAAGTGGTTAATGGTATCTTCATAGATGGGACAACTTTTTGCATGAAAGCATCTCATTTAACACAATTCTGATCAATATTCCAATAGAATTTCTCTTAAAACTACACAAACCAATTCTGAAATTCATTTGGTGGGAGAGTAAGGTGCGTAGATAGGTCTGATACTTCTGGGGAAAAAAAGGTTTTTTTTGTTTTTGTTTTTATTTTTAAAGGTGATGCTTCTCTCCAAACTACTGGGCTCACTTTTTTTTTTTTTTAAGATTTTATTTATTTGTTTGACAGAGAGAGGGATCACAAGTAGGCAGAGAGGCAAGCAGAGAGGGGGAAGCAGGCTCCCCACTGAGCAGAGAGCCCGACGAGGGACTCGATTCCAGGACCCTAAGACCATGACCTGAGCCAAAGGCAAAGGCTCAACCCACTGAGCCACCTAGGTGCCCCCCCCAAAAAAGTTTTAAAGAATGAGGGGATCAATGAAACAGATTAGAGCAGAGAAACAGACCTAAGAATCCCTGTGAACTTCTGGCATGGGTAGCCATGTATTATAAACCAGTGTGAAAGGCTGAGCTCTTCAGTGACTTATGCCAAGACAACTTGCTTTCTACAGAAAAATATTAGCTCCTTATGTCATAGCATACATAAAGATAAATTTTAGCTCGCCTTAGATGTGAAAATCAAAACTTTGACACTGTTAAAACATAATCCAGGAGAGTATCTTTATGACCTTAGGGGTTAGAAATATTTTTTTAAGAAAAGACACCCCCCCCCAAAACTCCAATATCTCAAAAGTGAAAAGGTTGATAAATTGATTGTGTTAAAGTACCATGATTTATGAGTATTTAGAATGAGACGATCCACAGGGATGTTGCCTCTGGGCAGAATGGGAGGGAGAGGATGAGATGCTTGCCTTCAGTGTTAAAGTTGAGGAAATGTTAACCTTGGTTAATTCTGGATGGGGGGAATATGACAACTTGCTTTATTTATCCATATTTTTGTATCAAAACTTTTTTTTTTAAAGAAAACACATCACATGCTCGCTTCAGCAGCACCACATATACTAAAACAAGAAAGCACAAAACAACTACCAACCCAGATCAGCATGCAGTGTGGAAGCCATAGCTGTATTAGGGAGATTGCCTGACCTGGCCCCAAAAGTCTGATTCTGGTCCTGGCACTGTCATCCCCAAGCTGTGTCCGAGAGTGAGAATCTTCCCTCTCAGGAGCTTTTCACTCTGGAAAAAAAGAGGATTGGACTGATCATCAGCTAAGGTCCTCTCCCTTGGTGGCTCTCACATTCCCTCTTCTCTCCATGGAAGAGGAGACCAAGGCAGGAGGAGCAGAGAAGGAAGAATGCATGGGGAAGAGCCTTCTCGTAAGCATGAGTTCTGTACGAGTGTGTGCAAAGGGTTATCATTACATTCAACTCATACTTGCCCGACCTCTTAATTCACAGGCGCTGCCTGATGTCTCTGAAGCCCTAGACTTTTCTGTTTTCCTTGGCAGGGTGGATCTGGGTGCCCTGTAGCTATAAGTGTGTTCCCTACCGAGTGGCAGAGATTCTTAATTAGTGGGACTGAGTAGGAGTGTCGTGCTGCTGATGTTGATGTACCTGCTTAATTGGACTCCATTATTCCCCATTATCGCTCTGGAGTCATAGTCTGAAAACGAGCCAAGAAATACACCCTGTATGGTGCAGGGTTGGGAGGATGGGCACAGAGGATGGTTGTCAGGGGTGTCTAGGGAGTTACCGGTACTTTGGTCAAGATGGTTGTCTACGGGCTGGTAATTTAGAAACGGGAGTCTTGGAATCCTGCCTCCCTTATGGATCTGCAGGCCTCTCTGACTTTTCCCATCTGCGAAATGGGGTTGACCTGAGGAGACCAGAGTGCTGTAGGGGATCCTTTCCTTTTTGCCTGTGGAGAGAGAGCTTTGAAAAAAAGGAGGGGGGAGTTGGTGCTGTTTTCCACGCAGTATTTGAAATTCCAGTTGTCTTTGCTCTCAATCCAAGCAGGGAGTGCAAACGAGATCTTAGTCATCTTAAATAGTGTGTGTGTGTGTGTGTGTGTAGACAGATTCTTCAAACTTTACATGACGCCCCTGGAAAACCAATCTGAGTGCTAAATGACACAAAAATCAGAGTTGAAAGGCAGGGAATCCTCTCATTGTTTGTCTTTGCCACAGAAGTGACTTTTAAGAGACTAGACCGAGTATTGAAATTGAGAGGCAGTTGGAGCAGGATCCGTTTGGGGGTGTAGACACACTCTTTCCCTCTGTTGACCTCCACCTCTAAGGACATTCCCCATCACAGCCTATCTCCTCGCTTATCCTCCCTCTTCTGTTTCTCCCACTCTTCGCTTCATTTGAACATCTCTCCTTTGCATCTTCTGGGTTCCGTCCCTGCAAGGGGGTTTGAGAAATAAGGGGCTTTCGGAGGCTCCATTCTGTGGTCATAGTTGTGGCTCCTAGGATATGCCCCAAAACAGAGCCACCCAGGCTCTCTGTGACCTGAACCTTTTGAGAGAAAACGGCCACACCTCTGGAAACCCACAGTTCCCGACACGCTGGCCGGAACTTGACTGTGCAAGTTTTAACTTCACCACCAGCTTGCTGACGTCCACGAAGAGTGCGTTCTCATGGAAGGGGCTTCCTTACAGTGATGGCGTTTGCATGACAGAAGCCAAGAGTGCGAGGGATCCCAGAAGGGTGGACATTGCCCAGAAGCAACATCAAGCTCTTGTGTTTGCAATGACCAGGGTTGAAAATCTCAAGTGCTCTATGGCAGTTGTTTTAACCTGCTGGATGATTGTAGAGAGAATTAGCAGTAAACGAAGTTGCTCTCTAAACACGTATTTGTATTAAGAGGAAGGTGGTTTCTTAAAAACTTCCGAGGATCTACTTCTTAAGCCACTGCTGCCGTTTTTGCCTCTCCTCCTTCGCTGTACCTGCCCAGCCCCCCAGGCTAGGCGATGCTTCCTCTGAGTTCCTTGCTCTGGGGCAATGGCTGCTCCTGGTGGTGTGATGCTGTTTCCCAGAGCATCATGTGTGGCTGGTGGTTTTAGCAGCTTTGTTTTCGGTGAGCATCTCACTGGGAAGCCACCCTCAAGTCCAGGCTTGATTATGTGTCCTGTTTTTTTAATCCCTGCTCTTGCACCATCTGAATTGTATCATTGCATCAATATTAAGGGAGAGATTTGCAAAAGCCCTGTTAATTACAGGCACTCACACTTTTCTGGCCATGAGCTTGTCTTTCTGAAATATGCAGAATAGAGTCCTGGGTATGCAGACTCAGTTCTGGGGCTATGTCAGTGCTGTAGATACACCACTAGGAAATCTTTCTGGTGGATTTGTAACATATAGAATGGGTATTTGGGGGGGAGGTGAGTTAAAAATAGAATTTGGGGGCACCTGGGTGGCTCAGTGGGTTAAGCCTCTACCTTTGGCACAGGTCATGATCTCAGGGTCCTGGGATGGAGCCCCACATCAGGCTGTCTGCTCAGTGGGGAGCCTGTTTCCCCCTCTTTCTCTGCCTGCTTGTGATCTCTCTCTCTGTGTCAAATAAATAAATAAAAATCTTTTTAAAAAGATAGAATTTGCTTTTTTTTTTTTTTTGAGAAATAGAAGTAAAAGTAATTCTCAATTAACTCTCTGGATGAAATCACTATGGCCTTGGGTAAATCAATCAAGTTCATTAGACTTTAGTTGCATCATCTGCGAACTGGGTATAGTAAGCATTTACTTGGCTGTAGACATAGGCTGGTTGAGATGGTCTCCGGAGAACTCATTCATGGGTTTTTAGTTTGCTGAACACTGAGCTAAGATAGAAAAGTCTGGACATGGACTATAGTTGAAAGGGTTAAGTATGTGATTGTTGATGTTTTCTTAATCATTTTCAATTTTAAAATATGGCACACACATCCCCAAATTTGTAAAGCATGTATGCAGAGTTTAACAAATAAAGCAGACACTTGTTTAGCTATCCTGGGTCAATGAATGAGATGCTACTGGCCCCCAGAGCAACCTTCTTTCTGGGCCTGTGGGTTTGGGGAGGAACAGGAGGTGACAGATTCATCCTGCTTCATCCTAATCCCGAGTCTGTAGCCCTTTGGAATGCAGCTTAGTGCAGGAAAAGGTATCCTGTAAGTCCTTACATTGAAAGCAAACTTCACCTTGCCTTCTGTCACCTGTACCCCTACAAAGTCTTCAAGACAAAAGCAACTTTGGCACTCACATAATCCCCCAAACTCTTTGGGTTCAGTCTTCTTCCAAAATGGGACTGGCAGGACTGTGCTATCTTTTCTACTCCTCATTGCCTTTAAGATGATTTCTACAGAGTTGTTTTCAGCCAGAGGGTTTATCTGAATATCCCACTACCTAACCTGCCTTATACAAAATAGCTATACATTTTTATTGCATAAAATGATGCATTTGTATTTAACAACGATGATATTTGCCAGTAGGAACTTTACAGGGCAAAAGGATCAAGGGGATATAGGCCCACGTTTTTACTTGCTCCAAGAGATTGGTAGTAACCATTTGGAAGACTGACCTGGCATAGACTTTGGGATAAAAACGTGAGACTTCTGATGGATGGTGGAGCCCATCCTGCTTGAGGCCACTTGTTCCTTCCTCAAGGGGTAACTTCAATTGGTTGGCCAGTAAGTTGCATCCTTGCCTTAAAAAAAAAAAATAGCCATCAAAGAAAGACCACTCTTAGCTGGTTCCCCAACCACCTCAGCCTGGCCCTGTGCTGCCCAGCAGTGGCCAAGATCCAGCCTCTTCAAGTCAGGGACAGCAGTGAGGGCAGCTGGCTTTGATTCAGACGGGAAGGACAGCATTAGTCAGCAGCCTCTCCTCTCATGGCCTGAGGCCCTAGCACTCCAATGTGTGTCAGCTACTGACTCTGGCCAGGGACGAGTGGGTGCACTGGGGACAGGTTTGCGAGTCCAGTCTTTGGCCCACCCTGAACACTACATTTTGACTAGCTGGTCTTGGATCAAGTTTTTATAACTTTAAATCCTGAATGTCAAGAATGAATCTGAACTTCTGGTCCTCCTTTCCAAAATATGATCAGAAACCTCTGAAATTATAATCAACATGGGGAA
This sequence comes from Mustela erminea, assembly GCF_009829155.1. Lineage (NCBI taxonomy): Eukaryota > Metazoa > Chordata > Mammalia > Carnivora > Mustelidae > Mustela > Mustela erminea. The sequence continues at coordinate 73,148,855 of NC_045627.1, forward strand.
AAGCCTATAAATCATTGGTTGATTCAGGAAACATTTAATGGACTTCTCCTGTCTGGAATGCAGCGTGCTGGGTCTTGTAGAGTCCTTGCCATCAGAATGCTGACAGTCTTGTCCTATGCAGAGAGCTCAAAGACCTAAGAGAGAAACTGAGATTTAGAGGGGAACCTAGGGCTGCTTGTAAGTGACCTAAGATGTTTGTCTTCCCATTGATTCGGCTGATCCGCCTGGTTCTGACCTTCCCCATACCTCAGTGAGTGTCCCTCCCAAACCTGGACTCACATCGGTGCGACTGACCTTTCTACCTGGAGGAGGACCATCTTGGGTCAAGGTACAAAGGTGATTGTGCTTCTCTGTTGAAGACTCAGCAAGGGACGCCTGGTTGGCTCAGCTGATTAAGCATCTGCCTTTGGCTCAGGTCATGATCGCAGGGTCCTGGGACTGAGCCCCACATCAGGCTCCCTGCTCAGTGGGGAGCCTGCCTCTCCCTCTCCCTCTTCTTCCCACTTGCATTCTCTCTGCCTCTGTCTCTCTCTGTCAAATAAAAAAATTAAATCTTAAAAAAAAAAAAAAAGACTCAGCAAGAGACAAAGTGGAGAAAGCCTGAAGTTGGAAACCAATTCTGCTGCCTATCACCAGGCTCCAAGCAGCTCTGGCCAACAAAACAAAAGTTAATTCATGATTTGTACATCAGAATAAACTCAATTTCCTAAAACTCATTTCCGAATGGATATTGGAGGAGAAAACTGTCGCCCCTGCTCCCCTTCTCTTGTAGCTGACTTGTTCGTGTTTCTTTCTTCTCCCGTGCGCCGTCGGGAAGTGGCAGTTGGAGTTTGGTTGATAAAAAGTGCCTGTTCTTCTTGCCGGTTCTCTCACAATTCCGTTGTCCTGCCACGCTCCTCCGTTACTGAGGCTGGTGCGTCTTATTAGTTGGTGTCACTGAGAGAGAGAGCACTTAGAGATTTAGGAAACAACTGCCTGGTGAGCCTTTAAGAGGAAACCAGCTTAAAATCAGATTTGTTTCCTTAGTAGGAACTGGACGGTACACTCTCAAAGCTGCTCCAGGTTGCCCTTCGGTTTATTTTATTTTATATTTTATTTTTATTTTTATTTTATATTTATGCCCTTTGGATTGATTCTGAGCAGATACCACCTGCTCTTACTTTTGTCTCGTCTTTGCTTATCATTCTCCTTTCGCTGTGTGTGACCTGTTTCCACGCCCCCCTCCTCTGTATAGCTTGCTATGAATGTTCAGGACTGTGACACGTAGTATGTTTTCCAATTCTTTTATCTTGATGCTCCTCTTGTGTTTAGCCATGGGGATGATGTTTTGCTGAAAGTAATATTCTTGCCATTCAAAAAAATTTTTAAAGATTTTATTTATTAATTTGAGAGACAGAGCATGAGCAGTGGGAAGGGGAGAGGGAGAGAGAGAAGCAGACTCCCCACTGAGCAGGGAGCCAGATGCAGGATTCTAACCCAGGACCCTGGGATCATGACCTGGGCGGAAGGCAGAAGCTTAACTGACTGCGCCACCCAGGTATCCCCTTGCCATTCAAAAAATTTTTTTTAATAAGATTTCATCTATTTATTTGATAGAGAGATAGGGAGAACATGCAAGCAGAGCGGCACACAGAGAGGGAAATGCAGGTTCTCTGCTGAGCAGGGAGCTGACTTGGGGCCTGATCCCAGGGCCCTGGGATCATGACCTGAGCCGAAGGCAACTGCTTTAAGCGACTGAGCCACCCAGGTGGCCCTACCATTCAAATTTTAATTGAAGTTAATAGTAAAACAAAGTTGTAGTCGACTCCCTCCACCTCCTACTCCAGAAAGGACATCAGAAAGTGTTCATAGAATATGCAGAGTATTAAAATATCAACAGATCAGGGTGCCTGGGTGACTCAGTTGGTTGAGTGTCTGACTCTTGGTTTCGGCTCAGGTCCTGATCTCAGGGTTGTGAGATTAAGCCCTGCACTGGGAGCCAAGCTCAGTGTGGAGTCTCCTTGACATTCTTTCTCTCCCTTCCCTTCTACCCTGACCCCCCTCTAAAATAACAAATCTTAAAAAAATACCAACCAGTCCTTAAAACTTAGGATCCCAGCCTGTCATTGAGTTTTGCATATGCACACGGAGGAATAGTGATCGCGTGTTGAAGGATGTCTAATACATTTGAGAGTATTTGGATCTTTTGCAAAAGCAGAGGAGGGCAGTACAAGAGCTGGACCCGGCCCTGTTGACTGACTGATGGAGGCGATGAAAGGCCACTGGGTTCCTGGAGGAGAATCAGGACCAGGCTGGGTTTCAGCCACCCTGCTTCTCCCCAGTACTCCCACAACACCCAGCATCCCAAATGTTCTAACTGGGGCCCATGCTTAGCTATTGTCTTGGTCCATGGGAAGATAAGTGACAGCTGTCTTGGGTGGCTGGTGTGCTCTGATCCCACAGATACAGAGTAGACTCATTTATTGAACAATATTGACATGAGTTTCTGTTTGTGCTAGATACTGTTCTGGTGTTAGACATGCAGCAATAAAAAGGGCAGACAAGCTCTTTGCTGTCATGGAGATTGTATTCCAAGGCTGGGATAGCCAATCAAGTATGAAACAAATAAGGTAATTTCAGATAGAGATAAAGGTAAGATAAGGGGACAGAGAGTCACCAGATGTCCTTTAGGTTCCTGGGTCTGTGGTGGCCTCTTTGAGAGGATAACAGTAGTACAGGGACCAGAGGTTGAGAAGGAGCCAATTACATGAAGATCCAAAGCAATGCTGCCCAGTAGAACTTTCCGAATGCTGAAGATGTTAAATGCTGTGTGATCTAGCTGGTTCGATGTAGTTACTGAACACTTGAAATGTGGCTAGTATGATTGAGGGACCGAGTTTTAAATTGTACTTATTATTAATAACTTAAATTTGAGAAAGTACATGTGGTTAATAGCTACCCTATTGCACAGTGCAAATCTGGAGGAAGGAACTCTTAGGCAGAGGGAACAGATTGTGCAAAGGTCCTGAGAACCCGGCACGGGATTTATGTCTGGAAGCTAGATTCAGTCTTTTAAAGAGCAACCCTGGAGGGGTGCCTGGGTGGCTCTGTCATTAAGTGTCTGCCTTTGGCTCAGGTCATGATCCCAGGGTCCTGGGTTTGAGTCCCCACATCAGGCTTCCTGCTCAGCGGGGAGCCTGCTTCTCCCTTGCCTGCTGCTCCCCCCTGCTTGTGTCCCTCTATCGGTCTCTCTCTCCGTCAAATAAAATCTTAAAAAAAAAAAAAAAAAAAAGCAACCCTGGAAAACTTAAAAATGCTTCCGGCTTCTGTTTTGGGGGCCCCTGGAGAACCTAATGAGGAACAACAGTTACCCAGAAGGGAATTAAAAAACCCTGATCAACAAAGAACTGGCTTCCTTTTCTAGGAAGGGCCCATTCCCGCATCGTGTGACTCACAACTCTTGACTGGTTTCCTCTGCTAATGGGTTGTGGCTGGCCTTTGTCTGTGCAGGAAGTAGCCATTCCAGGGCCGAGCTTTTCCATTCTGGGAACGAGTCCTTGTCTTTGTTCTGTCCTTGCATCTTCCTGTGACAAGAGACTGAAACTTCTGCCCGGCTCTATCAAGGCGTTACTGCTGCCTTCCATCCATCCCAGGGGCCCAGGACCTCCTCTTTTCTTTCCCCCCTGTTGCTGAAGATGGTATAACTCAGCCCTGGTTATAAAGAGCAAGTGGTCTTGAGAGATCGTTTGACCGGAATTGCCTGGAGAGGGGGGGAGGGAGTGGCCACCGCAGGGACCAGCTCTGCCTGTCCAGTGTGGGTAGATTCTAGGGGGATCCACAACCTAAGGCAGAGGGCTGAAACTATAGGAGGCCCAGCTATGCGGTCTGTCAGCCTGGGCTAGCCTGATTAGTCATTAATTAGCACTCTCTTTGAATGTGCACACCCAAAAGAAAACACAGTTACTTAGCACTGCCCTAAGAATTATAGGAAACTGAGCCAAGGAGATTGAAATGTTAAGTCAGAGATCAAAGACCCAAGGCCACTTTCAGGATTGTTCCGTGACCCTGCCTTTCCCTCTCTGTCCTGTCTGATGGCATTTAGGTTCTCCCTGCCCCCAGACCAGCAGCGGTTTGGGGGACAGGCCAGGAGAAAGGGTAGAGGCTGTTGACTTTGAGCTGTGGCATGCGCCAAGAAGCTGTCTTCATGTTAATGACTTCAATCTCTCTAGTGAGAAGTCAGAGGTCATAAAATGAACCTTTGTTTACCCCTGGACAACATGTCACATGTTCTGCCTTCTTGGCGAGCCAGTGTGAAAACCCACCCAAGTTATGTGCTTTGTCTTCGGGAGAGGATGAACATGGCCATGCCTTGCACAGATGCCTCATTTTCCCATGTCCCTTGCCCTTACTTTTGGCATATGGTTCTCCAGGAGAGATGTGTCTGCTGTGGTAAGGGGCTGGGTTACATTCTATAATATGAAGGTGTCATTTGAAGGTCCTTATAAGCTAGATGGGCACCATTAGCCCAACTGAATTTATTTTCCCTAAAAAATTACTTCTGAAAAATAAACATTTTGTTAAATAAAAATTGGACCATTCACAAAAAGAGAACGGAGAAACGAGTTACCCAAGTTTCCCCGGACTACCCCTTGTTGACATTTTGATGTGTTCTGTATTCGGTGTTTCTTTTTTTTTTTTTTCTACCTAAGGGTTATTTTTGCCGTTTACATGTCTGTAAGCGTAATAAATATGCAATTTTGTGCACTGGTTTTTTATTTAATGTTAAAGAGTAAGTGGATAAACACTGTTTTTAATGGTTACACGGCAGGTCTGTAAGTTCCTGCGTACTTGGCACTGGGGTGTCCTGAGCCCCCAGGACTCGGCTGACTGGAGGTCACCCAGTGAGCCGGTGAGGACGCCAGGCACTGACCCCGTGTTTCCCACTCCGGCTGATTGTTCCTTATACTCACTGGTTCTCAGCCTTTCTCTGCCTTCACTCCTCACACATGAGCTGGTGCCGTGTCCCTGCCACTTGTGTCTCTTGTTATCCCGCATGACCTCGCCCCTCCTTCCACTGAGGATCACTACACCACTGCTCTGGGGCATCTCCTCAGGAGCGGAGGCCAAATGACCTCTTTCCACGGTTTACCTGAAGAAACTCAGTATCATAATGACTAGTAGGATTTGTTTGGGCCAGATTTGCCTCCTGCTTCTCCCAACCCACGCAATGCCCCCTGGACCTTTCTCATGCCTCACATTAATGCCAGCTCTGCAGCAGCAGAAAGAATGGCCAAAGGAAACAGGGAGAGGCTTGGCTGTCCTGCAGAGGGTTCTGGGCTGCGGTGCTCTGGGAACTGCTGGGGGCAGTGTGGACGGATGACGGAGCTCCCATCCCCACAACTGGCCTCTCAGAGCTGTTCCCGCCCTGTCAGGACTGGCTTCATGGGCACGTGTTCTCATAAGGCCCTTTGATTCGAAGGGTTCTGCACTTAACTTAATGCTCTGCTGTTGCCATCTTGAATTTCTTAATAATTTTTGAACAGTGACCCTGCATTTTCATTTTGCATTGGGCCACACTTATTATGCAGTCAGTTCTGATCTCATTTGACTTGGAACACATCTTACCTGCCTCATTCATCTTGTTTTATTCTGTTAGATACAATTATGACTCACCTTGTACCTTGGGGCATGTTTTAGTGGAAGGACAGGCCTTTGGGATCAAATGGTCAATATGATTGACCAAAAGAGCATAGATTGACTTTGGGACTTTAGGTTAGTTACCCTGTCATTTTGGAGCCTCTGTGTTCTCATCTATAAAGTGGGCATAGTGATCTTAAATTTTTTTTTAAAATTTTTTATTTATTTATTTGACAGACAGATCACAAGTAGGCAGAGAGGCAGGCAGAGAGAGAGGAAGGGAAGTAGGCTCCCCGCTGAGCAGAGAGTCTGATGCGGGGCTTGATCCCAGGACCCTGGGATCATGACCTGAGCCGAAGGCAGAGGCTTTAACCCACTGAGCCACCCAGGTGCCCCATGATCTTAAATTTTTAAGACTTGTGATGATCAAGTATGTGAAGTGGGCAACATAATGCCTTGTACATTTACACTCAGTATTACCTTGTGATCCTCCTTCCTTCCTTGCCTGGCAGTGTTGGTATACAGTAAGTACTCAACATGTGCTTACAACATTGCAGTTTATGATGATCAGCTTGTGCCGATGCTTTGTGTCCTAATCTCTGGATACGAGCTCAGGTCACACAATTAGAAGGGCTCATTCTAAATACTGACTTTTCTTCTCCTACACATTTGGGGAGATGTGTGTGGTGGAGTGCTTTCTTTGTTTCTTTTCTTTTTTTGAGAGAAAGTGGGTTGGGGGGAAGGGGCAGAGTGGGGGGGGGAGAGAGAGAATCTTAAGCAGGCTCTATGCTCAGTGCAGAGCCTGAGGCAGGGCTCAATCTCATGACCCTGAGATCATGACCTGAGCTGAAATGAAGAGTCCAGTGCTTAACTGACCCAGACGCTCCTGGTGAAGCACTTTTCAGTAAACTCTTATCCTAAGAAAATCCTGAGCATTGTGAAATAAGACAGAGACTAAAGAAGGACAAAATACGCAGTCGATGATTCGAACTGAACCTTGTGCCTTGGGGAAACCTGGTAGATCATGGGCGGGACCCACAGCCTGAGCAGAAATGCAGCTGCAGCCAGGTTGGCTGGGTCCTGTAGGTCAGGATCTGGGACTGGCGCCTTGGGGTGTCTGTGACTGAGTCGGGGGCAGAAAGCCAGGCAAGCCTGGGGCAGCCTGTGGGCTATGACTAAATTAGGAAGAAAGAGCCCCCAGGCTTTCCGCAGAGCTCACCGGGCAGGTGGGCATTGCTCACGTCCCTGGTGGGCAGCTGGAAATGCGCTTTGTGGACTGGCTTTCACTTTGACTTTTCAGCGGGCTGCAGGAAGGTCACACCCTGAGTCCTAGCAGAGAGAAGCTTCCCTCATGCCAGTGACCTAACCTGCCTCCTGCCCCCCTGCCTTTAGGGGTGGACATAACATAGGAGAACCCAGTGGGCTTTAATCCCTGGTCCTGTACAAGGTCTTTGGGGAAAATTTTACTTTGCAAAAAGCATAGCCTCCTGAATAATTTCGAGAGGAGATTATATTAGATACTGGGCATCACAGATGAACACCAGCCCGTCCAGGCGGGACCAAGTGGGCTGAGGGCCGCTTTACACATCGTGGCAGCGAGGTCCCCGTGGACAGCTGGTTTGGATTTAGAGCCTTACCAAGGGGGTAGTTTGGTTTGATGATTTAAATATTACAGGGTGAGATTTGGAAACAGAGGAGGGAAAAAATGACAGAAGAACAAGGGCTCCTGGAGAGAAGAGTGAGCCGTTTCCTAAGTGATCAAGCCACAATCCAGGCGAAGCCCATCCCTGGACCCTGCAGCTCTGCCAGCTCCTCCCAGAGAGGGGGTCTTGGCTTTCTTCTTCTTCTTCGTTTTGTATCATGTTTTCTGGAAGGGCTTGAGCATTGTAGCCGTTTCTCAGTGGAGGTTCTGTTGATGTCTGGGGCTTCGTAAACCTCGGTTGCAGGGTCTTTCTTGAACGTTGCAGGATTTTGGCAGCATCCTCCAGTTTTGACAAAACCCCTCCAGCACATCGGGGGGTGGGGCGAGTTGGGGGGCTCACCATGCTGAAGAGCCGCCGCTTAGAGCAGGAGACCATCCGTTTTTCCTGTTGAAAAGCACGGCGTTACCACTGGGCAGGGGAGCTGCTGGGTCACCTCACTCCATCTCCTGCTCCATAAACATAAAACCAAGAAGGGGCAAGCTGTTCAGGAGGTTCGCTGGCGGGGGGTCAGCGTGCCCTGCTGTCTGATGCGGCTCCATGGCTAGATGTCTTTTTGGCCACCTGCGGGACTCCAGTGTTACCCATGAAAACCAAAAGGAGAAAAACAAAACAAACAAACAAAAAATCATGCAAGTAAGCAAACAAGCCACCATCACTCCCACCACCACCACGACCACCACGACCACCACCAGTGAAAACTAGGAAAGTAAACCGGGACAGGAGGCTTTGGGGTTTTATTAAAAGTGGGGGTGTCCTAAGCACGAGACCCCCTCCCTCAGAGGCGCTCAGGAGGCCCGTCTGTGCAGCGCCGGCGGGGGTGCTGATATGTGAAGAGGCTGAGAACATGTGGCATAAACACGGACTGATATTGTTTGCCATTTAACTCGGCGTGTGTAATGCAGCAGGAATGGCTCCTGGCGGCATGTGACTCCCCTTCCAGCCGGGTATGCGGTGCCCTGGGGCCTCTCTTTCTCTTTCACTCGCTCCCTGACCCGCGATCCCCCTCCTCTGCCCCTTCCCTGACTCCTGAGAGTGTAAGTGGACGCTTGTCATGATTGGCAAGCAGAAAGCTGGTAGAATGTCATTGGAATTTTCTAGGGAGGCACACACGCAACACCCAAAATGACTCCCGGCTCTGCTGGCCTCAGGTGAGCGATCCGTGCCAGGCGCCTTGGTCTTTCTCGGAAAGGTAAGGTTGCATGACTCCATCCCACCTTTCCCCAGCACAGGAAGGAAACCGAGAACCGAGGGTTTGCTTCCTATGCCCTAGTCCGGGCGGCTCTCCTGACCATGTTCTTGGCGCTAAGCATCCGTGCATGAGTATGCGATTTGTCTGTATCCCCACCCCCTCCTGTTTAAAAAAAAAAAAAATTGTAAGAAATGACTCACAATGGCAGGGTAGCATGTGACCTCAGACAGCTCCCCATGACCCCAGTGAAATCGGCGATCCCCCTGTCAGCAAGTCTAGATGCTCTTTTTACGCTGGTTACTAAACGCTTTGAGAAAGGAAAGTTGTGGGGCTGCCCAGAGACGGACTGTGTTATCACCAGACCCGGGGGCATGGAAGGGGGCATTTTCCCGAATCCTGAAACCTTACCAGGGTTGGGGGTTTCTGAAGGCTGAGGTCTTGTGTGTTGATGGCTGGAATTTGTGCCTGGAAAGGGAACCTGAAGCCATTTCAAGTGCCTTGTGTCTGTTGAGGGCAGAGTCAGGTTCACGAACCCGGAGGGGAGCGCTGTGTTAGAATTCAGAAGCTCGAGATGTTTTGCCAAGAAGGGTTTGAAGGTTGCTACCCGGCACCTCTGAAGGAGCCTTGATACGCGCTTCTGCAGCTGCGAAGGATCTTTGAGTAAAGTTATATTTCAAAACAAAGCTGTTTTAGTCGTCCCCAAGCAAGCAAGCAAGCCAGCTAGTGTATAAACATCTGCTGTGCGAGTCAGGGGACGTATTTGGACCTGAGTGTGAGGATCCGTGAGCAGGCTCAAACACAACCGAGCATGACTCACCTCGTTTCTTTATCTGATGCAATTAAAAGCAGCTTGGACACGTTGGGGAGAGGACGACTGGTTTTCTTCTTGCAAGTGTGTTAAAGCAAATCCGCACGCATAAAATGGGATGTAAAACGGCATGTGTGATGTGTCTTACCTCGTGGGAAATTTTTAGCCTTAAAAAAAAAAAATCCATCACGTGGCATTGCCATTGGTTTCTGCTTTATATGTGTTGGAATCGTGTTTTTCTTCTTTTTTTGGCACGCCTTTGCCAAGATGTCAGAAAACTGAAGGGTAGATATTTTCACACACTCCCCTCCCCCCACACGCATACACTAACAGCTGCCACGTATGGTTTTGTGGAATTTGATCTTTTGAGCGAAATGACTTCCTTATTTTCCATAGGAATAGGGTAATCAATTTTACCACAGAGGCCTGCGTACATGTCCCGCATTGGCCGTTCCTAATTAGCAATGCATGGGGTAGAAGAGGAAAGCGCTGGAGAGCAGTTTTGAGGGAAAGGGAAGTTAGCCGTCGACTTCGAACCATTCTTTCTTGCCTCCGCCAAGGCAGTTCTCAGTGTCCGTGGATCTTAACCACAGGCTTAGGTTGCGGTGATCTGAGAAAATACCCAGAATGGCACGTGCAAATGGCTACATTTGACTTTTGCTGTTTTTTTTGCCTTTTATCCACTCTTTTTAGTAGCTTTCATATGGCCACAGCTGTGTAACATAGAGACAAAAGCCAGAAGTAACCTGTATATAATACTCTCTGCCTTGGGTGGCACCTGTGTTTTATTGTCTGTAGTCAGAAATGTGTGGGTCTTAAGGCACCAGAAACCTCCATCCGCTTTGGGAAATGCATGCTTTCTCAAACAGACATTTACACGGTATATTTACAATGTAAATATGTATACCGTGTATATTTACACGGTATATTTACAATGTTCCAATCTTAATATTCTCATTTGCGCTAAGGAATTTAACAGAGTTAGACTGCGTACGTTCCCAGCACACACACAGGAAACATATATGCTGTACTTCACAGTGAAACCCTGAGCAAAATTTGTTCAGTGCTTCTAATTTGCCCGGCACTGAGCCAGATAGACACTCAGGAATCTGAAAGATTTTAGGATCGTGCTTATAATTTAGGTGCTTATAATTTAGATGGCAGAAGCCACCCCCGGCCATCATCCTCTGGCTCTCTGCAGCAGAGACTGCGTGGGCACTATGGAGAAAGTTTTGCCACAAAAAATATTTATCGAGCCATGTAAAATATGCTTCGGTGTTTATAGCTAAGAGAAATTGATTGATTGCCCATTGCAATCACACAAAGGGTTTGTGACCCTTTGTGGGCTTATAAAAAGCATAGTGTTTATTTTTAAGTATAATTTAAGACAAATGGTCATGCCGCTTGTAGTGACAAAAATGGCTTGTGGGGCTCAAAGTAATGATGAACAGATCAATTCCATTCCCTTATAGACTGGCAAGCCTCAGGTTTGGCTTCTCAAAAGTTCTCCTGGGGATCCATTAAAAATCCCAATGCCTGGGGTGAATCAGAATCTCTGGAGATCTGACCCCAACATCAGTGTTTTAAAAACACCCCTGGTGATTGCAGGGCTGCCATTTGAAGTTTAATGACAAGGATGATTTGTCGAAAACTTTTTTTTTTTTTTTTTTTTTAGCCTAGGGTGATTTCGAAAGGTGGACTTTCTCACACTGTTGCTTGACTGAAGAATTTTTGGCATTCTGGAGTCTGATTCTTTTATTCTCCGCATTGGTGACCTGGTGTAAATGGAGCTGTGCTTTCTTCCTGTTCTGCAAACCAGATAACATGAAGCTAAGCTAATCAACGAACTAATGAGATTACCTGAGGTTTTGTGAACCTTGAGGGTTTTGATTCCGGGAGGCCAAATATTGAATGCACTACTTGAAACTCTCTCTCTCTCTCTCTCTTTAAAGATTTATTTATTTGAGAGAGAGAGAGAGAGAGCAAGAGAGCACAAATGGGGGGGGGGCAGAAGAAGGAGAGAGGGAAACTGTCACAGCTCCCAGCTTAGTGCAGAGCCCAAGGTGAGGCTCCATCCCTGAACCCTGAGGTCATGACGTGACCCAAAATCAAGAGTTGAACGAACGCTTAACCCACAGAGCCACCCAGGTGCCCCAAGGATTGAGTCTCTTAAAGGAAGGTAGGTATAAGGGTAGCTGCATGTGCCCCTGAAGTTCTTTTTGCAGTGTCTGAAACCCTTACGAATAAAGAAGGCCCTTCTTGGTGTACTGGTTGCTTAGTAGATAGAAGCGGCTTATGAAAACACAGTTGTTAGTAAGTTCTCTGTAACTCACCATGGATTCTTAGGGTTGCAAGATAGATTCAACACATTCTAGTTTAGTGGTTCTCAACGTGTAGCATCATTGTCCCCTGGGCTTGTTAGAAATGTAGATTCTCAGGCTCCAACCCAGCCCTTCTGGTATAGCAACTAGGAGTGAGCCCAGCATCTGTGTTTGAAGAAGCTCTCCTGATGTCCACATAACTCTTTAAAAAGTTCTGGTTTCACCGTGTCATTTTACAGACAGGTCTGTTGAGTGCAGGTCAAATGCCTCTCTCTGAAGTCATCCAGAACTGGAGGAGGGGTAGAGGCTAGAAATTCAGACGTCCCAGGGCTGAAATCTATCATGATACCATGGCCGGATAATTTTAACTTTTCATGTGCCATAAGTAACAGCTTTAAGAAAACATCCACCATCCTCAAATCATGTGGCCTAAAGGAGCCTTAAAAATGTCTCATCTGACCCTCCCATTTCACAGATGAGAAAAGTAAGGTCTACAGGGTAAACTGACCATAAGGAGATGTACAGCTCTCGGTGGGAAAGTCTGTTTAATAAGTTGGTCTACTTATGACCAAAACAGTGCTACACCCCCCCACAACTACCCCACACTGCCTCTTCATTTGGACTCCTATAATCTGGCTTAAGTCACATTGGTTAAAATGTCCGGGTTAATAGTTAGGGAACTCTGGGAAAAGACCAGCTATACTGACTGAGAATCTTAATTCTAAACAATTATTCTAGAATTTTATTTTGATTTAAGGTTGGTTTAAATTTTTATAGCCATCCTTATGCATTTACCAGAAAAACTTCGGTGATGCAAACTAAAAAATTTTCTATGACAATAAAGTCAGGAGAACATACGGATCATTCTCAGAGCATGTGTTTTATCTCAGAGTCGTGCAGATTAGACACATCTCAGATCATACACTAAAATCACATTTTCTTCAAATTTCATTAAAGGGAAAAAAAGGCAACCAGTCTATTTGTTGAATATTTTAGAATTTTTATACTTGATGTGGTTGGTGGTATTTACTTAATTTGGACAATATTCAAAGACTGAATCTCATCCACATTCTCTTCAGAACTTCCTCTTCAGAGCCTGTAGCAACATACACATGGAACATCTGGCCAGGAAGCCAAAAGGAGTGTGTGACACATGACTGCTAAGTCCACACACACATACACACACACATACACGCAGTGAATGTGTACATGTATAGGAGTGTTTATTGGTTCCACACCCAACCTCATGCCGGGTGCTGTGACATGAAACAGAACACATCATTCCTGCCTTCAAAATAATCACGGGGCAGCGAGGACATCAGATGAACAATTGCATAGACAATTAGGACACAAGGTGGCAGGAGATAGGAGAGCATAATTGAGGCAAATGGAGCAGCAGGGCAAGACAGAAGAAATTAAATGATTTTATGGTGACTGGCCAGCAACATGAATATCTGAACATGCCATATATATAACAACAGTTTCTTTAAAAGCATTTCCAGGAGCTTAACAATAGCTTAATTTGTGAGAAGTAATAATAATAAATTATAGATGATATTATTTTCAACATTTATTGTACATCAGTCATGTGATATTATACTCGTAATAATATGTAGTATATGAATATGAATAATATATTATTAAATAATGTTCATTTTATATTTATATGTTATCATTAAATAGTATTTGATTCTTTTTTTTTTTTTAGTATTTGATTCTTATTTTAAAATATTATTTGATTCTACCTGCGACATCGTCATGCTTCACCGCAAGCCTGCCCATCACCTTCACTCTCTCTTTTTTTTTTTTTAATTTGACAGAGAGAGAAAGCACAAGTAGGCAGAGAGGCAGACAGAGAGAGGGGGAAGCAGGCTCCCTGCTGAGCAGAGAGCCCGACGTGGGGCTTGATCCCAGGACCCTGAGACCTTGACCTGAGTTGAAGGCAGAGGCATAACCCGCTGAGTCACCCAGGCACCCCATGACCTTCACTCTTGACAACAGTTAGCCAGAGCAGACATTATCTCCATTTGACAGATGAGGAAATGAAACCTGAGGTTTTTCAGATTTCAGAGGTAGAAGAGATCTCGGAGGTCCTTTCATCTAGGTTTCTCATTCTGCATAAAAAGAGGGCTGACCAGCTTCCGGTCCCACAGGGAGTAAGCAGTGGCTGTGGTGCGTGGGTCTTCTGATTCTTCTAGGTCAGCGAGTTTTTCACACCACCACCCTGCCTGCAGCCTCAGTGTGTTCAAAGAAACTACAGAGGGGCACTTGGGTGGCTCAGGCAGCTGAGCGTCTGCCTTTGGCTCAGGTCATGATCCCAGGGTCCTGGGATGGAGCCCCGCATCGGGATTCCTGCTCACTGCTCCCCCCAACCCCGACTAGTGCCCTCTTTCTCTCTCTCAAATTCTCAAATATATAAATAAAACCTTTCTAAAAGGAAGGAAGGAAGGAACTAACTACAGAGAATATGCATTTCTTTCTTTAGGAGAAGTATTGTTGAAACCAGTTCTACATGCTGGTTTATAAGCACACACAGGTATAGAAAAGTCTCTTAGTTTTATGCTTTTTCTTATTTAGAGAGACATAGACAGACAGATATATAGATAGACACACACATGACACATGGATGTCCCCAGGGAGACGGAGGAATTAGATGGGCAGAGTCTCAAAGGGGATTTTGATTTTGTATAATTTTGTGGTTTTTTTTTTTTAGAAAAATATATCAGACAAAAATGACCATAATCATGGCATTTGTTAATTTGGGGCAATGGGCAGGTAATAAACTTGTAAAGATTTATTATATTCTTCATATTTTTACAGCTTTTAAAGTTCAAAAGAAAAAAATGTGAATATTAAAAATAAGTTACCACTGGCAGTACTATTGTTTTATAAAACATTTTATTTATTTATTTATTTATTTATATTTATTTTTCGGGGAGGGCAGAGGGAGAGGATCTTAAGCAGGCTCCATGCCCAGCATGTGAGCCTGACTTGAGGCTCTGTCTCACAACTCCGAGATCATGACCTGGGCAAAAATCAAAAGTCGGACACTTTCCCAACTGAGCCACGCAGGTGCCCCTCGTTTTATAAAATAAAGGATATTTTACAGAAATTAAATTGATACAGAAGAAGGAAAAGAAAAAAAAAAAAGGAATGCATGGTTCTTGGTGGATATGTCCATGTTAATTCTGCTCTGCTGTAAGTCTTTCCTGTCGTGATGCTAGCAGAGTGTGTGTTCTTGGCTCTGCATTTGAGGCATTATCAGCTCTCTTTTGCACATTTGAACACTTCTGATAACTCCACCAGGAAAGGCAGGCCTCTCTTGTCAGTTATAGAACCGCTAGCTGCCCCTTGGTGACTGCACGTCCCCTGGTTTAGAGAATCTTACTCTGACTGAAGGAACGTGGAAGAGTACCGTGGACCAAAAAGCTGGTCATTTCATAACACCAAATGTGTTATTTAAAGTCACATCTTAGATTGTTAACCAAACTTATTGTGGCAATCATTTCATAATACCTACATATATCACACCATTACATTGTACATCTTAAACTTAGACAATGTTACTATCAAATAAAGCTGGTGGGGCACCTGGCTGGCACAGTCAGAAGAACGTGTGACTTTTGATCTTGATATAAATAAATAAATAAAATGTTTTATAAAACAATAGTACTGCCGGTGGTAACTTCAAGCACCATGTCAGGTGCAGAAATTACTTAAAGAAATAAAAAACTTAAAGAATATATCAATAGAGCTGGGGGAAAAAATGAAATACTGTGACAAATTGGGAGAAAAATCACAAAATAAACAAAATGCTTTGTATTTTAGTATCTTTAAAGAAACAAAACAAAGCCCCTGCAAAACAAATCACACCCAAAGAAAGAGAGCTAGGAATGTGGTTTGAGAAGTTCTGTTTAGTGAATATGTGACTGGAGAATAGAATCCTGGCCTTAGAGTAAAAGGACCTTCATTCAAGTCTCTTATTGGCTGAATGCTTTCAAGTGTTTTACTAGACCTTTCTTGGTCTCAGTCTTTTTAACTAAACTGGAAACGAGCATATCTGACTTAACTTCCCATTTGATTATCCTGGAAATCAGATAGCTAATGAAGTGTAAACACTGATTAGTACTTCAACTGCTATAAACTTTGGGGTAAATACCCAGTAGTGCAATTGCTGGGTGGTATAGAGTAGCTCTATTTTCAACTTCTTGAGGAATCTCCATGCTATTTTCCAGAGTGGCTGCACCAGCTTGCATTCCCACCAACAGTGTAGGAGGGTTTCCCTTCTTCTGCATCCTCGTCAACACCTGTTGCTTCCTTACTTGTTAATTTTAGTCATTCTGACTGGTGTGAGGTGGTATCTCACTGTGGTTTTGATTTGTATTTCCCTGATGCCAAGTGATGTTGAGCACTTTTTCATGTGTCTGTTGGCCATTTGGATGTCTTCTTTGCAGAAACATCTGTTCCTGCCTTCTGCCCATTTCTTGATTAGATTGTTTGTTCTCTGGGTGTTGAGTTTGAGAAGTTCTTTATAGATTTTTGTTACAAGCCTTTTGTTTGATATGTCACTTGCTAATATCTTCTCCCATTCTGTTGGTTGTCTTCTGGTTTTGTTGACTATTTCCTTTGCTGTGCAAAAGCTTTTGATCTTGATGAAGTCCCAATAGTTCATTTTTGCCCTTGCTTCCCTTGCCTTTGTCAATGTTTCTAGGAAGAAGTTGCTGCGGCTGAGGTTGAAGAGGTTGCTGCCTGTGTTCTCCTCAAGGATTTTGATGGATTCCTTTCTCACATTGAGATCCTTCGTCCATTTGGAGTCTATTTTTGTCTATGGTATAAGGAAGTGGTCCAGTTTCATTCTTCTGCATGTGTCTGTCCAATTTTCCCAACACCATTTGTTGAAGAAAATGTCTTTTTTCCATTGGACATGCTTTCCTGCTTTGTCAAAGGTTAGGTGACCATAGAGTTGAGGGTCTATTTCTGGGCCCTCTATTCTGTTCTACTGATCTATGTGTCTGTTTTTGTGCCAGTACCATGCTGTCTTGATGATTGCAGCTTTGTAACAGAGCTTGAAGTCTGGAATTGCGATGTCACCAGCTTTGGTTTTCTTTTTCAACATTCCTCTGGCTATTCAGGGTCTTTTCTGGTTTCATATAAATTTTAGAAGTGTTTGTTCCATTTCTTTGAGAAAAGTTGATGGTATTTTGATAGGGATTGCATTAAATGTGTAGATTGCTCTAGGTAGCATAGACATTCTCCCAATATTTGTTCTTCCAATCCATGAGCATGGAACATTTTTCCATTTCTTTGTGTCTTCCTAACCAAACTACAGAAAGAGCCTAGATGTCCATCAACAGATGAATTGATAAATTCACACACACACACACACACACACACACACACACACACACACACTGGAATATTATGCAGCTATCAACAAACCCAAAATCTTTTGCCATTTGCAACAATGTGGATGGAACCAGAGGCTATTATGCTAAGCAAAATAAGTCAATTTGAGAAAGACAATTACCATATGATCTCACTGATTTGAAGAATTTGAGAAGACGGAGGATCATAGAGGAAGAGAGGGAAAATGAAACAAGATGAAACCAGAGAGGGAGGCAAACCGTAAGTGACTCTTAATCTCAAGAAAATCTCAAGCAACTGAGGGTTGCTGGAGGGGCGGGGGTGGGCAGTGTGGATGGACATTGGGTATGTGCTATGTACATACGTGTGTTATGTGCTATGGGGAGAGCTGTGAATTGGGTAAGACTGGTGAATTACAGACCTGTACCCCTGAAACAAATAATACATCATATGTTAACTTAAAAATGAAGAAAAAAATTAAAACTAAAGAAAATACTTCAACTAAAAAACACACAACAAAAGAGAGATGGTAAAATCATCATTTTTGTTATGAACACCTGCAAGAGGCGTCATGGTAATGTGAATCATCCCGTGGTAATGTCATAGCTGGAGCCCACACATGGGATAATGCCAGCACTGACCCAGTCATCTTGAAATTAAACACGGAGTCCTCACTAGTGATAATCCAGTAGCCCTATCGTTGCTAAGCAGATAGCACTATCAAAAAAAATAAGTGTGACCTCCCTCTTCTTACGAAGGAGAAGACTTGGCAGGAATGTTGACGAGGATGTGTGCCACCGAAAGAGCTTCATTAGCCCTGAATGATGAGGCGACCTGGACTCCAGTCCCTGCTCTCCTCTAGCTAGCTGTGTGACTTGGGGTGATTCACATATTACACCAACTTCATGAAGTTCCACTTTTTTTCCCTCTGTAGAATGAGTGGGTTAAACTTAAGTGATCTCTAAGCCCTCTTCTTGCCCTTAACATTTGTGATAATGAGCTAGAGTTTGAACCTTAGCCCCGATATTACCATGGTATCATCATTTTCATCTTTTTTTTTTTAAAAGATTTTATTCACTTATTTGACAAAGAGAAGGAAATCACAAGTAGGCAGAGAGAGAGGGGAAAGCAGGCTCCCCGCTGAGCAGAGAGCCCGATGCGGTGCTCGATCCAGGACCCTGAGATCATGACCTGAGCCGAAGGCAGAGGCTTAACCCACTGAGCCACCCAAGCGCCCCATCATTTTCATCTTTGTAACCCGGCCTTCAGGGACTGTTTCTGTGGCTCACATCCTGACCTAGCTTCTAAGAGCATTATGGTAGAGTTAAGAATTCATGACTTGAAGTTCAGCTCCCAGGAGACAAGGGAAAGGCAGGACTCAGCAATGACCCGACCCCAACCATTGCGCTGTATTTGATTTGACCACGTGATGAAGGTGTGACCAAACCTGGAAAACATTCTCTTCCCCGGTCATGAGCTAGCTCTCTTGCCTGGATTGTATTTTATATCTCTGCACGTAAGAAGAAATGACACCATTGCTTGACCAGGAAAGGGAACTGAGTCGAACTGGAAGTGAATTTAAATTCCTGGGAGATTATCTTGAAAGATACTGGGCTTGACTGCAAATGTGGCCCTTCTGGTTGACTTAGGTACTCCAGTGCTCTGGGCTATAGTTCTCGGCTCCTGCTTCTGGCTGGCTGAGCATTACCAGGGAGAACCTTGCTGTGTGTCCACACACGTTCGCACTGCTGAACTTCATTCAGCTGCATCCCTGTTGTTAACCCACAGCCCTTTAAGTCTGTTGTTGACTACTTACCAGGTCACCAAGAAGCTGCTGTAACTCTCTCCATGCCCCCAAGTCCCAATCCGCAGGTGTCCCCCCTTATTATTACTCCCCTTCCATCCATTTGAACATCTCTTTGCATTTCCTTCTTCCATTCCTATCTGTCTCTAAGGAAGATTTGTCTCTCTGCCCAGGCAGAGCCCACCTGCCACCTGCACTGATGATAATGATGATGGTGATGGTCGTACTAAAGGGGATGGTATTGGCAGTAGTAATACTGAAGAGAACAGTCGTGGTGATAATGAAGGTAATGGTGAGAACAGTGTGATGGTAATGGCGATGGTGACAGTAATGGCGACAGTGACGGTGATGGTGATAGTAATGGTGGCTAGTAATGGTGACGGTAATAGTCATGGTCGCGGTAATCATGATGATAATAGTAATGGTGATAGTAATGGCTATAGTGATGGTGGTTGCTAACGGTTATGGTAAGGTTGATAGTAATAGTCATGGTAATGGTGATAGTGATGGTCACGGTTATGGCGATGGTAAAAAGACTAGTAGTAGAAATGGTCACTGTGACATTGTCCGGTGAAGGCTTAATGTGTGCTAGGAACCATGCAGAACTATTTACGTACACCCTGTCATTTAACCCTCAAGAAAAGCCTATAGCTTAGATACAGCTGTCCCTGCTTTAAGGACGAGGACCCTGAGGCTGAGAGAGGATAAGTATCTGCCACCATCTCCAGCCTACAAGTAGCAAACTGGAATTCACACCCATCTTGATGCCAACTTGGAAACCTGTGCCCCTAGCCTCTGGGCCGTGCTGCTTCCCATCCCCACCCCCATCTGGAGTGCAGAGCACAATCACATTGATATGGCTGGTACTCCATCAATGTAGCTGAACTGATTTTAACTCTTCCTACCCTGAATCCACTGGCAATGAGCTTATCTCCAAGGACTTGAGTCACGAATACCACTTCCTCTGTGGAGGAATGTTTTCAGAAATGGAGGGTGTGTTGTACTCACAGGATATGTTCTCTTTCTAATAATGTTCCAGACTGTGCCACACCCAGCCCTGTGTGCAGCACTGCACGGTTTGCAGAGGGATCCGACAATGCTTTCCTTAACCCCACGTCAGTCCTCATAATGTAACCCAGACAAGATTGTGATCTTTTTTCATAGATGAGGACACCGAGGCTTAGAGAGGTAGAGTCTGTCATCCACCGTGACACAGACGACAAGCCTCAAGTTAGGTCAAGAACGCACGATGCCTGATTTTCCTACCCCCGGTTCATACAGGGCAGCCCGCATCCCGAATGTCGCTGACTGTGTACACGGGAAGGAAGAGTAAGAACCATAGGTCTTTAATGAGGAACCTTTTCTTCCAGGAGGATAACTAATGCCTTTTTTAAAGCCAGTCCTTAGTATACCCAAACTGGCCTGTTTGGTGCTGAGAAACGAATGGTGTTAGTTAGAAACTGTCCCCTGGTGAGGGCTACAAGGCATTACATCCCCTGCTCACAGGAGCCCCTGTAGGGTCAGAGCAGGATCTCCATACCTGGAAAAAGGTTATCAGGCTGCCCATACCCTTGTGGGGGACTTTTCTTCTGCACCCCATTCACACCTGGCCTAGAGACCAGGATATGGGGCTCTTATTTCAGAAAGAGTAGGAGAGCATTCTGTGTCCCAAAGCTCCAAGAAGCAGGTATCTCTGATCTCTCGAGTCAATGTGGGGCCGTGGTGGGGAACCATCTGAATTAGAAGCAGATGGTTCAGGTAGGTCGGCTTTCTTATGACATTATTATTGTCATGAAGCAAATAAAGGAAGCGCATTGATTCATGTACAGAAATGTCCAAGCGGAGGCAGGGGATGCTGGTTTAAGTCCCCCCCCAGGAGGTCATTCTGAAGCTGCCTGTGCTGCTGTCTTTGGGCAGTGCCTTTGGGTTAGCTTTGTTCTCAAGCAGCCTCTCCTTAAACACTGGCTTAAATTCAACCAGCTTAGCAACCCACGCATGGCAGGACCAACGACTGCCTCTCTCCCAGTTGCTCCAACAGAGTGTCCAGGAGTGTCCATCCCTGAGCCAGTCACTGTGGCCGGCAGGGTCTGGTTGGCTGGGCTTGTGTCACATTTCACCCTGGATGAGGTTACTATCCCATTTGACAGATGAGAAAATTCTGAGTGTTGGAAAAATTAAGTGACGTTTCCCCATCCTACAACCAGTAAGAGGCGGGTAGGTGGAAGGAAGCCTGTTTACCCTACAACCACCTTTCACTGATGGCTGATGCATCTTTGCTCTATAGGTGGCTTAATAAGTCCGGAATGTTTGTCTTTGTTCCAAGTTCAGGGACAGCCCTTTAGACGGCCTTTTCTTTCATTGGTTGCATTTCTCTAAAATGTCTGAGGCTTGAACACCCCCACCCTCACCCTGCGCCTTACTGTCTCTGTGCTCGCTGGAGTCAGCACACGCATCACCCTCTGGGGCGATCTGGCTCCCC